>NC_090447.1:316886537-318136537 GCF_031143425.1 Pleurodeles waltl | reverse complement strand
ATGTATCGACTCTTTGCCTTCTTGTGCCGTTCAATCAATTTTCTGCCAATCACTAACTTTCGGCGACACCTTCTGCTTCAAGAACTCAATCACCTTGTGGTAGTACTTCATCACCTCAGGAGACGGTGCTCCTGTAGCCCTGTCCCTTGGCGGTTCCGCTGTCGGCCAATCCACACTTCTCTTGCACTCAAGGCATAAGTCAGCAGGAACTATAATCTCAATGGTAGTCATTGGTGAATGACAAAATGTCACCTCTAGACCATGGTACATGAACTAGAACCCCTCCAGCTGTTTCTTTCATCGGTAACATCTTTATCGTTCCCGTATCTGGCACAGCTTTCGCCTGCTGCTGTTCCAAGCAGTCACTTTTCCTCTTATCTATCTTCTTTGCCCATCTGCCTTCCCACTTCTCTAATGCTCCCCAAACTTGAGCACTCTGTAGTATCTCTTTAAGGTGTGCCTTCATCCCAGTAGACCTCATGTGGTCAAAATCTTTAGGCTTGAAGTCTAACCTGTAACTCCTCTTCAGAAGCTTAGTAATGTCTAAGTCTATGCCATATTTGATTGCCAAACATGCTAACCTCTGGTGCACCTTACCCACTTCTTTGGTTATTTTCAGGCACAGATACCTCAATTCTGCTTCAGTGTATGATTATAACCTGTTCCCTCCCATGGTTCCTTCAACTAACTCGGCTGCTTCCACACCCAACCTCAAAAAATTCAGGTATTCCTCTCTCTCTGACCGCTCTGCTGTCGCAGGAGTAGTCTGCGGAAAATTCAACTTGTCTAACCATTCATTCAGTTGTTGCGCAGTCAAACCTTGCAATGAGATATTTCCAGCCTGCACCATCGGTGTTTGTGATATATTTGCACTCAGTACCTGCGGAGTCAGTAGACCCAAACCTGCTTGTCTCATTGTCTCTAAAGGAACCCCAATGGACTGAAGTCTAACAAGGACCTTGATCTCTCTGCTGTCTGTTCTCCCGGTGTCATCCCTTGAGGGCTTCCTGTGAACCCTCCTCTTATCACCTCTTTAGTCATCACCCTTTGGTCACATACACTAGGCTTTGCTTGTGCATACAGCGGTACTGGTGGACCAACGGTAATTGGCAAAGATATAGCAGCTGGTGCCTGCCCATTTCCCAATCCTGGTGGAGCATTGACTCCCATAGCTTGATTCATTACAGGTGGAGTGACTGACTGCGGTCCTGTGACCGAAGTATCATTTGGAACCACCTGTTGCTGCGGCTGGGGCAGCAAATGTGGAGTTGGCTCAATCTGCACTAGTTTTGATCCCGTGTATGCTGGATCAGGCGGCACCATCAAATTTGTAGTCGTCTCTAATACTGGGACATCAGGGTAGAGCCTCTGAACTGGTGGTTGCTGCAACTGTATCTGTATTTCTGGTGCAGTGGATACACTAGCGCCATTCTGTATCGGAGCTCATGTGGTATTATCTGCCTGTGCTGTATTCGTAGGCCCCTGATTCTGTGTGGAATTTACCGGACCTGCACTAGTACTCGGTCTATTGTCATTTATAGCATATGGTGGCGGTCGATCGTGTGACAACTGATTAAGAAACTCATCATCATCTGAATCATCTGCATCTACCCAAGACCTCTGAGTCTACTTTTGCTTACTAGAGCCCTTGTCCGTTTTACAAGTGGCCTTCCTTCCCTGTGTTTCGGCCTCTTGAGTTATCGGCGGAAACATCCTAACTCCGTCTATTATTTCCCTTCTCCACATCCTGGTCTCACTATCCCATCTAGCCTCTGCTAGTGTCTTTTCTAGTGTCTTAGTGGAGAAGTGTGGCACAATGGTTAGAGCGTCAGACCCTGAAGCAGAGATCTGGCTCAAGACCAGGGTTCAAGTCCTGCTTCGGCAGGTCTTGGGCTCAATTCCCTTGGACCAGATAATACTCGCCTCGGTGCCTAATCTAATTAATGAGTCACACTCTGCAACTCTGGGCAATAGCTTGCTTAATCTCCACAACGGCCCCAACAGCGCTTGGATGCCTGGCTTCACCCTGGGGGTGCCCAGGAGTGTGCACCTCACAGGGAAAAGCCAGGAGAGGTTCCATAGCGGTATGAGTACAGCGCCTTGAGACCCTAACGGGTGAGTAGTGTGCTATACAAGTGCAAAGTTTTCTGCTTTCCTCATTCTCCTCTTGAATTTCTGTTGCCTCTGTCGTATGGCCATTAATTCCCAAATCGCTAACGCCTCAAACTGAGCTGGCCTTGGAGGCGGCTTATGTTCATTTAACGCCTTCCGCAAATTCTCTAGGACACCTATGTTGAATGTCCCATTCTCTGGAAACGCCAAACACCCATATTTTTCTGTTAATTTGCACCATTGCTTTAGCCAAAGACATGGCGTGACTCCCTTCTCCTCCATTACGGCATAAGCCGGAGTATCCTCTGACGGTGTAGGCTCCCCCACACTCGCTGTAATGTACACATCTCCCCTCAGCACTCTTTAAAGCCTTGAAAAACTTAATTTTTGCATCTTTTATTTCGTTTAGAATCTAATCAGTAAGTGACTTTAATTCCCAGAACACTCTTCGCCTACCTTCTCAACCAATTGCCTCTCACGGACGGCTGCCAATCCGTGCGCAACCATTCTTACTAGCTGACCTATCCCAGCGCGGCTCCTATGACGTCACACTCACACACACTGAAGTCTTGCGGCTTGTCTTCCTCACTCTGGATCCACACAAAACTAATGCAATATGTTGTGAGCACTTCAACAACAAAACTCAAATTTGCCGGTTTACTACAGGAAGGGTAACATAATCGCTTCAGAACTTTACAGAGATGTCACTTGAAGCCTCAGCCGCTACCCTCTCCTTCTCAGATCCCGCACTCGCAAGTAAAATTTGACCCGCAAATTTCACTCTCGACTTGTCAATGGCTCATCCTAGTGCACTTTAGAACTTACCAAATCTCCATCGAAGGTTTCACTCTCACACTTTGACTCAAACTCGACTCGTCAATCACGCCCGATTGACCTATTAAGCCGCGCAAATTACAACATAAACCAAGTGTCTCATACACCTATCAAAATACTCCGGAGTCTTAGACCACGCCGGGTCCGTACATCACCAACAACCACGTGGACAATTTTTTAGCACAAAGCGCCACATTCAAATGAAGTTCGCCGGCTTCCCTACTCTCATACTGCGGAGTACGCCCACTCCTACTAAAACATTACCTGGCCTAAATTTTCACAAACCTTCACAATTCACCTGCGATATGCATAAGCTGTGCAAGCGCAAATTCTATGTCACACATACTTATCACTAGAACGCCGAGAACATACCCAACTCACTTCGGCAAGCTCCGAGATCCCGGGAAAGTCATTTGGGTCTTAGGGGCACATCATACCTCCAATCTGCATTATAAAAAAATCACTTCTAAAACAATGGTCCCTCGTCCTAGGGCCCCAAAGGGCCTAAACCGTCCTCTGCTACCAGAACTAATAACGCGTCCCGTTTTAGATAATTTACTTAATCTGGGACTCGTTTTAGGCCAATGAATCTTTTGACCCTTATTGGAGACACCTTAAGAGGAGATAACTAATCAACATGTCAATCATTAGGTCAATAACTTCATCAATATTCACAATAGGAAATTAATCAAATTAGTTAATAACTTTAATGAGAATCCGAACACAACATGACCTTTCAGTCGTGAATAACCACACAAAATTTAATAAGATTTATGATATTTATTCCCTATTGGTTACACTCTACTAGCAAGTTTATTAGTCTCAATACCAGAAAACACATCAACAATGTCACAATGTGGCAACTCGAATAAGACTTCATCAAAGCAAAGATCACGAACATTAGAACAAAGCACGACGTCAACATGGATTAACTTTAGCAGAGTATCATCAGCGCATTATTCAACAAAGCATAGATTCAGTTGTTTGTCTATTTGCGTCCGTTTAGTGAACCCCTTAACTAACCTCGAAGTGGCATTGGCATGTTGGACTTCATGCAAAACAATTTTAGCAACATAAATTTTGAAAACATCTAACTATGGTCTCTATCAAAAGAGCAGTTGGTACCTAGAAAGAAAAGGCAAAAAGACAATTACAATTTTATTATCATATAGTTACCCTCCGTAATGGGTCAGCATACAGAGTCAGTCTTCGTCCTCAGGACATCAGTTGATTTGTCAACTGCAGCAAAGTTCAACAAGACAGGTAGAAAGGGACACTTCCCTCATAAGAAGGAAAAGTATGAGTAGGGCAAGGTAAGAAAGGTGAGGATAGTTTGGAAAAATCAAGCAGCAAAGTCTTTAAGGCAGAATGTCATAGCGACAGCACGAATGGCTCAGTAATGGCAATGGCGAAAGGTGGCTGAATTCTCCTTGTGACATGGCATTATATCAATCTTGTTGTACAAGCTCCTAATTTCCAATTGGGCAAAATTCGGGGCATCATTATCTCCAACCAATAATTTGCTTGTCACCTCTTTAGGATTTTCACTTTAGAACAGTTCTCACGTAGTTTATTGGCTCCTGTAATTGACGTCTCCAACGGGTAGAATGTCAGGTACAAACTTTTATTCTCTCGGTCCCAGTCAGTAGTTCCATTGTCTTTACCAGTTCAGGCAACCTTGTACCTGTTGCAAGTTTACACTGTTGCATTCGGCAAGAATGTCTCCTTGAGCAAGTCCAGTCTCATGAGAAAGAATTTACTACGGTTACACACATCATCTAGCTTCTGGAAAAGTACGGCTACATGTCCTTCAGCAAGTCAGCACATTGCACGTTAGAAAACATTCAATATGAAACCGGGCAGCTAGTCCCCGACTCATGCTAACTGAGGCCTAGTGATTAATTTAGCAAAAACTTAACATATAACTCTTAATGCTAATACAGAATCATACATTAGTACGTTAATAATTCATTATTAGTCAATTTCATTTATCATCGTATACATTGGTGGCACATTTCACACATGTAGGTTAAAAGCACATTAATACATTTTCTATGCGGCATCATTATACATTAATTCGCAAACATTTCTATGTTAATTTTGATTATAAAGCTATACTCCAACAAGTGTGAAACATCGAGTTAACTGAATCTTGAAGCTAAAGTATGGGGGACCAAAATATCGAGGAGGTTTGTGCATGAAAGTAAGCATAGATTTACAATTTTTAGCACTAGCTGTATGTACCTTGAATATCCATATCATCAAGGTATGGAGGTAAGTATAGAAAACCTCTTCATATATATACATACTTACCTATCTACACTTTGTTGGTTGACATTTCGACTTCAATATAATGGTAACTCAAGATTTATCACTCGATAGTCAGTACCTACAACCTACGTCATACAAATGTAGCTATATGTAGATTATTACCACTGTCCATTAAAAATAATTCTGGTCAAAAATTTAGAAAGCTTTACATGTTTTCGCTTATTATATTTGCTGCTTTTCATGCAAAGGAGCACAGCACTGTCACTAAAACAAAACTGCAGTTAAAACATGTAAGGCACCACATTCCTCACGTGTAAGACCGTATTCAACATGTATCCAGCACACAAAAGCACAACAAACCGTCATATTGAAGGCTGAATAGTGTTTGTCTGATGTCTGTTTACAATGTGAAAAAGAAAGGATCCCTTTTTTAATGTTACAATTTTTGCATAATTTGGAATTCTCATAGCAAATAATGTTGCTTGAAATACATATATGAATTAATTTCTGGCAGCAACTAATTGACGCCCTAGAAAGGGTACAGTGGGATTATCTTTGTCATGGAACTATTTAGAAGAAGTAGAATCAGGCTGATTTAGAATTTGGCGAACGAGTTACTCCATCACGAACGTGATGCATATCCTGTCCGCCATATTATGATTTCCATAGGATATTATGGAATTATACAGCAGACGGGATATCTGCCAAGTTTATAACGAGTAACCCCATCCGCCAAACTCTAAATCATGCCCTAACTGTTCTTGCAGATCAGATTCCTGACTGCATGTTTTGGGTGTTTACATTTGCTGGTGTCTGCCTACGTATATGCTGTGTGTGAGTTCACTCCATGTACCATTCTAGAGCCAACTATAAGCACATTTACTTCAATTAAATCATGGAATGTTTAGGCTGAAGCTGGCTGAAAGCTGTGTTCGAGGCAGTTGTTGAGGAAGACTAACATGATCTTGATCTAAAGACTGAGGGGGGAAATTCGTTTTGGACTCCTCCCATCTCATAATATGAGAGGTATGTCAAGTTCCCTGATTTTGACCTGAACTCAGGTAGAACAAACGGTTGTGTTTATGTTGCACTATTGAGGTATACACAATGATCAAAAGGATTATTGGTGAACCACCAGGCTGTCACTTTGTACAACGGCCAGGGCCCAGACAGATGAGCCAGCAAGTAGAACTGAATAAATGTGGGGATGATCACATGGTTATTACTCACATCATCTCAATAAGGGTTTGCTATGAGCTCAGGTCGATTTAGCCACGGGGCACTGGGAGATTGAGACCCTCTGTCCTGACAATTTATAACAGTGCCAGACTTATAAAAAGGTTAAAGTTGGGATGAGAACTGGTTCGAGGGTCAGCTTAGTACCCTGAGTAGTGAAACATCAGTGCAATTCAGCGATATGAAAAGAAAAAAAGTAAAAGTGGCTCTCCCTTTGCGCATGCTCCAGATGTGTGACTGATGTGCTACTCGGAGGTCACCCACATACCAGGGTTGTACCTTACCATTCTTGCAGTCCTTACAAGCAACACAAGGTCGTGTCACAGAAATGTTTGTGAGGGTGATGGCACTCGAGGTCAACCATGTATTCCTGTGCTCTCATGGCATTGGTGATGATGTGGCCATGATGATGACAGATTAAAACTTTACAATAGTGCAACATCCTTGTTAATGCATTGGCTCCTTATTCCCAGTGGCTTCTAATACTTCCAGGCTCTTATGTGTCATGGGTTTGCAAAGTTCCCAGATAGAAGTAAAACGTACCAAGAACATAGTAAGGGAGTTTAGCCATATCTCATCAATACAGATAGAGCTCAACAAAGCGCTGAATTTATGAATAGTGGAATGTTAAAAAATAGAGCAGCATAAGGCACTGACAGCGGTATACCCCAGCACCCTAAAGAACACATAGTTTATTTATCAGGTCATAATGGTTTTATTTCAAGGAGACAGATAAGAGCAAATACAAATTATCTGATAGATGCTATAGATTTCTTTCCATTGTGCAGACAGAGAAGGGAGTAATCATAATGGTAGATTCTGAAAAGACAGCAAACTTTATAGAATGGGGTGTCCTGTTCATGATCATAAATAAAAAGTATGACTTTCTGTCCCACTTCACTAGGTTCTTAAGTAATTAACATAAAATGCTTCCACTACAATGTTCGTCAACTCGGAGAAGGTGGACTAAAATGGCAGGAGCACTCAGCAGATATGTCCAAAGCCCCCTCTCCTCTTTGCACTTTTCATCGAACCCTTTGCAGCCTCAGTATATGATGAAATCACAACTGAGTCCCAGATTCATCAAATGGGAATTTTAGACCATATGCAGATGATATGATGAGATGATATTTGAAAGCAGAAGGCAATAATATTGCACGAGCTATGGAGAACATTGCGGAATTTACGGCCATTGTTGAGTAATGGGTCAATCACATAATAACCGAAACCCTATTGTTTAACAGCTCAGTCAAAGTGCTTCCCTTGTATGTGAGAGATAGCTAAAGTCGTAATAGAACAGTTAAGCATTTGCGAATTAATGTTCAGAGAATTACTTTGAACTATTTAAACCATATTTAGCTGCTGCATAAAACGAAACACCTTTTGTTAAAACGCCAGATCTTCCCCTTTCCATAGTGGGTAGCGTTATCTCAAAATGTTAGTCATATTTAAATATTAAATATACCACAGAGACTCAAAAAATTTGAGTTAGAGCTGTTGAGTAAGAAAAAAAAATAGTTTTTACTTGTTTTAATATTCTTACTGTAAGAACTAGTCTGAGATATTGCAAAACTCCTGGACTCAATTTAGAAACAGTGACAATCAAAAAGTGTGCACAATTAGGATCTATTTGAGTAACAATTTTTTTCTGGGAGATATTTGGAAAATGTGGGACCAATTTTAGACCTACTGTCATGATGATCCTTCTCCTAATTCTGTCATCTAGGCTGAAAGTTTCCTACGTTCTTACTACTAATAGCCAAGGGACACTATAAAAACCCTTTTGGCACTGAGCAATATCAATACAGCTTCTTTTCTAGTTCTGTGGATGTTGTTGATCCTATATGCTAGTTATATGGTATTATCACAATAGCTGCCTAGAACAAAGCTGGCCTGGACTGCTTCACTAAGGTCTGGGATGACTCTACTAATTCTACTGGCTAGAGTGCGTGTAAATAGCTTGGTATCTATATTTAATGTTCTATTTTATATATGGGCCTAATCTGTTAAGGCCTCTTCTAAAGCCCTGCTCTGTGGTTTGAATTTGGCCAACCTTGTTTTTGATTGAGGCAATCCTTCTTTCTGGTATTTTGGCTTTATTAGGTTTGCAGGATAATAGTTTGCCCGCTTTATTGTACCAATTGTAATAGTGTTGTTTGACCATAAGTAATGTATAATTTATTCCCACACATGTATGATGTGCTGCAGAGTAATGTGTAATATTGGTGTCTGTGGGATTCTGTAGTCACCACAGGTTGTTTAGGCCTATTTCCTTTAGTCATGTTGTGCCCTCTGGAAATAAAGATCTTGTTTGTTCCAGCATCTGAGCTAATCTATCTTCAGTTCCACATATATACATTTTTAGGTTTCTGACTGATATGATGTCTACCTGCTCCTTGTGGAAAATCTCTATAATTGCTGTTTTTATGAACTTTTTTGCCCTTTATTTGGAGCATATGGAAAGACCACTGTGGAAGTCCACGGTCTGTGTTTGTGGATTAGGAGTCAATTGTCTTCCATTATCCCTAACCCACTGTCATGTTTCTCCCTCTGTATTTTCACCTCTGAGTTAATCTGTTTAAAGTTCCGTCCATAACAATGTTCAGGTCCTTGGCTAAAATTAGGTTTACCTGTGCCTTGTGGAAAATCTCTATAATTGCTGTTTTTATGCACTTTTCTTACCCCGTGATTGGAGCATATGGAGAGACCACTATGGATGTGTATGCTCCATGTTTGTGGGTTAGAGTCAACTGCCTTCCATCAAATCCTAGCCCACTGTCATATAATCTCCCACTGTATTTTCACCTCAGAAGGACTGCTACCCCTCCCAATTTGTAAGAGCCGCAGGCATAACATTATTTTGGGTAGCTAGTCTTTCTTCACCAAGTGGGTTTCCTAGTGCAACCATCTGTTGCTCCCTACCAAACGTAATATATTCAGTATTGCTAATCTCTTGTTTGGGTAATTCTGGCCACTCAGGTTAAGGCTAACTATCTTAATTATGCCTTTCTTTGAGGTTTCTATGTCTTTCGCTTGCCCTGCCTCAAATGTCAGTGCCCCTAACTCCATTGCCCTCACTCCCTGTAATCCAGTAAATATTTTTACCATAAATTCTGCCCCTTTATCTCTCCAAGATCTCCCTTAGTCTCTGTGAGTGCTCAGTCTCTAGCCTGTAAGTCTGAGGATTGTATTGCTGCTTGTGATAGGTGCTGGGCCTCCCTACCATCCCATTCCCACTTGTCCCCCCATTTTACTGGCCCTCTTAAGATTCTGTCAATCACAGAATTGTGTTCCTTGAAGATTCCTTTGTTTTTTTCTGTTTATTTTGTCCCATTTTTCCATTGGCAGTTGATTTTTCTCCAGTATTTGCAATATACTGCCTTGTAGTTGGACTATGACTTCCTCCCTTTCTCTCATAATAGCTGATAGCGAGGGTCACATCCCCAATCCCCCTTGGGCTTTTAGTTTAATCCTCTCCATCTGTTACTCTGCACTTGTGGTGATAATCTTTTGCAGTCTAATTCATTTCCTCCTGTTTCCTCCAAAGAGTCATCTGTCATTTACAAAATCTTTGTAGTTTCTTTTAGAAATGTTATTTGGTACTGTCTTTCTTGCCAAGTGAAGAGCCTGACAGGATATCTCCACTTGGTGGGGATACAGTGCTCCCTAAGATGCCTCATACTTTTTAATAAGTCTCTCAGGTTCTGCAAGGTTGTTGTCAAGAGTCCTTGATATAATGTCAGTATATGTCCTTCAAATATGAAGTCTGATTTTCCTTGCCACTTCCATGATCTTAATTTGAACCAATTTCCTCTTGTGAAGATATAGGCCCTCATTCTGACCTTGGCGGTCTTTTCGCGAGACCGCCGAGTTACCGCCGCGGTGAAGACCGCCGACCGTGGCGGTATGCCGCTGTGCGCATTCCGACCGCTGGGAGCGTTCCGCCGGGAAACCGCCAGCAGCCACACTGGCGGTCGGCGGAAAAGTGGAGACTGGTCAACCTCCACCGCCACGCCAGCAGAACACCGCCCACAGAATTACGACCCACATATCTGTGTGGCGGTCTTCTGTTGGCGGTGTTCTGTTGGCGGTCACCTCCCCATGGCTCCCGTCGCCTCCCGGAGGACCAACGCACAAGGTAAGTTGACCGTCCGTGAGGGGAGGGGGAGGGGGGGTGTTGTGTGATGTGGGCGTGCATGGGGGTGTGCGTGTGAGTGTGTAGAGGGGGTGTGTGAGTGCGTGTATGCGGGCGGGGGGTGCTGCTGTGTCTATGGGTAATGTGTGCTGTTCGGTAGGTGCGCATGTCTGCATGTATGTGTGCGGGTATGTGTCCCCGTTGTGTATGTGTGTGTAGGGGGTGTGTATATGTGCATGTTGGGGGTGTGTGCATGTCGGGGTGCATGTATGTGCATGTCCGGGTGGGGGTGGGGAGGGGGTTCGTACCACCTCTGGGGGGTGGCAGGGGGGTGGAGGGTGTGGGGGGAGGACTCGGGTGGGTAGTGCGGGGTGGGGGAGACCCCTATCAGTGCCAGGGAAGGAATTCCCTGGCCCCGATAGTGCTTACCGCCATGGTTCGCATGGCGGTTCCCGACCGCCAGAAACCGCGGCGGTAGGCAGGGTCATGATACCGTTGGCGGTCTTGGGACGACCGCCGGGCCGGAGTGCGCAAACTCCAGCCCGGCGGTCATGACCGCCGTGGCGGTCGGAGTGGGGAAGTGGCGGTCGATCGCGGCGGTGACCGCCGCGGTCAGAATGCCATTTTTCTGACCGCCGGTCTGTTCGCGGTCCGACCGCCGCCTCTCCGCCGACCGCCAAGGTCAGAATGAGGGCCATAGTGTGCTTTTGGATCCTCTGATTAGGCTGAGGGTTCTGTGTGATATTCTGTTATATCTAGCTCAATTAACTTAGGGTCTTCAATCTCTAGACAGTGTCTAAACAACCTTTGGACAAAGTTTCTAATGTATGGGCCCTCTGCCGCTTTAGTTATCCTCTGAATCTTATGTTATTTCTCCTTGGTCAGTTCTCTGGATCCTCTAGTTTGGCTTGGAGGATGATACTTTCTTCTTGAATGTTTAGCAGTTCCTGTTTTATAAACTCTGATTCTTCTTAATAGTTACTGATTGACACTTCTAGTGTAAAGACTGTTTCTTCCAGTTCTCCTATTTCTTGTGTAATGGTCAAAATATCTGTTTCAGATTGTTTTGAATGAGTTGAAGTCCTTACATAAATTGTTGAATAGGTCTTCCATAAATTGTTTTGTTATTGGTGTCTCTGCTTCTTTGAGATAAAGCATCACATTCTTAACTTATCTTTATACGGGAGTGTGAGAACCACTGATTGTTTCATTTACTCAAGTGACTTATTCGGTATCTGGAAAGGGCATGTTGTAGGCATTCCTTCTGAATACCGATTCAGTATCAATATTATGATCAGTATCAATGTTTTCCAACCAAGATGTGATGGCAAACATAAATATTTCACAATGCCTCAAAAGAGGTGGTAATGCATTTGCACAAGGGAAGCTGTCACATTGGGACCTTTCCCTTTTTGTGAATATAATAAAACGTTAGTTGAAGAGCAGTCAGTGGTCTAGGGGACCAATGACAACTCTTAAACAGAGATAAAAAAGGCACACATTTCTTTTTAAAAGCAGTTCTGTTTCTTTTGAGGGAAACAGGCAGCATTTAAAAAAAAGTTTGCTTTGTTAAAAAGCAAGCATGGGCATAGTGGTTTGCTGATCACCTGCAGACCTCCATCCCTGTGATTTCCTCCAGTCGTTATGAGTCACCATTTGCAATCATCCTCATTAATGTTTATGAGGGAGGTCAGAATACAGTGCACTATGATTTGGATTTTTAGGAATCGACCTATTAGTTTATAGGTTTGTTTGTAGAAATCCTTACTCATTAGCAAAATGTTTGTTGCAGTTTACAACCAGTATTTTGCAAACATGCATTCGCACATCTGACATTGAGGGCCTCATAACAAGTTTGGTGGTGAGGATTACTCCCTCACAAAGGTGACGGATATCCCATACTCCATATTACAAGTTCCATAGGATATAATGGAACTTGTAATACGGTGGAAGGGATATCTGAGACCTTTGTGATGGAGTAATCCCCAGCGCCAAACTTGTGATGAGGCCCTCAGTGTTATATTGTTTTGGGCTCAAGTGGAGATCTGCTCACTCTGTTAAATGACGGTCAATTATTCTCTCTTTTATGTTCTCTCCTGTAAAGGTAAAGGTTTAGGTTTGAGTAATAGTGCCATTCACCTCGTGATCCTCTCTTTTTTCCAATATCATCTTTACACCTATAGTTTTCTTTGAGTTCTTAGAAATCTTGTGTGATATGCATAATTTAGGAAGGAAGAGCATGCGTCCCCCTCTCCAGTCTACTTGTGCAAGTCTTTAATTCTGTTCCTTTCAAGTATCTAATGCTGTGTGTATGAGGGGGTTCTTCATCTTTCTAGGTGTGGTGAGGCTCTTGCTTGGGGTGTTTATTTTCCCACATGATCATTTTGTCTTTATTTTGGGTGTCCTTCTTTGTACTCTTATTTCTGGATCCCACTTTCTATTTCTCCTCTTTATCCTCAGCCAGGTCTCAATCTCTTTCAAGGCTGGGTGCAATGGGAGCCGTCCTCTTGGATTTTAACCCATCAGGCTCAAGGTTTTGATATCCATTCTAATCCACCTCTAGTGTTTCAGTGACTTTCAGGGGAGTTTAGTTCAGTCATATGCATTTTGCTTGTGTTATCCCCTATTTTGGCCCTTTTTATCTGAGAAAAAGCTTTGGTTCAACCCTGTTTGGTCGGAGGGTAGGAAACGATATACATTAGTGCCCTCTTAGCCTCACCTAAAACAATGTTTTGCTTCCAGTTCTCAGTCTGTGTTCTGAACTCCTCTCATTCATGCTAAATTTGCTCTGTCTCCCGAAGCCAAAATGGACTTCCTTCATGCTTCCTCTGCTCCTCCTTAGCCTTGACCCAGCATCCCTCTACCTTCCACAACCCTATGTTTTACCTGGAGCTGATGCTAGTAAAGTTCCATGAGCCCTCCAAACGCAAGCCAAGAAGTTCTCCTCTCTATGCCCCTCCTTGTCTTCACACCCTCTGGATACCTCTCAACCTGCTAAGGCTGTAATGAGGGTCCTCAAACAATACAAATCTTATCAGAGCTGCAGTTTGCAATAGTGAATGTTTTGGAGGCACAGAACAGAGCAGTGGGTATTGCCATACCCTCTTGATTAATATGCTTTGTCTGACTTACTTACAAAGTTAACACTAGAGACTATGCAAGCCAAGACTGTTCATGTAGCTGTTGGGGCTGGAGAGAAATGTGTTGCAATGGTAAGGTGCATAGCATTCTCTGTGGTGAAATTGTTTTATTCTTGTGGGTTTACAGCTTTTAATACCAACAGTGAGATATTAAGTAAATAAACACAATTGTTACGGTTGGGTTTAATAGACTTAAGGCTTCATTTAGGTTTGGAGGAGAGGGAGGAATTCTGTAAACCAGCAATCCTCCCATGCCACAAAATCTGTTGTTCCCCTGCTCTGTTTACATTTGAGGGACATTGCTTGGTTACCATTGGTGGAGCTTTTGCTGGCTCTGGTGATGGTAACCCATAATAAAGTCACAGGAACTCTGGGTTACAGTGTGGGTTGTTCCAACACATTGAGGGCAGCACTACTGTCACTGGCAATAGGCAGGGAAATGTAAACTGGCCCCTATATGTAGGGGAAAGCTGCTTGCTTGTCTGAGTCATTTACTTTTTGGTCTGAGAAAAGACACTCTGGGAGTTTGTTTGCCACAAAAAAGGTTTTCCTAGTGGGTGCTTTAAACATGGCACCTGCTTAGCAAACCTTTAATTCTGTAAAGGAAGCCACTTTATTGATAGCTCCCTTCAAAGGACAGACATCCCCTCCAGGGAGGCGGGATCTCTAAATATGGCCAATAATCCTCAGTCAGCATGGTGTCTGTCATGACCTGTAGCCCTCTTACGAACTGGGGGACCAAAGGCCAGTGCCTGAATCAAGCCTTCACTACACTTAGGTATAGCTCTTTGTAGTAGTAAGATGCTTTACTTGAATGCCCAAGGCTCTTGCTAACATAGCTTCTGGCTTAGAAGAAGTGGCATCTTATGGGTTCTAGCTAGGAACACAAGGCTACCAGGCAGGCACAAAGGATTCTAAATATTTGAGCACTCAACAGGAATTAAACAGGATACACCAGACCGATGACTGCAGTGGACTAAAGGGTTAGTCCGGAAGATGGCTGGTCTAGCTCCGGCATCACACTTTAGGTCAAGCGTGCTGTTCTTGATTTCTTTGTAGGGTGGTCCTATCTTCTTCCACTGGGGCTTGAGTAAAAACGTAGGAGACCAGCTTGGCAATAAATATGGACAGGCTATTGGTGAAACTCTTAGCCTTAATGAGCACCAATCAGAAACATTTCAAAAACTTAGCAATACCCAATTTCCCCATAGTCTGACATCACAAATGTCTTGTACGGTTGTTGTAGTTTGTTGATGTCCTGTCATTTACAAAATGTTACAGTTTATTGCTTATTCGCTCTACACTCCAAACTGAAGACTTATGTTACTTATGAATCAAATCAGGAGGTGGGTGCCACGTGCTGTGCTTGGGCAAGAAAGGGTGCCCAAGTCCTCTGGAGGACTGAAGTAAGCATTCAGGCATGCACTTAATTGATGAAAGTTTCTGGTTTGGGCCAAGGTGCTAACGTTCATTTGACCTAGCACCAGGTGTTAATTTGCATTATTATGCTATACATATCAGTCAGAGCTGGATCAGCCTACTGCATGTTGCATGTACTAGGGTGAGAGCTGGCTAGATCTGATGACTACTTTTGTAATCTGGCAAAAAAGGTAGAATGGAAATAAGGGTCCGGATGCACTAAAATGGTTTCACTTTCCAAGATTTATGCTTCACCAAGTATAAAGCGTGATTTAAAATCCCAAATCACAATGTACTATCTTTGTAAGGCACACACTACACGTTATAGAAAATTTCAAGGCAAAAGTAGTGCCAAAGCGTTGTCCCCCTCCTTACAATTAGTAGCACTCTTCTGTGTCAGTCCCAGTTTAAAGAAATGAAAGACTATCAACTTCCTTTGACAGTTGATAACAATTTGCAAAATGGAAGGAACAACTTGCACTATGTGCGCAGCAGCTGCGTTGGTTATCAGGAGGTAAAGGGAGCAGACAATGATTCCATGGACCTCCTAACGCCCCTTTAATGATGTATAATTTTTTAGGGTCGAGCACAAGCGCTCTGGCCTCTGTGGGCTTTTAACCACGCCCATGTCACGCCCATCACTTTAATTGGTTTGTGGGCTTGCCTTTTAAAATTCGCTTGATTTAATTTGTGAAAGGCATGCATACGTCATGCCTTTTCTGGTGTTTACCCCTCCGCGAGCGCACCGGCCAACTACTGAAAACATACAGGGCTCCATGTTTTCAGCATGGTTTCTGGACTACTTTTTCTTTGTATTTTCTACACAGTGCAATCTCGCTGTGTTTTACATAGCGCAATCTCGCTAGTTTTTTCAAACACATTTTTTTGTAAATTTCCCCATCTCCATCCACACCCCCCTTGAGATTTGCGGCAGCTGCCGCTGCACATATGCATTGCCACGCGTTCTCTAATTTACAACGCTAATAGTTCTAACTCGATGAAATGCAACACCCATCGAATTGCAAATTCTTGTTTAGGACTTGTGCCTTGGTTATATTTATAGAAACACTACTCAAGACTCCACTAAGTGACCAGCATAGGCTGCTTTGGGCTCGCCAGCCTGCGCTGGACAGTTCTAGTCTTGGCTAGCCAGCCTGAAATCACCTTCCGCCTGAGTTTGAGCTCGGCTGATCTGGGCTCAGCTAGCAAATCTGGGCTGGGCTTGCGAGCCTGCGGTTGGCGACCCTGGGCTCAGATGTACCCAGCCATGGAGGCTCAGTGTGAATACTCCATGTACTTCCCTGCTCTACCTTTTGTGCGGTGGGAGCTGGCACAGGCGCTGGGCCGGTACCAGATGCTGCTGCGTCGCAACCACCTTTACCTGGGTGAGACGTGTGCTTTCTGCTAGTGCTGTGAGTGGGGCATGGGGAGGGAGGCTCAGGAGCCCTAGGTGGGGCGCTGTGCACCCAGGCCAGCATTAGTGCCGGGGACCCGAGGAGGAGCCTGCGGCAGAAGACCTGGAGACCCCGCACCTGAGGGCTACCGGAAGTGCCGGCCGCTGCTGACCCATCACCAGTCCTCTGGTAGCTCCGAGGCACCTGGAGCAGAGGTAGGTGCAGACTTGACTCTGGTCACTGGTGATAAAAATTCATTATTTATAAAGGGTTTACTGCAGGTTGTAGCCTAGTTATAGCTAACTAGGCGGAGAAGGTCACACCTTGTACAATCCATTTGGCAGCAGACTGCACCGAAGATCCCGTTACCCTGGGTGTATTCCCCCTCTCCCCTGTCTCTGCAGCTGACTGGTAATACACAGAATCCTTTCCAGTGCTGGTGCACAGCGTTTTAGTTTCACTTCACAGTCTGCCCTGTAGTATTTGTTCTGATGTTATTTCCAGAATACACAGGGGTTCACAGACTCATCATTAACTCTTTGCTCCCTTTACGCACGCCTTTCTTATCTCAAACGTTGATTTGGTTTTTCTTAACATAAAACGCAAAGAATGGAACTCGTTAATTATTAAAAAAAATAGTTTATCATCAGTCTGACTGTGATTATTCTGCACTTCTTCACAGTAGGTGGACATGCGTGTTAGAATCCCTGAATACTAGTGCACACTGTTTTCATGTTAGTTTCACAGTGATATCAAAAACAATGACTGCAGAAGTATATGCACTGACACCAAGAGAGGTGTAACCATAAACATGTACGTTAGCAGTAAAGGAGGCGGCTCTCATAGACCAGCACACAGTAGACTGCTGGAGAAGGCCCCCCTTACAGACCTTACAAACTAACTCGTCTCCATTTGCAACGTGAAAATTAGAAAATATACAGCCGGCACTTAACGCTGACCTCTACAGCGAAGCAAGGGGAATGCAAAGTAGAACGTGCATCTTTAGAGTTAATTTTAAATCTAAAAAATACAGTTATTCGTTTAAGAACAATGGATTAAGGACCGAACATCCACCTGACCACACACCTTCCTGGTGTCTCTGCAAGAAGGCCTTGCCGGGCGTAACCTGGTCAAGTAGGTATAATAGTCCAGTACATTTTTGGCACAAGAACCAGCATCTATTGTCTCACTCAGTGGTTCCCAACCTTTTGACATCTGTGGACCCCCACTTTATCATTACTGGAATATGGGAGCCCCACTGAATCATTATTGGAATCCTGGGACCCCCCCCCAACGAGTCACTACTGAGAGGTGGGGACCTAATCTGTTAATATTATTTAATTTTCTAAGCAATCGCGCCCCCCTGAGGAGGTCCACAGGTTGGGAACCCACTGGTCTAACTGGTTTCTGGCCCCAGGAAATCATTTGAATGGCCGCTATGAGCCATCAGGCTGCTACAGAGTTCCATAAAAATGGGAATTTATACTGTTATTTTTAAGGCTCCACAGGAATAATTTTGATATTTTTAGGTCAGACCTTCTAAGACAGCTTTAACCGTCTCACCAGTCTTTACATATTATATATATATAGCCCGGGCAGTGGGTCAGCCAATTTTAACCACTTGCTCCCATCATTTTGAGTAATTGCATTCATCTTATGCACATTGTTCACATCCACTTGAAGCAGTTCCTTTGTCTTCACTGACACATCTTGCTTTTAGTATATTGTATTTATTTTTAGGTCGAGCATAGCAGCGCCGTGGCCACACCCATCACTATAGCTCATTCATGGGCTTGCCCTTCAAAAATCCTTTGTTATGATTGGTGAATGTTTTACGTTTGTCACTCCTTGAAACAGTTTGGTTACCGCCTTAGACATCGACCCTGTTACATGGCTAATTGCACTTTTGCCGATACGTTTGACTGTGAGAGAACTTCTTTTTCCTTTTGTATGTCTCCTTCGTGCTCATGGCGTGGCGTTTTGAATTGACTCACCTATGTGAAACTGTATAACTTTTAATTTACAACTTATGTGGCAAGAAAAGTTTGGTTAGGAGTTCACAATGTTAATGCAAATGCGAGACCCATTGCGTTGCAAATGCTTGTTTTGCTATTGTGTCCCCTAACCTCAAATGTATACAGGTCAAAATGGCAGCACATAATGCAAATCCTTGCAAATGTTCTCTTTGTGCTGTGTCAGATAAGCACATACCGCACAACACGACAAATTAGCTGAAATGCAACACAGCACTGTAAGGCAGAGGAGTAACACAAAATGATGGGCCCCCTTGCAGAATGTGGAGGGTACCCGGAGTATCTCATATCTCATGAAGGGATGGAGGCCCTTGAAGGGTTAGGTCCCCCCTGTGCCCAGGGCCATAGCTTGGTCAGTAAGATTGGGGAGGTGTGAGCTTCAGAGTTTCCAACAATCACGCTGGCGTGTAATGTTAAAATACATTATTTGACAAGAAGGATGCACAACAGGGGGCCTAAGAGGCTGCAGAAAGGGAGAGGAATGGGGATTGGTAGGGGTAGTAAGTGAGAGAAAGCACATTATATTGTGACATAACCACATTTTTTAAGTCTTTCCAAACAGAGAGAGGGAGAGTATGCATGCGATTTTGTCTGTGTGTTAAAATTCCTGGTGAAATCCAACAGACACCTCACTATAACGACTGAAAGCACCTGTCCCCACCTATTTATCACAAAATGCATTTATTGTGTGGGTGTAACACACCAAACACCCCCATGTGCCCCAGCCTGTGCCACAGGGGCTGCAGGTGCTTTCATTACACCCCTGCTGTAAGGCAATCCAGACAAAAGCGCGCCTCGCCCACCATCTCTCTGAAATAACTTTAGGGTCATAAAAATTTAATTGACCCATACATTTTCAGTTAATTTGGATCTGCTACAAGGGATATCTTAAAACAGTTTAACTCACAAAACCAGGGATGTGATGTCACATTGTTAGAGCTCTCTATTGTGCATGTGATGGATAAATGCCTGAGTACAAGCTGGCAAAATACACAAAAGTAAAGTTATAATTTCCTGAAATTTAGACAAGATTATAAATCAATCTGAAAGCGACCCAAGTCAATAAATAGGATAAACAATGGTTTCAAGGTGATAAGTTCACAGTAAACCAGTGCTTTATAGTCCATTGATTTTGAATACTTTATAAAACGTCATAGCAGGAAGTGTTTGGTGGCCATTCTGCATCTGAGAGTGACATGAGAGTATAGGCTTTCACAGGTAATGTAACGTTGTGTTATAGAGATTTGTATGTTGCTTTATTGATATTAGCACAGCCTTGTAGCACAGTCAAGTACCTTCAAGCCTTGGTCTTGAGGATTGTCACAGACTGGAGTCTGAATTATGGTTGTTTCAATTGTGAAATCAGTGATGTCTGTGTACATTAGATGCTGCTTTTGTGCATATGGTTTGTAGTATGTGTATTATAGTGGTTAGTGATTAGTTTGTATAGCTCGAGGTCTGTACAAATTTGAGTATGTGCCATCTGAGTGGATTGGTATTTTATGCATTTCCCAGCCTGAAGTAAATGTCTGAGGTAACCTAGAGTATGTTGCATGTTGTAATGATTCATAGGATGTCTTTAAAACAGGCTACATATGACGCAAGCAAAAGGGTGGATTTTTCTCACAATTAACAAATCTGGCTGACATTAGTGGGAAAACCTGCGCAAGTAATACTCAACAATAAATGGCAGTTTACAAACTGCTTTCCTGTAAATGCAGGATTCATTTAGTTCCACTTGGGGAAATAAGGCCAACACAATCTGTTGAAGATGACGTATAGATGCTTCATTTGGCCATTACTAAGAGATCGATAGGACCCGTGTTGAGACTTGAGCTTGGTTTCTTTTAATGTACCAGCATGTCAAGACAGCCATACATATTATCTACATAAAGTGTTTCCTTAGAGAGGGTGAGCGGTCCTCACTTTTATCATTCTGGGAAATGGAAATGTTTGATTTGATCCACAGATCTGCTTGACTTTGCAAGATCCACAAATCCTTCACAAAAAACCGTGCTACAATTGGCATAATAGTGTTTTCTAAGCTAAAGTAAAAATAAGCTTTCAATCAATCAATCAATCAATCAAGGATTTATAGAGCGCACTAATCACCCGTTAGGGTCTCAAGGCGCTGGGGGGGGGGAGCTACTGGTCGTAGAGCCATGTCTTGAGGCGTTTCCTGAATGTCAAGAGGTCTTGGGTCTTGCGAAGGTGGAGCGGTAGGGAGTTCCAGGTCTTGGCGGCTAGGTGAGAGAAGGATCTTCCTCCGGCGGTGGTGCGGCAGATGCGGGGGATGGAGGCGAGGGCGAGGCTGGCGGAGCGAAGATTGTGGGTGGGGGTGTGGAAAGTGAGTCTGTTGTTGAGGTAGGCTGGGCCTGTGTCGTGGAGGGCATTGTGTGCGTGGATGAGGAGTTTGAAGGTGATCCTCTTTGATGCTAGTAGCCAGTGAAGGTTTCTGAGGTGGGGGGAAATGTGGTTGCGGCGTGGGATGTCCAGAATGAGGTGGGCGGATGCGTTCTGGATTCTTTGCAGCTTTTTAAGGAGTTTGGTTGTTATTCCTGCATATAGGGTGTTTCCGTAGTCCAATCGGCTGCTGACCAGGGCGTGGGTGACAGTTTGGCAATCTTTACGTAAAAGCGAGATCAATTTGCATTGCCAATGCTTGTATATAGTGGTCCTCAGTGCTTTTCAAGATCTATGTTGTATTTTCCACATTTATGCTGTTTTCCTAGTGACCACCAGATTGAACTGAAATGCAGCTAACTGATGTTGTTTAAACATGGCACTGTTTTCTTGGTTACAATGGTGCTTTGGAGCAGGACAAATGATGAACCTACCACTGGAAACCAAAAGAAGCTTCTTTGAGCAGTTCAAACAGAGAAATGAAGGTGAGCCACAAATAAGAGCAAAGCAGGTTGTTTGACACTTAAGCCATCCAATATTAAGCAAGGATTGTCTCTGTGGAGTATTCTATACAACGCTGCATGTGATAGACAACTGGAGCTGTTTGTAGCAAGACCACAAAAAGGGCGCAGCCAAGCAAAAGAGCCAGCACCTTTCTGTCAACTAAGAGACAACATAAAGGCCAGAGAGAAATGCATGGGAGGAATTGAAGCTCTGTTACCGGAAATAAACACTTAAAGGCTTTTTGCCTCTTCTAAGTGCAACTCATAGCTCATGGGCCACCAGAGGAATCACCAATCGCAGAGACGTTTTAAGGCATGGGCAAAGTGGGCTCTGGCCCAGGACCCCAGCCTTTAAGGGCCCCCTTATAGAGCCAGTTCAACCCTGCAGAGTCTCTTGCCTTAATGACCTTGAATAATTCTTAAATAAATTGTTTTAAATAATGTTTTCCTTTGTTCTATTTTTAATATGGATAATGTGTGAGTGTCTATTACAGACAGTCTGCAGAGAAATTTAGTGTTTATGTTACATGCAAAATCCATAAAAATTTTTTTTAGATCAAAACAGGATCTCACGTATGAGAAATATGAGGGTGCCACAGAGATTATTTACAATAATAATAGTGAGCAGCTGCTGTGTTATAATATTGAAAACGCACATCATTATCCCTGAATATTAGATGTAAGCACATTTAGAATTTGGACGAATGTGCCTCTGCACTGTCAATGACTCGGACAAAGAGGGCATGAAAGAGCTGAATTGGATAATGAATTCAAAACTATTTCGAAAGGGGCCTCCAGAATATGCTTGACTCAGAGATCTCCAAATCCTTAAATTGTCCCTGACCAATAATAACCACTGAGATAGAAAACTCCCATTGTCGCCCTTGGCATTATCTCCAGACTCCTATGCTATTGCAGACCAAGAAGTAAGGAACAGCCGCAGTTATATTTGTGTCATTAAAACACTAATGAACACTAATAGGCATCTTTCTCTGCAATTTTAAAGGCAGTTTATCCCCCGTTTTTGCGGACTCCCTTTGAAGCCAAGCTTGAGGCGTGTTTGAGGTTCTCAGTGTCTGAGTACTTCATATCTCGACAGCTGGGGAAGACGTTTGTCACTTTTCTAGGTAGGAAAGCCGATGGGATGTTATGTCGACACTTAAAAGCCAGCCACACTGTGAAAAGCCTTTTAGCCCGTGAAAGCTTTAAATGTTGAAAAAAGAAGCACACAGATAAATATAATCAGAAAAAACTTTGAAATAACAAATGGATGCAAAAACAACACATAACCTGGCTGCACGTCATGAAACAGCCTGACATAATTATTGGCAAACCTGCCAAGTCTTTTAAGCTTTTCCCTACTGACCAGCTTTAAAAAGTAGATAAATACCTTGAAATGATTGCTGGGTGGCCTAGGAGAGAACATGCGAAGGACGTGTAATATTCTCCCTTCACCTCTGATTGCCTACAAGGAAGAGCCACAGAAAAGAGAGACGGCTCTGAGCTTCAGTTTAGTTTAGGTGCCCTGGTAGATATCCTCGTAGTCTTTTGAAAGAAAGGTATGAAGCAAGCCCTAACAATTATCACATGGCGGCTCAGAGAAATACATGCAGGTGAAAAGTTCTTACAGGAGGAGGGCTGGAGCTCAGTTGGATGCGTGGGTTGACCCTAGATCAAATTCTTTGAGAGCCTTGATCTTGTTGTCTTAGTTGTAACCCATCTGAAAAGTACAGTTTTCAGGAGTTTTTTGACCTGGAGGTAACAGTCTTCCAAGTGCTTCTGAAGGCTGAGATTGTTTCAGTGTTTCGTCCCCTTTTAACCCCCTTCCTCCTGAAGTCTCTTGAAGGTGTTGGATATGTTAGTCCAGGAGGAACTCTGGTTCCAGGATAGATCGTAGTGGAGAGCCATATGAATCACGTTTGGTGCTAACAAAGCTTTCCACTGTCTTTAATTTTCTTCATTGTATTTCCTTAATGCATATACAGTGCATTATTACTGTAAGGGAGAAAAGTGCTGTCTGCTTATGTCTGCATTTGCTTTGTTTGTTTAGGCATTCAAGTCCCGGTTTCATCATCCTGCTTGCTGTCCATTTATCCCTCCTCTTTGGTAACCCATCCCACCGTGTGGGTTCTGCTCCCAGGTCCTGCCCCTATGTAGGTTCCCTCAGCAGATGACATGGCATGAGTTCACTCATCATGCCGGGTCTGGTCGCTTAGTGGATTAATGCGTCCACTGTAGGGTCTGTGTTTGACCTCATGGCACAGGTTCAAATCCTGGCAGGTTCACTCAGCCTTTCATCCAAGTTCTGAGGTCGATAAAATTAGTACTATTTAGTTGGGTAACAATAAACATCTGTTATTCAGTGCCAAGATGCCTACAGGTGAACGTGCGCTTTAGAAGTACACATGTTATGTTATGGGGTCTACCGCAGGGACCGACTAGGAAATCAACAGCAGCCCTACCAAAAAAAAGGTCAACCAGCCCTGCTCCCTTCCTCTCCTTACTCTATCTCTCTCTTTCTCATCCATTCATTCTCCTGTTCGCCTTCTCTCTCTTTTCTCTCACTCTGGTAACACTCTTCCTATTCATCCCTCTCTACTACTCTTTCTCGCTCTTGAAGCCTCTTCTGCCTGCTGCAGTTAATGTTGGAGAGCTGGAAAAAGTGACAGAGAAATCAGCCCTGGGCATTCAAAACCGTTTTCAAATTGCTACAGCCCACCTTGGAAAGGCTGGATGGAATAAAAGTCCAGCCCTGGCTACCTCTTATACCTTTCCTCCTAGGACGTCCAGTTGAATGACAGTGAGGTGAAGAGTATATTCTTTTTGCATCTTCTCTGTTTGTGCCTGAAAAGGGCTTGAGACCAAAACACCTGACCTGTTTCATTTCAAAACCTTTGATTGATGCTCTCGCTCTTCTGTTCTGTAATGTTAGTCACGCACACAAAACGTTTCTGCTATCACCCCTCCTATGTGAATATCACAGGCCCATATACACATGTGGTGTCTCATCATTCCTGAAGTTTGTTGATTAACTAGGGTCACTTCTGAGTGCACCCAACAGCCCCACGTATGTTTGTGTCTGATCACTCTTTAGCTCTGTATCAATTCCTTGATTTGTACAATCACTGCTGTTGGATGTATCTTGTGGGTGCACCTCAAAAAAACATCCTCAGGTGGTGTCTTATCATTCCTTGGGTGCTCCCATGCCACAGCTGGGTGTTCGTGTCACAGAATATACCAATACTGGCTGCATCATGCCCTTTCCTATGGGCTGCTTCTTGCTGCTCCTCTGTGGACTACTTAGAGCATGTAATGTGGGGTGCTTGTTTAATGTCAGCTCCAATAGGTTTTCTCTTCTTTTCATCCTCAGGGTGTATAATAATTCTGGCTCCACCTTTGCCTCACCAGAGCAGACTCCACAGAGTATATATCATGCCTGGCTGTATAATGCACATTAGTATGGAATACTTCCACCAGCTTTTTTTTCTTGAGGGGGTGAGCGTTGCCTCCTCCCCTCTCCATGCCCAGTGCAAGCCGCACAGGCAAAAATAAAACGTCAAAGAAAAGATTCCACTGTCATTTTATTTTTACCACCAGCCCGAGCCTAGAGACATGCTGGGTGTGTCTGGCAGCAGAGGACAGAAGCAGGGCAGACTGGTTGCTCCAAAGTGCACATGTCACTTTGGCAAGCTGTTTTGCACCTGCCAAAGTGACATGCATACTTTGAAGCTCTCCACTAAGCTGTGTTAAGCCAGCTGGGTGGAGACCAAGCACAGACCTTCAGGGCATGAAGGAGCATCTGGCCAGCCTGCTCCTTCCAATCCAGGCGCTTCTCTCATGCTGGTTAACAGCATGATTGCAGTGTCTGGATTGGTTAGGGGAGCTTTTCCTCTATCGGACAACAGTGTCGTGTAGGCTCTCATTATTCTAATGCGACTACTGGATTTTGAGCAGCAGAATCGCCTGCAATGTGGGAGACTGAGTCTAACCCACTGCGGGTGACACCTGTCGCTCTAATCCGGGTTTTTGCTCTGGCTAACTATCAGTGCCTCATCCCTACCACAGGATAGTGATGATTGGGCAACCGAGCGCATGACGTACTATGCTTCTCAGGGAAGTCGTTGTCACTCAGGCCGTATCCAGTACTCTCATTTACAACTTAGTCTCATATATAAATGACAAACAGAAGCAGTATATGTTTCAATGATGAGTTTAATAAAACGACTGCATCTTAGATAGCAAAGCATGAGCTGCAATAACCAGGACGACACAACCTGACAATATTAGAATTGTGACGAGAAGAGTGAAGCATAAAAACAACGCTATCATATTGTCACTATAATCAATGGAGTATTTCCTATCTAGGTTATAATTTGAGCACAGTATGTTAAGCTCTAATTCTCCCTTTCAGGCTCCACTGGGAAGACAGCAACTACCATACCTGAGCAAAGGCCTGTGGTCTGCGTTAGCATCTGTAGCGAAGCATTCAGCAGTCAGCATACAGTCGTGGTTCCCTGGCTGGAATCTCCCTCTAACGTGTAAGGGAAAAGGAAGTGTTTATATAATAACACAGCTGATGTTCTGAGAAAATGTCCCTACGCAAGGATGTGTATTTTCTACGCATGTTGGAGACTAAACTTCTACCACGTTCACCAGCAATGTACCGAACTGTAGCCTTGAATGAAGCACAGAGTGATCAAGAATCTCTTGTTTAAGAACAAAGTGCTGGCCTAGGCAAAAACAGTTAGATAGGTGAAAATAAACAAGACCGTTAAAATGGTTATTGCAATAATAATAAAGCGAAGCTGAATAGAATATATCTAGGTGACAGTGCACAGCGGCCTAGTGTGTTGAAATAACGTGCATGGAGCTATAACTAAAATGGCTACACAACAACAGAAGGACACCTAGGAGGAAGCGCAGCCTGTGGGTAAGTGTTGTGTATTAATTTTACAGATAGTGTTAGTGTTTATTTGGGCTTTTGGAGGGAGGGGGTATTTTATCATTTATTTATTTTTATTTTAAGGAGGAGTGGTTTACTTTGGGGTTTTTGGAGGGAGGGGTGTTTTTTTTTTTTTTTTTTGGAGAGTGACCACTTTCAAAGGGTACCAGGCGCCGCTTCCTTAGTCACTGTAGTTTAAAGTTTACGATGCAGATATATGCGTACCTAGCAGCATGTGCGGTCGCGTCCGTTTTCACACTTTTTGCCTACAGGCATATATAGTTGCAGCTACTTACTTATTAGAGCAGTTTGAGGAGTCTCTGCCACATACATTCCTTTCAAACACTTCCCGCTAAGACCACACTGCACTGATCTACTTTCTCTCCATCCATACACTAGTATGTAAGCCTTGTAGCCAGTGTTGCACTAGTTTTTTCCTTCCAATTCATGCAGACGCAGTATCAAAACTCGTGATATACATACTCTTCCAAACCAAGACTTATTGAGGTTTTGGTTGGAAGAGACATGGTACAGTCCAGAATGATGGATATTGTTTTTATTTATTTTTTCTAGCCCGCTCTTCCACCCGAGGTAGGATGGACATATTTGCGAAAAAAGCCTTCCTTACCTACTTAAAGAAATAAGTTTGGTCTTTACAGTATTTCGTTGTCAGAGATTTAATTTGGATGCAGGCAAAAAGCCTCTCCTAGGGTAGACGCCAGAAAGCTCTGGTGACACCTTCAACAGAGTTTCTATAAAATGGGTATATCATATAGTTTTTACAGGGAGGTCTTAATGTCCGTTGAAAAACTGAAGCTAGGCACACAACCTTTTTCTTCGTTCCTCAAACACCAAGGCCTGAATACATATCGGGTGCTCTGTCCCTGTTTGTGCCATGACACAATCTAACTCGGTGTGTCTGGTTCAGACTGGGACAGTGCTCCTGATTAAATGATTTGATGTTCCCAGTTCAGGCACAAACCTACACTTGCAATGTGAACAGCACATTAGTGATTGGTGGACCAGCTGTTTGAAGGTGTCGGGTCACTTTTCACTGCAGTCGGCAGACCCAGCATTGCTCTGAAGAGAATGGGGGGATCCCCCTGCAGGCAGGTGCCTTGTATGACTGCACACACAAGTGGGTATAATCCTGAGGGGGCCCTCACAACCCCCAGGCAACTCCTGTAGGGATGCCATTAGCATATGCACTGTCTGTTCACCATCTGCAGTGGTGCATAATCAGTGCCCCTCCCTACTGCTTCCTTGCCTCTATGCCTGCATCTGTAATATGGTGTTTGCACAGGGACATAGAGGTCCCTGATTTGCATGGAGCCATGCCCCAATGCAAATAAGTGCACTTCCCTTGGACTCACGCTGTAATACATTTAGCACCAACGGGATAGATTTTACATGAAGAGCTGTGCAAGTGTCTGCCGCCTCTTCTGTAACACCACAGTGCCCGATGGATGTAAAAACCCATTGGACTCAAGGGTCACTTAATTTAATATAGGCCCATAAAGCCGTCCAGGATCATCAAGCATGATACTTATAATAACTGCAATAACCTAAATAACCCTGTGCTGCCTTGCACAATTAAAATATATCACCATGGGATGCATTGCAGATACAGTGTACTGTCTCACTCTGTACCTTAATCCACCCTTAACTACGTACGCACGGTGTAGGCTGTGTGTTATATCACAGCATATGCACTGATCCCAGTACATGATCTAACCTGTGCCTGCAGTCGGAACAGGGGATTAGTCAAATATGGACCAGCAGTTTGAAGCCACCTGTCTGCCTTTTACTGGAGGTTGTGAGCTGTCCTTCATATAAAAGTGGACAGTAATCCCCTGAAGACAGCTATGCTGAGTGACTGTACACTCCAGCAGGGGGTGCCTAGAGTCCCTTACAAAAGACACCCTTGAGGGTGCACTGACAGTACACCAGCTTTATGTGGTACACAGTCAGTGCACCACATGGCTGCTGCTTTGTCCTTGTGCTTGCATCTTAAATGTGGTATGGGACCAAAGGCAAAGGATTCTCCAATTTCCATGGGCTATGGTCCCATGAAAAAGAAGTTTAACATCTGCATAATTGATGTTACAGTGGGAGCCGTGCAAAGGTCTGTGAGACCATAGGGCAACATGTATACAAAAGTTCCATAAGTGCAAATGGTTAATACACAGGTGACGGAAAGAACAAAATCAATTACAGAACCACTCTCTGCAATCAATTGACATCAGGTCTCATGGCCCATCACAACCATGTACCATCATTGAAAATTACAACCATATCCCTATCTTTTCAACATCTTTGCCCTGCAATCTAGCAATAACTAAAGTCAGCCTAATAACTTGTCTTATCTGCTGCCCAAACATCCTATGTTTGGGTGTTTTGTAGTGAACTGTTATCTGATTCTTGTATTACAGACCTTCATATGGAATACTAACCTGTCATCCATTTTCCCTGTAAACGTACATGCTTCTTATCAAAAATGGGGCTTATCTGTATATCCTTGGAGGTAAAAGAAGCTAAACCTTCTCCAATTTCTTGCTACTACCTCTAGTGGCCATTGCATGAATATATTATGGCAATCCCATCCCACTCTACCATAAGTGTCCAAAGCATGATCTGTTGAATTTCTTGAACAGGGTCAGAGTGTAATATGGATTGAACACTGTGAAGAAATTATTGGTCTTAATATTAACTAGGATTAGCCTATGATGAGTCAATTCCAAAGACTTATTCATTTGTTGTTTTAGGGCTTTTGACATAGCGCTACCAGACCTATAATAATGACATTGTGCTTTACAACAAAGGTAACTACAGAAGATAAGAAGTTGCACATCATCTGCAGGTGTGTCACGAAGAAGCATAGCACTTACCAGGTCACAGAATTTCCAGTTGACATCGTCGTAGCCTTGGGACAGCACTGCACCCATAAAAAATGAAAGAGGACATGAACAGAACTAGAAGGGGGAAAGAGACAAGGATAAATGGGAGGAAGAGACCACAACTAGTATAGAAATACAAAACATACTATATTCCCCACACACCAGGAGCCCGGACAGAAGCAGGAAAGCCAACAACACAAGCAGGGATATGGATCCAGTTCATGTGGAAGGAATGCAGAATGTGATGAGGGGCCATTGAGTCTCCCATATCTCACAGATATTTATTGGCCTTGAGCTGAATGAGACCCCCTTGATGGATTGGGTGCTGCTGGAGGGTAAGGGCCCTCCTTCACCGCTTGTGCTGCAGGGGCCTGCGTCATGCCCCTGGCAGAGTGGTTATGCCACACTAGTGACACCTGTAAATAGGTATAGGCAAGTGGGAACAGCACAGAAACAGCTGAGAAGGTTCTGCATGAACCAACTAGTGAGCTGATGGGGCTGAAAGAGTGGATAGAGCAGAGCCAGGGAAAGGAGAGATGCCTGCCCAACATTGCACCTTGGTTCCGCCACGACAAAGAGGATTCAGGACTCCACTGGTGGGTCAAAGGAACTGGGAAAGGCAACACAATGTGAATAGGGAACACAGGAACAGAAATCCCAAATGAGACTGTGTGCACTGTTGTGATCTAGGAAAGGGAACAAAGGCAAGATAAAGAAACCTGAAGAACAAAACTCCCACTACGACTTGTCTACAAAACTACCAGGTCTCGGAAAGAGGAGAAAGGGGTACGCAGGAATGGAGGTTGGAGGGGAATCCCAAAGGAACTCTCATTTCTGAGGGATAATTCAGGGAAAAGGGACAATCAGTAGGGATACTAAAAATAGAAAAGGGGGCAACAAGATAATTAAGAAGAAAAAACAGAGTACTAGAGAAATTGTTCATCTATTTCTTTTACTTACCTGAGGTTTTCTGTTACATATAGGAGGTGATGGTGGGAATGCCAAATGGGGTGTAGCCTGGAACCTGTACTGAAGCCAGCAAGTAAAAAGAAACCAAGATGTTAACCTATATGGATGAGGTCAGGAAGACAAAAGGATAAACCTTCAATGTATGCTTATTTTGTATTCTTTACTGTGAGTCTTAACAACTGAAAAGATTTAAGAAACCACTCTTTAAGACTTACTTACGCCAAGTCTTTTACACACCTGGCCAAACCCTCAACAAGGTGTAAGGGATATTATAGAGTATTTACAACACAGGAAAGTGAGACCTGTATACAGTTGTGGTTTGCATCAGTACTACTGTGTCACATTTAAAAGATACACGTTTGATGTTGGCGCATATGCAGGGAGCATCAGTGCAGTAGTAGGCTTGGGAGATGCTCACATGGAGTTCTGAACGGTGGCACATGTTTGATAAAATGAGTCTGGTAGTGGTAAAGATCATCAAGTTCATAATTCTGAGGTCAACCACAATACAATGTTTGTGCCATAGTGGGAAGTCGGTATCATCAGCAGGGTTACGTTTATTGGCAAGTGAGCAATGCTAGAGCAGGTTTAGTCTTCTTTTATTTCTTGGAAATCAGTGTGTAGCCTATCCTTTTAGTCCTCTATACCCCTTACTATTAGACAACTACCGTCCTTGTATGAGGTCTTGTAAAGGATGGAAATGCACAGTTTAAACCATGAGGGGCAGATTTTACTACTTTTTCATCCAAAGCAGCACAGCAACCTGATTGCTGAGCTCTTTTGCACACCGGGAAAAACACAGCACACAGAGGCATATCTTTCAAGAGTGACCTGATTCTGCTCTTATCCCATGAGCTGCTGCTTCTGCCTTGTGTGAGGCTCAGCCCCACAAAGGTGAGTGTGCGTTTTCTTGCATTGATTTGTTCTGGAAGCATGCCCACTGAATGTGTGGTGTGAATTTGTGACATGAAAACATTTCTCCTTGTTAGCACCCGCTTCAAAGAGGTGTTAATTGTTGATGCTACACCCAATCTGGTTATCTTAGTAGATGCAGCTTTTCATTAAAAAAAAAAAAACACTATAAGTGTTTTCACTGAAATGCCCCCTTGGGACACACTCCAGATATGACTTTTACTTGGTGTTGGCACACCTGGTGCAAAGGTTTTTGGAGTCACCCAGATTGTGTGTCGGACCATGCCATGATTAGCTACAGGTGGCTGTAGGTTTCTTGTTCCACCCATTGCTAAGTAGTGAATTAACACATCCCAGTAAAAACTTCTGGGGGACAAACATTGATTTTGCTCCTTTTCAAATAAGTTTTTAGATAATAATGTGGGATCTGAATAGACACTGTGGGGGTCATTCTTACTTTGGCGGGCGGCGGAGGCCGCCCGCCAAAGTAACCCCGTCAGAACACCGCACCGCGGTCGAAAGACCGCTGCGGTGATTCTGAGATTTGCCCTGGGCTGGCGGGCGGCCGCCAAAAGGCCGCCCGCCAGCCCAGGGCAAATCAACCTTCCCACGAGGACGCCGGCTCAGAATTGAGCCGGCGTAGTGGGAAGGTGAGACGGGTGCAGTGGCACCCGTCGCGTATTTCAGTGTCTGCATAGCAGACACTGAAATACTTTGCGGGGCCCTCTTACGGGGGCCCCGCAGCACCCCCTACCGCCATCCTGTTCATGGCGGGTTTCCCGCCATGAACAGGATGGCGGTAGGGGGTGTCTGAATCCCCATGGCGGCAGAGCGCGCTCCGCGGCCATGGAGGATTCAGAAGGGCAGCGGTAAACCGGCGGGAGACCGCCGGTTTACCCTTTCTGACCGCGGCTGAACCGCCGCGGTCAGAATGCCCTTCGGAGCACCGCCGGTCTGTCGGCGGTGCTCCCGTGGCCGGTGACCCTGGCGGTCACCAGCCGCCAGGGTCAGAATCAGGCCCTGTGTGTGGCATTAAAACCTGTGTCAGAGAGGAATTGAAGAGAGGGGCAGCCATAGGCAAGAGGAAAGCCAGGGAATCCCAAGTGCTTCTGGAGGTAGAAATTGCCAGGTACAGGACACAGAAAGGCCACCCTGTGGCAGGTGGCTTAGACAAAGGATGAGCTAAGCACTCTCTATACTGCTAACATAGGAAGTGCATTGACTTGCATCAAATAGAAGCCTTATGAGTGGGTGGAAAAGTAGGCAGGTTCTTGGCGATGCAGCCGAGGCAGGCAGCGTCTAAACATGCCACCCTTTCTGTCTGAGCCATGCTTGGCCATGTACTGACAAACCTGGTTCAAATTACAGACGCGTTTACTTCATTCTTCCACAGGCTGTACCACTCTGGCCACTTATTCACTGCGATGGAGGAAGAGGTGTTCTTGTGTGATCCGAACTTTCAAGTGTTCTTGGTACATTTGTTAGAAGGAAGCATATTTAAAGATGAGACAGGCTAGATCACAGATGCCATGTGTACAGGGAAGTCTCTTGGGGAAGATGGCTCTGCATTAAAGTAATAAGAAATTAATAATGTGAAATTAGTCTCCCTTTTGGGCAGAGTGTACAAAGAGATGGATGAACATGATGGGCAATTGCTGGAATATACCAGGGCCATGATATCACTGATGTTAAAATGTGACAAGACCCTCTAGAATGTGCCAGCTATATGCCTGTATCCCTGCTAAATGTGGATATTAAGATTCTGATGAAAGTACTAACTAAAAGCTTGGATACCATATTTGATCCACCCCTCGCGAGTGGGCTTTGTTCTGAATCATTCTACTAGTCATATGAGGATACGATCATGTGGATACTATCACATGTACTGTATATAATCTACACAAAGGTGTAGCCAAGGATAATCAGGAACCAGGTAACTGTAGGAGGCTGGACTGGCTTGTAGTGAGTACCAAGGGGTACTTGCACCTTGCACCAGGCCCAGTTATCCCTTATTAGTGTATAGGGTGTCTAGCAGCTTAGGCTGATAGATAATGGTAGCTTAGCAGAGCAGCTTAGGCTGAACTAGGAGACGTGTGAAGCTACTACAGTACCACTTAGTGTCATATGCACAATATCATAAGAAAACACAATACACAGTTATACTAAAAATAAAGGTACTTTATTTTTATGACAATATGCCAAAGTATCTTAGAGTGTACCCTCAGTGAGAGGATAGGAAATATACACAAGATATATATACACAATAGCAAAAATATGCAGTATAGTCTTAGAAAACAGTGCAAACAATGTATAGTTACAATAGGATGCAATGGGGAAACATAGGGATAGGGGCAACACAAACCATATACTCCAAAAGTGGAATGCGAACCACGAATGGACCCCAAACCTATGTGACCTTGTAGAGGGTCGCTGGGACTATTAGAAAATAGTGAGAGTTAGAAAAATAACCCTCCCGAAGACCCTGAAAAGTGAGTGCAAAGTGCACTAAAGTTCCCCTAAGGATAAAGAAGTTGTGTTAGAGGAATAATGCAGGAAAGACACAAACCAACAATGCAACAATGCTGGATTTCCAATCTGGGGTACCTGTGGAACAAGGGGACCAAGTCCAAAAGTCACAAGCAAGTCGGAGATGGGCAGATGCCCAGGAAATGCCAGCTGCGGGTGCAAAGAAGCTTCTACTGGACAGAAGAAGCTGCGGTTTCTGCAGGAACGCAAAGGGCTAGAGACTTTCCCTTTGGAGGACGGATCCCTCTCGCCTTGTAGAGTCGTGCAAAAGTATTTTCCCGCCGAAAGAACGCCAACAAGCCTTGCTAGCTGCAAATCGTGCGGTTAGTGTTTTTGGATGCTGCTGTGGCCCAGGAGGGACCAGGAGGTCGCCAATTGGACCAGGAGGTAGAGGGGACGTCGAGCAAGACAAGGAGCTCTTTTATCAGCAGGTAGCACCTGGAGAAGTGCCAGAAACAGGCACTACAAGGATGCATGAAATGGTGCTCACCCGAAGTTACACAAAGGAGTCCCACGTCGCCGGAGACCAACTTAGAAAGTCGTGCAATGCAGGTTAGAGTGCCGTGGACCCAGGCTTGGCTGTGCCCGAAGGATTTCCGCCGGAAGTGCACAGGGGCCGGAGTAGCTGCAAAAGTCGCGGTTCCCAGCAATGCAGTCTAGCGAGGTGAGGCAAGGACTTACCTCCACCAAACTTGGACTGAAGAGTCACTGGACTGTGGGGGCCACTTGGACAGAGTTGCTGGATTCGAGGGACCTCGCTCGTCGTGCTGAGAGGAGACCCAAGGGACCGGTAATGCAGCTTTTTGGTGACTGCGGTTGCAGGGGGAAGATTCCGTCGACCCACGGGAGATTTCTTCGGAGATTCTAGTGCAGAGAGGAGGCAGACTACCCCCACAGCATGCACCACCAGGAAAACAGTTGAGAAGGCGGCAGGATCAGCGTTACAGAGTTGCAGTAGTCGTCTTTGCTACTTTGTTGCAGTGTTGCAGGCTTCCAGCGCGGTCAGCAGTCGATTCCTTGGCAGAAGGTGAAGAGAGAGATGCAGAGGAACTCGGATGAGCTCTTGCATTCGTTATCTAAAGTTTCCCCAGAGACAGAGACCCTAAATAGCCAGAAAAGAGGGTTTGGCTACCTAGGAGAGAGGATAGGCTAGCAACACCTGAAGGAGCCTATCAGAAGGAGTCTCTGACGTCACCTGGTGGCACTGGCCACTCAGAGCAGTCCAGTGTGCCAGCAGCACCTCTGTTTCCAAGATGGCAGAGGTCTGGAGCACACTGGAGGAGCTCTGGACACCTCCCAGGGGAGGTGCAGGTCAGGGGAGTGGTCACTCCCCTTTCCTTTGTCCAGTTTCGCGCCAGAGCAGGGCTAAGGGGTCCCCTGAACCGGTGTAGACTGGCTTATGCAGAATTGGGCACATCTGTGCCCAAGAAAGCATTTCCAGAGGCTGGGGGAGGCTACTCCTCCCCTGCGTTCACACCATTTTCCAAAGGGAGAGGGTGTCACACCCTCTCTCAGAGGAAGTTCTTTGTTCTGCCATCCTGGGCCAGGCCTGGCTGGACCCCAGGAGGGCAGATGCCTGTCTGAGGGGTTGGCAGCAGCAGCTGCAGTGAAACCCCAGGAAGGGCAGTTTGGCAGTACCAGGGTCTGTGCTACAGACCACTGAGATCATGGGATTGTGCCAACTATGCCAGGATGTCATAGAGGGGGCAATTCCATGATCATAGACATGTTACATGGCCATATTCGGAGTTACCATTGTGAAGCTACATATAGGTAGTGACCTACTGTATATGTAGTGCACGCGTGTAATGGTGTCCCCGCACTCACAAAGTCAGGGAAATTGGCCCTGAACAATGTGGGGGCACCTTGGCTAGTGCCAGGGTGCCCTCACACTAAGTAACTTTGCACCCAACCTTTACCAGGTAAAGGTTAGACATATAGGTGACTTATAAGTTACTTAAGTGCAGTGTAAAACGGCTGTGAAATAACGTGGACGTTATTTCACTCAGGCTGCAGTGGCAGGCCTGTGTAAGAATTGTCAGAGCTCCCTATGGGTGGCAAAAGAAATGCTGCAGCCCATAGGGATCTCCTGGAACCCCAATACCCTGGGTACCTTAGTACCATATACTAGGGAATTATAAGGGTGTTCCAGTAAGCCAATGTAAATTGGTAAAATTGGTCACTAGCCTGTTAGTGACAATTTGGAAAGAAATGAGAGAGCATAACCACTGAGGTTCTGGTTAGCAGAGCCTCAGTGAGACAGTTAGGCACCACACAGGGAACACATACATATAGGCCACAAACGTATGAGCACTGGGGTCCTGACTAGCAGGGTCCCAGTGACACATAACAAACATACTGAAAACATAGGGTTTTCACTATGAGCACTGGGCCCTGGCTAGCAGGATTCCAGTGAGACAGTGAAAACACTCTGACATACACTCACAAACAGGCCAAAAGTGGGGGTAACAAGGCTAGAAAGAGGCTACTTTCTCACACAACCCCCCCCCAAACGAAGGACAATAAGGCTAACCTTGGCCAGTTGAGACTTTATTGTCTAAGTGGTGATAAGTAGAGAGTAGCTCTGCAATAGACTGGTTACTCCCTTTATCATCCACTATATGGTTACTTCCCTGTGGGGATGTAAATCACCCTGTTTGAAGTTTTTTAGCTAAGTAACAATGTGAAGATGTATTTTCAGAGTTTCTATCAGTAAGTTTTAGTTTAGAGCAGTGGGAATTGTCCACTGAACCTATTTGTAGTGATGGAAATGCCAGACAGGGATGCTGTCTCAGAAAAGCCATAGCTGGGCAAAAACTTTGTCCATATGGCTGGAAGAGAGAACAGGGATGCTGTTTCTCTTGAGTTGGAGCAGGGCAGGGATGCTGTCCTATGAGCTCCACACTAGGGCAGGGATGCTGTCCTAAGTGTTGTGAGGCAGTGCAGGGTTTCTGCACTAAAGTTTCTCTGGGAGGGTTGGAGGGATGCTCCATGTTAACTAAAATGGTGCTCTTTTTGTCACCAATGTTAGTTATCCTACAGAGAGGTACTTCTACCTCAGGGAGTTCAGCTTTGCCAGCTGATGATTCCCTTGGAACAGGTGCCACCCCAGGAGAGGTTTCTCCCACCACAGGAATGGTATCCTGAATGGTAGGGTGGTTAGGGGATACTGTGATACCCTTTTTACCTGTTGATGGAGAGGGATCCTGAGTTTTCAGGCCTTCTCTCCTTTGCTTTTTCATTTCAGTAGAAATGAGAGGGAACAATTCCTCAGGGATGCCCAGCATGGCTGCACGGGCATAAAACTCTACATCAGCCCAACCTGAGGCCTCTAGGTCATTACCTAAGAGACAGTCTACAGGTAAGCTAGGTGATACCACCACCTGCTTAGGGCCAGTAACTCCACCCCAACTAAACTGAATTATAGCTAAGGGAAGAAACTTAGTGGAGTTATGGACATCAATAATCTTATACTGTTGTCCAATGATGTGTTGATCAGGATGCACTAGGTTTTCAGTCACCAAAGTGATACTGGCACCTGTGTCCCTGTAGGCCAAGGCCTCAACACCATTTATTGAAACTGTCTGCCTGTACTTATCCATTGTAAGGGGACAAGCAGCCAGTGTGGCAAGGCCAATGCCACTAGGTGTGACAGAAACTGTCTTGGGACTGACTACCCCAGTTTCTACTATGGACCCATAAGTGAACCCAACTACACCCTTAACTTGACTGTTGCCAGCAGTCCCACCACTAGTACCACTACTGCTAGGGGCACTAGAGCTTGATGTATTAGTGGTGGTAGGCTCAGGGGGTTTACCTGGACAGGACTTATCCCCTGGCCTATGGCCTCTATTTTTACACACAAAGCACCAAGGCTTTTTAAATTGTGTAGGTTGAGAAGAAGAGGAAGAATTTGTTTTATCCCCACCCCCTGAAGAGTGTTTAAGATTTGAAGTGGGATCTTTGGTTTTACCCTTATCCCCATGCTTATCTTATGATTTTTCACCATCTTTCTTCTTATTGTTCTCTTTGTCACCACCTGTATGAACTTTTCTGTTCACCCTTGTTCTGACCCATTTGTCTGCCTTCTTTCCCAATTCTTGGGGAGAGGTCAGATCAGAGTCCACCAAGTACTGGTGCAACAAATCAGACACACAATTATTAAGAATATGCTCTCTCAGGATCAAGTTATACAGGCTGTCATAATCAGTAACTTTACTGCCATGTAACCACCCCTCCAAGGCCTTCACTGAATGGTCAATGAAATCAACCCAGTCTTGTGAAGACTCCTTTTTGGTCTCTCTGAACTTTATCCTGTATTGTTCAGTGGTTAAGCCATAACCATCCAGGAGTGCATTCTTAAGTACTGTAAAATTATTGGCATCACTTTCTTTCACAGTAAGGAGCCTATCCATACCTTTTCCACTAAATGATAGCCATAGGATAGCAGCCCACTGCCTTTGAGGGACATCCTGTACAACACAGGCCCTCTCAAGTGCAGCAAACCACTTGTTAATGTCATCCCCCTCCTTATAAGGGGGAACTATCTTGTGCAGATTCCTGGAATCATGCTCTTTTGCAGGATGACTATGGGGAATACTGCTGCTGCCACCATGGGTTTCTAAACCCAACTTCTGTCTTTCCTTCTCTAATTCTAAAGACTGTCTATCCAAATCCAGCTGTTGCTTTTTAAGCTTCAGTCTGGTTTGTTCCACCCTCAACTTATTGAGTTCCCTTTCTAACAATCTGTCATCAGGGTTGGTGGGAGGGACATTTCTAGATACAGAGGTATGATGGGAATGAACAGAAGGAGACCTGTCCCTTACAGAGGGCACCCTAACAGCTTGGCTAACAGAAACATCAGTACCACTGTGGTGTGAATAAATGCTTTTGCTATGATGTGAGACAACACTATTTGTATGGTGTGGCTTTTCATCATTACCAACTATGCTAGACTGTCTAGTAATGGGCAGGCTAGGAAGTTTCTTTCCTGAATCTTTTCCTGGGGGAGTCCCTGGATCAGATTGGGAACCATTAGCTACTTTTTCAACAGATGGGGCACTTCTAGCCTTATTCTGTTCTCTAAGCATGTTAAGTAACAATTCCAAGGAAGGATTCTTCCCTACACTCAAACCTCTCTCTATGCAGAGACTCCTTGCTCCTTTCCAGCTAAGATGATCATATGCAAGTTTGGACAGATCAACATTTTGGCCTGTGCCAGACATTTTTAGAGAGAGTTAAAGTGATAGAAAAAGAGAAAAAAGTTTGTCAGAGCTTTTAGAAAGACAGAGAAAAAAACTTTTTAAACTTTTTAGAACTTTTTAGAAAGTTAGAAGTACTTTTTAGCACTTAGAAAAGAGTGAAAAGAGGAAATGCAAAACTTTTTGGCTATGTGTATATACACTGAACTTGTTTTGTATATTTTTCTCTTATGAAAAGTACAATGACAAGAGTGGTAAGTAGTCTCAAAGCACTTATCCCACCACTGCACAACCAATGTAGGAGGCTGGACTGGCTTGTAGTGAGTACCAAGGGGTACTTGCACCTTGCACCAGGCCCAGTTATCCCTTATTAGTGTATAGGGTGTCTAGCAGCTTAGGCTGATAGATAATGGTAGCTTAGCAGAGCAGCTTAGGCTGAACTAGGAGACGTGTGAAGCTACTACAGTACCACTTAGTGTCATATGCACAATATCATAAGAAAACACAATACACAGTTATACTAAAAATAAAGGTACTTTATTTTTATGACAATATGCCAAAGTATCTTAGAGTGTACCCTCAGTGAGAGGATAGGAAATATACACAAGATATATATACACAATAGCAAAAATATGCAGTATAGTCTTAGAAAACAGTGCAAACAATGTATAGTTACAATAGGATGCAATGGGGAAACATAGGGATAGGGGCAACACAAACCATATACTCCAAAAGTGGAATGCGAACCACGAATGGACCCCAAACCTATGTGACCTTGTAGAAGGTTGCTGGGACTATTAGAAAATAGTGAGAGTTAGAAAAATAACCCTCCCCCAGACCCTGAAAAGTGAGTGCAAAGTGCACTAAAGTTCCCCTAAGGATAAAGAAGTCGTGTTAGAGGAATAATGCAGGAAAGACACAAACCAACAATGCAACAATGCTGGATTTCCAATCTGGGGTACCTGTGGAACAAGGGGACCAAGTCCAAAAGTCACAAGCAAGTCGGAGATGGGCAGATGCCCAGGAAATGCCAGCTGCGGGTGCAAAGAAGCTTCTACTGGACAGAAGAAGCTGCGGTTTCTGCAGGAATGCAAAGGGCTAGAGACTTTCCCTTTGGAGGACGGATCCCTCTTGCCTTGTAGATTCGTGCAGAAGTGTTTTCCCACCGAAAGAACGCCAACAAGCCTTGCTAGCTGCAAATTGTGCAGTTAGCGTTTTTGGATGCTGCTGTGGCCCAGGAGAGACCAGGAGGTCGAAAATTGGATCAGGAGGTAGAGGGGACGTCGAGCAAGACAAGAAGCCCTCTTAGCAGCAGGTAGCACCCAGAGAAGTGCCAGAAACAGGCACTACAAGGATGCGTGAAACGGTGCTCACCCGAAGTTACACAAAGGAGTCCCACGTCGCCGGAGACCAACTTAGAAAGTCGTACAATGCAGGTTAGAGTGCCGTGGACCCAGGCTTGGCTGTGCACGAAGGATTTCCACCGGAAGTGCACAGGACCCGGAGTAGCTGCAAAAGTCACGGTTCCCAGCAATGCAGTCTAGCGAGGTGAGGCAAGGACTTACCTCCACCAAACTTGGACTGAAGAGTCACTGGACTGTGGGGGCCACTTGGACAGAGTTGCTGGATTCGAGGGACCTCGCTCGTCGTGCTGAGAGGAGACCCAAGGGACCGGTAATGCAGCTTTTTGGTGCCTGCGGTTGCAGGGGGAAGATTCCGTCGACCCACAGGAGATTTCTTCGGAGCTTCTAGTGCAGAGAGGAGGCAGACTACCCCCACAGCATGCACCACCAGGAAAACAGTCGAGAAGGCGGCAGGATCAGCGTTACAGAGTTGCAGTAGTCGTCTTTGCTACTTTGTTGCAGTGTTGCAGGCTTCCAGCGCGGTCAGCAGTCGATTCCTTGGCAGAAGGTGAAGAGAGAGATGCAGAGGAACTCGGATGAGCTCTTGCATTCGTTATCTAAAGTTTCCCCAGAGACAGAGACCCTAAATAGCCAGAAAAGAGGGTTTGGCTACCTAGGAGAGAGGATAGGCTAGCAACACCTGAAGGAGCCTATCACAAGGAGTCTCTGACGTCACCTGGTGGCACTGGCCACTCAGAGCAGTCCAGTGTGCCAGCAGCACCTCTGTTTCCAAGATGGCAGAGGTCTGGAGCACACTGGAGGAGCTCTGGACACCTCCCAGGGGAGGTGCAGGTCAGGGGAGTGGTCACTCCCCTTTCCTTTGTCCAGTTTCGCGCCAGAGCAGGGCTAAGGGGTCCCCTGAACCGGTGTAGACTGGCTTATGCAGAATTGGGCACATCTGTGCCCAAGAAAGCATTTCCAGAGGCTGGGGGAGGCTACTCCTCCCCTGCCTTCACACCATTTTCCAAAGGGAGAGGGTGTCACACCCTCTCTCAGAGGAAGTTCTTTGTTCTGCCATCCTGGGCCAGGCCTGGCTGGACCCCAGGAGGGCAGATGCCTGTCTGAGGGGTTGGCAGCAGCAGCTGCAGTGAAACCCCAGGAAGGGCAGTTTGGCAGTACCAGGGTCTGTGCTACAGACCACTGGGATCATGGGATTGTGCCAACTATGCCAGGATGGCATAGAGGGGGCAATTCCATGATCATAGACATGTTACATGGCCATATTCGGAGTTACCATTGTGAAGCTACATATAGGTAGTGACCTATATGTAGTGCACGCGTGTAATGGTGTCCCCGCACTCACAAAGTCAGGGAAATTGGCCCTGAACAATGTGGGGGCACCTTGGCTAGTGCCAGGGTGCCCTCACACTAAGTAACTTTGCACCCAACCTTTACCAGGTAAAGGTTAGACATATAGGTGACTTATAAGTTACTTAAGTGCAGTGTAAAATGGCTGTGAAATAACGTGGACGTTATTTCACTCAGGCTGCAGTGGCAGGCCTGTGTAAGAATTGTCAGAGCTCCCTATGGGTGGCAAAAGAAATGCTGCAGCCCATAGGGATCTCCTGGAACCCCAATACCCTGGGTACCTTAGTACCATATACTAGGGAATTATAAGGGTGTTCCAGTAAGCAAATGTAAATTGGTAAAATTGGTCACTAGCCTGTTAGTGACAATTTGGAAAGAAATGAGAGAGCATAACCACTGAGGTTCTGGTTAGCAGAGCCTCAGTAAGACAGTTAGGCACCACACAGGGAACACATACATATAGGCCACAAACTTATGAGCACTGGGGTCCTGACTAGCAGGGTCCCAGTGACACATAACAAACATACTGAAAACATAGGGTTTTCACTATGAGCACTGGGCCCTGGCTAGCAGGATTCCAGTTAGACAGTGAAAACACTCTGACATACACTCACAAACAGGCCAAAAGTGGGGGTAACAAGGCTAGAAAGAGGCTACTTTCTCACAGTAACCCTTTCATTTAAGGAAACAACGGAACCTATATTCAGGAATAAAGGAATAAATCACAAAGAAAATGTATGTGCTAGTCAACAATCAATTATTACTTGGAAGTAAGGGAAGGTATACTTCAGGATATAGAATACACACAATTTTATTACAAAATTATCAATGATGCGTCAAGAAGATTGAGCAAAAACATGCTTGGCGCTCGCACATGGTGCACACAGTGGATACATGTGTCATAAAGTGTTCATAAAAACAGTTCCAAATCGGCCAATAAGAGCTTGAGAAAAGTGACTTTTTGGACACAACGTCAAGAGGGTTTTGTCCCAATAATGATGAAGGCTCATCTGCAGGACTGAAGGAATGATGGGAAGGACTGAAAGGAAGGCTAAAAGTACAAAAAGAGAAGGAAAAATGAATTCATCTTAACAGTCCCAGTGAATGGTAAGGTAAAGCTAGAGGTATCCCACTATGGTACTTCGAAAACAGGCATGTGCTGACAAAAGGGAGGTAGGGGTAAGAAAAATACAAAGGATTATGGAGGCAGGCGAGATGAAAGGTCACACGTGATGGTGACTCTCTCGGGGAGCTAGTGAAAACAGTATTTGCAAGGTAGTAGATAGGACTACAGTTGAAAGAAGAGCGGTCCAGTGGTCCATGTTATACTTGCCACCGGCGGCTGGGCAAGAGCAGAAGCACCAGAAAGGTGTTTGGAAGCACAAGTCTGCTAATGTGCTAATAAAAAAGAAAAACACAAGCGCTTGAACATGGATGAGGCCCATCTTCGGGCAGGTAAAGAAGAGATTACTAAGAAAATGTGTGTGACAGCCATACTTGAAGGGGAACAATTACTCAGTACTGTTGGATGCAACCTTGTAGGGTAAGCAAAGTGTTGCATAGAAGCCATTGTGCACAGTAGTGGTACCAAGTGTTGATACAGAACCACTGGCAGCCGAAAGGGCATAACCAAAATAGAAAGACACAAGATAAATCAATTAATCGGGATTTATAAAGAGCAGCACGTCACCTGTGAGGGTCTCAGGGCGCTGGAGTTGCTAGCTGCTTCGCAGTGCTCTGTTCATTCGAAGAGCCATGTATTGAGTCCTTTCCTGAACTCCCGGTGCGGTGCGGCGTTCCTGAGGTGCAGGGGAAGGTCGTTCAAGCATTGGCTGCAAGCAAAAGACAAAAGAGAAGGAGAAGGAATACGATAATTAGTCTAAAATATGCAGTTCGTTCAATATGTAATAAAAAAACAGTTATATAAACATAAAAGTTAAAATTAAACAAACAAATCAAAAATAAATAAAGGACTGATGATATTCAGCCTGAAAAAGACAGATAGCGGCCGGTGAATCTGAAAAATGTTATATTGTCCCAGTGGAATTAATAGCTAGGAACATTAAATACCTAGTACACATGTGTATATATCAACATATAAGCAATCTATGTTTGTAATATTCATTCCAGATTGTGGTGAATCAAAGCAGTTTAAAGCAGTGGCATGCCAGTCCTCATTGGTATTTAAGCCCTTGTTACAGTTTAGGATCCATTTCAATTCATGTCTGCAGAGTAATTTAAAGTTCTCCTTCTAATGGAATACGTAAGGATTTAATACGTTGCCATTGAAGGTATTGCTTCCTGTGCTTCATTTCTGCACAGCGAGACCCCGAGGGAACATTGGGTATCTTGCACCTGATTTTGCAAGGTCCCCAATGTCTGCTGAATGCTCATCCTGGGTGATATTTCAGGGTGACCAAACACATGAACTTTATCAAAGGGCAGAATATTGTTTAATAGATGATAACTTGAAAGATATACCCTTTATTTCTGAAACTTAGTTGAAAACACATTCCAATATGATATTACTCTGTATTGCCAGATGAATACTCGAGGCACTTTGCATAAGGAGGAAGTGAAGATGGGTTGCACTAGTGACAAAGAAACTGTTGCTTGCTAAATCAGGCCACCTATAGTTCCTCCGAAGTTCCAGTTTGTAAGTATGTTATCACTCTCACATCCTGGACTGTGGTCCCCTCAGAACGTCCTGGACCTTGATCTCCCTATGCAGCGCCCGAGGTGAAATGTCGTCTTCCTTACCCTCTTGCTTACCTTTCCCTCTAACTCTAAAACTTTGCTACCTCTATTGATCCTTACTGCCATCTAAATCCTTACTTTCGGGAGCATTGACATTTCACTAATAAATCCAGCATCCATACTGAATTGAAATTAAAACCCTGTGGATTAGGAGTGCACCATGGTGGGAAGTTGTGTGGAACCAAATGCATGAGGTTGCCTTGAACATAGTTTCACGATTTATCCATGTCTCTTCCCTTATATTCATATCTTCCCTTTTAGGAATATTATATGCAGATATTTATTTATGGTGTGCAATGTGTTGACTCCCATCAGGTTCATCTGTTGCCTGTGTCGTTGATAGCTCGTCATATATGAGATGTGTTCCACATTCTGAAACCTGGAACAAAAACCCATGGAAGCATTATACGTCCTCTTCCTTGTCACTTCCCAGGGTATCCATCCCTCACTGGCCACTATACTTCACTCTAGAGGAGGGTGGGATAGTAGTTCATGTTCATCATGTGCCTAGCCATCCCTCTACTATACACCTGCACATGTCACACATGCCTAATGACGTAAGTGATTGCTTCAATGCCATCAACTGTGAATGACTGCCATCTATTATCACAACAAAGACAAGTATCCTCTCCTTTCAGTAGTCAGCCACCCTTAATACCGCTCTTCCACTCTCATTATGTCAGTAATTTCATTTGGTTACCCCCATACTGTTACACATGGAACTAACACTATCCAATTTCACGTTAACCATCACAAATCTATGAAAGTATCTCCACCTCGCTTGGTAAACAGCCAAACCATTAATAACAGAGTAGTATCCAGGAATATCTTCAATTCCCCCAGCTTCCCCCTTTGTTATTTCAGCCCTTGATACATGTAGGAAAGTACCATCTTGCCTGGCATGTTACCCCCATATTTCACTGTATATATGCTGTTTTAGTGTATGTGTCACTGGGACCCTGCCAGCCAGGGCCCCAGTGCTCATAAGTGTGCCCTGCATGTGTTCTCTGTGTGATGACTAACTGTCTCACTGAGGCTCTGCTAACCAGAACCTCAGTGGTTATGCTCTCTCTGCTTTCCAAATTATCACTAACAGGCTAGTGACCAATTTCACAAATTCGCATTGGCATACTGGAACACCCTTATAATTCCCTAGTATATGGTACTGAGGTACCCAGGGTATTGGGGTTCCAGGAGATCCCTATGGGCTGCAGCATTTCTTTTGCCACCCATAGGGAGCTCTGACAATTCTTACACAGGCCTGCCACTGCAGCCTGAGTGAAATAACGTCCACATTATTTCACAGCCATTTACCACTGCACTTAAGTAACTTATAAGTCACCTATATGTCTAACCTTTACCTGGTAAAGGTTGGGTGCTAAGTTACTTAGTGTGTGGGCACCCTGGCACTAGCCAAGGTGCCCCCACATTGTTCAGGGCAAATTCCCCGGACTTTGTGAGTGCGGGGACACCATTACACGCGTGCACTATACATAGGTCACTACCTATGTATGGCGTCACAATGGTAACTCCGAACATGGCCATGTAACATGTCTAAGATCATGGCATTGTCACCCCAAAGCCATCCTGGCATTGGGGAGACAATTCCATGATCCCCCGGGTCTCTAGCACAGACCCGGGTACTGCCAAACTACCTTTCCCGGGGTTTCACTGCAGCTGCTGCTGCTGCCAACCCCTCAGACAGGTTTCTGCCCTCCTGGGGTCCAGCCAAGCTTGGCCCAGGAAGGCAGAACAAAGGACTTCCTCAGAGAGAGGGTGTTACACACGCTCCCTTTGGAAAAAGGTGTCAGGGCTGGGGAGGAGTAGCCTCCCCCAGCCTCTGGAAATGCTTTGATGGGCACAGATGGTGCCCATCTCTGCATAAGCCAGTCTACACCGGTTCAGGGATCCCTCAGCCCTGCTCTGGCGCGAAACTGGACAAAGGAAAGGGGAGTGACCACTCCCCTGACCTGCACCTCCCAGGGGAGGTGCCCAGAGCTCCTCCAGTGTGCTCCAGACCTCTGTCATCTTGGAAACAGAGGTGCTGCTAGCACACTGGACTGCTCTGAGTGGCCAGTGCCAGCAGGTGACGTCAGAGACTCCTCCTGATAGGCTCTTACCTGTGTTACTAGCCTATCCTCCTTCCTAAGTAGCCAAACCTCCTTTTCTGGCTATTTAGGGTCTCTGCTTTGGGGAATTCTTTAGATAACTAATGCAAGAGCTCATCAGAGTTCCTCTGCATCTCTCTCTTCACCTTCTGCCAAGGAATCGACCGCTGACTGCTCAGGACTCCTGCAAAACCGCAACAAAGTAGCAAAGACGACTACTGCAACCTTGTATCGCTGATCCTGCCGCCTTCTCGACTGTTTTCCTGGTGGTGCATGCTGTGGGGGTAGTCTGCCTCCTCTCTGCACTAGAAGCTCCGAAGAAATCTCCTGTGGGTCGACGGAATCTTCCCCCTGCAACCGCAGGCAACAAAAGACTGCATCACCGGTCCTCTGGGTCCCCTCTCAGCACGATGAGCGTGGTCCATGGAACTCAGCAACTCTGTCCAAGTGACTCCCACAGTCCAGTGACTCTTCAGTCCAAGTTTGGTGGAGGTAAGTCCTTGCCCCCCCACGCTAGACTGCATTGCTGGGTACCGCGTGATTTGCAGCTGCTCCGGCTCCTGTGCACTCTTCCAGGATTTCCTTTGTGCACAGCCAAGCCTGGGTCCCCGACACTCTAACCTGCAGTGCACAACCTCCTGAGTTGTCCTCTGGCGTCGTGGGATCTTCTTTTGTGACTTCGGGTGAGCTCCGGTTCACTCCTCTTTGTAGTGCCTGTTCTGGCACTTCTGCGGGTGCTGCCTGCTTTTGAGAGGGCTCCTTGTCTTGCTGGGCACCCCCTCTGTCTCCTCACCCAAGTGGCGACATCCTGGTTCCTCCTGGGCCACAGCAGCATCCAAAAACCCTAACCGCGACCCTTGCAGCTAGCAAGGCTTGCTTGTGGTCTTTCTACGTGGGAACACCTCTGCAAGCTTCTACACGACGTGGGACATCCATCCTCCAAAGGGAAAGTTACTGGCCCTCTTCGTTCTTGCAGAATCCACAGCTTCTACCATCCATTGGCAGCTTCTTTGCACCCTCAGCTGGCATTTCCTGGGCATCTGCCCAATCTCGACTTTGTCGCGACTCTTGGACTTGGTCCCCTTGTTCCACAGGTACTCTCATCCGGAAATCCACTTTGGTTGCATTGCTGGTGTTGTTCTTTCTTGAAGAATTCCCGTATCACGACTTCTGTGCTCTCTGGGGAATATAGGTGCACTTTACACCTACTTTTCAGGGTCTTGGGGTGGGCTATTTTTCTAACCCTCACTGTTTTCTTACAGTCCCAGCGACCCTCTACAAGCTCACATAGGTTTGGGGTCCATACGTTATTCGCATTCCACTTTTGGAGTATATGGTTTGTGTTGCCCCTGTACCTATGTGCTCCTATTGCAATACATTGTAATTTTACACTGCTTGCATTACTTCCTTTTTCTATTACTGCATATTTTTGGTATTGTGTACATATATCTTGTGTATATTTGGCATCCTCATACTGAGGGTACTCACTGAGATACTTTTGGCATTTTGAAATAAAACTAAAGTACCTTTATTTTTAGTATATCTGTGTATTGTGTTTTCTTATGATATTGTGCATATGACACCAGCGGTATAGTAGGAGCTTTGCATGTCTGCTAGTTCAGCCGAAGCTGCTCTGCTAAGCTACCTTTTCTATCAGCCTAATCTGCTAGACACCTCTTCTACACTAATAAGGGATAACTGGACCTGGTACAGAGTGTAAGTACCCCTTGGTACCCACTACAAGCCAGGCCAGCCTCCTACAATACAGACCTCAGTTATGGCACCTGCTCCCTATTCAGCCTCCCATCTCCACAACTAATACCAAGTCAAACGCATTATTGTGTAACACAGATCTCTTTATAACAACCTTAGAACTGATGCCTACCAGGCACAGACCACCACAGACCACCACAACTCAAGCTAACGGGAAACCCTCCAGAACCCTTACTGTCCCAATTCCTTTTCATGCACAACCTCCTGACTTCCGTTCTTTTCGAGTAGTTCCCCAGCACTACTATTCCCGAGCAATCAGATCGACTACCAGCCTCAAAGACATTACATTGATTCTGAAGCTGCCATATTACGCAAGGCCTAAAGTGCATCCCGTACATTTGTGTGCCCCTCCCCTACAAAAAACGTGTGCTTTTTAAATGTACTTTAGCAGCTGCCTCAGTCACCTGCTTCTGTAGTCTTGAAGGTAGTCCTGTAAATATTCAGGCTTGTCATGGTATGTTACGCGTGTGGGCTAAGGCCTCAGTGGTGGGACGATGGTGGGGCATGCATTTCCAAGCTCTTTGAGCTGGACAACAGAAAAGGAAAGAGAGCTCTGTGCTGGACTTTGTTATTAAATCATCACCTTCACTGACAGACAAGCTGCCTATGCTCACTCTGGTGCAGCGCCATGGAGTCTGTACAACAGTTACTGCTGCTGCGCAGGACTGACGTTTCTGTTCCGACCTGGCCCTAGCAGTGGGATCAAGCATGATAGTCATAAACGTGGTGCTGCTTCAAATGCACCCAGTTATGCTCCACATTTCATTTCCAGTTGGCGCCACCACCTACCTTCCTAAGCTTCCATCTAGACGTACGCCAGGCTGCCAGCAGTGGTTAATTAGTGAAGGTGGGTGGCAGTGGGCCCCACTTGCTCTTAAAATAGCAGGACTCCTTCCATCGTTCATCCGTCCTGTAAGTAGTGCTCCCTGGGCTGATTCCGTTTTTGTCTTGTGCCAAGGGAGGGTTGTCTGTCCATTGGTGCCCCAGGCATTTTGTTTCGCTTGACCCACATCCCATTGTTTTCTGCCATGTCCCATAGGTAGAACAGCTCAGTTGGGGCAGTGACGGGCTGTTAAGCTGGTTGCTGTTGGAACCCAGTGGTGTTGTGCCCCTGCTTCTGTTCAGCAAGAATCGAGCTCCCCAACATTTCTTGTTTCCCACCCTGCCTTCTCAAAGTCTCACCTAATCTAAGATCAAAAGCTGTATCGGTGCCTGCATATCTCTGCAAGCAGGCCCTTTATTTCATATGTGACGTGAACACTTTTAATTGTTGCTATTTCCGGCGTGCCAGCAGCCTCACAGTACTGGCCTACACTGTGCTGAAAATGTCCCACTAAAATACTCCACTGTAGGGCTTACCGGCATGTCACCACACTGTAGGCCTCTGTGGGCTGAATCAAAGTTATGTCGAGTGAAAAAAATGAGGGGCCTATTTATGAAATAGTAATGCGATGAAACCTTGCTGCGCTATGTTACAGGGAAAGGGCAGGAATGTGCAGCATTTAAGGCAATACAGCACATTCCTGTCCTTTCTCCTGCGCTGGTGCACAATGGTCTGCCTAACACCAATGCAGACACCTTGCGTCATGATGCGAGGGTGCCTGCGTTGCATGCAGGATTGCTTTTGTGCAGGAAAGCGTACCTTCCTACACAAAAGCAATCCTGAGAGGCATAGTATTCTTTCTCTGCGTGCTGCAGACATAGAAAGAGGAAGTAACAATGAGAAATAGAGATATTTCTCCTTGTTCCGGCTCTCCTAGAAAGGTGTATCTTTTTGGCGCATTCATAAGTTTACCGGTTCTGGTAAATTTGGAAATGCATCGAAAACCATTGGAGCTGTGTGGGAACACCCACGCAAAGCCCATGCAACACCTTCCTAGCACAGGGTAAGGCAGTGCAGCTATTTGTGCTGAATTGCTTTAATACAGATTTATGGAGCCACTCAGGGCCATGCAAAGCAGCCTTCTGTGGCTTCATAAATCGCATTTATGGTTTGCGTCGCTGAGCCACGCAAACTATCTTGTAAATAGGCCCCTGAGTGCTTAAAGGATAGCAGTTGTTTAACAGTTTCATCTCGAATTTGGAAAATGTGCTTCAAGTTACAATTCTTTTTCACCTCAGTCTTAATTATTAACTATTCCCCAAAGTATTTGGAGCGGAGCTTCTTATCGGGCATAAAGAAATATACAAATATGTCCTAATTCTTTGGAAGAAATAAAATATTGTTCAGAAACTAGGTGAACAGTATCCATGATAAGGGCAACTTGGTAATACAACATTCTCAAGGAGACTGTAATATTGAACCTTGGAAGACTACTCAAACGACTATAATATAGAAGGCGCGAATGACATGTTAGTAGTGCAGATAGATGCTCAACCTTCTACTAGTGGAACTAACTCATCAATAAATAGAAAAGTGCGAAAAGTTCTGCAAAAGTTCAAATTAGTTGAAAGAACATGGAGGATAAGTGATAATATTGGGGGCAACATAACAGCCTATTTCTCTGGGAGCAGAGAGAAACTCATGGTGTTGCTGAGTTCCAAGACTGGTGATGAGACCATAAAATAGTGATTGCTTGGCAATCAGTCTCCAGTTAATGTACAAATGGCAATCTTGGCACAAGTAATTATTTAAAGGTGTTAGCATAGTATGCCCAGCAGGAAAACTTGAGGGGGCACCCCTGCAAGGAAAATGGAGGCCCAGCCCCCGGACTCACTCAGGAGCTCTCCGGCCAGGGTGCTATGCTAAGTGGCCCGCTGGAACTCGGGTGGGCCCCCTCACAGCAGGGGCTGCGGGGGCCTTTGTTACGCCTCTGAGGGTGCTCCTGACTGTGTTGGACTAAGTTAGGTTTTGAGAGCGAAATGTCTCTCCATTCCTGGAGATGCCAGAAACGTATTCATGCAAAGGCAAATTAAAAGGATTGTAAACAAACATGCCCAGAAGAGTGTTGAAAATTCTACACATAACGTGGAGCTGTCCGAAATCATAGGTATTGTGAGCGGCTGTGACTGCATCTCACATAATGTTGCTTTTAATTGCCACTTGTTCACCAGGGCTAATCTCTAACCGTTAATGTTAGTGAAGTCCTGTCCTGCAGCAGCCTGCCTGTAATTGAGTTTGGAGTGGGCCCAGGCAGCCAGTCAGACCCCCAGCATCTCTTATCTGCACCTAGTTACTAAGCTGCCCCCAGGCAGGATCCTAAATATAATTTAATTTGTGAGATTGCCAGGGTAGATTACATTGAAAAGGACTCAAGGGTACTTGAGGTAATGAAAAGAGCAGACCAGGCGGCCTGCCTCTAGTGGCACCATGTGTTACACATAATGGCACCAAAGAGCTAACAAACTGATCGGAGGAAGCACTGGAGAAGGTGCAACCACTAACACCCACTCCTTCATCACGGTGGCACATCCCTGTGCAGTGACACCTACACACCTCGTATGCCTGTAACAGTGTTTCTCACATGCATCACAATGCCTTTGTTTCCTTGGGCTACAGAGGACAGTCCGGCATTCATGAAGGAGCTGAGAGGTGTTTTTCCCATATGAATAAACCAACATCCCAACATGAGAAACGCCATGAGAGCATTTGTTGGTGGAGATATGGCATACATGTTTAAAGCATATGAACTCATTTTAAAGTAAGCACCATGCCATTGAATTCAGGTGCATCGTTAGGAAGTACCTACCAACTTCATAGCATGGAGACGTGTAGATGAAGACGGCAATCCCAGGAGTAAATATGGCACATTGGATTGTATATATTCGCATGCTTGTTTTGAATTTGTTCAGTGCCACATCCTGCGGGGTCAACAGAAGCAGAACAACAGTAACTGATTGTAAACGATGATCAATGGGTTCAGTGTGTGGATGTCTATGTCTCATTGCCAATCTACATTCATCTATGCCTTAGGGCTGGGTTTGCCAGTTGTGGATGTGCTGTAAAGGTGAGAGCACACACTACTTTCATCTTCTTTGGCGTCTTACCCTTGACTTCCCTATCCTGCTAGTTTTCCCCAACATGCTGGGTGTGATCACAGCACTTTCATTTGTCTAACCATCAGGCTTACAGGTTACATTCTCTGATAGAATTTGGTGGCTTTTTAGTTTGAGTTTGAAGCTGTACCTTCCTCCAGGTTTCTTCTCTGCTGCTTCTGTGTTGACTCAATAGAGCACATTCTCTGGTTATTTGTTGACTGTGTACCTGCATATTTCACAAATGCTCTTTCAGAGTCTGTAGCGTTTTAGAAAATGTAAGTAAAAAATGTGATGTAGAATGCAGTGTTTGAACCATTTTTTAGGTCAAGCCTAGAAAGTGCATGGGCTGGCTCTTGGAGACATTCTGTAATCACTTCATGGGCTTCCATCCCACCCAGTAGCTTTTTATTTGTTATTTGGTGTGTTCTTGAAAAGGGTTTCTTTGCTATTGGGTAATTTATCTTTTTTGTCCCGCCCTGTGCTCATTTGTCTCCTCCCATGAAGGAGGAACTAACTACTTGTATGGTTCCACTGTCGTTCTTATCTGTTGTTTTCATGGCCTATTTTTTTCGTTGGTTACTTGTCTGCATCTTTACTGGTGGTGTTTGGAACTTTCTCTGATGAACATCCCTGCACGGCTTTGGTTTGTTGTTTTAATTGGCATCCTGAAATGGCTATGCTGTTTGGCAGTGTTATGAACTTTTATGAACAGCTTTGCACTGGCTTTAGTACCAAAAGGCCATGCCTTTGCCATACCGAGACTCGAACCCAGCTCCCCAGCAAAAACTCATCATTTCTGGCCCTTGACACCACATCCTCTGCCTTGCCCCTTCTCTTCGGTACTCTTGTTTTGCAATCGCGCCTAGGACACTTCACCGCCACTCCTCGCAAACCCCCTCATTGTATCCCCCTTCTGAGTCTAAGGTTTAGGTTCTGACTGCCCGCCTCGCATACGCAGATGTTGTTACAGATAAACCCTATTATATATTTTGTTGCATTCTAAAGCACTCTTATACCTTAATATACCTTAATTTTTGCTTCAGTGACACACAAAATTGTTAAATAAATATATATATAATTAAATATTAAAGCTCATCGTGTCTTGTTCTCTTCAGAGGAGGTACAGCCAGCCACACTGCAGAAACCTCACTTAGTGCAGTCTCCCTTACTTCAGCAATCCCGGCTGGGTCACTTTGCCACTGCTCCTTGTTAACCCCCCTCAGCACAGCCCTCCTCTCAGTCTACAGCTGCTGGAGGTGTCTTGTCCTCCTCAAAGGAGGTACAGCCAGCCAGCCAAAGGAGGAGGACCTGGGAGCCGTGCTGCAGGACACCGACCTTTGCAAGTGGTTCAACTTTGGTTTCATCTCCATAAACAGTTGCCAAGGCAGCCCCCTGGATGACCCTGTTGCATGGTGCAGCAGGTGCAGTGGGACAGGGGCCAAAAGCTCCAGGAAACCCACTAAACACCGATTATAGCTATATGTTGCTACTAAGCAAGCATTCACAAGCTCATTTACCTTGCAGGCACAAGGGCCATAATTTGTATGGTGCAGCAGGTGCAGTGGCATAGGGGCCAAAAACTCCAGGAAACCCCTTTTAAGGATGTCTTCTGCATACACAAACGCTTCCTCTTTAGGCATCTGTGGCCTGCCCTCCCCTTCTTTCTCTCTTTTTCACACACTATTCCTGCTCCTCTGTCTCAATATCAATATCCACTACCTGCACAAACTACCTATCCCTCTCATTCTTCCTATCTTTTCTCTGCAGCTCTCACCACTGTCTATTCACCATGCCACATAATTCTACTACACAAATATGCTGCACAACACACAATTCCACACCACACAAATAAGCAAATAACAATTCCAATATAGCCCACATAATTCCAGTACACACCAAATACATTCACTACACTACAAAACACATAGGTAAAAGTCATTATCACTTACAATGACACTGGCTTTAACTGTCACAAATGTGAGACCTGTTGCATTGCAAATGCTTGTTTCAATTTGTTCGTGGTTGAACCTCAGTCTTGATATCTTATTGAAGAAAGTTGGCTTACTTGCTCGCCTGCTCACTCCAGTCAGGCTTTGGCGTCTATGTAGGCAGGAGTTTGTCATGTAAATGGGCGATAGCAGTGGTGGAAGTGTGTGGTGCCAATGAGTGGGGGAAATGAGTGGCACCTTAGCAGAAATATTTGGATACCTGTGTTTGCATTTACTTTTTTTTATAAATTAAGCACTGGCAACCAGCATCACCTGCACAACAAGACTTGTACTGGTATCAACTCCTGAGTTTGTTTTCTTACCTTAACTTTTGACATTTTTTAATGAAGACGTCTTGTGTCATAATAATTTACCACCTGATCATTGTATTTAGTTAGAAGAGTAGCTCCTAGTAGCATTAAAGAAGTACTATCCTTTGGTGTTAAACGTGATGTGGAAGAAGTGTCAATCTAGTGACTAAATTGACCAATGTGTAACCAGGAAAACGGGGGTTCAAATACCAGCTACTAACCTTGATCAAATAGTATTATCTTAGTCAAGTTACTGGCTAGATTTGGCAGTGTCACCACAAAGAATGGTCACGCCAGCGAAGCTGCTCTAGGGCACCAAACTTAGCACCGCATTTGCAGTACATACTGCTACCTATCTCCCTAGCTTGCGCCAGCAGAAGTGCCTTTGCCTTCCATCTGCCCGCGTCACAGACATCTTAGGACTGCTCCTGCTGCCAATATCACCTGTGTAAGGAAACTCGTATTTACTCCTGGCTTGCCTTTACTCTCTGCTTTTTCAAGAAAAACGTTTTGTGTCTGAACAGGTTACCTTGCAATCAGTGTATTAAAGTATTTAACACTTGGTAGAACTGAACAAAAAGCATTGCTCATTGGGGTTAAATGCTACAGGGAAGTGTCTAAATTGCACATTGTGTGATCAAGAAATCTGGGGTCCAAATGCCTGCTTCTCGCCTTGACCAAGTTGTGTATTCTATAGATAAATCATTTTATTTCACTTTGTTTCTCACTGTTGTCGTGTTACGTTTGAGAGCAACTTCAAGTATTGAAGTAATTCTGTGCAAAGTTCATTCTTCTGTATAGTTTAATCACTATACTGTTGCTCATGTAGGATAACAATATGTTTTAGTATATATATCTCTCTCTATATCTATCTCTCTCTCTCTCTCTCTCTCTCTCTCTCTCGCTCTCTCTATATATATACTGTATATATATATATATATATATATATATATATATATATATATATATATAGTATAGTATACATTACCTAGTGGCAGTCACCACTAGGTAGTTATAGTTAGGACCATGTTTCCATAGAAAAATCGTTTTTTGACTTGCCTTTATCTTTGGCAGATTTTGACGAATTTTCACAAAAGTTTCTAAAAAAAGTGTGCCAATGATTCTTGTTGTGCATGGAAAGTTTAGGGGTGATCCTTCAGGCGGGGGTGAGAAAATGGTAGAGGAGTCTAAAAACGTGTGTTTTCCATGTTAATTTTCATGGGAGTTTTGAACACGACTACAGCACAAACTGCTGGACAGAATTACACCAAATTTGGCAGAAAGCTAGATTGTGTTCCGCAGATTGTGCTTTTGGTTGTTTTGGGTAAATCCGTTCAGTAATTTCTGAGATATTAAAGGAAACATAAATTTGTATATCTAGGGCTATGGATCCTCCCCAACAACTTTGTGAACAATAAAAGCGTGTGCATGGAGCTGCAGAGCTCTGATTGGCTGCCTTCGCTTCAAACCAGGAAATGTTGGCAGCCATCTTGGGACTTGTCTTCAGCCGAGTCCCAGAAAAAAAATGAAAAAAAGAAAAGGGGCCAGGTTGGGTGGTTAGAGGAGGTTGGCCACAAGGCCTGGATGCAGGCCAGGATCTACGGGCAAATGCCGCTGCACACGGTGTTGGTTGGATTAACATATAGTCATGAAAATTATTTTAAGTTAAAACAATATAGAAATTCCCTGAAAAAAAAACCAAAGTCTTACAGGGATTTTATAGTTAGGAAATAGAATTTAAAAAACCCAGATAAAAATTCACTTACAAAAACAAAGGTTACAGGGTTGTCATAGTTAGGGTCACACTTTAAAGGTACAAAACCATAGAAGTTCACCTGTTATTGTTAGAGTCATCTCAAGGAACTATAACTCGAGCACTAAGGTAACTACAACTTAGGTCCTCACCATGCACTGCTAATTACCCCACAAATTGTAGCACTCATGACATCTTTGATAACATCATTGACAATATCAATGCAATAATTGCAGTAACATTTGTGATGAAAAAACTGTGCATGACAGGGGTGCAAATTATTGTTACCTTACGGCATGAGTTATAGTTACTTGAGATAACTCTAACTATCAGAGGTGAATTTCTGTGGTTTTGTACATTTAAAATGTGAACCTCACTATAACGCCTCTGTAATGTATATCAGTATATATATATATATATATATATATATCTATCAGTGAAAAAAACAAAGGTTACAGGGATGTTATAGTTAGGAAATATATGAAAAAACACAGAAATTCACGTAAAAACACAAAGGTTACAGCAACATTATAGTTAGGTTCTGAATTTACTTGCACAAAACCAGAGAAATGTTGATGTTATACATTTATTTCAAATAACTATAACTTGCGGCGTAAGGTAACTATAACTTGCACGCCTGCTATGCTTCATTAATACTTTTATTGAGGTTATAAAATTTGTCATGAGTGCTGTAATATCTGAAGTTATTAGCAGTGCATGGAAAGGGTGCAAGTACCTTAGGCTGCGAGTTATAGTTACTTGAAATTACTCTAACTATAACTGCTGAATGTCTCTGGTTTTGTGCAAGTAAATTCAGAACCTAGCTATAATGTTCCTGTAACCTTTGTTTTCTTAAAGTAAATTTCTATGTTTTTTAATTCCATTTCCTAACTATAACATACCAGTAACTTGTGTTTTTTTCATTGAATTTCTATGTTTTTTTAAACATAAAGTAATTTTACTTTCTATATGTTAATCGAACTACCGCTGTGCATGCCCTTTGACCATGCGTGGCGGGGGTTGACCGCAGGGCTTGGCCTCTGGCCTCTGGCCAGGCCCTGAAGGCAACCCCCGTAGCCACCCAACCCTGCGCTGCAGACAGCCAGTGTGTAGTGGGAGTTGGCTTCAGGGCCTGTCTCTCTGTGTGTAAGAATAGGTGTGAGAGAGTGTCTCTGGGTGTGACAGTGGGTGTGAGAGTGTCTCTGTGAGTGGGTGTGTGTGGGTCTGTGAGTGTATGTGTGAGAGTCTGAGTGGGTCTGTGAGTGGGTGCGTGACTGTTTGAGTGGGTCTGTGAGTGGGTGCATGAGTCTCTGAGTGGGTCTTTGAGTGGGTACGTAAGTGTCTGAATGGGTATATGCGTGGGTGGGTGAATCTCCTAGAGGGTCTTTGAGTGGGTGCTTAAGACTCCGAGTTGGTCAGTGAGTGATTCTGCACAAAGGAAACTCACCTGTCCTTTTCTCCAACAAGAGTCCACAGCTTTGCATTAAATGTCTACCCAAATGGAGTTCTTTGTGCCTCCTTGGGTAAATGTCTGATATGTATTCTATACTACAGCTGAGTAATGGAGCACATGGAAATGCCACCAGTGACCATGTGCACATATGGAAATGTGATTGTTCCTTGTGCATCTTTCTCCAGAATTCTGTGATAACAGGAATCCACCTACAGAGAGCCAACAAGACTACAAAGACATAAATCTCCAACAAACCAGGGTCATTCTTCTTATCTATATGAAGTAAGTGCTGTTATGTTTTGTGGAGATGTCTTCATATACCTCAGCATCTAGAACGCACCTTTAAAGTCGTCAAGAAACACACTGGGGGGCCCTTTGGGAAGCTGCCCATCTTCATTGCAAAAAGGGGGAAAACAGATACATGCTACTAAGGTAGATGGTGCTTGGCCAGCTTCCAGGTAATTTGAATATTTGCATTCTCTGAGGCAATTTAAAGGGAGAGCCATGGGGAGAGGGGTCACGCTGCCTTCCTACACCAGCCAATTACGACCCCGGGGACCCCCTCCCCAAGCTGATCTCAGCCCCAGTGACCCTATCTCCCGTGGCCCGGCCATCTGCCTTGGATGCCTCGCAGGGTACCCAGTGTGCAATGGGACCGTTGGGGAAGCCTGTTCGCCCGTGTGGTCCCAGCTGACTTCCCGCCTCCTGCGGGAGCCGGCATTGCTTTTGCTCACATTGAGCTGCTAAACATGCAGCTCCCTCTAAGCAAAAGTGATGGTTTCCTCTGTTTCGCTGGCTGCATCTCTGCAGGCAGCAAAACAGAGGAAACCTCTGCTTCCAGTGGGTGAGAGCACTTTGAAAGCTTTCGCCTGCTGGAAGCAGAGTCTTTGCTCTGACTTGGCAGGAGCTGTCAAAGCTCCCTCTGAGCAGAGTAAATAGCTATGACCAGGAGCTGGGCACCCTGGGACATAGCAGGAGCCAGACCTGGAGGGTGGCGGTCCCCAGGACCACTATTGGCTCCATGAGTTGCGCTGCACTGCCCCCCTCCAATGTTAAACAGCCCTGGGGTGGTGGTTGTCCCCAGACCCAGTGATCCATGATGGACCTCCTTCATTAGTTTTTTTTTTCAGCCCAGGGGAGGTGGTGGTCCCTGGGGCTGCAGGGGGCCTCATTGCCCCTTACCTTCATTAATGCAAATTTCCCCGGGGCAGGTGGCAGTCCTGGGGACTGCAGGGAGCCGGGTAGCCCCCCCCCCACATTCATATTACATATACCCCCGGAGAGGTGGAAGTCCAGGGCTCTGGATTGTGGCAAGCCTGGAAAGCCTGGGGCAGCCAGCTGAGGCTGCACAGCCAGCCGGAGTCTCCCCCATGGTGTACATTTGCAGCCACAACAGCAGCCTGGTCGAGGGGCACAGAGGGCAATCTGATGCCCTAATCATTTGGTGGCTGCTGATAGCTGCAGAGCACATTTGTTATTCTACAACACACGGTATTTAGCAAGCTTGACCGTATTCTTATGATAGCTTCTCTGGGCCCTGACATTACTGAGGTATTGCATCTCTTTCACTACTTATCGGATCATGCTCCTGTTTACTGTGAGATTGCAAGGGAAATTTTGGCTGGGACATTTCAAAGACTTCTTTGAGCTAAATAGATCTATGACCCAATCACAGGCAACTGAATGGGAGGCTATGATGGCGGTACTCCGGGGACATTGTATGGACTTATTGTGCGGTGAACGGTCTCAGGGGTCCGGGATAAGCTGAAGAGGTATACGCTTAAATTGTATCACCAACTTTAACACAGGGAGTGGGACAGAACCGGGCGCCTCCTTGCCTGGATTCTTCAAATTGAGACACCACACCTTGTCATCTTACATCTTCATTCTCCTCAGTGCCGTGAGGTTTAAACACAAGGGGAATAGTGGACATCTTTAAAACACATATACAACAGATGTAGTGAGACAATGTCCCATCCACGCTGGTACCTTTAAAAACTTTTCTAACATCATTGCCGCTGCCACGGCTGGGAGATCTGAATACACATGACCTAGATGCTGCCCTCACTCTGGGGGATGTTCATACTGCCTTAGGGCAATAACCTGGGTGGCAGGCAGCAAAATGTGATGGATTTCCTGTAGAGTTTTACTAGACCTTTGCATCAGTCCTTGTACAACCTCTGTTAGAGATATACTTAGAGGCTAGGAGAGAGGACTGCTTCAACTCTCTATGAGAGAGGGCTGCATTACAATGCTGCAGAAGCCAGGAATAGACCCATCAGATCCCTCGACCTATAGGCTACTCACTATGATTAGTTTGTAAACTGCTTGCCCTCATACTGCACCAGGTTATCACACGCCTAATACACAAGAACCAGTGCAGATTCTTACCTGGCCTCAGTACCTTCATGAATATGCAGGACTTGATGCACATTTTACATGAGGTGGAATATAGTGATGATGAACTGGCAATGGTATCAAGAGACATAGCTAAGGATTTCAATACAACTAAATGCCATTATCTTATTCAGGTGTTGGAGCCTATGGGATTCGGAGCTCACTTTTGTTCATGGGTACACTTGATGTACATGCAGACCACAGCCAGGGTGAGGGTCAAGATGGCTTTGCTCTAACCTGTGGGAGGTGGGTAGGGCATGTGCCAGGGTTGTCTGTTATCCTCCCTCCTCTTTGATATTGCATTGGAGCCCCTTGCAGTTCAGATCTGGCAGAATATGGCCAAATGAGGGATAAGGGTGGGAGGCGTCACCCACTTGGTGTCACTATATCTGGACAATACTCTTTTATACCTCTCGTCCCCTCTGCCCACCTATTTTACTGTCATACTTAACCGAGTTTGGGGAACGACTTGGCCTTCGCCTCAATAATGGAAATTACCTTGTTTTTCCTTTAGGGTATTTGGCTGCTTGTGGCTGGTGGAGTTGCCTTCAGTGCCCCTTTGTTGGGAATCAGACTCATTCCAGTACCTGGGAATGGTTATAGCTCATTAACCACAAATATGTGAGCCACACAACAAAGAGGGGGTCATTGAGGGACTACACTTGCCTGTGCAGCTTTGGAATTCCCTTCTGCTCTCTCTCATATGTAAATGGCTGTTGAGAAGATGGTGTATTTCCCTCGTTGCCTCTATATTATTTAGCATTCATATCATTTGGCCACCCAAAGACTACACATGGTGCACTGGTTAGTTGAAATAGGCACCTGCGAAAAGTTGCTTTTGGGAGATACGGGGGCCATTCTACCCTACCTCAACTTCTGATGATTGGAGGCAGGTATGTGGAATATGCCCCATATTTAGTCAGGCATACTGCATCATTATGGGACACACAGTTAAAAGTGTTCTGGGCAGGGCCCCATTTGCTTGGGTCCTTGGGCCTGACATAAGGTTACATCACTCATTTCTAGGGGCCTAATAAAGCTGGGTGGGAGCCGACACATACTATCCCACCTTTAGAAGGTCATGACAGCCGATCACAAGCGGAATCTATTGCCAGTACGAGGACCTGGAAGGGGAACTGGGGGTTAAGCTTGAGGATGTCCAACGGAAACAGATGTGTGCCCTGGTGAAGACTGTATCAACGAATGCACGTTTCAAACTTTTACACCTTCACTTCCTCAATTGTACATATTTCACATCAGTGTTATTGCATAGAATAGATCCAGTTAAGGCAGATTTGTACCACAGGTGTCACGCTCAGATGGCCTCCTTTTTGCACTTGGCATGAGAATGTCCTGTGGTGTTTGAATGCTGGGGGAACGTGTTAACTTGTGTGAGGTCTGTGGTGCTGATCCCTGTGGACATGGACCCTATTGTCTGTTTGTTGGGTGACGTCTGTAGACCAAAAGGCCACAAAATGGCCTATAAATTCCTGCATTCGATTACGTAGATAGGTCAGGTTTGATCGAGTGAGGAAGGGTGGGTAGTGGATGTGGTTGAATGGGCCATAGCAGAGGAGGTCCATCTACAGAGGTGCAGGCATGATGAAAGGGCACAGAAGGACATTGAGGTGTGGTTGGGACTATTGGATAGGTTCATGATTACTGGGGTGTAAGGGTTTAGGGTCCTTCTCATTGTCGGATAACTAAGGGTCTTTAATCTCTGATGAAGCATAAACTGTGACTATCTCTTTTTGTGAAGAGGGAAGAAAGAGATATGGGGGGAGGTGCAGGCAGATCTTTCGAAGGGCATGTGAACAAGCATGTTGGGCAAATCATTAATGAGATGTTAAAATTGATTCTACTGCACGACGCAAACCTTATCTATGACATGGTGGAATATGGCAAGTAGTTGGGTACCAGTTGGTAACGGTTTTGTATTGTTGAATCTAATAAAATATACCTTTAAAAAAATAGTTAGGAAAACGTATACATACCAAGTTTAAACTACACAAACTTTAAAAATTCTAAAGTTAACGTTATAACTTTCATTTACAATTTAGCCACCACTTTCAAATTATTATAAGTAGTGGACATCAGTGCACACTCTTTTTAGCTCGCTAACCAGACAACTGCAATGAAGTTCTAAATTAAATGAGCACAAATACACCATACTGTTCCTCTGAGTTTTTTGACTTACATCACATTTAGTAACTAATATATTTTCTGCTTACTAACATTTTCACTTTGTTTCATAAGAGGTAGTGTTTGCCTTTAAGAGACTGCTCTTCACAAGCCATCATTATGGACGTGGCTCAGCGCTGGGTTATTTTAGCCAAGGAGTAAATCAAGCATGACAAAGCGTTCCCTGACAAGCTTTCACCAAGCTCAGGAGAATGAATCCTGCTTGGCCTTTTGTTAATTTTAAGCTTGACAAGGGTGCTTTAGCCTTCACTTGACAACCAGCAGGAGGAACCTGAAAAGGTTGCCTGTCGGTTAGGATTTCAAAGTTGGGCTGGTAAACCACTGAGGAGTTAAGTAGCACATGATCTTACGCTATGCCAACTCATGCTTAGGAACAAGTTTTTCCACACTTCTGAATATCGTACTGATTTCTCTCAAACAAGAGGCAGGTGATTCGTTTGTCCCTTATGTTATCTTGATGTTTATTAAACCATTGCTGCTAATACTGTATTATTCTGCATTAAAGTGAGCAGCGGTATAGTAACATTAAGAGCCATAGACCTTATTACATGGCTTCCCTGGAAAACATATTTGCATTTTATCTTTGCAGATAAAATATGAATATTTTTGCAGATATATTACTGGTCCGGTCACATCATAGCACGTGTTTGCACACTCTGCGAGGTGGCCTGGATATTGATCGTACCCCTATAAGCACGTCTGACGAAAGTATTCGCACATTATCATCAATATTCATGAGGCAGTATTATTTCTGGGAAAGTTTGCAGTCTGCCCTGAAAGCCAACGTGGAGGCCTGCAAGGGACTGCTGACCTCCACCTCTGCATTCTTATTTCTAAAGTGCCAGAACTGCAAACGTCTTCCTTTGATGGAGAGGGGTTTCAGTGTGAAAAATGTCTCTTTGAGAAAGGGACATCTGGGGGCGGTCCTTGGAAAAGGCATAAACTCTTCTCAATTCTCTCAGCTGTCACTTGCAAAATGGAAGCCGGCAGTGGAGGAGGACAGCTAACACTGGCTAATAGTTACTGACTGATAACAGCTGTGGCCACCGATTGCTGTCACAAACGTTAGAAGATTATGTCGCATTCCCAGCTTTACAGATTCTTGTAAATGTGGGGATTCAACAAAGCCCATAGGTGAAGCATGGGAAAACCTACTGCAACGTCCATGGAACGCCTCCCTGATGCACTGTAAGACAGCGCAGCGGCTTGTGCTTTGTTGGCTTTTGCATGGCCTTGTAGAGCTGTACATCATCCACTTGCAAAGTCAATAGCACTCCCCTTTGCGACCTATTACCTCTGCCAATGCCTTTAGTTCATTCTGTACAGCATACTGAATAATAATTTAAAAATGCATAATTTCGCACATGCATTTGTATGAAGTGGATGACCTTTTTCTATTCATGATCTGAAATGGACTGGTAATGTAGTGCAAAAGCATTTTTTAGTTTAGCAGTAAATTAAAACAATAGGATTAAAGGGGTATGGCAACTGAGGAGCGGGTGAAAAGGGATGAAAAAGTAGGAAACGAGAGACATCAAAGATGGAGATTGGAGGAGAACACAAGCAAGAAAGTGCTCTGACACAAAGACCATGCACTATGATGTTGTTATATGCCATGAAAATGGAACAAATGGCATCAATCCTCATGTCTACTGCATGTGCAAGCAGAGAGCCTTGAAGCAAACTTTAACTCGGTGAAAGATTAGTGCCTTCACGGTGCCGTCAGCACCAGAATTAAGCGCTTTGAGAATATGCATCATGCAAATGAAACAAACAGAATCAACGGTGTGCATGAGGGGCCGCAAACAGTAATGAATGGAGGCGACTACATACAACAACGAGGAAGCAACTACGTAGAAGCACTGACGTATTCTCCATGACAAGTGTACAGGCTGGGTGGCTTAATTCAGTTTAAAGCAGCAAACACTGTAAAATTGCACAGGTGGTCAAGTTCGAGTCTCAACATCTGCTCAAAATCCTGTGATTCTGAGCAAATCACTTAATAGCCCAGTGCTTAGACTACCAAAAAATAAATAAAAAAACACACAAATGAATCTGACATTGTTTAATGTGTCTCTGTGCCTAAATAAATAATTAATAATATAGTACAGAAACCAAATAAAATGCCAATCGGAGGCAAAATACAAAACGGGAAAAAAATGGCAAATTCCAATACTATTTATAAAACATGCCAATTGGAATCAAAATAACAATGAAGATACGTGCAGATCGTAAACAAAATAGAACAATGGCGAAACCCAAAAACATGCAGATTGAAAACAAAAAAACAAGAAAAAGGAGAGGCAAAAAAATGTAAAATGCCGAATGCCAATACGTACATTTTTTAGCACTACTGCAACAAACATTGCGGAGCTTCTGTCAGGTGAACACCTACATGTAGAAAAGCCGACATTCCGAAAACATGGGTAGAGACATAAGAAAAAATAGTACGTCCACGCAATCTACATGCGCAAAAAGGGTAACACTACAAGTAAAAGGGCCATGTTCCACGGGAGGGGGTTGACACAAAAATGAGGGACATGTAACAAACATTGACCACAGAGAATCAAGCCTTTGCCAAGGGCATGCAAAGCAACAAATCAAACATGATAAGTGGGCTGTAAGCCCACATAGTGGACACAGAATGTATCAAAGAGACAGCACATGCGCTGCCTAGGATTGAACTAAAAATTGAGCCAAATAGCAAAAGCTTGCATCATTGGATGTGTTGCTGAATAACACCTCAATGCTTGTTAGCAACGCTTGCGCAAATGCAAAAAATATGAATGTTAGAACAAGAAATATTTGACAGGGATTAACTGGAAATTTTGCCCTGACTTTGCTTTATTTCTAGGCAACCTCGAAAGGTACCTGGGCCCTGGATCTCGATAATTCACAACTTGAGTGAACCAGCAACCTATGTGTGACTTTTTTTCCCTTACCTGTTGATCTCAGAAGGTGCAAATGTTTCGGTCACGTATATGTTACTGACTTTCATTGGATTTTAAGTTTCTGTTATTTTCCACATACATTTTTTTAATAAACCAAGAGCCCTAAATTATTTTTTTCTCTTAGTTCTTAGCTGTAATATAGTTTTCGTGTTGCTGTCCACAAACCACATGCACTGTTTCTGAGGAAGACCTTGGTGCTTTTGTTAAATTACCATGGGTAGGTTGCTTCATTTAGAGAAACTAACTTGTTTTGAATTTGTGGGATCGCAGCCACAGCTGAGATAAAGACTGCAGCCTGTCTCCTCCATATGTTACCAACCTGGTTACCGACAGCTTTAATGTGTTCCCTTTTTAAATATTCTCTAATTAATGCAGTTTGCTATTTTGAATGATTTTCCACTGTACAATTTCGATATTTATATGTATTGGTAACACCCCCGTTTTCAACTCCCTGACATTATATCAGTCTGTATTAAAATAATATTAACTTTTTCTACTTAGAGCTCGGTTGACGGCTCACAAACTGTTCTCTTCTGAAATCTGAGCCTAAGGTCTGATAAGCAGGAAACATGGTCACCAAGGACTGTCTAGAGAGCTATTATTGATAACGTCTTTATGAAACCACTATTTTCCCATTGTGTCAATGTCACTTCTAGTAACAGTGTTTAGGCAGTCCAATGGCATCCAATGCAATGTCATACATTTCAATCTAGACTGGTGATACACCTGTGGAGGAAGAGAAGTCCAAAGCTGGGGTAGCGGGAGAAAATATCTACTGCAAATAGAGAGAATGTTAGTTTAAAAAACAGAGGGAACGTGTATACCAGAATCATGTTATGGTAATGGTGAGAATTAAACTGATTAGTTACTGATAATCTTAGTTACTCTGTGCCCTAATAATCCTCATCACAATATCTTCTTCACCTCAAGACAGACCACCAATTAATTATTTCTTTGTTTCTTCCTACCTTTCTCTTTTCCTACCTGTGAAGATCCTGGTGCTCTACTGTTTTTATATTGTCTTGCTCCTATTCCCACCTTCTTCCTGCTATCATCCAATTCGATTCCCATGATAAAAGCATGGGGAATTATCATGATCCATTGACCAAGCTTACCTCTGTAAACCGGACAGGCAAGGAATCCCGTTCTGCCGAACCTCATGAGTGCGTGATTCTTCTGAGTAGAAGAGATCAGCTTTGACCACAAACTATAGGAGTTGCTTAGGGATGTACACACTACACCAGAAACATCAATAGAGTCAGACAGACTACAAGGCCCTGGGCACCATAGGAGTCCTATAAGACTTGCGATGGTGGCAGCCATCTTGGTTTCACAGAGAGTGAAGGCCTGATTTAGAGTTTGGCGGACAAGTTATTCAGTCACAAATGTGATGGATATCCCGTCTGCCGTACAAGTGCATTATATCCAGTAGCCTTTGTAATACAGTGGACTGGATATCCATCATGCTTGTGACAGAGTCACTCGTCCGCTGAACTCTAAATCAGGTCCTAAGGCCCATATTTATACTTTTTTAGTGATGCATTTGCGTCATTTTGTGATGCATAAGTGGCGCAAACTTACAAAATACAATTGTATTTTGTATGTTTGCGCTGCTTTTGCATCAAAAAGCGGTGCAAATGCAGCACTAAAAAATATAAATATGGGCCTAATTTCCTTGTGTTTCAGTGCAGTCTCTACAAGACAATCAATATAATTAGTTGCTGCTGCTGTATTCCCATTGCCATATTTGGAATACAAACACTATGCTTGAAGTTATCAAGGGCCTCAGTATCCAGAGAAGCATTCTGGGATAACATTGTGTACAAGTATTTAGATTTTTTAATTATTTTTTTTGGAAGTAATTCATCCTTTTCATGTTAACTCTATCCTGCACTTACTTTTCAGATGAGAGGAGCAAGAAGGATTCTCATTTGAACACACCATGCTTTAAACAGTGTTAACCCATTCGCTGCCAGGCCTTTTCCTCTCAGGTGGCAGGCCTTTTTTTAGCTATTTGGGGCAGTTCGCGCTTAGGCCCTCATAACTTTTTGTCCACATAAACTACCCATGCCAAACTTGCGTCCTTTTTTTCCCAACATCCTAGGGTTTCTAGAGGTACCCAGAGTTTGTGGGTTCCCCTGAAGGAGACCAAGATATTAGCCAAAAACAGCAAACAAATCGCTGCAGAAGAAGGCTTTTACTTTTTTCCCTGAAAATGGCATCAACAAAGAGTTTGCGGTGCTAGAGTCACCAGCTTCCCAGCTTTCAGGAACAGGCAGACTTAAATCAGAAAACCCAACTTTTCAATACAATTTTGGCATTTTACTGGGACACACCCGATTTTTACTATTTTTTGTGCTTTCAGCCTCCTTCCAGTTAGTGACAGAAATGGGTGTGAAACCAATGCTGGATCCCAGAAAGCTAAACATTTCTGAAAAATAGACAAAATTCTGAATTCAGCAAGGGGTCATTTGTGTAGATCCTACGAGGTTTTCCTACAGAAAATAGCAGCTGAAATAAAAAAATATTGAAATTGAGGTGAAAAAAACCCAGCCATTTTTCTCAACATTTTACACTGTAACTTTTTCCTGCGATGTCAGATTTTTTAATGCAATAATATTAAGAGTGAAACATAGGTATCAAGAAAACCTTTATATTTACAAAATGGGCACATGATAAGGTGTTGAGAAGCAGTAGTTATTTGCACATATCTGAATTCCGGCGGGCCCATACTAGCATGTGAATTACAGGGCATTTCTCAAATAGACATCTTTTTTACACACTTTAAATGTAGAGAAAGACAAGGGAGAATAACACTTGTTTTGCTTTTCTGTGTTCCTCCTAGTCTCCCGATAAAAATGGTACCTCACTTGCGTGGGTAGGCCTAATGCTCGCAACAGGAAACGCAACATGGACACATCACATTTTTACATTGAAATCTGATGTGTTTTTTGCAAAGTGCCTAGCTGCAGATTTGGGCCTCTAGCTCATCCGGCACGTTGGGAAACCTACCAAACCTGTGCATTTTCTAAAACTAGACACCTAGGGGAATCTAGGATGGGGTGACTTGATGGACTCTCACCGGGTTCTGTTACACAGAATCCTTTGCAAACCTGAAAATTTAGCAAAAAAAACACGTTTTCCTCACATTTTGGTGACAGAAAGTTCTAGAATCTGAGAGGAGCCACAAATTTCTTTCCACCCAGTGTTCCGCCAAGTGTCCCGATAAAAATGGTGCCTCACTTGTGTGGGTTGGCCTAGTGCCCGTGAAAGGAAATGCCCCAAAACACTATCTGGACACATCACAATTGTCAAATACAGGGGGCTCCTGCATTTTTGGACCTAGGCTCAGGAGCCATCTCGGGGAACCTACCAAACCCAGACATTTCTGAAAACTAGACACCCGAGGGAGTCCAGGGAGGAGTGACTTGCGTAGATCCCCCAGTGTTTTCTTACCTAGAATCCTCAGTGAACCTCAAATTTAGCTAAAAAGTCACATTTCCCCACATTTCTGTGTGGGAACACCACACCAGGATTTATTTCCTACCACCCAACCTTCCCCCCAGTCTCCCGGTAAAAATGATACCTCACTTGTGGAGGTGAGCCAAGTGCCTGTGACAGGGAAGAGCCAAAAACATGTCGAGATTGAGGGGGAACCAAAGCGGGTCCAAAAGGGCAGTTTGAAAAAAAACATTTTTAAACTGACAAGTGAGGCAGAATTTTTATCGGTATAGATGGGACAATGCTGGGTGGTAGGAATTTTGTGGATTCCTGCAGATTCCGGGAGGTTCCATCACAAAAATGTGGAAAAAATGTGTGATTTCCAGCAAAGTTGGAGGTTTGCAGGGCCTTGTGGGTAAGAAAATGGTGCGGGGTGCATGTGAAGCACACCACTCTGGACTCACCCAGATGTTTCGTTTTCAGATGTGTCTAGGTCTTGTGGATTTTTCTACATGGCACCATCCCAAAGTCCAAAAAGTGCTGCCTTTACCATTTCAAGTGGGACGATTTGAAGAGTTAGCCAAGCTTTCATGGCCCAAATGTAAAACAAAAACCCAATATAATCAAAAGTCCTCTTGCTTGCAGTAGAATAAGATGTTTTAGTGTGGGGGGGCGGTAGAGCTGAAAAACTGTTACCCCCTTCAGTTGGGGTGGGTCCATACTGGTTGGTAGCCACCACCACACTATGGGGGTCATTACGACCCTGGCGGCCGGCAGTATGTTGGCGGTAACACCGCCAACAGGCTGGCGGTGTTCCGCCAGCAATTATGACCGTGGCGGAATTGCCACGGCCATACCGTCGGCCCCTCCATTTTCCCGCCAGGATTCCGCCTGGCGGTCATAATCCCCAGGGCAGCGGTGCAAGCACCGCTGCCCTGGGGATTATGAGTCCCCGACCGCCGGCCTGTCCATGGCGGTACACACCGCCATGGAAAGGCTGGCGGTAAGGGGACTTGGGGTGCCCCAGGGGGCCCCTGCACTGCCCATGCACTTGGCATGGGCAGTGCAGGGGCCCCCAGGCATAGCCCGTTGCGCATTTCACTGCCCGAATTTCGGGCAGTGAAATGCGCGACGGGTGCTACTGCACCCGCTGCACATCAGCATTGCCGCCGGCTCTATTACGAGCCGGCTGCAATGTTGATGTGACATTTCCGCTGGGCCAGCGGACGGTAACACTGTTACCGTCCGCTGGCCCAGCGGAAATGTCATAATAGGGAGACAGAAATACCGCCGGCAATGGCGGTATTCTGTCTCCCGCGGCCTCAGCGGTCTTTTGAAAAGACCGCCGAGGTCGTAATGACCCCCTATATTTTTTTTCTAATTCCCTGGCTTCTAGTAGACTTACCCCCCCAGGTGTGGATTGGGGGTAATTGCCCTATCTGCCCAATGGTGGACAGAACAACTTTGGCCCTGTTTATTTGGGGTGGGGGTATGGCCATACCCCCACCCTCATTTTTCCCTGGTCTCTGGTGGGCTTTTGCCCCTCTTGGGGGCAGATGGGCCTTCAAACAATAGGCCGATCTGACCCCAAGGGGGGCATATATGGCCAACAGTAATGTGCCCCCATGGGGAGTGACCCTTGCCCAAGGGGATGCCCTCCCAAACAAAACACACACATACACACACCAACCCCTGGTGCCTAAGTGGTTTCTGCCCCCATGGGGCAGATCGGCCTAATAGAAATAGGCTGATCTTCTCCCGAGGGGAGCAGAAATGGCCTAAAATAAATTTGTCCTCCCAAGGGAGTGACCCTTGCCTAAGGGGTCGCTCCCCTTGCGTGAAATTGGCGCAAACTAAAATCCCTGGTGCCTAGTGGTTTCAGCCACCCTTGGGGGCAGATCGGCCTCATAAAAATAGGCCAATCTGCCCCCAAGAGGGGCAGAAATGGCCTAAATACAATTTGCCCCCCCAGGGGAACGACCCTTGCCTAAGGGGTCGCTCCCCTTCCATGAAATTGATGCAAAAAAAATAAAAATCTCTGGTGTCTAGTGGTTTCTGCCCCACTTGGGGGCAGATTGGCCAAAGAAAAATAGGTCAATCTGACTTAAATACAATTTGCCCCCCAGGGCAGCGACCCTTGTCTAATAGGTCGCTCCCCATATTAAAAAAAATCAAGTAAAAAAAAATCCCTGGTATCTAAGGGTTTCTGCCCCCCCCGGTGGGAAAACAGCGTAATTATAATAGGCCATTCTGCCCCCGGGGGCAGAAAAGGCTTACAAATATTTTGCCCCCCCCCCCCCCGGGGAGCGGCCCTTGCCCAAGGGGCCGCTCCCCTTATGTATAAATGTAAATAATAAAAAAAATCCCTGGTGTCTAGTGGTTTCTGCCCCCCCTTGGCGGCAGATTGGCCGAATAAAAATAGGCCAATCTGCCCCCAAAGGGGGCAGAAATGGCCTAGAATTAATTTTGCCCCCAGGGTGTGCGACCCTTGCCTAAGGGGTCGCTCCCCACATACAAAACAAAACAAACAAATAAAGAAAAAGATCCCTGGTGTCTAGGGGTTTCTGCCTCCCCTGTGGGTAGATGGGCCTAAATATATGAGGCCGATCTGCCCCCAGGGGGGCAGAAATAGCTGTAAAATAATTAGCCCCCTTGGGGAGCGGCCCTTGCCCAAGAGGCCAATCCCTTATGCATAAAGAAAAAAAGAAACTCCCTGGTGTCTAGTGCCCATTTTGCAGCAGAAATGCTGAGAAAAGACATCAAAGGAAAGGAAAAGCCTTTCCTTTCCTTTGATGCCTCTCTCGGCCCCTCCACGTGATCGGAAGAGAAATGCAAAAGAATTTCTCCTCCAATCGACACTGGAAGCTCAGCTTCCAGCGCGTAGGGGCAGGCCTCTGATGAGGTCAGACGTCATCAGACGCCACATGGTGGTTGGGGGGCGGGAGTCGAAGGGGAAGCAATTCACCTTCCATCCCTGCCCAGGGGAGGGAAGTGCGAGGCCCCCAGGGGGAGCGTAGCACTTCCCCAGAGGGCCCCTATTTGGATATAATGGTTACATCCTGGGCACCTGAGCGGTGCTGCCCAGGACATAACCGTTGCGTCCAGGGCACCCAAACGATTAAAGTATTGACAATGGTAGGGAATCGATTACTTGTTGTTGTGGTTGAAGGTTTATTAGTACTGTGTATTCCTGATGTTACAGCTGATAAACTTGTTACATTAAGAATCAGACAGAGCACACATCCACTTCACAACCCACCGAATGTAGCCATCGCCATAGAAATAAGTACAGTAGTTCAAAAATGATTTTGCATCCACAGTTGATTTTTCATTTATGTTTCAGCTCCAGGAAGTCACAGAGCTTCAACCTTTTGCAGATATTCAGAATTAGAGATTATCACAAGGTTTATTGTTTTAACATGAGGGTGAGTGAAGTAGAACTAGAAAGGTGAAATATTGAATTATTTCTCATTTCGATAACAAAGCTTCTACAGAGAATGTTAGGTCCAGCTGTTAGTCTAGGCAGAGTTAAGATATCAAGTGTCTCTTTTACTCTCTCCCGTTTTACAGCCTTTTCCAGGGTCATCTGTTGAGCTACATAGTATGTCTTGCATGGATATCAGTTGAACTGAGGAAGCAAGAGATTGACATCAATCCTATTGTATCCGGATTACAAGGCTCTAAAAATACTACAGGAACATGCTGTCATATATAAGGCAGGATGTTTTGTGCCAGTGTAGGACCCACTCAGGAGTGCTACACTTATCAACCAGTTTACTACTCTGGTCTATTACGAGTTCAGGAAAGAAAAAGAAAAATACAAGATTTGTTTAACCCTGATGAAGTCCATTTTAGGACGAAACGCATTGGCTGGGCTGGATTGCGATATTTGTAGAACAATAATAAAATAATTTGGATATCGTACTATAGCTCCTGCCTCATAATAAACTGAAAGAAGAATTTGATTGTTTATTGGACTGTCATGCACATTTGACCAATATGAAAGTCTAGCAAATTTTCTGGATATCTTTGAGTGTTCGCTTGAGTTTATGTTTTTTTGTTTATGATTAATGGTTCACGAACGGTGGAACTTTAAGAGTTTTGATACATAGAATTACTGACACTTGTGTGGCCTTTCAGGGCCAACACTGCTCTTCTGTATATGGGAGTACATATATGTTTGAAAGCATTGGTGACAGGCAAAATAAATGCTGGCTTTTCAAGAGCGTGGGGTACTTTTTGATGTAAAGAGTGCCAACTTTACTAATTGTGTATTGTTTTTTTTGGAAGCATAAATTACTGGATAACACCATTGCCATCAAATAATCAAAACATTGTCATAATTCAGAATGGTCCAGAGGGCCAGGCAAGGGAATGAGAGTGTGAACCTCTTAGACTAGAAATTAGCAGATACTAACTCCCAGAAAGTCAGCAAGGAACAGGGGAGTAGAGGCCAATGTAAGCTGTTCAGACTTACTATTCTAGGGAATTATTTGTACATCATCAATTATCTTGGCATAGTTGGTGCTATTAGTTGAATCTGGTGAGCTGCAAAGTCCTTAGCATTCCTAAGCAGGCCACTACCTCAAAATGATATCCTCACAGACATAACACCATCGCTCCATGGGCCAGTACAGATTCCTTTTTTCAGGGTAATTCAAAACATCTGGACATTTTTAAGAGTCCTAGGTGTTGGCCTTGAGAGGAGACATGTACATGCAGAGTCAAGTTCCTGTCAGATGTTTCTTTGGGCTGGTGAACTGAGCTCCACTCAATGTCAAGATAAAACACAACTTACTGGCTCAACAGCTGAATATGGGGATCCTGATAGGAGGCCAATGTAGGAGGCTGGCCTGGCTTGTAGTGGGTACCAAGGGGTACTTACACTCTGTACCAGATCCAGTTATCCCTTATTAGTGTAGAAGAGGTGTTTCTAGCAGCTTAGGCTGATAGAAGGTAGCTATAGCAGAGCAGCTTAGGCTGAACTAGGAGACATGCAAAGCTCCTACTATACCACTGGTGTCATATGCACAATATCATAAGAAAACACAATACACAGATATACTAAAAATAAAGGTACTTTATTTTTATGACAATATGCCAAACGTATCTCAGTGAGTACCCTCAGTATGAGGATGCCAAATATACACAAGATATATGTACACAATACCAAAAATATGCAGTAATAGCAAAAGGAAGTAATGCAAGCAATGTAAAGTTACAGTAGATTGCAATAGGAGCACATAGGTATAGGGGCAACACAAACCATATACTCCAAAAGTGGAATGCGAACCACGAATGGACCCCAAACCTATGTGAGCTTGTAGAGGGTCGCTGGGGCTGTAAGAAAACAGTGAGGGTTAGAAAAATAGCCCACCCCAAGACCCTGAAAAGTAGGTGTAAAGTGCACCTATATTCCCCAGAGAGCACAGAAGTCGTGATAGGGGAATTCTGCAAGGAAGACCAACATCAGCAATGCAACCAAAGTGGATTTCCAGACAAGAGTACCTGTGGAACAAGGGGAACGAGTCCAAGAGTTGCGACAAAGTTGAGAGTGGGCAGATGCCCAGGAAATGCCAGCTGAGGGTGCGAAGAAGCTGCCACCGGATGGTAGAAGCTGTAGATTCTGCAAGAACGAAGAGGGCTAGAAACTTCCCCTTTGGAGGATGGATGTCCCACGTCATGAAGAAGCTAGCAGAGGTATTCCCACGCCAAAAGACCACAAACAAGCCTTGCTAACTGCAAGGGTCACGGTTAGGGTTTTTGGCTGCTGCTGTGGCCCAGGAGGGACCAGAATATTGCCACTTAGATGAGGAGACAGAGGGGGCACCCAGCAAGTCAGGGAGCCCTCCCAGAAGCAGGCAGCACCCGCAGAAGTACAGGAACAGGCACTTAAAAGAGGAGTGAACCGGAGCTCACCCGAAGACACAAAAGGGAGTCCCACGACGCCGGAGGACAACTCAGGAGGTTGTGCACTGCAGGTTAGAGTGTCGGGGACCCAGGCTTGGCTGTGCATGAAGGAAATCCTGGAAGAGTGCACAGGAGCCGGAGCAGCTGCAAATCACGCGGTACCCAGCAATGCAGTCTAGCGTGGGGAGGCAAGGACTTACCTCCACCAAACTTGGACTGAAGAGTCACTGGACTGTGGGAGTCACTTGGACAGAGTTGCTGAGTTCCAGGGACCACGCTCGTCGTGCTGAGAGGGGACCCAGAGGACCTGTGATGCAGTCTTTTGTTGCCTGCGGTTGCAGGGGGAAGATTCCGTCGACCCACAGGAGATTTCTTCAGAGCTTCTAGTGCAGGGAGGAGGCAGGCTACCCCCAGAGCATGCACCACCAGGAAAACAGTCGAGAAGGCGGCAGGATCAGCGATACAAGGTTACAGTAGTCGTCTTTGCTACTTTATTGCGGTTTTGCAGGCGTCCTGAGCAGTCAGCGGTCGATCCTTTGGCAGAAGGTGAAGAGAGAGATTCAGAGGAACTCTGATGAGCTCTTGCATTCGTTATCTAAAGAATTCCCCAAAGCAGAGACCCTAAATAGCCAGAAAAGGAGGTTTGGCTACCTAGGAAGGAGGATAGGCTAGCAACACAGGTAAGAGCCTATCAGAAGGAGTCTCTGACGTCACCTGCTGGCACTAGCCACTCAGAGCAGTCCAGTGTGCCAGCAGCACCTCTGTTTCCAAGATGGCAGAGGTCTGGAGCACACTGGAGGAGCTCTGGGCACCTCCCCTGGGAGGTGCAGGTCAGGGGAGTGGTCACTCCCCTTTCCTTTGTCCAGTTTTGCGCCAGAGCAGGGCTGGGGGATCCCTGAACCGGTGTAGACTGACTTATGCAGAGATGGGCACCATCTGTGCCCATCAAAGCATTTCCAGAGGCTGGGGGAGGCTACTCCTCCCCAGCCCTGACACCTTTTTCCAAAGGGAGAGGGTGTAACACCCTCTCTCTGAGGAAGTCCTTTGTTCTGCCTTCCTGGGCCAGGCCTGGCTGGACCCCAGGAGGGCAGAAACCTGTCTGAGGGGTTGGCAGCAGCTGCAGTGAAACCCCGGGAAAGGTAGTTTGGCAGTACCCGGGTCTGTGCTAGAGACTCGGGGGATCATGGAATTGTCTCCCCAATGCCAGAATGGCATTGGGGTGACAATTCCATGATCTTAGACATGTTACATGGCCATGTTCGGAGTTACCATTGTGACGCTATACATAGGTAGTGACCTATGTATAGTGCACACGTGTAATGGTGTCCCCGGACTCACAAAGTCTGGGGAATTTGCCCTGAACGATGTGGGGGCACCCTGGCTAGTGCCAGGGTGCCCACACACTAAGTAACTTAGCACCCAACCTTCACCAAGTGAAGGTTAGACATATAGGTGACTTATAAGTTACTTAAGTGCAGTGGTAAATGGCTGTGAAATAACGTGGACGTTATTTCACTCAGGCTGCAGTGGCAGGCCTGTGTAAGAATGGTCAGAGCTCCCTATGGGTGGCAAAAGAAATGCTGCAGCCCATAGGGATCTCCTGGAACCCCAATACCCTGGGTACCTCAGTACCATATACTAGGGAATTATAAGGGTGTTCCAGTATGCCAATGTGAATTGGTGAAATTGGTCACTAGCCTGTTAGTGACAATTTAGAAAGCAGAGAGAGCATAACCACTGAGGTTCTGGTTAGCAGAGCCTCAGTGAGACAGTTAGTCATCACACAGGGAACACATACAGGGCACACTTATGAGCACTGGGGCCCTGGCTGGCAGGGTCCCAGTGACACATACACTAAAACAACATATATACAGTGAAATATGGGGGTAACATGCCAGGCTAGATGGTACTTTCCTACAAAGCCAAAGTCATCAAAGTCCAGGTTTTCTTCATAATTCAAATTACCGACCTACCCTAGATGAGTGATCTAGGCCCTGGCAGTGACATCAGCAAGAGGTAGAGCTGAGGTTCCTAGAGGAGATGTGACAAGTGACTTCGGGATGGCACCATCTTGAACTGTCCCAGCATGCTGTGCAGAAGGGTTGGGATGCGATGGAGAGTTGATGTGACACCTTGGGATTAGGGGTGTCTGACTTCTAGAACTTTTCACCTCTTTGAAAAGCTCTTGAACAAGGGAGAGAAGAACGTTTTTTTGCTTTTTCACCGGAGCTGCGATGGCGGCAGCAGCCATAGACAACTGGAAAGAGAAACTCCCTGATGCCCAAAAGGGCCAAGGACTCTGCCCCGTTGACCCCAGAATGAGTGGGTCTCTACAAGGGCCAGTGAGACTGGTCCTCCTACTCCCCCTGAGGACCAGTTGGGGGAAGATCTGGTCTTCTGCAGCCCATAATGAGGAGAGGAGTATCAGAGACCAAGGAAATGAGAACAAGGGGTGCAGGGAGCCAGTAGAACCAGATTGCTACCAACTTACAGCACTTCGGAGGCCAGGAACCCTGCTGGAACTACTTCTGGCGGCTAGAGCTGGCCATCAGGACTAAAATGAGCCTAAGATCCAAGGTCCAAATCAGCTCAACAGGGCCAGAGTTATGGCTTTTATAAGGCTGGTAACTGTTGACCCTCATGGAGGATCAAAGCCCTTGTGGCTCCACCACATCTTTAAAGATTACCCCGAACTGGGCCGGGTTCTGGACTCAGCATGAGGATTACTCGTTCACCCCAGGCTCATTATGCCTCCAAGTGCTCCAATCTGCACAGGGGCTGATGCAGGAAGGAGAAAGGGGTGGGTTGTTGGATCCAGTTCAGGAATAGTGGGCGGGGATCCTATACATATTAAGAAATATTATCTACCCCCTAACAATCATAGATTTGGTAAAATAATTCATATAACTTTCATATACCTCGTGTTTATTTTGAGTATATGTAACCAGTTACTCTGTTTAACTTACTTTTACTTACTCACCCTTGTACACCCTTGAGAACTTCCTTCAACTCAACTTCATTAAATGCTTGAATCAATCATACAATCATACAGCGCACATAGCTTACCTGTTAACTTATTTAGTATTTTCAAATCAAGTTGCCAAGTAAAACATACATGTATTGAAAATACATAACTAAAAAACAATAGAATTACTTAAATCATAGAGAAATCATCAAAAGTATCACAAAGATGTATACATGTACATTTAAAAGCCTTGTTGTACACATCAATTTTCTGTGCAGTAAAAACATGGAAAGGTGTCCAACATATATCAGTCCATACATCAATGGTTCAATTCCCTTTTTCTTAAAGCAGGAAATCAATAGGCCAATTGAGGGCTGGGGCAACAGCTTTTAAATCCATCTAAATGTTAGACTGTCTGGATGGGGCTGCTTTTTGTGAAGGTCTTCCTCAGAGCAAAGAATTGTGAAATGTGACACTACAGTAGGAACAGGGAAACTGGTCAGGAAAACTAGTGAGTGTCCAAATAATGATTCTTCATTATAATGTCTAAAGGATTCATGCAAACACATTACTTACCTCAGTTGCATTTTTTGTTGTTATTTGGCTGAGAAAAGAAACGTGGGGCCCAAGTGCAGTTGTACCTATTCAAGCAAAGGGCAGAATTGTAAGTGGTTCAACTTCTTGGTGTGCTTTTTGAGAAAGTACTGGTCCTTACTTTTGTGTTTACCTTCACATAGTAGGTATTCAAACAGTGGGGGTCATTACAAACCTAGTGGTCTCTGTACCGCCTGGTCCGTGGATGGCGGTCAGAACGTCGCCAAAGCGACGGTCCGATCTCCATATTACAACCCTGGCAGTTGGTGCCGCGAAGGGATCGCCAGCTCCGCCTGGATCCTGGATCCCGGCGGTCTGGCGGTGGAGGCGATCCTAATCTGCCAATGCAAAGCTGCAAGCAGCGCTGCCCTTCGGATTACGATTGCGTTCTCCGCTATTGGTTTCACGGCAGTAACACCGACATGAAATTGCTGGTGGAGAACGGGTGCAGAGGACCCGGGGGGGGGGGTCCATGCACATGGCATGGGCAGTGCAGGGGCCCTCCTGGCCAGCACCATCGCAGATGGTATGCTATGCAGACAGTGAACATTTTGAGGCTGCTGGTGCACCCGGCAGCCTACAGCATTGCCGCCGGTTCGATTACGAACCGGAGACAATGCTGTACGCTGCTTCCCGCTAGGCCAGTGGGCGGAAACTGAGGTTTCCTCTTGCTGACCTAGCGGGAAGTCCATAACACTGGTGGGGAAGTCGCCGCGTAGGTGCTGGCCTTCCTGTTGAGAAGTTTGTGGACCAGGTTTTTTATCCGTCAACTTCATAGTGAGGCCCAGTGTCTTATTGTGCTGATGTCGAGGGTGTCTTCCCAACAACTGTAACACAATGCATGTGAAACAAGCCTGGGTAGTTATCAGTGTATTTCTCTTGATGAGAGGGGCATTGGGAAAGGTTAATAACTTTTTTGCTTAAGGCCTTACATGTCTCCCCCAGTGTGAAACAATTCTTCATGTCATCGGATGTCGCAGATCTTCATCTCGCAGGCCTAACTTTCCTTTAGTTTATTTCTGGCTTTTTGATTGCTCAAGACCATGTGACTTCGGGAATCATGGGAATTGTAGGTGGTCAAGTCCGTGTGTACAAGGGAAGGCTCCTTGCCTAAAGTGCTTCACCAAATTATAGCACAGCAGGTTCATGCCTAAATTATTAGACTGAGTGTTTCTCTAAATTACGTTTACTTATGGGAACTGATAACTTTATCCCATGCATCTTTTTTTTTATCCATGATCACTCATGTTACAAATTGGTCCTGGGACGTGTAGTTGCTTTTCTCTAAAGTATGATTTCTTTGCCCAAATGACTAAGGTAATTTAGGATCATGGTTCTGAGTTACCAACATTTTAAAGGGTTAAGAAACTTTGTTGCACTACACTTTTTTAAAGATTGTTAGAGATGGGGACTCCTAAGAGTTCTCGATGAATATATTACACTTTGCGAACCAGGGTAGAATATCTTCTTGTTTTCAAACAAATATATTGCTGATTTCTGACATTTCGTTTAGACTGTTTTCTTTAGTGCGGAAGCGAAATATCAAGTGGGTCTCTGGTCTTATTAGGGAATTCTCCACATTCATGCCCATGACATATCTTAAAACAGTCTGTTTTTAAATCAGATAATGTGTGATTCATTTGTACAAAGTGTTGTACCCTGGGTGATTAAAGTATTATTCGGATTCCGGGTTTATGTTGTGCAATACTTTTCTTAATTTCTTGATTAGTCTTTCCTATGTATGTTGTGCTGCAGGGACAGGTCATACAGTACACAACTTTCTCTGTTTTACAGTTCGTGAATTCCATGTGTTCAATTATTTCTTTATTGCATCTAAATTTGTCTTCCTCATTTGTTCTGGCACACGTGGAGCAGTTACCACATCTATGACATCCTCTAACCAGGAAAAGCTTCAGAGGCTTTCTTAGATCACTAGTATGTGGATTCCCTGTAATATTTGATAGGTTATCTTGAATCTTTTTATTTCTTTTGAGGGTAAAAAGTGGAGGTTCATAAAATTGTGCTAGTCCAGAAATTATATCCCAGTTCCTTTTTTCATGTGATACAATAGTCATACAATCACTGTTTTTAACGAAAATAACCCATAAATAGCCACCGGAGTAAATATTTTAAGCACAGATAAATATTTCATACAACAATAAAAGCTAATCCCGCATGATCTCTCAATAACCTAGCCCCAAGCAACAAAAAGTGTTACTGCTAGGACTATGGTGACACACTAATGCAAGAATTGAAAACTATGAGTAGGCATAACAGCAATCTGACAATAGCATTTCCGTGAGTAAAACAGTCATACCTAAATACTACTGCAAGCCTGATTTTCTATTTGGCTGAATAAACACCAGAAAATCTAAAAATGTGCAAAGAAGTAAGTAAAAACATAAATTGCAATTGTACTGCAAAGATACCAATAAGTGCAAGGATCACTGTGCAAACAGGCAATACTTAAAATACAGAGAAAGATCCCAAAGTGCAAATGCATGGCCCCATATCGCTTGGACACAATTACACACACCCTTAATTAGCAGGGAAAAAACCACCACAACTGTTCGAATGTTTGCTATTGGTTACTCCACTTGGCATAAACATACTCCAATTGGCTTATCCTTGTCATTTTAGTTTGCCATTGACCAAATGATGGATATCTAAAAGTTTTCCAAAATTGTAAAATGAGTGATCTTGCAATAGAAACAGCTAAAAAAGTAAACTTTTGTTCAGACCTTGCAAAAGCCTCATTATTGTCCAGCAATCCAAAAAGCACCAGGGTACGACCCTTTTTGATAAATCTTGAGTTATAAAACAAATTATCTGGTGCCAGAACAGTTTCAGAACTGGGCAGGTAAAAAATATATGTGCCCAGCACCCTGGTGCCATCGTAGTGCATCTATAACACGTATTAGAAACATTCGGAAAACATTTATTCAAAATTTGAGGGGTATAATAAAGCGTCCATCTAGCAAAAAGGTTCATTCTTTTGAAGTTTGCTGCTATAAACAGTTTATGACCAAAAGTGGAAATATCTCACCACTGACGCTGGGAAATGGAACACCTTGTTACTGATGTCAACTTATGGAGACATTTAAGAATAATATTATCCTCATTCCTCTGATGTGGTAACTTAAACTAACTACCTACCCCTATCATTTTATTTTTAAAGAATAGTTTAAAAAAATTCCAAGGAAAAGGTCTTATATCAGAATTAAAGTCCTGCAAGAAGAGTTGCTTGTTGAGATTTGCCTTAAATAACAGAAAGGCAAGGAGTGTCTGGCAAAGCAGGAACAGTTTGTTTAATTGAACGCAACGGCTGGGAGAGTGCAGTACAGAGTCGGGGTCTGATGACTGTTTTTCAAAGTTACAGAGTTTTGAGCGTCTTTTTACAGATTGTCTTGAGGTGCAATAAAATGATTGAATACTTTATTTTTTTTAAAGGAATCTGGGTCTAGTCACAAGGCCATAAATTTGTCCATCTGATAAAGTGTGCATGTGGGTCACGACCTTGCGTGGACATAGTGTGCGCCAGCTGATAACATGCCCAGATGTCCGGCATGGGGAGCGTGTGATGACTGCGTGTGGTATGTGTGCTGCGTTCTGATTGGAAGTGTGTTCCTAACCTCATGTGGCATCTAACTTTATGATGTTTTGGGAACGCGCACCCCACCGGCCGAATGTATTTTATTAGGGGCCAGTTGCCTGGGATCGTTGTGGGGTTGCTGCCTATCTGAGAATCGATCTGGGTCTTTCCTGTCTGGTGCGTTTGTCTATGAGCAACGTGTCACTTAACCTGTGATCTGCCGATCAGTTGCTTGAAGCCTGGGTCCCAGGGCCTGCTTTACCACATACTTCTGGCTCGGGGTTGACGGGGAGGTCATGTCAGGTGGAATTGACAATAGCAAATAGGGTTAGTTGTTATGCTTGCACATATCATGGCCCACATTGACATTGTTTCTATGCTTATCAACAGAAGCTAGAGGTTGTGCAAAACTGAGTGAGAGAATAGAAGTGCTCTCATAGTCCTGGAGAACTAGCTGTTGTCAGGTCTTCAACCTACCATGTATTATAAAATATGATGATATGCCAAACCCATGTCAATTCCAAAGTGTAATTAAAGATTCTGGGACCTTAAACCCCAGACTGCTACAATCTTGCATAGAAAAAAATATGTGGCAATCAAGTATTTTATCACAAAGAAGGGGGAGGAGCACTTACATATCAATATTCACCAACATTTTAAAAGAAGATCAAGAGGAGCCTAATGCCCCATAGGATGTCAAAACACAAGAACATTTCATTTTCAATCATTAAAAATTAATATTATGGGAGAGGTGTGGTAAAAGAGTTCATTCTTTATTTCTTGCTTGCACTCAAAATATGGACATTGACACAGCCAACGTATTTCTTCCCAAACATAGGGACTTCTTAATGGCTGTTAGAAAACATATAATAACACATCGCAAGCCAGATACAATACAAAGACAAAAGTAAGCAGCAAATTGTAAACACGCAGCATACATAACAACAATTTAAAACCAACACAAAACAAACACAATACATAACCAATATCCTCTGGTACTAATTTGGGAACGTCCCAATCAGAATTGGACTGCAGCACACACAAATTAGCCACCATACTATCCCAAACACATGTTGTAGATAATATTTTTTGATTGACTCAGCACTTTAAAAAAAACAATAATCTGTGACATTCAAATGAGCCAATCAATGTGAACATCTATGTAAAACTCATTTAGAAACCATTTTTATTAATTCTTCCTGATTCACCTGTGCATGGCAAACAGGATTCCCCTCTATAGTAAAGAAAAAACTGTACCCAAAGTGCAGACATCCTCCAAATCAATTTGTGCTAGAGTACACTAGTACTGCTTGCCTCCATGATAAGGGGGTAGGTATTTTTTTATTAGGATTCTTTTCTTGTGCTTCTTCACATATAGCTTCAAGGTTTCACCTAAAGCCCCCCCTCCAGAAGGTACCACCCCATCGACACCCTCCTGCACCATTCACCTCTCACTTGATGACTGCTCTGGAGTGACTCCTTAGACACCCCTTATCCCCCACTCCAAACCACCCTCAACCTCAGAAAGAAAGGAAAACCAAAATTCAACAACAAAATAGAGTCCTAGTGATATAATCATACAACATATATAGATGGCCCCTAAAACTAAATTCATCTGGACCGGTTTTAGCAAGTTGTTAGCCTCCGTACCTGAGGAAAGAACTCAAAAATGACACTTAAAAGTACTTTAGGTTAGATTTTCAAAATTTCTCAATTAGGGTATTTACCCCTCCTCCTCCTCCTGGGCCTCCTTGCCCTCTGGGATGACAAAAAATCTTAAGTTTGACCATATCGAATGGTTTTATAACTCACCTACTTTTATTATCTGCATGGAACGTTCTTTCCCGGCATCATCTATAACATTTCGCTGTTTAACTGTATTGCTTTCCAGATCCAAGATTTGTTCTATCTGGTTGAGTCATGAAAAAAAGGGTAAGCTTATCATAAATCTTGGTTACATGCTCTTGCAGGGATGAAATAGACAGTTCCTGAGACTTTCTGAAGTCCCTAATTTCTGCTAAAAAGAATTGCAAACCATTGGCTAACTGGAGGGTCATTCGGAAGGGAGATTTTATGCGGAGTGTCTATCATTGATGCTGGCAACTTCGAAAGAGGGGGTAAAGAAGAAGATTCTAATTGTTCATAAACAAACCCTTCCTTTTCAATTAAATCAAATTCACCTCATTTCGTTGACTTTGCCTTTGCTTGCTCTTTGTACCGGGAGATTCTAAATCGATTCCCCTAGTGGTCTTAATCGCCTCTGAGCCTTCTTCTCCATTCTTAGAAACAGATGTCCTATTCTGTTGTTGTTGAGCAGCCTTAAATATTAGATAGTTATAAACTGTAGATGCTACAATAGCCTCTGCTGATGCCTGATTCAGAGACTGTGGTATCAAGGGGGCAGACCCTAGATCACATCCAGTGCCTATAGAGTCACGCATCACCAGTTGTAACAAAGAGAGGGCCCCCTCCAGTTCCTTCAAGACAGCACTGTGTGGTGCAATCATTGCCCATCAGCTCAAAGGGTCAGAATCTCCAAGTACAGCATTCCCTGAAGACTCCTTCACTGGCATTACTCCAAGATTGGAGCAAAATAGTGGCTGTCTCTCAGAAGGGCCCCTCTCGATTTGCCCACCCTGATATGCCTGAGCATTTCTTAAGTTGAGATTCAAAGATGTTTTCAGTCTTCTGTGGGGACCTTCTGTGTGATTTAGGCTTCTTAAATTAAGCTACTCCTGTTGGCCAGCGCCCGCACAGGTCAAAGCCATAAAAAGAGATGTCTGCAAAGGCTTGAAAGACATGTTTTTCTGTACTTGCCCCTAAGGGGCATTAAATGAAGCATTAATGAAGGAAAAATGTGAGAAAAATAAGAACACATACAGGTAAAGTGCTCAGTGTCAAAAAAGAAGGCTGTTCTTAATGTGTAACCAACGGCTGCCCAGTCATGTAATAAAGGCAGTACCCAGCACAATACCTCTGTCCCCTGTGGCTCCTATGCATTGTCTGGTCAGCAATCTCTTCTAAGGTGCCCGTCTAGCACTCACCTTCTGGTCAATAGCTTCCAAGCCAGTCAACCCAAGCCACCGTCATACCAACATTAATACTAATGGCCAATATTGGCCTCTGTATTCTCTGTATCCTCTATGAGCTCGCCGGCCACCTGGATCAACACCAGTAATCCTAGACAGCTGTGGGTTGGCATGGTACAGCTCTCAATACAGTATCAGAATGCTGCAAGGACTATCATGTGGCTCACAAAGATGGGTGGAGTGGGACACAAAAGGCAGAGTCTCAGCTGTGCATGATGGGAATGCACTCTTCCCAGCTCTTTGTGATCATCTTTTGATTGAATTCATACTTCATGTGTAGCTGGTGACACAGACTAGGCAATTCATTTCCTCATTGACTTCAGGTTCCAGAAAAGTTTCTCTTGTCGTGAACCAAGTATGCTTCATTGCTCTTCTTAGGAGTTTACTTGGGTACTATCTTTCTTGCAGTTTTGTCACAACTATATTAGTTCCTGAGTAATCATCTTTTCCGTTACAGTTCCTTCTGGTGCATAGGAAGTGGCTGTAGGGCAAATGATCCTGTAAGTCCCTCTGGTGTAAGCTACAATAATGTAGGAAGGATGGAGCTAAGGATCTGAATTACATCACATGGTTTGAAGTTCATGAAGATCGCAGTACAGCAGGGGAACGAATAATAGCGCTCACCATTACAAATTTTAAATTGTTATCCTGGTGGATAGGCACATATTACATTCTTTTTTAATACTGAGCACATGTGAAATAATTTGACATAGAAATGGTGTTAAAACGGCGATCGCTAACAATGTTATGTAGACAAACGTCATTTTAATCTGGACTCTATACCAAATTGCTTTTCTAATCCTGAATGTAGCTCACATAAGCTGGCAGTGAGGGAGTGGTATAAGCTAATGGAAATGATTGCTAATTTGTCTAACGTGTTACAAACAAAATTGTTATCCTGGTCTTGAGTTCATGTTAAAAATATGGTCAATGAAGGATGTTAATGGAGAGTGGATAGAAAACAATATAAATACCATGTGGATTTAATCATGTGTCATTTTCAAAAGGGTACCTATAACCCATACACTAATTACAAACACAGATATTGGACGTGGTTGGTTACAGAGATAAACCATGAGGAACTGAGCTTTAATGATGACGGATTCTAAACTGGTACTATTTAATATTGGTATTGGATATGTAGGATTATTACTAATTGTAAAGATGTTTTGCCACAGTTGGTTGAGTTTTATACAAATTGGGATGTAGGTATACCAATTAGGAGCAAATTGCAATAAATATGGGCTAAATATAGAAAGCTGAACAAAAATGACTTTTGTACTGTTGTATAGGGATGTTTTTCCATGATGATGACAGTTTTTTTTAAATATTGTAAATACTGTTTTTCATATACATATATGAACTTTGGTGTGGTTAAGTGGTGTCACAATAAGAGCACTTGTACTGGGGGAGATCTATTCACAGATTTAGTTGAATAGGCTTGGAGGCTTTTGAAATAAAAATTTTTTTTATTGAATTTGGTAATTGTACATATATATTTATCATTCCCAGGCTTGGGATTGTCCCAATGGGAACGAAACGTGCAGCTGCCAATAAATTGGTTGGCTGTGAAATTTTAAATGAATTTGGAAAAATAAAGAGAATAAAGGAGATTTGAGCGTTAAAAAAGACGTCCCGGCTGGAAAAACATTTTTTCATAGAATGCCATGCCATGCAAGGAATGAATATGTAGTATAATAATATGCTCATCACTAGGTGCAAACTAAATATTGTAAATAATGTAGGAAGGTGTTGCGGTCAGTTTCAGTGCACAAGGTTGTGTATATCTGTCATGCCTCATGCTTTATTGTCAAATCCAAGAAATGTATTTCTGTTTTGCTGTGTGTCATGGAAAATTGGATATTTATACTTCACAAGTTCAAGCAATCTAGGAAGTTTGTCAATTCTTCTTCTTCAGGGTCTCTCTGTATCATCAATACATTGCTAATGTATAGTTTCCATAAAATAATTTGATGTTTGAGGGGGTTCTCTCTGGGAATCCATTTTTCCTCGTACAGAACCATAAACAGAATCGCCTTCTGTGGTGCAAAGGGGATGCTCATCGCTGTTCCCTTAATTTGCAGGTAGAACGATGATTAAAGTGAAAGACACTATTCTTCACACAAATCTCAACCATTTTTTGAATACATTCTGTGGGAACTTCATGTGCCCTTTTTCTCTTGTTTCCCAAAAAGTATTTAATGCCCTCAATTGCATATTCTTGGGGTACGTTGTTATATAAGCTCACAGTATGTAGTGTGACTAATACATCTTCCGTTTCATTAATTCAGTGTTTTCCAGTTGATTAATTATGCCCATGTTATCTTTCAAGTAGCTTGGAATTTAATTAACAAGAGGCTTTAAGAAGCACATCAACATACTTGGCCATTGGTTCTACTATTGAGTTCACGGCTGATATTATTGGGCAGTCAATGGATTCTTGTGGATCTTGGGTAGGACATGTATGACTGGTGTGCTAGAATATGTGTTGCTCAAGAAGTATTCTTCCATTTTGGCCAGCCATCCTCCCTTTTTACCACCTTTGATTAGTTCTGTGATCTTACTCATGATTGATAGAGAGGAGTCTATTCCACATATTTAGACCTGTCCATTATATGAATTGATGACAGTACCTCAACCGAGGGTTGGATGAAATCACTGAACGGAGATAAACATACAGGTGGAGGAACTAGGACTGATACCAGTTTATAATCTGTCCAATAGGGTACTAGAGCTGAACCTGTTATGAAAAGGTATATAATTTATACCAAGATCACACCCGGATTATGTATAAATCAGTCCCACATTGGCAGAAAGTCAATTCAGAGAAATACCTTTGATCGTCTAACATTTAGATGGGGCATGTTTGAAAAGGTATAGCCCCAACCTCCAATGGCCTAGTGATTCCTACTTTGAGAAAAAGGCAATTGAATATTTGATGTAAGGACTGCTATATGATGATATTTTTCAGTTTTTTCCCTGTAAAAAACTGATGTATACAATCAAAACTTTTATATGTGCATATTTGTGATATTCTTGATATTTCCTTTGTGATTTAACTGATTATTATTTTAGTTATGTAAATATTGTCATACCATGTATGTTTCACAAGGCAAATTAGACATTAAAAATAAGAAATAATTTAACAGGTATGTGCAGTGTATGTGTTTATGATTGATTTAAGCATTTAATGACATTAAGTTGAGGGTGTACATGGAAGAGTAAGTATAAGCAAGTGGAACAGAGTAACTGGTTACGTATATCCAAACTGATCACAAGGTATATAAAAGATTTTGCTGACTCTATGGTTGATGGGGGGTACATAATGTTTCTTAATAGGAAGGAAAGGTGGAGTACCATCACACCCTCCTCCCCCTGAGCAGCAAAGAGAAGGGTCCCGAGACCACAAAGACAAGGAGAGGACAAGCCACAAATAGCTGCTCACACTGATAACAGGAGAGAAGCTGCCTCCAGTGCAGGAGCAGCCGAAGGAGTGCCAGCTTCCACGTGCTGCACAAGAGGTGCGCACAAGAGTGGAGAACTGGCAGGGCAAGTGGGAGCAGACTCACCTTGCTGCCCCATCACCCTACCTGCACCTGGGTGCCCATGGGCTCAGGCACCCAGGAATAAAAAAGGGACATTAAAAAAAGAGAAAAGGACATGCATGCTCCGAGCACAGTGGAACATCCATGGTTTAAATATTCACTGCTCCTCCAGCTGGACCACCCCATAATGCCGCTGAGAGGCCCATTTAGATGTAGTTCTTGCCTGGTGGTGGCCCCTGGATGCACCACAAAGTAAAGACATGTCACAGGGGCTGCACGAGTTGTAGCAGATCGTGCCCTCTTATGTGATTTTTAATAAACTGACCCTACTGTTTCAGGGTTAAGGAATCCATGACCCTTCCAAGATTTTCATCACTGTTTAAGAATTCCCAAGGATAGACCTTGTGTTCTACTGCTGGCAGTGCAGCAGCCTCTAGGGGCTGGGTCTATGGCTGCATTTTATGTGGCCTGAAAGTGTATAAACATGACACAGTCACATTTTATGTTTAATTTCAAGGCTTTGTTAACCATTGATGTTAACAGTGTTTGTGGAACAAAATTGAAATGCTTCAATAACAATGATTACTGCATTTACACATGGTTATTATTGATTATACAACTGATGGAAGTTTTAACATATGGGTTATTTGTCTTTTAATATGATGACCCATGACAAAGTCAATAGGCCTTTTTGATTGAAGTGGTACTAACTTATATTGTGATCTGTTATCAGGTACAGGTGGGGAGGATTCTGTGATTTTGGAGGTTATGACCCTTTAGCAGTCAAATGTGATTATAGAATGTCATTTAAGGTATTTTTAATATGCCTCATGTAAACTTTTGTAAATGAATGCATAACATTTAGGGCCATATGGACAAACACATTTTCCCATAGACACAGAATGGGTAAAACCCTTTGCTACATCTGGCCCTTAGTACTGTGCATGTAATAAATGTATGTATCCTTTGCTAAAAAAAGGCACTGAGTGGACAATCATTTTTTGAGTGTTATTGTTGCATTCCCGTGAATGGTGATTATTAGCCCATACCACCTCCTCTGAGTAGACCATGAACTGCTCTGCCTTCCTACCCTGAGAGACTCAAGGCTCAATGGGGTGTTTGGTTTCCAGAAAGGGGAAATTGTGGACCTGTTACTTGCACAGGCCTCACATCCTTCACAGATACTAATCCAGTTTCCTACAATGGCCGTATCTTAGAGGCTGACACATGTTGACAGTTAAGGGTGAAGGTATAATAATTTTCCCTGAACACTCACACACACTATTTTAACCATTCAAACGGCACGCAATATGAAAGGGATAGTGGGGTGCTCGTTAAAGTCACAAAGGGTGAAAATGTACTCATCCTTCCAAAAGAGAAAACTCTAACAAGTTTAGACTATTTACTGCTAGACATCCCCATACTGTTTTTTAAGAAGACCAATGGATTGCAGCCTAGAATATCATGTAGGGAATATAATTGTGCTTTAATATTAAAGCCAAAATATCAAGGACAAAAATATTGAAAAATAAGTAAAGTTTTCCTATTCATAACACCACATTTATGCACTTTGAAAATATATTTATTGTCAAAGTACATGTATGTGAAGTTAGGTATGCAAAATCCATACATACTTAACTGTCTTTTTCTATTATCAACGTTTTGGCTGCAATATTGAGGTATAGCAATTTTACCTACTCAACACTGAGGACACACACCAAACCAACAGGTTAAAAAACAGTCAGTCCATATAACATAAATTCTAGTTCTCTGCACCTAAGATGGCTTTCAGTAACGACTCAGCTGTGGTCCTTGGATTCCAGTAATGATTCAGTAGGGTGCCCAGAATCCAGTAATGATTCAGTGAGGGTCATAGGATTAAGTACCGCTGGTCTAGGATACAGGTTTGCCCTCACCATTACAGAGAAGGTATACAACTAAGCACAGATCTCAAATGCAGGGAACAGTTCTAAAACATTTAAAGAAAACTTAATAAATTGGTTGCCTCAAAATATGCACTGCCTAATCCAGCTCACTCAAAAATACGATGTGAGAATGTCATCCTACTGGAGGACCTTTAACATTTTTGGGCAAATATTGTGACATCTGCCATCTTCCTATTTTATAGTTGCACAAAAACCTATTTTCCTTCAGGTTCAAGCAGCTTTTATCTTCATATAAGTATCTTCACTACAGACCATTGCAAAGCAGGTATGATCAAACTACGGGAAACTCTATTTCCCTCAATTACTGACCTCATTGAAATGTTCATCTTCATGGGCAGCTCCTCTGAAAATAAAAAAAAATGATAATTAATCCACACCTAAAAAGCAGTAACTAACCCTGAGATCTAGGGTCAGTATTTCACAGTCCCATTTCAGGCCTTCTCTATAATCATAGTTATCAACCAACTCTCTGCCTACTTCGAAATCAACAACCTGTTAATTGATTCCTACTCTGGTTTATTACCTGGGGGAGACATGCATTCTACTCAATCTCTCTTTAGCATTTTATAATGTAAACTGTGACATGTTAATATGCATTGCACCATGTACTGGGACTGAGGAAACTGGGGTTCCTGATTCTTGTAGTTTTTTTATCAAGCATACTGAGGAAGACAACATTTCTATATTTGTTTCTGAATCTATTTCTTTTAATTACAGTGTTCAACATGGATCAGCCCTCTCTTTAGTCCACTATAACCTCCACATAGCTAGGGGGACTTGCATCTGGGAAGGGCACTACATTTGAAGAAACACAGGCATACCCTAATCAAGAAGAGGGATATTAGGAACAACTCAAAAAGGAAAAGTGACTAACAAGAAGACCATTGTTGAATAAAACTAACATGGATCTTTCTCAATGCCTAGACGATAACATCTTACTCTTGGGCCAAGAGGAACCCACTCCTCTCACATTGATCTGGACAAAGTCCCTATTGACTCCTTAATACAACCCATAAAGTGCCCAATGTGGACATGTTATTTGACAGTAGCAACTATCTCAATCCCCAAGTCAAGATTAAGAAAGTGTTCTTCCACTTTTGGCATCTGCAAGGGACTTTTCAGTTACTTCATATTCCTCCTTCACCGAATCACCCATGTCGTAGTGGTCGTGATTTCCAGGCTCAATAACTGCAATGCCATCTGTAGATGTTTTCCAAAAGAGGAGCTCTCCAAACTTCAAAGAGTGCAGAACCATGTCACTTGACTCATTTCTTTGACTATGCTACCTCAGTCGCATTTTACTTGCTTTATGTGTCCTAGACTGTCTACTAACCACTCCGTGCCCACACCCCAGGGTATATCCCCATGGCGTTACAGTCCTGACAGACCAGGTTGTCCTCTCCAAACCAGTTTGCCATCTGTCAGAACTCCTTTCAGAGGGTTTGGGGGTAGGCAGAAGTTACTGAGCCCAACCGTGGTGGTTGAGGCTTTTTACTCCTAAAGGCCCAGGGCCTGACTTATTATGTATCCTGCTCAACTTGGCCAAGTACCCCTTCTGCATCTGACTTTCAGTTAGGTATCATCGGACTAGCAGTCAAGGCTCTTTTTGGGGGAATGCAGATACAAATCAGTTAACAGAACTTGTAACTCAATTTGCATGCAGTGTGAACAATAAATCAGTGCCCCAGCCATATGTGTTTTTATATCTAAAGAAACATTTTGATTCTAATTCTACAGATGCAAAGGTAAATAACATTCAAAAGCAGTAACACATCCCCCTTAAGGTCGAGGCTCTAGTAGTTGTCAGGCCACTCCCTGTCCCACTAACTTTAGTGCAACAGGTTCAATGTTCTTCCCCATCCACTGATGACCACATCCAGGGAATGTTTACTATTAGGCCGTGCTCAAAAGGTCTCTCTTCTAACTCCTTTAGGAAGTTCAATCATAACAGTTTATGGAGCCGCAGAACCAATGGCAGTAGGTCCCCCTAGGCCCCAAAAGCCCAGTTCATGGAATATCCACATCTGGTGGTATATAACTCTTCAGTGACGTAGTGAAGTCCTGCCCCAGATTGACAAAGTCAGGCTGCACACTGTCACATGTGGCATTACCCTGCAGGCACAGACTCTTTCCTTCGAGCCACGCTACCAGCTAGTTCTATCGATAAGGATTGTTCCTACTCTGGTGATTACACAGTAAGTCACACTTCCCTTCACAGGAGGGAGGTTGATCTTCTTGCTCCGATGGGGCTCCGGCAATGTTCTTTGATTCTTGGGCCTCCTTCGGTGCAGTTTGCAATATGCAGGCTGGACCTGCTGTTGTTACGGCAACAGTTTCTCTTTCCTGGGCGATAGCCCGAAACCTTGGCTGTAGCATCTCTGGTGGCCCCTCCTGGCATACATGGAGTGCTACCAGGGCACTCACAAGGCTGGTCACACTGACCTGGTGTTGATGTTCACAGTGGCTCCCCCCAGCACACAACGCCACCTGCCAGGAGGTCGTGCAAGCCTGGCACTCCCTCACATAACTCATGCTTCTTGGCTCAGTCCACTGAAACAATCCAGCACATGAACTATGGTCAGATAAAACTGGATTCCTCACACAGGGATTCCTCATGATATGTCCCCCCCGAACCATACTCCTTCCAACACTCTCCTCTTCCTCACAGGTGCACTGGTCTTGTCAAGGAGGCAAGTACTGGTGCTCCAGGCTCAAGGGCAGGTGATCTTGATTTCCTGGGTGATGTCCCGACCCCAGCAGGGATACTAGGAGGCCTGGGCCCCCAGTTCTGGATAGAGAGAGACGTTTTGCAGCACTTCCCCTCTTCACACAGTCTGTCTGGCTTCTCAGCAGATTTCAAAGTTTGGGGTCTCAAGCTTCCCTACTCATAGCCCTTTTCCAGACACAAAATGTAATTTAGTGACTGAGGGGGTCATTCCGACGACCGCGGAAGCACCGCCAACAGGCTGGCAGTGCTTCCTGGGCCATTCTGACCGCGGCGGTAAAGCCGCGGTCAGAAAAGGGGAACCAGCGGTTTCCCACTGGTTTTCCCCTGGCCCAGGGAATCCTCCATGGCGGCGCTGCTTGCAGCGCCGCCATGGGGATTCCGACCCCCTTCCCGCCATCCCGTTCCTGGTGGTTTTTCCCGCCAGGAACAGGATGGCGGGAACGGGTGTCGTGGGGCCCCTGGGGGCCCCTGCACTGCCCATGCCACTGGCATGGGCAGTGCAGGGGCTCCCTAACAGGCCTCATAATGATTTTCAGTGTCTGCTTTGCAGACACTGAAAATCGCGACGGGTGCCACTGCACCCGTCGCACCCCAGCAACTCCGCCGGCTCCATTCGGAGCCGGCTTCATCGTTGCTGGGTCTTTCCCGCTGGGCCAGCGGGCGGCCTTTTGGCGGTCGCCCGCCGGCCCAGCGGGAAAGCCAGAATGGCCGCCGCGGTCTTTTGACCGTGGTGCGGTCATTCGGCGGTTCCCGCCAGGCGGGCGGCTACCGCCGCCCGCCGCGGTTGGAATGACCGCCTGAGTCTTTGAAGTTTCATTTTGGAGCTCTGACTCTTTGAAGTGGACATCTTTCCCCTTTCCTCCACCTTCTGAAGATGCCTGCCACACTAGGCAGGACTATGAAGTTGATTAACCAACAACAGGATTCACTAGAGTGACCAGATTTCACACCTAGATATCAGCTAAAGTGATAGGTGCATCAAAAGGTTAATCCCAGGCTCCGAGTCCTATTCTTTGTCATTCCATTCTCAGCCCCATCTCTGTCATCCTGAGATGTGTCCAGGCCCCTTCCTTGTGATCTATCACTGAATCAGAGAGCCCTTCCTTTGAAATTCACATAGAGAGCCTGGATCTCCCACCCTGACGTACATGTTTGACTCATCTTACATGAATGCACCAATACACATATCTGTCTTGGGGATTCCTCTACTCCTCTTGTTTTCACCAGCAAAGCCTGGGCTGCCCAAAATGGACCCAGTGTCCTCTATGTAATGTACCAGTACAGGCACACTTGCAGTTAGAGTACATCCACAGCACACTTACTGCATAGCACTGTCATTCTCATATATTATGCCACTACAAGCATAACTATATGCAACAAACACATTTAGTCTGTGCACACTGGTCAGTACTGCAGCCTTTCTGTATTGTATCAGAGTGTGTTATTTTAAAAACACAAACTGCCAGCATACACACACACACATATCTTGCTCACTGTACAACACTTCACCCTATGTGTATTGTACTTCTTGCAAGCACACATACACTCAGCTCGTTTCCATGACGCAAGCACTTCCACACCTCCCTGATGTAGGCCAAGAGTGAGTTAAGCACACAGCAGCAGAACGTTTAGAAAGGTGAGTGAGCCTGTAGGCCTCACTCCAGTGACACAAGGTAAAAATTACCTGTTCAATTCTACTGATCAGTACATAGTATGCTGCCACCACCATGCTTGTGCTGCAACTCCTGGTGAAGGCTGTAACCTTCCACCACTATGAGGATAACACTTAGGGAGCACCTCCCGGTCCAGCAAGACAGCAATCTGTGAGACAGATCTATGTCATGGCACACACACATGATTTGTGGTCGCCTATACCAAAACACCAGCACTAGGGATCCAGATAACAGTACATTTGGGCACTGATGGCAGGGATACATCTCTTACCATGCAAAGGACTTTTCTGGCCCAACACCATCCATCCCGTGAGATAAATGATTTTGGTATGGCAATTAATCCAAACTTTGCTTGCCTTTTAGGGAGTGTAGACATGACCTCCTAGGATGCAGGACGGCCAGACTGTTGCTGGAGGAGGAGGAGGCTGCACGACAAAAGCACTTATAGTGCCAAAGCGTCTAATAGAAAATGCTGATAGAGTGAACTAACTGTGAAATGTTCATTGTTTTAAGAAAATTCTTAGCAGAAGTTTTCCATGAGAGCCAACTAAAAGGAGACAGTGTCCTTAAAAATGTAACGAGCTGTGTGTAATGTGTGCGAGAAGTACTTTCCCAGGACGCGAACAATGAAGACACTGACTGGAGAGAAAGATGCAACAAATTCGATACCTGACGAGCGGATGATGAGAACATCGTAAAGCAGACCAATCAACTTCGTGTGAAGGGTGAAATATTAATATTCATAGATTTGGTATAGAAATATTATTAGATAATGTATGAAAGTACAATTAATTGACCAATAGGGAATTAGGGGATAGTTTAAGTGACTTTGATATAACAACTCTACAAAGGACAAATATTCAGAATTAGGGAATTACTGCAATATCGAGAAGAAGAAGAGACTCGAGATTATGTCATTGGGCTAATGCTCTCTGGCTGAGAGCCTGATATTTTGCTGATTGATTGATAACCTGAGGACGAAGACTTATTCTGGTTGCTGACCCATACCGTGGATTGGTAGATATGACAATGTGACTGAAAGGCATTTTTATACCTTTTCTTTCTAGGTACCAACTGCGCTGTCTTGATAGTTTTCCTAGCTAGATGTTTTCCCTAAATTTGTGTTCTAAACTGTTTTGCATGAAACCCCACATGCTGATGCTAATCTGGGTTAGTTGAGGCTATTCATCTGACAATAGAAGAATTGTATGGACAAATGTTGACAAACTATCTTGCTGATTTCTATGTATCATATAACACTGTCGCAGCTGACTCTGCTATTGATTTGCACCGTTGCCTTAGAATGTGTTGTGATTCAAGCCTTGATCAGATTGTGTTTCTTTCGTCGCTTTGGTCAACCAGTATTGTTCTTATATGTGTTTTATTTGATATTGAGGTTAATCTATTTGATTCTAGCATTGCTAATATAAGAGAAATAAACGTACTAAACTTTTATTAAAGGTGTGGTTATTCATGGCTGAAAAGTCATGGTGCATGACAATTACTGACTCCATTGATTATTGATTTGACTAATGATTATTGATTATTGTGTATTGATTATTGTTCCTGTTCTGGAGCTACGGTAAGAACGTCTTAAATGAGTCAAAAGGTTCATCGACCTATACACATTCCCTTGTAAGTTTACTTATTAATCATTAAGGACTGATGCGCTAACAGTTATGGTAGAAGACTGATGGTTTGTCTCTTTAAGAGCTTGCCATAGGTGTCCAGAACGGAGTGACAAGTGTTAACAGTTGTGATAAGAGACTGGATAGGTGTCCCTAGTTATGGTAATAGTTTAAGATTGATCATTTAAGAGTTCACTATTACTGAGATTTGGATTTTGTTTTCAAAGATGACATTTGTGGAGAAAATTATGTTCCCTTAAGCCCAGGAATGACTTTCCCAGATCCTGGATCCTGCTAGTGGTGTTGGGTCTGTTCCGGGCATTCTAGTGATAGAGGGCCAGATGTATCAAGCAAATTTGCACTCGCAAGCGGTGCGAAACGCAAAAATCGGCCGTTTGCGAGTGCAAAAACGTGGTCTGCGATGCATGAAAGGCATTCGCAGACCAAAAATAAGAAATCTAAATTTTTGCGATTTTTTTGCGTTGCGACCTGGTTTTGCGAGTCGCATTTTGCGATTCGGTATTTCCAGTAGGAAATTGCGAGGCGCAAATTGCGATTCGCAAAATCCAAATCGCAAAGAGATGCATAAAAAAATCGCAAATTGTGATTTTTCGCAGAATGGCATTTTGCACATGCAAAATACCATGAACTGAAACCAGGTGGTAACCAGGTGCAACCTATATAAAGAGGCCCAGAATGCCTCAGACTCTTTTCCATAATGGCTGCACTCTACGTCATGGCGAGGAGAATGAGGATCTTGGCAGGTTTGAGGAGAGGGAGGAGGAGACAGGAGTGCATTTTCAGAGTGCGCATAACTCTTTTTGACCTGACAGAGGAGGAAATATATGAGAGGTATAGGTTGAACTCAGCCATGATACTTGACCTGATAGCTGAGCTACAACCCATACTGCAGCGCACAACACATAGGAGCCATAGCATACCCACCCATGTGCAGGTATTATGCTCCCTACACCTACTTGCCTCAGGGAGCTATCAAGGGGTCATAGCAGCAGCTGGAGGGGTCTCACAGAGTACCCGCTCCAGATTTTTTAATTCTTTCATCAACGCCATGCTGAGCAAACTACAACAGTACATCAGATTCCCCCACACCCCACAGGAAATACAGCTGACAAAAATAGAGTTTTACCAGATAGCACAGTTCCCCCACGTCCTAGGTGCCATAGATGGCACACATGTGGCAATATGTCCACCATCAGCCAAAGAGTATGTGTACCGAAACCGTAAATACCAACATTCCGTGAATATTTAGGTGATATGCAATGCCTCCTATATCATAACTGATCTCGTGGCCAGGTACCCAGGGAGCACACATGATTCGTACATCTTTCGCCACAGCGGGATTCACACAAGACTGCTAGCTGGGGAGTTTGATGAAAGATATCTACTAGGTAATGTCACTCTATACACTGGTGCATAGATAGCGAACCCATGTCAGATGGCTCAGTTACTCATCACACCCTCTGTCCCTTCCAGGTGACAGTGCCTACGCAGTGCGCACCTAGATGATGACGCCCTACCTCAATCCTACAACACCAGCTGAACGGAGATACAATGCAGCAAACAGGGCAACCCGCAACGTGGTGGAGCGCACTTTTGGACTGCTGAAGAGTGGCTTCCGGTGCCTCCACTAAAGTGGAGGGGCACTACAATACAGTCCAGAGACAACATTTAAAATGTTGGCTACTTGTGCAATCTTGCACAGTATAGCTACAACCAGGGGCATGCCTGTAGAAATCAGTGATACTGAATCAGATGAGGATGACGGTCCCATACCACCTCTACAGCCAGCAGATAGGACCAGTGCAGCAGAGGGAAGGCAAAGGCGTGCCGACATCACACACAACCATTTCAGACATGAGTATTAATGACACAAATCCACTGACAACTGTACCTGTAGTGAAATAAATGTATTACCTTACGTCAGGTAATGTACAAGTGAGTAATAAGTGAAACAGGTGATGTGACAAACGCAAAACAACAAATAACCAGAGTTATGCACTATTTCTTCATAGTGGCAACAGCAGTCTAATGGCAGCAAGAGTCATTTTTTTCTACCACGCACACCACTTGGGTGCCCAGTTATGTCACTGGCACCTCTATTGTCACCTTCAGTGGCAGTGCTGTGCTTGGCACTGCGCCGTCTGGTGTCTGCTGCTGGTACGGCAACACTGCTGAGGCTGGAACTGTCCTCAGTGTCCCCCAGTGCTAGCTCACTTGGATTGGCTGATTGTGGTCCCATAATGTGTTAGATCACATTTGTGACCTGAACAAGTCCATGGACAATGTCCCTGCTGCTATGTGCAGCCTCCACTTGCGCAGCCACTGCGCGACGTGCAATCAATGCAGTTGAATTTGCCATCCTGTTAGAGGACCGGCAGTAGCTGCCAAACATTGTACGGAATCTGCGCTCCTGTCTGCGCTGGCTCACCCTCTCATGGCGCAGCTCCTGACACAGTTCACGGACAGCACTCGTAAGGTCCCTGGTGTCCTGTCAAGCCTGCTCCTGTCCCTCACGCAGCTGTACAATATTACTATTGAGTGCGTCAAGTTGGCGATGCAGGCCCATCATGTTGCGGGTGTGTTTGCGCAGGTTGCGGTCTAAACCAATGATCCGCTTATTTTGCAGACTCTGCTGCTGCAACATAGCAGCTTCAAGGCCCCCGAATAAGGAGGGACCCTCACCTGCCTCATACTGTTGTGCCCGGGACTCTGTTGCAATCCTGCGTGGTGCTTGGGTTGGCTGACACCTGCCCTCCGGAATCTGGCTGCACCTGTCTGGTGCTGATGGTGTGCTTGGCCCTTCCTGCTGCTCATCAGAGTCGTTGCTGAGCTCTGGCAGTGCCCTGGGCCTGCTTCGGACAGTCGACATGTGGAGGGGCCCACTGGTGTTGGAATCTGAGGGCAGATGGGGGTCTGTCTCTCCTACACATGCAGATGGTGTGGCTGCTGGGCCTGGCCCACCTGCAACAACAATATGCAGCATGTCGGTTCTGTATGTTACATTATCTGTCAGACAATGGCAATAAAGGTACAGGTACTGCTCTACACGGTGTTGTGTGTGTTGTGTTACTTTGGGTGTCACTATACTTAATTACATTGTTGTACTACTTTCAGTTCTAGGTTGTGGACTGCCACTCCCATAATGCATTGTAGTGCTGCTTCTAAGATATGGACTGGACTACTTCATACACTGTTTCACATTACATGCTAATTCCTAGGGGGCTTTTGTGCATATACATATACAATATTGCACCTACCTTGGCTGGTACTCGGTGTGCCGGAGGTGTCGATGTCTGTGACCCCAGTCACAGCTTCAGGGAGGAGTGTGGACTCCACTAGTTCCTCCAATGGTGTTGATGGTGCCTCTGTTGGTGGACTGCCACCTGTACCCCTGGGCTCCGCAAGTCTCCTTGCCACCCTCTCCTTTGCATGGGATCGCAGGTCGTACCACCTTTTTTTTAATCTCTTCGATGGAGCGCTGTGCCACTCCAATGGCGCAGATTTTGGACTGTATGTCCAGCCATAGTCTCCTCTTTTCAATCTCAGGCACCTGGAGGGAGCTTTTTCCAAACAGGCGGTCATGGCTCCTCACCACCTTCTCAGTTAGTACCTCAAGCTCCTGTTCACTGAATTTCAGCTTGCACTTCCTTTCAGCCTTCTCCTGTGCTTGGCCTGGGGTGTCCATCCTGGCTCAGGTGTTCTTGCTCTTTCTGAGTGCTGCTCTGTGTGGCTGGGCTGCTCTCTCTCAGGATGCTGGTTTGGGTGTGGCACCTGAAACTGCCTGGGATGACTCATTTCCTGCTGGTGATGTCATCATGCTCCTCCAGGTGTGCATTCTTGAACTTTCTCGCAATTTGCGATTTTTTACCGAATCGCAAAAAAAATCGCAATTTGTGATAATGCAAATTGCGATTCGGTAAATGGGCCTCGCAAACCACAAATAGCGATTTTTAAGAAATCGCTATTTCCGAATCGCAATTTTGTTACATGGCCAATTGCGACTCGGAAATAGCGATTTCTTAAAGATCGCTATTTGCGATTCGCAAGCTCCATTTTTCATACATATGGCCCATAGTGAGAGAGATAGATTGTGCCTGCACAGCTTATGCAAATTGTACGTGAATTGTGATGTATGGGAGAATTTAGGGAGCTTTGCGTACTCCAAATGTAGTTTTAGTAGGAGTGTGCGTACTCCGCAGCGTGAGAGTAGGAAAGTCGTCGAACTTCATATGTGTGTGGTGCTTTCTGCTCAAACATTGTCCACGTGGTTGTTGATGTCCGGACCCTGCGTGGTCTAAGACTCCGGAGTATACTGAAAAAGTGTATGAGACACTTGGTTATATGTTGTAATTTGTCTGGTTTAGTAGGTTGATCGGGCGTGGTCAACAAGTCAGTGTGTGAGTTAAAGTGGGCGAGAGGAAATTTAAACTGAGATTTGGCGAGTCCTATGTGCACCAGGACAGGCCCATTGATCAGATGAGAGTAAAATTTGTGGGTCGAAGTTTGCTTGCAAATCTGGGAGACTGAGAAAGAGGAATAGCTGCATGAGCGAAAGGGCCACCAGTGAAAATCCGTAAGGTTTCTGAAGCGATTGTGTTACCTTCCTGTAGCAAACCAGCAGATTTGTTTTTGGTTTTTGATCTTCGATTAGTGCTCGCAATAATTTCCATTAGTTTTGTGTGAATTGGAGTTTAGGAGGACGAGCCGCAAGACTTTGCCAGCCGCAGTACGTGTGAGTGTGGCGTCATAGGAGCCGCGCTCATATAGGTTGGTTAGTGAGAAGGGTTGCTTCACACGAACCATGGCATCCCTAACAATGTGTTCCTGACAATGATAGTACCTCGCCATCTGAGACAACAGGCTATTTGTAAAAACCAATTGACCCTTCTCAGATACCCACAATTCATCTTGTCTTTGAACACATTTTGTTTTACTCCATGAACGTTTCTCCACCTTTTCCACATTACTGTCTAACGATTTTAACTCTTCCAAGGTGTCAATCACTTTTAATGGAAAACTCGTACATGTTGTGTCTTCTTCAGGCAACAATTCCCACTTGTCTTTAAATGATATATAGTTCAATGCACAAAACCTTGCGACTTGATCTGCATATCCATTCCCCAGTGACACGTAGTCCTGCGACTTTAAATGTGCACTGTATTTCACCATGCCAATGTCTTCAGGCAGTTGAATCGCATATAACAAATCCTTTATTCTTTCACCATTTCTCACTGGTGATCCAGTAGAGGTCAGAAAACCTCTCTGCGACCACAATTGACCAAAATCATGAACTATTCTGAATCCATATTGACTATCCGTATAGATAGTGACTCTTAATCTAGCAGAAACATGGCACGCTCTAGTAAGAACAACCAATTCCGCTACCTGAGCAGAATACACCCCTCGAAGCCAGGAAGCTTCTGAGGTACCTGTAATTGTGCACATTGCATATCCTGCTCTCAGCATCCCTGTGTTGTCTCTCGGACAAGAGTCATCAACAAAAACAATTTGGTCATTTTCTTCCAATTGAGTATCTCTAATGTCAAGCCTCGGTTTTGTGCACAACTCAGTTACTTCGAGACAATCATGTTCAACATCTTCCTCTTTTTCAATTTCAGTAGTATCACTTGGAAGTAAAGTTGCCCGGTTCAGCACTTTACAGCTTTTCAGTGTCACATTTGGTGCTCCCAAAATACTTGTCTCATACCTAGTAAACCTAGCACCAGTCAAGTATTGGTTTTTCGTCCTTGTCAGTAAAATCTCAATCGAGTGAGGGATCCTTACAGTCAGGGGATATCCCATCACTACTCCTTCACACTGTAAAAGACTCTGACCAACTGCGGCAACTGCACGCAAACAACCTGGTAGCTGAAAAATATGCTACTGGGTGATTAGTCAAAACAGAGAATGAACATGCACCATGCTCATGACAAAACAATGTGAAAGACTTTGTGTAATCAGGCATACCCAACGCTGGAGCTCTGCACACACTTTCTCTCAACTCAGTGAACGCTTTCATCTTATCCTGGTCTAACACTATGGGATCAGTGATATCCTTATGAGTCAGCTTCTGCAAAGGTTTTGAAATCTCTTAAATATTTGGGATCCATTGGTGACAATAGCCCACCATACCCAGGAACATTCTGACATCCCTCTGTGAAGTCGAGGGACTTATCTGCAGTATCATTGTGATTCTCTTTCTGGATATTTTTCTCGATCTTTTCTCACTCTGGTGACCCAAATACTTCACCACCTTTTGGCAGTACTGCAATTTCAGTGGAGACACTTTATGACCATACTTTCCCAAATGATTCAACAGGGCAATCGAATCATACTTACACTCGTCCCCTGTCTTGGACGCAATCATTAAGTCATCCATGTACTGTACCAAAGTTAATTTAAAAGGCGACTCCAATGACTCCAAATTCTTTTTCAAGATTTGGTTAAACAAGGAAGGTGACTCCGTGTACCTCTGAGGAAGTTTACACCAGCAGTAGACTCGATCCAGGAATTTGAAACTAAAGAGAAATTGACTATCCTCATGAAGGGGTACAGAAAAGAACACTTGTGACAAATCAACCACTGTGAACCACTCTGCATCACATGGAATCTGGAACATTATTACAGCTGGATTGGGCATTACGGGACAAGACTTGACCACGATCTCATTTATTTTTCTCAAATTCTGAACAATCCGAACCTTCCCACATGGCTTCTTCAAACCCATTATTGGTGAAATACATGGGCTGCTCAACACTTCTTTCAAAACTCCCTGCTTTACAAAATCTGAAATTATCTGAGCCACGTTCATCAGGACATCTTGTGGCATGTTGCACTGTGGAAGCTGCGGAAAGACTGCATTCGGCTTCAAGGTAACCTTAATCGGCTCCACTCCTTTGATCAAACCCACTTCTTTCCCTGTCAAATCCCACACGTTATCATGTACTGTTCCCTGCAAATCAAAATGAAGCTCTCTCACCGTGAACATCGGGAAAAACTCTATCAAGGGGTATTCCTCATTTGTGGCTTCGCACTCAGTTTCTGGGGCTGGGTCTTCCTCATCATCACTATTTTTCTGGATCTCGATTCCATCATTTGAGCAAGTAATCAAACACTTTGTCTTACACTACAAGTCCCTTCCCAGTAGGGGTAGTGGACTCGAATCACAGACTACAAACGTATGCAGTCCCTGGAAATTGCCAATCTCAACTTGCACTGGATCTGTGATCGGGTTTGTCAAATACTGATTCGCTACTCCAAACCTGAACTGTTCTTCCTGAAAGGGGCAGATTTGGAACCCCTGCACTTCTTACGGTAGAGCGTGTAGCTCCTGTGTCCACCAAAAATGAAACTCTGTGACCCATCACCTTCCCCTCACACAGAGTCCTCTCTGATCAACATCTGAAGAAGTCAGAAGCACACATGCCTCCTCATCTGAACTGTCACTCATCCATTCACCATTTATTTCATTCTCACTGTGCAACTGAAATTGGTGCACCGTGTTACTATTTCTGTCTTGTCTCTGACCTGTGACTTGTTGAGAAAGCATCATCTGTTGCCATGGGAACCTTGGGAACCTGCTGCTGCATCAGCTGCAACTGTGACACTTGTGCACGGGGCATTTGCACCTGCTGCATGGGTGGGAATTTTGCATCTGATTCGCATTATTCTGGAAATTTGGATTAGGACCCCTTAATCTCGATCCTCTCACATTCTGAAATGTATTGATGTTGTTACCTTGCTGAACAACACCCTCCTGCACCATCATCGGACACTCCCGCTTCCAGTGTCCCACGGCTCCGCAAATGTGACACGGCAATAGCTTCTTCATTCCCTGCACATCATTTTGAACCATTATGGTATTCAAATCCAGACCACGATTCATATTGCCTCCACGACCTCTACCTCTCATCTGAGGCTGAAACATGCCATTTCCTTGCTGCTGCGGTATCTGCTGCACAAAACTTCCCTCCACTCCTGTTTGAGCTGCCTTAATCTGCATCACCATCACCTTCTCTTTCAACTTTTTCTGCTTCAACTCAATCTCATCACTAAGTATTTCGCATATTGCAACACCTCTTCAATTGGCTTTGCCTGTCAGCAAATCAAATGACTCTTAATCATCTGTCCTATCTCAGGTCTCAATCCTTCCACAAATCTGAACCCAAATTGCACCATGTCTTTCGGCTCAAAAGCAGACGATTCCAAGAGACAAACGGAGCAATTGCTAGACCCAGAAGGTGAAGGAGTTGAGCTGGATCAAAAACGGTTGCACGTCTGTCAAGAGACAACATCACAGAGAAAGACACGGATTAGAGTTCAATCTTGTAGAGAATATTGACAGAAGGTTCATGAAAAGGATATAAGTGGCCGAATTTGCAAGTGGAGAAAAGAAAAGAGGTGGTTGTCGAACCAACAATAGAGGAAGAAGAAGATACTACGAGAAAAGAAGAACTAAGTGAAGGAGAGCTGAATGGTGATCAAAAGTTGAAAAGAACCAGAATAGCAAGTCGAAGATACGCAGGTCCTGAATGGGTGTATACAACTACAAACGAATGGCAACAAGAGTTTATGTCTTTTTGTTTTGATAGGGAAGTTCCAAGTCAATATTTTGAGGTGACGTGAAGGAGATCGATAAACTGAACTGTTGAAACAATCTGAGAATTATGTTTGAGAAGGAGATTGTTGAAAGTAACCAGAAAAGACATTGATAACCTGATTTGACTTTTGAAACCTGATTTGACAAGCTGCTAACCGAATTTTGACAAGGAAGAAGGGTTCTTGGAGCGAAACTGAACTGCTGAAAGAAGAGTTGTTAATTTTTGAGTTTTTATTTTTGGCTGCAAGTTTTCTAAGTTACTTCTGCTTTCTGATTCTTTACAGATCATGGCTGATTTTAATAAACAGTGTAGAGATGCAAGGCGTTGTAAATATTTGAGCATTGGTTTGGCAATTATGTGTGGGATATTGTTTATGGTATTGATTGTGGGTATGTCTGTTATTGATGCGAAAGGAGCCAACCATACTTCTGCTTTTAAAATGACTACTGCACTAACAGCTTTAGAGATGTTTAAGCTAGATGAGAAGCATTTGCATGATTATACTAATGCGCAAGGAGAACTTTCTTCTAACGTTTTCTATCGCTTGTTAAGTGAGTATGTTGAGACAATGGATGCGAAGGATTGTCTTGTATGTACGCAGATTTCTTCATCAGTCGAGGAAAGAGTCACTTATCATAGTCTTCCAATAACGTATAGAATAAGTTGTATTTTTTACTAACAAGGTTCTGTAACCAGGAGAATATTCAGTACTTCTATTCTAGTCATAATGTTGTGTTTTCATTTGTTCCTATTTTTAGGTATTTGAGTAGAGTAGCTGAGGATAATGATATAGTATTAGTTAGAGGATTCTTTGAACCTACATTCACGTTTGGCACAGCTTATGCGCATAAAAACAATCTGACATGCTTTCTCACACCTTTAGAGAAGAGCTTCTTAGATCATACTGATGACAGAAGAAAGGCGCTGAAAGAAAAATTAGAAAAAGGCTTAGAGAAAAGGACTTACAAGAATGATTATGCTTATGGTACAATTAAAACGCAAGGGAAATTAGGTTTAGATGCATTACACGTACGGAAGCTTTGTATATATAGGCCAAAGTCATGCACTGACACTTTATTTGTGGGTACGAGTGAATGCAGGCATGTGTTTTTGGTTCAGAGTAAATGGACATTTATGTTGAATGGGCAGGACCCTGCGATTCTGGGGATATATTATATTTGTGAACTTAATGCATATTACCGTCTTCCATTACGATGGTATGGGACATGTTATTTGGGGATAGTTTTCCCAAAGATTTACCAGATGGAGGATTTGAAGAAGTTTCTGAAAGTGACTGAAATACATGCAATAGTGGGAGATATATTTGGTGCGGTGATTCCTTCAGTGGGAGTCATCCTGAATTCGATCAAGATTCGAAAGTTGTCTGCTATTGTGGATAACATGCTGACAAATTTTTCAGGGGCTATACTCCTGACAGATACTGAATTGGCTGCGGATAGAGCTATGACTCTTCAAAATCGTCTCGCTTTAGACATTCTTTTAGCGAAGGATGTCGGAGTCTGTAAAATGATTTACTCTAGGCGTTGCTGCTCGTACAATCCTAACAATAGTAAACAGATAAGAGACTTAGGGCCATATGAACGAACATATTTTCCCATAGACACAAAATGGGTAAAACCCTTTGCTACATCTGGCCCTTACTTACTAATCTGATTAACGTAAGTAGTGATTTGAAGGAATTGAAAGAACCAGGTGTTTGGGAAAAAGTTGGCACGGGGTTTGCTTCGGTAGGACATTGTCTTGGTAGTATTTGGAACGGGATACTATTGAAAATAATACAAGGAATACTCATTGTTGTGGGTTGTCTATTAGGAATATGGGGTTTGTGCAAATTATGCAAAATAATTAAATTGAAAAGGTCTAAGAAGAATCAGAGGAGGGAAGAAAAGAAAAGAGAAATCATTTATAAGGAAAATTCAAAGAGGAGACAACATAGAGTCATAAAATTCGGGGTGGTAAATTAGTGTGATGACACATTTAGTCATCAGATGAGGGATTGCTGAAGCAGATGCCTTAATTAGAAATTATTAATGAGTGTTTATGTATTTTGAATAATGACTTATGTAGAAAATGAACAACGTAGAGAAAAATAATGCGCACGTTTGAAATTGTGACCTCGAACAATGGCCACCAGTGTTCACGAATTGTACTAATTATTGATTAATACTTATGAAATATTGAAAATGTATTAGATTAATGTAGTAATATGTCATATTAGGGTTATGAAGTATGTTCTAGCTATTAACTGTAGGCCTAAACTTAGCGGGTGTCTTGGCCTAGTTTTTCCAGGCCTCATGCAGAAGCTGTATTTCTTAGCGTCTAATAGAAAATGCTGATAGAGTGATCTGAGTGTGAAATGTTCATTGCTTTAAGAAAATGCTTAGCAAAAGCTTTCCATGAGAACCAACTAACAGGAGACAGTGTCCTTAAAAATGTAATGAGCTGTGTGTAACGTGTGCGAGAAGTACTTCCCCAGGACACGAACAATGAAGACACTGACTGCAGAGGAAGATGCAACAAATTCGATACCTGACGAGCGGATGATGAGAACATCATAAAGCAGACCAATCAACTTCGTGTGAAGGGCGAAATATTAGAATTCATAGATTTGGTATAGAAATATTATTGGATAACGTATAAACGTATGATTAATTGACCAATAGGGAATTAGGGGATAGTTTAAGTGGCTTTGATATAACAACGCGACAGAGGAGAATTATTCAGAATTATGTGACTGAAATGCATTTTTATGCCTTTTCTTTCTAGGTACCAACTGCGCTGTCTTGATAGTTTTCCTAGCTAGATGTTTTCCCTAAATTTGTGTTCTAAACTGTTTTGCATGAAGCCCAACATGCTGATGCTAATCTGGGTTAATTGAGGCTATTCACCAGACGATTGACGGATTGTAGGGACAAATGTTGACAAACTATCTTGTTGAATTCTATGTATCATATAACACTATCGCAGCTGACTCTGCTACTGATTTGCACTGTTGCCTTAGAATGTGTCGTGAATCAAGCCTTAATTAAATTGCGTTTCTTTCATCGCTTTGGTCAACCAGTATTGTTCTTATATGTGTTTAATTTGATATTGAGGTTAATCTATATGACATTACCATTGTTAATATAAGAGAAATAAACTTACTAAACTTTTATTAAAGGTGTGGTTATTCATGGCTGCAAAGTCATGGTGCGTGACAAATACTGACTCCATTGATTATTGATTTGACTAATGGTTATTGATTATTGTGTATTGATTATTGGTCTTGTTCTCGAGCTATGGTAAGAACATCTTAAACGAGTCAAAAGGTTCATCGACCTATACTCGTCCCCTTGTAAGTTTACTTATTAAGGACCGACGTGCTAACACACCTAAAGTGCTCATAGCACCAGCACTCTTCTGTCTGCTCAGGACACCAACTATTCCAATCTTGCCTTGCCTTATAGGAAGTGTGGACTTCCTTGCCAGGATGCAGGGCAGCTAGATCATTACTGGGGAAGGAGATGGTCGTCCAAAGCGCTTATACTGATAATGCTATTCCTGGCGAGACAAAAACTGGCCCATCTGTTCTAGTCCATGCCGTCGAGGCTGGGTTGGTTCTGCTTCTTTATCCTGGTTTTGGATCGCCCACCACAGTGGGTAAGCAGAAAGACAGCACTGAGACTGTTGAATTTAGGTGACCCCTATGCAATTCATCTATCATGAATTTTTTAACTTCTCTGGAGGTAGAATTTAGTAGTTAAATAATTTTAGTCTAAGAACAACTTGGGACTCTGTAATCCTGCTGGACACTGTACAAGAGGTACTGGACATGATTGATGCTTCTCTGCATCAACCAACGCTATCAAATTCATCGTCCAACCCATGTGTTGCTGCCAACACAACATCTCATCTGTTGTGGTGAACGTTTACTCTTTAAACACTAATGATCCTTCTGATATTATTCCCCTGGCAAAGAACAAGAAAAATGACTCACGTAGAAGGGGCCATCCTAGACAGAAATTACCATCTCATCAGTCTCTTAAAGGCTCTGAAGACTCACCTTCTGCGCCTTTACATTTTATAGCAGATTATTGTGGCCCTGAAAAAAAGTCTGTTGGTGATTGCTTCAAGTATTGCTACTCTATGTAATATAATTGACCCAAAAATTGCCATTGTTGACGCAGGGGAAGGGAAAGATTTTCAGCCCTTTGATTCCAGGTTACTCCATTCTCTTTGCCCCCTTGAGAATATTTTGACACATGCCTCAGGCATACACCATTTAACAAAGTAGGGGAGGCGGGTTCATGGTTGTGATCAACCTCGTAAGAATTTGTCAACTGTGCTACATTCGTACATACTTAGCAACCTACCAGCTTCTGTCCCTTCTAGTGGCCTTATAACAGAATTTACCAGTAACTTTGAAAGTGAGTCATGTTTGGCACTCCTCGCACCCAAAATCACAGTGTTCCCATTGTTTCCACCTCGCTCCCTCCAATTACCTTGCCACCAGCAGCGATGCCTTCGGTAGGCTCCTTGACCAATGTACACTCTTTTAAAAAGGGTACTTCTGAACATTATTCACAGCTTAAAAAGTAATACACTGGTTTGATAGGCATATAGGGGGAGGTCATCATTTGTTTCAATATGGTCAGACGTGTTTCATGGATTGGACTAGAGCCTAAATCTCTGGGAAGTGATTGTATGGCATTAAAGTTTGATAAGCCGAATGTAGCTGGGCATATCTTATCTCGGCTGGCCTTTATACACTTTCCGACAACTATGATTCAGGTGTTGCCTCTAGGATATTTTTGGAAGCCGCAGTACTTGCTGTGTTTCAGTGTTTTGCCATATTTTGTCCTTCCAAGGGTAGTCCTCCACTTGTTCTTCATGTTGCTCAAAGTCCTGATAACATCCATTGTTCCCTGCCTCTTAAGCACTTTAAGGTGGACGATAGAAGGTTTGTCATCCGAAAAAGGGAATGCGGACTGGCTTTGTTTTATAATTAGGTTTGGCAATATTTGCCTCCAGGAGACTTGACAGGAAATCAATTTCTTCTTGGACGGCTTTGTTTCCCACTTTACTCTTGCTCTTCCGGTAGCATCGGGCACTTATTGTTTACTTATTTTGTTGGCTTTGTATCTACGGATTCATCATCTTTTTCTGCTGTTTTATTATCTTTTTTTTGTTAAGTTATAACTTATTAGTTATTTTTTATAATTCAGATGTTAACAACTTTAATTCTGAAGTCATTTACTCTGAGGTCTGTTTTGGGTTCTTATAAAGCACTATCAGTGAAAAGATTTTTTTAAATTTCATTGAGAGATTTTAATTTGCACGGAGGAAACAAAAACTGATAGTTTAACGTCAGATGCTGCCAACAGTGTCCTTCATTTTGATAACTCTGCAAAACGTGAAATCATGAATACTGTGTTACAAGGTTGTAATCTTTCTTTTGCCGACTTCCATAGGTAGGAGTTGACTTCTACCATTGACTCTATGTTCATTTCTACTCCCCTTTATGCAGTGGTTTGTGACTATAGGGTCACCTGGAGTGACTTTAATGATCACACCCCATTATCTTTGTCTCTTAAATGGGGCAATAGTAAGTCACTCACTGACCAATATTTTAAAACGGCAAAGACAATCTAGGCGCAGACTTCTTTGGGCAAGAACAACATCAGAGGTTTTATGTGAAACTTTAATCACTGAATGTCTTTTCTGTTTTCCCATTGGTTTGGATCAATCATCCTCATTTGACTTGATCCTTTTATCTTTCAATTATGTCTCTCAACATATAAAAAACGTTTCGACTAGTACCAGAAATAATACATCCATAAGGCAGTTTAGAAGGTTTGATTAAGCTTGTTCCACTGCTCATTGGAATTTGATAGAAGGCTTACACATGTCTCCAAGGGTCAGTACAGAGGTAGCCACAAGCAGACTCAGGTAGAGGCGATCAATGAAAGACAGGAAAGCTACCATTTGGAGGGAGGGACAGGAAAGGTTACAGGAAGCAGGCATGCTCAGGAACAGAACTGCTTTTTGGGAGGTTCTCAATTGTCCTTTTTTTGCAGACCCAGAAACTCCTTTTACATGTTCTCTCATCCAACCAGAGGTCTGGGTTCAACATTTTGGTGGGATCTATGGTCTTCAGTCCTCTGCAGCATTGACTTTAGATTTAGGTGAACCTTCCAATGTTACTAAGATCTCTTTTGCTCTGAAGGAGGTTTGGAACGCTAGAGTTTCAGCCCCTAGGGCTAAAGTGCCTGGTCCACATGTGGTTCCTTGAGATTTGTATAAGACAGATAGATTTTTTTTATGGGCTTCACTTGTTACTGTCCCCCTTAATGCAGCTGCCAGGCACTGTATTCCACAATTTTGGTTGCAATGCATGATAATGCATTCCTATAGCAAGGGGAGCGAAAAAGATCCTTGTTGCTTCAGGCCCATATCTTTAATTGATTCAGCGATAAAGGTTGGTGAGCATGTTCTATTGAACAGTTTGTCTATGTGGGCCTCGGAAAATAGCATCATTTCAGATTTGCAGTACAGTTTTAGGCCTGGGCTGAGCACACTCTATCAATTCCTGATGCTTCACTCAATTTTAACAAATATATGGTGGCTAAGCAGGGATCCATGCACCTGGCCTTAATGGATCTCTGCTCAGCCTTTGATCAAGTTAATCATGCTAAGCTGTGGCCCATTTTGTTCTGATTAGGAATGAATCCCAACATTGTCAAATTGTTGAAAACGTATGTACCAAGGCACACCACAATAGTTTAGAAAGTCCATTCCTTGATGTGATAAATCACTCGAAGTATAGCATGAACATGTGTAAGTCATAGGAATTTTATTCATCCAATGCAAAGTGAATCCAATGAAACAACAGCCAATCCAATGACACAACAGCCGACACATGTTTAGTCAATATGACTTTCTCAAGGCAAGTGGGAAAAGTGGGAAAAACTTCAGAACAGATGATGAGACGGATATAGAGAGAGATGCCAAGGCGATTCGAGATTCTGTCATTGGGCTAAAGCTCTTGAGAGCCTGATGTGATGCGGATCGATTGATGACCTGAGGATGAGGACTGTCTTGTTGCTGATCCATACCGAGGATAGTTAGATATGACAATGCGGCTGAATTAACTTTTGTGCCCTTCCTTTCTAGGTACCAACTGCACTGTTTTATTAGTTTTTCTCTTAGTTAGATATTTTTCCAAATTCATGTTCTAAACTGTTTTCGCATTAAGTCCCACATGCTGATGCTATTCTGGGTTAGGTGAGGTTCCTACCCTATGACGTAGACAACACAGAGACAAATGATTGACGAACTGATTTGCTGAACTCTGCTATTCATGTCGACTTATTCATTCCTGATTCAATTATTGACTTATGTTCCTGCTTTAGAATGTACTTTGATGCAAGTTTTGATTAGACTATGTTTTGGCACTTTATAATGAATTAATACAGATTTCTTGATGTGAATAAAGTTGAATTAATTTTCATGAATTAGTATTGTAACTAATAGGGAATTAAACTACTAAAACGTATAGTGGGATGTGGTTATTCATGACTGGAGGGTCATGGGGTATTATGGTTTCTGATTCATTAATGAATTGACTAATGTTCATTGAATTGCGTGTTAATTATTAGTGTGACTCCCATTAGCCTAGTTAGGATACTCCTTGCGAATCAAAAGGTTAATCGACCTATACTCGTCCCCTTGTAAGTTTACTTACTAAGGACCAGGCGCGCTAACAGAACTAACTTTAGACTGAGATGGAGCAAATCTTGCATGTATCGAGTCAAGGGGTGTACAATTAGTAGGGTTTATTATTTTTCTTCCCTCAGCATGAGGTTCGATGCTGCCAATAATTTGCTTGCACTTCTTTATCTAAAAGGCACAATATCTGTAGATCTGTTTCCATGTTTTTGATTTTGTCTCCAGGTTGGGCAACAAGTCGATAGAAGCCATGCTCAAAATTTATCATGTGAAGTATGTGGCTGTGACATTTGGGGTTATGCTAGCAAATGTCCTTTGCAAAGTGAAGAAAAGCTGTACTTTAAACATCTTTTATCCATGTCACACAGTCCTGCTTCTTTAGGTATCCATGAAAAATTTGGTCAGGGTTATAATTCTGACATTATCAATTTGCACCCTCTTCTCCTTTTCCCTAAACGAAAGACTGGATTAAACCGAGCTATAATTGAGGATTGATTGAACATGGACTCAGCTGCCAAAGTTCCTTGAATTAATTACATTAAGTCTTCATTTATGGTCCTTAATCTTCATCAGTTTGTTACGCCAGCTTCAATTGTTAAGAGTTTCTATGGAGTTCGATACATTACCAGTAACACCATTTATTTTGTTAAAAATTGTATATACTATTGAACCTTATCTGACAGTCATCACTAATAACAATCATCGTTTTTACTAACCTGTTTAGGCTGAATGTAATTCATTGCTTCCTCTTGGTTCCTAATGGTTGATCGCATGTCCCTTCTTCAACGCCCTATGACTGTGATATTGTTTCTTCCCAAGACAACATGCACTTTACAAAGTGCTGCACTTCATCCTACAATCTGCGTAGGTGTTTTCCTATCCTTTTGCTTAAAAAGATGAATTTTACTCAGGTGGACAACTTTTCTATACCTGCAGTTGCTGTTGGATCAGTGTACCTGTTTTTTTGTTATATGCCTCTTTGCCAGAGCTGTTACAATGAGAGTGTTGTTTTATTTTTTTAAATATTTTATTGCTTTTTGTTGTTACTGGATTTTATCATATACTATTGTTTTTTATTTCATGGTTTTCTCTATCAAAATTGAATAACGAAGTATGATAATGATGATTTGGGCAAGAACTATTCACATTCAGGACTGATTACTCTGAAACACTCTCCCTGCAAGTATGGGGTTAGATTGCTTTAAAGAAGCTAGAAGATCCATCTTCTCTACAGGGATAGGATCACAAAGCACATTACCAGTGTGAGTAGACCCTCTTACATAAGCACAACCTAGTCCTGTCTGTTAGTATGAAAAGCCAGTAGGGCCAGGTGCACGAGAAGGTGCATCAGAAGGTTCTTGGTCCCCGGCTAATTTATTTGTCTTGTGCAAAATGCACTGTGAACATCAGGTCATGGAGGCTTCATCTTCATAATTCATAATTACCTAGACGGTTTCCCAACAGGTTTAAAAAGGGCACCACCACACAACACAGTTCCTGGACCGACCTGGCTGCCAACATTGTTCCTAATATTTGACCTAGAATAGCAATGCCTAACTCTTCTATTAAATCTAACCGTTGTACCTCATAATTTCCCCCACCCATACAAAATGTTCTGAGGTGGCTTAAGATCTGATAACAACACTTTGTAAAAACTCAATAATAAATGTCTTCAGCTGTTACAAGGCAAATATAGAAGCAATACAGAAATCTTCTCTACAATGGGAAAACCTATGTCCACGTTGGATGAGCCATTAGGTACACCTGATCTGTGATTTGGATGATCCTGATATCTGGTATCAAGAAAGAATGTATTTCTTACTTTTTTAGGAACAAGGTAGGCAAATGTTCAGCAGGAACAGTGAAACAAGTGGTAGGCTACATATGCTAGCAACGTTCACCGCATGACGTACTGAAAGCGTATTGGCCTACTTTTATAGTGGTATGTCTCAAGTCTTCTGTATTTGAGTTCATTCTTCATATATCTTTGTTTCGTATGTAGGGCCAGACTATGGAGCCAAATGCAGTCCTGGTAAAAAAATCCAATCAATCAATCTATCCATCCATCCACTCTCTTCTCCCGCTCTGATCGTTTTCTTTCTTCCTTTGCACTCCCACCTTCTTTTCTCTCTCTTGAAGCCTCTCCTGTATGCTGCAATTAACCTCAGGGAGCTGTAGAAAGTGGCAGCGGCACCAATAGAGTCCTAGGCCTGTCAATACCAGCCTCCAAGGGCTCCAGCCACTGGGAAAAGGCCCGGTTTAATGACAGCCCTGTCCAGCTTTACTCGTAGCTGATTGCATAGAAGACAATTATGAAGGAAACATATGAGCGAGTGCTAGAGCAGGTGTTCTAATTAAAATATTAATTAATATTTATGTATTCTGAGTATTGGATTTGCGTAGAAAATGTATTAATATAGTGAAAAATAATGCATGCATTTGGAAATGTATCCACATGAGTGGCCGCTTATGTTCACAAGGTGTACTTATTAATAGCGTATTGATATGAAATACGGAGCTTATGTTTGATTAATGTAGTAGTACCTCATATTAAGGGTTATGCATTATGTAGTAGCTTTATTAATTGTAGGCCTTAACTTAGCGGAGCTCTTGGCCTAGTTGCATGGCCTCATGTCAAGCTGTATTTCTAAACCAATCAATAAAATGTTTGCTTAAAGAATTAAATTGTGATATTCCACTGTACTGACTAAATGTGCTTGTAGCTAAAAGTCTTTCTCATGAGAACCCCTTGCTAGAAGATGCTTTTCTTGTAAAAATGTAACATTATAAGTGTAATATGTATAAGACTGACTTTCTCGGGAAGAAAACAGTAGCTGCACTGACTGGAGTACAAGCTGCAACAATACTGTTACCTAACGAGCCGGATGATGAGAACGGGACTAAAGGAGCCAATCAGCGACATGTGAACCGAGTACTAGTAGAAACTATAGATTTGATATTTTAGTTTAGACAAAGTGCGAACATGCGATTCCTTGACCAATAGAGACTTGGGAAGTAATTTTAGGAAATCTAACTTAGCCGGACGGCACTGATGGAAGACAGTGCATTTGCCCATTTTGATTCTTGTCGAAAGGCCATTACTTTTTCTGACCATCTGGAGACGTGATTTACTTTAATGCTTAAAGACTTTACGTTTCCTGAACTTTGATGCTGAATCCTGATGCCTTTCTGACCAAACTGATGCCCTGATGATGAAGACTATTTTAGTTTGGCGATCCAATACAGGAGAGGTGTACTGTTACGTATGTGTTTTGCTATGCCTACATGCTTTTTCTTTTTGGGTACCAACCGCACTATTTTGATGAAGCCATAGTTAGATGTTTTCTAAATTTGTATTGACTAAATTGTTTTGCATGAAGTCCAACATGCTAATGCTAATCAGGTGTTAGATAAAGATCCTCACTAATGAATGTCTGCTATGGAGAGTAATAGTTGATGTTTTTCCTCTGCTGAATCTAAATGTATGTGATATTGTTTGCACAATTGCTCTTGTTATTAATTTGCACCGCAACCTTAGAACGTGTAATTCTTCAAGCTTTGATTAGATTACGTTTCTTTTGCCGCTTTGGACCGCCAGTGGTGTTTCTTTATGTCTATCATTTGATTTTGAGATTATTTTATGTGACATTAGCATTGTTAATGTAGGGAAATAAATATTCTAACTTTTACTAGAAGGTGTGGTTATTCATGACTGAAAGGTCATGGTGTGTGATAATTACTGATTCCAATTGATTACTAATGCTATTGATTATCATTGATTATTGATGTTACTGATGAATTATTGATTTTTGATCTGCATGTACTGAATCTATGGTGGGAACATCTTAAATGCCAGTCAAAAGGTTCATCATCTATTGTCGTCCCCTTGTAAGTTTACTTATTAAGGTCTGACGCACTAACACGAACGTTTACACTTGTGAACAGATAGTGAAAATGGGAGTCTCGTGAATTTTCACGTACCCGGTAACCCTGGGCAGTGCAAGTGTAAACCCATATTTCTCACGAGAAATATACGCAATACCCGAGGAAAAACAACGTGACTTTGCCGACCTTATTACAACCTACGCATTCTGTCAACCGGGAGGACATTTCATTTATTGGACGTTCTGTTGTCGGTAGACGCGGGGGTGCTGATCGTGTAACCAGCGAGAGACACCTTGCTGATTGAACATTCCTTCGCGTGATCTAATTCAGCACCAGTTCCAACTATTCAGGGGACTTGCGGAGGCCGAATGAGTGATAATGAGTTTAGGCAGCCTGCCAATCGAAAAGCAGAATCGATAATGGAAGCATATTTCTCCTAGTAAACGCAAGCTCAAGGCTGGGGACATTCAGATTTACATCATAAGAACATGGAGAAACAATAAATCCAACAATTAAAATGTATGAAAAATAATTATTTGCTGCTATACTTTCGGCCTTCAAACAGCTCTTTGTTGCCTTGGTTGTTGGCAGCACTCAGCCAAACTCATATTGACAAGCGGGCTCTCAGATGTTTAAGCCGGATTGTGCAAAGGCAGTTTTACAGGTTTATAATCCTATCTTTTCCTTGTTTGTTTTAACACGATGCCATCTTTTTTAACCCTCCAGATATGATGGGAAATGAAAAGCTCATTTTCGGACAGATTCACATTGCAATAAAATAAGAATGTTCTGTGCAAACACCTCGCTAGTAGGTAAGAGGAATTAATATGCAAATATCCTAAAGTAAAATATAAGTAATACCCGAAAAGATTTTCAGTGTTCCACTTCCGCCATTTTATTTTCACTCTGGGTGGAGCAGCACATTTTGTGCCTTGTCTGATCACGCTTTCCCTTTGCATGCAAATCTCCGATAATTTAGTTAAACACTGTACTGTACTTTGGAAGAGATATGTGTTCTTAGATCACATTGATAGACTCAGATTTGAGCAGACCTTAAGTATTGCAGGTGTACGCCATGAGTTTCAGAATTGTTTGTCCTATGTGTTACTTTAAAGACCAGTATGAGCTCATTTTAGTGTAGAGATTCAATTCCGATCCAAAATGGAGGCAGTACTCAGCCGTGGTCGGTTCTCATTCTGATTTTTTTCCTGTGTGAGCAGAAATGAAGGGTTTCTATAAGCTGTGGTCAAGATTATCCACGCCAAAGACACATGACTACTCTCTAAGCTTACATGGAACCCTTTGGGGCCTCTTTATATTTAATGGGTGGGCAGAGAATCTATGTTTTTACTCCAGCAATTATCAATACCACAGCAGGATGCAGTATTATTACAGTATTCCAAGATTTTCCTAGATGAATGAGGAATTTACTTGCCATTTTCCACCTGTTCAGAGACATTGCATAGTTTTCCGCAGACATATTCCCCCAGGTTTTGGCTGCTGACATATATATCCATTGAAATACAAGAAGGAGTGGAATTACCACATTTCCTTTAATTCCAATTCAGCTAATAACCCTTGCTACCGACCAAACCGGGTTTATCCTGGAATTGATAATCAGGGCCAAAGTGGGATGAATAAGGTGTGTGCAGCGTCGAAATCTTCTAGTTGGAACATTTATTTGGGAGTGTTGCCTAAGAAGCCTGTCCAAGGAATCTTTCAAATAAGGGGGATCAATGTAACCAAAGGAGTGGCATAATATATGAAGACAGGTCTCGTATTTGAGGTGTTCCCAACATAAATGCCATTTACTCTTAATTATTAAGTACTAATATTACTGTACTGAATGCTGCTCAAATGGCAAATCATTTGCAAGACTTGTTTATAAATTCAGATATCTATTTTTCCTTGATTTGATCCTATGATTTAAATTAACATCAAACATTTTGCAGATTCTCAAAAATCCCCCGGCGTAATTATGGAAGTTTGTACTCACAACATAGAATTCAATGAATACTCCTCCTTCTTCTGTATGCTTACTCCCACAGCAACAATCCATTCTTGTAGACCTCAGTTAAATATGGAAAGATGTACCATGAACTTTTGCTAATCTTTTTTGGAGTAAAGCTATTTGCTCAAGCAGAATGAAACCCCATTTGAAAGGCATGTCAATACCCATATCTTTGAAAGGTTTACTTGCCTTCTCAATGAAGTCTCTCAGAGTCTGTCCAAGAAACGCACACTTTCACTCCCTCTCCTTCAATGTCACACTGATTAAGCTGCAAAAAACACAGATTTTCAGTAATACTAAATTGCATGAATCATTGTCTGAGGCCTATGCCCACAAATGGCGTTTTTGCAAGTTTACATTGAAAATTATGAATGAGGTCATAGGTACTCATGGAGGATGAAGGCTAAGGCAGTCCTGATGGTATTCAGCATGTGACCAAGAGGTCAGACAAGGATAACTGTGGCTGAATGATCTCGCTAAATAACGCTATGCCTTTTAAAGAGATTGTACTCAATAAATCCTTTCAATAGGAAATCTAATTTAGGCAAGAAAAAGGCACAATATATTTCACTTTTTGTACACATGTGCCCCATATATGTAACCTAATTCCGGATAGAGGAGCAGGCTGGAAGTGGACCGAAAAATATTGAATTAATAATTTATTGTAAAATTCATGAAAAACCTTTAAAAGGCAGACAGTCTTGTACTTCTAGTTAGCGTGGTGCCCGTGGCCCAGGAAACAGAAACTACACAGAGGTTTAATGACATTGGGGTCATCAAGTGGTAAAGCTTTAAAGTACTGCAAATACAATGGAATTCTTTATATTTTTGACTCCAGCTCACCATTATGCTGGCCATGTACCTGCATTTAACAGATCTGGCAACCATTTTGGGGCACTCTCGATCAGTGGCGTAGCGTGGGGGGTGTAGGGGCCGGCCGCACCGGGCGCAACATCTGGGGGGGGCGCGCTCGCACTCGCGAGTGCTAAAATCCACAGGTTAGGGGGCGCAAATTACTTGCCTTGCCCCAGGTGCTGACAACCCACGCTACGCCACTGCGTCTCGATTCAGGGAGAAAATGGTGTTAACGGAGCATTTACAGCCACTGAACATATTAAGTCTAGTGCCACAACCCTTACACTGCGCTCTGTAACCAGTGCCAGGCAGAGACAAAGTGCATGCTCTAAAGACTCTAATTTAAAGCCATTCTGCCTACATCCCTGTATGTCAACAGCTTGTTTCTAACCCAAGATGGGGATCAGGCCAAACCTCAGCCTTACGAACATGCATTTTACAGCCGCATTGAGGGACTTGTGGAAGACAGCGTGACCTTGGTTAAAAGTATATGTATCTGATAGAGCGTTCCGTCCTAATAAATTACCTGTATTTGGACGCTCTTGGGTCGATGAATCTTTTGACCAAGTGGGGCTCTCTTCACCCGAGATTAGTCAATTTAATCAAATCAATAATCAATAACGAACATGAGCAATGCCCTGATCAACATAACACTTCACAATTAATCCAGAAAACATTTTGGCGAACCATGACCTTTCGGCCATGAATAACCACACCAGTTCATTCAAAGTTAATGAATTTATTTCCCTATATTAACAAAGCTAGCACGATATAAATGTGTCTCAACACCAAATGATATATGTAAATGAACATTAATAGCTGTCCATAACGGCGAAAAAGATGCAATCTATGCAGCATTTGAATAACAATGCATTCGATAATAGCAACGCAAACCACTAAAACTATAATCTGTAATGGGCTAATTGCATACATTAGTCAGCATAACAAGGTCTCAAATTGCATCGTGCAACAAATGAATCCTCATCTAACCTCAAATTAGCATCTGCATGTGGGATTTCATGCAAAAAACAATTTAGCAACATTAATTTGGAAAAACTCCTAACTAGGGCTCTTATCAAAAATCAGCAGTTGGTTACCTAAAAAGAAACACAATGCAATTGTACATTTTCCTTTCATATTTACCAAATTCAATCAGCATTCAAGGAAGTCTTCGTCTCACAGGTACCGGTTTCGATCAGCATGGGACGGGGGCAAAGGGGGCAGGGTGGACGGGGCAATTGCCTCACAGCGGCAAGATAAAAGGACAAAACTACTACTTTATGCAAAGGGGCAAATCAAAGTTAAAGTCTCTAGGGTGAGAATTACTTAAAGTCTCTTTCTCTCGATTAGAGAAAGCACCAAAGTCTCATTCAAAATGGTGTCGAACATCAATTGGCATCGTAGAAGATGGCAAAATGACGAGGTCGGCAAGATGGGCCATAATGGCTGCAATGGGCAATAATGTCCTCAATGGGTGCAATGGGTAATGGCTAATGGCTGCTTTCTTCTTGTGCACCAGGTTTAAATAATCAACAGTTCAAATCCAGTAGGGTCTTCCATTGGAGGGTTCATAGGTTGGCTTCAAATTGTCCAATCAAAAACAACAATTCACAAGCTTCTACCTAGGAATACATTATCCTTGGAGTCGGGAACGTAAGTTGCAACATATTTTACCAATTAACTCACTTTCAGAGCTTCCATTGTCTGCACCTGCAGATTGACCTTGGAGCAAAGAAGAAGATGCCAGGCTGGCACGAAACCTTAAAGATAAGCATGTGAACCGATCTCACTGGAAAAGTACAGCTTCAAGCAAGAATACACGTTTATTAGCACATTAGAAAAACACGAGCATCTAAACCGTGAGACAAGGCAACTAGGCCGAAGCCTCCACTAAAGTTATGCTAAGTTAAAACATTTCAAACAAGCAAATCATGGCACACGTTTACGGTTATGTCAGATTAGTACAATTCTAATACATCACGTTATATAAAGCACGCTTATAAATGTTGGCGAACTACTCTGAGGGCACATTTGTCCCCGTACAATCTTTATCAGTTCGGTTAAAGTCACACTTGATTATTGCAGCACTACGTTTTATGCGCTAATAAATGTAAAATCTTCGTTTCTGCGTCATCAATCCCTCCTCTGATGACTATTTGTCATCACACAAAACTATTCCCACAGATTTTATTCCATTAAAATTCTGTCAGTTCTCTTTGCCTTTTAGTTCCCCTTGTTCTTGCCTTGTATTCTTCTGCCATTCTTTTCATCATTTTCTCTTTCTTCCTTCTCTTAATTCTTGCCATGATCATTAGTATTCCCCTCTTTATTCCCCAAATCCCAAAGATGCAAATTAGTACTATTAGTATTCCCTGTATTATTTTTAGTAATATTCCATTCCAAATGCCACCAAGCCAATTTCCCACTGAAGCAACTCCCTTTCCAACCTTCTCCCAAACTCCTGGTTCTTTCAATTCCTTCAAGTCTGCACTCTCTTTTGTTAGATTTGCAAGCATTGTTTTAATCTTCACACTGTTGTCTGGTATATACGTGCAACAGTGACGCGCACCAAGCATTTTGCAAACGCCTCCATCCTTTGCTAAAAGAATGTCTAGGGCAAGCCTGTTTTGAAGAGTCATAGCTCTTTCTGCTGCAAGTTCAGCATCCATCAGGATTATAGCACCTGAAAACTTTGTCAACATGTTATCCACTATAGTAGACAACTTTCTTATTTTGATGGAATTCAACACAACTCCCAATGAAGGAATCATGGCTCCAAATATATCTCCTACCACAGCAGCTGCGGTCTCTCTTTTCTGGATACGATGAGATCCAGGCGTCTTTGGAATCACCGATAGGTCATCCAGTTGATAAACCTTTGGGAACACTATACCCAAATAACATCTCCCCCAACATCCCTTTGGAAGACTATAATAGGCATTATGCCCACAAATGTAATATACACCAGGTATGACAGGGTCAAGTCCGTTCAGCATGAATGTCCATTTGGCCTTAAAGATAAACGTATGTTTACATTCACTCGCTCCCACGAAAATGTTATCATAATAAGATTCACCACGATATATACAAAATTTCCCTACATGCCAAGCGTCTAAAGCTATTTTTCCTTGTGTTTTTATTGCGGCAAAAGCATAATTATCTACTGAAGTCCTCTTACTTAGCTCCTTTTCTAATTTCGCATTCATTTGTGCCCTTCTATCATCTGTGCGATCTAAAAAGCTTATTTCTACTGCAGAGAGCGAGCAGGTAAGGTTTTCCCTATGAGCGTGAGCTGTTTGAAAAGGTTGCATTGGCTCGAAAAATTCCCTCATTATTTTAGCATCCCAATCTTTAGCAATCTGGCTTAGTTGCGTTATTATAGGAACATATGCAAAGGTAACATCATAATTTGAATAAAAATACTGTATGTTAGTTTGACCATAAAATCTAGAAGTTACTAAACTACATGTAATCCCATATGTAAGAGGCATGTGGTGATAAGTCACCCCTTCCGTTACCGATGTCGGTATCTGTGTACACACATAACAATCTTTCGCATCCATAGTCTCAACATATTCTGTTAGTAGGCGATAGAAAACATTGTACGAAAGTTCCTTCTTATCATGCAAGTGTCTCTCATCTAATTCTAGTCTTTTCAATGCGGTTAGTTCAGTGACAGTAACAGGAGCAGAAGTAGAAGCATCAATTTTCTCATTCTCACCCTTACCACGCGTTGCAAGCACTATTGCCATTATTATTAGTACACATGCAGTTATCAAGCCTATACACGCATATTTACAATATTTCACTCTACTGTTTTGTGTAGCGTACTTAGTCATGATCTGTATAGAATCAGAGAGCTAGAAGCACCTATAAAGAAACGATTTAGCAATTTGTTACAAAGCTGAACGAGCGCAATGTTCACACAGTTTTCTTCAGGAGCCCAGTCACTTATCGGTTAGCAGCATTTGTCTCAATTCGGCAATAACTCAGTCTTTTATCAGTTAGCAACGTTGTCTCAAATCGGGTTTAAGAGTCAATCAGGTTATCAAAGTCTTATCAAACTAGCAAATGTCTCATCCGGTTTAGCAATGTCTCAGCTGGTTGTATCACGTTAGATTATAGCAAGCAATGTCATTTATCAGTTTTTCAGTCAATAGTGTCCATAAAACTTTTCTTTTCTATTGGTATCTCTTCTTCTTCGTTCTCGAGGCTAAGAGATACAAATTCATCGGTCCAATCGTCATTGACTACATATGCCCATTCTGGACCGGAATATCTCCTGTTTGGTATCCTTTTCCTTTTCAATTTTGCATCTCTCTTTGATTCTGCCTCACTGGTACTTTCCTCTTTGGCCAAGTCTTTTTCTTCACTTGATGTTGGTACCACGACAGACACTTCCTTTCTTTTCTCTTTCACTCTTGGCCCTTCACTGTCGTTCAACGTTTCTCTAGTTCTTAGTTTTACTGGTGATATACTTGGTCTTCTCTTTGCACTGTGTCCACTTGATGGACCTGCGATCTCTTCTGAGGAAGTTTGAACAGTTTCGTTCTGTTCTGTACCGTCTGCTTCTGGGAAAGCCCTCCTCTGATCAGGCTCTCCTGCTTCTTCACCTTTTTCGAGCCCTTTGTCACCGTTACTTTCTTCAGGCTCTTTGTCACTTTCAGCTGCTTCGTCGTTGTCTGAGGCTTCTCCTTGGTCTTCCCCAAGTGAATCGGTTGTTTTGTCCTCAGAGAATATTTCTCTCTCCTCTATTTCTGCCTGTTCGCTTCTAGTTCTGTTTTGCTCTGTCTCAGCGCTCGGCACTTTGTTATCAGGTACTGGCAGTTTCAGCGCTTCAACTTCCTCATCTGTGGGACACAACACTTTCTTTGTATGACTGGCGTGAATCCAGTTGGGAACTTCCGCACACTTCACAGCGGTAGTGGTCGTCAGGATCACTTGGAAAGGGCCTTTCCAACGGGGTTCCAGACACGACTTCCTCACGTGCTTCTTTATCACGACCCAGTCACCTGCTTTCAGTGTGTGTCCTGGACCTTGGATCGGTGACAAGGTGGTTGCTTCCACCTGGTGAGAGAAAGAGCGAACCACGTCAGCCAGACCTTTGCAGTAGTCTAACACCATATCATCTGTAATATTCAAAAGCGCGTTTGCGGGAACTGCAGGAAGTCTCATGGCCCTGCCCATGAGAATTTCGTGCGGGGACAAACCAGTCTTTCTGTCAGGGGTGTTTCTCATTGACATTAACACCAAAGGCAATGCGTCAGGCCATTTCAAATTTGTCGATGCACATATTTTCGCCATTCTTGATTTCAGTGTACCATTCATTTGTTCCACCAGTCCCGAGGCTTCAGGGCGATAGCTACAATGCAGTTTTTGCTCAATGTTCAGCGCTGCGCAAAGTAACTTTATCACCTCGTTATTGAAGTGACTTCCTCTATCTGATTCTAAAGAGATCGGGAATCCGAAACGTGGTATCAACTCCCTCAACAATAGTTTTGCAACTGTAAGGCTGTAATTTCTACGTGTGGGGTATGCTTCAATCCAGTGACTAAAAATGCACACAATCACCAACACATACTTCAGACCTCCATGCACAGGCATCTCAATAAAGTCCATCTGCATTCTGCTGAACGGGCCACCCGCCCTGCCAATGTGGCTCATGTTCACAACCGTTCCCTTTCCTGGGTTCATCTGCTGACAAATGACACAACGATGGCAAACTGCTTCTGCAACTTGACGGAATCTGGGGTTAAACCAATCAGTTTTGAACAATCTTATCATGGCATCTCTCCCTAGGTGAGCCTGCCCATGATAGAACCGCGCTAGCTGCGATAAGAGACTATTTGGTAAAACAAATTTTCCTTCATTTGAAACCCATAACTCATCTGGTCTCCTTGTACATTGTGACTTAATCCAGGAAACTCTTTCATCCTCCCTGACGCTATTCTGTAATGCTTTTAGTTCATCCATTGTATCCACGACCTTCAAGGCAAATGCTTCAGCTGGTTCGAGCTCTGGCTCACTTATCAAATTCCATTCATCCCTGAGCAATATACAGTTCAAGGCACAAAATCTTGCGACTTGATCCGCATATGCATTTCCCAGGGAAACATAGTCCTGTCCTTTTGTATGAGCACTACACTTTACCACTGCAATTTCGGCTGGCATCTGAATGGCGTGTAACAATTCCCTTATTCTCTCCCCGTTTTTCACTGGGGACCCTGAAGAGGTCAGGAAACCTCTCTGTGACCATAGTTGCCCAAAGTCGTGCACAATTCCAAACCCGTACTGACTGTCAGTGTAAATGGTAACCTTCATCAATGTAGACAGTTGGCATGCTCTTGTAAGGGCTACAAGCTCTGCTACTTGTGCGGAATAGACTCCTTGAAGCCAGGATGCTTCCAAGACACCTGTTACAGTACATACAGCATATCCTGCTTTCAAAATTCCTAACCCATCTCTTAGACATGAACCATCAACAAAAATAATATGGTCATTTTCATCAAGCTTAGTATCCCTAATATCAGGTCGGGGTTTTGTGCAAAATTCAGTCACCTGAAGGCAGTCGTGCTCGACGTCTTCAGCGTTCTCAATTTCAGCATTTTCACCGGGAAGCAAGGTTGCTGGATTCAACGTAGTGCACCTTTTCAGCTGCACATTCGGTGAGCCCAGAATTATTGTTTCATACCTTGTGAGTCTTGCTCCAGTCATGTGTTGTGTTCGGGAGCGGGTCAAAAGTATCTCAACTGAGTGAGGGACCATGACTGTTAATGGGTGTCCCATCACTATTCCTTCACTCTGAGTGAGGCTGATACCAACTGCTGCTACGGCGCGCAAACACCCTGGCAGTGCTGCTGCAACCGGATCCAAAGTAGCTGAAAAATACGCTACTGGTCTGTTTATGCCACCATGGGCTTGGGTCAAGACAGACAAAGAACATGCATCACGTTCATGACAAAACAATGTGAAAGGCTTTGTGTAATCAGGCATACCGAAAGCTGGAGCCCTGCACATGCATTCTTTCAATTCAATAAAAGCATCCATCTCATCTCCTTTCAGCTCAATTTCATCCAAGGCATCCTTCTGGGTCAGTTTCAGTAAAGGCTTTGCTAGAGTTGAGAAGTTGGGAATCCACTGGCGACAGTAGCTCACCATCCCCAAAAACTTCCTCACCTCCCTCCTCGTCTTTGGTGGACTCATTTGAAGTACACTTGTTATTCTTTCCTTTATTATTCTCCGTGACCCTTTCTCTATTTGATGACCCAAGTATTTTACTTTCTTCTGACAGAACTGCAACTTTGAAGGAGACACCTTGTGTCCATTCCTTCCCAAATGGTTCAGTAGAGCAATGGTGTCGGCTGTGCAGCCACTTTCTGTCTTAGATGCAATCAGTAAGTCATCAATGTACTGTACTAGGGTTGACTCGAATGGCAATTCTAACGCTTCCAAGTCTTTCTTTAGAATCTGATTGAAAATTGACGGTGACTCAGAAAACCCTTGAGGAATTCGACACCAACTGTAAACTCTGTCTAAGAATTTGAAACAAAAGAGAAATTGGCTGTCCTCATGAAGAGGCACCGAAAAGAATGCTTGTGACAAGTCGATGACTGAGAACCACTCGGCATCGCAAGGGACTTGAAACATTATCACAGCTGGATTCGGTACTACAGGGCAGCATTTAATTATGATGTCATTTATTTTCCTCAAGTCCTGCACGATTCGGACCTTTCCACTCGGCTTTATTAGTCCCATGATTGGTGAATTACATGGACTGCTTAACACTTCTTTCAATACTCCCTGTTTTACAAACTCGTCAATGAGTTGGGCGACTTTCATGAGGGTGTCTTGTGCCATGTGGTATTGTGGGGTCTGGGGAAAGGTTACATTAGGTTTTACGGTCACTTTCACTGGTTCCACTCCTTTCACCAATCCCACCTCTTTTCCTGTCATATCCCACACTTCCTTTCCGACTGTTTCCCGTAATTCAGCTGGAATATCTTCTTCAGTTATCATCGGAAAAAGGTTAATCAGAGGATATTCTTCATCAACAGTTTCCATCTCATCCCCTTCTACACTGTCCTCTTCTTCCCCATCACTGCTCGTCTGAATTCTAATTCCATCATTCGAACACATAATCGAACATCCCAATTTGCTCAATAGGTCTCTCCCTAACAGTGCTATCGGGCTTGAGTCACATACCACAAAATTATGTGACCCTTGATAGTTACCAATTCTGACTTGTACTGGATCTGTGATTGGGTTCGTCAGGTGCCTGTTTGCTACTCCCACTACTTGAACTGTTCTCCCTGAGAGTGGCAAATTTGGTACTTCAATGCTCCTAACAGTTGAACGTGTGGCTCCTGTGTCAACCAAGAATGAAACACGATGACCCATAACTCTTCCCCCCACATATGGACCCTTTTGATCAACTTCCAAGGATGCTGCAAGCACACAATTTCCCTCCTCATCTGAACTTTCACTCTCCCATACATTGTTTATTCCATTCTCACTGTGTAATGGGAACTGTTGTACTGTGCCATTTGTATTCATCACCTGACCCGAGACCTGTGGAGGAACCATCACTTGCTGCTGACTCACTGGTGCCAAAGGTATTTGCATTTGCTGATTAGGTACCATGGGAAACTGCTGTTGCATTGGCTGCATTTGCGTCATCTGCATACGGGGCATCTGCATCTGCTGCGGCTGCATGGGCTGTAATCCCTGCAGCTGATTTATGGTCTGAAAATTTGGGTTTGGACCTCTCATTTTCGGTCCCCTCATTGTCTGGAATGCATTGACATCATTGTTTTGCTGACCAACACCTGCACCTTCCTGCACCACCATCGGGCACTCGCGTTTCCAATGCCCGACGATTCCGCACACGTGACACGGCATCACCCTTTTCATTGCCTGCACACCATTCGGAATCGCAACAGTGTTCAAATCCGGACCATTACTCCCAAAGCCTCCTCTGCCTCTGCCTCTCGCCTGTGGCTGAAACACCATGTTTCCCTGCGGCTGCGGCTGCGGCATCTGCTGTTGGAACCCTTGCAACCCTTGCAAACCTGTCTGAGCTGCTTTAAGTTGCATCACCATCACTTTCTCTTTCAACCTTTTCTGTTTCACTTCAATTTTGTCGCTACAGTATTTCGCATAATTCAACACCTCATCAATCGGTTTCGACTGCCAACAAATCAAATGCGTCTTTATCATCTGACTTATCTCTGGTCTCAGCCCTTCCACAAATCTAAACACAAAATGAAGCATGTCCTTCGCCTCTATTGTTTCCGTGCCACTGTAGTTCTTGAACGCCTTCAACAACCTCTCATAGTAACCATGAATCGACTCTTTAGCCTCTTGGGCAGTTCGATCAATCTTCTGCCAATCCACATTTTTCGCGGCAACCTTCGTCTTCAAATGCTCAATCACCTTATAGTACAAGCTCATTACCATAGGTGATGGTGCACCTGTATCCCTGTCCCTCTCTGGTTCACTTGTCGGCCAACCTACAGCCCTTTTGCAGTCTTCCCACAAATCTGCTGGAACCACAATCTCAAAGAGGGTGTTCAGGTCTTTCCAAAGACATTTTGCAAGCTTCACAAACCTATCAGTCTGTTGATACCATTCAATCGGTTTCTCTCTCAGTTTGGGAAAATCATCCGTAAAAGACTGAATGTCGCTTCTGTGCCACGGTACATGTATTAATTTTCCCCCTGCTGTCTCCCTCATTGGTAACATGGTTATTGCATCACTACTCTGTGGTCTTTTCTCCTTATGCTCTGGGACACTATCTTTCTTCTTTTCCTTTGCCCATCTACTTTCCCATTTGTCTAAGCACCTCCACACTTGTGCACTCTGCAGCAATTCTCTAAGGTGCGTTTTCATGCCTGCTGACCTCATGTGTTCAAAGTCTGTGGTCCTGAAATCCAATCTATAGCTCCTGCTCAAGTGTTTTGTCTTGTCTATCTCAACCCCATTTTTGTCAGCTATTTCTTGCAACCTTCTATGTACCTTGTTCACTTCTCTCGTAATCCTGGGACATAGATACCTCAGCTCTTCTTCCGAGTAGGACTCTAACCTATTCAAACCCATAGTCCCTTCCACCAATTCTTCTGCTTCCATGTTCAACCTGACCTTATTCAGATAGTCTTCTCCCTTCCCACTGGCTGAGCTTTGTGTGGAATTCAGACTGTTGAACCACTGTGTCAGCTGTTGCGCATTCAACCCCATCAGTGTAGCATTCACATCGACTGCCATTGATGGTTGCGGCAACTTTTCAGTGTTCGATGATAGCGGTATCATCAGTGGGTGACTCGACCTCACCACTGTTGACTGAGCACATATGGGACTAAACTCCATCAAGGACCCAGATCCAGTTGGCAGAGCCGCTATCGGAGTTGTCTCTGGAGTGTTTTCTATGCACCTCCTTTCCGTCCCATTCTGCACCACTGATCCTTGACCGCTCATACCTGAGTTAGGCTGAATGTACAAAGGTACCGGTGGACCTAAAGTAATGGGTAGGGATATCGCATCTGGGTTCTGTCCATTCCCCAGGTTCTGAAGCATGTTCATTCCCACACTATGGGTCATCATTGCCGGCATGCCCGTCTGACTCCCCGTCATCTGAGCATGTGCGGTCCCCCCCTGCATCTGCTTTTGAGGCATCAAAAGCTGGGTGGATTCAGCTTGTGCCAATGTTGGGTTGCGACCATTCTGTACTCCCATTACGGTTGGATCTAGAATCATTTCCGTACTGTTGTCACTGCTGTAGTACCTTGGGACCTGCGGCTGATAATTTTCTGCTGTTTTCAATATAGGCACATCTAGATATATTCTCCTAACCTGCGGTATCTGCGGGGTGAACAGTAAACTCGGGTCCTTAGATCCCGATGGCGTTTCTGAATTCGGAGTTTCATTATTCTGTACCGGTGCCGGAGGGGCAGAACTGGTACTTGGACCTTGTTCACTCTCTGCATAAGGTGGTGGACGGTCGTTCAGCAATTGCATGATGAACTCCTCATCCTCTGACTCGTCTTCTCTCCTTAACTTTTCCTCGTCCTCTCTATCTTTGGAACACCTCCTGTTTGTCTTACAGGTAGCTTTCTTGCCTGTCGCCTCTTCTTCCTTAGCAATTGCGGGAAACAATTTTATCCCCTGCAATATATCTGACCTCCACACCTTCTGTGCATTATCCCACCTAGCGTCCGCTAGTGTCTTTTCTACCTTTCTTATCCTGGTCTCGAACTTCTTTTGCTGTTGCTGTCTAGCCATTAGTTCCCAAATCGCTAGAGCCTCAAACTGTGCTGGCCTTGGAGGTACCTTCATGTCGTACATCGCGAATCTCAAATTCTCTAGGATCCTTATATTGAATGTCCCATGGATCGGGAACGCTACGCTCCCATGTCTCTCTGTCAGCTTGTGCCATTGCTTTAGCCAAAGGCACGGAGCTACCCCCCTTTCCTCCATTACAATGTAAGCTGGTGTACCTTCGGGTGGCGTCTCCTCTCCTACGCTCGCTTTAATGTAAGACTCCCCCTTCATCGCACTCTTTAATGCTTTAAAAAATTTCATTTTCTCGTCTTTTATTTCACAAAGTTTGTAATCAATAAGTGACTTTAATTCCCGGAATACTCTTCGCTTGCCTTTCCCCTTCCAATCGAGCCCCACGGACTGCGTCCAATCCGTGCGCGACCCTTCTTCTGCAACCAACCTATCCCAGCGCGGCTCCTAGTGACGTCACACTCACACACTCTGCGGCTGACAAAGCCTCGCGGCTTGTCCTCCTTCACTCAGCTCCTCTCGTAACAACTTCTGGCATGTATCGCGAGCAACCAAATAATAATAAAACAGATCTGTCGGTTTACTACAGGAAGGGTAACACAATCGCTTCAGGACCTTAGGGATTTTTCACTAGCCTCGGCAGTTATTCCATCTTTCTCGGTCCCCACTTTCGCAAGCAAATCCTGACCCGCAGACTCTGCTCTCAACTTGTCAATGATCTATTCTAGTGCACTTAGAATTTGTCAAAGCCCGAAGTCGAAGTTTTCTTCCACTCCCTTAACACACGTACCGACTCGTTGACCATGCCCAGTCAACCTATTAAACCGACCAGACCACAACATAAAACAAGTGTCTCATACACTTTTCAACATACTCCGGAGTCTCTTGACCTCGCAGGGCCCGTCTCAACAACAACAACCACGTGGACCTTTTTCTGCACAAAGCGCCACATGCACATGAAGTTCGACGACTTCCCTACTCTCACACTCGGAGTCGCACCTCCGCTATTCTCTAAAATCCTCGCAACCTTTTCAAACAATCTGCGGCAATAAGCTGTGCAAGCGCAAAATCCTGACTTCACTCATACCGTCACTAGTACCGCCCACGCCGATTTCACACCTCCATTCTTTCCATTCGCAAGCTCCGAGATCCCGGGAAAGTTGCGGGGGACTTAGGGCATCATCATTCTCTCAATCTGTTTTACCCAAGAAAAATCTAATTCAACACCATATACTTCTCGAGTGGGGTCCCAAAGGGCGAAACCGTCCTCTGCTACCATCTACTGATAGAGCGTTCCGTCCTAATAAATTACCTGTATTTGGACGCTCTTGGGTCGATGAATCTTTTGACCAAGTGGGGCTCTCTTCACCCGAGATTAGTCAATTTAATCAAATCAATAATCAATAACGAACATAAGCAATGCCCTGATCAACATAACACTTCACAATTAATCCAGAAAACATTTCGGCGAACCATGACCTTTCGGCCATGAATAACCACACCAGTTCATTCAAAGTTAATGAATTTATTTCCCTATATTAACAAAGCTAGCACGATATAAATGTGTCTCAACACCAAATGATATATGTAAATGAACATTAATAGCTGTCCATAACGGCGAAAAATATGCAATCTATGCAGCATTTGAATAACAATGCATTCGATAATAGCAACGCAAACCACTAAAACTATAATCTGTAATGGGCTAATTGCATACATTAGTCAGCATAACAAGGTCTCAAATTGCATCGTGCAACAAATGAATCCTCGTCTAACCTCAAATTAGCATCTGCATGTGGGATTTCATGCAAAAAACAATTTAGCAACATTAATTTGGAAAAACTCCTAACTAGGGCTCCTATCAAAAATCAGCAGTTGGTTACCTAAAAAGAAACACAATGCAATTGTACATTTTCCTTTCATATTTACCAAATTCAATCAGCATTCAAGGAAGTCTTCGTCTCACAGGTACCGGTTTCGATCAGCATGGGACGGGGGCAAAGGGGGCAGGGTTGACGGGGCAATTGCCTCACAGCGGCAAGATAAAAGGACAAAACTACTACTTTATGCAAAGGGGCAAATCAAGGTTAAAGTCTCTAGGGTGAGAATTACTTAAAGTCTCTTTCTCTCGATTAGAGAAAGCATCAAAGTCTCATTCAAAATGGCGTCGAACATCAATTGGCATCGTAGAAGATGGCAAAATGACGAGGTCGGCAAGATGGGCCATAATGGCTGCAATGGGCAATAATGTCCTCAATGGGTGCAATGGCTGCTTTCTTCTTGTGCACCAGGTTTAAATAATCAACAGTTCAAATCCAGTAGGGTCTTCCATTGGAGGGTTCATAGGTTGGCTTCAAATTGTCCAATCAAAAACAACAATTCACAAGTTCTACCTAGGCATACATTATCCTTGGAGTCGGGAACGTAAGTTGCAACATATTTTACCAATTAACTCACTTTCAGAGCTTCCATTGTCTGCACCTGCAGATTGACCTTGGAGCAAAGAAGAAGATGCCAGGCTGGCACGAAACCTTAAAGATAAGCATGTGAACCGATCTCACTGGAAAAGTACAGCTTCAAGCAAGAATACACGTTTATTAGCACATTAGAAAAACACGAGCATCTAAACCGTGAGACAAGGCAACTAGGCCGAAGCCTCCACTAAAGTTATGCTAAGTTAAAACATTTCAAACAAGCAAATCATGGCACACGTTTACGGTTATGTCAGATTAGTACAATTCTAATACATCACGTTATATAAAGCACGCTTATAAATGTTGGCGAACTACTCTGAGGGCACATTTGTCCCCGTACAATCTTTATCAGTTCGGTTAAAGTCACACTTGATTATTGCAGCACAACGTTTTATGCGCTAATAAATGTAAAACCTTCGTTTCTGCGTCATCATATCTATTGTCAGTCATGCAAGTTTTCATCTTGGAAAATGCAAATAACAATCATGGAACACTATTAAAATCAACAGGCAATTAACTTTTGTTTTAATGTCCTTTATGATGTCTTTGTTCCCATCCTTATCAATTTCTAGGGAATTATGAGCATCACCTATGGACAGTGTAAAGAATGTATTCATTTAATGACGAGCCACTGTATATGTTCCCCACGAAATTTGTTTTGATATGCCTGTTTGTACCTACCTAGATCTGAAGCAGACAGAAATCTAGCGACCATGTTTCCACCCTTCATTAAAGTCCAAATTCAAGCAAATTAACTTGATCAGTCAAGCAAGGTAGCCTAAATAGCGCTCTGTACAAGTGCCATTAAGCCACATCCAACCGTATTGGAAATTTACTGGGGAACTCCTCAGTCACAAAGCATAAGGGAGGCATCAATGTCGCTTTAGCAATTTGGACTACCAAGTCGAGGCAAAAAAGATGGCACAAAACAAAATTCTCTGACTCAGCATTAGACTTAAATGGGGCTAAGTGTTTTTTCCTCAAATCAAACTCCTTAGTATTTGCAGCATGCAACGAGTCCTACCTTGGTTTTACAAAGCAGACAGGTCCCAGAACGCCACCGTTTCTGACCAAAGATGATGCCTTGCTTTTGTCCATGTTTGCAGCCAATTTGTTTGCATTTCATTGTGTCTAGGGTGACCAGTGACTGCTGGAGGACTAGCCCATCGACAGTGTGACAAATGGCTGACTGACTTTGGAGGAAATATCCTTGAATCAGCCATACTGAGGATAGTAAAGTGGAAGAACACACTTATTTCTCGATTTTTAGAAATCAGTGGGGATATGGCAATATTTGGTACTAATGTCATCTGCCTGTGTAATACAAAGCTTGAATGGTATTCCCAAAATGGTTGTGGGGCCCCCAGGATGATATGGAAAGCTAAGCGAGAACAGAGGCAAGAAAAAGGGGTCTCTAGCTCTACTGACAATTAGCATGGTAGGCATGAAAGTTAGCATTTGAGCATCTGAAAACGTAAATTATTGTCATGATTTAGCTCTTAATAAACAATGATACATACAGGCCCTCATTACAACATTGGCGGTATATACCGCATACCACCCTGACAATGGCCGCCAAAAGACCGTCGTCGTGGCTGGTTACCAGCCGTCAGCTGTATTATGATCACAGCCGGATTACGGTGGTAACACCAGTAGACCACTGCAGAGCGTATCATGACCCATGAAATGGCCTGGTGGTGTTCTTCTGGCGGACGCTGCTGCTGGCAGCAGCATCACGTCCCTTCTCCTGCCGGAGGACCCCCTCACAAAAGGGAAGTCGGGTGCCCCGACAGGGAGGACGGTGTTGTGTGTGTGTGTGGGGGCGTGTGTGTATGTCTGTGCGTGCGTGTATGCGGATGTGTGATGTGTGTTGTATGTGTGTGCATGTATAGATGTGTGAATGTGTGTATGTTGTGTTGTGTGAATGCTGTGTGCTTGTATGTATGTAAGTGTGTGTGGATGTGTGTGTGAATGAATGTATGCATGTGTGGTTGAATGTGGGTATGAGTGTATGAATGCGTGTGTGCATGCATGTGAATGAGTGAAGGGGGGGTCTGGAGAGGGAGGGGGGTGGCAGGAAACAGGGGAGGAGGGAAGACTCCTATCAGCGACAGGGAAGGGATTCCCTGTCACTAAGGAAGCCACGAAAACCATGGCGGTAGACGGGCTTATAATCTCACAAGCGGCCTAGTGATGGCCACCGGGCTGCAGACTGAAGTCCCCAGCCCAGTGGTCATTACCGCCGTGGCAGACGGGATGGTACATTGGCGGTTTGGCAAACCGCCAATGTCCTAATATGGAGAAAAGTACAGCCAGCCTGTTGGCAGTACTTTTCTCCATTTTACCGCCGTCCGCCGAGGTCATAATGACCCCCATAGTGCTGGAAGTGCACACTCCCCAACATCTTAATCGCAAGACATCACAAAGTTCACTTTGCAGGATGGACAGAGGTTTCCAACTCAAAGCAACTTTAGAACACTGCACCTTGTTGTTTTTGCCTGTGAGGACAACGTGTAGAGAATAACAAAAGTTCACAGTGTGTAAGAGGGCAAAATATCTGCTGAGGCAAGTTATAAATTTGGGGGTTACCGGAGTAGAGATACCAGTGGATCTTGCTGACTCGTCCATGCCGCCGAAAGCTGGGAAGGTGCCGCCATGCAGACCATAAGACTCTTCCTTGACATGATTCCAGGAAGTAAAAGAACGAGATGTTTGCAAACAATTCTGCGAAAAAGTACCCATGCATTATAGGCCACATGATTTGAGCCCATGTACTAACTACAGGAGCCGACATGGAAAAACTACCGATTAGTTAGCTTTTAGCACAGACTGGAGAATTGTTTGACCAACTGCGGAGACCAGTATTTTTTCCAAATAACGTTTTCCCTGGGATGTGTACATCCGTATAAGGAAAGCAGATCAACGGAAAAAATGCATATAAAAACGGGTTGCGAATTTTTAGCACACATTATAGCGTTTGACCTGTGCAAGGCTCATGCTACATTTCAGTATTTTGTGGATGACTTTTTTAGGAATTTGACATAACATGACAGAATCACAATGGAATATAAAATATTATAATGCAAAACAGTGATATTTTGCAGCTTTCTTTTGTTTTCTACCCAATGACATGTTGATATACGTGATCAATTCTAGATATAAGGAAGAATCATTAACAAGATGCAGAAGATTTTCTGCAAAGGATGTGCAATCATCGATTGAATAGCAGGTTTGAGAGACACCAGTTTGACTCCGGTGTGCGACAGGCAGTTTCACTGAAATGGCGGTGCTCTATTCCCTTATGGTGCAGAAGGTACGCACTTGAATTATAGTGATTGAAAAACTAGGGAGAACTAAATAGCTGCAACTGCAGGCAGTGTGATGCCTATTGCCAGCTCAACCATTGGAAATCAAACCGATAGCATTTAAAACCTGCTTGATCTTACAATGAGGTTTATCACTGCATGACTCAGAAAGGAAGATATTCCAATGTTCTGGAGGAAGTAGGCAAAATCTCGTTCTGATATCAAGAAAGGAGTTCTAGGGCAACACCATTTCTTTAGTACACCTGACTGCCCTTCCACCAGTGGTTGAGCTGGTCACTGTTTGTTTCAAGCACTCGGATACATTTTAGTGGGCCTGAACTACACAATAGAGGGTGCAATCAGCCAGTGAAAGTGTACGAGTTCACAAAGAGATGTCTGAAGAGTTCAGTTTTAGTCATATCAGATGGTACAGCTCAGCTCAGGCTGAGCTCTGCTGCTCATATACACATTTTGTTTGCAGAAGTCTTCTCTCGTTGTGGGTGCTGCCCTACCTGTATCAACAGTAACTGTCTTTGGTGCCACAGCGGCAGTGTCACTTAAGGCAGGAGCTGAATCTGGACAAATGGATAGACCCAACCAGTGCTGAGAGTGGCGCTGCAAGTAGCTTCTACCAATCTTCATGAGACCCCGGTGAATCCCCCACAGCAAAGCAAAAAGGCGCTTGCAGCAAATCTACAGCAGTATGCCATCTTCCTTTGACTTGGTGTTTAAAAGACTTAATTAACTTGGGAATAAACATAAATAGATCTTTGGAGGGCTAGTTGATGGTGAACATTTATGCTCTGCTCTTTCAATTAAAACAGTTTCTTGGAATAAACCAGGTCTCACTAATGGATCAAATAGGCAGTTCAAAATAATCATTTTGCCACAGTTTCTGTCTGGATTCTAAAAGCTACCTATACATACGGACATTGTGAAATGATGTTTTAAATAATTTAAAAACATCCATTCTTGACTCATGTGGGTGGGAGAATCATCAAGAGTTAAACTGGGCAATTTGCATTTCCAGGTCTCTGATGGTGGCCTCACACTATTCCCTCGACTGAATTGTACTACTTGTCAGGACAATTACAGATGTTTTCTCCCTGGCGTGCAATCATTAATACCATACATTAGTATTATATGCACAATGTGCAAAAAGTTTCCCCTGCGTACACAGCTGTACTTCCTGTCATAAAATGCCTCACGATATTTGAGCCTAACAGGCTCCCTTTTCTAGACTTGGTAAATGTGTGTGAAATGGTGAGTGATGGTGTAGGAAAGTGGAATATTATGCAGTGATGCTTGTTAGGCTTCACTTTATAATATTCTCACAATACCCTAAAATGGTCATTTGGATTCACAATAATAAATTCTTAGCTCAGTCCACGTAGTGTGGCAAAGAGCAGTCAGGCTTCACTGTGTTAAACATTTCAGAGTACCTACATGAACCATAAGTAATTTACACAACTCAAAAGAAATCCATCACCAATTTATAAAACTAGGGCAGATATTTATACAAATTTAGGGGCATATTTATACACTGTTTGCGCCGAACGTGTGTCAAAAAATTTGACGCACATTCGGCGCAAACCGTGCACCATATTTAAACTTTGACGCCGAGCCCGCGGACATCAAAATTCCTCCATGTGCGTCATTTTTTGGATGCGTGAACTGCCTTGCGTTAATGACATGCAAGGTAGGCGTTCTCGCCCCAAAAATGACTTTAAGGCCTGTGCGCCTTATTTATACTCCCGCGTCATTTTGACGCACAGGAGGGGTGGGCCTTAAAAACGCCACACATCAGGCTGTGCGCCATTTTTTAACGCCTGGGTGAGGGCAGGCGTTAAGGGGCTTGTGGGCTCACTTCCATGGTCTCCGACCATGGAAGCAGTCCAGAGGTGCCCTTCCTTGCCCCTAGGGACACCCCCTGCCACCCTCGCCCACCCCTGGAGGACACCTATGGATAGGGGAACCCATCCCAGGTAAGTACAGGTAAGTTGAGGTAAGTATTTTTAAACATTTTTTGAAAGTGGCATAGGGGGGCCTAATTTGGGCCCCCCTACATGCCACTGTGCCAATGACCATGCCCAGGGGACAGTAGTCCCCTGGGCATGGTCATTGGGCAAGGGGGCAAGACTCCTGTCTTTGCTAAGACAGGAGTAATTTCAATGGGGGTTGTGCGTCAAAAAATGGCGCAAGTCCGGTTTAAGGCATGATTTTTGCCTCAAACCTGACTTGCACCATTTTTTTGACGCACAACCCCTATTTTCCCCTGCCGGCTAACGTCATTTATTAAATAAGCCGCCCGCATGGCGCGTAGGAATGGCATTAACCGGCGTTAACATTTTTGACGCAAACCAGTGCCGGCACTGGTTTGCGTCAAAAAGTATAAATATGGGCCTTAGAGACCAAAATAAAGTAAATCACATACATATAACCATAGTTATGGATTTTAAAGTAAAAAGAAATTCAGTACATTTGCAAGCTGTCATACTTTACTATTGCAGTCAATAGGAAAACTCACTATTGACACTCGGTTACTTGTGGGGTGAGTTCAGAAGAACCCACTCTTGGCTAAGGTTGTGCAGGTCCCAGGACCAAGCTTATCTCTCTCATGGGGTCCGGGTGCAGAGGTGGCCTGGCTGTCCTTGATGCTGGGGCTGCGGGTGCTGATAATTGTACTTGTGACACTCTGTCATGTGCAGGTTAAGTTTGTGGGAGCCCACTGGGGGTTAAGCTTGTGTAGGCCCATAGACCAGGATTCACCAGGTAGAACAGGTCCACCTAGTTTGGGTGTCTCTGGTGCAAAGGTGTACTTGGCTGTCCTTGGTGCTGTATGGGAGCTGTGGTTGCTGGGTTTACCACTGAAAAATGCGGGTGAGGAGGCCAATGCAAAAACTCGACAACAGAGCCTTGGCAGTGGTAAGGTGGAGGAGAAGCTAGCTCCCCTTCAGGAGGTCCAGCGGAAAACGGCACCCAACTGTAACCTGGCAGGGAGCTGGACTACATTTCCCACCAGGCACTGTACTACCTTTCTTTTGCCGATCTCTTGGAGTGGCCAATGGCCAGTGCTTCTATGGATCTGGTAGGTGCTTTTTTCCTGTGGTACGCAGGGGACTCGTGCCAATAGTCAAAGGGAGTATGAGGTGACCACATCCGGTGGGTTTTAGCACATTTTCTACTTAGAACCCTCTATTTTGACATTTTTAAAGATGGCAGAAGTCTTACTATAGATGTGGCTAACCTTCTGGGGATGTACGCTTCCTGACTAATTTTTCTACCGGCGTAGGTGCAGATGTGCTTGGAGGGAAGGGTGACAGCTTTGTCCTCTACTGGGGGACAGCCTGCTTGCATATCAGAGTCAGTGTGCCCTTTGAAGCTCATCATCTTGATGTGCTGGGTCACTAGCCATCCTAGGAGCGAGGGAGGCATGACCTCTATCCCATCCAGGCCATCGTCCTGACTTCTGGGAGTGTTCTCACTACTGCTCTGGGTGTCAGAATCCTGTCTTGGCTACAGCAGCTGTGAGCTGGCAGCCAGAGCCCAGGAAAACTGGGGTAACTCGGTGAGTAACCTATGAGGTTGCTCTCTGGGTCCTTGTCACATTGCCCTTGACATGAGATTAATGTCAAGGGGGAGAAGGCACATTGTTTGACACCAAACATGACCCATTTCTGGCGTACCATAATGGAGCTGACAACCTCAGGTTTGCCTGGGTGCTATCTTATGTGCTAGCTTATGCATCCCACAGGACCCTGGAGGCAGAGTCCACCGACGCTGAAGGCACCAGTGGGACAGAGGATGAGGGGAGCACCACGGCGGAGACTGGAGGGGACAACACAGACTCTGAGACCTCCTCCAATGAGAGCTCCCTGGTGGTGTTGGACACTTCTGTGACCACCCCAGCTACAGGGACAGCCACCACCCTGTACCAGCACCATCTTCCCAGCAGCCCCTCAGCGAGTTGGCAGTGCCCGTTCACCCAGGAGGGTGAGCATCTCCTTTGCCCCAGGCACCTCAGGCCCTGCCCTAGTGAACCCTGCTTCCCAGAGTGAAGAGGGTATTGACCTCCTGAGATCAATCTCTGTAGGGCAGTCAACCATTCTGAATGCCATCCAGGGGCTGGCAGCCCAGATGCAACAATCTAATGCATTCCTGGAGGGCATTCACAGTGGATTGGCGGCCCAACAGAGATCGATCCAGGCTCGGGCCTCCTCTCTGATGGCAGCCATTGTCCCTGTATCTACCATCCCCCCTCCAACTCCTACTTCCCAGTCCCATTCTCCTCAACCCCAACCCATCCCAAGCACACAGGCAGACGAGCATGCACACAAGACAACACCCAAGAGTGTCACAGGCAAACACAAGCACCACACTTCATCCCACAGGTACTCACACAAACACCATTCAGTTGCAGACACTACAACATCCACTATTTTTACTGTCTCCCCCTCCTCCTCCTCCTCTTCCACCTCCCACCCAGTTACGTCCACACTCACACCTGCATCATCATCCACTACCTGCATCATCACCACACCAAGCAGAACACACACCTCACTGGCAGACACCTCTACAACATCCATGCACACGTCCCCTGTGTCCTCCCCCACTGTGTCTGTCCCCCCTCCTAAAGTACACAAACGCAAGCACTCAGACACCCAACAGCCATTCACCTCACAACAGCATACAACCTGTGCACCTGCACCCAAATCCAGCAGACAAACACCTCCAACAACTACTCCCTCATCCTCCACTCCCATTATTGCTCCCTTTTCCTGTCCCAATGTCCCTAAAAAGCTTTTCCTTTCCCAGATTGACCTCTTCCCTACCCCTAACCCCTGTCCTGCATGTATAGCCAGGGTGTCAAGGACCCAGCTGAGCACCTCAACCACACTGTCCACAGGCCCAGTTTCAGCAGCACCTACTTGTGGTGAAAAGGATTCCAGGCCACAAATATTGAAGGGGAAGGAGCCTGCACCAGCCACTAAGAAGGGGAAGGAGCCTTCACCAGCCACCAAGAAGGGGAAGGAGCTTGAACCAGCCACCAAGAAGGGGAAGGAGCCTGCACCAGCAGCTGTCACAGAGCCCCCACCGCCAGCCATGGTTGTGCAGCCGTCAGAGAATGCAGGAGCCTCCCATGACCACCACACAGTTCAGCCATTGGAGGGTGCAGGGGCTGAGCAGGAGCCTCCCATGATCACCACCACAGTGCAGCCATCAGAGGGTGCAGGGGCTGAGCAGGGGCCTCCTACAACCACCACCACAGTGCAGCCATCGGAGGGTGCAGGGGCTGAGCAGGAGCCACACACAACCCCCACCTCAGTGCAGCCATCGGAGGGTGCAGGGTCTGAGCAGGAGTCACCCCTAAAGACCACCACAGTGCAGCCATCAGAGGGTGCAGGGGCTGAGCAGGAGCCTCCCACAACCACCACCACAGTGCAGCCGCCACCGCCGTTGGACGCCATAATGATCCAGTCTCCATGGGCTGCTGTGCGGCCTGCCCCCACCAGACCCAGTGGGGTATTCACCCACCTGAGAGACTGTGGCCTATCACTCCCCAGGACTAAGCACAGGGCATGTTGCCCCCTTCAGAACCAGTGGGAAAGACGCCCACTCCAGAGACTGTGGCGTATCACTCCACAGGACCAAGCACAGGGTATGTTGCCCCTTCAAGAACCAGTGGGAAAGACACACACTCCAGAGACTGTGGCATGTCACTCCCTAGGACCAAGCACAGGGCTTGTTGCCCCCTCCAGAACCAGTGGGAAAGACATCCACTTGAGAGACTGTGGTCCATCACTCCCCAGGACCAAGCACAGAGCATGTTGCCCCCTACAGAACCAGTGGGAAAGACACCCACTCCAGAGACTGTGGCCTATCACTCCCCAGGACCAAGCACAGGGCATGTAGCCCCCCTCCAGAACCAGGGGTCTTGTCTCCGCATCCAGCTGAGGTGCCCCCCCTTCCTCTGAGGTGCCTGCCTATTTGCCAACTGATGCCCCTACAGTGTTCTCTCCATATTGGTGCAGGGATCGAGTGGGGCCTTGGACTTTGCCCTGTGGCCATGTGGCCGCTGTGAACTATGGACTGGGCAGTGTCCCTTTTTTGTACATTTGTACATATCTGTTGCATTGTCACATCGACTTATTATTTTTGATGTTGACCTTATTTCAATCACTTTAGTCAATTCCTGTTGTCCTTGCATTATTCAGCCAATTATTGGGACAAATTGTTTTCTTGTGCAGCTGGTTGTGTGTATGGCGTGTGTGTGTGGGGTGTATGTTGTGCGTGTGTGTGTCGGTCTGCTTTTCCTCCTCCCCTCCCTTGTGTGCTAGGCGGTTGTACTCATTCTATATTAATGGTCAGGTATTTCTACCGGGAATAACGGGTTATTCATTGCAGAGTCGCCGGATTCTATTAATCTCTGGTACTCAGGTTGTGTGAGAATCTCTCTCACGGGTGCTTTTGCTTCATATTCAATTGGGTATTCAGGCTGGATCTGTAGATCATATCTAATTGGTATTACATTGTAGGGGGAATCCCTATCCCATGCTATGTGGTTGTGGTGCAGCGCAGAAGTCAGAGACAGAGCCAAATTGGCAGCATAGCCTTCCTTTACAATGCCTGAAACTAGGACTGTGAAAGAAGTCAAAATTATATTTTCCCTTTGTGGGAGCACATGGATGAATTCAGGTGGCCAAACTTTTTCTGCCAATAGAATATCATAATAAGGCCCATATTTATACTTTTTTAGCGCCGCATTTGCACCATTTTTTGATGCAAAAGCGGCGCAAACTTACAAAATACAATTATATTTTGTAAGTTTGCGACGTGTTTGCGTCAAAAAGCGGCGCAAATGCGGCACTTAGTAAGTATAAGTATGGGCCTTAGTGTTAGTCTTCTCCAGAAGATTACTTTAATTGTGCGGTTAATGTCTCCCTCAGTTTGAATATTTAATATATAAACCCCGTTTGGTGGGGAGATGCGCCTGTTTCAACTAAAAGGAAGTTGCTATTCGGTGACACATCCAGCAGATCTATAAGACTCGGGCAACATATTGTGACCTCTGCCGCGCTGTCTAGCAGAGTCACTGCCCACTTCTGGTTCTTCAACAACGTTCTTAGTAAGAGTGGCATATTTAATGGAAATTGTTGCCACCTTTTTGTATTTAAATTTGGACTTTTGTTGGAGATGTTTCTCTTCCTTTTTTGTGAAAGTCTTTGAGCGATGTGAGTCCTTTTTCAGCTTCACATAGATGCTTCGGTGTTCTGATCATCCTCCTCTGTCACTCTGTTTATCTGGTGTGTCCTGGAAGGAACTGGATGGCAACTGTCAGTATATTGATATCTATCTGGTGTTTCTAAAGTATTTTTTTCAGAGGTTTACGTTGGAGATTCTCCTCTTTGTGTTTTTTTATTTTTATTTTGTTTTGGTTTATCCCAGCATTTTTAGAGTCTTCTTGTGCATGCTTAGTACCCTCCTTAGGGAAGGTACTCTGTAGTTGTAGTTTAATTTGTTTGGCCCCCAGACTATCCCAACCTATACTTGTATAAGTTTCAGAAATAATCTTTGGCAGCTGGCACTCCTGGTCCCACTGAGGAATCTCCCAGAGTTGCTGGCATATTGCCAGTGCTGCAGTTTCTCCTTTAATATTGCTTTAAATTATTGAGGAGACTGTGTCAAACTTATGCATTAGTTTCATCCCTAAGTCCAGGGCAGGGTCTACCTTATGTTAATTTTGAATTAGTTTTAACACCCCTGGTACATTCATAAGTGTTGGTGTACTATGTGTGGTGGTGTAAATTACGGCAAATACCGTGCCCCAAGTGGTGCAGTCCTCAATTGAGGAAACCATCCCAAACGGCAATCACATTGTGAGATTTCTATGTTTGTCTTGGGGTCATGCATGGGGAAACACTGCTTCAAGCTGTTTTTATTTTTTTGCGCAACCCAGAATGGAATCTTTTCCCATTCAGTGGGTGCTTTGCCCATTTGAGCTTTGCCATCATTGCATGGACAGTTTGTGGAATAATCCCATTATTGAATGGACAGTTTGTGGATTAATTGATTTATCGTTGGAGCAGCCCTTGCAAGGGCAGTGTTTTGAGTCTGCAATACAAATTGTATTAATCGTCTATATATCGCTACTAGTTCATTGTATAGTGTGCATACTTCAGCCACTGGCAGAGCTTGCCCATTGGGATATGGTGTGTATGTGGACAATGTTGGCCACGTCGGACCTTCATTGCTTAAAAGACCTAATTTAACAGGTTGTATTACATGTGGAAAGGTGCCATTAAATTAGTCTTGGTGTTCTTGATAATTTAGAGGTATTTCTAAGAATTGATAAGCTCTGTACTGTATAGATATGTTTGTTACTCTGTATGTATGAAATGTGTTAGTCAGCATTTATTTCTGGAAAGGTGACCCATGAATAGAATATTTCTGTTCTGTAAGCGTCTTAAGCTTCAACTACAAATGTGACATTCCGGCCATCATTTGTTAAGCCATTAGCTAAAAGGAACTGTGTAAAAGGTTGTCTACAGTTCCCTTGAAATGTTTATTGATTGTGCCATTTTAAGTAATAGGTAACAGAGTCAGGAACACCAATGGGGGAATCATTTTAGGTTAAAGCCTGAGCAACCTACAGCCTAGATAGGTACTCCCTATCTAGCTAAGGAGGATTTCCCCTAAGACCACAGATGTCTCCATATAATGGTACTTAGGGGACCTTAGTGTGTGTGAGACTGAAATACTCAGGGGACCTGTATAATTAGTACCTAATCATCATTGGTGGCACCATGTCATAGACTCTCATTATAGTAATGGGACTGCTGAATTAGGGGTGGCAGCACCACAGTTTGTGGTTGACTGAGTCAGTCCCACACCGTCTTGGCAGCTGTCTTCCCAACCCTTTCAGCTAGCTAGCAGCACCTCACCCAAACCTGAAAGAAAGGGTGATTTGTGACAGCCTGAACATGACATTCTGTGACTTCTCAGGGAAGGTTGTGGTTGACAAGCCCGGACCATTTTCCTGTTATCAAAAGGTCTCTAATGCACACATAGGTAAAGAGAGAGATGCAGGATAGTTTTCCACACATTTATTGAAAAAGCTGCAATCTATGATAACATATATGAGCTGCAATTATTAGGGCAATGAGGCAACACAATATTAAAATGGTGGTGACCAGCGAGAAGAAAATAAACAGTCCCAACATATTGGAATAGTATGCATAAGTGACTCCTACCCAGCCCGTAGCTCCTAAGCGAGAACACAGCAGTGTTAGCCCAGCCTGTCCATACTTATTCCATGAGAGGAGCACACACACCCATTACCCGAAGGAAAGCGGTCTGCCTGCAGTGTTCTTGGCTGGCTGTAGAGACAAGGCCGAGGTCAGCAATGAAATGGCATGTAGCGTGGACGGTATCCTGACTTGAATTACCTCCCTGTTGTCCCTTGGCCTACACAGTGTTTTTATAAGAAAACTTATTTTCGTTCCGTGAAAAAGACATGATGTGGGTAAGGTGGATCAGTGTCAGACAAATGACAAGCTCTTGTAGTTACAATTGCCCGCTAAATTATTATGTACTCAGACACATCAACCTTGGACAAGGGTACATGGTGAAATGTCGTGCACAGAATAATAATAACAATGTTTTAGCAGAATCACAGAGTTACAGCTGATTTGAAATTTAAACATCCCACTGAAAGCAGGCTGACTAAAAATGAATAAAATGGAATTAATGAAGTCAGAACAGATATAGTAGGAAAAGGGGCACAGGCCGCAGGCCTAAGGTAAGCTAAAATATGTGTGCCCAAGCAGGGTGTAAAATCTCCAGAATACACCTCAACCCCTACTCCTATGGTAGCCAATCCCTTGGATTTTCCACTACTGGGGAACTTCTGGCGGCATGCTGCATCCCCCTTCTTATGCCCTGGCTACTGACAGTCATAGCATACACCAGCTTTCTTGAAGTTTCACTTCTCATCTTGATATTCCTTTCCTTTGGACTGGGAAGAGCCTCGGGCTCCACCCTGAGTGTTTGGGGACCTTCAGAGAACTTTTTATCCTTGGTAGTGCTCTCCTCTTTCATCTGTTGGGAAATCTGAGAACCCTTCTGGGGACACCCCCACCTTGGGTCTTCCTGGTCACCATGATTCTGACCCATTTGTCAGCCATTCTCCCTAGCTCTCTGCGCGAAGAGAACTTAGAATCTACTAGATGCTGTCAGAATTTCTCTGTGGTACAATTGACTGGAATTTGCTTCTTCATAATTAAATTATAAAGCCCTTCATATGTGTCCATTTCATTGCCTTCAATCCAGCCTTCGAGTGCTTTGACTGAGGAGTCTACAAAGTCTATCCAAATTTGGTTTTGGTCTTTTTGGGTGTTCCTAAGCTCGACTCTGTACTCTTCTGTGGTGAGTCCAACCCTTCCATGAGGGTCTCCTTCATGTGCTGATAGGACTCAGTCACTTCCTCATTAAGGGTCAAAGTAGAAAGCCCCTGTGTTGGTGTGTATCCTCTTACAAATCATTTGTTAATTTCATTGCCATCACTAAACGTGGGGACAATTACTTTGGGGATCTTAGAGTCAAAAGGTTCCTCATTTTCCCTATGGGTATTACTGTCACCATCCTCCTTGGGCCTAAGACCTACCACATTGAACTTTCTTTTCTCAAGGGCTAGTCTCCTTTCCTCGAGTTCCAGCTTTCTCTCCTCTAGTGAGAGTCGGTTAAGTTCATCCTTGAGGTTTGCTATCACCTTTCAAACGGGGGTTCTGCTAGAGTGACTCATGTCACTTCCCACTGGTGAAGGGGGTCTAGGAATGGGTGTAGAGTCTTAACCTTCACCTTATTCTCCATCATTACCAGTTTGGGCTTAGGCATTATCCTCACCTTCTCTAAGGTCATCTTCTGAGGTATGGCCCTCCCTCTGTAGTCTTTATACTCCATAGGAGCTGAGGGTTTTTTCAAGATGCTCCCTTTTGGCTGCTGTTCTGAAGCCAATGCCCCTAACTTTACACAAAGCCCTTAGATCACTCATCTTCAGAGCTGGGAAGGCAGACAAGTCGAGGTTCTTGTTGGCCTCTGTTGTATACTAACTTTTACTTTGAAATTTGTGATCTTATAAAATGTTACAATAACCTTTTAAAATGTGTGCCTAACTTCCTAAAAACTGTTTTGCACTTTTAAAATACTATTGGAATAGGGGTCTACACAGGACCCTATCAAATCCAATTAAAACTTGTTTTTAAAAAATCAGAAAAATTACTTTGAGTCTAATGACAATTGAGCATTTCTCATGCACAAAAATACTTATGACCAAATGGTAAGGTGAAAAGTTCAGGTACCCCCCACTGTAACACCAATGTAGGAAAGTTGAGTAGTATGCAGTGATGCTGGATAGGCTTCAGTATGTAATACTTCATGATACCCCAAAGATGGACCTTTGGATTCACAGTAATAAATCCTTAGCTCAATCCTGGTGGTGTGGCAAAGAGCAGTCAGGCTTTACTAGAGGAACACATGTTAAACATTTCAGAGTACCAACGTGGACGATAAGTAATTGACATCTAGCAGATCTTTATATAAATATAGACAGCTCTTAATAAAGGTACAGGGATTTAGACTTCTTAACTTTTTCAGTGTCCCTCATGGACTTATTCCCCTTGGGGAGTTGGGGTCCCATTAGGAGTACCCGGGTGTTGCAGCGGCTGAGGTTTTGTTTCTCCGCATGTCCTTTGGGTGTTGTAGGGCTCTGCCTTCTCTTTTGTTTTGTCTTGCCCATGATGGCAGGGTTGCTACCTATATGTCCTCATTTTTGACAAAGGCAGTAAGGAATGTTTCTGCATGGATCATTGAGCATATATAAGTTCTTCCCTTTGCAGGTTTTTCTGTGGCTCTTGTGTTTTACACTATGGGAAAGCATACTCGCAAGCCTTGTCATGTTACACCTTAGAAGATGACCCAAGTGATTTGTGAAGGAAGTGCTAGATGCCATTCCACTGCGGTGTCTGAGGCATGTCTTCAGGAGATGGTTAATAAATTATGAGAGGCGTATAATAAACACCAGGGCAGCAGGTCCTCTCCTTCATCTCCTGCATCTTCAAATGACTCTGTCTGTTCGGGCTCTTCTCTTTCGTCGGTTTCCTCCTGGGCATCCCCAGATTGCGATGAGGAAGGAATGGTTCATCCCCCTGAAGCTGGTCCTCAGGGGAAATATATCTTGAAGGATAGATCTGGTCGCGTTGTATCTTTCTTCCAACCTTCAGTCTTCTAAAGATGAAGAACAACTGGGTACTAGTAGTGAATTGTTTGCCAGGTCCAATGGCCGTCTGTTCCTAAATTGCCTGCTGTTTCTGCTAACCCATCCCTGCTGCAACTCAGAGAGTGTTTCTGTACCTTTGTTTATGGGGAGACTCTCTCCAATGTCTAAGAGAGATATAGAGTTAGCTCACATTTCTACAGAGGACCCACTGATTTCCAACCTCACTGGGAACCCATCCTTACCAACTGAGGGTGTGGCAATGAACGATTCGATGGATAAGAGAGTGGAGGCTGCTTTAAAAAGGGCTCATGCGGGCCTCAGCGTTTACTTGTGGTCTGAGATTTATTGTCTTTATAATCCCCAAAGGTTGGTTAAGAATTTTCAGAATCTGGGCCTGATTTAGATGTTGGCGAACGGGTTACTCCATTGTGACGGATATCCCAGCTGTTCTATGTTTCAGTGTTAATATGCATATATATATATATTAACTGAAAAAACACATTTTAAAGTGAAGTTATAGTTAGTCAAAATGTAACATTTTACACACTAAAATTCACCAGTTATAGTTAAGTGTAGTAACTATAACTCACACCCCCACTCACACCCCTACCATGGAGACACATTGTCATAAATGTAATTTCAGATGTCATCAGTGATGTTATCAATGATGTCATAGGACAGGTCATAAGTGATCTCATAAGTGAAGTCATTAACAGTGCATGGAGAGGGTGTGAATTCCACCTATTATGTCACTTTAGCCTTTGTTTTTTTAGTGAATTTCTGAAGTTTATTTTAATGTAAAGTAAAATCTTATTACCAGACCTAATTATACCGTCCTTTAACCTTTGTTTTTTCAGTGACTATCTGTTTTTTTTTTTACGTGAAATAGCAAGTCCTCAGGCAGTAGTCTAAAATGTAAATGGCGGGCCTATTTGCTTTTATGAGGAGGTACTGACATACATAATGCAGACTTATTTACTTTGTTTAAAATATCAGTAACCTCTTTCCAATATGTTCCTTATAAGCACAGACATAGCAGTACGTAATAATAATTGTCATAAAATATATGAAATAATTTTAATTTAAACCTATGTTTAAATTTTTCTTTAAAACTGTTCGGACTACAATGTGCAAACACAGGACCAACCACAAGAGGTCCCTGTGTTCCAGCTGAAGAACATAGAGCACCAGATTGGGGCTTTTTGAAAAAGATGGTCAGTTGTCCTGTGGTTAGGAATTCAATGACCAAGGTGACATACAGTTTTATTTATTTTTTAAAACTTTTTTTAACTTGCTTTGGGAGCTGCTGTGCTCCCCGCAGCCTTCCACAACACTTAAAATAAATTGTTGGCGGTGACCTCCCGTCCTTGGGGGCACCACCACAACAAAAATATTGGAAAACAAAACATCTGAAGGGCATTACGGGGCGATCCTGGGAAGGAGAAGTGAATATTTGGTCTCCATCCCTGAGCCTTGGCCAGGCTTTGAGGACCCAATTCCTCAGGGCCAAAAAATTACAATGAGAGGAATGGACATGCAGTGCCCCGCACTGAGGGGTTGATCCACCCCCTGGGATCCCACCCTCTAGGGCCTGATATTGCTGAAGTGTCCTGTGGACCAATCCCTAGGACACTATAGCTCCCTGTCCAGGGGACTTCGGGCATACCCATCCCACACTCTCCCAGGCAGGGAACACAACTTTGCTCGTGCCTGGGTGGGAGCAGTGATAAATGCAAAGTTACTAAGATGGCTCCTGCCAGCACTACAATGGTGCTGGCTAGGGAGGTGGCTGGGGCAGCGGGATTGCCCTAGGTAGGCACTGGGTCACCCTCTTATGTGCGTCCATAGGTATACAAAAATCATTTCTCTTTAATAACTCCAAAACTACTGAACAGATTTATACTAAGTTACAAAAAAAGATCTCTCTGGACCACGACCTTCTGCCAAATTTGGTTTAATTCCGTCAAGGGGTCCGGGCTGTAGTTGTGTCCAAAATCCCTATAGGGAAATTGCACGGGGAAAATGTTTTGTGACCCCCACTGTTTTTCTCAGCCCATGCTTGGCAAATCACCATGAAACTTTCCAGGCAGCAGCTGAAGTAAATGGCAAACTAGTTTTTAAAATGTCTTGAAGATTCGTCAAATGGTGCCAGTTATTAGCAAAACAAAAAACCCTTTTCCTATGGAAACTAGGCCCTAGCAACAACTATCTACTGGCGACCGCAAGTAAATATCTATCTATCTATCTATCTATCTATCTATCTATCTATCTATCTATCTATCTATCTATCTATCTATCTATCTATATTCTATCTATCTATCTATCTATCTATCTATCTATCTATCTATCTATCTATCTATCTGTCTGTCTGTCTATCTATCTATCTATCTATCTATCTATCTATCTATCTATCTTTCTAGAAAGAGAGCGCGAGTGAGTTAGGAGTTAAAAATACATAAATAGGGAGATAATATTATAAAAAATGTTCAAATGAAGAAGGTATACTGGATCAGCTAAATGACACATACATTTCATATTCAAAATGATGGGTTGGTTTGAAAGCTTTTTTCCCCTTATATGTCTAATACCATGGGCATCCGCAGATATCTTTTCGGGGGGGCATAATTTTTTCAGGAGGGGCATAATCACTATGGCTATGTTATGCTGCACTGTGAGCCTGCACACCAGGCTGCACCTGAATCCGGGGGGGTGGCGGGCGGGGAGGCAAGCGCTGTCCCTTTTCCCCCCGAATACGTCCATACCCAATGCTGAATAATATCCTCTTCTCAAAAGCAGTACAATGTAGGAAGCCAATGCACCTGTTTAATCAACAATCCAGTCAAAAGAAATGGTTAAAGGGCACTGATAATAATCTTTCTTATGTTCCTGTAATCAGGTTAGCAGCAGTGCTCAGTTGTCTTATTTTCTAAAAAAGAGAGGAGCCCCTGTAGGTAAAGAAAATGGAGGAATAACGATTTTTGACAGAGTCTCCAAAATATATTCCTTCAAAGCATCTTGTTCCTTTATAGCATATCATACATCTTCTCTTTATGTCTCTTTTTTTCTTGGTTTGATTCTATTGTGCGACATTTGTGCAATTGGAAAGACCCTTAGTTGCCTTTTTGGGATCCTGATATTCCATGTCCGTTCTTATTTTGGCTGCCTGCAGCATCTTTTCTCAAAGGAGTTTCTTTGTAGTTAAACAAATCTGCACACCTGTTTTATCCAACTCTTCTTTAAAAATCTGCAAGACTCAGATCATAAAGAATAAAGGAGGCATAAAGCAATAGACAAGTTGACTTTGTGATGACAGTGGAAACTGTGACACAAATAACATGTATTTAAATATGTTCTTCTTGATAGTAAATGTTCATGTAAAATAGCAGCGTGATGAGAAACCAGCTCAGAAGTTAAGACTGAGTCACCCACTGCTCTGAATAAAAGGGCATTCTCCTTGTCCACCTATCAGGTGTGTGGAACTTAATTAAATATCTGCTTGCTAATGGGACAGGTTGCATCATAAATCTACTTGTCCTTTAAAAAAATCTACTTCGCCCTTTGGTGCCATGTAATGCGGCGAAAATTATGACAGCAATCTCATTATATAAGAGCTCTGATAAAAGTATTTCTGATTATGCTTGGGCCAATAATATAATAGGGTTTGAATACTAGCAGTTTCCTTAGTTTGCCACTTTCTCCCTAGATCTACACACCTGGGGCTGGAGGTAGTGGCGAGCAATAGTTTCAGGGTTGGAATGCTTTTCTGAGTCTGTGTCAACCTACTAACTTGCATGTTTTAACGGTTTTCACAAGCTTTCTTCTAATCATTTCCCATACTGAGAAAGAATGAAAATGTACTCCTGACAAGGGTCAGAAGTAAAAGGGTCAACAGTTTTTTGCATGAGCAAATATACAGAGGTATATTGGCTCATGCTAAAAAACAGTAACATTTTTTTCTAGGAGTACAATGACCTGGTCTACTTCTGTAAATTCTTGTGATTTCATGAAATACGTAAATCTACACTAATGCAAAGACATATACGATGGGTGCACTTTTATGACTTTCTTTAAGAATTGGGCCCATAGTGTGAACCAAGACCTTTTGTTTTTACTAACATTTTATCCTTTTTTTAGCTGGCTTCACTGTGAAGGATTGCAATCTGCTCTTTCACAAGGAGCATATCCGCACACAAAGTAGTTTTGATCAGTGCCAGGAACTACTGTGGCAATATGTGTTTTTTTTAGATCAAAAATGTTTTTGCTTTTCGCTAATATGTGTTACAATTGTTAGGGCCCATCAGCACTCACATCAATGAAGTTTTACAAAGCCATGTCAAAACAAAATGCACATTGACAAAACCAAAAGACTGACCACCAATGTCGGACATATTGGCTTTGCCAATACTTGTTTATTTTCATGTTTCCCATAATCTTGTTGAAACTAGTTACACTGGCAGTTCACTCTGAATATTATTTTGAAATACTAGAATGCACCAACACATCTTATTAAATGATGCTTCAAAGAAATGGTACCTACAATGTTATAGTAGTTTAGCAAAACTTATTTTTCGTTGTTGCATTTTTTTAAACATTTTATTTTGAAAGCAAAGAATCATCAATCTTGCTTTCAAGCTTCTACAAATATTTGTCTCTAATCAGAGACGTTTTAGGAGCATTATATATTGCTTCATTCTGTTAAACTTTACAAACAAATGTAAACATTTTTTATTGGAATCACTGTCAGAAGTGCAGTCTGATCATACAACATTTATTTAGAGAATTTGGGCTAATAATAAAAGCGTTGCATTAATGAACTATAAATAGAAAGTTGAACAGCATTGACATATGGACACAACTATTACTTCACTGCAGACAATTCTTTTCCATCCTGTGTAAACTGGCAGCCAAAGGGTTTGTGTTGCAGAGGTTTGAATTTACTTGTCCCAAGGACAGAATAAATCTGAAAATATGTACGGCATGCTATAGGAATTCCTCACCCCTGCCCTCTATGCAATATTTTGCTCTTCCACACATCTGTTATAAATCACGTTCCAAGCTTCACATTGTCACTTATGGTAAGAGATATTGTACAGAGTAAAAAATAAGGTACCTATGTTTAAGAAAGAAACTCTTATGATATTACAAACCACTTCAGTAGATGGAATAATTGAAACTTCTTGGTTCAACTAATTGAACTTCTTTGTTGTGGAACATTTCTGCTTCCCAACTGGTGTTTAGGGTATTTCTTAGAGTAAATACACTTTTACCTATTATTAAAATACAGTTGGTCAATTTTCCACAATTGTTTCTGAATGCCAAAATATGCGTTGGCAGCTTCTCAGCTGAACAGTAGATACTCTGTTTCTTTCACTTTACTTCATATCGCTTTAATTAATATGGGCTACCCTACTTTCAATGGTTGTAGTCTGATATATTGGTGAACGAATATTGGATGGCCACAATATCATGACCAAAATATCAAAAAACAAAATATTGATGAGGTAAGTGTACAGAGGATGGTATAGATTTACTATTTATAACTCCACATGCACAAACCTTGAAGGCATATATCATCAGGGTACATAAATATGGACATAGGTATAGGAAATCTATACATACTCTCCTGCCAATATTTTGGTCCTTGATATTCTGGTCACAATTTTGTGACTCCTCAATATTTCTTTCACAATATTCTGGATCCACACCACTGCAATCCATAACTTTGAGGATGGAATAATAAAGCATATTAAATGATTCTTTTTCTAATCAGTGTATAAAAAAGTAAGAGGTGTGATAATATTTTTTAAGTTTCTCCTTTGATCATTACTGAACAATCTAAACTGGCCCTTCATTTAAGTAGTTTAAAATGTTACATAAACAATCACTTTCAAAGTTACTTGTGTGATTGAAACAAATTTAGTGCAGTAAACATCTGAGCAACCATCACTTAGGAACCCCTGTTAAATCATTTCATCATTAACAAGGTAATAGGACTGACATACATATCAAAACATTTATATCCATATCAGCAACATAAATGAGTCACAGTATGTATACAGTATAACGTTAGCTCTGAATATCAGTGATATACCTTAGAATTCTACAAAAAAGTCTGTTATTTATCTCTTATAGAAATTGGTTGTAACATGTCTACAACTATGCTCTTGTTTGATTGATGAAAAAGGATGTTTAAGAAAGTTATATAAGCAGACCTACTAGCACATACCGCAATTTAGTTGAAATTATATCTGATATTATTTTGTATAATATTTCATCTGAATTATTTTAGATACACACACATGAATGAAGTTCATTATGATTGTTAGACACCAAGAATCAGAAATAAGTATTGAAATAAGCAGGGTATTCTTGAGAGATCTCATAAATGCAACCACTTCTCATATAACTAGTGTATAGACTTGTGTGCTTTACTGAATTTTATTTTGTTTTTCACAAGAATGGAATGGGATCTACAAGTCCACGCATGTGAATTACCAAGCAACCTAATAATTGTGATGTGTTCTGTTCTCTGTTGTATTCAATTCAATTCAATGCATTTATTTCATAATTTGACACTCCTTAGAAGTCCGCATAAAGAAGTGATTCATAAAGTACAATATATGGAAAATAAAGAAAATGTTCTTCAAAATACATGTAATGTTCAAAATATGATACATCCAAATCACTACCCATCAAACTTGCATTACAGTGTCTTTACCAGACAGTGCTTTGAATCCATTTAAATAAATAGCTTTGATAAAGGGCATCCAAATGTCAACCCCTCTAACTTGTTTCACAGTGCATTTCCTATGAAGTACATCATGATATGCAATATGTTAGTCCATTAAGAAAATACATTCTTTTAAAAATCCACCAGTAAATAATAAAATCAATATAGATTTAAAAATGTCTTAAAAACGTAAAAATCCTGGAACAGAATATTTCATTCAGTGGGTTATACATTGCTTCCAAAACCTCTCCTGCTGAGTGAATATTAAAATTCAAATAAAGAGGTTTTAGCTGTTGCTTCCTCAGTGTAGCTAAGAAGGGACAAACAAATGACACATGCTTAAAATCCTGCACCCCCAACTGAAAGAAATCACAGATATTACAGGAACCATCCCAAATAGAGGTTAATCTTTTAGTGGCAGCATATTTATTCTCAACAAAATATAAAGACGCCTCACCCCTAATCACCGAATTAGTTAAAGCCACAAATCTCCTCTTTTGGTGACAGAACTCAATATCCAAGGAGAAACCTTTACTCATTGTAGCCTCTTTTAGGATCTTTTTAAATAAAAGGGGTGGTAAGGTTAAAATCGTCGGAGTCAAACTCTAGCATTTGCAGGGCAAGATTATAATTTCAAAAAAACTGTGATTTTTTTTTTTAGCGTACCAAAAACTTATTTGTATGCTAGGTAGCTTAGAGTAGATTCCGTGCTATGTACTATGCCAAAAGCCCTCCAGGCCACTGCGGCTAGACCCTGTACATAAACACTCTTACTACCAAACTCAAGCATTACAGCTGCCTCAGATTCCAAGCTTCTTCAAATCTGCCCTTTTAATTTATAAAAAAACTTCCATTTGGATAGCTATATACATTCTATCGCATGCAAAAGAGTGTCCAGAATCTTCACTTGGTAAACTGACAGTAAACAAGTAAAATACCACCAGCCAACTGCATTATAGAAGGCCATTAAAGCTAGTGCCTCAGAAAGGGCCTTACTGACATTATTACGTATCTGATTTTGGTCACTGAGTGACCAGGAGAAAGTTTTCCCCAAGAAGCAAGAAGCTTTTACCCGCTCAAGCTTATGTTGACCCAGGGACCAAGAAAAGGTTTTTTTTTTACAAGATGTTTTCCCTAAAAAACACACCACTTGAGACTTCAGTGCATTCATTTTTAAATGATGCTGCTCGGTGTAGTAATTGAGGGCAGCCAAACGCTTATTTAGTCCTTTCGGAGTGAGCTCAATCGCCACTATATCTTCAGCATCTAAAAGGCAAGATATCGCACACCCTTCGATTTTGAGTGCAAAGCCTTCACTGTTCCCTAAGGCGATGGGCAAATCATAGATATGTAGCGAAAAAAGCCGCGGTGCCAACAGACAACCCTGCTTCAATCCATTTTTTGTGGGGTATTCCGAAGACAGACCCTGATCTCCGCTTAAAAGTACTTTTCACCAAGTAGAAGAATGTAAGGCTATGATCAAACGTAACAGGTTTACCAGGATGTCTAAATTAAATAATTTCCCCCATAGATTCTTGCGATCTACCCTGTCTACTGAGAAGTCTATAAAAGCAGCATATTCAACTCCACTCCTGAACTGTGCATATATTTCATTTAAAATTTTCATTATTAAGATATTATCTAGAGTATTGTGCTCCTTCCTAAAACCTGCTTGCTGTTGTAGTTTATCAATTAACCAACAGAAATGATTCTAAGTTATATAGAAACATGAGTTTGAATTTTAACTATTATTATTTTAACTATTCTTTGTGCTGTTTTTGATTAACAGCCCTGAAGAACTTCCAGCCTCCAGAATTAAAAGCATTGGCTGTCTTTCGGATATACTTGTTTGGCAAAACTGAATAAAGAATCATTTTGAAAAACATTAACAGTGTTGATGGACTTGAATTCATTGGTTGGAAGACCTGACAATCAGGAACTTGCATCAAAACTGTATAAAACATATTTTGATTGCAGTCGAATGGGACTGGTGTGTTATAGAATACCTCTCCTATAATGTAATATTCATTAAAATAATCTTGGCTTGATTATCTGGAAACCTCGGAGAGTGATATAAGAAATACAACTAAAACTGAGTTTGAAAAGGGGCCTTCATCCCTAGCCATGATGTAAATGATTATTGCACCCGAAAGACCTCCTTTGAGGACTTTCTAATTTCACCACTTTATAACCCTTCGAGCTACATTATGCCTGCGCCAGGTTCTAAAATGTAAAGAAAATCCTGTAATCGATGAGCTAATCCTGTGAACCTGGGAAATTGAGGACTCTGACCAATTATTTATTTTCTGTTAAACTCCACTGGTTTTCTGCTAGCCCTTTCCCCTAATAGATGAAAACCACAATGGTAAATTAAGGTAGAAAAATAGTTTGGGCTTTTGTGTAGCGCACAAGTAGTCACAGAATCATGCAAAATTCAAGACCATCTGCATATATAAAGCATGCTCATAAGGGCACCTGTTTTTACCATATCGTTAGACTTAGAGACACGCCTGTGCAACATGTATTACTGCACACAGACCAACAGTTATTCATACACTCTGTGCAGTGGGAGGCACAGGATGTGGTGCACCAGCAGAGCGCAGGAAGATTTGAAGCAGAGCCATAAGATTATTAGTGCAAACTCTCAAGAGGCTTAGAAACTTCACAGACCAATTTTAATGTGAAAATTCTCACCTCGGTGAACCAAGATCAGCAATCTGCTGTGATACTGCAACAGAGCCCTGGACTGGGTCACCTCCTTTTTCAGCAGCAGAACCCAGAGAGTCTGCCTCCTCCCATTCCACTCAGAGGCCACCGAAATCATCTGCAGCGTACTCCAGGGTTCGTCCCTGAGTCCGACCTTCTTCAACGTCTACATGGCCCCCGCTCGCTAACATCGCCCGATCCCACAACCTCAACATAATTTCAAACGCCGACGACAACCTAGAGATCCTCTCTTTCACCAAGGACTCCGTCAAGACCAACCTCCAAAAAGGAATGAAGGCCATCACCAAATTGATAAAGAACAGCTGCCTCAAACTCAATTCCGACACAATGGAAGTCCTCCTCTTCTGCTCCACCCCTTCTGCATGGGATGACTCCTGGTGGCCTGCCACTATCGGAGCCGCTCTCACTCCCACCTACCACGACCGCAACCTAGGTTTCATCTTGGACTCCTCATTATCCTTGACCCAGCAAGTCAACACCATCTCCTCCTCCTGCTTCAACAACCTCCACATGCTCCAAAAGATCTACAAATGGATCCCCACCGAAACCATAAAAACAGTCACCGAAGCCCTCGTAGGCAGCAAACTGGACTACGGCAATGCCCTCTACGCAGGAACCACAGCCAAACTCCAGAAGAGGCTGCAATGCATCCAGAACGCCTCTGCATGCCTCATCCTGGACATCCACTGCCACATCACAGGCCATCTGAGAGACCTGCACTGGCTCCCAGTCAACAAGAGAATCACCTTCAAACTCCTCACCCATGCTCACAAAGCACTGCACAACACCGGACCAGAATACCTCAACAGATGGATCTCCTTCTACACCCCGACCCGGCATCTCCGCTCCACTGACCTCGCCCTCGCATCCGTCCCACGCATCCGCAGAACTACAACCGGCGGCAGATCATTCTCGCACCTCGGCGCCAAGACGTGGAACACTCTTCCAACCCACCTGAGTCAGACCAAAGACCTCCTTTCCTTCAGGAGATTTCTCAAGACCTGGCTGTTTGAGCAGTAGCATCACCTCCTCCTCCCCTCCTCATCGTCTTGAGACCCTCACGGGTGAGTAGTGCGCTTTACAAATTCCTGATTGATTGATTGATTGATACTGCTCAGCTCGCCAGCTGCATATTACACAATTGATCACACAGTTCTACTGGGTCGACTTCAGGAGTGGGCAGGGGTCACAGGAAGAGTACCAAACTGGAACCACTTATTCCACATAGATCATAACCAAAACAACATATTGGATCCACACCTTCATATGCTCAAATACTGTTCATAGGAGTAGAACAAGGGTCAATATCCCCCACCTCCACTACATTTTAAGCTATACATATATCCTCAGCCCACGTCCTATGTCAACATGGAACACAAAGTTCAGAACAAAAATAACGTCTCCATCACACAATGGAAAGAAAGTCTGAGATCCTTGTATTTGGAAGAGCGGCCCAAAAGTCTTTACACTTTCAATGACCTTAAAGCGAGTAAATTTGTCAATTTACTTCTATGAAGGCCAGAGATCTTTGAATGCGGTTTGTTGTCAACATGCCATTCTCACTGCAAATCAACACAGTGGGCAATCTAAAAATACTGCCCTCAAAAAGCTGCATGGAGCTTACAAGGTCTTTGGTCATGGCATGTCTGGACTGTTGTAATATACTATAAATTGACCTTCCTAAGAAGAAGAACGGCTATAGAAACAGTCAGTTAGACTACGCCTGAATCTGTGACTGAATAGTCACTACACGATGTGCAGGAGGAAGAGAATGAACTTACAGTTCTATGTACTGTACACAAAGCATGACTGATTAAATGAAGGCATTACTACATAAAAAAATCTTGCCCCACAGCACATCCCAATCACAACATTATATTTGGGTACATCACACCGAGTTGCTCAACATACCTTCAATATACTGAACATGATATAGAGCTCCAAAGGCCCAAGGCCACACAATATAGAATCTGCTGAATTTGACTTTGATAGCAGCATGCAGCTACCTGCAATACTGGGAACTTCTGAACGCTGAGCTATTCAAAATGGCCTTCTAGTAAAAAACATACTTTGTGGGAGCGCATTGCAAATACAAGATAGAAGATTTGCCCTACATTCAGTAGGACTCCTTCTACCCCATACCAATACATTGGTAATACATTCTAAATAGTGCATTTATGTAACCAACAGTTATATGTAACACTCCTAAATAATTAACTGTGAGGCACATAGTGCTATGCACAGAGTGATTCGGAGCAGGGGGAACAGTGTATGTGCACAAGAGAAGCGCTGGATAATTTTTATGTTGGGGATAGTGAGGGCTGTGCACGGGGTATGAATCTGAGAGGAGCACTAACACATGCACTTCAGGAAAGCAGTGGTGATGTGCTTTAAGGGACCACTGGGTGATGAGTAAATTGGGATCACTGGGTGAGGAAAATCAGGGAGCACTACGTAGTGTGCTTCTAGGGGAGCGCCAAATGATGTACAATTGAGGGGCATGGTGGTGTGTGCATTATAAGGGCACATTGTGGTGCACCAGGAGCCTATGTAAATCATGCAGAGCTAAAATGTAAGGCGTACTGAGGTGGAGAGGGCTAGAAGAAAATGGAAAAAGTATACATGATTAAAATGAGGGCAATACATTTTTAGGTTTGTCTTGACAGTCAGCTTTTGTGAGGCCTTACATGATTAATCAAAAAGAGATTTAAGAAATAGATTTAAGAAGCACTACATGGAGAGGCTTTGGTGCCTCAGAAATGTTGGTGGATGTGAGTACAGCAGTTGATTTCACAGATGTTGTACACTTCCCTCCTAACAGTACTTATATTGCACTCCTATTTGCTGTTGGAGGGTTTCCTCCCACCTAATATGGCTGCTGTGTTACAACGTAATGAAAAATAATGGTGGCCAAGAGGAAACCCCTTGATAAGGTGGCAATACAACTGGCTGAGGGGATTTCCCCTCAGCTAATATGGCTTCCTTATTGCCAAGCTATTGAACAAGCTTATGGTAGCTCTGTGATTGGTTTGAATTTGTAGATAATATTTGAAACAGATGTTTGAGATACATTATCGGGGGGTGCACATAGGTGTGTTTATATTCAATTGCATTTAATTTCAGTTTTTGTTCATTTAGTTAATTTTACTAACTTTGTTACTTGTAAGTTTTCCAATATTTTTCTAAAGTTTTTGATTAGGTATTATGACTATTATTGATTTTAAACTTGTTTTTAACATAAACATTTGTATAATGAAAGCTGCTACTGTAACATGGTTTTAAGGGGTGCTATGGAATTGGGATGTTCTATGTAATATAATTTCAACAAGAAATACTGTACATAGCCACAAGACCACAGAACACTATGCGTTTGTGTACTTAACATATCGAAGATACATGATGACTGATGGTTGAAAGAGTATGCATTACAATGCATACGGGTATCATATGTGCATATTTACAACAGGAGGAGTTGAGTAGGATCAGGAGTTATTGGGGATTAGAGAAGAGTGAAAGAAGCAAATCACAATTTGTTTCTAGCTTAAGAAGATGGACTTTAAAAGCATTTTTGAGTATTAATGAGGAAATGGTGTCTCCTTTTAGTCATGGGTGCATATAACGCGAATGATTGGAACCATGAGGCTCAATAGGAATGTTTAGGGGTGACAATAAAATTTAGGTTTGCCGATCGAAGCTTACAATGGACATGAGTGTGATAATCAATTCAGGTAAATAGTAAAGGGGTAAGCCATTGATGGTTTTGAAGACAAGGATTTACAGCTTGTATAGAGCTCAGTTTTCAGTTGATAGCAGCCAGTCTGTTGTCTGTAATGAGAGGTAAGAATTTTGACCTTGGAGTGTGTAGAGGGCCTTATGGGGAGGTTTAATAGCTTTTCTAATGATAAGAATGACTATAGGAAGGCCTGTCACTAGTGGCTAATTTGGTAAAGAAAAGTGTTGAGATTAGTATTTTGGACAAGTCAAAGGAAATATTAGGGTAAATATTGGTAATGTTTTTACTTAATATATGGCAGTAATGGCTGTTGCAGGTTTATATGGATGGCAAGGTTGACATACATTCTAAAGTTTCTGGGTGATAGTGATGCGATAAGTGTGCTAGGAGGACAAGAAAGGGGTTCAGCAGATGTGTGGGTGCCAGGTTTGTCAGAAAGAAAATGATTTGTCTTGGATGTGTTGCCATAAGGAGATGGATTGTCATCTGGTGACACAAGACTCTGATGCAGTTCAAGATCCTCTTTTGCAGGTAGGGATGAAGGTTAGACAGGAGAACTGGGTTTGTGTATCACAAGCATAGACATGACAGGAAAATCAAAAGATTGAAATGATCTGACCTTGGCATGTGGTGTAAGGGGACAAAAGGGGAATGTCTGTGAGTCAATCTTGTGGGACATCTATGGGTCGGGGATGGCAAAGAGAATATTCAGCATCATACAACAGAAGAAGATTTATAATTGAACTGGGAAACATGTTTAGTGTTTTGTGATGCTAAATTTAATCAGGCTAGATAACAGGTTATCATGATCAGTGACATTAGTTACAGCAGATATTGTCAAGAAGTACAAATATGGAGGAGGGTTGTTTGTAGTAAGCCGAGGACATAGCTTTGCCAAATGAGAAATGGCTTTTCTATAGACTGGAGAGGTCAGAGGCCTGACCGAAGACACTTTTAGTCGTAAGAAATTATTTGAGACATATGAATAGAAGATGACCCAAGATTTGTGTGGAAGAAAAAGAGATAAGTGACAGGACAATTGTTGGTTTCTTTATCCGAATTTAAGCATTCGGGGTAATTTCTAGAGGTAAGGTGTTAAGTGATGTCAGTCAGATGAAATATGCTTGTTCTGAGAGTGCTACAGCTCTAACAGTTTGAGAAATGAAACCACAAAAAAGTTGTGCACAGAGTCGTCAGTTTTAATTCTAGGAAAGTATTGAACTGCAAATGTTAGTTTAAGTACTGATAGTGTGGTGGAATTTTAATCTATAAACGGATGAGAAAGAGAAAGGGGTGAGGAGACACATATGTCAATCAATATGTGTGTATCAAGAGTGGTTTGGTATCAGAATATGGTGGCCTAAATGGAATCCGACAAGCATATTGTGCCCTTAATATCGTTTATAAGCAGATTGCTCCTTTGGAGTTAATAATAGAAAATATACACCTAATGGATCTATATTTTTGTAAACAATATATAAACCAACATACTTATGTTAGATTATATTTTGTTACCAACATTGTGACATACAAGCTTGAAGGTAGTTCTGATGTTTGTGTTCTTGGAAGTAAGTAGTAAGGACAGTCTCAAGCAGGGAGGGGAGGCTGATTGAGTGAAGGGTGGGAAGAGGATATTTCTGATTGTACCAGAAATGTTTGAGGATGTCATGTACTCAAAGTAGTTTGATATGACTCTGTCTCGTGTTGTACAGTGGTACAGATGACAAATGTCCATCATTCTTTGTTTTTCACTGTTTGTGTAGAAGCATCCACAATTTTGTTTGCATAGAATGGATGCTGGGAAAAATTCCCGGTAAGTGGGAGGGAGGTACTGGTAGTGAATGTTCATGAGGGATAGAGGTTGTTAAAAGTGGTTGTCAGCATGTCATTAAAGTTCTTGCAAGAGATCATGGGCCTGATTTACATTTTGGTGGAAGTGTTACTCCGTCAAAAACGTGACGGAAATCAGGTCCACCTCATTCCAAGCCTACTCCTCCATCTTTATGTTATTGCATGGTGTGTGTGAGAAACTGACAATCTCTGTTTGCTGGGCTGCTGGTGCGACAGTGCCTTTGAGATCAAAACTTTGATCAATAAAGTCTGTGAAGAGCAGTAGGGAAAGGTCAGCATAAGAGTGTTTGTTGATGTTGGTGGATTTATGCATATGGTTCAAGTGTTCCATAAGCAGAGGTAGATAGTGGGAAACTCTGGCCAATATTTATACTTTTTTTAGCACCGCATTTGCGCCATTTATTTACGCAAAAGCGGTGCAAACTTACAAAGTACAATTGTATTTTGTACGTTTGCGCTGCTTTTGCCTAAAAAAATTACGCATATGCGGCGATATAAAAGTATAAATATGGGCCTCTGTGTCATAAAGCCTGATTTAGATCTTGACAGTGTTACTGCCAAGCTACAGAGGACCTGAGAACTCTTTCAAGTCAACTGTGTTCTGCCTGCCTTATTTAGATGTTACAGCTCTGCGAGTGGTAGACTGGCGATGGATTGCTGATGTAAGAAGATGGCAGGGGGACCAAATGGACTTCATACAATGGCAGGGGCTATGGAATAGAGGTAGGTGACACACACACACACACTGCACCTTAGCCATATCTGTCCCCCTGCACTACACACAACATACACACCATCATCCATTAGAATTCCAACACAAGCTGTACATGCCGAAAACACATATTGACATACATCCATGACACAACACACACACCATTGGCACTGCACCAACACACCATACAACCACAACAACCAATGCAACTACACACTCAGCTACACAAACTCACACACAATCACAACTACACACATCATGACAACATCCGCCACGTAACACTCACCTGAATGTCTGACACAGCAACACAACATACACAACAACATCGATCTCACATGTAAATGACACACATACAGGCACAACCACATCACCTACTCCAGCTCCCTCCACCTCATCCAGCCAATCCATGCACACTCACACAAACACATACAAGTACTGACTCACAAACACAACAGGTAGCACAAACCTAACAGTATAGGTCCCCTTGCAATGCAGACACATGGACACTGTTGTCCAGTTCAAGTTTACCATTGTGGTGGTGCCAGCATTCATTTGGCAATGAATAATGACACCTCAATGACATGTGTGTTTGTGTGCGATATGCACTTGTGCACGTGTGTCCCCAGCCAAATATGACACAATTTTCTCCCTGACATATGGCAGTCACAGTGATTTAAAACAATTTCTGTGACATGTATGTGCCTGCAGTAGTCCCAACCTCCTGTACAGTGGTCACCCAATATACCCTGGTGATGCGGCGTCCCTACCTTCAAGTCTGGCGATGCAGGGGTCGTGTTTCTCTCTGTAGGTCAGTGGCAGCAGCAATGGAAGATGTTGTTCAGTCGTGTCCAGTCGAAAAAGGCTGTGGAATCAGGAAAAAAGGTTCTCACCCCTCCGCCCAATCCGCCAACTCAGAAGTGGTGGTCAGGCCACCACTTTTTGCTTGGTGGTAAGGCACATCCAAATCTGCACATCAGGAAGGGTGGCTGGGGTCCCACCGGCAGCCACGTTTCCCTATCCCGCTGTTGACACAAGCAGCGTTTCTTGGCAGAGACAGCAGTTCATATGCAGGCTTTCGCATATGGGACTGTCAACATCTAAATACAGTGGGCCAAGGCATTGGGTGGGTTTTCAGTCAAAAACTCGATGGCGGGAGCTTTACTGCTAACATCTAAATCAGGCCCATAGTCTTTAAATTTAAGCATATGCTTGAAGTTAAATTGAGGGAGGCATATAAGTTTTGATGTGAAGGGTTTATTTGATCACTTGTGGCAAAGGAAGGGAGAGGTGGATAAGTGAGGTGAAGAAGGTATGTTTATAAGGGGTGGTAATTCATAGTGTATTGCAATCTTGAAGGGCTAGCAGGATGAAGAAGCTTGCAGTGAAGTTGAACATGATAAACTTTGTAAAGCAAGGCTGTGTAGTCATGTGACTGTGGGTGTCGGATTGCTTTGAATGATAAAGTGAGGTGTTTTGTGATTGAGGTGATTGGCTATTTGAAGAAAGGCTATGAAGTAGTGTGAGTGTGGATGTCATACTGCTTACGGTGAATATATGAAGTGTTAGGGATGGTTTTCGGTAGTGGTTGATGATGTGCTATGTGAAGCAAGGTTAAGTGGTAGTGTGACTGTGGGTGTCATTTTACTTACAGTAAAGAAGAAGTGAGGTATTGGTGATAATTATGGGTGATGTCTGGTGATGGGCTATGTGAAGCAAGGCTAAATGGTAGTTGACTGTGAGTGTCATATCACTCTTAGTGAACAAGTGAGGTACAGGTGATGGCTATGGATGAGGTATTGGTGATGGTATGGTTGATGATTGGTGATAAGATATGTAAAGCAAGGCTAAGTGGTACTATGACTGTGGATGTGAGAATTCTTGAAGTGAAGAGGTGGGGTATTGGTGAAGGTAGTATGTGGTGACTTGTGATGAGCTATGTGAAGCAAGGCTAAGTGGTAGTGTGACTGTGGGTGTGAGATTGCTTGAAGTGAAGAGGTGAGGTGCTTGGTGATGGTTATCTGAGGAGAAAGTTCACAGACGCACATGGTGGAAGTGTGAGTTTTTTTTAAGGTTGGTTGAAATGTGAGGATTGTTAAATTAAATTATTAGATACTGGGATACTAAGTGCTTAAAACAACATTCACTTTGTTAACTGTCCTTTGCAGAAGAACTTACATCAGATTTGCAGTACTTGGAAGAGGGAGTTGTATTACAGTTGAGGTAGTGAGATATCAATCAGAGGGCTACAGAGCAATTAATGTAAAAGTACGTACACATAACAAAGGAGAAAGACCTAGGTCATCAAGCATTCCGGGGAGTTGGAGTGGTGCTATCCTGATACACCTTTTGCTAGTAGACTTTGATATATCCCATTAGAAGTTATACTCTGAGTAGCAATGGCGGTAATGATTTCTGGTTGGAGCAGTGCTGGACTGACCATTTGGTTTTTCCATTTTTCTGCTGGGCTGAAGGCTAGGGGACTGCTTTCAAGGCTAGAATGGGCATCCATGAGCCAACCATGCCCCCATGGCTCCATTCAATTACAGCCTCCTGAAGTGCCGGCTGGTTTGAAAAAGTTTGTCAGGGCAGATTATGGTTGAAATGCAAGCTGACAAGGATTATAAATACAAATGATTGAGTGTGGTGTTTAGGTGAATAGAAGCTTGGCCATGTTCAATTGAGGCCAAAAATCAAAGTTATTGTTACGGGTTCTGGTATGGTGAGTAGTTTAAACCCGAAGAGGTGACCATGGTGGGCCCCTAACCCTGGTTTGCAGATAGATTGGTTACACTTGTATTTGCACTTAAGGTAATCTCACATTTTTAAGTATCCAATAACCTCATGGAAAATAAACAATAATGTATATCTACCAGTACCTGTTATTCGAAAATCAATGAGTATTGCTACCTTATTAATGATTCACTTTGTTTCTGTTTGGACCTATTTATAAAGCACTAGATAAATTATGGCTAATTCCTGTTTTTTAAAAGATGGCATTGGAATTGCATAATTTACAGCCCACATCAGGAATAAATTTAATCTATTTGCAATCTGCCAATTTTTCCTGTGGTAATTTGCTCTAACTAATTTGTTCTATCCATTAGTAGTTGAGATGAATTTTCTAATTTGCTAATTTCTTTCTACCTTTATCAGTGTATTTTTTAACATGATGTAGGATTCTAGTCTTAATAAGTATTTTAAACGTTTATTTAGTGCTTTGTGAAAGTGTTTATGATTTTATTTGTTAATAGTTATATTGCATAGCTATTCTAAATATTAAATATGATGATTTAGCATGTGTATTGTTACATATCCACTTATTAAATGGAAACTGGTTTGCCTTGACCCAGCCTTTCATATTAAAACTACATGCTCCCATCTTAGAACAAATCCAATTACTTGGTGGAAGATAAAGGATAATGTAGTCTATCAGAGGATATTAGCTGTAAAACATTGAATTTATACCTTATATTGATTAATATTTTTCTGTTCCTCAAATAAACCACTAGGCGAATTACGGCTATTTCCGTTTTCTTTCACAAATTAATCAAAACTGTACAATTTGCAGTTTAAAGCATAATTGAAGCCAGTGAACATATAGGGGGTTATTCTAACTTTGGAGGAGGTGTTAATCCGTCCCAAAAGTGACGGAAAAGTGACGGATTTACCACCAGCCGTATTACGAGTCCATTATATCCTATGGAACTCGTAATACGGCTGGTGGTATATCCATCACTTTACCGTCACTTTTGGGACGGATTAACACTCCTCCAAAGTTAGAATAACCCCCATAGTCTGTCAATTGTTTTGGAAGGCATGTGCCCTAACTATTTGTATTTATTCTTTAGCAGTTGACAGGAATTTGTTGATTTGTATTTCTCTTCTTAGGTTTAATAATGAACCTTTTCTATCATAATGTCTAAAACTCTATATGTAAAAAGGACATTAAACTTTTTTTCTGTACACTACCAATGCTTTTTACTCTTTCATACCGTAATGTTAAATTGTACAGCAATGTTAAAAATTAAATGTGAAGATATAGCTTTTTCATTATTAATCTACTTGTCCAATAGAAACTAACACCTTTGCGCAAAATTGGGAATATATTAAGATTTGTCTGGTGTATGGTATTGACAACAAAGGTCAATGCAATTAAACAAATGGTAGAAGTATAGTGGAAATCGCTTGCTCGCTTGTTAATTTAATCCTTCATATACCACAAAAATGGTAAAAATGAAAAGAGATTCTGTTGCGTTGGGTTCTGCCCATTCAGTACACCTGGATTTTTGTCTTTTTGGAATGCCCAGTTTTGGACATTTTACTGTTGATGCCTTTCAGTTCATGTGTCTCTCCCACAGCAACCACATGTGTTTTCCACCAGTGTCTGCTTTTGAGGTAATCCCACTGCAACACAGCAAGGCTAAGGGGCACTTGGATGGTTACACATGAACATGGGTACACACACATGTGCATATGTATGAGGGCTGCGAATGGGGGACTAATGCTATGCACAGCCTCATAACAGGGCACACTTAGCCTAGCGCAGAGGGGACTCTGCAGGATTAGATATTGACCTGGGGTAGGCCTTATGATGTTAGTGTACTCTTGTAGGGAAACTCTGTGTGATTTTCTAGTTTGACTGTAGGTACACTTTTTTATACGTAGAGGGGAAAACTGCCTTTGAGTAAATTTTCAATTCCCTTCAACCTACAGAGACCAGTGACATCAACATAGGATGTAACCTGTAAGAGAAAATAAAATCTGCAAGTTCAAAAAGATATCTGTACAACCTTTGGGGCATCCAGAATTACAATATTTCTATGGATCAGCACCCTGGCTTTTTGTCACCCTGCTGTGCCAAGATAATTATGTTTCTCTCCAACACTGGTAACAAAGACATCCCCACAGAAAGGGAACAATTAACAGTGCTTCACTCAGCTCCTGAGGAGGAAAGCGGCGGGACCGAAGGATTTACATCAATCAATCAGTTGTCACACTGTACCAGGGATATGCATGGCGAAGCCCACCAAACAAAGGAGGGAGCCCAGACCTCTGCAGCAAACACAGGAGGAGGCTCCCCTTTGTAGATTTAGTGAGAAAGTCCCTGGCAGTGATGTCAGTGAGGGGCATAGCTGAGGCTCTCAGAGGAGATGTGAATAGTGACTAGTGGATTAAACCATCTTGATCTGTTCCAGCTTGGTTTGTAGGAGGGTTGGGATGGGGTGGAGAAGTCACGTGGCACCCTAGGATTGGCTAGGGGTGCCTTACTTCTGGAACCTTGCACTCCCCTTTAAAAACTCTTGCACAAGGGGGAGACTCTCTCTTGATTGGTGTTTTTCTGCTCTGCACTGCTGGACCCGGGGCTGCCAAGGTCAACTGGAAGGAGGAACTCCCTGATTCCCAGAAAAGACTGAAAACGCCACCCAGTTAACTCCAGGACCCGTGGCTCTCATAGGGGCATGTTTGCATCTGTGCCTGCATCCCTAATATGCTCTAAGTTCCAGTTTGGATAAAGTCCTGGACTTCTGCACCCAGAGACAAAGACCAGGAGGAAAGCTGGTGCAGGGAGCAGGGAGAACCTGCTCCCTGTGGATTACACTGCTTTGGAGGTGAGGATGTCTGCAAAAAACTGCTTCTGGTGGCTAGAGCTCACCACCAGGAATAAAAGGAGCTCAGGATTGTCCAGATCGGCCCAACATGGCCCAAATTATTGCATTCAGTAGATTGACAACCTTTGAAATTCTTTTTGCAGAGAGGAGTACATGGGGCTTCACCGCCATTTTAAAATTTACCTCGGGGTAGGGCAGGGCCCGAGGGTCAGCACATGATACTTTATTTAAATTTCTCCAGAAAAGGGGCATAGCTGGGGCCCCCCTCCCAAAACTCTCCTTTGGCCTGGGGACATCATCCCCCGGGTCAGCGTTTGCAAGGAAGAGAGGTAGAAACCCAACTTTGACCCCAGAAGACCAGGAAAGGAATGTGGAGCACCATCCCCCAAGTGATGGTGGGCCTGTACTGCTTCCTGTGCCCATGTTTGGGAGAGCAAGAGGTCAAAACAGAGGAGAGATCCCAGCCTGCTCTTGCTAGCTACCCTTAGAGAGTCAAGCACTACTATGCAGTGCTTGGTTCCCAGTGCAACTAACAACCCAATTTCCTACAGAAGTACAAGATCAAAACAAAATGAAGTCATCAAAGTTTCCAAAGCACTATATAGAGTTGGTGCATGCTAAAGAGTTTCATTAGGAAACAGAATGCCAACTTACTTGACGTAGAGATCCTCAGCCAAAAACAAATAATAAAACAACATTTTTCAGTGTGTATCATAATAGAGCACAGAAACGTATGTGACCTCACCTCTTCCTTGCACCTACTGACTTCTGTCAGGACTGCGGAATCAGACTAGAGTTGCTCCTTTTTTACTCATGTCCCAAGTCTATTAGACCCCTGGGCACACAAAAAAGCACTCCAAAATCCTGGATACAAAAATCATAAAGTAGACAAGTGATGTACAACCATCACAGTATGGTAAGTTGGGGATTTGTTTAGCAACAGAAGGCTAGGGTGCTCAGGGACTTAACATGGCATACCCCTGCACGAGGCCTACTAGCAGAGAGCGTGAGGAAGGCTTCAACCATACCTAAAGGAACTTACCAACATCTAAGATATTGATCCAGGATAATGCTAATTACACAATGTATATAAGGGTCTGTATTATGCATACAGCATACTTTTGCTGTTTGTTCTAGGGCGCACCTTTCAAAAGGTGAGCTGGGTGCAAACAGGGACAGTGCGCCATATTACAAAGAATGCACATGGCAAGCCTCATGCACTTTTCAAGAGGGAAGAGAGATCCCCATGCAGGTGGATGCAGTGAGTGGATGCACCTGCCTGCAAGAGGATGCCAGGGAGGGTCATGGGAACCCTTTCTCCCCACCAGAGGGCTGCCTTTATGACGTGCACTGAAAGTGTGCCATCTCTTTGTGGCAAACTTTCAGAGTGCCTCATAAGGGCATGTTTCATCTGCACCCGCATTACTAATATGGCACAGGTGACAAGGCAAGGTGATACCCTCTTTTGCATGGGGCCAGGCTCATGCAAATGAATGAACTCCCTCTCACTATAGCACAGGCGCTAAATGTGTACCAGTACCATCAGTATTACAGAAGGTGCCGCGCAACCGTCTGAGGCTAATTCTGTAATACCAAAGTGCCCAGGGGGCGCACAAAGTGGGTGCACGTGCCCTTGGGGCCCCCAGGGCACCTGCGTAACAGCCCCAGGAAGCCCGCTCCCCAGTTAACAGGAATCTTTTCATACAGAGTGCCCAAAAGGCCATCACTTTTGGACACCTAAGGAAGGAGTACTTGGAAATGGACAAATGACCGACTCACGTTCGTTTCTGGAGTCCTGTGTGGAGTCGCATTGTTTTTCTGAATCTTTATGCTTGCTGCCAGTTTCGTTGTTAAGACAACATTGATTGCTGGCATTAGTCGCAGTATTTAATATCAGGCTGGGGTTGTTCTTAGTAGTTTGGCAGTAAATGCAAGTTTTATTTGCCAATAATAGGTGCCAGTAATGTAAAAGTGCAAACAAGTCTGACCAATTTTGGTTCCAGTTTCTAAACAGCGAAACTTCATTTAAAGGAATTAGAAACGACAGTACACTCTTTCTAAACGCCCATTCCTAATAGTCATATGATTGCTCTAAATACGTGTGCACAACTAATATAATTTTATGTTTTTCAAGTTGAGAAAGCAATGATAATTCATTTTAACATTTAAAGAAAAAAGTACATTTGGTGCATGTTCTGAATCACTGTACATGTTTTCTCATTAGCAGTTCTGTTATTCACACCAACTATTTTAGATATTTTTTCAACAGCTTGTTGGCAATGTTTAATGTGTCACACCCTTCCGCGTGTGCAAAGCAATATTGAAATAACCATGCTTTTAGAGATATCAAGCCCACAATGAAGAGTGTGGTGTGCATCAATTGAGGCTGTATCTTTCGCTGGCAATGCCTTGCTTGTCAAAAAGGAAACAATTAGGAATTATAAAAAGTTAAAGGTGTTTCTCAGCTCCGCTAACACAATCAGTATAGGATGGGCAGTCAGCAGTGGAATCTCCCTGCAAACAGAACAGTTGCATCAGCTGTCCCAAATTATGTCTCACACACACACAGACCATAAACAGCCAAAGCATTCAAACATTCCATCACACACAAAAAAGTAGAACATGGGGAGCAGCAGTTCACACTTCCTTGCACCCTCAGGACAGCTGAAACATGTTCACGTTTTCTCGATGTACAAACAGTAGGTGCTGGGATGGGAATGTCTCCCAAATGGTGAATGAGAATGTACCCTAACCTTAGTCCCTGCTTGTTTGTGAAACTAGTATCCCAAATTTTTGTGTTGATCCTGGCATCTCGCTAATTTAGCTTGTGTGCAGAAGCTTGGGCCTGGAAGGACATTAAGGGCCATATTTATACTTTTTGACGCAAAACTGCGCTATCGCAGTTTTGCGCCAAAAAGATTAGCGCCGGCTAACGCCATTCTGAAGCGCCATGCGGGCGCCGTATTTATTGAATGGCGTTAGCCGGCGCTAGCAGACCGGCGCTGCCTGGTGTGCGTGGAAAAAAACCACGTACACCAGGCAGCGCCGGCGTTGGGGAAAATGGCGTTAGGGCGTCTTAAAATGGGGCAAGTCAGGTTGAGGCAAAAAAATCGCCTCCACCTGATTTGCGCCATTTTTAACGACGCCCAGACGCCATTTACATGACTCCTGTCTTAGTAAAGACAGGAGTCATGCCCCCTTGCCCAATGGCCATGCCCAGGGGACTTATGTCCCCTGGGCATGGTCATTGGGCATTGTGGCATGTAGGGGGGCACAAATCAGGCCCCCCTATACCAAAAAAAATTATATAAAAAAAAAAAATTATACTTACCTGAACTTACCTGAATGTCCCTGGGATGGGTCCCTCCATCCTTGGGTGTCCTCCTGGGGTGGGCAAGGGTGGCAGGGGGGTTCCCTGGGGGCATGGGAGGGCAGCTGTGGGCTCATTTTGAGCCCACAAGTCCCTTAACGCCTGCCCTGACCCAGGCGTTAAAAAGAGGCGCAAATGCAGGTTTTTTTGCCCCGCCCACTCCCGGGCGTGATTTTTGCCCGGGAGTATAAATACGACGCATTTGCGTCGCAGTCATTTTTTTAGACGGGAACTCCTACCTTGCATCTCATTAACGCAAGGAAGGCGTTCACGCAAAAAAATGACGCTCATTCCTCATGCTTTGGCGCTAGACGCGTCTAACGCCAAAGTATAAATATGGCGTTAGTTTTGCGCCGAATTTGCGCAAATTCGGCGCAAACGGAGTATAAATATGCCCCTAAGTGTACCCTTTTTAGGGCACAGGACAGCCGCCCATTCCCTGGGTAAATCACGTAAAAGGCAGTACGGGACATATTCAAGAAAAGTGGCACTACACACAGTGCAGAGCCACTTTTCTTGCACCCCTTAGCGCCCCCCTAACGCCACCATGTGTGTGCCATATTTAAAATGCGGTGCACCATGGTGGTAGTTAGGAGACTAGCATCATAATTTTTGACGCTAGTCGGCACTTTGCAGGATTTGCGTAAAAAAGTCTGACACTAATCCTGCAAAGCAACCAAAAGGCCCACTGAAACCAATGGGAGCCTCCTTTTAATGCGTGCTCTGAGCAAGCGTTAAAAGTGTCGAAAAAAATGACGCAAAGAAATCTCCTAGATTTCTTTGTGCTGTTTTTTGGCCACCCTAATGAGGGAAGGCCCCCTTTGCAGACATTATGCCTGGCGCAAAGGCTTACAAAGTGGTGCAATGCATGCATTGCGCCACTTTGTAAATATGGTGCAGGTATTTTAGCCTTGTTGGGAAAGCTTAAAAAAAAGACGCTAATGCGGCGCAAGGAGGCGCTAGGGGTTCATAAGGGTTTAGGACGACAGCCCATTTCCCGGGTCACTCATGTAAACTGAGTTTTGGTCAATTAGGCATGTGCCCAGACCTTTTTTTATCTGTGTCAGGCAGAGGAGAGTCTACTAACTCCTTTCATGCAAAGTAATGTTTTAATGTAATCCCAGAATGTTCACTCACATTCCACTTGTATGATGAATGCATGTACATGCAGTGGGAGTGTAGCAGAGATATGAGATTAGGACTCTGTGTATGGTTTGACTTTGAGTACTGGAACCAGTTGGATCCGTTTTGGTTGGGCCCCTGGCTTAGCATGGTACAAGAGGAGAGGAATAAGCTTCTCCAGACAGTGAAGTGCAGTGTCTGCAAACCTGTGGCAGGAGGGTGGAGATCCAGACACTGAAGTGAGAGAGAATGGTGACAGGGCTATGTAAATGATGTAAATGATGAACCTGTTGAACACTGTCATTGTTAGGTGGTAGAGATTAAGGGTGGGACTCAAGTTTTTGTTCTTCACAGTGAGGATGTTTGTAGGCAGGACCTATAATTTTTGCTATCCTTGATTGCTGCTTCTGCAACGTTGATGAGAGCTGGGTGCAGTGACCTTACACTTCATTGTACCATTGTATTGCGTACTACTGGTTGATACCAGTCTGATTGCTACCTGACACAAATGCTGTGTCTGGGCAGCAGCCAGAAAGAGAGCCACCAAACCCAGTTCTGAAATCATAGACAGCAAATCAGCATCCACAGTTTGAAAAATGTGACTAAAAGTGGGATCAAAAGCACTCCACTTTGCTCGGGTTACAAGTTCTTCATGACAGATGAAAGGAGTGCTCCACAGAGCACTTGAAGAATTACTGTGTGACCAGGGCTGGTACCTGCATGGCAGTCAGTCTCCCAGAACCAAAAGGACACCAACTGAATTTTGCATGGCTTGCTGGAGAAGATGAACTTCTGCCTAGCACCTAGAAGCGTTGCATGCCTGCTCATAGACAGAAGGGAAATGAATGACCCTGCAATATGAGAGACAGTACAGGCAGGGATGCCAGCTGCTTTCCTGATGTGTGGCATACCAAGAGGTGCTGATGCCCTTGGTAGTGAAACTGGAGCTGACCGGTGTCATGAAGAGTCTCCCATTTTAGCTCCTATTGTGACCTGCATACAGAAATCAAGCCTGAGAAGTAGCTACATGGTGCCTTCACCCCCTGCAAAGCCGAAAAGGTTGGTGTTACTACTGACCAACTCTAAATGAATCCAGTGGAGGGGCTGGTGTTGATACTCAAGTGGAAGCCTGATTCCGACCTGGACACTGCACCTTCTAGATGATCACCCATTTGATGTTGGTCTAGAGACCACAACTGCTTACAATCAGCATGCATTGGATCCCAGCCTGGAAGTCCCATCTGCTAGGACAGGTTCCTCATTGAGCAGGCCTGCCTTGCTGCTCACCTGCTTTGGTCCAAGTAAAGCTGCTGCCATGGTCAACTATTAGCAGAGCTGTTACTGATAGCACCACCCGCTAGTGCCAAATGACTATAGCAATGTGAGCAGATAACAGGGTGTCACATGCAAAAGGCTGAGTTAGATGTACAGGCTGTGTTCTGCAGTCAGGACCATTGGGAACAAAGTGCTGAACTAAACTTTGCCTGAAAAGATACCTAGTGAACAGAACCCTAAGCTAAGGATGTGTATATGCGTGAGGTAAAAGCCTCATGAACGCTACAGAAACTCCTACAATGGGGAGATGGCACCATAGAGGGTGGAAACTATGACCTATTGTGCCTGGAATCACTATCCGAGAGCTGCACTCCATTGCATTGTGTTGGGCTATATTTTGCTGTGTTACTAAAGTGCTTTTTTAGCTACGCTACTGGGCTGGGCAATGTATTATTGTATCTGCTGTTTTACTATTGAGTTCTGAGCTTTTGCCACCCTCCCCCATGCTCCCTACCTGAGAAGCCTTTGACTGCTCAGTCTTGCCACCCTGAAAGTCAAGTGCAGAAAGGGTTTGCTTGGCTCAGTTTGCTGAACCATAGTATAAAAGACCTCAGGACACTAGTGGCAAACATCCTCAAACTCTATGGTTGAGGCCCAGTACCCACGCTCTGCACCTTCTGGGTCATCTAACAGAAACCTGTTACGTACCAGTTATCATATCTTAGTTTGTCATCAGCTTTAAATGTCATCTTAACCAACCTTGTGTAGTCTCTGAAATGGGCACCAGGATCCTGTTCTAGTGCCGTAAATAGGTTCATACCCAGTCCAGTCTGGGTCCCACAGTCACTCAAGTTGTTGCCCTACATATCTCTAGTTAGCCGCGGGCAACTACAAATCTACACTGTGGAGGCATTTGCAGTGTCACTTCATGACCCATACTTCAGTTTCTTTAAGATCACATTCTTACAACAGTAAATGCAAGACAAATTAAGAAATTAATACATGTCACGAAGAGGGACTTTTCAAATCATGGCACAGTTTTCTTCTTTTTAATTACCTATGATACGGATTCCCGAAATGGGCAGACACTATACCATAATTTTTCGGATACAGTAAAAATAATATATCTGGAACCCAAAGATTTTAACGTAAAAACAAATTAAACAAGTATTTTCTTAAAATTCTATACTAATGAATCAAGCTCTTTAAACCAAAGAGAATAGGAAAAATAGAGAAAAGAGAAGAGAGAGCATGGACCAAGTGTTCATTAATGAGAGACAGTATGGGTAGAGTGGTGAATCAGAAACTAGAACTTTGAAGATCAATATGCGGTTCTCTTCAATGTGTGAAAGTATCAGGTGTACCCAGATACTTTCCCACCTTGTATCTGGAAATAGGGTCCACATCGTACATAACACTGCCATATGACTGCCAAACCTCCACTCAGCGTAGTCTTCCTTAGGATTTACTATGACCACACAGTTCTTAAAGATGCTTCCGCTCTTATGCCAACATGTGCCCTTGGTTTTTAACTACGTTCATGAGTGCTTTCAATCACTGACGTACCATGGTGCAAGGTACATAGAGCTTGCAAAATGGATTTGGATGTAAGTCTTCCCCAAAATCTGCCTGGATTCGCAGGAGACTAAAACCCCTACAGATGAGGGATGATAACAGAATAAAAACATGGCAGGACACTATGATGGTTTTCAAAAATTAACTAGTTGTCCAAGTATCGTAATATACAAACGATCCACAGATATCTTCCAGTGGACATTAAACTAATTTTACCAGAAATGTTTACATCTCTATTGCTGTTAAATGTGCAACAATCTTGTATTAAGCACATCAGAAAGCTGTGTAAAAAACAAACAATTAGATCTTATGAAGACTTAGTGGAAGAGTATCATCTCCCAGAGAAGGGTTTTCTAAATACCTTCGGTTTAGACATTATTATGGGGGTCATTCTGACCCCGGCGGTCCATTGGAGGGAGCACCGCCAACAGGCTGGCGGTGCTCCACAGGGTATTCTGACCGCGGCGGTTCAGCCGCGGCCAGAAAGGGAAAACCGGCGGTCTTCCGCCGGTTTTCCGCTGCCCTAGGAATCCCCCATGGCGGCGCAGCTTGCTGCGCCGCCATGGGGGATTCTGACACCCCATACCGCCATCCTGTTCCTGGCGGTTCGCTTTGTATTTCAGTGTCTGCCTTCGCACCTTCCCACTCCGCCGGCTCAATTCTGAGCCGGCGTCCACGTGGGAAGGATGATTTGCACTGGGCTGGCGGGCGGCCTTTTGGCGGTCGCCCGCCAGCCCAGTGCAAATCCCAAAATACCCTCAGCGGTCTTTCGACCGCGGAGCGGTATTTTGGAGGGGGTGAGAATCACCCCCTATCTGTTTCAATCAGATGAAATACTTGACAAAATTGACCTGTTCAACATTCTTTTCAAGCTTTCTATGCCCAACATTAAAAGCATATACACTGACATAGGCCACTACTCATCAAACTGTAATAGGAAATTAGCAGAGGCGTGGACTCAGGCTCTGAGAGTAACAGTGACCAGCGACACTATAATACGAGGTTTGCACTCAGCAGTAAATACCTCAGAACAGCAATCTTATTATGAGCCCGACTCTTTAAAACTGTACATAGCCTTTATTACATTCCTAGCAGGCTAAATGCTTCGAAGTGTCAGTCTGATTTCAAGTGTCCCAGATGTTTGATTGGACACTCTGATGATGTCCACATATTTGTGCCTTGTAATATGTTGAGGAAACTTTGGTGTATTATATCTCATAAGCTTTCTGAGAACTTGATTACAGATATAACTCACTCCATTCTTTATTGTATTGGGTAGTGATGGATCCAGTTCTAATTTACTAACTGTATTGTTTTATGCTTTGGCAACCACTGTGGCTAAACACATAGGGGGTTATTCCAACTTTGGAGGAGGTGGTAATCCGTCCAAAATGTGACGGATTTACCACCAGCCGTATTACGAGTTCCATAGTTTATAATGGACTCGTAATACGGCTGGTGGTATATCCGTCACTTTACCGTCACTTTTGGGACAGATTACCACTTCCTCCAAAGTTGGAATAACCCCCATAATCGCTAAGCATTGAAAAGATTCTAAGCCACCTGATTGCATACGGTGATGGCTGACAATGTGCTGCACATTTGAGAATGTGTAATATTGCATCAAAGGCAAAGGAGAGGAAGATCACAGCTGAAGTATGGTGACATTCCTCACATAGGAATTGCAGGGTATCTTTCTGACTTTTTCTGTTGACTGAGTGCATTCAATGATTGTGTGGCTATAACAGGAGGTATATGATTATTTAGTGGGCATCCTGGGGGTGATTCTGACCCCGGCGGTCAGAGACCGCCGGGGCCAGGGTCGGCGGGAGCACCGCCGACAGGCCGGCGGTGCCCCGCAGGGCATTCTGACCGCGGCGGTTCGGCCACGGTCAGATGCGGAAAACCGGCGGTCTCCCGCCGGTTTTCCGCTGCCCATGTGAATCCTCCATGGCGGCGGAGCGCGCTCCGCCGCCATGGGGATTCTGACACCCCCTACCGCCATCCTGTTCCTGGCGGGTTTCCCGCCAGGAACAGGATGGCGGTAGGGGGTGCCGCGGGCCCCTGGGGGCCCCTGCAGTGCCCATGCCAATGGCACGGGCACTGCAGGGGCCCCCGTAAGAGGGCCCCACTTTGTATTTCAGTGTCTGCTGCACCCGTCGCACCTTCCCACTCCGCCGGCTCAATTCTGAGCCGGCGTCCTCGTGGGAAGGATGATTTGCCCTGGGCTGGCGGGCGGCCTTTTGGCGGTCGCCCGCCAGCCCAGGGCAAATCCCAAAATACCCTCAGCGGTCTTTCGACCGCGGAGCGGTATTTTGGTGGGGGAACTCTGGCGGGCGGCCTCCGCCGCCCGTCAGGGTCAGAATGACCCCCCCTGTACTCCTTTTTCCTTTATTATTTGTATCAAGATTGTCTATGTACACTTGCAGCCACTATATAATGTAGAGAGGTATGTCTGCAGTCTTCTAAGCCACTTCAGCAGCAGGGCCATGATGATCCCATGGAAATACCGGGAGATTCACTGGAGACCTGAAGAGAACAGCCAACAGGCAGCAGCTTGCAAAATACCTAATAGCACAAGTCAGACCTGAACAGTCGTAAGACAAGGAGCAGAAAATGAGACAAGTGAGAGGAGCTCAATAAATGTGCGTGAACTGGATCAGGAAGAGAACCCTACACCCTACAACATTGACAGTTGCCAGGGGAGGAAGTGAGACCTCTGGTGCTACATATGTTGTCCAGAAGAGGTAGTGCATGTCAAATTATTCCGATTGAAATATTGCCACCGCCCTATGCTCCCCAGTCACCATTGCCCAGTCACTTAATTTTCTGCAGATATGGTGACCCTGTCTATGATGCTGCAAGCTACCTGTGCACCACCACCTCAGAGCGTGATTTGGTAAGCATTTATCTAAGCCACAGGACCTGACAGGAACAAACATCTCATTTCATTTTCTTTCATGCTGTTTAATTGGCTATTACACCAACAACTTTCTGTTCTTTTCTGCCTCTATAAATAATCTGGTGTGCAGGGCATGATGTACTTCAGTGACTCTCATGCCATAGTGATACTCCTTCAGTCCGGACGTGGACATCTTAGTGGTCACTTTATTGGGAAGCTCTCATACACCCCTTCCAGCTTTGTTGTCTGTTAGAAATGGTTTTTTTGGATAGCAGTCAGGTTACCCCCTGTCCAAGCAAGAACCCTCTCTCTAGTCAGGGTAAGTCACACACAATCCAAATTATCCTGTGCCCACCCTGTGGTAGCTTGGCACTGATTAGTCAGGCTTAACTTAGAAGGGAATGTGTAAAGTATTTGTGCAATAAATCATACAATAACACAATATAGCACCACAAAAATACACCACACAGTGTTTAGAAAAATATATAATATTTATCTGGGCATTTGTAGGTCAAAACGATAAAAGATACAATCTGAAATTGTAGAGGTATCACTGAAAAGTGATATAAAGTGTCTTAAGTCTTTAAAAATCAAACAAAGGGGGTGATTCTGACTGTGGCGGGCGGCCGAGGCCGCCCGCCACAGTCCCGCCGACAAATGACCGCACCGCGGTCAAAAGACCGCGGCGGCCATTCTTACATTTCCGCTGGGCCGGCGGGCGCTCTCCAAAAGAGCGCCCGCCGGCCCAGCGGAAATGCCCCTGCAACGAGGATGCCAGCTCCGAATGGAGCCGGCGGAGTTGCAGGGGTGCGACGGGTGCAGTGGCACCCGTCGCGTATTTCAGTGTCTGCTTTGCAGACACTGAAATACTTTGCGGGGCCCTCTTACGGGGGCCCCTGCAGTGCCCATGCCATTGGCATGGGCACTGCAGGGGCCCCCAGGGGCCCGCGGCACCCCCTACCGCCATCCTGTTCCTGGCGGGAGACCCGCCAGGAACAGGATGGCGGTAGGGGGTGTCAGAATCCCCATGGCGGCGGAGCGCGCTCCGCCGCCATGGAGGATTCTCCCGAGCAGCGGAAAGTCGGCGGGAGACCGCCGACTTTCCGTTTCTGACCGCGGCTGAACCGCCGCGGTCAGAATGCTCGAGGGAGCACCGCCAGCCTGTTGGCGGTGCTCCCGTGGTCGGTGACCCTGGCGGTCACCGGCCGCCAGGGTCAGAATGACCCCCAAAGTCTCTTTCAAGCACAAAGTACCTGGTTTGGAGTGGAAAATCTCCGCAGAGGGCCGCAGAGGAGGAGGTGCGTGGAAAAATGGTGTGTGCGTCGGTTTCGCCCCTTCACACACGGACTTGCGTCGTTATTTTCCACGCGGGGAGAGGTGCGTCATTCTAAGGGAAGAAAAATTGTGTGTGCGTCGGTTTCGCCCCTTCACACACGGACTTACATCGTTATTTTTCACTCGGGGAAGACGTGCGTCGTTTTCCGGCACGCGGACCGTCTCCTTCTTTGGGTCGCGGGATTACCAGATGTCCCACGGTCTGTGCGTGGAATCCTAGGCTTGTTATCCGGCTGCGCGTCGTTCCATTGGGCTGTGCGTGGAATTTTCTTCCTCACGGCAGGCGTTGCGTCGATTTCCTCTCTGGAAGTTGGGCGGCGTTGTCCCAGCGGGCAGTGCGTCTAAGTTCCGGTCGCACCGCAGGCGTCGCATCGAGCGGCGTCTTTCCGGATCGGAGTCCAGTTGAAAAAGAGAAGTCTTTTTGGTCCTGAGACTTCAGGGAACAGGGGGCAAGATCTATCCAGGCCCTTGGAGAGCACTTTTGCAGCAAGACAAGAGTTCAGCAAGGTAGCAGGCCAACAGCAAGGCAGCAGTCCTTTGTAGAAAGCAGTCAGGTGAGTCCTTTGAGCAGCCAGGCAGTTCTTCTTGGCAGGATGCAGGTTCTGGTTCAGGTTTCTTCTCCAGCAAGTGTCTGATGTGGTAGGGCAGAGGCCCTGTTTTATACCCAAATGTGCCTTTGAAGTGGGGGAGACTTCAAAGAGTGGCTTAGAAGTGCACCAGGTCCCCTTTCAGCTAAATCCTGTCTGCCAGGGTCCCAGTAGGGGTGTGGCAGTCCTTTGTGTCACTGCAGGCCCTCCACCCTCCCAGCCCAGGAAGACCCATTCAAAATGCAGATGTATGCAAGTGAGGCTGAGTACCCTGTGTTTGGGGTGTGTCTGAGTGAATGCACAAGGAGCTGTCAACTAAACCCAGCCAGATGTGGATTGTAAGGCACAGAAAGATTTAAGTCCAAAGAAATGCTCACTTTCTAAAAGTGAAATTTCTAGAATAGTAATATTAAATCCAACTTCACCAGTCAGCAGGATTTTGTATTACCATTCTGCCCATACTAAATATGACCTTCCTGCTCCTTTCTGATCAGCAGCTACCACTTCAATAGTGTATGAGGGCAGCCCCCAGGCCTCACAGTAGTGTAAAAACGAATTTAGGAGTTTTACACTACCAGGACATGTAAACTACACAGGTACATCTCCTGCCTTTTACCCACACAGTACCCTGCTCTAGGGGTTACCTAGGGCACTCTTTAGAGGTGACTTATGTGAAGATAAAGGGGAGTTTTAGGCTTGGCAAGTACTTTTAAATGCCAAGTCGAATTGGCAGTGAAACTGCACACATAGGCCTTGCAATGGCAGGCCTGGGACAAGGTAAAGGGGCTACTTGAGTGGGTGGCACAACCAGTGCTGCAGGTCCACTAGTAGCATTTAATCTACAGGCCCTAGGCACATACAGTGCACATTACTAAGGACTTATAAATAGATTAAATAGTCCAATTGGGTATGAGCCAAAGTTACCATGTTTAAAGGGAGAGAGCATATGCACTTTAGCACTGGTTAGCAGTGGTAAAGTGCGCAAAGTCTAAAAGCCAGCAAAAACAGAGTCCAAAAAGTGGAGGGAGGGAGGCAGGCAAAAAGTTAGGGGTGACCACCCTAAGGCATGTCAGGTCTAACATGTGTCCCCCCCAGCTGAAAGTGGGGAGAGCTACCCGACCTCCTGGGAGCTCTCATCGCTAAGGCGGAAGTATCTGGAGAGACCATCAGGATTGGCGTGGTCAACCCCTGGGCGATGCTCCACCGTAAAGTCCATCCCCTGTAGGGAAATTGAACACCTCAAGAGTTTTGGATTCTCACCCCACATCTGCATGAGCCATCTGAGGGGCCTGTGGTCTGTCTGAACCCGGAAGTGAGTCCCAAACAGGTAGGGTCTTAGCTTCTTCAGTGCCCAGACCACAGCAAATGCTTCTCTCTCAATAGCACTCCACCTCTGTTCCCGTGGTAATAGTCTTCTGCTAATAAAGACTACTGGTTGGTCTGAGCCCTCCTCATTTAGCTGTGCTAGAACAGCCCCTATGCCATGCTCTGAAGCGTCTGTCTGCACAATAAGTTCCTGAGAGTAGTCAGGGGCCAGTAGCACGGGCTTTGCACATGGCTTCCTTCAGAGAATCAAAGGCTTTCTGACAAGCCTCTGTCCAATTCACCAACCTAGGTTGTTTCTTGGACGTGAGTTCTGTCAAGGGTGGCACAATGGTACCATAGCCCTTGACGAATCTGCAGTAGTATCCAGTGAGGCCTAAAAAGGCTCTCACCTCAGTCTGTGTTCTAGATGGTTGCCAGGCCTTGATAGTTTCAATCTTGGCCTGGAGTGGCTTCACCTTGCCACCACCTACTAGGTGTCCCAAGTACACCACAGAACCCTGCCCAATCTGGCACTTACTAGCCTTGATAGTCAGGCCTGCCTGTTGCAGAGCCTGAAGCACCTCCTTGAGGTGGAGCAGGTGTTCCTCCCAGCTGGAACTTTAGACACCGATGTCATCCAGGTAAGCTGCACAGTAGGCATCTTTACTAGCTAGGACCCCGTTAACCAACCGTTGGAATGTAGCTGGGGCATTTTTCAACCCAAATGGCATCACCCGGAATTGGTAATGGCCATCAGGGGTGGAAAATGCTGATATTTCTTTAGCCCCCTCAGTCAGGCCGATCTGCCAGTACCCTGAAGTAAGATCAAATGTACTCAGGAACTTGGCAGCGCCTAGTCTGTCAACTAGCTCATCAGCTCAGGGATGGGGTGAGCATCAGTCCGGGTGACTGAGTTGAGATCCCGGTAGTCCACACAGAACCTGAGTTCTGGCTTCGCACCTGGGGCAGTAGCCTTAGGGACCAATACCACAGGGCTGGCCCAGGGACTACTGGATTTCTCAATAACCCCTAAAGTCAACATCTTGGAGACCTCCTCCTTGATGCTGGCCTTTACCTTATCCAACAACCTGTAAATTGTGTTCTTCACAGGGGGACTGTCACCTGTGTCAATGTCATGAACACAGAGGTGGGTCAGTCCAGGAGTAAGGGAGAACAGGGGGGAGAACTGCTCTAACAGCTCATAGCAGTCTCCTCTCTGGGTTAGAGTCAGGGAGTCAGAGAGAATGACGCCCTCCACTGACCCATCCCCTTCTTTGACAGAGAGGAGGTCGGGGAGAGGTTCACTCTCCTCTTCCATGCCCTCATCTGTGACCAGGAGCATACTGACCTCAGACCTCTCAAAGTGAGGTTTGAGCCGGTTGTGATGGAGTACCCTTAGGGGGTGCCTAGGGGTCTTGAGGTCCACTAGGTAAGTGGCCTCCCCTTTACGCTCCTTGATCTCAAAGGGGCTAGTCCAGCTGTCCTGGAGAGCCCTGGGCTCTACTGGCTCCATCACCCAAACTTTGTCTCCAGGTGAGAACTCAACCAGAGTGGTCTTCCGGTCATACCACTCCTTCATCACCTCTTGACTGGTCTCGAGGTTACTCTTGGCCTGCTTCCAGAAGCATTGGGTTTGGTTGCGGAGGGCCAGCATGTAGCTGACCACATCCTGGGGAGGTGACTTGGGAGCTTTCTCCCAGCCCTCTTTAACAATGCTTAGGGGTCCCCTGACGGTGACCATAGAGAAGCTCAAAGGGGCTGAACCCCACCCCTTTCTGGGGCACCTCTCTGTAAGCAAACAACAGGCATGGTAAGAGGACGTCCCACTTACGCCTCATGGCATCAGTCAGGCCACTAATCATGCCCTTCAGGGTCTTGTTGAATCTCTCAACAAGCCCATTGGATTGAGGATGATAAGGGGTGGTAAACCGGTAGGTCACCCCACACTCATCCCACATAGGCTTCATGTATGCAGACATGAAGTTTGTGCTCCTGTCAGACACAACCTCCTTAGTGAATCCCACACGGGTAAATATCCCCAACAGGGCTCTGATCACCACCGGTGCAGTCACTGTTCTCAGAGGGATTGCCTCTGGATAGCGGGTGCATGGTCCTCCAAAAAAAGGATAAACCTCTTGCCCAAGGCAGTTTTGGGGTCCAAGGGACCAACAATGTCGATGCCCACCCTTTCAAAGGGGGTGCCAATGACTGAGAGTGGGAGCAGGGGAGTCTTAAGCTGTTTCCCTGTTTTCCCACTAGCCTGGCAGGTGGGACAAGCTCTGCAGAAGTTATCTGAGGCTGTCCTCATTCTGGGACAATGGAAGTGGGTGACAAGCCAGTTAAAGGTCTTGTCTTGGCCCAGGTGTCCTGCCAGGGGGATGTCATGAGCCAGACCCAGTAGGAAGGTCCGGTAACACTGGGGGACGACCAGCACATGGGCTGCCCCAGGACCTGGAACCTTAGGCTCACTGTGAAGGAGATCATTCTCCCAGTAAAGATGGTGACTGCCAGAGGCGTCACCTGCTGCTTGGGTTGTGGCCTGTTGCCTCAGACCCTCAAGGGCGGGGCATTCCTTCTGCGCCTTGCAGAATTCTGTCCTGGTTGGCCCGCCTTCTACTTGCCAGCCAGCAAGTTCAGGTAGGTTACCCAGGTCAGCTATGTCCTCCTCAGTTGGCTCAGGGGCCTCCTCCTTCTCAGGGGCCCCGTCCACCACCGTGGGAACATTTGAGGCGGGTTTTCCGCGCCTCTTGCCCTTCCTCTTTGCAACTATCTGGGCCATTTTTCCAGGCTCCAGACGTCCTTGACTCCCTTCCTGGGCAGCCATGGACTGTGTAGTCATGCAGACCCACTCAGACAACCCTAACATCTCCAGGTGGGATCTGAGCTCTACCTCTTTCCAAGCAGTATGCTCAAGATCATTGCCTAACAGACAATCTACAGGCATGGAAGGACTCACAGCTACTTTCAGAGTACCAGAGACCCCCCCCCCACTCAAAGGGAACCTGAGCCACCGGTAGGTGGCTCTCACGATTGTCAGCGACTATGACCTGGTGGAATGTATTAGGGACTATCTGCTCTGTTGACACCAGTTGACTCTTGACAGTAGTCATACTGGCTCCTGTGTCATGCAGAGCCTCCACCTTTTGCCCATCAATGGTGACCCACTGCCTGTACTTGGAAGTATTTTGGGGCATGTGGGCTTTGGGCACCATTTCTCTTTCTCCCAGGGACACTAGGGAAACCTCTGCCTGTTCCCCAAAGCTATCTGGGTCCATCTCCCCCCGAGCGCTACACTAGTCAACCCAGGTGTCTGTCCGCTAGTGGACGGTGCTGTCTTGGAACACTGGGAGCCGCCCTTATAGTGACCATACTGGTAGCACTCTAAGCATTTGGGGTTGGATTTCCCTGATTTATCATAAGTCCCTGGCTTTTTCCCAAATCTGGAAGAGGAATGGTTGCCACCCCTTCCTGGGAATTCTTTTGGGGGCCTTTTGAGAGTTCCTTATCTGTAAGTTTATCTCCCCCCTCTTTCTTCTGTTGGGAACCCTGACCACCCTTGTGGGTGCCCCCCCGATACCTTTTTGGACATTCTGGTGCTAACCCAGAGGTCCGCCTCCTCAGCAAGCTTCCTGGGATCAGTCAGCTTACTATCTACCAAGTGCTGGCGCAACTCTGTAAAAGTAGTATTGAGCATATGCTCTCTCAGAATCAAGTCATATAACCCTTTGTAATCATCTACTTTGTTGCCCCGCACCCATCCATTCAGTGCCTTACTGGAAAAGTCAAAGAAATCTACCCATGTTTGTGTGGATTGTTTCGTGCTGTCCCTGAACCTCTGACGGTATCCCTCAGGGTCAGCCCAAACTTGGCAAGTAAAATGGCTTTCTGAAGTGGGTATGTGTTTTGATCTGGTTTATCCAATGTGAGAAGTGTGTCCCTCCCCAATGGTGGCACATAACCCCACATAGCTGTATGCCATTGCCCTTCAGGAACCTCATGAGCCCTTAGTGCAACTTCATAAGCAGCTAACCATTTAACTACGTCATCTCCCACCACAAAACTGGGCACCACATTTTTGGGTATACAAACCTTCTTTTCTCCAGCAGGTCCTGTCTGTATGCTGCCACCATTACTGCTGGATTCAGACTGTCTCACCTTGATCTCCAGCTCCTTGAGACTCAGTTCATGAGCCACCAATAGTTTATTTTCAGCCAAAGCTCTCTCAGCTGCAGCTTCAGCTCTTTCAGCTTCCATCTGTTTGACTGCTCTTTCAGCCTCCATCTGTTTGGCTGCTCTTTCAGCTTCAGCTCGCTTAGCTTCTCTCTCTGCCCTCCTTCCCCCCTGTTGAGCCTCAATTTTCAGTTTTGCCATTTGTAATTGGAACTCCCTTTCTTCTCTCCTTTACTCTGCGGTCAGGCTTTGCTCAGAGACACTGCTCCCTGGTCTGGAAGGGGGCACAATTGCAGTGGTAACATTACCCACTGATGGCAGTAAATCCTCTGAGGGGCTATTTTCTGGCTCCTCTTCCTCATCATCCTCCTCTGAATGGGCTTCTGCCCAGGCCCTCAGCGCCACTTGAAAGTCCTCCTTTTTGGAGGCCCCTTGGGTGGGTACTCTCATAACCCTGAAGAACCCTTTTAGCTGTTTGACAGTATATGTCTCCAACAAGGCTAGGTCCAAATCTCCTGCTTGTGACCCAGCCAGAGACATGTTGAGTGAGGATTTAGTTTTTGAAAATTGTCAGCAAAAAGAGATAAAAATCAAGTTGACATTCAACTGTGGGTAGGTAGTGAAATACTTAGCTACTGTAAGTCACTGCACAAATACAAGTCCTATCCTCACCGCTGATCACCAATGTTAGAAATTGGTTTTTTGGTTGGCAGTCAGGTTACCCCCTGTCCAAGCAAGAACCCTCACTCTAGTCAGGGTAAGTCACACACAATCCAAATTATCCTGTGCCCACCCTCTGGTAGCTTGGCACTGAGCAGTCAGGCTTAACTTAGAAGGCAATGTGTAAAGTATTTGTGCAATAAATCATACAATAACACAACATAGCACCACAAAAATACACCACACAGTGTTTAGAAAAATATATAATATTTATCTGGGTATTTGTAGGTCAAAACGATAAAAGATGCAATATGAAATTGTAGAGATATCGCTGAAAAGTGATATAAAGGGGGTCATTCCGACCCCGCACGCCAACAGGCTGGCGGTGCCCCGCAGGGCATTCTGACCGCGGCGGTTTGGCCGCGGTCAGAAGAGGAAAACCGGCGGTCTCCCGCCGGTTTTCCGCTGCCCTGGGAATCCCCCAAGGCGGCGCAGCTTGCTGCGCTGCCACAGGGGATTCCGACCCCCTCACCGCCATCCTGTTCCTGGCGGCTCCGGCCGCCAGGAACAGGATGGCGGTGAGGGGTGTCGTGGGGCCCCTGGGGGCCCCTGCAGTCCCCATGCCAATGGCATGGGCACTGCAGGGGCCCCCGTAAGAGGGCCCCACTTTGTATTTCAGTGTCTGCTTTGCAGACACTGAAATAAGCGACGGGTGCCACTGCACCCGTCGCACAAACCCACTCCGCCGGCTCCATTCGGAGCCGGCTTCCTCGTGGGGAGGGGTTTCCCGCTGGGCTGGCGGGCGGCCTTCTGGCGGTCGCCCGCCAGCCCAGCGGGAAAGCCAGAATGGCCTCCGCGGTCTTTCGACCGCGGAGCGGCCATATGGCGGCTCCCTCCAGGCGGGCGGCAACCCCCAAAGTGTCTTAAGTCTTTAAAAAGCAAACAAAGGTGGTCATTACAACCCTGGCGGACGGTGTTAAAGCTGCGGAAATACCACAAACAGGCCGGCGGACAAAAAAAGGGAATTACGGCCCTGGCGGAAATCGCCAACAAAGACATCCACTTTAACACATCGCCCGCCACGGCGGTACAGACAAACAGCGCGGCGGTCACCGCCAACAGACAGGCGGGAGACAATGTACCGCCCACACTATTATGACAGGCCAATCCGCCACCTTTTCCGGGGCGGATTCTCCGTGAATAAAAACACGGCAGAAACAGCTTTTGCTATGGGAAAACGCTCACCTTAACACACTCCACGAGGAACGACGACTCCATGGAGCCGGAACTCCAAATCCTACCTGCCTTTGTCTTTCTGCTCCTCTACGACCAACAGCGACGTAGGCACAGAAGATACCGGTGAGTACTGCATCTACGACACGGGGGAGGGGGGAGACACCCACCAAACACCCCCACCCCCACCCTCGCATATCACAACATACACACCAATGCAGTCAAAAATATCACATGAACAACCCACAATCCCCCCGGAAGAATGCAAAGACAAAGCGAATTTCGGTCAAACATTGTAATGTGCCAATATACATGTCATACAAAAAAATACTGATATATATCTCGAAATCTGTCATAATTATATATACAATACAAGAAGTAGTGCAGATATGTACACAACAATGTCCGTGCACCAACAGTCCAAAAATGCATGGGCGAGGCCCACAATAGATACCTGACCAAAATTGGAGAGAACACTGCCGGGGCATCAGATAGAACCACTACAAGCACCTCAGGGGGAAGGAAAGGGGGGCACCTCAGCCACATGAATGCGAAGCCAGATCCACAATGGGCTCCATGCCCATTGATGTATCCTGGGGAGTGCAAAGCCACAGTCTCTCAAGTCTCACAAGTGGGTGGCTTGCCCACTGTGCCATCCTGGGGAGTGCAAAGCCACAGTCTCTCAAGTCTCACAAGTGGGTGGCTTGCCCACTGTGCCATCCTGGGGAGTGCAAAGCCACAGTCTCACAAGTCTCTACAGTGGGTGGGTTGCCCACTGTTACATCCTGGGGAGTGCAAAGCCACAGTCTCACAAGTCTTTACAGTGGGTGGCTTGCCCACTGTTACATCCTGGGGAGTGCAAAGCCACAGTCTCACAAGTCTCTACAGTGGGTGGGTTGCCCACTGTTACATCCTGGGGAGTGCAAAGCCACAGTCTCACAAGTCTTTACAGTGGGTGGTTTGCCCACTGTTACATCCTGGGGAGTGCAAAGCCAGTCTCACAAGTCTCTACAGTGGGTGGGTTGCCCACTGTTACATCCTGGGGAGTGCAAAGCCACAGTCTCACAAGTCTCTACAGTGGGTGGGTTGCCCACTGTTACATCCTGGGGAGTGCAAAGCCACATTTTCGCTAGTATCTGCAGTTCTCTACTGGTACTGGGTGGGACTGGTGCCCAGACAGGATGAGTCTCCCCGTGAAAATTCATGTCCTGTCACTGTCCCAGCTGCACATGGGATACGAATGCCTGATGTGGCGGCCTATTCATACCCATACGGTGTTTGCCTTGTTCAGCGGTCTTCACCATGGCAGTATTTGCCCTGTTCAGCGGTCTTCACCATGGCGGTCTTTGCCCTGTTCAGCAGTGCTTAGCCATGGCAGTCTTTGCCCTGTTCAGCGGTCTTCACCATGGCGGTCTTTGCCCTGTTCAGCGGTGCTTAGCCATGGCAGTCTTTGCCCTGTTCAGCGGTGCTTAGCCATGGCAGTCTTTGCCCTGTTCAGCGGTCTTCACCATGGCGGTCTTTGTCATGTTCAGCGGTGCTTAGCCATGGCAGTCTTTGCCCTGTTCAGCGGTCTTCACCATGGCGGTCTTTGCCCTGTTCAGGGGTGCTTAGCCATGACAGTCTTTGCCCTGTTCAGCGGTGCTTAGCCAAGGCGGTCTTTGCCCTGTTCAGCGGTCTTCACCATGGCGGTCTTTGCCCTGTTCAGCGGTCTTCACCATGGCGGTCTTTGCCCTGTTCAGCGGTGCTTAGCCATGGCAGTCTTTGCCCTGTTCAGCGGTCTTCACCATGGCGGTCTATGGACTGTTCAGCGGTGCTCTGACATGGCGGTTCGGATACTGACATTGGTGTGTGGCAAGACGATCTCCACACTGTACATTGGTGTGTGGCATGACGTTCCATCATTGCCCAGCGGGGCTGTGGGATCCTGGTCCCTCCTGGGCTGTGACTCCGGCAGTAGTCAACTGACCAGTAACGAGACTTGGGCCCTCCTGGGCTGTAACTGGGCTGTGACTCTGGCGGTGGTCTCCTGACCAGTAACGAGACTTGGGCCCCCCTGGGCTGTGACTCTGGCGGTGGTCTCCTGACCAGTAACGATACTTGGGCCCTCCTGGGCTGTGACTCCGGCGGTGGTCTCCTGACCAGTAACGATACTTGGGCCCTCCTGGGCTGTGACTCCGGCGGTGGTCTCCTGACCAGTAACGAGACTTGGGCCCTCCTGGGCTGTGACTCCGGCGGTGGTCTCCTGACCAGTAACAAGACTTGGGCCCTCCTGGGCTGTGACTCCGGCGGTGGTCTCCTGACCAGTAACGATACTTGAGCCCTCCTGGGCTGTGACTCTGGCGGTGGTCTCCTGACCAGTAACGAGACTTGGGCCCTCCTGGGCACTGACTCCGGTGGTGGTCTCCTGACCAGTAACAACGGTGCTGGCGGTTGTGTCTTGACCCCCGGAAATGATGGCGCACTTCTCCGAACAGGCTGGGCAGACTTCCTTGCGACCTTCCCCACCTTCTTTGGAGTTGCAGCTGACTCACCAATCGCCTTCGTTCCCATTTCAGTTGTTGTCCCACCAGGAGTCTTGACACGGTCCCGTCGTCCACTCTCCAATTTCAGAGCCTTTACAGGGGGTGGGCTGCCAGTGCCTTGGCTCCGGGTCCTACTGCCTGCCCTGGTGGACGGTGCACTCCAAAAACCTGGAACACGCACCACTGGCACTGGAGGCTTTTTGGCTGAGGCGCTACGATGGGACTGATGAACTGGAGGGGGTGGGGGTGGGGGCAAACAGGTCAATTTGACAGAGGGACAGTTTCTGACGGACACTGGGATGGGTAGCTGGAGGGGGTCTGGGAGTGGAGGTAGAGGAGGTGGTTGTATGAGGTGTCACTTTAGGTGTTTTGGGTGCAGGTGCAGGTACTGGAGGCTGTCGTGAGGTGGATGGATGTTGGGTGAGTGATTGCTGGCGTTTGGGTACTTTGGGAGGGGGCGTCACAGACACACTGGGAGAGGACACAGGGGACGTGTAAATGGCAGTGGAGGTGGTGAGTGCAGGTGAGCGGCTTGTGGTGCTGGGTGTCCTGGTGCGAGTCCTAGTGCCTGTAGATGTGGTGCATGCAGGTGTGTGTGTAGATGACACTGGGAGGGAGGAGGGAGAAGAGGAGGAGGGGGACACAGTGGAGACAGTGGATGTTGCTGTGTCTGTATGGGTGTGATGCTTGTGTGAGTGCCTGTGGTGTGTGTGGTGCCTATGTTTGCTTGAGCTACTTTTGGGTGTTTACTTGTGTGCAGGCTGGTCTGTAGGTGTGCTTGGGATGGGCTGGGGTACAGGGGATTGGGTCTGGGTGGAGGAAGTTGGAGGGGGGAGGCTGGACACAAGGACAATGGCTGCCATCAGTGCTGAGGCCAGAGATTGCAGGGTTCGCTGAAGGACAGCCTGACCAGAATGAATGCCTTCCAGGAATGCATTACAGTGTTGCAACTCTCGTTCTACACCCTGGATGGCATTCACAATGGTAGACTGCCCAACAGTGAGTGACCTGAGGAGGTCAATGGCCTCCTCACTGAGGGCAGCAGGGGTGACTGGGGCAGGGCCTGAGGTGCCTGGGGCGAAGGTGATGCCCACCCTCCTGGGTGAGCGGGCACGGGGCGAACGCTGAAGGGCTGCTGGGAGGGCGGTGCTGGTAGGGGTGGTGGCGGCTGTACCTGTAGAAGTGGGGCGCACAGATGGTGCTGCCACCACAGGGGAGCTCACATCGGCGGACGAGTCCGTGTCGCTGGTTGGTGATCCTGTGGCCGACATGAAGCTCCCCTCGCCCTCCGTGTGGCTGGTGCATTCAGAGTCTGGGGTGTGGCCCTCCATGGCCAAGTGGGATGCAGCTCCCTCGTGCTCCGGTGCCACTGTACCTCTGCCTGATGATGCTGATGTACAAAAGGACAGGGAGAGCAGGAAAAGGGGGGGAGACAGAACAAAGAGAGTTTTAGTACATGGCATACTGCTACCGTTGGCGGACAAGACAGACGCAGCAGCCCCATGCATTACGCCGTGCTCCTGCCCTCTGCACATGCAATTTCTGGGATATGGCCTACATTGCAATTGTCGAAATCTGCGCACATGCATGGCAAAGGGGCAACTATACATCAACTTGCCTCTGTTCTGAGCTGGGGTAGAGTCCCACATGGCCTACATTACGGAGGGGCCTTGCCTACCTAAGTCGCCCTGGCCTAGGGACACCCACAGCCCACCTCCCCCACCCAGAAACCTCCAATGCACGCAAAGTCCACAGAATAAGGTTGTACTCACCCCCTTGTGTCTGCTGTGATGTCCTTAAGCACCCATCCAACTCCGGGTAGGCCACCGCCAGGATCTGGAACATCAGGGGGGTCATGGTGCGACGGGCACCCCTTCCACGTTGGGAGGCCATCCCCAGCTGAGCCTCCGCCGTCTTCTTGCTGCAGTGGCGAATGTCCTCCCATCTCTCACGGCAGTGGGTGCCCCGTCTCTGGTGGGCCCCCAGAGTCCGGACTTCCTTGGCGATGGCACGCCAAATGTCCCTCTTCTGGTGGGTGCTGACCTACATGACATGCACAAGGAAAGAGGAACAGTCATTACCTACTGCACCGTCAATGTGAGTGGCCCCCTCCCAACTCTGTCCATGTGGCCCATTCATCCCCATGCATTTCTGTTGTAAGAACTCTGCCCCCTTCCCTCTCCCACCCAGCCCTGTCCACCCATGCCTAGCCCATCCAATGTACTCCCTGTGTACTAACCTGTTGGTCTGGAGGACCGTAGAGTAGCATGTACTGGGGGAGGACCCCATCCACAAGTTTCTCCAACTCCTGTGCAGTGAAGGCAGGGGCCCTTTCCCCAGACGCAGCCGCCATCGTCGCTTCCAGACCGAGGTCACAGCAGCACTAGCAGTGTAGGTCCTCTCCTGTCGAAGGTCAGTTATCTAATGATTGAAGAGATAGAAAATGGTGGTGACGTCCGCGGCGGTGACGTCCGCGGCGGGGCGCATCATCACTGCCAGCGCACCTGCTCATTGGCTCCTGGGACCCATAGGGTCCAATGTTAACCAATGCAGCATTGCGCCGCGCTCTACGACCACCTACCGCGATGGTGTCCAACGCCAGCGCAATTACCCCACAATTCCATTGTCCCAGTTTAGAGGTCAGGCAGCCGCCATTTCAGGGGCCCACATGGCTTCATTTACTACTGCGTCGCACATACCGAGGCCTACACTCAAAACATTTCCCGGATGGGTTACTTGTCTGTTGAAGTCTTGTGTGTGACTGTGGGTACATACCTGGAGGAATGGTGACAGTTTCTTCGCTGTTGTCCTTCTTAGGCACCGTCAGTTGGGACATATTGGAAGATGGCGGAATCCGCCGGTGTACCGACCGCTGGTGGACCTGTTGACAATGGAAGAGAGACATTTGATCGTGACCTACCGGTTCGACCGTGCCACAATCCAGGAACTATGTACACAGTTGGAGCCAGACCTGATGTCACCAATCCGCCATCCGACTGGAATCCCCCTGACGTTCAGGTGCTGTCAGTGCTCCATTTCCTTGCAAGTGGGTCATTTCAGACTATTGTGGTCATGGCATCAGGGATGTCCCAGCCTATGTTTTCCAACGTGTTGTCCAGAGTGTTGTCTGCCCTGCTGAAACACGTAAGGAGATACATCATTTTCCCAGAGGTGGAGGATTTGCCTACAGTGAAAGGTGACTTCTATGCCCTTGGACATATACCGAACGTCATAGGTGCCATTGATGGGACCCATGTAGCTCTGGTCCCCCCCGCAGGAGTGAACAGGTGTACAGGAACAGGAAGAGTTATCATTCGATGAATGTCCAGATGGTCTGTTTGGCAGACCAGTACATCTCACAGGTAAATGCTATGTTCCCTGGCTCAGTGCATGACTCCTACATCCTGCGGAATAGCAGCATCCCTGATATGATGGGTCAACTCCAGAGGCACCGTGTATGGCTATTGGGGGACTCTGGTTACCCCAATCTGTCCTGGCTATTGACCCCAGTGAGGAATCCCAGGACCAGGGCAGAGGAACGGTACAATGAGGCCCATGGGCGGACTAGGAGGGTGATCGAACGCACCTTCGGCCTCTTTAAGGCCAGGTTCCGGTGCCTCCATATGACAGGTGGATCCCTATTCTACTCACCGAAGAAGGTGTGCGACATCATCATCGCCTGCTCCATGCTCCATTATTTGGCATTGCGACACCAGGTGCCTTTTCTGCAGGAGGATGATCCAGATGACGGTGTTGTAGCAGCGGTGGAGCCTGTGGAGCCTGTGGACAGTGATGAGGATGAAGCTGATGAAGAAGAAAACGACAACAGGGAGTCAGTCATACGCAATATTTCCAGTGAGACACAGGTGAGTACATTTTCAGGTTTAACATAACATTAACTTTCACACGTCTACCTCTATCCTGTACCTACATTTCACTCACTATTTGTTAACGGAGTTGTCCCCTTCCATTTCAGTTTCACAAATGTGGTAACCTACGTGTCAACAGCTTGCACCCTTGAAAGGCTTGTGATGTGTGACATTGGTATGTTGGCCTTCCAATGGGTAACCATTTTTGACACTGTAATTGACAATACAAAGTTCAAAATCATTGACTGACTCCAGTTTTATTAGTGTTTCAAGGGTGTTTATTTAAGTGCATAACAATGAAGGGGGGTTGTGAAATGGGGATGGGTTATGGTGGAAGAATGTCCATGGCAGAGTCCAGTCAATTAGTCTCCCAGGTACATTGCACATCTGGCCATTGGAAGTGGAGCTGGGGCAGTTCCGATTTGGACAGGGTAACAAAGTGGTACAGTGGGGGGACAATCAGGGTGGTCTTATTTCCTGGCAGGGGTCTTGCCATCTTGCTCTGTCCTGCTCCTGGATCTCAGGGACCGCTTTCGGGGTGGTTGTCCGTCTGCAGGGGGTGGGGTGCTGGTGTGTTGGTCCTGTGGCGGGGCGTCCTGTCCACTAGCGCCGGCGGAGGTGGTGGACATTTCATCGTCCTGGCTAGTGTCAGGGGCCCCTTGGAGTGCCACGGTGTCCCTCAAGGTCTTTTGAATGTCCGTCAGCACCCCTACAATGGTGCCCAGGGCGGAGCCGATGGTCCTGAGCTCCTCCCTGAACCCCAAATACTGCTCCTCCTGCAGACGCAGGGTCTCCTGCAACTTGTCCAGGACGTTGCCATTGTCTCCTGGGAGTGGTGGTATGCTCCCATGATGGAGGAGAGGGCCTCGTTGAGAGTAGGTTCCCTTGGCCTGTCCTCCCTCTGTCGCACAGCAGCCCTCCCAGTTCCCCTGTGTTCCTGTGCCTCCGTCCCCTAGACCGTGTGCCCACTACCACTGCCCCCAGGTCCCTGTTGTTGTTGGGGTGTTGGGTTAGCCTGTGTGCCCTGTAGTGGTGGACACACCGCTGATTGACCTGTCCTGGGTAGGGAGGTATGGGCCCACTGGGTGGGTGCTGTGCTGGTGTTACCAGAGGGAGGAAGTTCGGTGTTGGGCTGTGGCTGGGCAAGGGGAACCGACTGTCCTGAGGCCCACGATGGTCCGGGCTGGTCATCAAGATCCAGTAGGACAGAGCTGCTGTTGTCACTGTGGGCCTCTTCTGGGGGTGGAGTGGTGTTGTCTGGACCCTCTGGTGTGGTGACGTTCCTTCGGGTTCCTGCGGGGGTATAAGTACATGATTATTGCATGTGTGTGTTTCATGGTGTGCAATGGTTGGGTGTGCGTGTACACCAGTGCAGGCATTCCTGTGTGGGGGCTTGTGTGCTGATGGTTGGGGGGTGTTCTGGGTATTTGCAGTGGACATGCTTTAGTGATGGGTATCCATGCTTAGTTGTGTCATGCAGGTCTTGGGGTTGGGATGGGTGGTTGGTGTTATGGTTACATTAGTGAGGAGTTAGGGTGATAGGGGAGGGTGTGAGGGTGGGGGGGTGTGATAGCATGCAGGTAAGGTGGGGGATTTGATAGTTAAGATTTGACTTACCAGTGTCCGTTCCTCCAACGACTCCTGCGAGGCCCTCAGGATGCAAGATGGACAAGACTTGCTCCTCCCACGTTGTTAGTTGTGGGGGAGGAGGTGGGGGTCCGCCGCCAGTCCGCTGAACGGTGATGTGGTGCCTGGATACGGTGGAACGCACCTTCCCCCGTAGGTCGTTCCACCTCTTCCTGATGTCCTCCCTATTTCTTGGATGCTGTCCCACAGCGTTGACCCTGTCGACTATTCTTTGCCATGGCTCCATCTTCCTGGCTATGGATGTGTGCTGTACCTGTGAGCCAAATAGCTCCACCATGACCCTGAGCTCCTCTTCGGAAAAGCGGGGGTGTCTTTGGCGTGCCATGGGGTGGTGTGTGTGTGATGTGTGAGGTGGTGTATGTGGTGATGAGTGTGGTGAGTGTAGTGGTATGTGGTGTTTTGCGTGGATGTTGTGTGGGTGATGGTGTAGTGTGCCTCTGTATGATGGGGTTCTCTATTCTGTGCTGTCTCTCTCTGGCCTTCTCTTTAATTTTGGGTCGTAGGGGTTTGTGTGTGATGTGGGTGTGTGTTTTATATTGTGTTGGGTGTGTGGGAGTGTTGTTTGTATGTGTATCAGGTGAATGTATTTTGAATTGTCCAATGTGGTGGTGTTTTGGAGCTGTGTGTGTATTTTGAGCGCAGCGGTGTGTACTGCCAATGGAATACCACGGTTGAAAGACCGCCGCGTGGATTCGTGGGTCGTAATAGCATGGGCGTGTTTCTGTTGGCGTGGAGGTGGAGGATTTGTTTCCGCATGTTTATCGCTGACCTTCGGTGTGGCGGGATTGTGAGGGTGTCTGAATTTCGGCGGATTCCGTGATGTGTGTCATAATAGCTGTGGCGGGCTCCCGCCGCTGCGGCTGTGTGTTGGCGGTCTTCTGCACGGCGGTAAGCGCCTTATACCGCCAATGTTGTAAGTCTCTTTCAAGCACAAAGTACCTGGTTTGGAGTGGAAAATCTCCGCAGAGGGCCGCACAGGAGGAGATGCGTGGAAAAATGGTGTGTGCGTCAGTTTCGCCCCTTCACACGGACTTGCATCATTATTCTTCACTCGGGGAAGACGTGTGTCGTTTTCTGGCACGCGGACCGTCTCCTTCTGTGGGTCGCAGGATTACCAGATGTCCCACGGTCTGTGCGTGGAATCCTAGGCTTGTTATCCGGCTGTGCGTTGTTCCGGTGGGCTGTGCGTGGAATTTTCTTTCTCACAGCAGGCGTTGTGCCAATTTCCTCTCTGGAAGTTGGGCAGCGTTATCCAGGTGGCCGTGCTTCGAAGTTCCGATCGCACCGCAGGCGTCGTGTCGAACGGCGTCTTTCCAGATCGGCGTGCGGTGAATTTTTCACCACGGAGCAAGCTGTGCGGCAAATTTTTCGGCGCACAAGGAGTCCAGTTGAAAAAGAGAAGTCTTTTTGGTCCTGAGACTTCAGGGAACAGGGGGCAAGCTCTATCCAAGCCCTTGGTGAGCACTTTTACAGCAAGACAAGAGTTCAGCAAGGCAGCAGGCCAACAGCAAGGCAGCAGTCCTTTGTAGAAAGCAGTCAGGTGAGTCCTTTGAGCAGCCAGGCAGTTCTTCTTGGCAGGATGCAGGTTATGGTTCAGGTTTCTTCTCAAGCAAGTGTCTGATGTGGTAGGGCAGAGGCCCTGTTTTATACCCAAATGTGCCTTTGAAGTGGGGGAACTTCAAAGAGTGGCTTAGAAGTGCACCAGGTCACCTTTCAGCTCAATCCTGTCTGCCAGGGTCCCAGTCGGGGGTGTGGTAGTCCTTTGTGTCATAGCAGGCCCTCCACCCTCCCAGCCCAGGAAGACCCATTCAAAATGCAGATGTATGCAAGTAAGGCTGAGTACCCTGTGTTTGGGGTGTGTCTGGGTGAATGCACAAGGAGCTGTCAACTAAACCCAGCCAGACGTGGATTGAAAGGCACAGAAAGATTTAAGTCCAAAGAAATGCTCACTTTCTAAAAGTGGCATTTCTAGAATAGTAATATTAAAACCAACTTCACCAGTCAGCAGGATTTTGTATTACCATTCTGACCTTCCTGCTCCTTTCTGATCAGCAGCTACCACTTCAATAATGTATGAGGGCAGTCCCAATGTTAGCCTATGAAGGGAGCAGGCCTCACAGTAGTGTAAAACGAATTTAGGAGTTTTACACTACCAGGACATGTAAACTACACAGGTACATGTCCTGCCTTTTACCCACACAGCACCCTGCTCTAGGGGTTACCTAGGCACTCATTAGAGGTGACTTATGTGTAGAAAAAGGGGTGTTTTAGGCTTTGCAAGTACTTTTAAATGCCAAGTCGAATTGGCAGTGAAACTGCACACACAGGCCTTGCAATGGCAGGCCTGGGACAAGGTAAAGAGGCTACTTGAGTGGGTGGCACAACCAGTGCTGCAGGTCCACTAGTAGCATTTAATCTACAGGGCCAAGGCACATACAGTGCACATTACTAGGGACTTATAAGTAGATTAAATAGTCCAATTGGGTATGAGCCAAAGTTACCATGTTTAAAGGGAGAGAGCATATGCACTTTAGCACTGGTTAGCAGTGGTAAAGTGCGCAGTCTAAAAGCCAGCAAAAACAGAATCCAAAAAGCAGAGGGAGGCAGGCAAAAAGTTAGGGATGACCACCCTAAGGCATGTCAGGTCTAACATTGTCTATGACACTATTTTATGGACTCTAATAAGCTCCTCACCACTTAACACAAAATCTTCTAGTCTCCTAGTTTACACTGTAGCTGTTCCACAATTAACCTCACATCCTGTCACACCTCTGACCTCCAGTCATTGTCCCTGTAGTCTTTAGGGAATCCTGGTGGATAGACTTGGTCAGTCACAACTCAAAGAGGAGGCTCCCCTTGCATAAATGGCCAATCCTAGGTAGGTGTATGTATAGTTTTGTGTCAACACTCACTATATAAGGCATCAGTCACATTAACATGACAGAGTTGTGTAAGGCTGTTGATGTCACATTCTGTAAGGATGTCTAGCCTGGTTGTGGGTTCATGTATGAGCTCCAGTGTCCTGTGATTTGTTTCAGACCCAAGAGTGGATCCTTTGACCAGGTTTGCCAAGACAACTGTGGTGATATGATCATTCTCACCAGTTCTAAATTTAACCTATTAAGCACCACATCACCTACCGCATCTACAAACTGTGATGCACTCTACATTTGTTACATTCTTATGCAACAATACAAGAATTTAATTGTTCACTTTAACAATTCTAGATGACTCTTGCAATTGTGGGACATATGAAATCCACTTACTTGGAGTGAATATTGTTGGGTCAAGGAAAGCTGTTTGTTCGGTACTCTCTGTAATCCATTCACGCCGATGGGCCGGCGGTGAAGACCGCCACCCTATGAGTGTGGCAGTTTGCCCTCAGCCAAACCGCCACATCCTAGCTGGTACCTCCAGGGCGGTTGGACAGCTGGGTCAGAGATCAGCATCTCCGGCCATGCGGTCCACTGAAGACCGTCAGAGGTATCACAAGCATCCTTTCCGCCATGGTTTCCGCAGAGGTAGCACTGCCATGAAAACCCTGGTAGAAAGGCTACTGGTGACAGGAAATTTCTTTCCTGTCGCCAGCAGACGACTCCCCCAGCCCCCTCCTGCAATTTCAATGTCCCCACCCCCTCTTTCATCACAGCATCCCCCTCCCCCACCCCATCCATAACAGCACCACCCTCCCCACAGACACGCACACGCACTCCCACACCCCCACACACACCCTGCATACACTCATTCACCAACACTAACATATACACATCCACTCACACGCATACACACACTCCTTTGCTCACACACATACATACACTCATTCACTCACAAGCATACATACATGCATTCACACAAACATTCCAATACACACTCAGTTCAACAATCATACACGCATTCAAACACCCATACACATGCATACACACACACGCATTCAAACATGCATTCCAACAACCATACACACACATAGACACACACGCGTACACATTTACATTCACACATGCAGAAAACACTCACTCACACGCACACACAACACCCTCCACCTTCCCACCCCCTCCCTTGACGGACGATAGACTTACCTTGTCCAGTGAGGAGGTCGTCCACCAGGGAACAGGAACAGGCGCTTCCACCGCTGGCAGTGGCCCGCCATCAGGACACCGGCATACCATATTACAGGTTGTAATATGGCTGGCAGAGTCCTTTTGGCGGGGCCAGCAGTGGAACTACCTCTGCACCTCCGACCTCCAGCATGACTACTGGAGGGTTTCCACCCAAATAAATCCTTTAGTACTCGTAATATGGTGGTCGGAAAACCGCCAGCACTGGCAGTCTTCTGGCACCGGTGGCTTCAGCAGTCTTAGGAAAAGCCCGCCGAAGTCATAATGAGGGCCATAATGAAGGTAATTTAATATAGGGAAATATAGATTTACTATACATAAATCCACATCTATATACCTTGACAATATATATGTCATCAAGGTACATAAATGACATGAATGCTTAAGTAGAAGATAAGTACTTATTTCTTTGTACACAAACATGCTTCTTTTAAGAAGGGGATGTGGAGAATTCACAATATTACATCATTATACACATTATATACCTATAAAGTTGTGGCTTATGTTGCTGTGCTATTGGTTTGTGCATCTCTGAAGGATTGCTGTGCTATTGGTTTGTGAAACCTCTCTGAAGGATTTGGTATTATCAATTCCTGTTAAGGAACACATTAGTTTTTTGGGTTGCCCAAATCATTTGGTTGCTATCTTATGTACATTGCACATCAATACCTGTCCTAACTCCCCAAATGTGGCACTAGCTCACACAGTGCTACAGTCCTTTTAACAACTAGAGTGTGTCAAGCCTGTGCGCCTTTTCCAACTCTTTTAAATATTTTTTTAAGTGACCATGATTCTAGATTTAAGGAATAGTGCACAATTTTCCATCCTTTCTGGGCTTCACCAAAGACTGGGCACTTTATTGTGCAGATGGCATAATGTGGTGCACCTACCTACTGTGGCTCTTCAGTGATTGCTGGAAGTTTTACATTCCTAGGTCAAAGCCAATTTGTTGATTACCAGTAGGCAAAAACACTGGTAAACTGTAAAAATTTAAAACGTAAAATTTTAAAAGCATTTCCATCATGCCATGATTAGATGTTTAGTAAATCAAAACAATTTTTTATTCTGATTAATTTTACTTTAGAACAACGGGCGCCACAATTATTATTTTGTAAATCAAAACAAGAATACAACATTACACGCATATCAGTATTTGTAAACGTTCATTCCTTTCATAGTCCTAAAATACCACAGGTTAAATACAAAATGGAATGTTAGGACAACATGATCAAAATTAATGTGCTCTTTTAGTTAGTATAGAAATAATACCCTTATTCCTGGTATGCTGCTCAAACTCTTCTAGCTCGCGATGGAGGGCCAGACAGGCTGCTCTCAGGAGCCTCCATCACATTGGTGTTACATGTGGGTACCATGAATATGGCTTGAACTACACACCGAGAATTGGCTGGGTCTTACTTCTAGCCCAGCAGCGAAGGTCCTCCCAGTGCGTGAAGCATTTTTTCTCTTGCTGGGTGTGGTCACCCACTGCACTGCAACGTGTTCCAATGGCCCTACAAATTTTGGCCTGTGCTGCATGCTCTGCTGAGTATATGGGCACAGTAAAGCTGAGGGTACCTTTGGAGAATCGGCTTACAGATTATCTCTCATTCTTCATAAGTCAAGGGGGCCATCTCATCTTGCCCCTCAGTCATGTTGGGGGGATGGATACAGAAAGGATCAGCAGGATGGTAGAGTATGCTCCTGTGCGGAAATTATAGCTCAGAATGAAGTCAGAGCTTCTACACTACATATGGAAACATCCTCACTGGACATGATGCAGAGGCTGTGCATGTGGTACAGAGAACCATGCACATATAGAAACCATAAAAATGTTGGGGATTAAAAAAATTGGTAGAAGAAGTGGTTGCACATGTAATTTGTGTGAGAAAATAAAAGTCTGTAGAATGTATGTTCCAAACAATTTAGGCGGTGATTCTAACCGCGGCGGGCGGCAGTCGCCGCCCGCCATGCGGTTACCGCCAAATGACCGCACCGCGGTCACAAGACCGCGGCGGCCATTCTGGCTTTCCCGCTGTGCTGGTGGGCGACCGCCAAAAGGCCGCCCGCCAGCACAGCGGGAAAGACCCAGCAACGATGAAGCCGGCTCCGAATGGAGCCGGCGGAGTTGCTGGAGTGCGACGGGTGCAGTAGCACCCGTCGCGAATTTCAGTGTCTGCTAGGCAGACACTGAAATTCTTTTCGGGGCCCTCTTACGGGGGCCCCTGCAGTGCCCATGCCATTGGCATGGGCACTGCAGGGGCCCCCAGGGGCCCCGCGGCACCCCCTACCGCCATCCTGTTCCTGGCGGGAGACCTGCCAGGAACAGGATGGCGGTAGGGGGTGTCAGAATCCGCTCCGCCGCCATGGAGGATTCTCACGGGCAGCGGAAAGTCGGCGGTACACCGCCGACTTTCCGTTTCTGGCCGCGGCTGAACCGCCGCGGTCAGAATGCCCAGCGGTGCACCGCCAGCCTGTTGGCGGTGCTACCGCGGTCATTCGCCCTGGCGGTTTTTACCGCCAGGGTTAGAATGACCCCCTTATTGTTGTAAATGTTTGAATGTTATTGAAACTGTAGTAATATTATTATTAACTTGAACACAGTATGTTTGTTGATGATATAATGTGAATTAGACACTATTATTTCGGGAGGGTATATATAGACCAATGGTTCCTAACTTGTGGCCCCTGGGCCTCTGGGGGTCAGATAAACCTACTCAGGGGGACTGCAACTCCTTAAAAAAGTAACTAATGTTAGCAGATTAATAAAATGAATGTAAATAAAGGAGCAAGATTTAAAATGGAAAATTTTAAAACATTCTGTAAATGTGAAGGAATTTGAAATTGGAAGCTAAAAATTCAGTTGGTGACCTCAGACTGATTTGTGGGAGCAGTGCAAGTGCATCAAACAGAGTATATTATGAACAATGGGCAGCCTCAACAGAAGATAGAAAGGGTCCAATCGTCCCATTAAAATTAACATTTTGATTTTTTCTCATATTTGGCTGTGAATTAATTACATTTTCTAATATTTATTTGATGATTGCTTGTTTCTGTGTTTTTACTTGTTGTATTGCAATTCAGATAATTGAAATTGCTTTGGCTGGGGTCCCCAGATTCCAATAAAGACTCAGTGGGAGTCCCTGGATTCCAATAATGATTCACTGGGGGTCCTCAGATTCCAATAATGATTCATTGGGGGGTCCCCCAGATTCCAGTAATAATTAAGTGTTGTCCACAGAAGTCACAAGGTTAAGAAACACTGATATAGACAAGTTAGTAGCCCACCACTCATCATTGACAAGAGAAAGTCCAACCACAAAAATGCAGCTCAAGTGAAAAATGAGTTTACTAGGCAAGTCAAGTCAAATTTTATTCGGTTTATAATATCATAAACCATAAAAGCAACAAAGTAATAAACTTACATGACATCAAATAATATAAGAAATTTCATGTCATTTAGAATACAGTAACTGCATCAATCTGTCTACAAGCAGATATAAAAACAAAGTGCATAAATAAGAAGGTATTCATACTGGTATACATAGAGAAATCTAGCAATCTGCCTCTAATAGTACCCAGTCTGATAACATCCAAATATAAAATAGCAGTTGCTTAGGAACTTCAGTTTCCGCATGTCGGAATTTTCCTTGTATGTATGACATTAATGAAAAACTTTACAGTGTTGTGGCATACTTTAAATCTATTAAATACTGAAATGCCATACAGATTTTCCTTTAAAAATAACTGTTTAAAAAATTGCTTCCTCTGTACAATCTAAAATCTACAAAAACTTGATAAGTGCAAAGTTGATTGTGCAGATCTTTTATCACAAAGGCATTAACAAGTCTTGGAACCCTAACTTCCAATCTTTGGAAGTGTAAGAAGATGCTGGATTATGGAAAAATTAAATAGTGTTAAAATATATGTATGATATGAATTGTAGACCAAACTAATATATAATTTCCCCTGGATATTTATATAGTAACATGTAGTTCATCACAGTATATTTAGAGGCTCATTACCACAAGCCGACCTCCAAAATCGTGGAGATGAGGCGCAGCCCTCAGAATGACTGCCTCACCCCCCATTATATTAGGATGTTACCACTGGGCTGACCGGCAGGAACATTGCTTTATGACAATCCCACCAATCAGCCCAGCGGGAACAGTGCATTGAGGCCAGTACCATAGCATAACTGCACCCTCTGAATGCGCACTAGCTGCAAAGCAGACAGTGCGCATTCAGAGGGTGCTGGGTCGGGGGGCCTGCACTGCCCATACTTGATTGTGGTTAGTACAGGAGCCCCCTGTTTGCACCTGCATTGTGTTTCCACCGGCCTTTTCAGGTGGTGCTGAACTCAGCGCCACTGAGGCTGACCATGATTCTGACCACCATCAGCCCAGTGGGATCCATGTTTTTGGTGGGGCCGGCGGTCCCCTGGCGGCCTGACTGCATGGGTCATAATGTGGCGGTCAGACCACCAGAAGTGCGGCGGACCGACTGCCACCATGGTATTGGTGATCCCAGGACCGCCAATGTCGTTATGAGGCACTTCGTTTGGTCAGACAGATTCCTTTTCTGTTTGCATTATCCAAAGATATGATCGTTCATATCCTCTTTGGAGAACCTTACTATATTCTTGGGATATTTCCAGATGTCCCCTTACACTTTATCAAGATCCCATGCTAAGCAATCTTTAAGAATTGTTTTTAGTAAAATGTGTCTCAGTTTTGGATCAGACTGAATGTCATAAAAGAAGTGGTTTGGACTCTAGTATATCAGTTTAAAAGTGATGTCCCAGTGCTCTGTGCATGATGGTTTCTGCAATCAAGTGTGGTATTGTCAGAAGACTTTTCAAAAACGCATTCTCTTGCCTTTGCAGTATTGCATTATCTCCCATGCCCCAAATTCTTGCACCATATGTAGATGTTGCAACTGTGTTAGCATCATAAAGAATCATCATCTCATTTGATCAGCTTGGTACCTAGCTTTGATGCAGATCTAAAAATCCCTTTGTTTCTTCTTGCCATATTGGGGGAACTAATTTCTCTGTGGTAGTTCAACTCCCATCCAAAGAAAACTGCTGACCTAAATAACTCATTTATTGTTGTTTAAGATTTTTTCCCCCTTTATAAAAAAAGGGGCAGGCCTTCCACCTACTTGTACCACAGCACATGGTAAATGTTTTCCCTTTGATTCTTAGGTCTATATTTTCCATATAATCTGTAAAGGCATTAATCAGATTCTGCAGACTTTTTAGGATAAAAACTATTAAAACTGTGTCACCCGCATACAAACGGATCAATATGGACTCCTTACCAACTCTAGGGGTGTCAGCACTGAGTGACTGAAGTTTTTTATCATTACCGTTTCCATACAGGAAGAAAAGAAAAGGTGCCACGACACTTCCTTGGCTGTTTCCTCTACCAATCCTAAATAGTTGTGTTAATTCTCCCCATGGACCAAATCATACTTTCAATGTTAAATTAATGTACAGGTGATCTAGCAACAAAATTAACGGCCTCATTAAGAGGCTGATGGTCCTAGGACCGCCAACCCCTTGGTGGTGGTCTGACCCCCCACCACTGTGGCAGTCGAACTGCCACATTACAAAATAGGTGGGCGAACCCCCCTACAGACCGCGGTCCCTGCAAGGCTGATGACGGTCTTGGTTGTAGTCAGCCACGGCGGCTCTGAATTCAGCACTGCCATGCTGATTGGAACCTTGTTCTCTGAAAGGGGCCACAGGGGGGGTCCCTGCACTGCGCATGAAATGGCATGGGCATTGCAGGGGTCGTCCTGCCCAGCACCTTTGAAATGCAGTGCGCATTTTAAGGGTGCAGATGCGTGTGCATTGCCATCACCTCTATTATAAGCTGGGAACAATGCTGCTACACCTTTCCCACTGGGCTGACAGGCAGGAAACTTGGTTCCCACCTGTCAGGCCAGTGGGAAAGTCATAATAGGCCCACTGAGAAGATATCCATGTCCATGGCTGTCTTCTCACCACAGGGCTGGCAGACCGACGGTCAGCCCGTCAGCCTCGTAATGAGGCCCTAAATCTTTTGGGGTCCCCACAGAGTCCATGCACTTCCATAGTTTGCAATGATCAACCAAGTCAACTGCAGAACTAAGGTCCAGAAGTCACATGTAGATGCTGCCTTCTTTTGCGTTTGTGTATTTCCATAATAACAAATATGGGTTGAGACACCGCTGAACCATTCCCAATACTTTCCTAAATGTATATTGGGTGCTTGTTAGACTATTATTTTCTTCAGCACACTTTTCCAATCTTTCTAAGATGACCCTCGCTAGTAATTTGGCTGAAGAGTCAAGCAAAGAGATGGGGCGTTAACACTTTGGATCATTCTTAGATTCTTTCTTAAAAACTGAGACAATTAATGAGTTTGACCAAGTTGAGGGTATAAATCCGGCCCCAGCAGCATTCAGGACCTTAGTTTGAAGAGGTTCCCATAAGTCTGCAAGATTCTTATAGATGTCCACCGGGACTCCTTTTGAGCCCGGGGCTTTTCCCATTGGACTTCTGTTCATTGCTCTAGATACCTCCTGTTGGGTAAAAACCATGGGGATCAACTGAGGTGCCAAGACAGTCATACTCTCTGTTCCTGATCCTTTTTGTGAAAAAATTTACGCAAGATGCTCCACCCAGCCTTCCACTATTACTGAGGATTTGAGATTAGGCCCAGTATTATTATTCAACAGAGGGACATTTATTGCTTCCCAAACAAAATATTATCCTTGGTCTCTGCTGTCTGAATTAATTTTGCTCAGGGCTCCTTTTGGACCTTTCTTTTTCTGTCATTTAGTGCTGTTTTATACCTTACCCTACTAGCTTGAATTACTGCAGGGTCCCTTGGGTGTGAGTGTAGAGATTTTATAAGATTATTATGGCCACAAGTACAGTTCTGATGAGACAAGTCTTTGCAGGTATTCCCCTTACCCTGGGACTCTCTAGTCAAAAGATGGCTTATAGAGTTAAAGATTGATATATGGGCCTCCATCATCAGCTTATAGTCGTCTCATGTGCCTGGGCAGTTAAAAAGTGTCCAATATTTATAGTTACTAGGCCTGTAGTAAATTTGAAAGTATTCACATCCGTCCATTTCATTTTAATACCATTCTGCCATATTGGGGTAATATTTAATATTACACTTGTCAAGGTTACTGGTTGCAATCTGATTTGTATTATTAAAATCACTGGGTTATGGTCACTTATACAACGTTTCCCCATCTGGTAATAAGTAGGTACAATCCTTTCATTTTCTGTGGCAAGAATACTATCAATTTACTACTACCTTCTCTTCCAATAAAATTTGGAGATTGAAGTTCGAAATTGGAACATCAGCTATTTAACACATTTAGATGATATTTATTTAAACATTAGACAGTTTAAAGCTGTTGCATATGGACAATGTTCAAAGTGACAAATACCGTTGCCCATGGTGTCAGTAAGGCCACACGCCTTTTTGGGAAAAAGGACACTTTGGGGGTTATTCTAACTTTGGAGGAGTGTTAATCCGTCCCAAAAGTGACGGTAAAGTGACTGATATACCACCAGCCGTATTACGAGTTCCATAGGATATAATAGACTCGTAATACGGCTGGTGGTAAATCCGTCACTTTTCCGTCACTTTTGGGACGGATTAACACCTCCTCCAAAGTTAGAATAACCCCCTTTGTAACATTAAAGTTCCTGGGCCAAAACATATATACATCCTTTGAGTCATGACAAACAAAATGATTCAAATCTTTTTCCAGAGCTTTAACCATTTCAGACCTTGAAGAATCAAATATATTTTTCTAGAAATTTATCAGTAGGATATCAGGATTACCATTCAAATCAATAACACAAATTGGTAGGAAGGTGATGGTAGAAAGGTTTAGCGATCTCCTAGTGGAGACCAATACAAGAAGACCTCCTTTAGATCCACCCATATAGAATTGGGTGGCTGCGGTACAAAAAAATGGAAATCCATCAATCTCAAATATATTCCAAAGCCAAACTTCTTGAATACATACTATCTGAGCTTCATTCATATATCTTATCTAATGTTTTCATTTAGGTTCACCAGCTAATCTAGCTACATTTCAAGAAACTATACGTATTTATGACAGATCATCTTGACATACAACAAGTATGCCTTGACCCACAGCATACTGACCAGGATTTGAAAGTTGTACTCTGTAAGGTGAGAAATCCCCCTTAGAAGATTTAAAGTTAGCTTTGTATTATATTATAAGTCAATCAAGGCTGCTCATATCTTCTAGGGGTGCAAATCAGTTGCTTGTTAAAACGGCAGGTCTGACCCGGCATTCTATTGACTCCTTCACTTGAGTTATATTTTAGGGAGAGGAGAAGATGACGGGTCTTTAAAAAAGCACTCAATGGGACAGTTTTTATATTACCTCTTCTATGAGTATCCTGTGATTCTGCATGTGGAAAGGTCTTTAAGATAAACTCAAACAGATGGGGACTTCTAATATTCAGGATTATGTAGTCACCCTCTGATGTTTTTCTCAAATTTCGGATCTAACCGATTCTTCTCACCACCAGGATTTCTTCAAATAGCAACTTCACCACGGATATCCTTTGCACCAACCAGTGTATATCTTTATTTTTAAGTTCTCCCCAGGACTCCCTGTTTGTAGGCAACAGACCAGGGACCCCGGTTATTAGAATCACAATGTAAGGTGTAGTCTATGTCAGAAGATGGATTGCATCCTTTAAGAATTGCTGGCTTTGTTCCTCTTGTGGGTTAGGCACTCCAGGGAAACCCCCCTTCTAGAAGAAGCTTCAAATTGTTTTATAGTGTTCACAGTAGAGCATCATTTAGGGTATACAGGCTTGTTGGATTGTTCCTGTTCGTCCTCTTCTATAGTTATCTCCTTTAGGGGCACCCTCTATTGTGTTTAGGCCTCCAATTACAGCTTCATTACTATGTCTGCACCATAGTCTACTTGAGGCACCGTTCTGATTTTCTATTGAGCTCAGCACACTTGCTAGGCTTGTTTCAAGCTGTGTTAGTTTATGGGGAACTCCCTTCAGGGCAATTTTGACCATACATTCCAAAATTGTAATTCTCTCACTCATGGACTCAACATAAGAGGCTGGGTCTCCTCCCATAATATTTTGTTCCTGTTGGCTAATTGTTCTAGCTGGACCACTTTTCTCTTTAGCAGTGGTGGATTCAGTATTGAAGAAGAAAGAATTATAATTGGGGAGAGGGTCATTTGAAATACAAGGATTAGGTTTAGGAAATACCTTAGGTAATGCCGGCAGACAGTCCACAGTGCAACCTCCAAGGGTTTCCACTGTCACTAAAGCCTCAGAGACCGCCTGCTGCATACCTCCAGTCTATCTTGCACAACAACAATTTCATTATTTATCAGACATCACCCCTGAGTGGAAATGTTTAATAGAGTTTGAAGTGGGGACGCCATCAGGCACAGTTTGCTCCTGCTGGGGGACTTAACTACAATCCCCTGCATTCTTTGTGGCTGTGGAGGAGGCTGCTGATCGCAAGTACTGTGTGGGTGCATTAAAAAGCAGAGGAGATTCCTGCACCATGGGACGGCATTGGACAGAGATTGCTCCTACCAGGTGGCCCAGACTTCATTCCTCTGCGCTCCTTGAGGCTTGGGGAGGCGACTGTTGATGGCAACCATGTGGGCACATTAAAAAGCAGAAGAGAGTCCAGCAGTGTGGAATGCCATTAGACAGAGTTTGCTCCTGCTAGGGGTCCCAGACTACAATCCCCTGTACTCATTGTTGTTGAGGGAGGTGACTGCTGATCTCAAGCATCATGTCGATGCATAAAAAGTGAAGGAGATTCCCTGCAGCACAGGACATGAGGGGGGCGCTCCCGGGCGCAGGCCCGGCCAAAGACCGAGCCAAGAGTGGACCTGTCTGTGCCTGTAAGAGCCCGTAAGAAGCTGGGCTGAGCCATTCTCTTTTCATCTGGTCATAAACCCAGTAAGTTTGAACTTTTACACATCCTTATTTTTTTAATTACAAATGGGTAAAAGGTAAACAACAATGAAAGCTGGTAGAAAGAATTGTAATACTACAAATTTTAGTTTACTAGTGAATCTTGCACCTGACCAGGTATGCAGATGAGGCCAAAGATCAGTGCCAAGGTTTATACCTAAGCCCCATCACACAACAATGTTGTACAACACACAAGAGGAAAAAACAATCATGAACACATCTTCTTCGGAGTACACCCTTTCCCCCCCATATGGCCAAGGATCCCAAAAGTATGTTTAGAAATGGTTTGTGTACATGTGTGTGCAATGTTGTACCTCTGTTGAGGTGATGTGTCTGGACGCCTATAGTTTGTGATGAGATGAGAGAGATAGCATACTCTTTCTCATCTGCAGCAAGGACATGATTTTTTATAAAATGTTATTGTAAGTAATTAGGTTATTAGTTGAGGGGGATATGTACCCACCTCAAGTAATAATCTTAATCGGATGTATGATGGAACAACACATGATTATGTCATGCATGCCTTTACAATGCGGTCTCAACAATGACCTCCTCTTTACCATGCATGCCTTTACCACACATTCCTTTACAACAAATTTCATTGTAAAAGCATGTTTGGTAAAGGAACATGCGTAGTAAATTCTCACCCGCTTACACCCAATACCATACTCCTCCCAAGCCCTTAAAACTGCCCCTTCCACCCCCTGCCCTGAGCTCTAACACCCTCACCCTAAAAGTAACCCTGCCCTGTCCTAACAGCTACCACACACCACCCCCACCCTGAACCGTAAAACCTACCTCTCCCTGTTCTAAAACCTACCCGGACCCTTGCTTCCACCCTGAAGCTAAAACCTACTCCACCCTGTCCTAAACACTACCCCAACTCTCTGCCTTGAACCCTAAAACCTACCCGTCATGTCCTATAAACTACCCCAACCCCGCTGCCCCTACCATGTACCCTAAAACCAACCCTTCCCTGTCCAAAAACTACCCCAACCCCCACCCCACCCTGTACCCTAAAGCCTACCCCATGTCCTAAAAACTACCCTAAACCTTAAAACCTAACCCGCCCTGTCCTAAAAACTACCCCAACCCCCTGCCCCAATACCAGCCCCACTTACCTCTCTCTCCTCTGCTCTTTTCTGTTCCACCCAGACCACTTTCTCTGCTGTTACCACGCATATGCGTAGTAAACACATGCATGGTAAGTGCATGCATAGTAAACGCATATGCATAGTAATGGCAGAGTGGTTAATGTATAGCGTTGCATTGACCGCATTGTAAGTGATGTTTACCATCTCAATCGTGTCAGGGAGAACCACTGAAGTCAATAAATAAACCTGAACTCAACCCTCAGGTAGCTATAGCACATAGCAGATAGGCTTAACTAAAAGGCAATGTGTAAAATATTTATGCAGCACTAAAACAGTAATAAAGTGAAATGCAAAACAATTAAGTTCCCAAAATGAAGTACTAAAATAGAGTAAAATGTAATTAACAAAATTACAACAATCCAATAAGGGGAACCCAAGATATGACTTATAGTGCCAAGGAGCACAAAGTGCCAAAAATAGTCCATAGTTGCAGTAGAACAGAAGCAGTTAGATGTTAACTGTGATGGAAAGCTGGTCAGATACACTAACCAAGCTTGTCCTCCATAAAGATTTTTCCTTTTGACTCTGGTCCTTCAAGACCCAATCCACCACGTAAGTACACTGCTAATGCCCCTAATGCTAATGCAGTTGTGCGTCAAAAAGTATAAATATGGCCCTGAGTGTTTATAAAAGTGATTGACCATGAGAGCATGTAGGAGTCACTGAGTCAATGAGTGCATATATGATTCAATAAGTGAGCATCTGATTTGTGGATGTGTGACTGTGTGACTGTATAAGTGCATGTATGAGCGCATGAGTGCATGAGTGCATTTATGATTGAAATAGTGAGCATCTGATTGGTGGATGTGTGAGTGTGTGAGTGTGTGAGTGTATACGTGTATGTATAAGTGTGTAACTGCATGAGTTAATTTCTTAGTGATTGGTTGATTGTATGCATGAGTGAGTAATTGAGTGTATAGCTGTGTGCATTAGAGATTTATTGAGTGCATATATTGATAAGGGTTTGTGAGTGCATGAGTGCATGCACTGGTGACTAAGTGAGTCAATGAGTACATGCATGACTGAGGAAGTGAGTGTATGAGTATGTATGAATGATAGCCTAAGTGCATCTATTTGTGAGTGAGGAAGTGTTTGAGAGGATGTTTGTGTGAATGAGTGAGTGCATGAGTGCATGCATGGGTGGGTGACTGATTGTATCAGTGTAAGTATAAGTGAATCAATAAGTATATCACTGTATGTATGGGTCACTGAGTGCATGATTGAGGCTTGTGTGAGTGACTGTCTTACTGTTACATGAGTGAATGAGTGAGTATATGTCTGCATGCATGAGTGACTGACTGACTGTATGGAGTCTGTATGGGAGATTGAGTGAATGTATCTATGATTAGTTAGTGAGTGCATGAGTGCAGGTATTGCTGAATGAGTGAGTAAATGAGTGCATGTATTTTAAATGAATGAGTATCTGAGTAGTCTGTGTGTGGCTAAGTGTATAAGTGAATGTGTGGTTGAGTGTATGAGTGCACGTGTGAGTGAGTGACTGATTGTATGAATGTTTGTAAAAGTGATTGCCAGAGTGCATTAGTGCATGCATAAGTGAGTGAGTGAACGCATGAGTGATATATGATTGAATGAGTGAGCATCTGATTGGTGGATGTGTGAGTGTATAAGTGTATGTGTGTGTGTGTGTAACTGCATGAGTGTATCTATTAGTAGTTGGTTGACTGTATACATGAGTGAGTAACTGAGTGTATAAGTATGTACATGGGAGATTTAGTGAGTGACTGTATTAATAAGTGTTTGTGAGTGAATGAGTACATGTATTGGTGAATGAGTGAGTCGAGTGCATGTATGACTGAATGATTGTCTGAGTGGTATGTGTGTGCTTAGTGAGTGTATAAGTGAATGTATGATTGAGTGAGTGAGTTTATGAGTGCATGTATGAGTGAGTGACTGAGTGTATGACTGTTTGTAGAAGTTATTGACTCAGTGCATGTATGAGTGACTGAATGCAAGAGTTTATGTATGATTGAATGAGTGAGCATCTGATTGATGGATGTGTGACTGTGTGAGTGTAAGTGCATGTATGGGTTTGGTAGTAACTGCATGAGTGCATCTCTTAGTGATTGAGTGTATTCATCAGTGAGTAACTGAGTGGATAACTGTGTGCATCAGAGATTTGGTGAGCGCATGTATTGGTATGTGTTTGTGTCTGCATGAGTGCCTGTATTTGTGCATTTGGGAATAAATATGTGGGTGAGAGAGTGACTGTATGACTGTTGCATAGGTGTGACAGTGAGTGTATGAATACTGTATGGGTGAGTGCATGAGTATTCTATGCATCAGTGAATGAATATACTGATGCTTTATAGGTGAGTGGGTGAGACTAGGGATGGTGCATGGGTTACAGAGTGTGTGTAGATAAGTTCAGATATAGTGGAGTAAGTGCATGATAGCTGCATTGATAAGATAATACTTTTATCAGTGGTATACAGATGTGAGAGTCTCTGTATGAGTGTTGCATATGTATGGTTGCTGTATGGCTCAGGGTGCAAAAGGTGCATGCAAACCTTTCTGTTTGTATGAGTATATGTATAAATGGCTGAATGTGTGATTGGTGATTGTGTGGTTGACTGACACAATAAGTGTGTGAATGAGTGAATGTGTAACTGTTGTATAACTCATCAACTATATGAGTACTAGAATGGGTGAGTAACTAAATAGAAAAATTGAGAAACAGTGATTATAACAGTGTATGACTGCTTGTATATAAAAGTAAGAGAGTGCATGAGTGATATTGTTGCATATTCACTGAGTGGATTAGTGCACATATGGCTGAGTGAATCACTACTGCATAAGTGATACAGTGAATGTATGACTGGTAAATGAGTGTGTGACTGTGTTGAAGACTGCTATATGCAGCAGTGAACAAATATATAGATGGGAGTGGCTGGTGAGATATATTCCACATGCATGAGTCACTATGTATATCTCTGAATGTACAGGTGAGTTAGTGCACAACTGATCCATGATAAACTGAGTCTATAATGGTGTGTATGACTGAATAAGTGGCTGGATAAGTGGAATAAGTGTATGACTGTTTGTATAGGTGACTTATTGAGTTAATAGTGTATTGGTGATTGTTTCAGTGTCACTGTTTGGTTGCATAAATGAGATAGGGATGAGTAGTCTTTACACAATTGAGTGAATGTGTGAATGCACAAATGGCTGAGAGAGTGAATGTATGAACGGTACATAGATGAGACAGTGAACGCATTTCTGCTATATGGGTGTGTAGCTGTTTGCAAGAGTGCTGTATGTGTCATTTAATGAATGTATGGCTGGTCTACGTATACGTAGATGAGGGTACAAATGGTACATGGGTGGCTTGCTCTGTGTATGAATTCATGTATAGATGAAAAAGTGCATAAGTGGTCCATACGTGATTCACTGAGTCGATTAGTGTTTGTATAGATGAATAAGTGAATCCATAATTGTGTGTAAGAGAATATGCAAGTGTATACATAGTTGTACGGGTAACTGAGTTTGTGAATGGTTTAATAGAAGTTTGAATTTCTGATACGTATAAATGCAATGATTTAGTATACATTTTTTAATATTTTTCACAGTTTTCAGCTTTTATACTTCTTCACCGTATAATAATGGTTTGTATAGAGCTTCATCTTTGAACAGCGGGGAAAAAAATAGACAGTGAATTGCCCAAAAAAAACAATATGCACAGTACATCACTGCAAATAAGTGAGAATATGCATTGCACTCACTATGTTTCTTCTACTAGATGCTTTGTTCTTTACTTACTACAGTAATGTAGAGAATTTGATTTTAATGTTATTCTTGTTATTCTTGAGCAATAATATCTGGTACAATATCACCAATAAATAACAAATATTACAATACTAGATGTTCATAATCCATATACATATAATATTTGAATTTGTAGGCTTTTCTTGAATATGAAAGTGTAATTTGTTTTGCAGATACAAAAGTGAACTAGTTTCCATTGTTTAAGAAACATTTATGTTTCAACTTAGAGGTACTTTAATTTCAGTATATTTTTGTAGATTTACAGTTTCATAATAGAGTGTTGTAGAACTTTTATGGATTAACTTTCCTTTAGCATGTTGAAAGGACTTTTCAGTTCTGACAATGTATTTAAAACAGATTACCCTTAACAGGCTGAATATTATCTGAAGATTGTATAGTAAAATAGCAAGTATGTTAGTTTTATTGTCCATAATTTTTCTTAGAACTTTGGTTGAAGAAAAAGAACATATGGGTTTGGTAGTTTGTAGAGAAGCTTTTGTTTGTATGTTAGGTTGATATTGTTGCATTCTGTCCATACAGTTTTACTTGTTAAATATACAGTGTAGTGTCCAGATGTGGTAGTAACTACTTTATGAAAGATGATAGCTAAGGTTGTAAAAGTTCTTCCTCATAGCGATAGTTGTCCAGCTTTAAAGTTTGTAATTAGAGTTTCCAATTTTGTACCATCTGCTCTACACCATTGTAGCATTACTAATATATATTGTCCTATTCTTTGTAGAAATAGTGTACACAGCAATTCTGATCTACAGTTTGGGCAGGTCATATTTTGGAAAGCATTTTTGGACAGATTTTGAAAATCTACAGTTCTGCAATCAGGTAAAATTAGGTACAGACATCTCTTGGAGAGGATGTTAGAACTTGATGTAAAAGAGCAGTCTTCACAGTCATGATTCCATTTGTAACTCACTCCAAAAATGTCATCAATATTAGCTTGCTCTTCTTCTAAGACTCCAAGCAACATCATAATGAATTCTTGGGCGTCTTGTTGAGTGTTCAGAGTAAACATCAAGGATCCAGTGCACAAATCTATAAGATCATGGATGCTAGAAGCTGAGTGTAGTACATTTTTGTATTCGTCTTCTGTTCCTTTTCATTTACTATATGTGGTGAATGGAATAGTACATTGAGAATGACATTGACATAGCAGTTGACATCTGAACTGTTTTCCAATTGATAAACTACAATTTCACTGTTATTTTCAAGTTTTCTCTTCTTTCTTCTCGCTATGTCATCTTTCTGTTCTTTATTTGTTTCAACATCTGTAGATTGTTTAATAATCTTTCATTTTGAACAGAGTATTTGTTTTTCATGAATTGGATACTGCCCTAAGTGAGGAGCACATAGAGATCTTAACCGATTATGTTCTTTTACACAGGCAAGGTCACCACTAACTTTACTATTATCAAACTCAACAACAATCCAGACAAAGTTCTAATTTGCGACAGTGCTACATATGACATTCCTTCTTTAAATTCAGAAGTACGAACATTAACCAAAGCTGAATCTAGGTTTAAGCTTTGAGATTTATGGATGGTTACTGCATATGCTAAAAACAGTGGAAACTTTTACCTTTGGATGTATAAGTCTTTTACAAGTAAATACCAGGCAACACACCGGCCAATCTTCTTTACATCAGATGTGTGATCAAATAATATTCCTAAGAATTCCACGTCATCTCTATTTGGAAAATTAATAAATTGCACAACTTTACCCTTTTCACCATTGACTAAGCCTTCTTCAACATTCAAATTGCGACTTAAAATAATGTGAAGTTTTTGCAGACACGCAAACACTTTTCTAATCCTGCTGATATTGGGACAGATTGCTCCATAGAATCCAATTTTGCTTGAAGTTTGTCTGTGAGCAGTATAGTCTCTCCTTGGTGTTCCATTTTATTTATAGCTCTAATTTCCCCAAAAATTATCTTTTTCCAGCTGCGGTAATTTTTCATTACACTTTGCACACTCTACAAGTGTTGGTAATAAACAAATTATAGAATTGTTTTTTTTAATAAAATTGAACATTACCTGTGTTGCAGTTGTACCAGATGGAAATAGATTCCTGAACAGGTGACTTTCTAAAGCATGTTTGCCTGCTTCTGTGAGAAATCCTACTCTAATGTCTTTCAATATTTCTCCTTATTGTATGTTAGACGTGTACCGCATGTTCTGAACTAATTCTTTGTATTCAAAATGTAACCAAATATTTACATTTCCAATAATTCCAAGAGAATTCCTTGTGCCATTATGTAGAAGTGTTTTAAAAATTGGTTACCTTTTATAGGTGTGAGTTGGAGTAGGTCTCCAAACACAATTACACGTTTTCCTTCAAAGAGCACATCGTAGATTGTCCTTAATTCGTGCTGCATCCTTAAAAGTAAAAAAGCAAGCATTATGTTTGATACCATACTGACTTCATCAACAATAAGAAGAATAATTTTTTTTAATACTATTGATACCTCATGACAGGCATCTCCAGATAATTTCTGATATTCAAATTTGTTATGGTGTTCAACAGGAAGCATAAGTAGTCGATGTAATGTAATGCCTTTAATGTTATGAGCAGCTAATCCTGTTGGGGCTGTTACAACACATGACAAGTTTGAATCAGTAGTTGAAGAAAAGTAATAAGAACTTTAAATCCAGTACCAGCTTGTCCACTGATGTACAATAATATTGGTTTCTATATAAAACACTCACACTGTTTTTTGTCGTGAAGAAATCCATGTTCGATTTTATTTTTAACTTTGTTGTAAATATCTCTTTGTTTATTGTTCAATTGTAGTACTCAATGTTCTAAATCCACAGTTTCCTCTCTTTCCTGCTGCATGGCAATCTCCACTTCATTCATTGCTATAGCTGCTTCATTTGGAATTACTGATTCTCCAAGAGGATCTTGACTTCCTATGGTAGAGCTTTGACTGCTTTGTGAATTGTCCTTAGCTATTTCATCAGCAATAGTTTCTTCTTGTGCAATCTCATCTTTTAACATCTGCCAATCTTTAGGAAATATTGAACACTCAATTGTACCTTTTACAGCATTAAACAAATCTTCATAACAGTCATACTGACCAAGTAGTTCTGATTAATTTCACCAAGATTTAAACAGTTTTAAATTCCTTCTTGTCTGGAGTTTGACAACTAAGCTTCTTATGATTGATTAGATATCCCTTGTTATGTTGCACCAAACAACCATCACATCCAGTAACTGGAAATCGTCCTTCTTCAGTGTTCTCAGAAACATTGCTTCTATATTTGTAATGCTGAAGTATTTCATATAGACACACATTTTAAAGATGGACACTTCTTCTAGGGTAGTATGTATCCAACATGTTACTCTTCAAAAAATCTGTGCTGTCAGGATCAATTTGATCAAGATACTGTATTTTTGGAAACGTCTTTAATACTTTATTACGACTAGTAGCAAGGCCTAAGCTTACCCACACAACTTCTCATGATTTTGAGAACAAACTTGCAGAACTCAACCTGTCTGCACATTCATAAGATCCTATTTCCCTGTGTGACAACATTTTTAAACTGAAACTGTACAATTTCTTAGTGATTCTGTTTTCTGCTGAAATGTCTTCCCACGTTTCTTTCATTTCGCTCTTCTCCACTTTTGTTATGTAAGAAGTGACGTAACGAGCTACAGCAATAGAGTTATCTGCAGCAAATTAGATGTTCATATTTGCATTCCACATTTTTAAAATTACAAGGTTGTAGTCATTAATATATTTTGATGCTTCAGTTCTTTTGAGGTTGCATGTCTTCTTGGGTGATTTCCTTGTCAAGGTGTGTCTCACTGCAGCCAAAAAGCTATTTACTGTTCCTTCTGAGATGACTGGTCAAGGGAATCCAAAGTGACATTGAGTATAAAATTTTGCCTTTGATCTATATTTTCGTTGACAGCATTTACCACACCTATAAGTTTGAAATCTGAGAACTTGTTTTCTTGACCGTTTATCAGAATTTTCTTTTGTATTGAACATGAGACATACTGTTCTATGAAAGTCAACACAGACTTGTCAGTTTCTGTTCAAAATTTTGGAGCATCTTTTATCCACAACAGCATGTGACTATGTGGAGCACCTCTAGCTTGGTACTCCTTACGCCAAAAGAAATCAGTGACTTTGTCAAGAGGTTGATTTGTTTTATTGCAGTTGAAAGCCATCACTGCTTAAAATTGATGATTAAAGTATCTACAAACATTTGCAGGATCCAATGTATACAGTTCTCCTGGTGTTTTCAGATTGCTATTTCTTAAGTTTGAGTTTCTCTGTCTTAAAAAATCAAGGAGATCATCCTATGCATACTCTGCACAACTTAGTGTTACAAACCAAGTAGGTGACCCTAGATTCCTCAACATACCTTTCTGGTCACCATGGCTACAATACCAATATTTTTTAGTACCACGTCATCAAATTAATTAAGTTGTGCTCAATGTGTTAATCTTTCCCATTAACTTTATCAACAAATTCCCTTGCTGTCAGATTCTCGAGTTGAACTCCTGTTTTTTAGAATGAGATTTCCGGCATAGGATAATCCAGACAAATCACTCTCAAAAAGTAGATGAAATATATAAGGAATACTCTGACAAAATCTAGCATCCTCTGAATATAGTCTGGTTGATCTGTACTCAGATGCTGGTATTTATAGACTATGTTCATTGTACCTTCCTCCTATTCCTGCAGGAAACAGGTGATAGAAACATTGAGTTTGTAAACATTTCTCCCACACACTTATTGAACTTCCTTGTGCTTTATTCATTTGAAATAGATCAATAGCATCTCAGGTAAGTAGAATGAAGAGGACAAATACTGTAGTGTGCATAAATTTGGTCAATTTTTGATTGATCCACTTGATTCTACTGTATTATCACCTATATGTGAAAATTTTGTAGAGAGTCTAAGGCCCATATTTATACTTTTCTAGTGCTACATTTGCATCATTTGTTGACACAAAGCCAGCGCAAACTTACAAAATTCAATTATATTTTGTAAGTTTGCACTGCTTTTGCGTCAAAAAAAGACGCAAACGTGGCGATAAAAAAGTATAAATACAGGCCTAAGTCTTTATAATAAATGTTATGTTGTAACAGATAAAGGGCCTGATTATGACTTTGGTAAATGGGATACTCCGTCGGACACGTGACGGATATCCCGTCCGCCATTTTACAAGTTCCATAGGATGTAATGGAACTTGTAATATGGCGGACGGGATATCCTTCACATTTGTGATGGAGTATCCCATCCACTAAGGTCATAATCAGGCCCATAATTTTACTTTCTTAACTTTGCTTACATCTACCAACTCTTGCCAAAATTTTTTTATTCTTAGAAGGTACACCATTCACTAGAATTATGAGTTCTTCCTCACAATCTCTTTCTACACCAAAAATTTGAACATTGTGCTTAAAATCTAATGGCAAGTAAACTCTACCTTTTAGATACTTTTGGAGCTTAGTTGGTGGCAACGTTCCTGATTTTGGTTCCATACGCACAATTGTTTGAAATGGATGTACACATTGTATATTTATAGAGTCATACACATTCTAATCTTGCAATTCAGGTGGAATACAAACTAATTCTAATTTATTATATACTTCATTAGCTGGCATTTTGTTATCCTGTAATTTATTATAACAATACTTAGGCCCTCATTACAACCCTGGCAGTCTGTGATAAAGCGGCGGTAATACCGCCAACAGGCCGGCGGTAACAAAAATTGAATTATGACCACGGCAGAAACCGCTCAGACAAACAGGCACTTTAATACACAGACCGCTACTACGGAATAAACAAGCACCACGGCGGTAACCGCCAACAGCTAGGTGGAAGATAATATACTGCCCACACTCTTATGACTGGCCTATCCTCCACCTTTTCAGTGGCAGTACCAACAACATCAGAAGCCTGGTGGAAACAGATCTCAGAAGTCAAAGGACTCACCTGTGAAGACTCAGGGAACAACCACAACGTCATGGAGCCCAGGTTGCACATATTCCCCATGCTCGTATACCTTCTGCTGCATTATGAACATCAGCGCTGGCCAAGACGACCACGGTGAGTACTGCCGCCTAGCACACAAGGGAGGGGGGAGGAAAAAGAGAGTGACACACACACGCAACATGCACCACCCCCACCCCCAACACCATACACACAAACAGATGCAGTAACATTACATATTCTCACCGTACACCTCAGGAATAATGCATTGACAAAATGATTTGAAGAAAGTGAGTGTAATACGAAAAAATACTAGGAATAAGTGCATCAAAATCCAAATGTATACACATATTTACAAAAGTAGGGACACTGCCCAGTCCTCAATGTCCGTGGGCCACAGGGCCACATCACATAGGCCAAGGCCCCACCTCACCTCTGCAACAACACAGAGAGAACACTGCAGGGGCATCAGGTCGAAAATACACAGGCACCTCAGGGGGACGGGGAATGGGGGGGCACCTCAGCCGGAAGATGGTACAGTGCCAGTGGTCCTGGATGGGGCTACATGCCCACTGCTTGGTCCTGGGGAGTGCAAGGCCACAGTCTATCAAGTGGGTGGTTTGCCCATTGCTTGGTCCTGGGGAGTGCTATGTCACAGTCTCTCAAGTGGGTGGTTTGCCCACTGCTTGGTCCTGGGGAGTGCAAGACCACAGTCACTCAAGTGGGTGATTTTCCCACATGCTCTGGAGGGGGCAACATGCCCTGTGCTTGGTCCTGGGGAGTGCAAGGCCACAGTCCCCCAAGTGGGTGGTTTGCCCACTGCTTGGTCCTGGGAAGTGCAAGGCCACAGTCTCTCAAGTGGGTGGTTTGTCCACTGCTTGGTCCTGGGGAGTGCAAGGCCACAGTCTCTCAAGTGGGTGGTTTGCCCACTTGCTCTGGAGGGGGCAACGTGCCCTGTGCTTGGTCCTGGGGAGTGCTATGCTACAGTCTCTCAAGTGGGTGGTTTGCCCACTGCTTGGTCTTGGGGAGTGCAGGGCCACAGTCTCTCAAGTGGGTGGTTTGCCCACATGCTCTGGAGGGGGCAACATGCCCTGTGCTTGGTCCTGGGGAGTACAAGGCCACGGTCTCTCAAGTTGTTGGTTTGCCCACTGCTTGGTCCTGGGGAGTACAAGGCCACAGTATCTCAAGTGGGTGATTTGCCCACTGCTTGGTCCTGGGGAGTGCAAGGCCACAGTCTCTCTAGTGGGTGGCTACTTCCACTGGTTCTGGAGGGGGCATTGTGCCCGGTGTGCTTCATCCTGGGAAGGAAGGGGTGAGTGGATGGCTTCCTCCACTGGTTCTGGAGGGGGCATTGTTCCCGGTGTGCTTCATCCTGGGAAGGATGGTGTGAGTGGATGGCTTCTTCTACTGGTTCTGGACGGGGCATTGTGCCCGGTGTGCTTCATCCTGGGAAGGATTGGGTAAGTGGATGGCTTCTTCCACTGGTTCTGGAGGGGGCATTGTGCCCAGTGTGGTGCATCCTGGGAAGGATGGAGTGAGTGGATGGCTTCTTCCACTGGTTCTGGAGGGGGCATTGTGCCCAGTGTGCTTCATCCTGGGAATGATGGGGTGAGTGGATGGCTTCTTCCACTGGTTCCGGAGGGGGCATTGTGCCCAGTGTGCTTCATCCTCAGTGTGCTGCATCCTGGGAAGGATGGGGTGAGTGGATGGCTTCTACACTGATTCTGGAGGTGGCATTGTGCCCAGTGATGCAGATCGTGGGGAGTGCAAGGTCACGCTCTCTCAGCTGGGTGTTAGACTCACGGGATTTGCAGGGTCCAGGCCGCACAACAGCCCATGGATGCAGGACTCCACACTGCCCGCCTGCAGTGGCGGTGCAGGTGTTGGTGCTCCCAGTGGTGGGGGGAGGCTCCAGCCCTTCCCCTGCAGCCTTGGACAGCTGCCCACTGGGGCTGCTGGCAGTTGTGCAGGTGTCAGTGCTGGCAGTGGTGGGGGGAGGCTCCAGACCTTCCCCTGCAGCCTCGGGCGGCTGCTCACTGGGGCTGGTGGTGGCAGTGCTGCTGGCAGTGCTGGTGGCGGTGCTGGTGGCTGTGCTGGTGATGGCATTTGTGGAGAGAGGCGCCAGCCCTTCCCCTGCAGCCTCGAATGGCTGCTCACTGGGGCTGCTGCTGCTGGCGTCGGTGCTGGTGGTGGGGCTGGCAGTGGTGGGGGGAGGCTTCAGCCCTTCCCCTGCAGCCTCGGATGGCTGATCCATCATGGTTGTTGGTGGGGACTCTGACTGAGTCACAGCACCAGGCCTCTTGTCCTTTTTGCCTGCTGGTACAGGCCCCTTGCTCTTCCTGTCAGCAGCCGGGGATTGCCCCTTGCCCTTCCCTGTAGCAGATGGTAGTGTCTCCTTGCCCTTCCTAGACGCTGCTGGTGCAGGCACCCTTTCAGTGTGGCTGCCTGGCGCCAGGGATCCTCTCCCATCTGCAGTAGCTGTCGACAATACTGTGGCCGTGGACTGGGTGGCTGAGGCGCTCGCCTGTGTTCTGACCACCCTGGCCCAACATGAAGGACGAGGGGGGGGAGTGGTAGGGAAGAGGTCAACGGTGGAGAGGAAAAGCTTCTTAGGGACATTGGGGCGGGAAGAGGAGTGGAGGAGTAGAGGAAGCGGAAGTGGTTGTAGGAGGTGTCTGTTTGCTGATTTTGGGTGCAGGTGCATGGGCTGGATGCTGTTGTGAGGTGGATGGCTGTTGTGTGTCTGAGTGCTTGCGCTTGTGTACTTTGGGAGGAGGGGGCACAGACACAGTGGGAGAGGACACAGGGGACGTGTACATTAATGTGGGGGTGGTGACTGCCAGTGAGGGGCGTGTAGTGATAGGCATGATGGTGGTAGTGGATGAGGATGTAGTGCATGCAGGTGTGAGTGTAGACTCTACTGGGGGGGAGGTGGACGAGGAGGAGGAGGGGGACTCAGTGGAGGCAGTGGATGTTGGTATGTCTGATTCTGGATGGTGTTTGTGTGAGTGCCTGTGGGATGATGTGTGGTGCTTGTGTTTGCTGAACCCCTCCTATGTGTTGTCCTGTGTGCATGCTCGTCTGCCTGTGTGCTTGGGATAGGTTGGGTTTGAGGGGAATGGGATTGGGTAGAGGAAGTTGGAGGGGGGAGGCCAGAAACAGGGACAATTGCTGCCATCAGGGAGGAGGCCAAAACCTGGATTGATCTCTGTTGGGCCGCCATGCCAGAGTGAATGCCCTCCAGGAATGAATTAGTCAGTTGCAAATGGGCTGGCAGCTCCTGGATGGCATTCATAATGGTTAACTGCCCAACAGAGATGGATCGCAGGAGGTCAATAGCCTCCTCACTCAGGGCAGCAGGGCTAACTGGGGCAGGGCCTGAGGTGCCTGGGGTGAAGAAGATGCCCACCCTCATGGGTGAGCGGGCACGGGAAACACGCTGAGGGGCTGCTGGGAGGACGGTGCTGGTACGGGGTGGTGGCTGTACCTGTAGTTGTGGTGGGCACAGAGGTGTCCGCCACCACCAGGGAGCTTCCATCGGAGGAGGTATCATTGTCCGAACTGTCCCCTCTAGTCTCTGCTGTGGTTCTCTCCTCGCCCTTCGTCCCACTGGTGCCCTCACCATCGATGGATTCTGCCTCTTGCGCCCTGTGGGATGCAGCTCTCCCCGCCGCCGGTGCCTTTGCTCCTCCGCCAGATGATGCTAATGCACATAAGGACAGGGTGACAAGGGGGGGAGAGGCGAAGAATACACTTGGTCAATGGCGGCAACAACACCACCGTTGGCGTACACAGCACACTCACACAGGGAACAGCCCTCCGCACTAGGCAATGCACTAACAGTCACAATGTTAGTCACCAGCCCATGTTGAGACCTACCCTGCAATGTCCAGCCTGGCCTAGGGGCACCCACAGGCCCACATCCCCCACCCGGATGCCACCCCACCACGCGCAAATAGTAATCAGGGCACTGTACTCACCCCCTTGTGACTGCTTTGATGCCCCCAAGCGCCCATCCAGCTCCAGGTAGACCACCGCCAGTATGGTCATCAGGGGGGTCAGGGTTCGATAGACACTCCTTCCTCGTTGGGAGGTCATCCCCAGCTAGGCCTCCGCCGTCTTCCGTGCCCAGTATCTCAGGTCCTCCCACTGTTTGCGACAGTGGGTGCTCCTCCTGCCGTAAACCCTCAGGGTCTGCACGTCCTTGGCGTTGGCATGCCATATACCCTTTTTCTGATAGGCGCTGACCGTCCTGCCTGTTACACTCATGGCCCACCATCGCCCTCACAACCCCTTCTGCACAGACATGGCCCACCGTACATGCAGCACGCTGCCCCGTGCCCTTCCACCAACCCCCCCTACATGAGGCCTTCACACACACCACTCCATGCATCATGCTCAAAGTGTACTCACCTGTTGGTCTGGAGGCCCATACAGCATTCGGTACTGGGGTAGGACCCCATCCACCAATCGCTCCAACTCCGCTGTTGTGAAGGCAGGGGTCCTTTCCCCAGTGACACGAGCCATGGTAGGTTCCAGACACAGGTCACAGCAGCACATGCAGTGTAGGTCCTCTCCTGTTGAAGGTCATATAGCAAGTGAGTGAACAGATAGAAAATGGCAGTCACGTCCGTGGCAGTGCATACCCATAAGGCCCAATGTTAACCAATAAGGAGTTGCACAGCGGTTTTCGACCGCCTCCTGCAACAGCCCACAACAGCCCACAACATCTGTGCAATATAAAATCATTTCCAAATGTCCCTCCTAACAGGACAGGCGGACGCCATTTCGGGGGGGGGGGCAGGCCACGGCACCTAACTGCGTCACAGTACACATAAGAACCATTTGGGCCTATCCAACAATATATTGTTATAGTCACAACATACAATGAAGTGTAGTGTTTGGAAATATGGGATAATGACCAGCTGCTAACCATTTTGCCCCCTAGATTGCAACCTCTGTGGATGAATAGGAGATGGAGACATTCCCCCTGTGTACAGGCCCCTGGTGGACTTGGCAACAATGGAGGACAGGCACATTATCCCCACCTATAGACTGGACAGGGCCACACTCACAGAGCTGTGTGCCCAATTAGAGCCTGACCTGATATCTGCTATCCGCCACCCGACAGGGATACCCCCTCTTGTGCAAGTGCTATCAGTGCTTCATTTCTTGGCAACTGGTTCTTTCCAAGTGACAGTGGGCTTGGCAGCAGGAATGTCACAGCAAATGTTCTCAATAGTGCTGACCATGGTGTTGTCTACCCTGATTAAACACATGTGCAGCTACATCGTCTTCTCGCAGGTGGAGGATCTGGCCACAGTGAATGCTGTGGCTATTGATGGTACACATATTGCATTTGTCCCCTGCCCCCCCGGAGAAACGAACAGGTGTTCAGAAATCGAAAGAGCTTTCACTCTATGAATGTGCAGATAGTGTGCTTGGCGGACCAGTACATCTCCCATGTCAATGCAAGGTACCCTGGGTCTTTCCATGATGCCTTTATCCTGAGGAATAGCAGCATCCCATATGTGATGGCTCAACTCCAGAGGCACAGGGTGTGGCTAATAGGTGAGCCCTGGTTCCTACCCAGTGGATGTTGGTGTATGGGTATGGTGTGGGCCCTAAGGGTGATTGTGTGGCTAACAGTTGTCCCTTGATATTTGCAGGTGACTCTGGTTACCCAAACCTCTCATGGCTACTGACCCCTTTGAGGAATCCCAGGACAAGGGCAGAGGAACGTTACAATGAGGCACATGGGCGAACAAGAGAATCATAGAGAGGACATTTGGCTTCCTGAAGGCTAGGTTTCGTTGCCTCCATCTGACAGGTGGTTCCCTGTGCTACTCACCCAAGAAGGTCTGCCAGATCATTGTGGCATGCAGTATGTTGCACAACCTTGCCTTACGTCGCCAGGTGCCTTTTCTGCAGGAGGATGAGGCTGGAGATGGGCGTGTGGCAGCAGTGGACCCTGTGGACAGTGAAGATGAGGCGGCAGAGGAAGAGAACAACAGAAGTGCAATCATTTGATAATACTTCCAATGACACACAGGTAAGACAGTGTAACTTCACATTTAAATGACTGTTTTGTGTTTGACATTGTCACTGGCAGGCTGATTTTCCCACTTCTATGGCCACTCACTGTACCCTTTGGCATCTCTATTTGCAGATTATTTAGCCCCACTGTCGCTCCGGGTGTGTTGACTGCAGCCAACTACAGGTCATTCCTATGTATACATTACTGTACATTTGTATTGCAGTGTTTAAAGCTTGTTAAACAATTACAAAGTTCAATCATTTGACAGACTCCATACGTATTTTTTCAACTGGTGTTTATTTAAGTGCTAATAAGTAGAAGGGGATGTGCAATGGGCTGGGGTGATGGTGGAGGAAAGTCCAGGGTAGAGTCCAGTCTATGTGGATCACAGGTGCATTGTCCAAGGGGGCATAGGAAGTGGAGAATTGGCAGTTCAAGGTGGACAGGGTGACAGAGTGGGACACAAGGGTGACCTTCAGGAGAGTCTTATTTCCTGGTGGGGGTCTTGGCAAAAGTCTCTGGCTTCTGCCTGGATCACAGGGACCGTTTGCGGTGTGGTTCTCCTTCTGCAGGTGGAGGGGTGCTGGTGGCCTGTTTGTCCTGTGTCGGGGTATCCTGTCCACTAGCGGAGGTGGAGGGCTGATCATCGGTTTGGCTAGTGGTAGGGGCCTGGTGATGTGCCACTGGCTCCCTCAAAGTGTTGGCCATGTCTGCCAGCACCCCTGCAATGGAGACCAGGGTGGTGTTAATGGACTTCAAGTCCTCCCTGATCCCCAGATACTGTTCCTCCTGCAGCTGCTGGTTCTCCTGCAACTTGTCCAGTATCTGGCCCATTGTCTCCTGGGAATGGTGGTAAGCTCCCAGGATCTTGGTGAGTGACTCCTGGAGAGTCGGTTCCCTGGGCCTGTCCTCCCCCTGTCGCACAGCAGTCCTCCCAGCTTCTGTGTTGTCCTGTGCCTCTCTCCCCTGAACCGTGTGCCCAATGCCACTGACCCCAGGTCCCTGATCGTCCTGTGTTTGTGGGGTGGCCTGGAGTCCCTGTAGTGGTGGATACATTGCTGATAGACGTGTCCTGGGGACAGAGGAGGGAGGCTCTGTGGTGGTATGGGACTGTGCCTGGGTACCTGACTGTCCGGAGATCCCTGATGGGCCAGGTTGGTCATCCAGATCCAAGCGTCCAGAGCAGCTGTCATCACTGTGGGCCTCTTCTGGGGGTGGACTGGATGTTGCTGGCACCTCCTCTCCGGTGATGTTGGCTGGGGGACCTATGGGGATGTGTATGTAGTGTTATTGTTTATGCGTGTGACATCTTGTGCATGGGTGTGTTGCCCTCTAAGGTTGTTATTTCCCTGGCAGCTTTGCCTTGTGTGAGTAGTTATTTGGTGGGCTTGCTGTTTCCCTCTAGTGTGCATGCTTTAGTAATAGGTGTCCATGTGTCAGAGTCACCAGATCCTCGGGGTCTGTGCACGTTCCCAACACGTCCACCACTGAACAGCTCCAAGACTCTGATAGATAAATCACAGAGGCTGAGAGAGTTCAAGAGGGGAAGAGGGGATTAGGAAGGGAACAGCTGGGAAGGAGGCCAGTAGTAAGAAAAAGGTTAGAACACACAATATGAAAATTATATCTCCTCAAATCAATACTAGACTATGATTCTAAGCCTAGTCATTCTGAAAACATGAACAATCTAAGAATTAAGTTTAAAATGGCTAAGTTTCAAGATGGCCGGATACCTGTAAGGGAATCAAGATGAATTAAATGAAAACTTTCTTATTCAAATACTTTCCTTTACATGAGAATCAGAAAAACATTCTGACTAAATTTTAAACCAGTCATATAAATCCTGTTTTGAGAATGCATACTAGGACCATACAATATTGCATCTAGAAACTCTGGCCTTCTGGGTACTCTTAAAATGTTTCAACACAAATTGCGCATATATATCTGCAATATGCGCAATTTATGTTGAAACATTTTAAGAGTACACAGAAGGCCAGAGTTTCTAGATGCAATATTGTATGGTCCTAGTATGCATTCTCAAAACAGGATTTATATGACTGGTTTAAAGTTTAGTCAGAATGTTTATATATATATCTGCAATATGCGCAATTTGTGTTGAAACATTTTAAGAGTACACAGAAGGCCAGAGTTTCTAGATGCAATATTGTATGGTCCTAGTATGCATTCTCAAAACAGGATTTATATGACTGGTTTAAAATTTAGTCAGAATATATATATATATATATATATATATATATATATATATATAGTAAACACCATAAAAGGATTGTTCACCATGAATAACACAATATGGATTCAGGAAACAAATCACATAACTTGTCATCCCGAATATTACATAATAAATATCTTAGAAAAGTGGCATACAATAAACAACATGAATTGAACTTGAGGAGAGAATTGTGCGTCTTGCTGATTCGAGTGTCACCATGTAAAATACCAAGAAATGGTAGCACGCAATGAATATCAAAGACAAATCATCATTAAACGAATTGCGCATCTTGCCGATTCGTAAAACACGATGTAAATGCCAAGAAATAACAGCTCACAATGAATACCAAGATCAAAGTACAATGAAACGAATCGCGCTTCTTTTGCCGATTCTTAAGCCACCATGTAAATGTCAAGAAATGGTAGCGCGCAATGAACAACAAAGTTAAATCCTCATGAAACGAATTGCGCGTCTAGCCAATTCGTAAGACATCATGTAAATACCAAGAAATAGTAGCGCGCAATGGACAACAATGTTTAAACACCATAAAACGAATCGCGTGACTTGCCGATTCTTAAGCCACCATGCAAATGTCAAGAAATGGTAGCACGCAATGAATAACAAAGTCAAACCTTCATGAAACAAATCGCGCGTCTTGCCTATTTGTAAACTACCATATAAATGTCAAGAAATGGTAGAGCGCAAGTAATCCGTTACTCATTGAAGAATTAAACCAAGAATATGAATATTCTCGATAACGGTGTCGGGACAGTACAACCACCTTCTTACCGCCTGGAACAATGATCACCAATGAAGGATGAAGGGCAGAAGACTGGAAGATCCAGATAGGCCGCCGGGACAGGAGCTCAGGAGAAAGCTGCTGCTCTCTACCGGGACCTCTGAATAGTGAGCACTGGGAGTTGGGCTGGCTCTCTTTTATAGAGTCTTGGCCCAGCCCACAACCACGCCCAGGCATGTTGCAGGGAAAGTCTCTGGAAGGCCCTGGAAAGGGGCCATACCCTAACACACTCTGAAAACCTGCAGCAATACATTGCAAAGGAACAGTATTTGTAAGCAAATTAAAAATAAGTTTTCAGGATTGAACTCTGCAATGCAAAAGGTTAAACCACAACATATCAGCACAATGCATAAATTACGTTGTTTTGAGAGTGCTGGGTTTTTGCATTTTAGTCGCCAATAGAGCTTTTTTTAAATAGATCTTTTTCTTGACCTGAACTCTTATTTCCAGTTTAAGATGTCTAGATTGTGAAGGGTCCACGGTGACACCCAAGAGCAACCCTTCCCTGCATCTTGGGTGTTTTAGTTTTCCAACTCGACTGGGGCATTGGCTGCGACCTTCTGAACTGGACCTTGCTTGTTCTTTGGTTTGATTGGACAATCTTTGGCAAAATTACCTTTTCGCCCACAATAAAGACGTTGTCCATTTTTTCTGCGTAGGTCCTTTTCATCTTTGGTCAAAGGTCTTCTGATGGTTCCAATTTCCATCGGTTCCGGCGTTCTTTCTTTTGGAGTTCTTGAGTCTCTGTTATTATGAACGCACCATGAATATTTTTCAATCTTTTTGCATGTTCCTTTACGTTCTGCTAAACGATGATCAAGTCTCAAGAGAAGATTTATTAATTCTTGACAGTCTGTAGGTTGTGGGTCGATTTGCGCTTAGATATCTTTTAGTTCGTCTTTGAGTCCCTTGTAAAACAAGACCGCTTGTTTTTCTTCAGGCCAGGATGTCTCAGCAACCAGCCGGTTAAAGTTGGCTAAATACGACACTAGGTCTTGATTCCCTTGGCGTAAATCGAATAATTCCCGATCTGCTGACTGTGTTACAGTTCTACCAATCAAAAACTCTCTCAAATCCACGAACAAAATTTCTCCAGTTGTACAACAAGGGACTATTTTTATGCACAAGAGGAATTGCCCAAGTAGCTGCATCCCCAGACAGATATGATAACAAGAAAGCTACTTTGGACTGGGCATCGGGGAAAGTATTTGGTCTGCAGGTGAAGTGTAGTTCCACTTGAACCGGGAAAGATTGCGCTTTCAAAGGGTCACCTGAGAAACGTTCTGGGGGAGCTAAAGGAATTGAAGAAGGAACATTTAGGGAAATCAGATTACTTCCAGAAGACTGAGAAGAAGTACCTGGCCAAGACACACCTGTGGGACTTTGTTCCTTCTTCTCTACCTTATCTTGCAACTGACTCACTCTCTCTGCTAAGCTAGTTGTCAGTTCTTTGGATGATACCGCCTCTGCTTGGAGCTGGGTGATAGCCTTGACTAGCTCATCTAGCGTGGCCATGCTGAGAACATACACAAGCCAGGAGGATAATAATTTGTGGGCTCACTATTCTGTCAGAGTCACCAGATCCTCAGGGTCTGTGTACGTTCCCAACACGTCCACCACTGAACAGCTCCAAAACTCTGATAGATAAATCGCTAAGAGTTCAAGAGGGGAAGAGAGGATTAGGAAGGGAACAGCTGGGAAGGAGGCCTGTAGTAAGAAAAAGGTTAGAATACACAATATGAAAATTATATCTCCTGAAATCAATACTAGACTATGATTCTAAGCCTAGTCATTCTGAAAACATGAACAATCTAAGAATTAAGTTTAAAATAGCTAAGTTTCAAGATGGACGGATACCAGTAAGGGAATCAAGAGGAATGAAATGAAAACTTTCTTATTCAAGTACTTTCCTTTACATGAGAATCAGAAAAACATTCTGACTAAATTTTAAACCAGTCATATAAATCCTGTTTTGAGAATGCATACTAGGACCATACAATATTGCATCTAGAAACTCTGGCCTTCTGTGTACTCTTAAAATGTTTCAACACAAATTGCGCATATTGCAGATATATATATATATGTAAATATATATATATAGTAAACACCATAAAAGGATTGTGCACCATGAATAACACAATATGGATTCAGGAAACAAATCACATAACTTGTCAACTCGAATATTACATAATAAATATCTTAGAATAGTGGCATACAATAAACAACGTGAACTGACCTCGAGGAGAGAATCGTGCGTCTTGCCGATTCGAGTGTCACCATGTAAAATACCAAGAAATGGTAGCACGCAATGAATATCAAAGTCAAATCATCATTAAACGAATCGCGCGTCTTGCCGATTCGTAAAACACGATGTAAATGCCAAGAAATAACAGCTCACAATGAATAACAAGATCAAAGTACAATGAAACGAATCGCGCTTCTTTTGCCGATTCTTAAGCCACCATGTAAATGTCAAGAAATGGTAGCACGCAATGAACAACAAAGTTAAATCCTCATAAAACGAATTGCGCGTCTTGCCAATTCGTAAGAGATCATGTAAATACCAAGAAATAGTAGCGCGCAATGGACAACAATGTTTAAACACCATAAAACGAATCGCGCGTCTTGCCGATTCTTAAGCCACCATGCAAATGTCAAGAAATGGTAGCACGCACTGAATAAGAAAGTGAAACCTTTATGAAACAAATTGCGTGTCTTGCCTATTTGTAAACTACCATATAAATGTCAAGAAATGGTAGAGCGCAAGTAATCTGTTACTCATTGAAGAATTAAAACAAGAATATGAAAATTCTCGATAACGGTGTCGGGACAGTCCAACCACCATCTTACCGCCTGAAACAATGATCACCAATGAAGGATGAAGGGCAGAAGACTGGAAGATCCAGATAGGCCGCCGGGACAGGAGCTCAGGAGAAAGCTGCTGCTCTCTACCGGGACCTCTGAATAGTGAGCACTGGGAGTTGGGCTGGCTCTCTTTTATAGAGTCTTGGCCCAGCCCACAACCACGCCCAGGCATGTTGCAGGGAAAGTCTCTGGAAGGCCCTGGAAAGGGGCCACACCCTAACACACTCTGAAAACCTGCAGCAATACATTGCAAAGGAACAGTATTTGTAAGCATATTAAAAATAAGTTTTCAGGATTGAACTCTGCAATGCAAAAGGTTAAACCACAACATATCAGCACAATGCATAAATTACGTTGTTTTGAGAGTGCTGAGTTTTTGCATTTTAGTCGCCAATAGAGCGCGTACTGCTCTGGTGTTGACAGTACTCCCAGACGCGCTCTAGGGCCTGGTTTGCTTGGATTAAGACGATGAAAGCATCTCACAAGTACTGGACCATGAACATCAGATGTGGAAACCCATGAATTACTTTCAGGACCATAACCTTTCCATGAGATTAAGTACATAGATTACACCCTCTCAGTTTAGAATCCAACACTTTCTTGACTTCCTATTCTTCTTCCACTTGTACTAGAACAGGAGCTGGATGAGGGTGGACCTTTTGGACTGCCTTTTTCAAGAGGGAAGTGTGGAACACTGGATGAATCCGTAAAGATCTGGGCAATTGTAGTTTATAGGTCACCGGATTGATTTGCTGAAGGACAGTATAAGGACCTATGAATTTGGGGTTAAACATGTGCTTCTTCTTGAAGTCTATATGTTTTGTGGAAAGCCACACTTTGTCACCTGGTTGATATTGCGGTCCCTCACAATGTTTCTTGTCATAATGCCTTTTGTATTTTTGTTTGGCTTTTTCTAAATGCTGTTGAATCAGTTTCTGGGTTTGATGTAAATGCTGAATGGTTTCTGACACAGCTGGAGTAAGAGAACTTTCTTGAGGAATTGTGATGGGCAAGGTGTCAGGATGATAGCCAAATAAACCAAAAAAGGGTGTAACGCCAATAGAAGTGTGGAATGAGTTATTGTAAGCTAACTCAGCTAACCAGAGCATAGATGTCTAAGAATTAAGTGCCTTTTCAGCGTAGGCACGTAGGTATTGTTTCAAAGTCTGATTTAGTCTCTCCGTTTGACCATCTGTTTGAGGATGGTGACTAGTAGATAGCGTAGATGTCACTTGGAGTGTTTTACACCATGGGGGTCATTACAACATTGGCAGTATAAGGCGCTTACCGCCGTGCAGAAGACCGCCAATACACAGCGGCGGCAGACCGCCACAGCTATTATGACACACATCACGGAATCCGCCGAAATTCAGACACCAACACAAGACCGCCACACCAAAGGTCAGCGATAAACATGCGGAAACAAATCCTCCACCTCCATGTCAACAGAAACACGCCCATGCCATTACGACCCACGAATCCACGCGGCGGTCTTTCAACCGCGGTATTCCATTGGCGGTACACACCGCCGCGGTCAAAATACACACACATCTCCAAAACAAATACACACACCTGATACACATACACACACCACTCCCACACATCCAATACAACATAAAACACACACCCACATCACCCCCAAACCCCTACGACCAGAATTTCTGAGAGAAGGCCAGAGAGAGAGCACAGAATAGACAACCCCATCACACAGAGGCACACAACACCATCACCCACACAACATCCAAGCACAAAACACCACATACCACTACACTCACCGCACTCATCACCACATACACCACCCCACACATCACACACACCACCCCATGGCACGCCAAAGACACCCCCGCTTCTCCGAGGAGGAATTCAGGGTCATGGTGGAGGAAATAATCCGGGTAGAGCCACAGCTATTTGGCTCACAGGTACAGCACACATCAATAGCCAGGAAGATGGAGCTATGGCGAAGAATAGTCGACAGGGTGAACGCAGTGGGACAGCACCCAAGAAATAGGGAGGACATCAGGAAGAGGTGGAACGACCTACGGGGGAAGGTGCGTTCCACGGTCTCCAGGCACCACATCGTGGTACAGCGGACTGGCGGCACACCCCCACCTCCTCCCCCACAACTAACAACATGGGAGGAGCAAGTCTTGACCATCTTGCATCCTGAGGGCCTCAGAGGAGTCGTTGGAGGAACGGACACTGGTAAGTCAAATCTTAAATATCACATCCCCCACCCTACCTGCATGCTATCACACACCCCCACCATCACACCCTCCCCTATCACCCTAACTCCTCACTAATGTACTAATAACACAAACTACACATCCCAAACCCAAGACCTGCATGACACAACTAAGCATGGACACCCATCACTATAGCATGCCCACTGCACATACCCAGAACACCCCCCAACCATCATCACACAAGCCCCCACACAGGAATGCCTGCACTGGGGTTCACGCACACCCACCCATTGCACACCATGAAACACACACATGCAATAATCATGTTCTTATACCCCTGCAGGAACCCGAAGGAACGTCACCACACCAGAGGGTCCAGACAACACCACTCCACCCCCAGAAGAGGCCCACAGTGACGACAGCAGCTCCGCCCTACTGGATCTTGATGACCAGCCCGGACCATCGTGGGCCTCAGGACAGTCGTTTCCCCTTGCCCAGCCACAGCCCAACACCGAAATTCCACCCTCTGGTAACACCATCACAGCACCCACCCAGCGGGCCCAAATCTCCCTACCCAGGACAGGTCAATCAGCGGTGTGTCCACCACTACAGGGCACCCAGGCTAACCCACCACCCCAACAACAACAGGGACCTGGGTGCAGTGGTAGGAGGCACAGGAACATAGGGGAACTGGGAGGGCTGCTGTGCGACAGAGGGAGGACAGGCCAAGGGAACCAACTCTCCACGAGGCCCTCTCCACCATCATGGGAGCATACCACCACTCCCAGGAGACGATGGCCACGGTCCTGGACAAGTTGCAGGAGACCCTGCGTCTGCAGGAGGAGCAGTATTTGGGGTTCAGGGAGGAGCTCAGGACCATTGGCTCCGCCCTGGGCACCATCGTGGGGGTGCTGACGGACATTCAAAAGACCTTGAGGGACACCGTGGCACTCCAAGGGGCCCCTGACACTAGCCACGACGATGAACTGCCCACCACCTCCGCCGGCGCTAGTGGACAGGACGCCCCGCCACAGGACCACCACACCAGCACCCCATCCCCTGCAGACGGACAACCACCACGCAAGCGGGCCCTGAGATCCAGGAACAGGACAGAGCAAGATGGCAAGACCACCGCCAGGAAATAAGACCACCCTGATTGTCCCCCCACTGTCCCACTTTGTTACCCTGTCCAAATCGGAACTGCCCCAGCTCCACTTCCAATGGGCAGATGTCCAATGTACCTGTGAGACTAATAGACTGGACTCTGCCATGGACATTCCTCCACCATCACCCATCACCATTTTACAACCCCCCTTCATTTTTTAGCACTTAAATAAACACCCTTGAAACACTAAAAAAACTGGAGTCAGTCTATGATTTGTAATTTTGTATTATAATGGGTTACCCATTGGAAGGCTAACATACCAATGTCACACATCACAATCCCTTCAAGGTGTCATAATGGGTTACCCATTGGAAGGCTAACATACCAATGTCACACATCACAATCCCTTCAAGGATGCAAGCAGTTGACACGTAGGTTACCACATTTGTGAAACTGAAATGGAAGGGGACAACTCAGTTAACAAATAGTGAGTGAAATGTCGGTACAGGATAGAGGTAGACGTGTGAAAGTTACTGTAATGTTAAACCTGAAAATTTACTCACCTGTGTTTCACTGGAAATATTGCTGGATGACTGACTCCCTGTTGTCGTTTTCTTCTTCCTCAGCTTCATCCTCATCACTGTCCACAGGCTCCACAGGCTCCAAAGCTGCTACAACACCGTCATCTGGATCATCCTCCTGCAGAAAAGGCACCTGGCGTCGCAATGCCAAATTATGGAGCATGGAGCAGGCGATGATGATGTCGCACACCTTCTTCGGTGAGTAGAATAGGGATCCACCTGTCATATGGAGGTACCGGAACCTGGCCTTAAGGAGGCCGAAGGTGCGTTCGATCACCCTCCTAGTCTGCCCATGGGCATCAATGTAGCGTTTCTCTGCCCTGGTCCTGGGATTCCTCACTGGGGTCAATAGCCAGGAAAGGTTGGGGTAACCAGAGTCCCCCAATAGCCATACACGGTGCCTCTGGAGTTGACCCATCATATCAGGGATGCTGCTATTCCGCAGGATGTAGGCATCATGCACTGAGCCAGGGAACATAGCATTTACCTGCGAGATGTACTGGTCTGCCAAACAGACCATCTGGACATTCATGGAGTGATAACTCTTCCTGTTCCTGTACACCTGTTCACTCCTGCGGGGGGGACCAGAGCTACATGGGTCCCATCAATGGCACCTATGACGTTGGAGATATGTCCAAGGGCATAGAAGTCACCTTTCACTGTAGGCAAATCCTCCACCTCAGGGAAAATGATGTAGCTCCTAACGTGTTTCAGCAGGGCAGACAACACTCTGGACAAGACGTTGGAAAACATAGGCTGGGACATCCCTGATGCCATGGCCACTGTTGTCTGAAAAGACCGACTTGCAAGGAAATGGACCACTGACAGCACCTGCACGTCAGGGGGGATTCCAGTCGGATGGTGGATTGGTGACATCAGGTCTAGCTCCAACTGGGTACATAGTTCCTGGATTGTGGCATGGTCAAACCTGTAGGTGACGATTAAATGTCTCTCTTCCATTGTCAACAGGTCCACCAGCGGTCGGTACACCGGAGGATTCCGCCATCTTCTCATATGTCCCAGCTGACGGTGCCTAAGAAGGACAACAGTGAAGAAACAGTCACTATTCCTCCAGGTATGTACCCACAGTCACACAGAACACGGCACCAAATACAAAACCCTTCCTGTATGTGTGTTGAGTATAGGCCTAGCTATTTGTGACGCAGTAGTAACTGAAGCCATGTGGGCCCCTAAAATGGCGGCTGTCTGACCTCTAAACTGGGACAATGGGATTGTGGGGTAACAGCGCTGGCGTTGCACACCGTCGCGGTAGACGGTCGTAGACCGCGGCGCAATGCTGCATTGGTTAACATTGGACCCTATGGGTCCCAGGAGCCAATGAACAGGTGCGCCGGCGGTGATGATGCGCCCCGCCGCGGACGTCACCGCCGCGGACGTCACCGCCATTTTCTATCTCTTCAATCACTAGATACCTGACCTTCGACAGGAGAGGACCTACACTGCTAGTGCTGCTGTGACCTCGGTCTGGAAGCGACGATGGCTGCTGCGTCTGGGGAAAGGGCCCCTGCCTTCACTGCACAGGAGTTGGAGAAACTTGTGGATGGGGTCCTCCCCCAGTACATGCTACTCTACGGTCCTCCAGACCAACAGGTTAGTACACAGGGAGCACGTTGTATGGGCTAGGCCTGGGTGGAGAGGGCTGGGTGGAAGAGGGAAGGGGCCAGAGTTCATACTACAGTAAAGCATGGGAATAAATGGGCCACATGGTCAGAGTAGGGAGGGGGCCACTCACATTGACGGTGCAGTTGGTAATGACTGTTCCTCTTTTCTTGTGCATGTCATGTAGGTCAGCGCCCACCAGAAGAGGGACATTTGGTGTGCCATCGCCAAGGATGTCCGGACCCTGGGGGCCCACCAGAGACGGGGCACCCACTGCCGTAAGAGATGGGAGGACATTCGCCGCTGCAGCAAGAAGATGGCGGAGGCTCAGCTGGGGAGGGCCTCCCAACGTGGGAGGGGTGCCTGTCGCACCATGACCCCCCTGATGTTCTGGATCCTGGCGGTGGCCTACCCGGAGTTGGATGGGCGCTTAAGGACATCACAGCAGACACAAGGGGGTGAGTACAACCTTATCCTGCGGACTTTGCGTGCAGTGGAGGGGTCTGGGTGGGGGAGGTGGGCTGTGGGTGTCCCTAGGCCATGGCAAGTTCGGTAGGCAAGGCCCATCCGTAATGTAGGCCATGTGGCACTGTACCCCACCTCAAAAGAGTGGCAAGTTGAGGTATAGTTGCCCCTGTGGCATCCATGTGCGCAGATTTCCACCATTGCCATGTAGGCCATATCCCAGAAATTGCATGTGCAGAGGCCAGGAGCACGGCGTTATGCATAGGGCTGCTGCGTCTGTCTTGTCCGCCAACGGTAGCGGTATGCCATGCACTAAAACTCTCTTTCTTCTGTCTCCCCCCCCCTTTTCCTGCTCTCCCTGTCCTTTTGTACATCAGCATCATCAGGCGGAGGTACAGTGGCACCGGAGCACGAGGGAGCTGCATCCCACATGGCCATGGAGGGCCACACCACAGACTCTGAATGCACCAGTGGGACGGAGGGCGAGGGGAGCTTCACGTCGGCTACCGGATCACCAACCAGCGACATGGACTCGTCCACCGATGGGAGCTCCCCTGTGGTGGCGGCACCATCTGTGCACCCCACTTCTACAGGTACAGCCACCACCTCCCCTACCAGCACCGCCCTCCCAGCAGCCCCTCAGCATACGCCCCGTGCCCGCTCACCCAGGAGGGTGGGCATCACCTTCGCCCCAGGCACCTCAGGCCCTGCCCCAGTCACCCCTGCTGCCCTCAGTGAGGAGGCCATTGACCTCCTCAGGTCCCTCACTGTTGGGCAGTCTACCATTGTGAATGCCATCCAGGGTGTAGAAAGGGAGTTGCAACACGGTAATGCATTCCTGGAGGGCATTCATTCTGGTCAGGCTGCCCTTCAGCGAACCCTGCAATCTCTGGCCTCAGCACTGATGGCAGCCATTGTCCCTGTGTCTAGCCTCCCCCCTCCAACTTCCTCCACCCAGACCCAATCTCCTGTACCCCAGCCCTTCCCAAGCACACCTACAGACCAGCATGCACACAAGTCAACACCTAAAAGTAGCTCAAGCAAACATAGGCACCACACACACCACAGGCACTCACACAAGCATCACACCCATACAGACACAGCAACATCCACTGCCTCCACTGTGTCCCCCTCCTCCTCTTCTCCCTCCTCCCTCCCAGTCTCGTCTAAACACACACCTGCATGCACCACATCTACAGGCACTAGGACTCACACCAGGACACCCAGCACCACAAGCCGCTCACCTGCACTCACCACCTCCACTTCCATTTACACGTCCCCTGTGTCCTCTCCCAGTGTGTCTGTGACGCCCCCTCCAAAAGTACCCAAATGTTGCAATCACTCACCCAACATCCATCCGCCTCACGACAGCCTCCAGTACCTGCACCTGCACCCAAAAAACCTAAAGTGACACCTCCTACAACCACCTCCTCTTCCTCCACTCCCAGACCCCCTCCAGCTACCCATCCCAGTGTCCGTCAGAAACTGTCCCTCTGTCAAATTGACCTTTTTGCATCCACCCCCCCCTCCAATTCATCAGTCCCGTCGTAGCGCCTCAGCCAAAAAGCCTCCAGTACCAGTGGTGCGTGTTCCAGGTTTTTGGAGTGCACCGTCCACCAGGGTAGGCAGTAGGACCCGGAGCCAAGGCACTGGTAGCCCACCCCCTGTAAAGGCTCTGAAATTGGAGAGTGGACGACGGGACCGAGTCAAGACTCCTGGTGGGACAACAAGTGAAATGGAATCGAAGGCGATTGGTGAGTCAGCTGTAACTCCAAAAAAGGTTGGGAAGGTCCAGAGGAAGTCTCCCCAGCCTGTTGTGAGTGTCACAGCGGAGAAGTGCGCCATCATTTCCAGCAGTGCAGACACAACCGCCAGCACCGTCGTCACTGGTCCAGAGACCACCGCCGGAGTCACAGCCCAGGAGGACCCAAGTATCATTTCTGGTCAGGAGACCCCAGCCGGAGTCACAGCCCAGGAGGGCCCAAGTATCGTTTCTGGTCAGGAGACCACCGCCGGAGTCACAGCCCAGGAGGGCCCAGGTATCGTCACTGGTCCAGAGACCACCGCCAGAGTCAGTCCCCAGGAGGGCTCAAGTATCGTTACTGGTCAGGAGACCACCGCCGGAGTCAGTCCCCAGGAGGGCTCAAGTATCGTTACTGGTCAGGAGACCACCGCCGGAGTCAGTCCCCAGGATGGCCCAAGTATCGTTACTGGTCAGGAGACCACCGCCAGAGTCAGTCCCCAGGAGGGCCCAAGTATCGTCACTGGTCCAGAGACCACCGCCGGAGTCAGTCCCCAGGAGGGCTCAAGTATCGTTACTGGTCCGGAGACCACCGCCGGAGTCACAGCCCAGGAGGGGCCAGGATGCCACAGCCCTGCTGCCCAATGATGGAACGTCATGCCACACACCAATGTCCAGTTTGGAGATCGTCATGCCACACACCAATGTCCAGTTTGGAGATCGTCATGCCACACACCAATGTCCAGTTTGGAGATCATCATGCCACACACCAATGTCCAGTGTGGAGATCGTCATGCCACACACCAATGTCCAGTTTGGGGATCGTCATGCCACACACCAATGTCCAGTGTGGAGATCGTCATGCCACACACCAATGTCAGTATCAGAACCGCCATGTCAAAGCACCGCTGAACAGGGCAAAGACCGCCATGGCAAAACACCGCTGAACAGGGCAAAGACCGCCATGGCAAAGCACCGCTGAACATGGCAAAGACCACCATGTCAAAGCACCGCTGAACAGGGCAAAGAACGCCATGGCAAAGCACCGGTGAACATGGCAAAGACAGCCATGTCAAAGCACCGCTGAACAGTCCAGAACCACCATGTCAAAGCACCGCTGAACAGGGCAAAGACCGCCATGTCAAAGCACCGCTGAACATGGCAAAGACCGCCATGTCAAAGCACCGCTGAACAGTCCATAACTGCCATGTCAAAGCACCGCTGAACAGGGCAAAGACCGCCATGGCAAAGCACCGCTGATCATGGCAAAGACCGTCATGTCAAAGCACCGTTGAACAGTCCAGAACCGCCATGTCAAAGCACCGCTGAACAGGGCAAAGACCGCCATGTCAAAGCACCGCTGAACAGGGCAAAGACCGCCATGGCAAAGCACCGCTGAACAGTCCAGAACCGCCATGTCAAAGCACCGCTGAACAGGGCAAAGACCGCCATGGCAAAGCACTGCTGAACATGGCAAAGACCGCCATGTCAAAGCACCGCTGAACAGGGCAAAGACCGCCATGTCAAAGCACCTCTGAACAGGGCAAAGACCGCCATGGCAAAGCACCGCTGAACAGGGCATGCACCGTGTAGGAATGAATGGACCGCCACATCAGGCATCCTTATCCCATGTGCAGCTGGGACAGTGACAGGACAGGAACTTTCACGGGGAGACTCATCCAGTCTGGGCACCAGTCCCCCTCCAGCACCAGTGGAGACCTGCATCTACTTGAGAAACTGTGGCTTTGCACTCCCCAGGATGGCACAGTGGGCAACCCACCCACTGTAGAGACTTGTGAGACTGTGGCTTTGCACTCCCCAGGATGGCACAGTGGGCAACCCACCCACTGTAGATACTTGAGAGACTGTGGCTTTGCACTCCCCAGGATCGCACAGTTGGCAAGCCACCCACTGTAGAGACTTGTGAGACTGTGGTTTTGCACTCCCCAGGATGGCACAGTGGGCAACCCACCCACTGTAGAGACTTGTGAGACTGTGGCTTTGCACTCCCCAGGATGGCACAGTGGGCAACCCACCCACTGTAGAGACTTGAGAGACTGTGGCTTTGCACTCCCCAGGATGGCACAGTGGGAAACCCACCCACTGTAGAGACTTGAGAGACTGTGGCTTTGCACTCCCCAGGATACATCAATGGGCATGGAGCCCCGTCGTGGATCTGGCTCTGCATTCATGTGGCTGAGGTGCCCCCCTTCCCTTCCCCCTGAGGTGCCTGTAGTGTTTCTATCTGATGCCCCGGCAGTGTTCTCTCAGATTTTGGTCAGGTATCTATTCTGGGCCTCGCCCATGCATTTTTGGACTCTTGGTGCACGGACATTGTTGTGTACATATCTGCACTACTTCTTGCATTGTATATATAATTATGTGTGATTTTGAGATATATATCTGTATATTTTTTAATTACATGTATATTGGCACATTACAATGTTTGACCGAAATTCGCTTTGTCTTTGCATTCTTCAGGGGGGATTGTGGGTTGTTAATGTGATATTTTTTGACTGCATTGGTGTGTATGTTGTAATATGCGAGGGTGGGGTTGTTTGGTGGGTGTCCCTCTAACTTTTGCCTCCCCCGTGTCGTAGATGCAGTACTCACCGGTATCTTCTGCGCCTACGTCGCTGTTGTTCGTAGAGGAGCAAAAAGACAAGGGCAGGGAGTATTTGTAATTCCGGGTCCATGGAGTCGTCGTTCCTCGTGGTATGTGTTCAGGTGAGTGTTTTCCCATAGCAAAAGCTGTTTGCGACGTGTTTTTAACCACGGTGAATCCGCCCCGGAAAAGGTGGCGGATTGGCGGGTTGTAATGGTGTGGGCGGTACATTGTCTTCCGCCTGTCTGTTGGCGGTAACCGCCGCGCTGCTTGTCTGTACCGCCGTGGCGGGCGGTGTGTTAAAGTGGATGTCTCTGTTGGCGGTTTCCGCCAGGGTCATAATTCACTTTTTTTGTCCGTCGGCCTGTTTGCGGTATTACCCCACCTTTTACACCGTCCGCCAGGGTTGTAATGACCACCCATGTCTTCCAGAAATTGGAGGCAAATTGCGACCCCCGATCGGAGAGGATAACCTTTGGCAGTCCATGATAACGAACCACTCTGTTCATTAAAATAGTTGCCAATTCACTAGAAGTGGGCAATTTTTTACAGGCAATAAAAATGGCCATATTTCGTGAGACTATCTACTACCACCAGAATTACTGAATGCTGTTGAACCACTGGCAGACCGGTAATAAAGTCTAAAGAAATGTGCTCCCATGGACGACATGGGGTTGGAAGAGTATGTAACAACCCTTTTGGTTTTGAATGACTTGTTTTAATGCGAGCACCACCTTCGCAGTTGTTTACCATTGCTTTTACATCTTTTGTTAGGGTAGGCCACCAAAAATAGCGTTGGATCAGTTCAAGAGTTTTAGGAGTACCTGGGTGACCTGCCGTAGGTATAACATGCAACCAATGTAACACTATCTTGCGAAGTTTGGTAGTGGGTACGAACAAACGAGTGTCATGAAAGGGTAAACCTTGCTTGATTGACCTTTTGGGATCTGCTTGGGCCCATGTTTGCCATTTCTCAACAGTGAAAGAGTTGCAAATTTCTTCAAATAAATCTTCAGTTTTTATGATACATAGAACCTTGTCAGGAGCAATGATAGCTCTGGAGGCTTGAAATGCAGGCAACGCGGTAGACTCTTGACGGGACAAGGCGTCAGCCTTGCGATTATCTTTACCAGGCCGGAAGGTTACTACAAAATCAAATTCGGCAAAAAAAAGCATCCAGCGTAATTGACGAAGGGTCAAAAGTCTGGTGGAACTCATGAATTGAAGATTATGATGATCAGTATATACTGTGACAGTGTATTTGGCACCAAACAAATGATGTCTCCATTCTTTAAAGGCATCACAAATCGCCAGAAGCTCTTTTTCAGCAATGACATAGTTCTGTTCGGCTTCGTTCAACTTCCGAGACATATAAGCTACAGGATGAAGTTGACCAATGTCTTTATTTCGTTGTGATAAGACGGCTCCTATTGCTACATCTGAAGCATCAGCTTCCACTATGAAAGGTTGATTCGCATCAGGATGAGTCAAGACTGGGGCAGTGGAGAAAGCTTCCTTCAAAGCCGAGAAGGCTTGATCAGCTTCTGGGGACCATACAAACTTTTCTTTCTTTCTTAGTAGCTTAGTGTTTGGAGCCACTGTCTGGGAGAAATGATTTATGATCCTCCGGTAAAAATTTGCAAACCCCAGGAAACATTGTACATCACGAACAGTCTTTGGGGTGTGCCAATCAGATACGGCTTTTACTTTCTTTTCTGCCATCACCATACCTTGAGGGGTAAGAATAACCCCTAAAAACTCAACTGTGGTAACATGAAACTCACACTTGGTTAGTTTGCAATATAAATGGCGTTTTCGAAGGGCTGCAAGAATTTTCTTGACATGTTGGACATGTTCGTTTTCATTGTCTGAGTAGATCAAAATGTCATTGATGTAGACTATGGAAAATATGTCGGGGTACTCTCTAAGAACGTCATTCAAGAAAAATTTAAATGCTGCTGGAGCATTACACAGACCAAAAGGCATGACAGTGCATTCAAAAAGGTCATATATTGTCTTGAACGCTGTTTTCCATTCGTCACCCTCTCTCATTCTGACCAAATGATAAGCACCTCGATGGTCAAGCTTCGTGTAGATTTTTGCTCTCTTTACTTGTTCCAATGAGACCAGAATTAGGGGTAAAGGATATTTATTCTTGATGGTGACTTTGTTCAAACCCCTATAGTCAGTGCAAGTTCAAAGTTCTCCATTAGCTTTTGTAACAAAAAACAAAGGCGAAGCTGCAGGAGACTTAGAGGGGCGAATGAAGCCATTCTCCAAAATTTGATCTAGGTATTTTCGTAAATGTTGATTTTCATGTTCTGACAGGGCATATACATGACAGTTGGGAAGTATTGCACCTGGGGCTAGATTAATTTGACAGTCATAAGATCTATGAGGAGGTAGAGTCTCTGCTCCTTTCTCATCAAATACATCTTTGTAAGATGAATACTGTTTGGGCCGCTGAATTTCTTTCTCGGCGGCAGTAGCTATGTAAGAGTTGCAAACTTTTGGTACTTGAATCTTTTGGAGACATTGTTCGTTATATAGGGCAGATGAGAACGCGATTTTACGTTCTGCCCAATTGATCTCTGGATTGTGATGAGTTAACCATGGCAGGCCGAGGATAATCCCATATTGGGGAGCATGAATCACGCCAAGGATGATTTTCTCTTTATGTTTCTTTCTTTGATTCTTATCTTCACAAATCATCGACAAGGGGATAGTCTGAAGAGTTACCGGACCTCCAGTCAAAAGTTTTCCATCGACTGCCTGGATGATTTCTGGGGTCTTCTTTTCAATACATGGGATCCCCCATGCACGAACCAATTGGACATCAACAAAGTTCCCAGTAGCCCCAGAATCGACTAGAGCTTTTTTTAAATAGATCTTTTTCTTGACCTGAACTCTTATTTCCAGTTTAAGATGTCTAGATTGTGAAGGGTCCACGGTGACACCCAAGAGCAACCCTTCCCTGCATCTTGGGTGTTTTAGTTTTCCAACTCGACTGGGGCATTGGCTGCGACCTTCTGAACTGGACCTTGCTTGTTCTTTGGTTTGATTGGACAATCTTTGGCAAAATTACCTTTTCGCCCACAATAAAGACGTTGTCCATTTTTTCTGCGTAGGTCCTTTTCATCTTTGGTCAAAGGTCTTCTGATGGTTCCAATTTCCATCGGTTCCGGCGTTCTTTCTTTTGGAGTTCTTGAGTCTCTGTTATTATGAACGCACCATGAATATTTTTCAATCTTTTTGCATGTTCCTTTACGTTCTGCTAAACGATGATCAAGTCTCAAGAGAAGATTTATTAATTCTTGACAGTCTGTAGGTTGTGGGTCGATTTGCGCTTAGATATCTTTTAGTTCGTCTTTGAGTCCCTTGTAAAACAAGACCGCTTGTTTTTCTTCAGGCCAGGATGTCTCAGCAACCAGCCGGTTAAAGTTGGCTAAATACGACACTAGGTCTTGATTCCCTTGGCGTAAATCGAATAATTCCCGATCTGCTGACTGTGTTACAGTTCTACCAATCAAAAACTCTCTCAAATCCACGAACAAAATTTCTCCAGTTGTACAACAAGGGACTATTTTTATGCACAAGAGGAATTGCCCAAGTAGCTGCATCCCCAGACAGATATGATAACAAGAAAGCTACTTTGGACTGGGCATCGGGGAAAGTATTTGGTCTGCAGGTGAAGTGTAGTTCCACTTGAACCGGGAAAGATTGCGCTTTCAAAGGGTCACCTGAGAAACGTTCTGGGGGAGCTAAAGGAATTGAAGAAGGAACATTTAGGGAAATCAGATTACTTCCAGAAGACTGAGAAGAAGTACCTGGCCAAGACACACCTGTGGGACTTTGTTCCTTCTTCTCTACCTTATCTTGCAACTGACTCACTCTCTCTGCTAAGCTAGTTGTCAGTTCTTTGGATGATACCGCCTCTGCTTGGAGCTGGGTGATAGCCTTGACTAGCTCATCTAGCGTGGCCATGCTGAGAACATACACAAGCCAGGAGGATAATAATTTGTGGGCTCACTATTCTGTCAGAGTCACCAGATCCTCAGGGTCTGTGTACGTTCCCAACACGTCCACCACTGAACAGCTCCAAAACTCTGATAGATAAATCGCTAAGAGTTCAAGAGGGGAAGAGAGGATTAGGAAGGGAACAGCTGGGAAGGAGGCCTGTAGTAAGAAAAAGGTTAGAATACACAATATGAAAATTATATCTCCTGAAATCAATACTAGACTATGATTCTAAGCCTAGTCATTCTGAAAACATGAACAATCTAAGAATTAAGTTTAAAATAGCTAAGTTTCAAGATGGACGGATACCAGTAAGGGAATCAAGAGGAATGAAATGAAAACTTTCTTATTCAAGTACTTTCCTTTACATGAGAATCAGAAAAACATTCTGACTAAATTTTAAACCAGTCATATAAATCCTGTTTTGAGAATGCATACTAGGACCATACAATATTGCATCTAGAAACTCTGGCCTTCTGTGTACTCTTAAAATGTTTCAACACAAATTGCGCATATTGCAGATATATATATATATGTAAATATATATATATAGTAAACACCATAAAAGGATTGTGCACCATGAATAACACAATATGGATTCAGGAAACAAATCACATAACTTGTCAACTCGAATATTACATAATAAATATCTTAGAATAGTGGCATACAATAAACAACGTGAACTGACCTCGAGGAGAGAATCGTGCGTCTTGCCGATTCGAGTGTCACCATGTAAAATACCAAGAAATGGTAGCACGCAATGAATATCAAAGTCAAATCATCATTAAACGAATCGCGCGTCTTGCCGATTCGTAAAACACGATGTAAATGCCAAGAAATAACAGCTCACAATGAATAACAAGATCAAAGTACAATGAAACGAATCGCGCTTCTTTTGCCGATTCTTAAGCCACCATGTAAATGTCAAGAAATGGTAGCACGCAATGAACAACAAAGTTAAATCCTCATAAAACGAATTGCGCGTCTTGCCAATTCGTAAGAGATCATGTAAATACCAAGAAATAGTAGCGCGCAATGGACAACAATGTTTAAACACCATAAAACGAATCGCGCGTCTTGCCGATTCTTAAGCCACCATGCAAATGTCAAGAAATGGTAGCACGCACTGAATAAGAAAGTGAAACCTTTATGAAACAAATTGCGTGTCTTGCCTATTTGTAAACTACCATATAAATGTCAAGAAATGGTAGAGCGCAAGTAATCTGTTACTCATTGAAGAATTAAAACAAGAATATGAAAATTCTCGATAACGGTGTCGGGACAGTCCAACCACCATCTTACCGCCTGGAACAATGATCACCAATGAAGGATGAAGGGCAGAAGACTGGAAGATCCAGATAGGCCGCCGGGACAGGAGCTCAGGAGAAAGCTGCTGCTCTCTACCGGGACCTCTGAATAGTGAGCACTGGGAGTTGGGCTGGCTCTCTTTTATAGAGTCTTGGCCCAGCCCACAACCACGCCCAGGCATGTTGCAGGGAAAGTCTCTGGAAGGCCCTGGAAAGGGGCCATACCCTAACACACTCTGAAAACCTGCAGCAATACATTGCAAAGGAACAGTATTTGTAAGCAAATTAAAAATAAGTTTTCAGGATTGAACTCTGCAATGCAAAAGGTTAAACCACAACATATCAGCACAATGCATAAATTACGTTGTTTTGAGAGTGCTGGGTTTTTGCATTTTAGTCGCCAATAGAGCGCGTACTGCTCTGGTGTTGACACCATGCAGGTCTGTTATGGGGGTCCATGCATTGGTGTTGCATGCAGGGCTTGGTATTGGGAGGGGTGGGTTGTGATAGTGGGGTGTGTAGGAGGTGGTGGAGTGATGGGAGTGTGGGTGGGGTTGGGGGTTTGTGATGGCATGCAGGTGGGGGGGTGATAGTAGTTAAGAGTTAACTTACCAGAGTCCAGTCCTCCTCCTACTCCTGCCAGGCCCTCAGGATGCATGATTGCCAAGACTTGCTCCTCCCATGTTGTTAGTTGTGGGGAAGGAGGTGGAGGTCCACAGCCAGTCCTCTGTAGAGCTATTTGGTGTCTTGCTGCTGTGGAACGCACCTTCCCCTCTAGGTCGTTCCATCTCTTCCTGATGTCATCCCTTGTTCTGGGGTGCTGTCCCACGGCATTGACCCTGTCCACGATTCTCCTCCATAGCTCCATCTTCCTAGCAATGGATGTCTGCTGCACCTGTGATCCGAATAGCTGTAGCTCTACCCAGATGATTTCCTCCACCATGACCCTCAGCTCCTCCTCAGAGAATCTGGGGTGTCGTTGTGGTGTCATGGGTGTAGTGTGAGTGGTGTGGGTGAGGGTGTGTGGGGTGATGTGTTGGGGTGTGTGATGTAAAGTGCGTGGGTAGTGTATAGGTGATGGTGGTGTGTGGTTGTGGTCTTGTCTGTGGTCTTGCTATCTCTCTTGTGGCACTTGTTTGTAATGGTAAAGGGTTGTGGGTAATGTGTGTGTGTGTTTTATAGTGGTGTGGGTGTGGTGTGTGTATGGGTGTTAGGGGTGTGTAGTTTGAATTGTCCAATGTGGTGTTGTTTTGTATGTGTGTGTATATTTTGGGCGCGGTGGTATGTAGCGCCAATGGTTTACCGCCATTGAATGTCCGCCGTGGTGATTTGTGGGTCATTATGTTGTGGGCGTAGTTCTGTTGGCGTAACGGTGTGGGTTTTGTTACTGCCGGTTTATCACTGACCTTTGTGTTGGTGGACTTGTGTGTGTGGCTGTATAGTGATGGATTGCTATGTGTGTGTCATAATATGGGTAGCGGTGATCCGTGGCGGCGGTGGTATGTTGGCGGCAGTCAGCATGGTGGTAAGCGGTACTTACTGCCAATGTCATAATGAGGGCCTTAATTTGTTGTGAAAAACAATCAAAGCATTCTTCTACAAATAAATAAGCTGCAAAATCTCGCCACTTATCTTTATTCTCTTCTTCAGTTTTTGAAGAAACTATACACATGTTGCTTTTGGGTTTTGTAGTGAGTACATCTGCAACATACACATATGCAGTCTGGTTTCTCTGAACAGACTGATTTAAACTTTCTAGTTTCTTCGTCAAAGTCATCTACAGAAACACTAAATTATTCCTCTGCTGTATTTGCAGATTGTAACTCAACATTTCCACTAAACTCCTCTTCATATCCCAAAAATTTAAACTGCACCTCATCACAATTTTTTTGTACTTTTGCTAGGATTTTATTCAAGAGACCGTTTCATTACCCCTAAACATATTGCAGGAGCCTTCATATGATAATGTCTTCTAACTAAAGTTCGCATATGTGAGTGGTGCACTGCTAGCATTCCAAAATGATGAAAAGTGCTTTGACACACTTTTTTGGATAAACATGCTAATGAATGTCCTTGTAGATTTGTATATTTTCTAACTTTACATGGAGCTAATGCTTGCAGGGTTGAAATTATTTGTTTAAGACTTCTACATGGAAACATACATAACACATTTCTCACTATGTCAATTGATTGCTGTTAAACAATACAAATACTGCTACAATTCCAATTGTAAACAGAGGCCTGTCTATGCCTACCTTGAACCTCTTCAGTTATAACTTCCTTCACATTTCTAAGTACCATGACCTCTTTCTCAATAGGACATCCATCTTTAACATCATAACACCGTCCGTGTTGATTAACTCTATGTTCTTGTCTGTTCTCTTGTAAGTAGCTTTCTTCGTTAAAGAAAAGCTCACTGCTAGAAGTGTGCTTCCATTCCCCACTAAAAACTTTGCAAAAGTTAGTTCAGTTTATAACTCTTTTTTCACTTTCCTTCCTCATACTCAACACTATTTTATCTAGTTTTTTCATTCTGTTCAAAATTAAAATAAACAGTTTCCTCATGAGAGCAAAAACCTTTTCAACAATACCTTCGACATGCTCCTTTTGTTTCAAAGTTTGTGTCCTTCTTTTGTATTTTGTTCACATTTCTCATTAGATTCTGAACTACTCTGCTATGAAACATCCTAACTCTTATTTCCTGTCTTGTAGATAAAAACGATGTTTCTTTGCAACATTTCTTTCTGACATCATGTGCTTTTAGTTGCTTATTACCTGATGGAGAAGTGTTTTGCTTCTGCACCTAACTCTCCTGTTTCCCAAGTTCTCAAGTTTATCACATAGTATTTTTAGGAATGTCCTTGTGATACTTTTGTTTTTCTTTCTTTCTTTGCTCAGTTCTCGATGGCATTGTAAGTATTTGTATTTAAGTACAATATTCCACCTGAAAACTAATAAAATAGTGTTTCTGTAACTTTAAAAAATATTTTACTTCTTTATTAACTATTATTGCACTTAGTTAAACACATTATAAACAATTGCAGCATTATAGTTTCTAAAATGTATATATATATATATATATATATATATATATATATATATATATATATATATATCACACATAATATGGCCTTAGACCTACTGTTGCAGGCTATAACAGCCATTAAAGGCACATTGTAATGTTAAAGGCCCAATTTGAAGATGAGGGCCTTTACCAAGGGAGTGCAACTTTAATTGCTGCTATAGGCCAGCTACGAAGGGATATAAGCTTGTTAGAACATTGTAGTACTAGAGGGCAGAATACTTCACAGCATATCTACAGCATATCACAGAACTGATGCATTTGCAGTTAAAGGTGCCTCAACCTTGACAGATCAGTTTTATAGGCCCATTTCAGTGCAAGACCATACACAGGGCCTACATTACTACACCTCACGTGTAGTTCCACTCTTTCTATTAACTATAGGCCTAAAATTGCAACAGATAATGCGCTCTTAACTAAAAAATAACTCTGAATTGGCCGAAAGCGGGACAAACAGCATGGGTCCGCCTGCTAGCTATGAAATGTACCCCACCCCTGTGACAGTGACACCATTCTAATCCTGCTAAGGTGGTCACATCATTTCACGTCATGACGACGGACGATGGTGGTGATGCCGGAGGAGACGGATGCTGGTTTCCACAGGAAGTGGAGGAGGACGCGGATGGGCTGTGACCAGGTCGGCAGGACAGGTGGTGGCAGCGGTCACCGTGAGTGGGGAGAGTGGGGGACTTTGGGGAGTCGGGAGGCGCGGGATCAGAAGGGCTCCTGAGGGTGACGAGGGGTTGGGGGGTTAGGTGTTAGTGGCTGTTGGGCTGAGAGGTCTGTCTGGTGGTGGCGCTGCGTGGTGGCAAGGGGAGGTGCGGAGTCGTGAGTGGGGGTGGTAGAGATGGCAGAGGCCAGCAGAAGTCAGTGGAGGGTTAATTTTATATGGAGCTATACAGAGCGACGTGGGTTGCAGGGTTGGTGGGCTCAGTGGGTCTCGAGAGCACTTTTGGAGCGTGTTTTTGGAGCAGGTTGTGTGGGTATTCCATCATATCCGCCACACATCTAGTGCTTGCCCAGGTCGCGCATCTCCCGCTTGTAGCCCTTGCGCCCTGTGCCTCTGTATCATCAGCCTTGCTCTCTGCCTCACTCTATGCCCCTCCTGCCTCCCTCGTACTGTCCGCCACGTGCCAATCATCACGCACCACATGCCACTCGCCCAACACCTCATGTCCACCCCTGCTTTGCTCTTCTGCCCTGTCCTGCCCTGTCTTGCCCCTCCATTCCTCTCCTCCCCTCATCCCTCTCCGTGTTGGTGCCCACCCCTTTCCACTCCCCCACCTTCCTGCCACCCCGTTTCCCGCTGCCACCGTCGCTGCACCCCTTGGGGTAGTCCCTGGCCAATTAGGAGTCCTGAGACGCATACTCCATCTCTGGTCATTGCATTGCTCCCCTAGGCCAGAAGCAGGCAAATTCAGCAGGAAACCTTGCAACAGGGGATCACTTGACGGGCCCATCTATCAGAGGTGAACGTGATTGTTTTAGGTAACAGCCGCAGAGCGAGAGTGCCAGGTCCACACTGAAGTGGCCCAGCTAGGTCTGCGTGCGGCTTGTGAGTGACCTGAGTACCCTGCTCACCTCCTGATCCCGAACAGGACCGAGGCAGAGTAGATATCCAAGACTCATTTCACTTCCAACCTCGACATTAATTTCCACTTCAACGTCAACCTCAACTTCAATTTCAAGATATTTAGACACAGTAAGGCCCAGTAGTAAGGCAGTAATAAGAACAGGAAGTAACAGAAAGACCATTTATTCAGCCACCTATCTGGCTTCTTCACTTGTCCCAATTGCCAGTCAGTCTTGCTTACCCCCTGATCCGCGGGAGGGTCAGCATAAAGATCTCTCTGTCTTTTGCCTCCAACAACTTTAAGATACCAGGCACAAGCGGAGTGTGAGTTACCAGAGAAACCTAAGACTGATTCCGCAAGTCATTATGAGGTCTGGCCGAGTTAGGGTTCTTATGGAGGGCAAAACTAGGACCCAAAAACCCCAAAGGAGGGCGTAAAGGAAAGGGAAATGTTCCACACTGAGAGCCCAAAACAGTGGACTCGACCAACTGGCACTGTCTTTTACTCCTCTTCAGGTCTACCTCAAGAAGCCAGGAAGCATTAATAAGTTTGCATTTTTTAAAGATCCAACTGCAGCCATTTTTTCAAATCCTGACACTATTGAGGGCCTTCCAACCCTACTGGTTCCGCAAATATTGGGTTCAGTGCAGATGCGGCAGGATGCATCAGGCAATACAAACTCACCAAGAACTTTCACTTTCCCAACAGCCTCGGTCCAGCATTCAGGAGGCCTCAGAGGATCAAACTGCTGTAGGACACAATGCATGCTTAGTCCGCGAGCAGCTGAATGGCCTCCGGAATATGAGTAACGCAACAGGCCATAAGAACTCTCAGGTATGCAGCACCCTGATCACGGCTCAGGTTCATGCTCTGAGACAAAAATGTCCTCAAGACGACCAGCAACATGACATGACAGTCAGTCTATGCAACACTCAGTTTCCAATCACTCTTGGAAACCTGATGGAGGCATTCAATGATCCCGTGTTTGCTGGAACTTGCCAACAGTCGACTCCCGTGTTACCCTGCCATACAGGGGCCTAAAGAGAGGTTGGACATCTGCATTGATGCATCTAGAGGAAAAATGGAAGACACTTGGTTGCAGTCACTCTCTATAACAAATGACAAAGCCCTAGTCGAGGCACTGGATCTGAAAACTTTTGACTTGTCAAGCACTAATGAACAGTACCTGAGCCCACTACATCTGTCGGAGAAGGCTAATCAAAGTCCAGCCGTACTGCAACAAGAAAGAGTTTCCAACTCGATCACTGAAGTTTCAAATGACATGAGCGAATTACAATAAAATATTGGCGCAATGGAGCTTAGCAACTTGGACACTCCAGCTAGTAATAATAGCCTTCAGAGGGCTGCAGCAGAAATAGTGAAACTCTCCCTAGAAGCCATCTCCCAGCCGATCTTTCTAACTGCAAGTTGGGGGATCTTGCCTGACTACACCCCTCACTTCTGAACACCCTCCATACATCAACGACAGTCCTCAACATGCAATCGGATAAACTAGATTTACAAATTGACCTAATGAATGTCATGGCCGCTCACAGTGAAGATATTGATTGAACACTGGATATGTTAGCTACCTGGCCACCTGTTCTAAAGGCCACTGTGGATCAACAGCAAGACACCTGCAAATACGGACTGATCATTGACAAATTGAGTACACTACCTAATATTTTAACAAACATGCTGGGAAAATTAAAAACAAATGAGAGTAACATTGTCACTCTTAAACATCCTAAACAAGGACTTTACCTTTCAGCGCTTTTGCAAAAGAAACTAGGAGAAGTGCCAATGAAAGATCACCACTCAGGCTGTCCAGTAAAAAATGGGGCAAATGCTCCGGGCACAATCTTCTGTGCAAATGATTACCCAAAAGCACAAAATAGGCCATCTATAGCTTCAGGCACTCCAGATGTTCTTCATGCCAATGCAATGGGGACACAGGTTGAAACACAGCATTGACAAATTCAAATTGTACAGACAAATTTACAGCACCAATACCCAAATGTCCATCTAAAAGGCAAAAAAAATGCGCCAGAAAGGCAAGGAAAAAATACATAGTAAAGACAGTAGTGGCAATTTTTACCCCATATTTTCAGCGCGATCAAAGCCACAAACATGGATCTCTGGTTCCTCAAGTAATTGCCAGGTTTCAAACTATGCAAAATTTAGAAGGGCAGGGGCAACCAATGGTTCATTTCATTTAATCTCTGATGACATACAACCTGTTGCCTCTCCACTATCTGCAAAGCACAAAGAGCACCAGCTGACGGAACAACTTCAGATTAATTCACACCATTCGGACCTGAGGGATGCGCAGCTTAAGGATCCGACTTCGGATCAGGGGTGTACAATGTCAGCACCAGAAAACATGTTAGCATGTACAGGTAGCGAAAGCCCTGAGGTACAACCAGTTACCCTACTATTCGCGCAGGACCCCCTCAGGGATACCAGTGGCATTAGTACCGAAATCAAAAGATGCTTCACAGCCATTGACACTGGGGACAAATCTGTCTCTCGGGAATACGAGGCAGCCGGTGCTCCAAGGCCACCCACACAAGGTGACTACTTGCAATTTAAAGCTATCTGCCCAGCTGCCACAATGGGAAATTTGCCGAGAGTCAAGTCACATTCATGGAATAACAGTGATGCGGAACAAACATAGCCCATTTGTCAGTCTAGCAAACCATCTCCCCTAGCAAATCATCTACAGTCCAGTACTAAGAACGCTCGTTGGGAAATTATTTTGGAAATAATCCTAAACTTGAAATACCCCTCCATGGTGGTGACAATTAGTAATGAACAGGGGCTAACAATTACAAAAGTTATGTTTCAGAATATACAAACTCTTATGACCAAAGTACAAAATAAGACTTTCTTAACCAGTCACGTGGACAGGGCTATGACGGGCCCAAATAGCAAACAGCAAGAGGACGATCAGTTGAGAAAGCCAGCGCCATACGGAATCACAGATTACTCCCTCCAACCTCAGCCTAGTCATTGCCTAGATAATGGCTGGGATCCAAGGCAGATTATTCTAACTCCACAATGTAAATCACGGGCCGACAAGACTGCCTGAACAGGGGTAACATCCTGAAGTTGCTAGCTGAGTTGCCATCAACTAAGAAGATTGTATTTACAGACTTAATGTGGGTGAAATCACTCTCCAGCAGCGACCAGTACGGGCCAGAACAAACATCGATTACTTGGAGAACAAGGGAAATCATTACATTGATCATGGACGAAAAAATGCAATTTGAAGCATGGGGGATATTGCTGTCAGAACCGTCCAGACCACGTTACCCTCTCCCCCTGCTGTCCAGTTCTTTGGAAAAATCAAATCATCAATTGGATTTAAAGGCCCAAGTAAGCGGAGTGGAGACGAACACAAGGGAGTCAGGGAAGCATCAGCACAGAAGGGGGAAGTGAACCAAAAAACTTTGCATGGCCCCCAATCACTCGAAGCCATATGCCGGTACCCCAACGACCACAGAATGATGCTCCGGACGAACGCTGGTGGATGGCTCACATCTTCAACTCATGAAGAAGAAAACTGACTTAAAAATTACAACGCAGAAAATATGGATCAGGGGTGTGCTGTTCCCATCATGCCCTGGAACATCATTGAAGCAAAAACCATTATTATAGACAGATATGCAGCAGTAAACAGTTGCAACTACACTATATTCACATCGCAAAAAACATGGCTAATAGACCCGGTCTACCTAGGAGGTTATACACTACACCATGTCAGTGCCGGAAAATTAAATAAATCGGCAGTGCCAAGTGGAGGTCTAGCCACGTATGTCTCCACTGCGTTACACGCTACAACAGAGCAATTGGCATTCTCAAAAAACGATCTGCAGGCCGTCAAACTCACCTTCAGAGACAGCCAACAAACTCTCCTTGTAATTTTTAATGTTTATGCTCATCTGTAGAAACGGCGGAAAACCTTGCTTTTTGAATAATTAGTGAATAAAGCAGAAGAGATAAGATGCGCTCACCCAACATGGGATATTCTAGTGATGGGTGACTTCAATGCCCACTTAATCTACACTCTTGAACCCGATGAGCAACTGGCAGCGAAAAACGCTCTATGGTCAGTTCTGCCTCAACATCCATCAATACAGAAGAGATCGAACGCCATGGGCAAGCAAATGGTTGAGGCATTAGAGCATTTGAGCATGAGGGTTTCAAATGGCAGGACTAAAGATGATATGCCACCTAGCTACACCCACTACAGTACAAAGGCTGCAACCATAATAGACTATACGGCCGTGTCTCTTCCCCTGCTATCACGAGTGAGGAAATTCAAAATCAAAACTACTCTCCAAGGCAACCACTCATACCAACATATAGAACTGGACCTGAATGCCCCATACTTCTTGCCTCTCGTCGCTGACCTAGCAAGTCTTGCGTCTACCAACTTAAAACGTCTGATTTGGTCAGAGTCTTCATTATCGCGGCTGTGTGAAAAGATAAAAACTTAGTTTCAATCTGCAACACTCCAGAACTCGCCTGCAGTGGAAGTGTGGGCCACTTTTCTAACTTTGTTATCTTTGCTCAGCTCTGCTATGTACCCATCACCAACACAAAATTGGTTGGTGTCCTCAAGTCTATGAGAGAAAAATGTTAAATTAAGAAAGGAACTGAGGCATGAGCTCAGAGGAATAAAAAAGGTCCTTTCACAGAATCCACATGTGTCCAAATAAAGGCACTTCGTAAAAACTATAAAAGTCAAGTATGGTGTGAGCGCATAAAGATGGAGGACAACTTCTGGCTTAAATTGCGCCATAACTCAGAAATGGCAAATTCCAGGGCCTTTTGGGCAACAGTCAACAGCACTGACCGGCAGTCAAGAGTAATTTGTTTTTCATCAATTCATGAAAACAAATGAGTGGATTATCTGGCCAACATCTTCTTTAAAGAAGACTCACCTGAAGCAAACTCACACCTGAAGGAGCCTGCAAGTCCAATGGACCTCTGTCAGATCAACCTAGGATATAGCGATAAGGCAGTCTCCCTAGTAATTAGGAGGGGGGCGTAAGGATGGTGCGCCCGGCCCCAATTGCCTTCCACCGGCAATATTTAAGGTGATCCGGAGTACTGGTCAACTTTACTTGCAATTCTTTACACTGAAGTAGAGCACAGCAGAACCATCCCTGACAGTTGGAGAGGATCTATTATCAATCCGATATCTAAAGGGGGTGACTGAACAAATCCGGCCAACTACAGATTGATTTCTCTAATTGACAATGAGGCCAAATACTTTGCTTCGCTCATCTTAATATTCTAGCACTAAGTGACATTGCTGACAAAGCAAAACGCCTAAAGAAAAAGCTACATCTATGCTTTATAGACTTTAAAAGCACCTTTGATCGTGTGGACAGAACAATTCTTTGGTGCACATTGCAAAGCTGAGGCCTGCAGGAACTGCTTCTCCGCAGCATGGAAATGTTATATGAGAAAAACTGGGTGCAGGTCAAGGTAGCTGATGGCACAAAATTTTCAAGGAGGATTCCAACGAACATAGGCTTAAAACAAGGATGCATTTTCGCCCCGCACCTGTTTAACCTTTTATGGCTAACCTCTCCCCAAAGTTAGACACGACCAACTGACATTCTCCGAGGATGGGGAACCTGCTCATATCACATCTCTCATAGGCTGAAGACATTGTTTTATTGAGCCACACAACAATTTGGCTACAGCGGCTAGTTAGCACCCTGGGCAATTTTGCAACGTCAAACAAATTAGAAATCAATACCGTGAAGACAAAAACCATGTCTATAGAATACTTCTCTAACTCTGAAAAGAAAATTAAGTTGGGCGGCATTAGCCTTGAAGAGACTCGCTGCTATAAATACTTGGGCTTTACTATAGACAACAAGGCTAACCTTGTGCCGCAAAAGCAGTACATTGCTCAGAAATGCAAAGCGCTGACGTTTGCTTTTTGTGCCCTAGCCAAAAGGGCCTTCATACAAACCTTTACTGTCCGTCATGTCAGCCAAATTCCTTCCAGCCACTACATATGGAAGTGCAGCACTATACGGAAAAGACTCTTCGCTCTTGGATCACCAACAAATAAAAATCTACAAACAAGTTTTCAATCTTTCCCTTACTGCTTCCCCTGCCTGCTTGAATTTGGCCTCAAACAACAACAGTTGGACAGGAAAGTACATATGATAAAGACCTGGTACAAAATAAGAGGAAACAACACTAGCCCTTTAGTTACAGCTTAATGGAATTCAGTAAGCAATGACTCAAAGTCAGTATACATCAGGTACTTGCAGTATTCTCTGCAAGAGACACAAATGACATACCTATGGGACTCTAAAAAGTCATATCCCCTTCTGTGCTGTGTGTTAAAAAAGAAAATAGGTCTGCAATCTTTGCTGGAGGATAATCGCAAATTTGCACGACACTCACACGACTGGCTTCTCATGCATACATACACTACCCTGGCACCATGGCAATATCTAACCTCAACACTTTCAGTATCCGTCAAACGCCACCTGCTCGTGAGGCAGCTAGGATCTCAAGAGCGGATCAACCATTGTGGAAGAATGGGGGAGAGACGTCATGTAGGCTATACAATGCTGCCAGACAGGACATGGTCCATCTGACCTGTATCTGCCCAGCCCTAAGAGAAGCACGTTGCCAACTGCCAAAACCATTTTTTAGCACAAACGGGATACGCTCTTGTCGGCCAGCAGCAATGAAAATGTTTGATCCAACTGACCCGCAGATAAACTGCAGACTTGTTAAATTTCTGTCTGAACAAACCAAAGGCCTAAACTTGCAGACTGTGACTGATAGTACATCATAAAGACTTAGCTAATGCCCTTTAAAAAATGCAGAACTGGGCACATTGAAACGTTTGTGCTTTTTAATAATTGTTTAGTTACTCTTAACATAGTTTTAGCATAAATTCAAGAATTGTATAGTGGATATTAAATTTGCTAAGATTTTAATTAATCATGCAAATAAATAAATAAATACTTCACCTCACTCTTCAAAAAAGAATATTTATCTGAAGACATGAAACAATTGGTCAGAACTTGGCTATATATCTAAGTGAATGTAACTCTATAGACTTACTAGCAATACAACATACTTTACTAGTTTTAGATTCTGTATTACTCTGTAAATATGTCAGGGTATCACGCAGTCTCTGCTTTTTTGTCAGTAGCTCAGACACACCATTTCTATTCTACAAACATAAATATGTGTTGCATAGTAAGTGCTGTACTGTAAGTAGTGCTTACCTTAGACGATCAGAAAAGTTGTGAGCAACTTTCTGAAACTGAGTTCCACATTTCCAAACTTCTTTAGGAAACAACTGGAGCCTGCTTTATTACGTTTTCAAACCATATCACAAAGGAGACTCACTTGCACTAAAACGTGACTCCAAGATTTATCAAATCAGTTTTATAGGCCTATTTCAGCATCAGTAATGGAGCACAGGCTGTGTACAAATAGACTTCATCTTTCAAAAAAGCATTTGTGTCTGGATACATGGAAATATTATGACACTAGTTGCCTACATATGTTAGTGAATGTAGCTATCTCAATTTTAAACCACCACAAGGTGCTGTAATAAACCTATTGGCATGTGAGTTCCTGTTTTAGAACATGTTGGTTCTGGTATTGTGTATATAAGTGAGTAAATGTATATCACAGTACATCTGTTGAAGAACATAGGGAAATTTCACTATATCTGCAATTGCCATTGTTATTGCTACAGATATAAGTTGTTCCTTAGTATCACAGACAGCGGGTTTCTACCCCTGCCTACATTACACCATTCTTACTCTAGAAACATCAATATGAATTACTTGGTAAGTATTTTATTAACTGGGTAGCTTCAGGGCCTCAAACTTCATCACTGTGTTTCTAATACTGAACAATGTAAGAAGGGCATTCCACCACCTAAAACCACATTTGTGTCATTTTTTTGACTGAAATGTGGTGCTAAGCTGCCATTTCCCCTGCACCATATTTACAAAGTGGCACAATCCATGCATTGTGCCATTTTGTAAGCTGTTGCGCCACATTATGCCTGCGCCGCACATAATGTATGTAAGTAGGGTGTTCTGATGCAAGGAGGCCCAAAATAATTTGTGCATTGAAATTTAACAGTTTTCAGTGCACCATTTTTTCCCATCATTTTTAACACCTGCTCAGAGCACGCATTAAAATCACACAGCCATTAAAATCAATGAGCCACCTTGCACTTTTCATCACTAGTGTCACAATTTTGATGCTAGTGTAGCAAAGTGCCACAATAGCATCAAAAATGTGGACACTGTTGTTCTAACTACTGTCATGGTATGCTGTATTTTTAAACATACAAACACAAATGATTGACGGAATGCAGAACCAATCAAACATTCACCCCCAGTCACAGATCTGGGTTTAATCATCAATTATTTTGCTCACTATGCCACCCCAGTTTGGACCCGGCCATATGCAAATCAGTCTTGACCCTGTTCCCCATGGGAACAGTCCACCTGGAAGTGCCAGGCCATCCCTGGACCAGAAACAAGCATCCTGGAACTGGTTTCAGGGTATAACCCTTCATCGGCCAGGCTAGCTTGAATCCAGTGGCACAGTGAGCCCTGGACCCACGTCTGGGCATACACGGCGCACTTATGCATCAAAAGCAAACAAACAAAAATGATAGACAGAATGCGGAACCAATCAAACATTCACTCCCAGTCACAGATCTGGGTTTAATCCATCAATTATTTTGCTCACCATGCCACCCCAGTTTGGACCCGGCCATATGCAAATTAGTCTTGACTCTGTTCCCTGTGGAAACAGTCCAGCCCGAACTGCCAGGACAGGTCCTCCCTGGACCGGAAACGAGCATCCTGGGACCGGTTTCAGGGTATCACCCTTCATCAGCCAGGCTAGCTTGAATCCAGTGGCATAGTGAGCCCAGGACCCACGTCTGGGCATACCCGGAGCACTTATGGCATCAAAAGCAAACAAACACAAATGATGGACAGAATGCAGAACCAATCAAACATTCACCCCCAGTCACAGATCTGGGTTTAATCCATCAATTATTTTGTTCTCCTTGCCACCCCAGTTTGGACCTGGCCATATGCAAATCAGTCTTGACCCTGTTCCCCATGGGAACAGCCCAGCCTGAATTGCCAGGCCAGGTCCTCCCTGGACCGGAAACAAGCATCCTGGGACCGGTTTCAGAGTATCACCCTTCATCAGCCAGGCTAGCTTGAATCCAGTGGCACAGTGAGCCTGTGACCCACGTCTGAGCATATGGGCGCACGTATGGCGTCAAAAGCAAACAAACACAAATGATGGACTGAATGCGGAACCAATCAAACATTCACCCCCAGTCACAGATCTGGGTTGAATCCATGGTAACAGTCCAGCCCGAACTGCCAGGCCAGGTCGTGGGACCGGAAACAGCCCAGGTCCTCCCTGGACCGGAAACAAGCATCCTGGGACCGATTTCAGGGTATCACCCTTTATCAGCCAGGCTAGCTTCAATCAAGTGGCACAGTGAGCCCAGGACCCATGTTTAATCCATCAGTTTTTTTGCTCACCATGCCATTCCAATTTGGACCCAGCCATATGCAAATCAGTCTTGACCCTGTTCCCCATGGAACAGCCCAGCCCGAACTGCCAGACCAGGACATCCCTGGATCAGAAACAAGCATCCTGGGACTGGTTTAGGGGTATCACCCCTTTTCAGCCAGGCTATCCTGATTCTGGTGGCATAGTGAGCACGGGACACACATCTGGGCATACCCTTCCCACTTGGGGCGACAAATGCAAAAAGAACAGTTGATGGACGGAATACAGAATAAATCAAACATTCACCCCCAGTCACAGATCTCTGTCATTAGATAAACCACAGCATGCATGTTCTGCTAATATGAATATCACTTCCTTGGTGATTACTATACTGTATAAAGTGCCTAACACTCTAATTTCAACAGTGAACAAAACTGAAAACTACATTTTCTAATCAGTTAAGCACATTGCAGCATGGTTCATAAAATACATACCCTATATCAGAAATCTCAGACATTCATAGTGCCTGACATACCTCAGTGCCTCTCTTAAAGTATACAGACATATATAAGTGTATCTGAAATTACCTTTCTTATTGCTGATTATATAAGTGTTTTTGGACTATGAAACATACTACAAAATTGTCTGTCTTTCTCTGTCAATGACTGGAACATAGCATACATGCTCCAGAAACATGAATATCAGTTCCTTGCTGAAAGCTACACTCTATGTAATGCTTGGTTAAAAGTTGGTACTGTACAACAGTACATGCCCAAACGTCAGAAATACATTTCCAAATCACTTAACCATATTGCAGCACACTTCATGAAATACCTACATCATATTAAACACTTGACAAACTTGCAGTAAAACATACGTTTCAGTTTCGAAATCTGCCCAGTAATACAACAGAAACTGCGCCTGCATTGCTAACTGTCCCCAATCCAAAAAACAGAAGTGCACTACATACATGAAAACATTCTGTCAATACTAACATATATAATTAAATAAACTTATGTACTCCACATCCAAAAAAAGTCCCATATTTTAAATTCAAATACTATACATTATAATGTACATACAGCATATCTCTGAGATCAGTAAAATGTACAAAAACAAATGATTTGTAGATTACAAATAGCTTCTACATTACATAAGAAGGTGGCAGTATTATACTATAACTATAACAGAGTCCGTTCTAGAAAACCTAAGCCAGATTCATACACTACGTATTATAATATGTGCAGTACTATACTACTACCTTTGTAAATCATCAGCACTGTAAAGTACTCGTCGGTCAATCAACGCACATACAAACCTGCTACTCATCAATCATCTAGTTTAATCAATTTTCTATATTTATTAATGTTAAAAAATATTTGTTTATCTCTTTCAGATACAATTAAAATACTTGAAAAATAATTATATTCCAGATTTCTTCTTCTTATCTCTTGTCTGATTCAATATTCTCAGGAACTGAGAAAACTAAGCATAAAAAAGGTCAATACTCTTACACTTAGCCACTCTGAATGACAAACTTTTGCACTTTGCACCAAGTGATATTGCACATTACGGCAAATAAAAGCATTCCTTTAATTATTTTTTTTTGCAAGAAAAGTTCTGAATGGCTACTATCCATTAACCCTTTCATGTAATTTTCTAAAGAAGCTCAGGATGGTAGGCTTTTTTTCATAATCACGGTTTAACAGCGATCATCGCGAATACTTCACGAAAAAAACGGGTGTCATAAAACACATTGTGCTGCTAGCTTTATCACTTGATGAGTATACTTAAATTTATCACCTCTCCCTTAGTAGGAAAATCAATCTTTATTATAAAATAGACTGTGCAAAGCATTTCAGTTTTTAAAAATATACATCTGCCTCTTTAAGAGCCTTCCTCCAATACAGTCTTAGCACAATCTGCATAGCAACCCACTAGACCCACAGGGTCACAAGTTCAGTGCACATTCTAGAAGGGCCATACTTTTTACACAAAAAGCTGGAACTGGTGTGGTTTACTACACAGATTCCAAAACATATCGAACTTTGCAATACACATTTACATTTTACCACAGCCAATGAAATATCTACTTACTTTTAAATTCAAGATACAACTTAAGTTCAGTGACATGAATATTATCAGTACCTGATCAAAAGTATTTTTTTAAATCCAAAAGCACACCTCTATTTTAACTGCATCCAATTTTTAAATCAGCTCCAACTTTCTCCTTTCTTCTACTGCTGCTTCACTTCACAATGGTTAGAGTGTGGATTGTTGGGCACATCTATGTGTTTTGGGCTAGACAGGCTGCTAGAAAGAATGGAATTGACATGGACTTGGGTTTGCCTAATGTGGACATTAAGTGGATTGGCCAGAGAAGGTTAAACTAGAATCAATTTCTGCCTTTGGTTGAAAGCATTGCATATTTTCAACTCTCTGACCTCATGATTGTGCACTGTGGTGGAAATGACTTAGGCACACTGACTGATGTCAGACTGGAAATCATAATGAAGGAAACCTTTGCACAATTAATAAGACTTTTCCCTCACCCTGTCTTTGTTTATTCCAACATATATCAAAGACAAAAATGGAAATGGTCAAATCAGTTCTGTCCTCATTTTGACAAAGCCTGGAAACATGGTAATAGAGCTGTTTCTGCATTCCTGAGGGATCATAGCATGGGCTGTATATATGACAACGATCTGTGCTTTCATAAGAGTACTATATATAGAAGTGACGGTGTGCATTTTACAGATGAAGGCAACAGAGCTTTTCTTTCCAAACTAAAACTGTTCATTCACACTTACATGTAACTAAAAAATAGTTACTATAAACTCAAAGGCTCTTGACAGGGCCACCCTAATGCCCAAAACTCTTGTTAATTTTCTTAATCAATGTCTTTTTTAAAAAGAAATTCATAATATTCGCGAAGATGTCATGATAGTAGCGACTACGCCGCAAAAATGGAAAACAAAAGCAGGCTTTCAATGCACATCAGCCCTTTAAAAAATAATAAGTATCTATTTAAAATGTGTTAACAATCATACATGCATTTTAATGTTCTAATATAGTCAATACATAGATATATAAATTTCTAATACTATATATACATAAGTTTAAGTAACTATTTTTATACTATATAAAGTGACTATAGGTCTGACTTTGTATGTAAATGACTACATCTGTGACTGAGTGCATGAGGGTCTCAATGAGTATGTAAGAGAGTGTGCCAGAGTCTGAGTTAATCTGTGAGCAAGTGCATCAAGACCTCTGTGTGACTGTGACTATGTACATGGCACTGAGTGGGTTTCTGAGTGACTGCATGAAAGTATGGTTGTGTTTTTGAGTGAGTGTGTAACGGTGTGGGTGGGTCTCTGAGTAAGTGCATGAGGGTCTGAATGAGTGTGTCACTTACTCCATGTCATTCTCACTACATCTCTGAGTGAGTGCACAACACTGTCAGTGAGTCTGTGAGGTAGTGCATTACAGTCTGATAAGGTCTTTCAGTGAGTGTGCAATAGTTCCAGTGAGTCTGTGAGTGAGTGCATAACACTCTGATTGGGTCTGTGAAATCTTGATGAGTCTGTGAGTGAGTGCATGAGGGTCTCACTCGCTCTGTGAGTGAGTGCTTGAGAGTCTAACTGCCTGTATAAGTGAATGCATAAAGATGTCAGTGAGTCTCTCACTCAGTCCATGAGGGTCTGAGTGGATATGTGAGTGAACACATGAGTCTCTGAATCAGTCTTTCATGAGTGCAAACACTATGAGTGGGTTTCTGAGTGAGTGCATGAGATGCTGAATGGATGTGAGAGTGAGTGCATGAAAGTAAAGTGTGTCTATCATTCAGCATAAGGGTATCAGTGAGTGTCTGAGTGACTGCGTGATGGTCTGATACAGTCTGCGAGTGAGTGCATGAGTGTCTGGCTCTGTGAGTCACTGCATCAGGGTCTCAGAGTGCCTTTCATTATGTGGATCAGTATCTGAGTACATCTGTGAGGGCAAGCATGAGTGTCTCACTACTGCTATCACTGAACAAAATTATCTATTTCACACTTCCCAAAGTTGTCACGGTTATTCACAAATTTGTTGCAAAGTTACACGGGGATCCGCGCTGAGCATTACGACATATTCACGAATATCGCATGGTGTATATTTTCTTACATATTAACTTTACCTACAAACACTTCTATATTATGGCCTGGGGGGGTCAGACTTACTCTACTGTCAACCATTATCTTAATATTTAAAACCACTTTCCAACCCAGGGACCGTGTCCCGATATATACAGTGGCATCTGCAACTTTCTGATCAGGTTGCTGCCAGCCAATCAGAGAACTCCCTTTGTTGAGAATATTCGCGAATACCTCATGGTATCTGCATACCGAAAGCTGGCTATCTGCCAAATGTGGTGTGATTCCATCCAGTGGTTCGGCCTGTAGTTGTGTCTAAAGAATCCTATGGGAATTAACATGGGAAACACATCCTTTTTTTAGCCCCCTTTTTCTCGGCCCCTGCTTGACAGTTCACCACAAACCTTTCCATGCACAACAAGAATCACTGCAACACTTTTTTGGGTGAAAATTTTGTGAAGATTTGTCAAATGGTGCCTAAGATATAGGCAAGTCAAAAATCGATTTTCCTATGGAAACATGGCCCTAACTATAACTACCTACTGGTGACTGGCAGTAGGTATTAGTATTAAGGGGGTCCTTACAACCCTGGCGGATGGTGTTAAAGGTGCGGTAATACTGCAAACAGTCCGGCGGAGAAAAAAAGGGAATCATGACCCTGGCGGAAACCGCCAACAAAGACAGCCACTTTAACACACCGCCTGCCACGGCGGTACAGACAAGCAGCGCAGCGGTCACCGCCAACAGACAGGTGGAAGACAATGTACTGCCCATAGTATCACAACCCGCCAATCCGCCACCTTTTCCGGGGCGGATTCACCGTGGATAAAAACACGGCAGAAACAGTTACTGCAATGGGAAAACGCTCACCTGAACACATCCCACGAGGAAGGAGGACTCCATGGAGCCGGAATTACAAATCCTACAGGCCCTTGTATTCCTACTCATCTACGAAGAGCAACGCCGGCGCCGGTGAAGACAACGGTAAGTACTGCACCTACGACATAGGGGAGGGGGGAGGTAAAATTTAGGGGGACACACACTAAACACCCCCACCCCCACCATCGCATATTACAACACATACACCAATGCATTCACAAAAATCACAGTAACAACCCACAACCCCCCCGGGAGAATGCAAAGACAGAACCAAATCAGTTCAAACATTGTAATGTATCAATATACATGTCTCACAAATATACAGATATATTATAAAAACATTCAAAAATATATACATTATGAGAAGTAGTGGAGATATGCACATATCAATGTCCGTGCACCACTAGTCCAAAAATGCATGGGCGAGGCCCACACAAGATACCTGTCCACAAACGTAGAGAATACTGCCGGGGCATCAGATAGAAATACTACAGGCACCTCAGGGGGAAGGGAAGGGGGGGCACCTCAGCTGGATTAGTGCAAAGCCAGATCCACGACGGGGCTCCATGCCCATTGATGTATCCTGGGGAGTGCAAAGCCACAGTCTCTCAAGTCTCTACAGTGGGTGGCTTGCCCACTGTAACATCCTGGGGAGCGCAAAGCCACAGTCTCTCAAGTCTTTACAGTGGGTGGCTTGCCCACTGTACCATCTTGGGGAGTGCAAAGCCACAGTCTCTCAAGTCTCTACAGTGGGTGGGTTGCCCACTGTACCATCCTGGGGAGTGCAAAGCCACAGTCTCTCAAGTCTCTACAGTGGGTGGCTTGCCCATTGGACCATCCTGGGGATTGCAAAGCCACAGTTTTGCAAGTAGATAACAGCCTCCACTGGTTCTGGAGGGGGACTGGTGCCCAGACTGGATTAGTCTCCCCGTGACAGTTCCGGTCCCGTCACTGTCCCAGCAGCACATGGGATAACGATGCTTGATGTGGCAGCCTTTTCATTCTTCCCCGGTGCATGCCCTGTTCAGCGGTGCTTTGCCATGGCGGTTCTGGACTTTTCAGCGGTGCTTTGCCATGGCGGTCTCTGGACTGTTCAGCGGTGCTTTGCCATGGCGGTCTCTGGACTGTTCAGCAGTGCTTTGCCATGGCGGTTCTGGACTGTTCTGCGGTGCTTTGCCATGGCGGTTCTGGACTGTTCAGCGGTGCTTTGCCATGGCGGTTCTGGACTGGGCATTGGTGTGTGTCATAACGTTCTCTGGACTGGGCATTGGTGTGTGGCATGACGTTCTCTGGACTGGGCATTGGTGTGTGGCATGACATTCCCTCATTGCCCAGCGGGGCTGTGGCAGCTGGGGCCCTCCTGGGCACTGACTCCGGCAGTGGCGGTGGTCTCCTGACCAGTGACGATACTTGGGCCCTCCTGGGCTATGACTCTGGCGGTGGTCTCCTGACCAGTGACGATACTTTGGCCCTCCTGGGCTATGACTCTGGCGGTGGCGGAGGTCTCCTGACCAGTGACGATACTTAGGCCCTCCTGGGCACTGACTCTGGCGGTGGTCTCCTGACCAGTGACGATACTTGGGCCCTCCTGGGCTATGACTCTGGTGGTGGTCTCCTGACCGGTGACGATACTTGGGCCCTCCTGGGCTATGACTCTGGCAGTGGCGGTGGTCTCCTGACCAGTGACGATACTTGGGCCCTCCTGGGCACTGACTCTGGCAGTGGTCTCCTGACCAGTGACGATACTTGGGCCCTCCTGGGCACTGACTCTGGCGGTGGTCTCCTGACCAGTGACAATACTTTGGCCCTCCTGGGCTATGACTCTGGCGGTGGTCTCCTGACCAGTGATGATACTTGGGCCCTCCTGGGCTATGACTGCAGTGGTCTCCTGACCAGTGACAATACTTGGGCCCTCCTGGGCACTGACTCTGGCGGTGGTCTCCTGACCAGTGACAATACTTGGGCACTCCTGGGCTATGACTCTGGCGGTGGCGGTGGTCTTCTGACCAGTGATGATACTTGGGCCCTCCTGGGCACTGACTCTGGCGGTGGTCTCCTGACCAGTGACGATACTTGGGCCCTCCTGGGCAATGACTCTGGCGGTGGTCTCCGGACCAGTCACGACGGTGCTGGCAGTGGCGTCCCGACCGCCGGGAAGGATGCCGCCCTTCTCCGCCGTGATGCTCACAGAGGAAGGCTGTGCAGACTTCCTCTGGCCCTTCCCCACCTTTGGGGGAGTCACAGCTGACTCTGCAATCCCCCTGGGACCCCTGTGAGTTGTTTTGCCTCCAGGAGACTTCACAGGGTCCCGTCGGCCACTTTCCAATTTCAGAGCCTTTGCAGGGGGTGGGCTGCCAGTGCCTTGGCTCCGGGTCACACTGCCTGCCCTGGTGGCCCGTGCACTCCACACACCTTGAACAGGCACCACTGGTACTGGAGGCTTTTTGGCTGAGGCGCTACGACGGGACTGATGAATTGGAGGGTGGGGGTGGGGGCAAAAAGGTAATCTTTGCAGAGGGACAGTTTCTGACGAACACTGGGATGGGTAGTTGGAGGGGTTCTGGGAGTGGAGGGAGAGGAGGTGGTTGTAGGAGGTGTCACTTTAGGTGTTTTGGGTGCAGGTGCAGGTACTGGAGGCTGTCGTGAGGTTGATGGATGTTGGGTGTGTGGGTGCCCGCGTTTGTGTACTTTGGGTGGGGGCGTCACAGACACACTGGGAGAGGACACAGGGGACGTGTAAATGGGAGTGGAGATGGTGAGTGCAGGTGAGCGGGGTGTGGTGCTGGGTGTTCTGGTGCGACACCTGGTGCCTGTAGATGTAGTGCATGCAGGTGAGAGTGTAGACGGCACTGGGAGGGAGGAGGGAGACGACGAGGAGGGGGACACAGTGGAGGCAGTGGATGTTGCTGTGTCTGCATGTGGGTGATGCTTTTGTGTGTGCCTGTGGGTTGTGTGGTGCCTATGTTTGCCAGAGCTTCCCTTGTGTGTTGACGTGTGTGCATGCTGGTCTGTAGGTGTGCTTGGGATGAGCTGGGGTACAGGGGATTGGGTCTGGGTGGAGGAGGTTGGAGGGGGGAGGCTAGACACAGGGACAATGGCTGCCATCAGTGCTGAGGCCAGAGATTGCAGCGTTTGCTGAAGGACAGCCTGACCAGAATGAATGCCCTCCAGGAATGCATTACCGTGTTGCAACTCCCTTTCTACACCCTGGATGGCATTCACAATGGTAGACTGCCCAACAGTGAGTGACCTGAGGAGGTCAATGGCCTCCTCACTGAGGGCAGCAGGGGTGACTGGGGCAGGGCCTGAGGTACCTGGGGCGAAGGTGATGCCCACCCTCCTGGGTGAGCGGGCACGGGGCGAACGCTGAGGGGCTGCTGGGAGGGCGGTGCTGGTAGGGGAGGTGGCTGCTGTACCTATAGAAGTGGACCGCACAGATGGTGCCGCCACCACAAGGGAGCTTCCAATCGCGGACGAGTCCGTGTCGCTGGTTGGTGAGCCGGTGGCCGACGTGAAGCTCCCCTTGCCCTCCGTCCCACTGGTGCATTCTGAGTCCGTGGTGTGGCCATGTGGGATGCAGCTCCCTCGTGCTCCGGTGCCACTGTACCTCCGCCTGATGATGCTGATGCACAAAAGAACAGGGAAAGCACAAAAAGGGGGGGGGGAGACAGAAGAAAGACAGGTTGAGTGCATGGCATACCGCTACCGTTGGCGGACAATACAGACACAGCAGCCCCCTGCACTACGCCGTGCTCCTGGCCTCTGCAGATGCAATTTCTGGGATCTGGCCTACATGGCTATGGTGGACATCTGCACACATGGATGCCAAAGGGGCATCTATACCTGTACTTGGCACTCTACTGCGGTGGGGTAGAGTGCCACATGGCCTGCATTACGGAGGGGTCTAGTCTACGTATTTCTGCCTGGCCTAGGTACACCCACAGGCCTCCTCCCCCACCCAGACCCCTCCACTGCATGCAAAGTCCGCAGAATGAGAGAGTACTCATCCCCTTGTGTCTGCTGTGATGCCCTCAAGCGCCCATCCAACTCAGGGTAGGCCACCGCCAGGATCCGGAAAATCAGGGGGTTCATGGGGCGACAGGCACCCCTCCCACGTTGGGAGGCCATCCCCAGCTGAGCCTCCGCCGTCTTCTTGCTCCAGCGGCGAATGTCCTCCCATCTTTTCCGGCAGTGGGTGCCCCGTCTCTGGTGGACCCCCAGGGTCTGGACATCCTTGGCGATGGCACGCCAAATGTCCTTCTTCTGGTGGGCGCTGACCTACATGACATGCACAAGGGAAGAAGCGAAGTCATTACCAACTGCCCCGTCGATGTGAGTGGCCCCCCTCCCTACCCTGGCCATGTGGCACATTCATTCACATGCATTCATGTTCCATGAACTATGCCCCCTTCCCTCTTACAACCAGCCCTCTCCACCCAGGCCTAGCCCATACAACGTGCTAACTGTGGACTAACCTGTTGGTCTGGAGGACCGTAGAGTAGCGTGTACTGGGGGAGGACCCCGTCTACCAGTTTCTCCAACTCCTGAGCAGTGAAGGCAGGGGCCCTTTCCCCAGACGCAACAGCCATTGTCGCTTCCAGACTGAGGTCACAGCAGCACTTGCAGTGTAGGTCCTCTCCTGTCGAAGATCAGGTATCTAGTGATTCAACAGATAGAAAATAGCGGTGACGTCTGCGGCGGTGACGTCCGCGGCGGTGCGTATCATCACCGCCGGCGCACTTGTTCATTGGCTCCTGGGACCCATAGGGTCCAATGTTAACCAATGCAGCATTGCGCCGCGGTCTACGACCGCCTACCGCGACGGTGTGCAACAGCAACACAGTTACCCCACAATCCCAATGTCCCAGTTTAGAGGTCAGGCAGCCGCCATTTCAGGGGCCCACATGGCTTCATTTACCCCTGCGTCACACATAGCTAGCCCTACACTCAACACACATACAGGAAGGGTTTGTGTTTGGTGTCGTCTTCTGTGTAACTGTGGGTACATACCTTGAAGAAAATTGACTCGGTCGTCGCTGTTGTCCTTCCTAGGCGCCATCAGCTGGGACACTTGAGAAGATGGCGGAATCCTCCGGTGTACCGACCGCTGGTGGACCTGTTGACAATGCAGGAGCGACATTTAATCGTCACCTACAGGTTTGACCGTGCCACAATCCAGGAACTATGTACCCAGCTGGAGCCAGACCTGATGTCACCAATCCGCCATCCCACTGGAATCCCCCCTGATGTGCAGGTTGCTGTCAGTGCTCCATTTCATTTCAAGTGGCTCTTTTCAAACAACAGTGGCCATGGCATCAGGGATGTCCCAGTCTAAGTTTTCCAACGTGCTGTCCAGAGTGTTGTCTGCCCTGCTGAAACACGTGAGGAGATACATCATTTTCCCTGAGGTGGAAGATTTGGCTACAGTGAAAGGTGACTTCTATGCCCTTGGACATATCCCCAACATCATAGGTGCTATTGATGGGACCCATGTAGCTCTGGTCCCCCCCCACAGGAGTGAACAGGTGTACAGGAACAGGAAGAGTTATCATTCAATGAATGTACAGATGGTATGTTTGGCAGACCAGTACATCTCCCAGGTTAATGCTATGTTCCCTGGCTCAGTGCATGACGCCTACATCCTGCGGAATAGCAGCATCCCTGGTATGATGGGTCAACTCCAGAGGCACCGGGTGTGGCTAGTAGGAGACTCTGGTTACCCCAACCTGTCCTGGCTACTGACCCCAGTGAGGAATCCCAGGACCAGGGCAGAGGAACGCTACAATGAGGCCCATGGGCAGAGTAGGAGGGTGATCGAACGCACCTTCGGCCTCCTTAAGGCCAGGTTCAGGTGCCTCCACATGACAGGTGGTTCCCTATTCTACTCACTGAAGAAGGTGTGCCAGATCATCATCGCCTGCTCGATGCTTCACAATCTTGCATTGCGACGCCAGGTGCCTTTTCTGCAGGAGGATGGTCCAGATGACGGTGTTGTGGCAGCTGTGGAGCCTATGGACAGTGATGAGGAGGAAGCTGAGGAAGAAGACAACGACAACAGGCAGTCAGTCATACAGCAATATTTCCAGTGACACACAGGTGGGTACATTTTCATTTTTACCATTATATTCACTGTCACACATCTTCCTCTATCCTGTGTGTAATTTAATGGGATTATTTGGTAACTGAGTTGTTCCTTTCCATTATGGTTTCACAGGTGTTGTTACCAACGTGTGTCATCTGCATGCATCCTTCAAGGACTTGTGATGTGTGACATAGGTATGTTGCCTTTACAACTAGAAACGCATTTTGACTCTGTCATTGATTATACATTTTACCAAATCATAGACTGACTCCAGATTGTTTTGTGCTTCAAGGGTGTTTATTGAAGTGCTAAAAAATGGAGGGGGGTTGTAAAATGGTGAGGGGTGATGGTGGAGGAATGTCCATGGCAGAGTCCAGTCTATTAGTCTCACAGGTGCATTGCCCATATGGGCATAGGAAGTGGAGCTGGGGCAGTTCCAATATGGACAGGGTTACAAAGTGGGACAGTAGGATGACAATCAGGGTGGTCTCATTTCTTGGCGGGGGTCTTGGCATCGTGCTCTGTCTTGTTCCTGGATCTCAGGGACCGTTTACGGGGTGGTTCTCCGTCTGCAGCGGGTGGGGTGCTGGTGTGGTGGTCCTGTGGCGGGGGGTCATGTCCACTAGCGCCGGCGGAGGTGGTGGGCAGTTCATCGTCCATGCTAGTGTCAGGGGCCCCTTGCAGTGCCACAGTGTCCCTCCTGGTGTTAAGTATCTCCTTCAGCACCCCTATGATGGTGCCCAGGGCAGAGCTGATGGTTCTGAGTTCCTCCCTGAACCCCAAATACTGTTCCTCCTGCAGCCGCTGGGTCTCCTGAAACTTGGCCAGTACCGTTGCCATCGTCTCCTGGGAGTGGTGGTAGGCTCCCATGATGGAGGAGAGGGCCTCGTGGAGAGTAGGTTCGCTAGGCCTGTCCGCCCCATGTCGCACAGCAGCCCTCCCAGTTCCCCTGTATTCCTGTGCCTCTGTCCCCTGGACCGTGTGCCCACTACCACTGCCCCCAGGTCCCTGTTGTTGTTGGGGTGGTGGGTTATCCTGGGTTCCCTGTAGTGGTGGACACACAGCTGATTGACGTGTCCTGGGGACGGAGGTATGGGCCCGCTGGGTGGGTGCTGTGCTGGTGTTACCAGAGGGTGGAAGGTCTGTGGTGGCCTGTGACTGGGTGTGGGGAACCTACTGTCCCGAGGCCCACAATGGTCCGGACTGGTCATCTGGATCCAGTTGGACAGAGCTGCTGTCATCACTGTGGGCCTCTTCTGTGGGTGGGGTGGAGATGTCTGGACCCTCCTCTCTGGTGACGTTGGGTAGTGGTACTGCAGGGATATAAAAGAATGATTGTTGCATCTGTGTGTGTCATGGTGGGCAATGGGCGGGTGAGCGTGTACCCCAGTGCTAGCATTCCTGTGTGGGGGCTTGTGTGATGATGGTTGAGGGGGGTGTTATGGGTATGTGCAGTGGGCATGCTTTAGTGATGGGTGTCCATACTTTGTTGTGTCATGCAGGGCTTGGTGTTGGGATGGGTGGTTTGTGTTATTAGTACATTTGTGAGGAGTTGGAGTGATAGGGGAGGGGGCGAGGGTGGGGGTCTGTGATAGCATGCAGGTAGGGTGGGGGATATGATAGTTAAGATTTGACTTACCAGAGTCCATTCCTCCACCGACTCCTGCGAGGCCCTCAGGATGCAGAATAGTCAAGACCTGCTCCTCCCATGTTGTTAGTTGTGGGGGAGGAGGTGGGGGTCCGCCGCCAGTCCGCTGTACCGCAATGTTGTGTCTTGAGACCACGGAATGCACCTTCCCCCGTAGGTCATTCCACCTCTTCCTGATGTCGTCCCGATTTCTTGGGTGCTGTCCCACTGCGTTGACCCTGTCGACAATTCTTCGCCATAGCTCCATCTTCCTAGCTATGGAGGTGTGCTGCACCTGTGATCCAAATAGCTGTGGCTCTACCCGTACGATTTCCTCCACCATGACCCTGAGCTCCTCCTCAGAGAACCTGGGGTGTCTTTGCCGTGCCATGGGGTGGTGTAGGTGATGTGTGGGGTGGTGTATGTGGTGATAAGTGTGGTGATATGTAGTGGTGTGTGGTGTTGTGTGCCTGTGGAAGTAGTGTGGGTGATGGTGTTGTGTGCCTGTGGCTGCTAGTTTGTGGATGGTGGTGTCTCTCTCTGGCCTTCTTTCTGAATTTTTTGTCATAGGGGTTTGTGGGTGATGTGGGTGTGTGTTTTATATTGTATTGGGTGTGTGGGAGTGGTGTGTGTATGTGTATCAGGTGTGTGTATTTCGAATTGTCCAATGTGGCTGTGTTTTGTTAGAGTGTGTGTATTTTGAGAGCGGCGGTGTGTACCGCCAATGGAATACCGCGCTTGAAAGGCCGCTGCGTGGATTCGTGGGTCGTGATAGCATGGGCGTATTTCTGTTGGCGTGACGGTGGAGTTTTTGTTATCGCCAGTTTATCACTGACCTTTGGTGTAGCGGACTTGTGTGGGTGTCTGAATTTTGTCGGATTTCGGGATGTGGGTCGTAATAGGTGTGGCGGAATTCCACGGCCACGACGGTGTGTTGGCGGTCTTCTGCACGGCGGTAAGCGCCTTTTACCGCCAATGTTGTAATGACCCCCCAAGTGATAATGATGTGTCTGTCTTCCATTGTCGACAGGTCCACCAGGGGTCTGTACACTGGAGGATGCCGCCATCTCATCACCTGCCCCAGGGGACGTGCCCTATGAAAGAAAACGGTGAGCAGAGGGTCATACAACACTTAGGTATCACAATGCTGTTTTGCAAAAACGTTACATTTTCTCTATGTGCCTTTGTCTGTCCGTATTCATGGCCTAAATAGGTGTGACACAGTTATTTCGCCTGCTATGTGGCCCCCTGAAATGGCGGCTGTCTGACCTGTAAGGTGGGACAAGGGGAAATGAGGTAACTGCGCTGGCGTTGTACACCGTTGCGTTAGGCCGTCGAAGACCGCGGCGCAATTCAGCTTTGGTTAACATTGGGCCCTATGGGTTCCATTAGCCAATGACGATGTACGCCGGCGGTGACGGTACGCACCGCCGCGGACGTGGCCGCAATTTTCTATCTGTTCCCTCACTGTTACCTGACCCTCAACAGGAGAGGACCTACACTGCAAGTGCTGCTGTGACCTGTGTCTGGAATGGACAATGGCTACAGTGTCTGGGGAAAGGGCCCCTGCCTTCACTTCAGAGGAGTTGGAGAAACTCGTGGTTGGGGGTCCTCCCCTAGTACACGCAACTGTACGGTCCTCCAGACAAACAGGTGAGTACACTATGTGGGCATGGTGGATGGCACATGATTGTATGGAGTGTCGTGGATGGAAGTGGGAGGGGTGGGACAGGCCAGCATGTGAGTAAAGTGTGTGTGTATGTATGTGTGGGCCAGGGTGGGAGGTTTTTAGGCAATGTGTGAGAAAAACTGTACGGGAGAGTAACATCCATTATAGCTTCACTTTTCCTCTAGGTCAGCGCCCACCAGAAGAAGGGTGTTTGGCGTGCCATCGCCAAGGGAGTGCGTACCCTAGGGGTCTACCATAGATGGAGCACCCACTGCAGGAAAAGATGGGAGGACCTGCGCCGCCAGAGCAAGAAGACGGCGGAGGCCCAGCTGGGGATGGCCTCCCAACGTGGAAGGGGTGCCCGTCGCACCATGACCCCCCTGATGTACCAGATCCTGGCGGTGGCATATCCAGAGTTGGATGGGCGCTTGAGGGCATCAGAGCAGCCACAAGGGGGTGAGGACCCTCTCTTTCAGCTGACTCTGCGCGCTTGACGAGGTGTCTGGGTGGGGGTGGTGGCCTGTGGGTTCCCCTAGGCCAGGGCTGACGCACAAAGGTAGATCCATTGTTTTGCAGCCTCATTCCCACTCCAACCCTAAAGATGGTATTTGTCTTCTACACCTAGTCAGGCTCCCATGGGTTCCAGCTGCGCATGAAATGGGTCTAGACAGAGTCCCCCTTGGACATGTGCTTTTCCCCTGCACTGTTAGTACATGGCTTAGTGCATAGGGCTGCTCCCTTTGTGTTGTGTCTGCCAACAGTAGTGGTGTTGCATGCACTGACATTGTATCTCTTCTGTCTCCCTCCCCTTTTTGTTTTGTCACCCTGTTCTTGCATGCATTAGCATCGTCTGGCGGAGGAGCAGTGGTACCGGAGCAGGAGGGAGCTGCATCCCACTTGGCCCTGGAGGGTGAAGTAACGGAGTCTGAAGGCACCAGTGGGACGGAGGGCGAGGGGAGCTCCACGACGGGGACAGGAGCATACACCAGCGACAGCGACTCCTCCTCTGATGGGAGCTCCCTTGCGGTGGCGGGCACCTCTGTGCCCACTGCATCAACAGGTACAGCCACCACCCCCCTACCAGAACCGCCCTCCCAGCAGCCCCTCAGCGTGTTTCCCGTGCCCGCTCACCCAGGAGGGTGGGCATCTCCTTCACCCCAGGCACCTCAGGCCCTGCCCCAGTCAGTCCTGCTGCCCTCATTGAGGAGGCTATTGACCTCCTGAGATCCCTCACTGTTGGGCAATCTACCATTTTGAATGCCATCCAGGGTGTTGAGAGGCATTTGCAGCAAACAAATGCATACCTGGAGGGCATTCATTCTGGCCAGGCGGCCCAACAGAGTGCATTTCAGGCTCTGGCCTCAGCACTGATGGCAGCCATTGTCCCTGTGTCCAGCCTCCCCCTCCAACTTCCTCCACCCAGACCCAATCCCCTGTACCTCAGCCTATCCCAAGCACACCATCAGACCAGCATGCACACTCATCAACACACAAGAGTGGACATGGCAAACATAAGCACCACACATCCCACAGGCACTCACACAAGCGCCATCCCCATGCAGACACACCAACATCCACTGCCTCCACTGTGTCCACCTCCTCCACGTCCTCCTCCTCCCTCCCTGTCTCGTCTCCACTCACACCTGCATGAACTACATCCTCAGCCACTACCTCCGTCACCAGCACACCCATCACCACACACCGCTCACGTGCACTCACCACCCCCACTACCATTCACACATCCCCTGTGTCCTCTCCCAGTGTGTCTGTGAGCCCTCCTCCCAAACTACACAAACGCAGCCACACACCCACCCAACAGCCATCCACCTCACAACAGCCTCCGGCCCATGCACCTTCACCCAAATTCAGCAAACGTACGCCTCCTACAACCACTACCTTTTCCTCCACTCCCAAACCCCCTCCATTTTCCCGTCCCAGTGTGTCAAAGAAACTTTTCCTGGCTAACATGGACCTCTTCCCTATACCTCCCCCTCCGTCCTTCCCCTAGGGCCAGGCTGTCCAGATCCCAGCCCAGCACCCCAGCCACCAAATCCTCAAGCACAGTGGTCCCAGCAACTCGGGTCTCATTGCGGGCGCCACCCATCAGGGCTGCCAGTGTGCCACCTAGCGAGGCGAAGGAGCAGGCCATTCCGCCACCTGCCAAGGTGAAGAAGGTGCCCACATGCCGGAGGGAGAAGCCTCACCTACCAGCAAGCAAGGGCTCCTCCAAACCAAAAGGTGACAGTGGCAAGACATCAGCAGCAACATCAAAGGTGGGGAAGGGACACAAGCCGCAGAGCAGGTCAGGACAGGGCACAGTGGCTCCGGCTGAGGGACCAAAGTCACCCCTTCTGTCAACCACAACATCAACCTGCATGGCGGTGGACACCGCCACCTGCACCGCCACCTGCACCGCCACCAGCACTGCCACCAGCACTGTCACCTGCACGTCTGCTGCCTCAGCAACAGTCCCCAGCCTCATCCCCAGTGGGCAGCCGTCCAAGGCTGCAGGAGACGTCCTGCTGTGTCCCTCAACAGGTGCAGACACATACACCACTGCCAGCAACACCGCCACGGAGAACGCCGCACCCATCGCCACCAGCCCACGACGTGCTCAGACCGTGCCACCACAGCTGACGTGGCAATCATCCCCAGTGGGCAGCCGTCGGAGGCTGAAGGAGACATCCTGAACCCTGCCCAGCGTTCATGAGGCATGACTCCCAGCACTGTTTGTACCTGCAGGTGGCAGGCGAAGTCGCAGCAGGGTGGGGTGTGTCTCTGCCTCCATGGCGTATCATGCTACCTGTTCCCAGGCAATCTCGTGGCACACAGGTGAGGGAATGGGACCTGCCACACTGCATGTGAAGCACTCTGGGCACAAAGCCCCCTCCAGAACCAGTGGACAATCACATCCACTTCCTCAGTCCTTGGCAGGATGAAGCACTCTAGGCACAAAGCCCCCTCCAGAACCAGTGGAGACTGTTATCCACTTGAGAGACTGTGGCTTTGCACTCCCCAGGAAACAGCAGTGGGCAAACCACCCACTGGAAAGACTTGAGAAACTGCGGCTTTGCACTCCCCAGGATACAGCAGTGGGCAAACCACCCACTGGAAAGACTTGAGAGATTGTGGCTTTGCACTCCCCAGGACCAATCAGTGGGCATGGAGCCCCCTTGTGGAGCAGTGGCGTTGTCCGTTCATCCGGCTGAGGTGCCCCCCTCCTGCTCCCCCTAAGGTGCCTGTTTATTTTCCATCTGATGCCCCTGCAGTGTTCTTTCTTTTTCAAGTCAGGTATCTTGTTTGGGCTTTGCCCATTCATTTTGGGACACTGATCCACGGACAATGATTTGATTAATATCCGGAATTGTGTAGTTGGTGTACATATTTGTATATACTGATTTTTTAAATTGCCCTATCTGATTTTTATTGATTACACTCGTTACAATCATTCCCTTTTGTCCTTGCGTTCTTCCAGGGGGTGAGGGGGTGTAATGTTGCTGCATGTATTTGTGTGTATGGTGTTGTGGGTGAGGGTGGAGGTGGAGGTATTGCGTATTACCTGTGTGTGTCACTCTTGTTTACCTACCCTTTGTTGTAGGTGCAGTACTCACCATGGTCGTCGACGGCGTCTTTCCTGCTCCTGATACCAGAGGAGGAAGACCAGCATGGGCAGGACCTGTAGTTCGGGCTCCATGGAGTCCTGGTCCCTCGTTGGGTGTCGAGAGGTGAGTGGTTTCCATTCCAAGTCCTGTTTCCGCCGTGCTTTTGATAGCGTTGGTACCGCCCCGGAAAAGGTGGCGGATAGGCCTCTTGTAATACAGTGGGCGGAACCTTGTGATCCGCCTGTCTGTTGGCGGTTACCGCTGTGGTGTTTGTTTCTACCGCCGTGGCGGTCGGAGTGTTAAAGTGGCTGTCTATGTTGGCGGTTTCCCCCATGGTTGTGATTCCATTTTTTTTCCGCCGGCCTGTTGCCGCTATTACCGCTCCTTTAACACCGACCGCCAGGGTTGTAATGAGGGCCACAATATCACTTAAAAAATGTAATTGATATGCAGTAACATATGAAAACTAAAGATGTCTTTATTTTTTGCTCCTTCATTTTCAGCAGATCAGGCTAGCCAACAATCATCAGAGCATGACCCAAGGAACAGAAGAAGATCCTTGAATGCAAGGTGGGCACAAGAACTATCAATCAATGAAGAGGCGGAAGCAGACACTAGCACAGAAAGTTCTCGTACCCAAAGACAAACACACCAAGTGGAAGCTATGCAGGGAGGTTGTTGAGCCAAATGTGCGGGTGAAAGATGTGCACACCACTAGCCAGGAGGAGGCAGATATTGTGGCTACCGCTTGCCTTGAGGAAGATCAGCCTGTGGTATCTGAAGAGAGGACCCCATTGTCATCTTGGCCACTACCTTTCATCTTCCTAACTGCAGAAGTCCCAATACCATTGGGGCCTTTAGCTGCATCTCTTAGACTGCCTTCCATCTGTACCCCTTACACAGTTTTTTTTTCCTTCTGCAAATGTGCGCCCTTAATTTTAGCTCCAAACACCCCAGACCTAATATGTTGGCCACTCCCTTCTACCAGAGTATGTGACTTTTCTGCCCTCAAGGAGGTCCTAAGGCCAATTGAAAAGGTTCAGAGATCAGTCTCTCTGGATATCTGGGACTTAGTTGGAAAGGTATGGATAGTCTGAAAGCCAGTCACGAAACAACTCCGAACTTTATTTGACCTCATGATCTCATTGATAGCATGCTTAGAATGTCAGCTGCCTTCACAGCCCATCCTAGCTCCTGTTTTCCTGTCACCCAGTTCTAGGATACCTGTTTACTCTGCCACCTCTGTGTTTCAGTCTTCCCGCTGTGTTTCTGGTCCTTCAGCAGCCAGCAATTTAACGTCCGTGTCAGAGGATGATTTTAAGATTGTTATGGTAAAAAGGGAGCTTAGGCTCTCATTTGGACTTTAGCGGTCAATTTCACTGACCGCCGAAGCCCAACCCGCCAGACGACTACCAGTGCCAGTGCTGGCAGTCAGCAGACCGCCATATTACGAGTGCTGGCTGCTTTCTGACATTTTTGAGGCGTAAAGCAGCCAGCAGTTGTGCTGGTGGTCGGCGCTGCACAGGTGGGTCCCTCACTGGCACCGCCACACCAGCAGGACTCAGCCCGCAGTATTACAAGCTGTAGTCCTGCTGGCATGGTGGTGTCGGCGAGGGAAGACCGTCAGAACCCATGCCCTCCTGGATGTCCCCCTCGACTGAGGAGGTAAGTAGATGTCCAAAGGGGAGGGGAGGAGGTCTGTGTGTTTGGATGTGTGTTTGGATGTGTGTGTGCATGTTTGCAGAGGGGGTGCTGAATGCGTGTGTGTATGTGCGCGTGAATTGGGGTGTCTGTGTTGATGTATGGGAGTGAGTGGGTGGGTATGTCTGAGTGCACGTATGCATATGCTGAATGGGTGTGTATGTGTATGCATGCGTGTGTGAAGGGGTGTGGTGGTGAGTTTGTGGGCGGGTGGGGAGAATGTGTGCATGTGTGCGGACATGTGTGTATGTGTGTGCCGGTGACAGGAATGAAGATTCCTGTTACCGGGTGCATGACTGCCAGGGTTTTCATGATGGGGTGACCGCCATGGAATGCCTGGCAGTTTGCGGCCTCGTAATCCGGACGGCAGGCTGATGCCTGCTGCCGGGTTTGAGGTGCTTCCCGCCGGCCATGTCAGCGACCACACCGGCGGGCCTGGTGGGGTTCTGGAGGCTTGGCTTCTGCCAAGCCTCACAACTCTCAATGTGGCAGTCCTTTGCGATGGTAGGACCGCCACAGCCTGGATGGCGGTCTCATGACCATCAGCCTCGTAATGAGGGCCTATATGATTGGTTGGAACTTTTGTCCCAAAGCCAAGAACTTGACTCTGACAACCCCTCTGGCTTGGTGGATATTACTTTATTATTGTCTTGGACAGTGAACTTGGGGGTCATTACAACATTGGCGGTAAAAGCCGCTTACCGCCGTGCAGAAGACCACCAATACACCGCTGCGGCCGCGGAAATCCGCCACAGCTATTATGACACACATCTCGGAATCTGCCGAAATTCAGACACCCACACAAGTCCGCCACACCAAAGGTCAGTGATAAGCTGGCGAAAACAAAACCTCCACCGTCACGCCAACAGAAACACGCCCATGCTATTACGACCCACGAATCCACGCGGCGGTCTTTCAACCGAGGTATTCCATTGGCGGTACACACCGCCGCGCTCAAAATACACACACATCTCCAAAACACCGCCACATTGGACAATTCGAAATACACACACCTGATACACATACACACACCACTCCCACACAATCAATACTGGATAAAACACACACCCACATCACCCACAAACCCTTACGACCAAAAATTTAGATGAAGGCCAGAGAGACAGCACAGCATAGACAACACCACCATACAGAGGCACACAACACCATCACCCACACTACTTCCATGCACAAAACACCACACACCACTACACATCACCACACTCATCATCACATACACCACCCCACACATCACCTACACCACCCCATGGCACGGCAAAGACACCCCAGGTTCTCAGAGGAGGAGCTCAGGCTCATGGTGGAGGAAATTGTACGGGTAGAGCCACAGCTATTCGGATCACAGGTGCAGCACACCTCCATAGCTAGGAAGATGGAGCTATGGCGAAGAATCGTCGACAGGGTCAACGCAGTGGGACAACACCCAAGAAATCGGGAGGACATCAGAAAGTGGTGGAACGACTTACGGGGGAAGGTACGTTCCGTGGTCTCCAGGCACAACATCGCGGTACAGCGGACTGGCGGCGCACCCCCGCCTCCTCCCCCGCAACTAACAACATGGGAGGAGCAGGTCTTGACCATTATGCATCCTGAGGGCCTCGGAGGAGTCGGTGGAGGAATGGACTCTGGTAAGTCAAATCTTAACTATCATATCCCCCACCCTACCTGCATGCTATCACAGACCCCCACCCTCACCCCCTCCCCTATCACTCCAACTCCTCACTAATGTACTAATAACATAAACCACCCATCCCAACACCAAGCCCTGCATGACACAAGAAAGCTTGGACACCTCTCACTAAAGCATGCCCACTGCACATACCCATAACACCCCCCCAACCATCATCACACAAGCCCCCACACAGGAATGCTAGCACCGGGGTACAGGGTCACCCACCCATTGCACACCATGACACACACACATGCAATAATCATGCTTTTACACCCCTGCAGGACCACTACCCAACGTCACCAGACAGGAGGGTCCAGACATCTCTACCCCACCCACAGAAGAGGCCCACAGTGATCACAGCAGCTCTGGCCAACTGGATCTAGATGACCAGCCCGAACCATCGTGGGCCTCGGGACAGTCGGTTCCCCTCGCACAGGCACAGCCCACCACAGACCTTCCACCCTCTGGTAACACCAGCACAGCACCCACCCAGCGGGCCCATACCTCCGTACCCAGGACACGTCAATCAGCTGTGTGTCCACCACTACAGGGAACCCAGGATAACCCACCACCCCAACAACAACAGGGACCTGGGGGCAGTGGTTGTGGGCACACGGTCCAGGGGACGGAGGCACAGGAACACAGGGGAACTGGGAGGGCTGCTGTGCGACATGGGGCGGACAGGCCAAGGGAACCCACTCTCCACGAGGCCCTCTCCTCCATCATGGGAGCATACCACCACTCCCAGGAGATGATGGCTACGGTCCTGGCCCAGTTTCAGGAGACCCAGCGCCTGCAGGAGGAACAGTATTTGGGCTTCAGGGAGGAACTCAGAACCATCAGCTCTGCCCTGGGCACCATCGTAGGGGTGCTGAAGGAGATACTGAACACCAGGCGGGACACCGTGGCACTACAAGGGGCCCCTGACACTAGCATGGACGATGAACTGCCCACCACCTCCGCCAGCGCTAGTGGGCAGGAGGCACCGCCACAGGACCACAACACCAGCACCCCACCCTCTGCAGACAGAGAACCACCCCGCAAGCGGTCCCTGAGATCCAGGAACAGGACAGAGCACGATGGCAAGACCCCCGCCAAGAAATGAGACCACCCTGATTGTCATCCCACTGTCCCACTTTGTATCCCTGTCCATATTGGAACTGCCCCAGCTCCACTTCCTATGCCCATATGGGCAATGCACCTGTGAGACTAATAGACTGGACTCTGCCATGGACATTCCTCCACCATCACCCCTCACCATTTTACCACCCCCCTCTAATATTTAGCACTTCAATAAACACCCTTGAAGCACTAAACAATCTGGAGTCAGTCTGTGATTTTGAAAATGTGTATTGGCAATGACAGTGACAAAATCCGTTCTCTAATGTAATGTCAACATACCTATGTCACACATCACAAGTCCATGAGGAATGTAAGCAGATGACACACGTTGGTAACCACACCTGTGAAACCGTAATGGAAATGTACAACTCAGTTACCATATTCTGGTTGAAATTGACAGACAGGATAGAGTAAGAAGTGTGAAAGTACTTGTAGTAGGCAGGAATGTGTATTCACCTGTGTGTCACTGGAAATATTGCTGGATAACTGAGTCCCTGTTGTCAATGTCTTCTTCCTCTGCTTCCTCCTCATCACTGTCCACAGGCTCCACAGCTGCCACCACACCGTCATCTGGACAATCCTCCTGCAGAAAAGGCACCTGGCGTTGCAAAGCCAGATTGTGAAGCATCGAGCAGGCGATGATGATCTGGCACACCTTCTTCAGTGAGTAGAAAAGTGAACCACCTGTCATATGGAGGCACCTGAACCTGGCCTTCAGGAGGCTGAAGATGCACACGATCACCCTCCTAGTCCGCCCATGGGCCTCATTGTAGCGTTCCTCTGCCCTGGTCCTGGGATTCCTCACTGGGGTCAGTAGCCATGACAGGTTGGGGTAACCAGAGTCCGCTAATAGCCACACACGGTGCCTCTGGAGTTGACCCTTCACATAAGGGATGCAGCTATTCCGCAGGATGTAGGCATCATGCACAGAGCCAGGGAACATAGCATTTACCTGGGAAATGTACTGGTCTGCCAAACATACCATCTGTACATTCATCGAATGATAACTCTTCCGGTTCCTGTACACCTATTCAATCCTGTGGGGGGGGGACCAGAGCTACATGGGTCCCATCAATGGCACCTATGATGTTGGGGATATGTCCAAGGGCATAGACGTCACCTTTAACTGTAGCCAAATCCTCCACCTGAGGGAAAACGATGTAGCTCCGCATGTGTTTCAGCAGGGCAGACAACACTCTGGACAACACGTTGGAAAACATAGGCTGGGACATCCCTGATGCCATGGCCACTGTTGTTTGAAAGGACCCACTTGCAAGGAAATGGAGCACTGATAGCACCTGCACTTGAGGGGGGATCCCTGTGGGATGGCGGATAGCTGACATCAGGTCAGGCTCCAACTGGGTACACAGTTCCTGGATTGTGGCACGGTCAAACCTGTAGGTGATGATTAAATGTCGCTCCTCCATTGTCAACAGGTCCACCAGCGGTAGGTACACCGGAGGATTCCGCCATCTCCTCACATGTCCCAGCTGACGGTGCCTAGGAAGGACAACAGCGACCACAGAGTCAAACAACTCAGAGGTATGTACCCACAGTCTACACAGAACACGAAACATAATCCAAAAAGTTGTCTGTATGTGTGTTGAGTCCAGGCCTAGGTATGTGTGACGCAGTTGGTAATTTGGCCATGTGGGCCCCTGAAATAGCGGCTGCCTGACCTCTAAACTGGGACAATGGGATGTGAGGTAATTGCGCTGGCGTTGTACACGTCGCGGTAGGCGGTCGAAGACCGCAGCGCAATGCTGCATTGGTTAACATTGGACCCTATGGGTCCCAGGAGCCAATGACAAAGTGTGCCGGTGGTGATGATATGCACCGCCATGGACGTCACTGCCGCGGACGTCACCGCTGCGGACGTCACTGCCATTTTCTATCTGTTGAATCACTCGATACCTGATCTTCGACAGAAGAGGACCTACACTGCAAGTGCTGCTGTGACCTCGGTCTGGAAGAGACAATGGCTCGTGCGTCTGGGGAAAGGGCCCCTGCCTTCACTGCACAGGAGTTGGAGAAGCTCGTGGACGGGGTCCTCCCCCAGTACACGCTACTCTACGGTCCTCCAGACCAACAGGTGAGTACACAGGGAGCAAGTTGTATGGGCTATGCCTGTGTGGAGATGGCTGGTTGTAAGAAGGAAGGGGGCAGAGTTCTGCGTGCATGAAGGACTATGAATGCATGTGCCACATGGCAAGGTTAGGGATGTGGGCCACTCACTTAGACGGTGCTGTTGGTAATGACTTCCCTTCTTCCCCTGTACATTTCATCTAGGTCAGCGCCCACAAGAAGAAGGATATTTGGCGTGCCATCTCCAAGGACGTCCGGACCCTGGGGGTCCACCAGAGACGGAGCACCCACTGCCGTAAAAGATGGGAGGACATTCGCCGCTGGAGCAAGAAGACGGCAGAGGCTCAGCTGGGGATGGCCTCCCAACGTGGGAGGGGTGCCCGTCGCACCATGACCCCCCTGATGTTCCAGATCCTGGCGGTGGCCTACCCTGAGTTGGATGGGCACTTGAGGGCATCACAGCAGACACAAGGGGGTGAGTACAACATCATTCTGCGGACTTTGCGCGCAGTGAAGGTGTCTGGGTGGGGGAGGAGGGCTGTGGGTTTCCCTAGGCCAGGGCGAGTTCCGTAGGCTAGGCCCCTCGGTAATGAGGCCATGTGGCACTCCACCCCACCTATGTAGAGTGCCAAGTACAGGTATACATGCCCCTGTGTCATCTATGTGTGCTGATGTCCACCAAGCCATGTAGGCCATATCCCAGGAACTGCATCTGTAGAGCCCAACAGCGCGGTGTAGTGCAGGGGGCTGCTGTGTCTATACTGTCCGCCAACGGTAGTGGTAAGCCATGCACTCAACCTGTCTTTCTTCTGTCGTCCCCCCCCCCCCATTTTTGTGCTCTCCCTGTTCTTGTGTGCATCAGCATCATCAGGTGGAGGTACAGTGGCACCGGAGCACGAGGGAGCTGCATCCCACATGGCCATGGAGGGCCACACCACGGACTCAGAATACACCAGTGGGACGGAGGGTGAGGGGAGCTTCACGGCGGTCACAGGATCAGCAACCGCGACACAGACTCGTCCTCCGATGGGAGCTCCCTTGTGGTGGCGGCAAAATCTGTGCCCCCCACTTCTACAGGTACAGCCGCCACTCCCCCTAACAGCACCGCCCTCCCAGCAGCCCCTCAGCCTTCGCCCCGTGCCCGCTCACCCAGGAGGGTGGACATCACCATTGCCCCAGGCACCTCAGCCCCTGCCCCTGTCACCTCTGCTGCCCTCAGTGAGGAGGCCATTGACCTCCTCAGGTCCCTCACTGTTGGGCAGTCTACCATTTTGAATGCCATCCAGGGTGTAGAAAGGGAATTGCAACACACAAATGCATTCTTGGAGGGCATTCATTCTGGTCAGGCTGCCCTTCATCGAACCCTGCAATCTCTGGTCTCAGCACTGATGGCAGCGATTGTCCATGTCTCTAGCCTCCCCCCTCCAACTTCCTCCACCCAGACCCAATCCCCTGTACCCCAGCCTATCCCAAGTACACCATCAGACCAGCCTGCACACACCTCAACACACAAGGGAAGCGCAGGCAAACATAAGCACCACACATCCCACAGGCACTCACGCAAGCATCACACACATACAGACACAGCAACATATACTGCCTCCACTGTGTCCCCCTCCTCGTCGTCTCCCTCCTCCCTCCCAGTGTCGTCTACACTCTCACCTGCATGCACTACCACTACAGCCACTAGGTCCCACACCAGCACACCCACCACCACACCCCGTTCACCTGCACTCACCACCCCCACTCCCATTTACACGTCCCCTGTGTTCTCTCCCAGTGTGTCTGTGACGCCCCCTCCCAAAGTACACAAACGCAGGCACACACCCACCCAAAAGCCATCCACCTCACAACAGCCTCCAGCGCATGCACCTGCAACCAAAGCCACAAAAGTTACACCTCCTACAACCACCTCCTCTTCCTCCACTCCCAGACCCCCTCCAGCTACCCGTCCCAGTGTTCCTAAGAAACGTTTCCTGAGCAATCTTGACCTCTTTCCCACCACCCCCCCTCCAATTCATAGGTCCCGTACTAGCACCTCAGCCAAAAAATTGCCGGTACCAGTGGTGCCTGTTAGAGGTATGTGGAGTGCACCGGGCACCAGGGCAGCCAGTGTGACACAGCACAGCCAGTCCCCCCCGTGAAGCACCAGAAGCTGGACAGCGCCCGGCGGGACGGGGGAAGACTCCAGCCGCCAAAGCTGATCACAAGGGTCCCGGGGGGAGTGTCCACTCAGCTGTGACTCCTCCCAAGGTGGGGAAGGGGCAGAAGAAGTCGCCAAAGTCTGGGAGAGCAGCACGGCAGAAAAGACCGCCATCATCCCCGCTTCCCAGGAGGCCACCGCCAGCCCCATCGTCAGTGGCCAGGAGGCCACCGCCAGAGTCAGTGCCCAGGAGGGCAGCCCCATCGTCAGTGGCCAGGAGGCCACCGCCAGAGTCAGTGCCCAGGAGGGCAGCCCCATCGTCAGTGGCCAGGAGGCCACTGCCAGAGTCAGTGCCCAGGAGGGCCCTGGCAGCCACAGCCCTGCTGGGCAATGAAGGACCGCCATGGCAAGCCCCGCTGAACAGGGCACAGACCGCCATGGCAAGCACCGCTGAACAGGGCACAGACCGCCATGGCAAGCACCGCTGAACAGGGCACAGACCGCTATGGCAAGCACCGCTGAACAGGTCAGAAACTGCAAAGTCACGCACCGCTGAACAGGGCAAGCAACGCTGAACAGGGCACAGACCGCCATGGCAAGCACCGCTGAACAGGTCAGAAATTGCAAAGTCAAGCACCGCTGAACAGGGCAAGCACCACTGAACAGGGCACAGACCGCCATGGCAAGCACCGCTGAACAGGTCAGAAACTGCAAAGTCAAGCACCGCTAGCCCATGTCCGACAGGGGCAGTGACGGAACTGGGACCGTCACGGGGAGAGTGATGCACTCTGGGCACCAGTCCCCCTCCAGAACCAGTGGAGAACAGCATCCAATCCGTCTGTCCTTCATGGGATGAAGCACTCTGGGCACTAGTCCCCCTCCAGAACCAGTGGAGAACAGCATCCACTCCGGCTGTCCTTCACAGGATGAAGCACTCTGGGCACCAGTCCCCCTCCAGAACCAGTGGAGAACAGCATCCACTCTGTCTGCCCTTCACAGGATGAAGCACTCTGGGCACCAGTCCCCCTCCTGAACCAGTGGAGACTGCTATCCACTTGAGAGACTGTGGCTTTGCACTCCCCAGGATGTAACAGTGGGCAACCCACCCACTGTAGAGACTTGAGAGACTGTGGCTTTGCACCCCCCAGGATGTAACAGTGTTCAACCCACCCACTGTAGAGTCTTGAGAGACTGTGGCTTTGCACTCCCAGGATGGTACAGTGGGCAACCCACCCACTGTAGAGACTTGAGAGACTCTGGCTTTGCACTCCCCAGGATGGTACAGTGGGCAAACCACCCACTGTAGAGACTTGAGAGACTGTGACTTTGCACTCCCCAGGATGGTACAGTGGGCAAACCACACACTGTAGAGACTTGAGAGACTGTGGCTTTGCACTCCCCAGGATACATCAATGGGCATGGAGCCCCCTCGTGGATCTGGCATGGTGCAGTCATCCGGCTGAGGTGCCGCCTCTTCTCTTCCCCCTGAGGTGCCTGTTGTATTTCTATCTGATGCCCCGGCAGTGTTCTCTCCGTTTTGATCAGGTATCGTGTGTGGGCCTCGCCCATGCATTTTGGGCCCAGTGGTCCACGGACATTGAATGGTGCATTACCTGCACTACTAATCGTGATGTATATTTTGTGGAATGGGTATATTTATCTGTATAAATTTGGTTACTGTATTTTGATGTATTACAATGGTTGCACTCATTTCCTTTTGTCTTTGCATTCTTCCGGGGGGTTTGGGATTGTTACTGTAATGTTTGGATATGCATTGGTGTGTGTTGTAGTGGGTGAGGGTGGGGGTAGGGTGTTGCGTGTGTGTGTCCCTGACTTTTGCCTCCCCCTCCCCTATGTCGTATGTGCAATACTCACTGTTGTCTTCGGCGCCGGCGTTGATGATGGTCGTACAGGAGCAGGAAAACTATCGCAGGGAGTATTTGGAGTTCCGGTTCCATGGTGTCCTCGTTCCTCGTGGAGTGTGTAGAGGTGAGCGTTTTCCCTTTCAAATGGCTGTTTCCGCCGTGTTTTTATCCACGGTGAATCTGCCCTGGAAAAGGTGGCGGATTGGTAGGTTATGATACTGTGGGTGGTACTTTGTCTTCCCCCGTCTGTTGGCGGTGACCGCTACGCTGTTTGTCTGTACCGCCGTGGCGGTCGGAGTGTTAAAGTGGCTGTCTTTGTTGGCGCTTTCCGCCACAGTCATAATTCCCATTTTTTTTCCACCGGCCTGTTTGCGGTCTTACCGCCGCTTTAACACCATCCGCCAGGGTTGTAATGACCACCTTGATTTTGAAACTTTGACATTTTATCCACATTTTAAAATTAATTTATGGGCTGTTTTTATTTTACTTTTCTCAGACATTGTGGGGCACATTTCTAAAGATGTCATGCTAGCAACTGTGTGAGAAGGAGTGATGACACATAATCAGACTACTTAGCGTCATGTACAAACCTGTATCCCGTACTGCCAAGGTGTCTGCATCATGTCTAGCATAGGTTTTGTCCTGGAAAGGTACCCTTCCAGTACAAAATACTATGTTTAGGCTACCTTTAAAACTGTTGCCACTTTGGAATTGTGTTGTACAGTGCAATATACATGCAAAGTGACAAATGCCAGGAGAAATAAAAGCATTTCCCTTTTATAATGTCAGCTTTAAATAAGCATTATTTTTTGCAAAGACCCAGTCTACTGTTATTTGTACATAGTGTTTGTGGCAGAAACCATGGTTGGTTGCACGGAAATAGTCATGCAGCACCCTAGCACTCATGACATGTCAACACAAACAACTATCACCTACTGTGTGACACAGGGCTCATCCCTAATTGTCAGGGGGAGCTGTCGGAACCTCACTCAATCACTTCGCAATGGGACAGGCAGAAACATGCCCTGTACTCACCCCCTTGTGGCTGCTGTGATGCCCTCAAATGCACATCAAGCTCCGGATAGGCCACTGCCAGGATGTGGGGCATTAGATGGGTCATGGTCCTACAGGCACCCACCCACATTAGGAGGACTGCCCCAGCTGGGCTTCCGTGAGCTCCTGGGCCCAGCGTCTCAGGTCCTCCCACATATTTCTGCAGTAGGCGCTCCACTGGCTTTGGACCCTCAGGGCCCGCACCTTCTTGGCAATGGCAACCGCACATGTACTAATAAAGACCAGCAAGTCTTTAATAACAGTTCGAGCATCAGCCGACAATTGTGGTCATACCCAGAGGAATCTAGAACCTGAGTCTACAGCAACTAAGATGTATTTATATCCACCATCAGGTTATAAGGGACCACAATGGTCCAGGTACACACATTGTAGTGGCTTGTTGGACACTACAAGCGATGTCTGTGGTGGCCGTTTGATGTCTGAGGCCTTTACTTGCTGGCAAATGTCACAACAAAGGCAATGTTCCTTGGTCTGTTTGTATAGACTTGGCCATCAAAAGTGTTTCTGTAAGAGAGAAATCATGGCTGCCACTCCCGCATGAGCAGAAGTGACTCCCTCATGTGCTGCTTTGATGAGATCTAATCTCTGTTCTTCGGTGGGAATCACGTAATCTCGCACCCCAGTAATGGTTGCAAAAGCAACATTATGTGCACAGATATGATAGGAATATTTTTTGCGAAATGCTTTTGGCAAAGGCTGGCCATCAGCCGAGGCTTTCACTGCAGCTAGTATCTCATTATCTAACTTTGTGTGAGAACAAGTAATTGCAGCAAAACAAGCAGTAGCAACTGCAGGTTTGGCAGCTTCATCAGCCAAAGTGTTTCCTACAATGTGTACTCCTACATGGTGATGGCTCAATGTATGTGCTACGTGAGTCTCTGGTAGTCTGTCTTTAAGATCAGCTACCCTCCTCCACAGAGTTCTATGTTTAATGGTGTCTTCTTTGGAGTCTCTGATCCCGTTTACACACCAGTGATTAAGATAATTGTTGTAGGACTAGCCACAGTAATACAAATCACACACTATTATTGTGAGCTGTTCAGGATTCACATGTTCCAGTGCCAGTATAAGAGCCTTGCGCTCTACCAGTTGTGCTGTTCAGTCCCCTATGGTCTGCATGTAGGTATTCTGTGAAAACACCATCCCTCATCACACTACTTGCTGCTACACAAGGAGTATTGATGTTTAGTGCCTACAGCTGGCTGTGCTGAACCATCACTGTAAATGACAATTTGGTATTGATCAAGTGGCAAGATGTTATTAGGTGCGGGGTACTCCTTTTCATATTGGAGAAATTCTTGTGCTTGTAATTTTGGGTCAAAAATGTTGTCAACATCAGTAGCATTCAGGGAGGTTGCCCATTGAATCCAGCATGGAAGTAGTGCTTTAGCACTGGAAACACTAGCTTTGATGACTGCCTCTAAGGCCGGCACCGGGGTAACAATAATAATGCGTTTCACTTGGGTAAGCGGTATCTTCTTAATAACAGCCATCTGTACAGCAGTAGGATTTTTTTCTGTGGGTGCAAAACTTGTTTTTCATTTGGGTACAAATGAGCTTTGTTTGCTATGGGTACTGTGTCACCCTCATTGAAGGTGACATAGGAAAACCCGATGGCACCAGCAATTATTCTGATGACCAAGTTTGTTTTGTTGTCACCGGTGTGTAAGTGTTTTGCTTCTGCAAATCTTGCTGCAACCCTGTAAGGATGCACGTGTGTTCAACTATTCAATGTCTACTTGAAAAATCTGGATGTATTACGTCATAGAGTAGTTTTATGCGTTGAGCATGATCTGAGACGTATGTTCTGGCAAAGTTAAAGAAACCAAGTAGTGACTGTAGTTTCTTATTAGTATTTGGTGGTTGAAGTTGAGTGCATTTCTTCAGAAAGTGCGGGCAAGGCTCTTGCCTTCATCTGATAGCTTGTGTCCCAAAAACAGGTCAATGAGAAAGACTACCTTTGTTTTCTTTAAAATAGTGGCCTGATTTAAGGAAAGTGGTGCTGCACCTAGTGCAGCAACACTTTCCTTGCACCCCTTAGCACACCCTAGCACCACCATGTGTGCGCCATATCTAAGATACGGCACACCATGGCGGTAGTTAGAGATATAGCATCAAAATTTTGGATGATAGCTCGGAGCTTTGCAGGATTAGCGTAAAAAATGTTGACGCTAATCCTGCAAAGTCCATTGAGGCCTATTATAAATAATGGTATGCCTCCTTTTAATGCCTGCTCTGAGCAGGTGTTAAAAGTGCTGAAAAAATGATGCAAAGAAATCTGTCAGATTTCTTTGTGCCATGTTTTCGGCCCCCAAAATGAGGGTATGCCCCCTTTGCATACATTATGCCTGGAGCAGGCATAATATACCGCAAAGGGGTCCAAAATGGCGCAATGCATGCATTGCACCACTTTTAAATTTGGTGCAGCGATTTTTGCCTCGTTGGGCCACATTAGCATTAAAAATGATGCTAATGTGGTGCAAGGAGGTGCTAAAGGCTGTTAAATCTGCCCTTACATTTGTAGCCAAGGGCTTCAATTCCTAAGACGAACTGATGGACCTTGAAAAGATAAATGTTGCGGTCGTCATCTATGAGATAGATGTCACCCACATAAGACAACACTTCAGGATCAATATAATGTAATATTGATGCCGCATGGTCTGCAAACAACCCTGGGCTGTTCTTATAAGTGTTTTTGTGAGCCAAATGAGAATTCACTTAGGTCCTGACTTTCAAGCGCTAAGTTTTGGAAGAAGAAGCCATTGGAAATATCCAAGGTTGTTTCATATTTCTTGTGCACTATATTGTTGATAAGTACTGTGCTAAGTGCATTTTGTATTGCATGTGTGCGTGTGTAGTTGTTTAAATGTCTATAGTCTAAGACGATTCTATATAAATGGTCTGGTTTTGCAACAGGGAATAACAGGATATTCATTGCAAAGATGAAGGGCTCAATTACTCCCTTATACTCGAGTTGGGTGAGCATTTCTCTCACTGTGGCTTTAGCCTCGTGTTTAATAGGATATTGAAGTTGAGGCTGCTCTGTGGACCTAACAGGTATTACATGGTAGAGGGAGTCTTTACCCCACCCTACATGGTTGCAGTATAGGGCGGGTGCCTGTGCTAAAGCCCAGTCAACAGCATAACCTTCTTTTACCACATCAGGAACAAGAGCTGAGAAAGAAAGCAAAATTTCATCTTCCTCATGTGGGAGCTTGTGGACAAATTCAGGTGGCCAATCTTTTTCTGCCAACAGGATATCAAAATTAAGTGCTTCTCAGAAAATTACCTCTATGGTGCACTCTTTGTTCCCTTCTATTTGGATAATTATCTCATAAACCCTGTCGGGTGGGGAGACGCCCCTGTCCACAGTCTCAACTACAAGAAAGTCGTTAGTTGCTATTGTATACAGATGATCTATCAGATTCTAGGGACATATAGTGACCTCTGCCATGCTGTCTAGCAGAGTCACTGCCCACTTTTTGTTCTTCAACAACATTTCTCAATGTTGCTGGCATGTTTAATAGATATTACTGCCCCTTTTTTCTTTTTAAATTGTGGCTTTTGTTGAGGAGATTTGTCCTCCTTCTTGTCTATGGATCGCTGTGAGTCCTTCTTCATCTTCACGTAGTCAGTGCATTGCTGTCACGGACCCACTCTCTCACTTTGTTTATCTGATGTGTCCTGAAAGGAAAGAGAGGGACCTGTATCAGTATATTGGTATCTATCGGGTGTTTTTAATGTTTCTCTATTTTGGAGATTGTCTCTCCTTTCAGAGGTGTCTGCTATCTGACTCCTTTTGTCTTTATTGTGTTTTTGTTTGTCCCAGTGCTTTCTAGAAACCTCTGGTGCTTGTTTAGTACCTTCCTTATGGATGGTACTTTGTATTTGTGGCTTTGTTGGTCTGGCCCCCAGACTATCCCGTCCTCTACTTGTGTAGGTTTTGGAAATTCTTTTTGGCAGCTTGTGCTCCTGTTCCTGTTGGAGAACCTCCTGGATCAGCTGGCGGATTGCCAACGCAGCTGCTTCACCTTTCATGTCACTGAGAATAATTGAGGAGACTGTCAAAGTTCTGCATCAGTTTCATCCCCAAGTCTAGGGCTGGGGCAGTCCCATGTTCATTTTGAATTTGTTTCAACACCTCTGGTAAATTAGCAAGTGTCAGAGTACTGTGTGTGATAGTGTATATTGCGGCAAAGACTGTACCCCAAGTGGCGCAGTCCTCTACTGAGGGAACCATTCTAAATGGCAAGCACACTGTGAGTATTCTATGTCTGTCTTGGAGTCCCAGATGGGGAAACACTGCTTCCAGCTTTGTGCTATCCAGAACAGAATGTTCTCCCACTCCGTGCCTTCTTTACCCTTGATTGAGTGGACTGTTTGTGGATTAATGCCTGTAAGGGCCAATTGGTGAAGAGTTGGTGCACAACTTGAAGGGGCGGTGTTCAGAGTTTGCATAAACAACTGTACTAGTCATTAATCAATTGATACTAGCTCACTGTAAAGTGTGCGTATGGCAGCAACCTGCATAGCCTGTACGCCAGGGTGTGGTGTGTATGTGACTAATATAGGCCACATAGGTGCTTCATTACTTAGTGGTCCTAATTTCACGGGTTGTATTACATGTGGTAGGGTGCCATTAACTCAATTTTGGTGATCTTGATAAGAAAGTGGTACTTCCAGGTATTGATAAGCTTGGTACCGCTGCAGTACGTTTGCTATTCTGTATGTTTGAAAGATATGGGTATTTGTGCTTGTTTCAGGAAAGGTGACCCAAAAGTAAAACGTTTCTGTTTAGTAATTTTAATTTGCTTCTAAAACAAATGTTACTTCCCCACCCTCATCTGTGAAGCCACGGGAGATAATGCATTAAGGCTTGTTTGCAGTTCTCCGGAATATTTATGGACTTAGTCATATTTAATAATAGGTAACAGAGAACGGAACACCAAATGGGGAGAAATCCTTTTCAAAGTTCAAGCTTGAACAACCCACAGTTTAGATAATTACTCTCTATTTAACTGAGGAGGATTGTCCCTAAGACCACAGATGTCTCAGTAGAATGGTACTTAGGGTACCTGTTGTGTGTGTGAGACAGAGATACTCAAGGTGATTCATAAATTAGTGCCTAAACACCATAGTTGGTGGCACCATGTCATGAATGAATTTTGCCTTTCAGCAAGACTACTGGATTAGGGATGGCAACCCTTTTGTTCGTAGGTGACTGAGTCACTCCTGTGCCAGTTAGAAGCTGTTAGCCTTTTGCAGTATCTCACCAAATCCCTAAGCAGTAAAGGTGATTTCTGGCAGCTGGGCACATGGATCCTGGAGACCTCTCAGGGAAGTTGTGGTGCAACAAATCTGACCCCTTTTCTCTCATTAGAAATACGTCTCTTACACACACACAGGCAATGAAGAGGATGCAGGACAGTTTTTAATATCGTTTTTGAAAAGACTGCAATCTACAATAAAGTGCACGTGCAGTAATGATTGACAATGAGAAATAACAGAAGCAGCTTGGTGAGGATAAAAGTGGTAAATATGAAACCCCCAACTTATTGCAATAGCATGAAATATGCAATTCCTAGTAATAAGGCCTAAACCCTACCCTAAAGCGAGAGCTGGGCATAAGCCTAATCTGCCAGTACAGTGTCCATGAGAAACACTCCCAACCCCGTGACCTTGGGATGAGATTAGCTCCTTAGTCTCCGGATCAGGAATCGTAGAGACACAAGGCTGTGATTGACCGCAAAGCGGCATGGAGTCTAGATGGTGTATCCTGGTAGAACCCCCTCTAACAACCCTGGCCTTGTGAGGTGGTTTTATAAGGTGCATGTTATTGTTTGTGCAGGAATCCTGACGCAAGTATATACCTAAACATCAGATTGTATACGCAAGCTTGTGTCAGCAATTACATAACAAATACCTGACATATTCGCATTCTGTCAACGTAAAACAAAAGGAGCATGATGACACCAACACAGACATCACTGATAATGACGCTTTCTCAGAATAACACTGAGTAGGAAAATTCAAACATTTCTCCAAAATACACGCATCTGCAAACAGTGCTAAAAGGAAATAAATGATTAAATAGAATAAAACAGAGCATGAAAATAGGTCAAAGGGGATCAGGTAAAAAAGGGCAACAGGTCTGAAAGCTAAGAGCTGAGCTATCTCCTGTGCCCAAGCAGGGAACTAAAATGGATTCTCTTTTGATGGGCATTGACCTGTATGGATGCAAAAGACAAATAAAGAGATTATGATCACATGTTTCACCACAAATGGTTGAGTCACATACATGTCCAAAACAGCAAGCTAGAACTTTCCTATTTGTCAATACTCCCCAGGTGTGACACATACAAGCCAAGAAGTACAGGGCCATGACTACAGTTATTTATTTCCCAGTCTGCAGACTAACCCACAACCCTGCTCAGTGCCTACAATGACTAAGCAAGCTTACTAACATCATGTGGATGCACATATATGAGTTAGGGCTAGATATATGATGTGTACACATGTGTGGCAAACCATGGGGTTCACATGTCACCCTTGTGTCATTAGCAGCTGTGATGTGTACTGTTTGCCATGTCCATCCCTACTAAAATGTCTTGACTCATGTTATCAATGACATGAATTATGTATGTGACTGGGGACACAAAGACCAGTGTCAGGCCTCATTTCTTGTCATACATAGGTATCCAGGGAGAGGGAGGATGCATCAATCACCTCTCTACCGTCCACTGCTAGATGTAAAGACCATAGAAGAATGCAATGTCATACTCCTATATCATCTGAATCGGCAAACAATGGTGGACTTATTTCGTCAGTTGGAGCCAGATATGATGCCAGCTATTAGTTATCCAACCATCATACCACCCATTGTACATGTCATGACAGTATTGCACTTCCACAGGGTCCTTCCAACATACAGAGGCCCTAGCTACTGGCATGTCCCAATCTATGTTCAGTCTGGTGATAATGGATATTCTCTCAGCAATGTTGAAACACATTGACAGTTGAATTCAGTTACCCTGACGTGAGGATTTAATCCATGTGAAGGCTGACTTTTATGGTTTTGCACGCCTCCCATGTGTGGCAGGGGCTATTGATGGCACACATGTTGGCTTAGTCCCACTGTATGCCAATGGACGAGTTTACTGCAACAGAAAGAACTTCTATTCCATCAACGTCCAAGTTGTATGTATGGCGCACCTATACATTTCACAGGTCTGTGCCAGTTATCCAGGTTCAGTCCATGATTCCTTCACAATGCAGCACAGCACTATCCCCCAGCCGTTGTCACAGCTGTACCCATTTAGGGCTTGACTGGTTTGTAAGTCACATCTGTCCTATTTGTGTGTTTGCAATGTCTGGGTCCACAATTCGGATAAGAGCGACTCATTGCTGCACATATGTCCCATTCCTTAACAAGATACTCCGCATATCCATCCATCCTTGGTTAATGATGCCACTAAGGAATCCAACTAAGCCAGTGGAAGTCAGCTTCAAGGAGGCCCATGGAAGAACAAGGCGGGTGGTGGAGCAGGCTTCTGGGTTCCTGAAGGCCATATTTAGGTGCCTGGACCACGCTGGTGGAGCTCTCCTCTACTCACCCGGAAAAGTGTGTCAGATCACTGTGGCATGCTACATGCTCCACAACATTGCCCTGCGGGGAATATCCCATGCATCCCAGAGGAGGGGGAGCCTACAGTGCCATTGGATGAGCCTCCTGAAATGCCAAGTGAGGATGACAGTGGTGAAGAGGAAGGAGCTGACTTGTGGGAAGATCTCATCAATAGCTACTTTTCACAAGTGTAATTATGTCATGTGATGTAATGACTGTGACCGTACTAAGAACTGTAGTCAGAATGTGTGGAGTAGAGTGTTTTGGCAAAAACTGGGGAACGAATGCTCTGCAATATTCAGTCAAAGGGCGCTTTAAGGATTAACCTTTGACATATCCCCACCTTGAGGTCACTACATTGTTTGTGCCAGTCTCATTGCAATGTACTTTCCTTTCCAGATGCCGGCCATATGAATTGTGTAATAGGAATGTTTTCAAGCCTATACTTTTTCTTTATCCAGGTACCTTTACCATGACATCCTCATATGGGCATTTCAGAGTAGTGAAATTGGCAGGTATGTGATGCTGTTCTGACATAGGAAGTGGATATTGATGTTCCAGGTAATGTAGGTCACAGATTTGGGGTGTATGAGACCTGTGCCAAGGCAGCTTGAATAGTGTTTGTGTGGAAGGTCTGAAGTGCACATTGTACTTGTTTATTGTGCTGTGTTGGGCCGATTGCATCATGTGTGTGATCATGTGGCCATGAAATATGTTATCATCAAGTGCCAGCAAGGCATTTACCCTTCACATTGGTTAAACATACATCCTGCATTACCTGTATGTAGGTGTATATGTGTTTCATAATTGTAAGCCACAGTGCCATAGGCTTGTGTCAGAACACCAGAAGCATGGTCATTGTCTTTTGATAGACCTGTGATTAGGGACTGTCGTACTGCTCTGTTTGTACCTTTGTTTCTGTGATGTTGGATTACTTTGGTTTGGTATGTGATAAGGCTCAAGCAGGTGACACCATTCACTTTTCTGTTTGCCTATTCTACAGGACAATGTCTGACAAAGCCCTTCCTTCTGTTGCCTGGGGGGCTGTACCTTGGTATATCTATCTTGACACAATATGAGTCAGACATTCTTTGCTCCGACACTCTAGGCATATGGATAGCCTATGTGCTGTACAGTGAAATAAAATGTTTGGTGTGACCAGACACTTGTAGCAAGCAATGTGTTGTAGCAATGTGTGTTGGTAGTAATCCTTAGCACAACACTGTACCTATTACATAACACTCCTTGCATTAGTATCTTGTGTCTTCCTCATTTACTCCATATTGTCTTACATTGCGTTGCTGCGCCAAAGGAAGGGGTAGATTGTTTTTGACTATCCCTGATCAGGTACTGTTAAGGTCCCTCAACACCTCTGTTAGGGAGGCCATGTTGATATTGTGGGCCTCCAACTGTTGAAGCATATCCCTATGGAGGTAGGTCCCTCTGCAGCTGCTTGATCTCCCAGAGTTCAACAAGTACCAGGCATATCACGCCTTGGGACTCGCGATAGACCCCCAAGACGTGGCTGATGGTGTCCTGGCCAGGAGCATCCCTAGTGGCCTCACCCCATTGGTCTACAACATCCTACCCTTGCACTCTACCCCCACGGCCCTGTGTCATTGCCACAGGGTGCCCCCTACCACTGGTTCCAGGACCATCATTGTCCAAGGTGTGGTGCTGTGACTCAGGATCCTGGACTGGGGGGCACAATATGGTTGCCAATATCCTAGGGACACAGGTTCATGGGTGAATTTCTGCCTGGTGATGTTGATGCATTCAGGCTGGGAGGTGTTGATGTGGCCACAATGAGACTCACAGTTGCGGTCCGACCAGGTTGTCCTCCACATCCAGGAGTGTCTTCTTTACTGAGAGCTTCAGCAATGGGGGTAGTGACAGTCCTCCCTTCTGTGGGCTTTGTGTGCCAAGAGGCAGCCCGACCTTTTGATGTGAACGATGCAATGTTACTGGTTGTTTTGTGACATTTACCTCCAAACATTTACAGTGACATTTTGCAAAGCCTGTGTACATAGTTGATTTGCAGGTTTTCCTATTGTGACTGGTACCCATGCAATTGGTTGTATTGACCTGACATTTGTGAAGCATGCCAATTCCATTTAAGTCAAGCAGATGCTGGATTTTGCAGGTTAATAGCACTTGGGAGGATGGGCAGAGATTTACATCTTGCCACCAGTGCAGGCAAAACAGTGGCTTGGCAGGATGCTGCTTTGACCATTTTGAGGCCTAGTTGATTGTTATGCAGGCAGACACAGGACTTTGTTGTCTATGTGTTTGGAGTCATCATGTGGTTAGTGCATTATGAATGTGTCTGCTGCCAATACCATTTTGGTGATGCATCCTAAGTCCTTTGGGATCATTTTTGTTGCACACTGTGTGAGCTGTCCTTCCTGTCCTCATTAATTTCATCTTGGCTAATTAGTTCAAGATGGAGCTAGGTGGCCAGACACATCTCTGAGTCGAACATGATCTGTATCTTGGTACCTCCCAGGTGAGTATACTTCAATTGAGAGTTAGCAGGCAAGGGTTCTTGGACAAGTGACCACTCTCCTGCTATTTGGAGTCACTTGAACAGGGCCTATTGGGCTTTGCAGTCAGGTCACGTCCTCTACTTCCCAACAGTTGACAAATGGTATACTCCCAGGTGAGTAAACTTAATTTGAGACTTCATTAACAGATACCTTGGGGCAAGTGGACAATGGGCTGGAGATTGAAGTTAGCAAAACAGGGCTTATTGAGCTTTGCAGTCAGGTCGGTCCTTCTACATCCCAACTGCTGACAAATGGTAATCTCCCTGGTGAGTAAACTTCATTTGAGAGTTCACTAACAGATGCATTGGGGCAAGTGGACACTGGGCTGGTGATTGGAGTTAGCAAAACAGGGCCCATTGGGCTTTTTAGTCAGGTCACTGCCTCTATTTCCCAACAGTTGACAAATGGTATATTGCCAGGTGAGTAAACTTCATTTGAGAGTTCACTAACAGATGCATTGCATTAAGTGGACTCTGGGCTGGTGATTGGAGTTAGCAAAACAGCACCTATTGGGCTTTGCAGTCAGGTCACTCCCTCTACTTCCCAACTGTGGACAAATGGCATACTCCCAGGTGAGTAAATGTTTGACCTGGCCCTTGTGGCAGGTTCATTCCCTGACTATTTGCCTCCTTCCTCCTATTTTTTTCTGACCTCTCGCTATTGGCTCTAGGACTCTGAGCACTTTATCACTGCTGATCAGTGCTAAAGTGCAGGTGCTCTCTCTTCTAAAGTTGGTATGATTGGCTTACACCTAATTGGGACATTTAATTTACCTATAAGTCCCTTGTACAGTGGTATCTCTATACCCAGGGCCTGTAAATTAAATGTTGCTAGTGGACCTGCAGCGCTGCTTGCTCCACCTACTGAAGTAGCCTTTCAAACCTGTCTCAGGCCTGCTAGCGCAGGGCCTACATGCACAGTTTTCTGCCACAGGGACCTGGCATCTAAATTTACTTGCTAGGCCCAGAACTCCCCTTTTACTACATGTAAGTCACCCCTAAGGTAGGCCCTAGCCAGCCCTATGGGCAGGATGCTATGTATGTAGAAGGCAGGACATGTGCATAGTAGCGTGGCCTCTCTTGGTAGTGACAAACAGCCTATTTGGTTTCTCACTGCTGTGAGTGCTGCCTTCTCATAGGATTGCCTTGGAAATGCCCTGCCTTGTGTCTAGGGAGTATTGTCTGATTTATGAGGGGTAGCGTAGGCATGTTTGGTGTGGTTGCAATGGTAGTGAGAAATGCTGCTTACAGGTGAAAGTGGATTTTTTATTACTATTACAGAAATGCCACTTCTAGAAAGTGAGCATTCCTCTGTGCTTATGATTCTGGTGTTTTGCAGCTTGACTCCAGTCCATGTCTGGGCAGAGTGACAGTTAGGCTTTGTGCATACTTTTCAGACAGCCTGTACACAGGGAGGGTGAAGGTGTCACAGAGGTGCATCTACATACTGAATAGTCTTCTTGGGCTGAGAGAAGAGAGGGGGGCACACCTGCATTTGTAAAGGCTGTGCCCTGGCCTCACACAATAGGGTTGTTTACCCCCAACTGATGTTTGGAGCCTGTGCTGGAGGTGAGCGGGGTCACTCCCAGAACCAGTTGAAACTGGTTGGAACCTCCTCTCCCCTCCTTTGTAAACACACTATAAAACTGAGTATAAGTACAGGGGAATTTTCCTCACAATTTGGAGACACTTTGGAACTTACTTGAAACTGGACACAGAATGCTGGAGGAACTCATCAGGAACCGCCATGGACTGCTGCTGCTGTGCTGACCTGTGACCTGCAGGGTCACTAGGAGAGACTGCCATCTGCCTGCATCCCCCTTGGGCTGACCTGCTGCTAGGCCCTACAACCTGTGCTCCTTTTTCTCTGACTCTTGTCCCCCAGGGGCAGGGAGCCTTGGCCCCTGACCTCTGCAACTGGCGAAGCACATGAGGAGTGCTTCTCCTTCATCACATAGCGCATGGAGAGTGCTTGATTTTCGTGTCACAAGGCACCCTGAGAGCGCCTTGTGTTATAAAGCAATAGCGCCTCATGGAGCGCTTTCTATTAAGATTATTTGTGCTTGAAAGCGTGTTGCCGCCATGAGAGAATCACCGCTGTTACCCGTGCGTTGTAAAATTCCAAAGCATGAGTGATGCGCTGCTTCTGGGACCTCCGGGGCACTTTCCTTTGGAAAGAATGCTGAGGAGCACTCCTGGGGCACAAGCAGGCACCTACTTTGGTGCCTGCACACCGCTGCGGCCCGGTCGGGCCGGGATTGAAGAGGAGGATGTCGGGGGAGGAAGCCTCATCAGAAGCTCCCCACCCCACCAGTTCCCCCTTGAGTCTCTGGTCGCAGGACAGGCAGGGGGGAAGGAAGCCTCATTGGAGGCTCCCCCTGCCCGAGGAGCCCTTCTTGTGTTTGCTGAGACCGCAGTGGGGCGGAAGCCTCGTCGGAGGCCCCCCGCGCCACAGTTCTCCATCGGTGACCCCACTTGTTGTTTTGGGGCATTGTAGTGGCCCCTCCTTGTTGGAGGGCCAGTGGGGCCAGAGATCACGGGCCCCAGTAGGGGCATGTTATAAAATTGAAGGTGGTGTGTTTTGCCCCCCCCTCCTCAATCATCAGAGTGGCCCTAAGAAGAAACGCACAGCACGCCGGGGGTCCCATTTTGATCTTCCTGGCACTGGAAGTGCCTCACCATCATCACGACAGGTACTTTGCGTTCTAAATGTTCCTGATATGGACATTGTAGGCTTATATGTTAACCTGGACTTCTGATGATGTTAAATATATGTTTGCTGATGTTCCTTTTATGGGCATAACATGCTAATATGCTTTCCTGACTTGCCATATGTTTTATAATGTTCCTGGTATGGTGTGTATGATATTTCGATGACAAGTGCATTTGTGTAGTAATGTGATTCCTGACTACTGCTTATATTGCAGAATAATAAGTAACCTGTGTATTATCTGTGACTACTGCTGTTTCTGCAGAGTAACTAATGTGTAACATTCTGATAACTGCTAAGGTAGCAGGGTATTACTGACATGTTGTGTTTGGCCTAGTAATTGTGTTGTGTACAACACAGTATATTTTCATATAACTTGGTGTTGTGTTTCCTTTGTGGTGGGGATAGTGCGTCACATGTGTTGTGTGTGTTGTGCAAAAGCTTTACACATTGCCTCTGGGATAGGCCTGACTGCTCGTGCCAAGCTACCAAGGGGGTGAGGAGGGGCTATCTTGGACGTGTAACTCCCTTGCCCTGACTAGAGTGGGAGGGTTCTGCCTGGCTTAGGTGCATACCCTAGCCAACCAGAAACTCCATTTCTAACAGTAAACTTCATTTGAGAGTTCACTAACAGATGCATTGGGGCAAGTGGACACTGGGCTGGACTCCCTCCTGGGAGTTGCAGTCATGTCACTCCCTGTAGTACACACAGTACACAAAAGTTATCCTCCCAGGTGAGTACACTTCCATTGCGAGTTAATGAACAAGGGTATTTGGACAAGTGAACACTGGGCTTGTGTTTGGAGTTGGAGAGACAGAGTCTCCTGGCCTTAGCAGTCATGTCATTCCTCCTACTTCATACACCTGATAAATGTCATTCCCCCAGGTGAGTACAAATGTGTGAGCTGTCAAACATGAGTCTTTTGAGGTGAAGACACTGGACTGGTGGTTGGAGTGACAGTAAGAAAGCCTCCTGGGATTTGTAGTCATGTAACTCCCTATACTACACACACTATACAAATGGTTTCCTCCCAGGTGAGTACACTTCAATTGAGAATTAAGACACAGGGGTCTTTGGAAGAGAGAACCCTGGTATGGTGTCTGTAGTTAGAGGAACAGTGCCTCATGGGAGTTGCAGTCCTGTCACTCTCACTACTCCCCAATACTTGACAAATGTTATCCCTCAGGTGAGTAAATGTCATTTTAGAATTGACAAACAGTGGTCTTTGGAGAAAAGAAAACTGTTCTGATGGTTGGAGTTACAGATACAGGACTTCCTTTGAGTTGCAGTCATGTCACTCTCTCTAGTACACAACCTTGACCAATGCTCTCCCCCTAGTGAGTACACTTCAATTGAGAGTTCGCTAACAGATGTTTTGGGGGCAAGTCACCCCTGTGCTGCTGTTTGGAGTTACAGAAACAGGACCTGAGTCATGTCACTCACTCTAGTGTGAACACTATACAAATGGTATCCTTCCAAGTGAGTACACTTCTATTGGAAGTTAACAAACAAAGGTATTTGGAGGAGAGGACACAGTGCTGGCTGAGTGGAGTAACAATAACAATGCCAGTAGGCACAGTCATGCCAATCCATGTATTATACATACTTGACAAATGTTACCCTCCCAGGTGGATATACTTCAATTGGGAGTTGACAAACAAGGGTATTTGGAGAAGAGGAAACAGGGATGGCTGAGGGGGGTAGCAGTCATGTCAGTCTCTGTACTACACACACTTGACAAAATGTTACCCTCCAAGGCCGGTACACTTCAATTGGGAGTTGATAAACAAGGGTATTTGGAGAAGGTGACAGAGTGCTGGCTGTGTAGAGTAACAGTAACAGTGCCTCTTGGCCTTAGCAGTCATATCAATCCCTGCACTACACCTGTACTACACCAACTATTCATATGTTATCTTCCCCGGTGAGTACACTACAATCGGGAGTTAACATACAAGGATATTTTGAGTAGGAAACACTGTGCTGATGGTTTGGTTAATAGTAACCATGCCTGCTGGTAGTCATGTAACTCCCTGTAATACACACTATACACAGATGTTGTTCCCCCAAGTGAGTCTGCTTCAAACGTGAGATGCCAGACAGGGATCTTTGGACAGGTGGACACTGGGCTGGTGGGTGGAGTGACAGTGAAGGTGGCAAAAGGTGAGCAGTGAGCATGTATGACATGGCATTTTTGTGACATATTTGTGTGTTGTGACTTACCAGACTCCACTCCTCCAGGTATTCCTCTCAAGCCCTCAGGAGGCAGGATGGCCAAGACCTTCTCCTCTCAGGAATAGAGTTGGAAGGAAGGGGTTGGAGTGCCACTGCCAGTCTTCTTGGCCTGCAGCTGGTGCCTGGAGACCAGGAAATGAAACTTTAACCTGAGGTTGTTCCACCTCTTTCTAATGTCCTCCCTTTTGTGTAGGGTGGTGCCGACAGCATTCACCCTGTCAAATATCTTGTTTCATATTTCCATTTTCCTACTGAGAAGAGTGTGCTGGACGTGGGTTCAAAATAATTGTGACTCTACTCTTATGATTTCATCCACTATGACTCTTAACTCTTCATCCGTGAAAAAGGGATTTTTAAAACATGTCATAGTGTAAAAAAAAAACATGTGAGAGTGACTTACTAAAGTGGGGTCGTGCAAAAGAGTGTGACTGGACAAATGTGTGTGGTAGGTGTGAAAAGAGATGTTGACAAAAAAGTGGTACCTAGTATATGTGCTGCATGGTAAAGAATTCACTCTGTCTGCTGTGTTTGGCATTGTAAATGGAGAGGATTGTGGTGTGTGAAGGGGTGCACTTTATAGTGTCCTTTGCAGGTGTGTCAGCTGTGTTGTTTTCAAATCCATCCAATTTGTAGTTGTGTATTGCTTTGGTGACGGCGGACCACCATGCTTCGGACCACCATTGGCTGACCGCCATGGGTGCCCGCCACTGCGGCTTTGGGCTTGTAATACTGTCAGTGATTGGTGGCTGTGGTGTCGGTGCTGGAGGTTGGACCACCTATTTCCGGGCGTCCGGGCCGCTCCCGGCCTGTCTTTTGTTATTTGTCAGTCCTGCCTGTATAACTCGTAATAGGGGAGTCTGTAAGACCGCCATCATGGTGGTCTTTTTGGGACTGCCAATGTGGCGGTCTGGCTGTCCAACCGCCAAACTCATAATGAGGCCCTAAGTGTGAGTGAATGACTGTACGTGAATGTAAGTAAGCATAAGTGAGAATGTGTTATGCTTGCAAGTCTGATGTTGAACCTGACATTCTTCATGGCAAATGCTGGCATACTGGAGGTAATACTTGCATATTGAGTACCCGTGGCAAAATGTAGAGCTGACCACACTATGGGTCAATTTTGGCATGGTGCGCCCATGGAAAAATGTCAGAGCCGATATATTGGAGAAAATTCTTGGCATAGTTGACACCTGTGGCAAATTGCTGACTTAAGTGCACTGGAGGGCATTCTTGGCATATGGGAGGACAACATGGCATATGTAACGGGGGCATTCAAATCAAAATGTGGTCCTCAACATACTAGACATAACATTTTACATAAGGGCCTCCCATACTGCATGGACAACAGTATTAACAAAATGCTGGCATTGGCAAATTGTATGTAATCCTTTGCAAAAAAGGCTGCCTATAGCAAAATGCTAGCCCTAGCTATCAGGTAATTTTCAACATATGGGGCAAAGTTCGGATATTTTGAAAACATAATTGGTTCAACTCATTCGGACTGTCAGATTTTAATAGCTTGGCACACCATCAAAGGACTTGAAATGAACTTAAATTTCCAGAATTTTCTGAGGGGAGAGTAACCCCGCCCTCCAGTCTCCACTAGAAGACATCAGACTCACTTTGCTGGCTTACTACAATTCGAGTAACTGTTCCCTTAACATTTTATATCGCACCTTTACATAGATGATATCCCAAAATAGACATTTGTTTGTGCCATATTAATCATGCAATTATTATGGACCTTAACCAATGTTAATTATTGCGACGTCATCGAGGTGAAGTTCATTTGACATCACTGCCTATAAAGATTCCAATCAAAGATCTTATGATGTCACTTATGACATCATTAAGGTCAAAGGGTATATGATGTCACTCTGCTACTCCTAGTATATTGGTGACTTAGGGGGTCATTACAACATTGGCGGTAAAAGCCGCTTACCGCCGTGCAGAAGACCGCCAAAACACCGCCGCGGCCGCGGAATTCCGCCACAGCTATTATGACACAAATCTCGGAATCCGCCGAAATTCAGACACCCACACAACTCCGCCACACCAAAGGTAGGTGTTAAACTGCCGATAACAATTCCTCCACCGTCACGCCAACAGAAACACGCCCATGCTATCACGACCCACAAATCCACGCGGCGGTCTTTCAACCACGGTATTCCATTGGCGGTACACACCGCCGCGCTCAAAATACACACACATCTCCAAAACACCGCCACATTGGACAATTCCAAATACACACACCTGACACACATACAAACACCACTCCCACACACCCAATTCAATATAAAACACACACCCACATCACCCACAAACCCCTATGACCACAATTCGAGAACGAAGGCCAGAGAGACAGAGAGCACAGCAATTGAGAACCCCACCACACAGAGGCACACAACACCATCACCCATACAACATTCCACGCACAAAACACCACACACTACTACACATCACCACACACATCAACACTTACACCACCCCACACATCACCCACACCACCCCATGTCACGCCAAAGACACCCCCGGTTTTCCGAGGAGGAGCTCAGGGTCATGGTGGAGGAAATCCTACGGGTAGAGCCACAGCTATTTGGCTCACAGGTGCAGCACACCTCCATAGCCAGGAAGATGGAACTATGGCGCAGAATCATGGACAGGTTCAATGCTGTGGGACAGCATCCAAGAAATCTGGAGGAAATCAGGAAGAGGTGGAATGACCTACGGGGAAAAGTGCGTTCTGTGGTCTCCAGGCACAACATCGCAGAACAGCGGACTGCCGGCGGACCCTCACCTCCTCCCCCACAAATAACAACATGGGAGGAACAAGTCTTGACCATCATGCATCCAGAGGGCCTCGGAGGAGTCGGTGGAGGAATGGACACTGATAAGACAAATCTTAACTATCATATCCCCCACCCTACCTGCATGCTATCACACACCCCCACCCTCACCCCCTCCCCTATCACCCCAAATCCTCACTAATGTACTAATAACACAAACCACTCATCCCAACACCAAGCCCTGCATGACACCACTAAGCATTTTCACCCCTCACCAAAGCATGCACACTGCACATACCCAGAACAACCCCCTAACCATCATCACACAAACCCACACACAGGAATGCTTGCACTGGGGTACACTCACACCCACCCATTGCACACCATTAAACACACAGATGCAATAATCATGCTCTCATATCCCTGCAGGACCACTAAGGAACATCAACACACCGGAGGGTCCAGACATCTCCACTCCACCCACAGAAGATGCCCACAGTGACGACAGCAGCTCTGCCCTACTAGATCCTGATGACCAGCCCGGACCATCGTGGGCCTCGGGACAGTCGGTTCCCCTTGCACAAGCACAGCCCAACACTGACCTTCCACCCTCTGGTAACACCAGCACAGCACCCACCCAGCGGGCCCATACTTCCGTACCCAGAACACGTCAATCAGCGGTGTGTCCACCACTACAGGGAACCCAGGATAACCCACCACCCCAACAACAACAGGGACCTGGGGGCAGTGGTAGTGGGCACACGGTCCAGGGGACGGAGGCACAGGAACACAGGGGAACTGGGAGGGCTGCTGTGCGACCCGCCCCGTGCCCGCTCACCCAGGAGGGTGGGCATCACCTTCAACCCAGGCACCTCAGCCCCCTGCCCCTGTCACCCCTGCTGTCCTCAGTGAGGAGGCCATTGACCTCCTCAGGTCACTCACTGTTTTGCAGTCTACCATTGTGAATGCCATCCAGGTGTAGAAAGGGAGTTGCAACACACTGATGCATTCCTGGAGGGCATTCATTCTGGTCAGGCTGCCCATCATTGAACCCTGCAATCTCTGGCCTCAGCACTGATGGCAGCCATTGTCCCTGTGTCTAGCCTCCCCCCTCCAACTTCCTCCACCCAGACCCAATCCCATGTACCCCAGCCTATCCCAAGCACACCATCAAACAAGCATGCATACACCTCAACACACACAAGTAGCTCAGGCAAACATAGGAACCACACAACCCACAGGCACTCACACAAGCATCACCCACATACAGACATAGCAACATCCACTGCCTCCACTGTGTCCCCCTCGTCGTCGTCTCCCTCCTCCCTCCCAATGTCGGCTACACTCTCACCTGCATGCAGTACATCTACAGGCACTAGGACTCGCACCAGAACACCCAGCACCACACCCCGCTCACCTGCACTCACCACCAAAACACCTAAAGTTACACCTCCTACAACCACCTCCTCTTCCTCCACTCCCAGACCCCCTCCAGCTACCCATCCCAGTCTTCATCAGCAACTCTTCCTCAGCAACGTTGACCTCTTTGCCCCTACCCCCACCCCTCCAATTCATAAGTCCTGTAGTAGCACCTCAGCCAAAAAAACTCCAGGACCTGGGGTGCGTGTTCAAGGTGTGTGGAGTGCACCGGCCATCAGGGCAGCCAGTGTGACACAGAGCCAAAGCACTGCCAGTCCACCACCTGTAAAGCACCTCAAGTTGGAAAGTGGCCGACGGGACAGGGTGAAGACTCCTGGCGGCAAAACTGCTCACAAGGGTCCCAGGGGGATTGCAGAGTCAGCTGTGACTCCTCCAAAGGTGGTGAGGGGCCAGAAGAAGTCTGCACAGTCTGGTAAGAGCAGCACGGCGGAGAAGGGCGCCATCCTCCCCGGCGGCCGGGACGCCACCGCCAGCACCGTCGTCACTGGTCAGGAGACCACCGCCGGAGTCAGTGCCCAGGAGGGCAGCAGTATCGTCACTGGTCAGGAGACCACCGCCGGAGTCAGTGCCCAGGAGGGCAGCAGTATCGTCACTGGTCAGGAGACCACCGCCAGAATCAGTGGACAGGAGGGCCCTGGCAGCCACAGCCCCGCTGGGCAATGAGGGACCGTCATGCCACACACCAATGCACAGGTCAGAGACCGCCATGGCAAAGCACGCTGCACAAGGAAAACACCGCTGAACAGGTCAGAGACCGCCATGGCAAAGCACCGTTGAACAGGGCAAAGCACCGCTGAACAGGTCAGAGACCACCATGGCAAAGCACAGCTGAACAGGGCAAAGCACTGCTGAATAGGTCAGAGACCGCCATGGCAAAGCACCGCTGAACAGGGCAAAGCACCGCTGAACAAGGAAAACACCGCCACATCAAGCATCGTTATCCCATGTGCAGCTGGGACAGTGACGGAACAGGAACTGTCACAGGGAGCCTGATGCAGTCTGAGCACCATTCCCCCTCCAGAACCAGTGGAGACATGCATCCACTCCGTCTGTCCTTAACAGGATGAAGCACTCTGGGCACCATTCCCCCTCCAGAACCAGTGGAGACATGCATCCACTCCGCCTGTCCTTAACAGGATGAAGCACTCTGGGCACCAGTCCCCCTCCAGAACCAGTGGAGACTGTTATCCACTTGAGAGACTGTGCCTTTGCACTCCCCAGGATGGTACAGTGGGCAACCCACCCACTGTAGAGACTTGAGAGACTGTGGCGTTGCACTCCCCAGGATGGTACAGTGGGCAACCCACCCACTGTAGAGACTTGAGAGACTGTTCCTTTGCACTCCCCAGGATGGTACAGTGGGAAAACCACCCACTGTAGAGACTTGAGAGACTGTGGCTTTGCACTCCCCAGGATGGTACAGTGGGCAAACCATCCACTGTAGAGACCTGAGAGACTGTGGCTTTGCACTCCCCAGGATACATCAATGGGCATGGAGCCCCGTCGTGGATCTGGCGTGGTGCTGTAATCCGGCTGAGGTGCCCCCCCTCCCCTTCCCCCTGAGGTGCCTGTTGTATTTCTATCTGATGCCCCTGCAGTGTTCTCTCCGTTTGTGGACAGGTATGTAGTGTGGGCCTTGCCCATGCATTTTTGGACCAGTGGTGCACGGACATTGATATGTGCATACCTGCACTACTTCTCGTAATGTATATAATTTGTGTATATATATCTGTATATATTTGGAACTGTATTTTGATACATTACAATGTTTGAACTGATTTCCTTTTGTCTTTGCATTCTTCCGGGGGGGTTGTGGGTTGTTACTGTGATGTTTGGAAATGCCTTTGGTGTGTGTGTTGTAATGTGCGAGGGTGGGTTTGGGGGTGTTGCGTGTGTGTGTCCCTGACTTTTGCCTCCCCCCTCCCCTATGTCGTAGGTGCAGTACTCACCGTTGTCTTCGGCGGCGCCGTTGCTGATGTTCGTAGATGAGCAGGAAGACAAGGGCAGGGAGTATTTGTAATTCCGGCTCCATGGTGTCCTCCTTCCTCGTGGAGTATGTTGAGGTGAGCGTTTTCCCATTGCAAATTCTGTTTCCGCCGTGTTTTTATCCACAGTGAATCCGCCCCGGAAAAGGTGGCAGATTGGCGGGTTGTGATACTGTGGGCGGTACATTGTCTTCCGCCTGTCTGTTGGCGGTGACCGCCGCGCTGCTTGTCTGTACCGCCGTGGCGGGCGGTGTGTTAAAGTGGCTGTCTATGTTGGCGGTTTCCGCCATGGTCATAAGTCCCTTTTTTTGAACGCCGGCCTGTTTGCGGTATTACCGCACCTTTAACACCGTCTGCCAGGGTTGTAATGACCCCCTTAATGTCCATGCCCCTATTCTTTGTGAGCAGTATTAGCTTCTGAAATAGTTACTTGGAGGAGGATTGGGTTATCTCCTTGGATTGCTCGCCGCCTCCACTTGTAGATGGTTCAGCATTATTGTCCAATGTAATGTCACCAGTACCTGCAAGAAGAATATGTAAACAGTTGAACTACATCAAATACAGTTTTATGTCTAAAGAACTATATGCTACTTTAATTGGCATTGTTCTTAAAAATATCTAATACATTTAGGCCCACATTTTTAATCTTTCATGGAATGCAACACAGCAAGAGAACTTGGGGCACTGCAGTGCGTGAAGAGAGGAAGCAGTGCAATGGTGCCTACATTATGGTCAGGATTGTTTTTGGGCAGAAAGAGATACCTTCCTACACAAAAACAATCATTAGAGGCTTATTTCATGCAAAGAGGAAGTAACAAGTAGAAAAGAAAATATTTCTCCTGGTTATGCCACCCTCGGGTAGGCGTACCTCTCTGGCACAACCTGAGGTTTACTGATCTTTGTAAATCTGGGTTTGCATTTAAATACATGGGTGGATGCACCGGATGTCCCATGCTCCACCCATGTTATTCTTCCACCTATGGAAGGTAACCCGAAGGCAGAGCGGTGCACTGCCTTGCATTACTTTTTGGGGGAACTGTGTAGCAAAGCCACATAAATACTGGCTAACATTTTCTTCCCCGGTTGTGCCAAAAAATGGCATAACCAAGATGAAAAATGTTAGTAAATCTGGGCCTACGTACCATATGAATATAAACATACCTGAAAAGTTGAGTTGATCCATGCAAGGAATTATTATTTCTCAACAATAGCAACTCACCAACTTTATTCACAGTGGTTTCGTTTCTGAATGACCCCCACAATGTCTGCTCCTGAACCAGTGCCCTTAGAACTGTTATTGTCCAGTTATCTCCTGAACCAGCAGCTAAAGAGAGAAGAATTATGTTCAATGGTTATTGCCAAGGTATTAAAGTGATCTCAGCCATAAATGCTGAGACATTAGAGATACATGCAAGAAAGGAAAATTATCAACACCAATAAAAATACTTTTACCTTTTTATGAATAATAAAAAGTATGAACAGTGACAGTGATAGTGAAAGGAATAATAATGATATCTAGAAGTAAAGATCAGATGTTCCCAATACTTACTTGTGACCGATGGATGGTAGCAGGTCTAACTGCTGCTGCCAGGATTGATGTCCCCTTATGTCATTGGTGTTTTTGTTTGCAAGTTGGACACCAAGAGCTGTTGTATGCATAAGCTGGCAGGAGAGAAATGCATACATAGAGGGATAAGCCATTTTATGTTTTAAATGATGGTGATTGTTTAACGATTTAAATACAAAGCTTGAGACCCAGAAAAGGCATGTTATAACAGATAATTTATAGAGCTTACCCTACCATGCCAAGCCTTAAAGCAATTTTATTAGACAAAGTATAACCTAATCAACAATTGCATTACATATTGACCTGGGTGCAAATGGGGATGTGTAACATTATACATACAGTTACCCTTTCATTTACAAATTAAGAGATAGATTAGACCTAAACACAAATCAGCAGACATGTAACTTACCAGTCTCTAAATTTCACCTGCTCTGTGATGCCAGTCTGGGTTCTGGTGTAGTGCTAGAAGCAGAAGTAGATAATGTGACAGGTAGTGGGTGGGACAACATCAACAGGGCCATCAAATAGAAAAAACAAAGCGGATGAGTACAGAATTGCTTAACAATATAGAGGTCAAGGCAAGTCTTGACTACAATTATAATTCATAAAAATAAATTGTAAAATATAGTGTTAGAATTTCACAAACCAAGTGATTGAAATCCTCCATAGCATGGTAGGGACATTCGTAGAATAAGTACCTACCTGTGCGTGTAACTGAGTTGCATTGAGAGACTTGCCCCATTTATTGCTCTACTGGACTTACAATGGCTCCAAGCCCAGTCAAAGCAACCAATCTATTCAAAAGAGTGGTAGTATGAAAAGAGAAAGAGTACAAATAAAATAAATCAAATCATCTAGTTATATATATGGTATCTGTTAAAGTCTGTTTTAATGTGTGCATGTGATATGTGCCTAACAATGTAGGAATAGAGGAAGAACACATAAGGGTAAGGGATTGCAGGTTCGTTTTTAGTTAAAGAGGGGATTTTATAATCATTCCTGGCACCTCATTATTGTTGTTGGAAATAGGCAGCCCATACACAATAGTGGGGGGATCAGCCTTCTAGAAGAGGTGAGATGGAGAAAGTATCATTGTGTCACTCTAGGAAGAGCTTGTGGCATCTGAATCCTCTAGAACATCTCCTTCACCAACAGCCTACCATCTTGTCACCTCCTCTCAATATCCCACATTGTGAGTGCCTCCTCTCCCAAAACACTGAAAGAGTCTGTCACATCTTGCCATAGAGCTGCCTTCTGTGCATCACTGGGGGTGAATGGAGGCAGCCCATGGAGTTGTTTGTAGTGATTTATAACACATTTAACCACAAGATCTATCTTGTCTTCACTTCAGCTTCTCCTCCTCTTCAAAATTGGGTCCTGTATTTTTCCAGAAGTATGTGGTGACTGCAGGATCTGAAATACAAAGATGAAAAAGCAAAGCCTATGGTGTGGGCTGTATGTAGGTAGTTTAGAAGAGAATGGGTGTCTGACACATGATAACTGATAAAGGTATAAGCAATTCTCTAATTCCCTTCCATGCTGAAATTTCCATTCTGCAGGTGGCTATTTCTGGTCCAGTACACAAAGTGTACAATATAGTTGTAAAGGTACTAGTCATAACTGTGCAGTCATAAATTATGTTTATGCAGACTCCACCCACTACATTGAGGGGGTGAAAAATGTAAGTACACACCTAGGAGTAACTTTACACTTAGAAATGGTGATTAGACTAAAGTAGTAGAGTACTCAGAAATGGTGATTAGAATAAAGTACATTGTGCATGTGTAAATGTGCCTTTGTGAGTACTAAGGCTCTAATTGTTTTCTTAATATTTCCCCTCTTAAAATGTCAATCTATACCTTATAAAAGACAACATTCAAATAATTAAAGTATTTAAAAAAAAGAGAACATTGTAAAGCAGACATATGAATGGGTCAACTATTTTAAAACAGTGAATTGTGCCATGGGCTACAATTTTACAGACAGGGAACACTTTAAATATACAACCCCAGTGCATGGAAAGGAACGTTTTCAGGGACTCATTTATTTCAGAAACTTGTAGCAGCGGGGGTGAGAGCATTTTCATGTACGTATTCAGTCAAGTGCCCAGGAAAGTGAGCAATTGAACAGTTGTCCTCTCCAGCAACATGTCTCCCAGTGCAGGTACTGTGTGCCAGATGAACACTCTGGTTCCTTAGAATAACTTTGTGACCTTTGCAGCGAGTTGTTAGGGGAAGAAGGTGGAGTTATACATAGATTGATACTTTAATGAAGCTTGTCTCTTGTACTAGCTACAAATCTCCTGGATAAATTTCAACCAGCTAAGAGCCAACCAATATTGAGCATTTTCGTCACAAGCAACTGTGTGATTTACAGTGACCATTAGCTGATGTAACTTTTCCTTTTTAGCCTTAGATGTGGGTTTATTCATAATATACAATTTTGATGACTTAGAAATGTATGATATGCTAGAAAGATAAGAATGTTGTGAGGTATTGGCATCTCTGTTCTTTAGTATTCATATGATAAATGATCCCAGCATTTACATATTTATTTATGTATGTGTTACATCCAGGATTATTTAGCTATTGTTGTGGTGTACATTGAAACACATTGCATGTGGCTGTCCAGTATTTCTGAGCCTTTGGAGCAAGTGCTCAGAAACACAGGCAAACCTAACAAAATTCCATCTAGTGAAAAAAACAAGATTTTACAAGGATCACAAGAAATGGGTTGTAAATTGTGTGGAACACAATATTTGAAAAAAATATTTTGAATTTTTCCTTTAGACACTATGGGGGTCATTCTGACCCCCGCGGGCGGCGGTCGCCGCCCGCCTGGAGGGAGCCGCCAAATGGCCGCGGAGGCCATTCTGGCTTTCCCGCTGGGCTGGCGGGCGACCGTCAGAAGGCCGCCCGCCAGCCCAGCGGGAAACCCCTCCCCACGAGGAAGCCGGCTCCGAATGGAGCCGGCGGAGTGGGTATGTGCGACGGGTGCAGTTGCACCCGTCGCGTATTTCAGTGTCTGCAAAGCAGACACTGAAATTCAAAGTGGGGCCCTCTTACGGGGGCCCCTGAAGTGCCCATGCCATTGGCATGGGCACTGCAGGGGCCCCCAGGGGCCCCACGACACCCCTCACCGCCATCCTGTTTCTGGCGGTCGGAGCCGCCAGAACCAGGATGGCGGTGAGGGGGTCGGAATCCCCCATGGCGGCGCAGCAAGCTGCGCCGCCATGGGGGATTCCCAGGGCAGTGGAAAACCGGCGGGAGACCGCCGGTTTTCCTTGTCTGACCGCGGCCAAACCGCCGCGGTCAGAATGCCCTCAGGAGCACCGCCAGCCTGTTGGCGGTGCTCCCGCATCCCCGGCCCCGGCGGTCCTTGACCGCCGGGGTCGGAATGACCCCCTATACGTTGCTGGGCTTCTAAACCTTTGAATATCAACTGCAACCTCCCTGGAAAACCTTTCCTTTGAATATGTAATTGTTCAAGTTCCAAACCATTAGGGAAGTGTCACTTCCATCATATATAGAAAGAGAAATGGAGAATAATGACTAGGAAGGATCCAAGTAGAGTTTGGAACCATGGTCACTGAGGCCACCATGGTACAATCAGAGGCACTGAAACCAGCTTGTCCCTAATCACTACTATTATTCTGAACAAGCAATGGAAATGGGGGTATATATATAGCAGGCAGGTCCTGCAACCTTTGAAATTACATTGTATCATGCCGCCAAGCTTTTGGACTTGGGTGGGTAGAGCATGCTTCTCACTCACAAACTGGTCTATGAATGAAAGGCCCCACCACAAGAAGAGCTGTTTGGAAGTGACCAGATGGAGACACAAGTGTACTAAGGCGAGGAATATTCTGATCATGCTATCTTCATGTGTATTTTCCCTCAAAAGAAAATATTGTGCCTCCTGGGATTCCAAGTGTACTTATTCATATTCCCCTGGCTACCTTGCCTAATGATGGAGCTTGAACCCCCCACGCCTCTTCACATGTGTCCTTGCCATCTGATTGATTGTCTGAACAAAGGCTCTGCAGCCATAAAATAGGTGAACAAAATGTGTCAGGCAGTCACAGGATGAAGATTCCAAACTGGTCTGTACTCACAGTGTTGTTTCAGAATTAGGAAGAGTACTGAATAAAACCTTGTGAAATACTCCTTTTTTGCTAACAGTTCCACTGTGTGCTTGTTGATCGTTGTTTGAATCCTAGAAAGTAAATCTTTTCTCTTCAAACAATCCCTGGGAAGAGCCATTGGAGGAATGTATTCTTTGATGGCACTTTCGAAAAATCTATGGAATAACTTCTCATTAGGGTTCGAATCCCTCAATGTTCTTTGACCACAGACTGCCATTGCTGGACAAAAAACTGTAAGTGGACCCAGACACGATGACAGTGACGCCTGCCATTGTAATGCTATAGCTGGAGGCTGGGTGGAGGGAGCCAGAAAAGCTTGTTGTGATTGCTACTTTTCCAGAAAGATGGCGCCCGATCACTGGCCCATCTTCAAAAGGGATGTCAAGCATGAGTGTGAAAAGGTGGAATGCCTCTAAAAGCTAAAAAATAGTATGTAATCTCCTTAGTTGTGGATAAAAGGGAAGCAACATCATTTTGTCCTCTGGATGTTTTCTTGAATATACCAACCAGCTGATCCCTAAAATGGTGATGTCAAGGTACTGGGATATGCATCAAGTGCCATTTGTCAGAATTAGTGGGAAAGATCTCGCTAATGAAGGGCTGGTTTGAAGCCCTAATTCAAGTTTAGAAGACATCCGGATTGGTGTATATAGAAGGGCATGGTGCAGACATACTGTTGTAGATGCAGACTGGTGGATGTCAGGAGCCCTGGGTGGTGGTGGTCGTGAGTGTGCGGATAAAGCAATGCTCTGCATTAGAACAGCACCTCAAAAGCCTTGAGGGAGGGATATTTAGAACATGTACTGATATAAGGCCATTTTGAATTTAAATCTGTATGAATTTATTTTGGAGAATTAGACGAGTTTGATTTATCAAGAATCTCAGCGGCAGGAGAGCTCCCCTTTCAAAGTGTTTACTGAATGTGCAAAACGGTGCTGATTTAACAAACTGGTGTTGCCTTTCTGGTGGCCAGTTGATTTTAGTGTTAATCCTTTGTAGCACGAAGGTTCAAATGTTGGAACTATTTGCAATTAGTTACATGCTTGTCTTACTTTATTGTTCAATTCTTCAGGCGACTGGCATTCTTTAACTTGTTTGAATGTCTATATTCCACCAAAAGCGCTATTGTTTGATGATGAACTGGAGAAATTAGATTGTGATTTGACAGATTTGTGCTGCCACTTTCCAACCTTGATTTACATTTTAGCAGACAACTTTAATCTAAAAGTTCCACTTTCTCAATTTGGTATTCTTGTCCAAGATCAAATGCAATAGTTTGAGATTCTTTAACAGGAATAGCTCTGGCAGAACTAACCAGGTGCAGCACAACATGGTTAATCTTAACAGTTGTTTTCTTTGCAATAGTCCCTTTGATCCCACCTTTAGATATGGTAAGTCTTGAACTCCTTTTGAGCACTTACGTATTCCATTAGACCGGCTTCAAGAAATTGAGGACTTTATTGTGGTTGATATCGGAGTATGTGATCTCTTAACTATAGAGATATCCTTTTGGGGGCAACATATAAAAAAGACAAAACCAGTTCTACAAACAAATCTGACTGGTCCTGTATTGCTTGTGTTCCAGGTTCGCATAGGACCCTTCCTGGCTGTTTGGGCTGGACAGTTCCCATTGGAGCAGGGTCAAGACTCATTTGGATATGGCTGGGTTCAAAATGAGGTGGCTTGGTATGCAAAATATATATTTAATATAGGGACCCCTGCTATAAATAATGGCTCCTAGGACAGGAAAACATTAACTAATGAGACAATAAGCTTTGGCTGCCAAAAAGCTATGTATGTTATATAATGTGATAGCACAAACAGAAATGTTATAACTTGTAAATAATTTATTATGACATACAAAAATATGAAATATGATATTAAGAGTGTCAACAGTAAAAACTCAATCTTCTGTCACTCCACATTCGTTACTACAATCATACCCTTACATATATACTCTATCTCTAACTCTCACTACTAATACAAATAAAGTTAGCAATCTTTTTAACTTTGCACTAATATGTTTTCAAACATTGTTAGAATAATACTCAACAATGATCTACATCAAATTCAATCCATATATGTTTCAGTCCATTATATTGAATATGTGTTTCCTAAATGCATTCCTTCTAGAATTCTACTTTTGTATCCAGAATTATCTGGGAACTGTAATCATAACAACAGTCAATACATAGTCGTGATTTTGAATCTTCAAAATGGCGACTAAAACCAATAACAGCTGTCAATATTCAATCATGATCTTGAATCCTTAATATAGTGACAGAAACAGATTGACATGCAATGTTTCATTCTGAGGCTTGTACATTCTTCTATGCACGTTTCAGCTTATACAGCCTTCCTCAGAAGAGCCACTTTGCAACAATATGCTGCATCTAATCATTCTGAAATTAAAAAAATAATGTATTCTGCTAAGCCGCAACAAATACATTTAGTAAACAGAAATAGGAATCAAGAGGCAAGACCTCCACCAAAAGCCATTTGTGCACTTCCCAAAAAGGTCTTGTATTGCGACCATAAAGGTGGAAAGCATTGTATGAATTCAATGATCTTTTACTTGTCAGTATCAAAAATGCACCTTAAACCGTCACCAAAATAGAGAAAATAGTAATGAGAGGCCACCTGCATTATCAAGCTTCTATAATAAGGTGGAAACTAGTGTCAGCCATATATATTTTCTTCAATGATCCTTTATCATTGCCTGGGACTGAGCTAACAGAGAACGACTGGACAGGCTCAGAACCAAGGCTGGAAGACAGAAAATCTGGACTTAGAGATTGTCTACATGGTCCAAGGTTGCTAACATATCCTGGATACGAATGTGCATCAAACTTACATCTCTCTTATTCTACATTGTCACACTCCATGTTGCAGCCTTTAGATGTACCAATCCCTCGTGAAAATACTGAATCAAGACCTACAATGGAAAAAACCTTGATGAAGAGATGTCCTCATATGTTGCCCCTCTTCTCAATGTATTTCCAAACTGTTGCTGTGATAGCCCATCTACATCTAGCTTATGGTATTGTCAAGGGACATTCATGCAGCAATCCACACTCGGAACTACATCTAGAGGTGCTAAAATGTATTATGGAGGAGTCCCTCGCATAATAAGGATGACTATGAAGGAGCACGGGTCGGATGTAAGAAGTGGATTGGGCCCAGTCAGCACTTATCTTTGCACTTAGAATACATTTTTAAAAATAAATGTTCTGAGGAGGTAATGTTCAGCGAGGAAAGGCTGCAAGCGATGTTAGAGGTGTTAGAGGAGGGAGCATCATCATCGGGAAGCCTTGGGTCGAAGCTGCAAGAAAATGTCTTCATTCAGACTGGAGGCCTTGTTGCGAGTCTGGCAGTCTTCAGTCAGCCAGACTCGTGGTGGTGGTCGGACCGCTACCCTCCATACCCTGGTGGTCGGACCACCAGGAGACCGCCACCATAAGGAACATAGTTCCTGATGGAATGGCGGCGATCGGAGTCTTGATCAGCCACAGTGGTGCTAAGTTCAGTGCTGCTGTGCTAATCACGAGTTCCCTTTCTGCCAGCCTTTTCATGGCGGGGTACCTGCCATGATAAGGCTGGCAGAAAGGCAGTGCTGGGTGCCAAATGGGAGACCCTGCACTGACCACTACCATGTCACGGACAGTGCAGGGGCCCGTGCCCAGCACCCTTGGAATGCGCACTGTCTACTATGGCAAACAGTGCGTATTCCTAGGGTGCTTAGGCCCCCTATGTGCGACAACATTGGCCTTGGCTCTATGAGTAGCTGAAGCTGTGAAGTCAGGCTATCTGGAGTGGAACCTTGGGCAGATTGACAAGCATGTTGGTCCCAGTCTTCTCTCAGTTCTCAGAGCAGTTTATAGCCAAACATTCTCAGTTTGGGTTTTTTGTTCCAGGTCTATCTTCAGCTTTGAATTCTGGCGATTTTGGCACATTTATCACCACAACCAAGGGTCCAAGACTGGTGAGACACAACATGGGGGTGGACGACTCACTCAGAATGGGTCCAGGTGATAGTTCAAGGTGGTGGGGGCCCTTTATGTCCCTGTGGCTCTGAACAGGAGGCCAGCAAACTAGCCCTTGGACTCTCTCCATTAGTCCTGGTTCAGGTGAAGATGCATGGTTCAAACAGGTGGGATGGCCTAAGAGGGTCCAAGGAAGGCACCAGGCAGCAAAGCACTCCTTCCAGGTAAAGCAAAACAGTATTTCAGAGTGCAAAGCAGGTCACAGCATCAGCCAGTACTCTGAGAGTCCTTCTTCAGGTCCAGAAAGTGCACTGAAGAGTAGGTCGGGGGGTGCTATTTTTATTCCAAGATCCTCCTTTGAAGTTGGGAGAAGTTTCTATCGGTTTCTTCTTTGAAGTGCTTGGAATTTCCTGACTCCTCTGTCATTGCTCCATGCTAGCTGCACTAACAATGTGAAGGTGACAAACCATTTGTGTGAAGGCAGAGGACATCCTATTCAGTTGCAAGTGGGGCTGTGTCCAGTTCTGCTCTTCATCCTGCCAGTGGCGGGACCATTCAGGCACACCTAATCCCTCTATAGTGTGACTGGGGGGAATTCACAAAATCTGTCAGTTACACTCAGTCAGGTATTCCAAGAGATGCTGCATGCACCAAATGGGTAAGGGCAGACACATTCCCACTTTCTAAAAGTGAAATTTTTAACATTATAATGTCAAATCCAACTTTACCATTAGAGAGAATTTTTCATTACAATTTCATAGATCACATTTAGGAATTTAGGAGTTTTTCACTACCACAACATGTAAAGCTTAAAAGTATGCATGCAACCTTTTAATTACAATGCACCCTGCCCTATTGGCTACATAGGGACAACCTTAGGATTTAATTATATGCCAAAAACGGGAGTATAAGGGTTGCATGGGGGTTATGTAGCCAAGTTGAATTGGCAGTGCAAAATGCATTCAGCCTACAGTGACAGTCCTGGGACATGTTTTCAGGTGCTACTTCAGTGGGTGGCACAAAAAGTGCTGCAGGTCCACTAGTAGCATTAAATTTAAAAGTCTTGGGTCTATGGTATACCATCTACAAGAGTCATGAGCAAATTAAATATGCCTATCAGGTGTAACCCAATTAAACCATGTTTAGGGAAGTGAGCACAAGCACTTTAGCATAGACTAGCAGAGGTAAAGTGCACAGAGTCCCAAGGCCAACAGAAACAAATTTCGGCACAAAATGGAGTTAGGTAGGCAAAAGGTTTCACGTAAGACCATCCTAAGGCTGACTGGTCTAACATTAATCAATTAGATTTTTTTTTTTTAAAGTAAAACAATTTGTATACAAAAGACTTTTCACTTCATTCTATAAAAACCAACAACCACCCAAAAACCTATAAAAAATACACTATAATAAAAAATAAGCAAAATATTATTAGAAATAAAATTGCATTATAGAAATTATCATGAATAACAAATAAACCAGAGTAAAAGATATATTCTAACAAAAAAAAGATAATGTATATAAGAACATTAAAGTAAGCAATAATATTTACATTGCTATTTTAAAATACGTAACAAAATGAGATTTTTACTGTTGAAATTAGGTCCCAAGATATTTTGTACATCACAATATTTCTCAGTCTGTCTACCATAATCCCACTGCCTGTCTTCAAATAATGGGAGGACAATCTCATCCTATTAGAATTAAGAGAAGGACAACACAGGGGCTCCCTGCTCCCCTTTATTGTTTGCCTTTTATATAGAGCCTCCGACCAGGAGGGTAGTGTCCAATGCTCTAATCAAGTTATGCGATTTCACTGCAAGAGCACTAAGATATTGGTGTTTGATGATGATATTGTAGTAGTGACACCTGACCCAGCTACTTCAATGTAAGAGGTAGGAAAAGAAGCTTCAGAGTTTAGGAAATTGTCAGGTTACTCCCTAAACCAATTTAAGATGCAGGTGGCAGCCAATAAGCAAGTACAAACTGTCGATGTTCACGTTGTAAGAAAAGAAGTCTACTTGGGCATTAGTATTACATCAAATTTAAGAGCAGATTGTTGAATCCAAGCTAGCCCCGATATTTTGTAAAGGAAAAAGAAATCTATAGAGGGTAGATGTGCATTATTGGCAGCTATAATATTGCTAAAATGGTATTTATCCCCAAGGTGCCGTATCTCTTCAGCGCTATTCCTCTTGAGCTCTAAAATCATTGATTTAAGAGGATGGGTGATATGGTCAGCGGCTTCATATAGTTGTATGCTAAGGCCAGAAGGGCTCTTAATTTTTTTATGCTAACTAGGGAAAGAGGCTGCTGGGCTGTTCCCCATTTTAAATTGCACAAGTGGGCCGAAGCTCTACAGTATATGATATGTTTTATTAATGGGAGCGAAGGAAATCAAGGTACTGGAGAAAGTATCCCTTCAATACTTGAGCGACCTATTGAGGAGGATGCTAAAACCGTCTGGTTAAAGATAATTGAACCACGCTACTTTAAGAAAGTTAAATTCAAGGATCTTAGTGTGGCTTTCAAGATTTGGGCAAATATTTAGGAAATAATTTAATTAGGGAAATGTCATTATTATACCGCAATATGGGGAACTTGTTGTCTCCCCTCACTGTTCCAAGATCCATGTTGTATTAGATGGGTGGTGGGGGAATCAGGAGGTTAGAGGATTTCTACACAGAAGATACAATGGCATAATTCGAAGAACTGCAGTAGGATTATGGGTTGGATAAGAGGGAATTTGTTAAATAGCTCGAGATTGGATACTTTCTTTCCAAAGGGGAAGGGGACCAAGTGGATTTGCTAAACTGACCTTGATGGAAATCGTGGGGAATGATAATGAATGTCACATTAGCCAGATTTATGAATAACTGAGTGGTGGCATGTCTGATGATTTGGAAAAACATGCTGGTAAATGGCAGAAGAGATTAGACACTACTGATTGTTGTTTTATGAGTCTGTAGAACTCGTCTGTTTTATTGTTGTCAGCAGGATTGTAGGTGCAGCATTTTAAAACACTTTTTGACCTATACTATCCCTGCTGAAATTGCTAAATGGGGAGTTTATGCTGTCATTGGGTGCCCTTGCGACAGTGCCACGAAGTAGACCTGGTCCATTTATGCATTTCTTGTCCGGCACTGGATTTATTGAAACAAGAAAAAAAATGCTTTATGGAACCAGCACTGTCACTGGACATTCCAGTGACCCACCCCAGCTAGTACTTCTGGGCACACACAATGACAAGGTCACTAGGTCAGAGCAGTCCTTTGTTTTTGTCGCTATGGCTGTTGTTCGTATATGCATTGCGTCAGCGGAGCGTGATTCATATTCCCTGACATTCCATCAATAGTTAGCTCAGTTACTGTTGATTTATGACCTAGAAATTAATTGATCTATCCGAGAAGGGAGGAAAGCCAGTAAAAAGGGGTGAACAAATCTGGGCCACACTACAAAAGTGGGTAGAGGTGTGCCTGCTGACACATGGTCTCTGAACTATCTCTCCATAAAAAGTGTCTCGTATGAATGGGTATGAGGCTTTAGGATTCTATTCTTTCTTGATTATGAGAAACACTATCTCTATTCTAGCTTTATCCTCTGAGCCTTTCCCTTTTCCCTGGGTTGTGAATGCAGCCTATTGCTTTACAGAATGCTCTTTTTGTTTATAATGCTGTGGTATTCAGAGGTTTCCGGCTCGGACTAGTCGACAGAAATTTGCACCTACTTGTTTTTCACTGGTTTTTACTTGAAGCATGATGACGCAGAAACGAAGGTTTTACATTTATTAGCGCATAAACGTAGTGCCGCAATAATCAAGTGTGACTTTAACCGAACTAATAAAGATTGTACGGGGACAAATGTGCCCTCAGAGTAGTTCGCCAACATTTATAAGCGTGCTTTATATAACGTGATGTATTAGAATTGTACTAATCTGACATAACCGTAAACGTGTGCCATGATTTGCTTGTTTGAAATGTTTTAACTTAGCATAACTTTAGTGGAGGCTTCGGCCTAGTTGCCTTGTCTCACGGTTTAGATGCTCGTGTTTTTCTAATGTGCTAATAAAACGTGTATTCTTGCTTGAAGCTGTACTTTTCCAGTGAGATCGGTTCACATGCTTATCTTTAAGGTTTCGTGCCAGCCTGGCATCTTCTTCTTTGCTCCAAGGTCAATCTGCAGGTGCAGACAATGGAAGCTCTGAAAGTGAGTTAATTGGTAAAATATGTTGCAACTTACGTTCCCGACTCCAAGGATAATGTATGCCTAGGTAGAAGCTTGTGAATTGTTGTTTTTGATTGGACAATTTGAAGCCAACCTATGAACCCTCCAATGGAAGACCCTACTGGATTTGAACTGTTGTTTATTTAAACCTGGTGCACAAGAAGAAAACGGACATTATTGCCCATTGCAGCCATTATGGCCCATCTTGCCGACCTCGTCATTTTGCCATCTTCTACGATGCCAATTGATGCTCGACGCCATTTTGAATGAGACTTTGATGCTTTCTCTAATCGAGAGAAAGAGACTTTAAGTAATTCTCGCTCTAGAGACTTTAACTTTGATTTGCCCCTTTGCATAAAGTAGTAGTTTTGTCCTTTTATCTTGCCGCTGTGAGGCAATTGCCCCGTCCACCCTGCCCCCTTTGCCCCCGTCCCATGCTGATCGAAACCGGTACCTGTGAGACGAAGACTTCCTTGAATGCTGATTGAATTTGGTAAATATGAAAGGAAAATGTACAATTGCATTGTGTTTCTTTTTAGGTAACCAACTGCTGATTTTTGATAAGAGCCCTAGTTAGGAGTTTTCTAAATCAATGTTGCTAAATTGTTTTTTGCATGAAATCCCACATGCAGATGCTAATTTGAGGTTAGATGAGGATTCATTTGTTGCACGATGCAATTTGAGACCTTGTTATGCTGACTAATGTATGCAATTAGCCCATTACAGATTATAGTTTTAGTGGTTTGCGTTGCTATTATCGAATGCATTGTTATTCAAATGCTGCATAGATTGCATCTTTTTCGCCGTTATGGACAGCTATTAATGTTCATTTACATATATCATTTGGTGTTGAGACACATTTATATCGTGCTAGCTTTGTTAATATAGGGAAATAAATTCATTAACTTTGAATGAACTGGTGTGGTTATTAATGGCCGAAAGGTCATGGTTCGCCGAAATGTTTTCTGGATTAATTGTGAAGTGTTATGTTGATCAGGGCATTGCTTATGTTCGTTATTGATTATTGATTTGATTAAATTGATTACTCTCGGGTGAAGAGAGCCCCACCTGGTCAAAAGATTCATCGACCCAAGAGCGTCCAGATACAGGTAATTTATTAGGACGGAACGCTCTATCAAGCACTATTTGAACTTTACCTTTCATGCCACTTATCTGTAGTTATAGCTGTATGGATAGCTGCATATTTTACCATTAAAGTACGCAAATCTTATTCTGGATTATTGTATTAATGGCTCACGTAATGACTATGCTTTTTTATATTTCTATTTTCTCCTTTTGTGGAATTAATTGAAAAATCCTTAATAAAAATATTTTTTTTTAAATCAAAAAACACTATTTCTTAGATCAGTATAAAGGTGACACACCGCTGCTGCCCCTGATGCAGACACTGCATATGTAAATAAACCAGTTGCTTCATATTACCCAATATTCGGAACCCATCAATTCTTAAAAATCTTTTACTAGAGATTTTGAAATGAAAGCAGCAAAATGTGAAATGTGCAAGTTAAAATTAATTGTACATTAAATGGTTCTTTCTGCTTTCGTATCCAATTGAAAGCAGAAGGTAGGGACTCGTCTGGCATTACTGCAGACTGAACGTCATGTTGGACAGAGGAGAATCAACATTAGGGACGGGTAAACTTCATCCTCAAACTCTTCCCATGGATATCCCTAGCCACAGTGCAATAAAAAGCTAATTTGGCAATATCATCCTAGTTTTTAAATGCAATATGTTCAGTGGTGGGATGTGATGAAGCAGAAAATTGAAGGTTTTACTTTTATTAACGCGTAAACGTAGTGTGAAATAATCATGTGTGACTTTAACCGAACTAATAAAGATTGTACGGGGACGAAATGTGCCCTCAGAGTAGTTTGCCAACATTTATAAGCGTGCTTTATATAACGTGGTGTATTAGAATTGCACTAATCCGACATAATCGTAAACGTGTGCTATGATTTGCTTGCTTGAAATGTTTTAGCTTAGCATTACTTTAGTGCAGGCTTCGGCCTAGTGGCCTGGTCTCACGGTTTAGATGCTCGTATTTTTCCAATGTGCTATTAAACGTGTATTTTTGCTTGAAGCTGTACTTTTCCACTGAGATCGTTCACATGCTTATCTTAAGGTTTCGTGCCAGCCTGGCATATTTTCTCTTTACTCCAAGGTCGATCTGCAGGTGCGGACAATGGAAGCTCTGAAAGTGAGTTAATTGGTATAAAATGTTGCAACTTGCGTACCCATCTCCAAGGATAATGTATGCTTAAGTAAAAGCTTGAGAACTGTCGTTTTTGATTGGACAATTTGAAGCTAACCTATGAACCCTCCAATGGAAGACCCTACTGGATTTGAACTGTTGTCTATAAAAACCAGGTGCACGAGAAGAAGGTAGCCATTGCAGCGATTGCGCTATTATCCGCCATTACCAGCTCGATACCCGCCATTTTGCAGGACATTGCAGCTATTATGGCCCACTCTTGCTGCGACGCCATTTGAGAGACTTTGATGCTTTCTCTAATCGAGAGAAAGAGACTTTAATGATTCTTGCCCTAGAGACTTTAACTTTGATCCCTTGCATGAAGTAGTAGTTTTACCTTGCCGCCGTGAGGCAATTGCCCCGTCCACCCCTGTCCCTTTGCCCCCGTCCCATGCTGATCGAAACGGTACCCATGCCGACCGAAGAACGGTACCTGTGAGACGAAGACTTCCTTGATTGCTGATCGTAATTGGTAAATATGAAAGGAAATTGTAAAATTGCATTGTGTTTCTTTTAGGTAACCAACTGCTGATTTTGATAAGAGCCCTAGTTAGGAGTTTTTCTAAATTAATGTTGCTAAATTGTTTTTGCATGAAGTCCCACATGCCGATGCTAATTTGAGGTTAGACGAGGATTCCATATGTCGCACGATGCAATTTGAGATCTTGTTATGCTGACTAAATGTATGCAATTAGTTCACTACAGATTATCGTATTAGTGATTTGCATTGCTATTATCGAATGCCTTGTGATTCAAATGCTACATAGATTGCACCTGTTTCGCCGCTATGGACAGCTATTAATGTTCATTTATGTTTATCATTTGGTGTTGAGACACATCTATATTGTGCTAGCTTTGTTAATATAGGGAAATAAAATTCACTAACTTTGAATAAACTGGTGTGGTTATTCCTGACTGAAAGGTCAGGGTTCGCCGAAATGTATTCTGGATTAATTGTCAAGTGTTATGTTGATCAAGGTATTGCTTATGTTCGTTATTAATTATTGATTTAAGGAAATTGATCGATATAGAGTACAGAGAGTCCCACTTAGTCAAAAGATTAATCGGCCTAAAGAGCGTCCGAACACAGGTAAAATTATTAGTACGGACCGCTCTATCAGTAGATGGTAGCAGAGGACGGTTTCGTCTTTTGGGACCTTGTACTCTTAAAGTACATGGTGTTGAATTAACGGTTACACATTTTGAGACCCCATTCGAGAAGTTGAATTAGATTTTTCTTGGGTAAAACAGATTGACAGAATGATGATGGGCTAGGTCCACCGCGACTTTCCCGGGATCTCGGAGCTTGCGAATGGAGAGAATGGAGGTGTGGAATCGGCGTTGGCGGTACTAGTGATGGTATGAGTGAAGTTAGGGTTTTGCGCTTGCACAGCTTATTGCCGCAGATTGTGTGAGAAGGTTGCGAGGAAATTTTTTTCTTTTTAGAGGATAGCGGAGGTGCGACTCCGAGTGTAGGAGTAGTGAAGTCGTCGAACTTCATAGAAATAGCGGAGGTGCGACTCCGAGTGTGAGAGTAGGGAAGTCGTCGAACTTCATGTGCATGTGGCGCTTTGTGCATAAAAAAGGTCCACGTGGTTGTTGTTGTTGAGACGGGCCCTGCGAGGTCAAGAGACTCCGGAGTATGTTGTTCTATGTTGTGGTCTGGGCGGTTTAGTAGGTTGATCGGGCGTGGTCAACGAGTCGGTACGTGTGTAAGGGAGTGAAAGAAACTTCGACTTCGGGCTTTGACAAGATTCTAAGTGCACTAGAACAGATCATTGACAAGTTGAGAGTAGGTCTGCGGGTCAGATTTGCTTGCGAACGTGGGGACCGAGAAAGACGGAATAACTGCCGAGGCTAGTGAAAAGTCCCTAAGGTCCTGAAGCGATTGTGTTACCCTTCCTGTAGTAAACCGACAGATCTGTTTTAGTTTTTTGGTAGCTCGCGATACATGCAAGAAGTTGTTACGAGAGGAGCTGAGTGAAGGAAGACTAGCCGCGAGGCTTTGTCAGCCGCAGTGTGTGTGAGTGTGACGTCACTAGGAGCCGCGCTGGGATAGGTTGGTTGCAGAGAAGGGTCGCGCACGGATTGGACGCAGTCCGTGGGACTCGATTGGAAGGGGAAAGGCAAGCGAAGAGTATTCCGGGAATTAAAGTCACCTATTGATTTCAAACTTTGTGAAATAAAAGACGAGAAAATGAAATTCTTTAAAGCATTCAGGAGTGCGATGAAGGGGGAGTCTTACATTAAAGCGAGCGTAGGAGAGGAGACGCCACCCGAAGGCACACCAGCTTACATTGTAATGGAAGAGAAGGGGGTAGCTCCGTGTCTTTGGCTAAAGCAATGGCACAAACTGACAGAGAAACATGGGAGCGTAGCGTTCCCGATACATGGGACATTCAATATAAGGATCCTAGAGAATTTGAGATTCATGATGTACGACATGAAGGTGCCTCCAAGGCCAGCCCAGTTTGAGGCTCTAGCGATTTGGGAACTAATGGCTAGACAGCAACAGCAGAAGAAGTTTGAGACCAGGATGAGAAAGGTAGAAAAGACACTAGCGGATGCTAGGTGGGATAATGCACAGAAGGTGTGGAGGTCAGATGTATTGCAGGGGATAAAATTGTTTCCCGCAATTACTAAGGAAGAAGAGGAGACAGGTAAGAAAGCTACCTGTAAGACGGACAGGAAGTGTTCCAAGGATAGAGAGGACGAGGAAAAGTTGAGAAGAGAAGAGGAGTTAGAGGTTGAGGAGTTAATAATGCAATTGCTGAACGACCGTCCACCACCTTATGCGGAGAATGGACAAGGTCCAAGTACCAGTTCTGCCCCTCCGGCATCGGTACAGAACAGTGAAACTCAGAGTTCAGGAGCATCATCGGGGTCTAAGGACCCGAGTTTATTGTTCACCCCGCAGATACCGCAGGTTAGGAGAATATATCCAGATGTGCCCATGTTGAAATCAGCAGAAAATTATCAGCCGCAGATGCCAGGGTACTACAGCAGTGACAACAGTGGAGGAATGATTCTAGAACAAACCGTAAGGGGAGTACAGAATGGTCACAACCAGACATTGGCACAAGCTGAATCAACTCAGTTTTTGATGCCCCAAAAGCAGATGCAGGGGGGAAACGCACATGCTCAAATGACGGGGAGTCAGATGGGTATGCCGGCAATGATGACCCATGGTGTGGGCATGAACATGCCTCAGAACATGGGAAATGGACAAAACCCAGATGCGATATCACTACCCATTACTGTAGGTCCACCGGTACCTTTGTATAGTCAGCCTAACTTAGGTATGAGCGGTCAGGGATCAATGCTGCAGAATGGGACCGAAAGGAGGTGCATAGAAAACACTCCAGGGATAACTCCGATAGCGGCTCAGCCAAATGGATCTGGGTCCTTGATGGAGTTTAGTCCCATATGCGCTCATTCAACGCTGGTGAGGTCGAGCCCCCCACTGATAATACCTCTAACATCGAACACTGAAAAGTTGCCGCAACCATCAATGGCAGTCGATGTGAACGCTACGCTGATGGGGGTGAATGCGCAACAGCTGACACAGTGGTTCAACAGTCTAAATTCCACACAAAGTTCAGCCAGTGGGAAAGGAGAAGACTATATGAATAGGGTCAGGTTGAACATGGAAGCACAAGAATTGGTGGAAGGGACTTTGGGTGTAAATAGGTTAGAGTCCTACACGGAAGAAGAGCTGAGGTATCTATGTCCAAGGATTACGAAGGAAGTGAACAAGGTACATAAGAGCTTGCAGGAAGCAGCTGACAGAAACGGGGTTGACATAGACAAGACAAAACACTTGAGCAGAAGCTACAGGTTGGATTTTGGGACCACAGATTTTGAACACATGAGGTCAGCAGGCATGAAGGCGCACCTTAGAGAATTGCTGCAGAGTGCACAAGTGTGGAGGTGTTTAGACAAGTGGGAAAGCAGGTGGGTAAAGAGAAAGGAAAAGAGGAGGGACAGCGCTACAGAGCACAATGAGAAAAGACCACAAAGCAGCGAGACAGTAACCATGTTACCAATGAGGGAGACAGCAGGGGGAAAATTAATACATGTACCATGGCACAGAAGTGACATTCAGTCTTTTACGGACGATTTTCCCAAACTAAGAGAGAAGCCGATTGAATGGTATCAGCAGACTGACAGGTTTGTGAAGCTTGCAAAATGTCTCTGGGAAGACCTGAATACTCTCTTTGAGATTGTGGTTCCGGCAGATTTGTGGGAGGATTGCAAAAGAGCTGTAGGTTGGCCGACAAGTGAACCAGAGAGAGACAGGGAGACGGGTGCACCATCACCTATGGTGATGAGCTTGTACTATAAGGTGATTGAGCATTTGAAGACTAAGGTACCCGCGAAAAATGTGGATTGGCAGAAGATCGATCGAACTGCCCAAGAGACTAAAGAATCGATTCATAGTTACTATGAGAGGTTGATGAAGGCGTTTAAGAACTACAGTGGGACGGAAACAATAGAGGCGAAGGACATGCTCCATTTTGTCTTCAGATTTGTGGAAGGGCTGAGACCAGAGATAAGTCAGATGATAAAGTCGCATTTGATTTGCTGGCAGTCGAAACCGATTGATGAGGTGTTGAATTATGCGAAATACTGTAGCGACGAAATTGAGGTGAAACAGAAGAAGCTGAAAGAGAAGGTGATGATGATGCAGCTTAAGGCAGCTCAGACAGGTCTGCAAGGTCTGCAAGGGATGCAAGGGTTCCAACAGCAGGTACCACAACCGCAGCCGCAGTTGCAGGGAAACATGGCGTTTCAGCCACAGGCCAGAGGCAGAGGCAGAGGAGGTTTTGTGAATAGTGGTCCGGATTTGAACACTGTTGTGACGGGTGTGCAGGCAATGAAGAAGGTGATGCCGTGTCACGTGTGCGGAATTGTCGGTCATTGGAAACGCGAGTGCCCGATGGTGGTGCAGGAAGGTGCAGGTGCAGGTGTAGGTGTTGGTCAGCAAAACAATGATGTCAATGCATTTCAGACAATGAGGGGACCGAAAATGAGAGGACCAAACCCAAATTTTCAGACCATAAATCAATTGCAGGGATTGCAACCTATGCAGCCGCAGCAGATGCAGATGCCCCGTATGCAGATGACGCAAATGCAGCCAATGCAACAGCAGTTACCTATGGTACCTAATCAGCAAATGCAAATACCCTTGGCACCAATGAGTCAGCAGCAAGTGATGGTTCCTCCACAGGTCTCGGGTCAGGTAATGAGTACAAGTGGCACCGTACAACAGTTCCCACTACACAGTGAGAGTGGAATAAACAATGTATGGGAGAGTGAAAGTTCAGAAGAGGAAGGAGATTGTGTGCTTGCAGCATCCTTGGAAGTTGATCAAAAGGGTCCGTACGTAGAGGGAAGAGTAATGGGTCATCGTGTCTCGTTCTTGGTTGACACGGGAGCCACATGTTCAACTGTTAAGAGCAGTGAAGTACCAAATTTGCCACTCTCAGGGAGGACAGTTCAAGTTGTGGGAGTAGCGAACAGGCACCTGACGAACCCAATTACAGATTCGGTACCTGTCAGTATTGGTAACTATCAAGGGGTACATCAGTTTGTGGTATGTGACTCAAGCCCGATAGCACTATTAGGGAGAGACCTATTGTGCAAATTGGGTTGTTCGATCATGTGTTCGAACGAAGGAATAACAATACAGACGAGCAGTGATGGGGAAGAAGAGGACAGTGTAGAGGGGGATGAGATGGAAACGGTGGATGAAGAGTATCCTCTGATTTGTCTCTTTCCGATGATGACTGAAGAGGATATTCCAGCCGAGTTACGGGAAACGGTTGGAAAGGAAGTGTGGGACATGACAGGGAAAGAGGTGGGATTGATGAAAGGAGTGGAACCAGTGAAAGTGACTGTAAAGCACAATGCAATCTTTCCCCAGACCCCACAATACCACATGGCACAAGACACCCTCATGAAAGTTGCTCAACTTATTGACGAATTTGTAAAACAGGGAGTACTGAAAGAGGTGTTAAGCAGTCCATGTAATTCACCAATAATGGGACTAATAAAGCCGAGTGGAAAGGTCCGACTCGTGCAGGACTTGAGGAAAATAAATGACATCATAGTCAAATGCTGCCCAGTAGTACCGAATCCAGCTGTGATAATGTTCCAGGTCCCTTGCGATGCTGAGTGGTTCTCAGTCATCGATTTGTCACAAGCGTTCTTCTCGGTGCCTCTTCATGAGGACAGCCAATTTCTCTTTTGTTTCAAATTCCTAGACAGAGTGTACAGTTGGTGTCGAATTCCTCAAGGGTTTTCTGAGTCACCGTCAATCTTCAATCAGATTCTAAAGAAAGACTTGGAAGCGTTAGAATTGCCATTCGAGTCAACTCTAGTACAGTACATTGATGACTTACTGGTTGCATCAAAGACAGAAAGTGGCTGCACCACCGATACCATTGCTCTGTTGAATCATTTGGGAAGGAATGGACATAAGGTGTCTCCTTCCAAATTGCAGTTCTGTCAGAAGAAAGTGAAATACTTGGGTCACCAGATAGAGAAAGGGTCACAGAGAATAATGAAGGAAAGAATAACGAGTATACTTCAAATGAGTCCACCAAAGACAAGGAAGGAGGTGAGGACGTTTTTGGGAATGGTGGGCTACTGTCGCCAGTGGATTCCCAACTTCTCGACTCTAGCGAAGCCTTTACTGAAACTGACCCAGAAGGATGCATTGGATGAAATTGAGTTGAAAGGAGATGAGATGGATGCTTTTGTTGAACTGAAAGAATGCATGTGCAGGGCTCCAGCTTTAGGTATGCCTGATTACACGAAGCCTTTCACATTGTTTTGCCATGAACGTGATGCATGTTCTTTGTCTGTCTTGACTCAAGCCCATGGTGGCGTAAACAGACCAGTAGCGTATTTTTCAGCTACTTTGGATCCGGTCGCAGCAGCACTCCCAGGGTGTTTGCGCGCCGTAGCAGCAGTTGGTATCAGCCTCACTCAGAGTGAAGGAATAGTGATGGGACACCCAGTAACAGTCATGGTCCCTCACTCAGTTGAGATACTTTTGACCCGCTCCCGAACGCAGCACATGACCGGAGCAAGACTCACAAGGTATGAAACGATAATTCTGGGCTCACCGAATGTGCAGCTGAAAAGGTGCACTACGTTGAATCCAGCAACCTTGCTCCCTGGAGAAAATGCCGAAATTGAGAACGCTGAAGACGTCGAGCATGACTGCCTTCAGGTGACTGAATTTTGCACAAAACCCCGACCGAACATTAAGGATACTAAGCTTGATGAAAATGACCAAATTCTTTTTGTTGATGGTTCATGTCTAAGAGACGGGATGGGGATTTTGAAAGCAGGATATGCTGTATGTACTGTAACAGGGGTCTTGGAAGCGGGATGGCTTCAAGGAGTCTATTCTGCACAAGTAGCAGAACTTGTAGCCCTTACAAGAGCATGTCAACTGTCTGCATTGATGAAGGTCACCATTTACACTGATAGTCAATACGGGTTTGGGATTGTGCATGACTTTGGACAACTATGGTCACAGAGAGGTTTCCTGACTTCTTCAGGATCCCCAGTGAAAAACGGGGAGAGAATAAGGGAATTGTTACACGCCATTCAAGTGCCAGCCGAAGTTGCAGTGGTAAAGTGCAGTGCTCATACAAAAGGACAGGACTATGTTTCTCTGGGAAATGCATATGCGGATCAAGTCGCAAGATTTTGTGCCTTGAACTGTATATTACTCAGGGATGATTGGAATTCGATAAGTGAACCAGAACTCGAACCAGCTGAAGCCTTTGCCCTGAAGGTCGTAGACACAATAGATGAACTAAAAGCATTGCAAAATAATGTCAGGGAGGATGAAAGAGATTCCTGGATTAAATCACAGTGTATAAAGAGACCAGACGAGTTATGGGTTTCAAATGAGGGAAAATTTGTTTTGCCAAACAGTCTCTTATCACAGCTTGCGAGGTTCTATCATGGGCAAGCTCACCTAGGGAGAGATGCCATGATAAGATTGTTCAAAACTGATTGGTTTAACCCCAGATTTCGTCAAGCTGCAGAAGCAGTTTGCCATCGATGTGTCACTTGCCAGCAGATGAACCCAGGGAAGGGAACAGTTGTGAACGCGAGCCACATTGGTAGGGCAAGCGGGCCTTTTAGTCGTATGCAGATGGACTTCATTGAGATGCCTGTGCATGGGGGTCTGAAATACGTGTTGGTGATTGTGTGCATTTTTAGCCACTGGATTGAGGCATACCCCACACGTAGAAATGACAGCCTTACAGTTGCAAAGCTATTGTTGAGAGAGTTAATACCACGTTTCGGATTCCCGATCTCTTTAGAATCAGATAGGGGAAGTCACTTCAATAACGAGGTGATAAAGTTACTTTGCGAAGCGCTGAACATTGAGCAAAAGCTGCACTGTAGCTATCGCCCTGAAGCCTCAGGACTGGTGGAGCAAATGAATGGTACACTGAAATCAAGAATGGCGAAAATATGTGCATCGACAAATTTGAAATGGCCTGACGCATTGCCCTTAGTGCTAATGTCAATGAGAAACACACCTGATAGAAAGACTGGATTGTCTCCGCACGAAATTCTCATGGCCAGGGCTATGAGACTTCCTGCAGTTCCCGCAAACGCGCTTTTGAATATTACAGATGATATGGTGTTAGACTACTGCAAGGGTCTGGCTGACGTGGTTCGCTCTTTCTCTCACCAGGTGGAAGCGACCACCTTGCCACCGATCCAAGGTCCAGGACACGCACTGAAAGCAGGTGACTGGGTCGTGGTAAAGAAGCACGTGAGAAAGTCGTGTCTGGAACCCCGTTGGAAAGGCCCTTTCCAAGTGATCCTGACGACAACTGCCGCTGTGAAGTGTGCGGGGGTTCCCAACTGGATTCACGCCAGTCACACAAAGAAGGTGTTGTGTCCCACAGATGAGGAAGTTGAAGCGCTGAAACTACCAGTGCCTGACAAAACAGTGTTGAGTGCTGAGACAGAGCAAAACCGAACTGAAAGCGAACAGGCAGAAACGGGAGAGAGGGAGATATTCTCTGAGGACGAAGAGACCAACTCGCTTGGGGGAGACCAAGGAGAAAGTTCAGACAGCGACGAAGCAGCGGAAGGTGACAAAGAACCTGAAGCAGCTGAGGGTAGCAAAGAGCCTGAAGCAGCTGAAGGTGACAAAGAGCCTGAAGCAGCTGAGAGTGATAAAGAGCCTGACGAAAGTAACGGTGACGAAGGGCTCGAAAAAGGTGAAAAAGCAGGAGAGCCTGATCAGAGGAGGGCTTTCCCAGAAGCAGACGATAGAGAAAAGGAAAAGGAGAACGTGATTGATTCCCCAGAAGGAGGGGACAAGGCAGAACAGAACGAAAAAGTTCAAGCTTCCACAGAAAAGATCGCAGGTCCATCAAATGGACACGGTGCAAAGAGGAGACTAAGTATATCACCAATAAAAGAAAGGACTAAAGAAAGTTTGGACGACGGAGAAAGGCCAAAAGTGAAAGAGAAAAGAAAGGAAGTAACTGTTGTGGAACAATCCTCAAGTGAAGAAAAAGACTTGACTAAAGAGGAAAGTACCAGCGAAGCAGAATTAAAAAGGGAAGCAGAATTGAAAAGGAAAAGGATACCAAACAGGAGATATTCCGGTCCTGAATGGGCATATGCAGTCAATGACGATTGGACTGACGAGTTCGTATCTCTAAGCATCGAGAACGAAGAAGAAGAAGAGATACCAATAGAAAAGAAAAGTTTTATGGACTCTGTCGATTGAAAGGGCAATAAATGACATTGCTTGCTACAATATAACGTGAGAAAAAAAAAAAAAAAAACAACCAGCTGAGACATTGTTAAACGGGATGAGACTTGCTGAACTGATAAAGACTGAGTTATTGCCGAATTGAGACAAATGCTGCTAACCGATAAGTGACTGGCCTCCTGAAGAAGACGGTGTGAACATTGCGCTCGTTCAGCTTTGTAACTAAATTGCTAAATAGTTTTATTTATAGGTGCTTCCAGCTCTCTGATTCTATATAGATCATGACGCAAAACAATAGAAAGAAATATTGTAAATATGTGTGTATAGGCTTGGTAATTACATGTGTACTAATAATAATGGCAATTGTGCTTGGAATGCATGGAAAAGGTGAGAATGAGAATATTGAGGCTTCTACTTTTGCTCCTGTTACTGTCACTGAACTAACCGCATTGAAAAGATTAGAAATAGATGAGAGGCTCTTGCATGATAGGAAGGAGCTTTCGTATAATGTTTTCTATCGCTTGCTAACAGAATATGTTGAGACTATGGATGCGAAGGATTGTTATGTGTGTACACAGATACCGACATCAGTGAAGGAAGGGGTGACTTATCACCACATGCCTCTTACATACGGGATTACATGTAGTATAGTAATGTCTAGGTTTTATGGTCAAACTAACATACAGTATTTTTATTCAAATTATGATGTTACCTTTGCTTATGTTCCTATAATAGCGCAGCTAAGCCAGATTGCTAAAGATTGGGATGCTAAAATTATGAGGGAATTTTTCGAGCCAATGCAACCTTTTGAAACGGCTCACGCTCATAGGGAAAACCTTACCTGCTCGCTCTCTGCAGTAGAAATAAGCTTTTTAGATCGCACAGATGATAGAAGGGCACAAATGAAGGCGAAATTAGAAAAAGAGCTACATAAGAGGACTTCAGTAGATAATTATGATTTTGCTGCAATAAAGACACAAGGAAAAATAGCTTTAGATGCTTGGCATGTAGGGAAATTTTGTATATATCGAGGTGAATCTTATTATGACAACATTTTTGTAGGAGCGAGTGAGTGTAAACATACGTTTATCTTTAAGGCCAAATGGACATTCATGATGAACGGACTCGACCCTGTCATTCCAGGTGTATATTACATTTGTGGGTATAATGCCTATTATCGTCTTCCAAAGGGATGGTGGGGGAGATGTTATTTGGGTATAGTGTTCCCAAAGGTTTATCAACTGGATGACCTATCGATGATTCAAAAGACATCTGGATCCCATCGTATCCAGAAAAGAGAGACCGCAGCTGCTGTGGTAGGAGATATATTTGGAGCCATGATTCCTTCGTTGGGAGTTGTGTTGAATTCCATCAAAATAAGAAAGTTGTCTACTATAGTGGATAACATGTTGACGAAGTTTTCAGGTGCCATAATCCTGATTGATGCTGAACTTGCAGCGGAAAGAGCTATGACTCTTCAAAATAGGCTTGCTTTAGACATTCTTTTAGCAAAGGATGGCGGCGTTTGCAAAATGCTTGGTGAACGACACTGTTTTACATATATACCTGACAATAGTGTGAAAATTAAAACTATGCTTGCTAATCTAACAAAAGAAAGTGCAGATTTGAAGGAATTGAAAGAACCAGGAGTGTGGGAGAAGGTTGGAAAAGGACTTGCTTCAGTGGGACATTGGATTGGGGGAATTTGGAATGGAATATTGTTAAAAATAATAGAGGGAATTTTAATAGTTATAATTTGTATATTTGGAATATGGGGAATAAAAAGGGGAATAATAATGATCATGGAAAGAATTAAAAGAAGAAAAGAAGAGAAAATTATGAAAAGAATGGCAGAAGAATACAAAGCGCAAACTAGGGGAATTAAAAGGAAAAGGGAACTGACAGAATTTTAATGGAATAAAATTTGTGGGCATGGTTTGGTGTGATGACTAGTAGTCATCAGAGGAGGGATTGATGAAGCAGAAAATTGAAGGTTTTACTTTTATTAACGCGTAAACGTAGTGTGAAATAATCATGTGTGACTTTAACCGAACTAATAAAGATTGTACGGGGACGAAATGTGCCCTCAGAGTAGTTTGCCAACATTTATAAGCGTGCTTTATATAACGTGGTGTATTAGAATTGCACTAATCCGACATAATCGTAAACGTGTGCTATGATTTGCTTGCTTTAAATGTTTTAGCTTAGCATTACTTTAGTGCAGGCTTCGGCCTAGTGGCCTGGTCTCACGGTTTAGATGCTCGTATTTTTCCAATGTGCTATTAAACGTGTATTTTTGCTTGAAGCTGTACTTTTCCACTGAGATCGTTCACATGCTTATCTTAAGGTTTCGTGCCAGCCTGGCATATTTTCTCTTTACTCCAAGGTCGATCTGCAGGTGCGGACAATGGAAGCTCTGAAAGTGAGTTAATTGGTATAAAATGTTGCAACTTGCGTACCCATCTCCAAGGATAATGTATGCTTAAGTAAAAGCTTGAGAACTGTCGTTTTTGATTGGACAATTTGAAGCTAACCTATGAACCCTCCAATGGAAGACCCTACTGGATTTGAACTGTTGTCTATAAAAACCAGGTGCACGAGAAGAAGGTAGCCATTGCAGCGATTGCGCTATTATCCGCCATTACCAGCTCGATACCCGCCATTTTGCAGGACATTGCAGCTATTATGGCCCACTCTTGCTGCGACGCCATTTGAGAGACTTTGATGCTTTCTCTAATCAAGAGAAAGAGACTTTAATGATTCTTGCCCTAGAGACTTTAACTTTGATCCCTTGCATGAAGTAGTAGTTTTACCTTGCCGCCGTGAGGCAATTGCCCCGTCCACCCCTGTCCCTTTGCCCCCGTCCCATGCTGATCGAAACGGTACCCATGCCGACCGAAGAACGGTACCTGTGAGACGAAGACTTCCTTGATTGCTGATCGTAATTGGTAAATATGAAAGGAAATTGTAAAATTGCATTGTGTTTCTTTTAGGTAACCAACTGCTGATTTTGATAAGAGCCCTAGTTAGGAGTTTTTCTAAATTAATGTTGCTAAATTGTTTTTGCATGAAGTCCCACATGCCGATGCTAATTTGAGGTTAGACGAGGATTCCATATGTCGCACGATGCAATTTGAGATCTTGTTATGCTCACTAAATGTATGCAATTAGTTCACTACAGATTATCGTATTAGTGATTTGCATTGCTATTATCGAATGCCTTGTGATTCAAATGCTACATAGATTGCACCTGTTTCGCCGCTATGGACAGCTATTAATGTTCATTTATGTTTATCATTTGGTGTTGAGACACATCTATATTGTGCTAGCTTTGTTAATATAGGGAAATAAAATTCACTAACTTTGAATAAACTGGTGTGGTTATTCCTGACTGAAAGGTCAGGGTTCGCCGAAATGTATTCTGGATTAATTGTCAAGTGTTATGTTGATCAAGGTATTGCTTATGTTCGTTATTAATTATTGATTTAAGGAAATTGATCGATATAGAGTACAGAGAGTCCCACTTAGTCAAAAGATTCATCGGCCTAAAGAGCGTCCGAACACAGGTAAAATTATTAGTACGGACCGCTCTATCAGATGTGATTGAAGAGAATCTGGATAAGGAGAACGGTATTGAACTAATAAATTAACCTTCTGTGATGCAGGGGGAATTGGAAATCCAGGTTTGTTCTGATATGGTGTAACCCTTGCCCATGTGTGCCCCTTGGGTAGATTTCCCTTTAAGGATTTACGCAGGGTCCAGATCCAAAGATTCCTCTTGATCGTACTTTTTTTGTAGATCTTGTGCAACTGCTCTTTCAAATGAGGGTGTGCAATTTACCATCTGAGAGAACTATTTGTATGTTACTCTCAGAAACATCTTGTGAACAGACCAGACATGGCAACGCTTCTAAGAACGCTTCGATCCTCCATTGAAAACCACAAAGCTTCAGAATTAGTCACTTTCTATTACCGAATTCTGGATCAAACGTTGCATAGCAATGTATAAAGCTTTGCAGTCTGAGAATAGAGATGCCAACCCGCCCACTCCCGCCTCTTCTCCGACTAAGAATACCTCGCAATTAGCTCTGCCACACATTTGCCCTTCACATTGCAAGAAGATGTGTAGCTGCATGCATGAAGATGTGCTCTGCTGAGAAAATGGCTGCTCAAGCAGAGCAGTCCAGTCTGAAAACTCAGAACAAAGGAATATGGTACCTCGCCCCACCCTCAACGAAGCAGAGCCATAGGGAGAGTCCCATTTGCAGAGTTAGGCCCTGATTACGAGTATAGATACTGTTTATCACATCTAATAAAGAGCTATAAGAGGTGAGTCATTTATCAGGTGAGATAAATAACCCCTATTATTAGTTTCTGGGGAATAACATACGGATGTCAGTGTTTAACGCACTACAATCTGTATGATACAGTACATTTCTTATGCTTTTCCCACATTAAATTTAACAAGGGTGGAGGTATGTAATGCATCCAATAATAATCGGATATGTTAAGTACCTTTCAAATCGTAATTCTGACCAATGGTAAAGAGAGGTGTATGTACAGGTCGGAATATACCGACCAACTCGTAATCAGGCTCTAAATGTTTAATTGAGGACAAAGACAGTATAGAAGGCTCTTACATTAGAAATGAGCGCATTCAGGGGCCCTCCCATGATTGACAGGACAATATAGGAAGTGAAGGAAAAGGAGGAATCTATTTCAAATGGAAGATAGGGGGTGTCAAAATTGTCAAATCTAGTCAAGTGGGAAGAGGAATGGACCAGCCCACATTTGCAGGGACTGTAAAGGAAGGGCTTTCTCTACATGGAAAATTTTTCTTATGAGAGAAAAAAAATGTACATTTTCAAAGGGGCTTAAGTACCTATGAGTGACCTTCTCCGCTTTGGAGATCCCGCACAGCGTTAGTAGGAATCTACAGGACATGTCTCCTAACATTCTCGGACGCATTGAAACCAACAAGTGGCTCACCCGGGATGTCGGTGAATAAGAAATAGACCTAAAAGTACATTCTGACACAGGGGTAAATCTCTGCCTTATTTCTACATTTATCTTCGTAAATAGGACCACCTGAGCTTAAGTAAAAAAAAGGCAAAGTACACCTTGCAGATGAATCAAACACTCCCTCTGTTTCTCAGTAAGGTGTCATTCTCACTCTATGGGTGAATGTCACCTGCACTGACTGGCAAATCAGGTTACAAAATTGTTTAATTATTAACCATTATATGGATCAACTTCGAAGTTATCTATCAGGTCGGAATGTGAACTATTTTAAAAGCGCTGCGTGCCCATGGAATGTTGATGACACATCTGCAGCAGTGATAAGTCTCTCTACGTACATATCGCGTCATGTAAATGTTGGCTAATTTTTAAGATACTAGTTTAATCTCTCATCCCTTAAAAGGCTGTTCGCAATGGCATTACGTTTCAGGGGGAGGGTTACAAAAACTGTACAGAAGTGCGAATTTTCACTAAAGAATTGGTTTCATAAGAAAAGGGGTGTTATTTGGTCCTATTTACTTTTGCGGCCAAAGTTATTCTGTGGCAACAAAAATTAATGTCTATATTTTTCCATCATAGCTAAAATTGATGAAATGATTGGTTGCTTCATTGAAATCCCTAGCAAAGAGAAGTTGTGCTAAATGGCACACTTTTACAATGTATATTGTGGTGCTAAAAAACACTCAGACCCTGCTTACGAGTGCCATCGAAGAGTCTGTGATAATTACTGCACCAGATAAAATGAGATACGCCAGGATCCAGTAATTATCGATGCAATAATTATTACCTTTCATGCGATTTCCGCACCAAAATCTGCATGTCCCGGTGTTTACCGGGAATTTCCCCTTGTAAATAACAGATGCGTTCACCTGCCAATATCAACCAATCAGTCGATTTGTAGAGCACTACTTGTCACCCTTGAGAGTATCTAGGCGCTGGCAGAGTCTAGTTGATTAGCTGAGTAGCCAGGTCTTCAGGGACTTTCAGAACTCTAGAAGAGATGGGGATGTCTATAGATGAAAGTGTAGCTTGTCTCATGTCTTTGCTGATAGGTAGGAGAAAGAGAGACCTCCTGTATCTGCTACGTCAGATACTGGGGATGAGGGCTCATGGAAGTCTAGGTGGTGGTTCAAGTAGGTGAGTTCGCAGTTGTGTAGGGCCTTGTATGCATGGGTCAGGAGATTGAACTGGCATCCTCTGTGTACAGGGAGCCATTGGAGTTCCCTGAAGTAAGAAGTGATGTGGGTTTGTCTAAGGAGATCCAGGACAAGTCTAGCTGCAGAGTTCTGTATGGTCTGTAGTTGTTGGAGGAGGTGAGCTGCATAACCTTCATAGAGAGCGTTGCCATAGTCCAGTCAGCTGGAGTTGAGGGCATGGGTGCTGGTACATCTGGAGCTGTGGGGTAGCCACTTGAATATCTTTCAATGCATGCAGAGGATGAAGAAGCAGTAGGAGGAGAAGAAGTTGACCTGAGTCATCATGGTTAGTTTGTTTTCCAGAATGATGCCTATGTTCCTTGCGTGGTCAGTGGGTATAGGAGTAGCTACGAGTTCTGAGGACCACCAGGATGCGTCCAAAAGGCAGCTTTTGTTGTACCTCTGTCTTGTCCGTTTTGAGCCTCAGGTAGTTGTCCGTCATCCAGTTGGCAACGTCTGTCATGCAATTGTGGAAGTTGTTCTTGGTTTTGGTGGTGTCTCTGCAAATGGAACGGGTAGTTGTGTGTTGTTGGCATAGGATATAATGTTGAGTCTGTGGATTTTAGCTATGCTGGCCAGAGGTGTCATATAAGTATTGAAGTGGGTGGGGCTGAGCGAGGATCCTTGGGGTACACGCAGATGATTCCCTTGGGTTTGGAGGTGAAGTTGGACTTTTTGCATTCTTCCGGTGAGGAAAGGGGCAATCCATCTGAGGGCAACTCCTTGGATGCCTATGTTGTGCAGCCTTGTGATGTGTGTGTGGCATCGAAGGCTGCTGAGAGGTCTAGGAGGATCAGAGCCACAGTCTCTCCTTGGTTCAGTAGGACTCAGATTTCATCAGTAACTGCAATAAGGGCTGTCTCAGTGTTGTGGTTAATGGGGAACCAGATTGGGAGGATTTGAGTAGGAGGTTCCATTCTAGTTGTGAGGAGAGTTGTTGGTTGATGACTTTTTCTAAAACTTTGGCCCGGAGCAAGTAATCGGTGAGTAGTTGTTGAGTTTGCAGGGGTCTGCAGATGGTTTCTTTAGGGGGACATTGACTTCTGCATATTTCCAGTCCTCGAAGAAGATGGCCATAGAAATTGAGGTCTTAAACATGGTGGTAAGTGTATGGCTGACTCAGGCTTTGCCTAAGTTGAAGATGTGGTGGGAGCCTGGGTCTGTTGGGACTCCTGAGGGGACAGACTTCATGATGGAGGCAATGTCCTGTGTGGTAAGCTGGCTCTGTTTGGTTAGTCGGATGGGGATATGTGTGAAAGTGCAGAGATTATTGCATCTGGTAATTCACAGGTGGGTTAAACACCACACAGTTTATAATTCTGATTTACTGCACAAACAAGAGTGTGATCCAGACTATTTATAACCAGAACAGTAGTGGGAATTAGCACTGCTTGTTATGTTTATGTCTTTGAATCGCATATGTGGTAATACTTTTTAGACCCTCAGTAGAAGATGGGAGAAATGGGGTGGGCTATTTACCACACATTACCCCAAGGCGAGGTATTTACCAAATATGATAAATAGCTCCTCCCCTGCTTTTTCAACAGGAAAATGAGGCATAGCATTCATAATCAGTTTTTAACTACCCAAATTCTGCATTTTTTGCCATTCTTTCAGGCCTTTTTCCCCTGATAAATTTCAGCAGGTTTGAACCTCAACTTTTGGGGAAAACATTTGGGGGAAAACTGCAATGGGGTGATAATTATCATACAACTCATAATTCTGATCCCTCTGCAAACTCCTGTTTGTGCAGGGATCAGAATGTAGTCCTTAATTTGAATCAAGGGCCACATGACTTCATTGCAAGTCAGCCATTCTCACATGCAATAATGATCACATTTGATAAAAAACATCTAGGTGTTTGGTATTTATTGGGTGCCATAAACAATGTCTGCCATGAGTTTTTGGGGAATAGCATGCAGATTTTGGTGCTGTTCTGCTAAATCGCAGCCCTTTCCCCCTTATACATATCAACATGTCTGACCGGCCGATATTTATCATAATACTCGTAATTCCAGTATGTGCAGTAACACTAATTACTGTACATAGTGGAACTTATGGGCCCATTCATAATGTAGGCCTAAGTGAATTATTGTCTAAATTACCTGCTGATTATCTTTTTTGCTCTGACTTCGCATTCCTCATCACATTACTTACCAACTGCAGTACTGAGATGCTGCACAACCAGGAATCACCCATCTCAGGCACTCCTCTTCTCTTCCTCTCAAGGCTCTAAGGCCCACCCCCTTATTATGTACAGAGTAAATTTGTGCAAAACTTTGACAAAATTCAGCAAAATTATGTGTAATTCTACAAAATGCAAATTCATAATTTCATGATAAATTTTAGTGCAAAACGCATTGATGCAAGGATGTATTTCGCTCTAAACAAAGTGTGCAGGAAAACGAAAGCACAGTGAAAAAACAGCTGCTCACATTCTGGTGTTCCCGTGCATTCTCTGTCACTTTTTACTGTGACTGGTGCATCTGAGGTACATTTTTACTGTAATGGCACATAATTACACAATTCACAAAATGTAGTAATTTCAAGAATTTTGTGGAAGAAACTTAAAGTGAAGTTCCCGAAATTACATGAATTATGACAGAAAAATGTGAATTTCGTCCAGGCCTAGTCAAGTATACCACACTCTAACACTTCCTGATGTAATCAAGCCCCCAATCCTGTAAAACAGAATTGTGGGCCAGGAGGTTGGGAACATAAATAATGCAACAAGGGTTCTGGACTCAAGGTAATGCAGTTTACCAGTAAGCTAGATGTTATTTTCTCCCCGACATACCTTGTACCTTGACCTACTAAATGCAGGCATACCAAAGCCTATATGTCTTCTTCACATGCTAAAAGAACAAATACCACAATCAGTAGGAGAAATGATAGCTCACTCAGATGAATGTATTACATATCATGCACTTGCATCTACTCTTTTTAAGGTGCATTATTACATGCCAAAGGTTTTGTACCAAAACTCAACTCTGTTCCTTAAGCCAAATTCAACCAGAAATGATTTTTAAAAGTGTACGGATGTGCCCAAGATTTTTCAGCACATATGTTCTTAATAGATTATCCTGCTAATTTTCCCATGTTGCAGTCATTTCTGCACAGCAGACTTTATTAGAACGTGGAAGAGGATGGTGAGCTTTGTTGTAGGCCAATACAATTACTTCACTTATTCGTCTAGCCGATGTGGTTAAAGATGACTGATAACTTCTTTGTTGGGCCACTATTCACAAATAAAGAATCACAGCTTCTGAAATCTAAAGTTCTTTGTAAAAAATGTTTCTGCCCTGAGAACATCTAACATGTATAATGTACGTCTTCTTCTGAACCTGGATCAGAACATAGCATAGGTAACACAAGTTCTTGTTTTTTGTGAAAGGTTGAGTTAACGTTTGGAATAAAGTCTTGACCCAACCTCATAGATATCAAACTTTCTCAAATAGGAAGGAATACATAATAAAACACGAATCCTACAAGAGTTTTGCAGTAGTTATGGCAACCAAAAACTGAACCTTCAATATGAAATATTTATCATAGACGTCCTCAAAAGGTTCAAACAGTCCATCCTGAAATACTGATAACACTACTTGAAAATCCCATGCAGGGAATACATTCCTCACTGTTAGTCTCCACACTTCAAACCCCTTGAATAATCTAGAGCTCCTTCCTTCAATATTAGAAAGACAATTCCCAGTGGATCTAACAGATTTAATAGTGTCCCACTGCAACTTTAATGTCCTTAACGACCAATCATTTTCGAAAACACCTGAAGAAAGTGAAGAATGTTCCCTTGTGTACAAGGAATGAGAGGAAAGTTATTTTTCTGAATCACTTATTAAAGGAATCCCGGTGATGGTTATTTCCTCTCCTTATGGACTCCCTTCTCAAAGACTGAATGCAAGTAAATACTGAAATATATAGTCCTACCTACCTAAGCGCCACCCTCTCAATCTCCAGATGTTGTAGGGAGAGTAAAGGAATGTTCTGGGGAATTAGAGAGGATGGCACCAGTGGAAGAAACCATGCTTTGAATATTAGCATTTCCTGCAGAAGAGGGAACCACTACCTCTTTGGACAAAATGGGCATATTGGAACCACCTTAGCCTCTTCTCCCTTAGAGTCAAGCGAGGCAAAAGAGAAATGAGAGGAAGGGCATATACCAGAAACTTCAGCCACTGACTCATCAATGCATCTGTTCCATTGGTAGGGGTTTCCGAAACCTGGAAAAGAACTGTGGAGCTGGTGTATTGAAATGATCTGAACAGGCCCATCTACGGGAGGCAAAACATATCCATAACTCATAAAACATCTATGTTGACTGTCTGAGCTTCTGGGGTGCCGTAAAGGTTTTGCTCAGGGAGTCCATCATCATACTGTGCTTCCCTTGTATGTAGACTGCTCTTAAAGAATTAGATTGTTCTCTGCCCACTCCAGGATTGATTGAACTACTTTGTTGAGAGTTAGAGACCTAGGGCCTGATTTAGATATTGGCAGACGTGTTACTCCATCACGACTGATATCCCGTCCGTTGAAATCTAAATCCCATTATTTCCTATGGGATTTAGATTTTGTCAGACAGGATATCTGTCACCCTTGTAACGGAGTAATCGTCCACTAATATATAAATCAAGCCCCTAGTTCCAAATTGTTGATTGACATAAGATATTGCTACAGCATTTTCTGACTTTACTAACACTGTTGAACTCTGAATGTCCCAAGAAAAATATTGCTGTTATTGCAGTTTCTTTCATATTGGCTGAATTCCCTCCTGTTGGATAAGTGTCCCATTTCCTCCCTCTGCTAATGTCCCTGAGCTGTCTTGATTCCACACACTGCTGTCCATCCCAGACTGCTTGAATCTGTTGCCACATCTGATGTTGCTGGGGGATTCAATGGGGATTACATTTTAATGCTATTTCCATTTTTTCTGGTATTAACTACCAATGTAATTGGTCTCTCAGACTCTGGCTCACTGGGATTAAAGTCTCAAAATCTTGAGACCTCAGGATCCAGTGCTGAAGAACATGGAGTACCAATGGTCCTATATTAAATCTTGCCCTTGGTGCCACAAAGAGTTTTGATATCTAAAAAAAATCATAAACCTCCATAAGTCTCCCTATATAAATCTTAAACACACACAGAAACAAAACAATTAGTAGACTACTGAAAAGAGATACATACCATATCTCTTTGGACCTGTAGCCAATCCTGGGCCTGGAGCCTCTTCCTCCTGCACAAAGTTCTCCAACCTCTCTGTCAACTTTACTGTCCTTATCACAGGGAGGGATACAAAATGTGTCTGAGTGAAATCAAGCCCCTATAAACTCCAGTTCAGTATTTGTGCTGGTAGTATATGTAACTCAAAGCTTGGTCTTCTGAATGAGACACAATCAACAGGCCTTCTAAATAAGGATGGAATAATTTAAAATCTCTCCTCATGAGGAATTGCTATTATTGGTATTAGGACTTTGGTGAACACTCATGTAGATTCTTTGAGCCCAATCATTCTTGAGACTGAAACTAATTTTTGCAAATGCATGGTGGAGTTTGCGACCTAGATATTGTCCAAATGTTTAAAGCTCAATGGAGACAGGTGTTTATCTTTGGTATCTTATCCTGCGCTTGATCTCCCTTATGCAGCCTCCTGCCATGTGCTGCCCTCTGAGGCCTGCAAAATCAGTTGGAAATTTAGATACTCAACCTGATTAAGAGATGACCATGTTCAGTTTAGTGAATCAAGCAGGTGCTACTTGTTTTGATATTCTGAGAATGTTGATGTTAGACCTTTAAGCTCAAGGGTGGTTTTCCCCCCAACGTTGTGCCTTCCTCCTCCATTTTTTCTGATCTTGTTTATACTGGCCATAGGACTCTGCACACTTTGCACTGCTAACAAGTGTTAAAGTGTGTCTGCATGCTCTCCTAAAGAAGATAACATTGGCTCATCCCCAGTTGACACATTTAATGTACTTTTAAGTTCCTAGTAAAGAGGTACTACATGTACCCAGGGCCTGTAAATTAAAATCTACTAGTGGGCCTGCAGCATTGATTGGGCCACCCACTTACATAGCCCTGTAAAACATGTCTCAGGCTTGCCATTGCACCCTGCCTTTGCAATATGTAAGTACCATGGTGACCTGGCAAAATACACCTTTTGCAAGGACCAAACCTTCCCTTTTTATGCATGTAAGTCCCCCATAGGGTAGGCCCTGGACAGCCTACAGGGCAGGGTGGAGTGTATTTAAAAGGTAGGACATGTACCTTTAAGTAAGTAAGTAAGAAAGTGAGTTTATTTATGCATAAATAGTTCAACCCATTGCATGTTACATGTACATAAAAATAAACAATTAAAATGTAACCAAACTACACAACATAACCACTGTAACGTAACAGATCTAGACTTCAACACAATGACCCAATGGTTTAATGGCCTAAACCTAAAATAAAGAGGTGACCAGGACTAGCTGGCCACTAAAGCGCAAAGGGAAGCGGACATCAGTCATAATTGGTCAGTGCAAGTTAAAAAAGGCTCTCTATGAATGCACAACATAGGGAAAACCCTCCTAGGTTTCAACCAATCGGGTGAGCAACTTCTTTACATGAAGGAGGACTTTGATAGCGCTAGCCGCTAGCTCTCTGTTATGCCCATTTAAAAGCATCATCACTGCTGTACGACAAGATCTAATTCGTAGAGCTTTCAGTTTTCATAACAATTTCTTTCTCATTGGCGTGACCGCCAAACAAATGCACAAGAAATGTAGAATGCTTTCAGCCGACAAGCCGCAAAGGCAGCAAGAAGGATCTGGCCAAGTTTGCTTCCACGATGGGACCATATCTTTAGACAGGAAAAGACCCATGCGGATTTGAAGAACAAAAATGTTGGATGGTGACTTCAAGATGAGCCGTGAGGTAAGATTGGGGATGCCAGGCAGTATATGTATGTATATGAATGTGGGACAAACCAGCCGTAATGTTGTCTTTCCACAGTTGCTTTGTCAGCTGTCCAAGAATAAAGTTTGTAAGCCTTATTAATATAAAGGAGCGGCTCTTAGTTTCCAGCACATTTTTATTATTGCCCCCCAGTGAATCGGAGCTTGCTGGAACAACCCAAATTCCAGCCTCACCTGACCTTGAGATTAATGCTTCGGTAGATGGAAAATATATTTAAACAAAACTGACTGTAGCCGGTTGAGCAGAGGGGCTTCCCACCCTTTACATAACTCCAATCCGTAGGTTAACAATGGAAGGAATTTTGCTCCAATAAACTGCAATAGATAACTCTGTGATGTACTGCCCAGCTTTTTTGTAAATATGAAAAAGCAAAGCGTAGTTTGTGAGCGATCCCTCGTATTTTCAATAAATGCTCTTTGTAAGTTAAACTTGCGTCCAGCATTACTCCAAGACATCTGTAATGTTTAATCAGCGCTATCAATTTGCCCGCAGCCTCCCATTTGAACTTGATGCAACTGGTGTTATGTTTACCGGAAAAGCCGATCACTTTGGTTTTGTTGTGTTTTAACTTGAGAACGCAGGTAGTCAGGTATTGCACCAATTTAATAATTAAGCCTGGAGGCCAAATTGTGTCTGGCTGAAAAGCACAATATTGTCTGCATATTGTAAGCCATGCACCGGTTTGTTGACTAATTTAGGAGGGTTGCATGCCACTTCCGCCACTTCCGCTAACCTGGAGTCGAGATCTGCCATATAGATGTTAAATAAAGTCGGGGCAAGTACGAACCCCTGTTGTAATCCATTATACATAGGGATCTTCTGGGTGACTCTGTTGCCATTACTAATTTTAATCAGGACCCAGGTGTCTGTGTGTAGGTTTCTAATTACATAGGGATCTTCTGGGTGACTCTGTTGCCATTACTAATTTTAATCAGGACCCAGGTGTCTGTGTGTAGGTTTCTAATTACAGCTAACAATTTCGGTGGTATACCCCAGCTGGCCATTTTTGTCCATAGTTTCTGGCGCAGCACCTTATCAAAGGCAGCTTTTAAATCAACAAAGCAGGCATAAAGTGGCATGTGTTTTCTCTTGGCTTTTTCAGCAAGAAATGAGACCGCTGAAAGATGGACAGAGGTATTAATTCCTGCCCTAAAACCTATCTATGTTTTTGGAATGGTGTTAGATGCAGAAGTCCATGCTTCCAAGTCCAATAGTAGATTGGAGGCAAAGATCTTAGCTTCCACGCCTATCAAGGCGATTAAACTATAATTTGTTAGGTCTGATCTCAAACCAGCTTTTTATATGGGATGCAAGATACTGCCTCTCCATGACTGTGCAATAACATTGGCAGTAAAAGCCTGATTGAACAGTGGAGTAAGGAGCGATGCCCAGAAAGGTTGGGGTTCATTAAATAAACAGTTGGGGAGATCATTCGGGCTGGGAGCCCCTCAGATCTCAACTTTTTCAGGGTGACCACTGTTGTGCATTGGACAACCAATGTGATTCAGAAGGGGACTGGATTTGGAAAGTTGAAGAGGAACGTTCCTCCCTGGGCAGAGTGTGTTCCTTGCTTCCTGGTCCCCTGAAAATGCTGCCGTAATGAAGGTTGACCATTCCACTTTCAACATTCCTGCATTGTGATGGCTAGTTCTCCCGTTTGCAAGGGAATTAATTTCAGCCCAAAAGCGATGACTATTTTTCATTTTGCATGCGTGTAGAAGCTTCAACCAAACCTGGGTCTGGTGAGACTGCTTAGGAGACCAAATGTTATTCTTCCATTGTTGTCTTAAGGCTATGATTTGATGCCTGGAATCATGTCCAGCAATTGGGACCTACAGCCAAAGCTTTCTAACAGCCTTATTTAGTTTTCTTTTTTCCAACCAAAGGGCATTGGTGAACCATGTGGCTCCTTCCTTGTTGGTTTTACAATTTTTTGCGCTGATTTCTGCAAAGCGACTCAGGACAGTCATTGTCAAGGACTCCCAGAAGTGTGTCAGGTGTATACCATATGCTGGGTAATACTGTTGTGCAAAGTTAAATATAAAAAGAATTAATGGTTCAAATTCCGCTCCTTTCCATATCAAACACCTTAGATTGTAAGCATTTGGAGTAATCAACAGATCATTGGCGTGAGGCGCTCTAGGAGGGTTTAACAGCAATTCAGCGTGTTGGCCAAAGTGGTCACTCTCTACTGTGTCTAGAATTCTGTAGTGCGTGACCATTGGGAGTAACTCCAAGTCCACAAATGTTTAATCTAGAGTGAAAGAGGACTTGTTCATAACTCTGGTAAAAACTGCTGGTTGATCTTGAGGTAAACGGCTATTTATTGTGTACAGACCCCTGTGTTCCAAAGCATCACACATTCTTTCTCGAGCTAGTCATTTTTAAAGGAATTATGTTATTACCGGGGGAATTTTGTTATCCGCACTCAACAGTGGGGATTGATTATGTTTAAGGTTGCTTCCTAGTAGGTGCATGTTAAAGTCCCCCAATAGGACCAGCCTTGCTTGGAGAAAAGTGTATTGTAAAGATTTAACTAATTCGTATCAAACTTCAAGTTTCCCCACTTTGCCTTTTTTGTTTGGCTGTATACAGACATTGCACACTGAGAGGCAGGGCTCATGAACTGAATGTGATGTAGTTGGAACTGAAAATTTAACATATTGGGCCTATGAGAGGGCCAAGTCAATTGGAGCATGATGCCACAATAGATGTGATCCAACACATGTTGACATTCAACCTGCTGCTCTGTCTGCCTTTGTTGATTTCATGGCAGCTAGGTGGTATTCCTTAAAGTCTGTGATTGAAATCAGCTTCTCCGACCATGTTTCCTGCAACAGAACAATGTCGTATTTTGACAGATGGTGGACGAAATCTTCCTCTCCCGCCTTGCTGCTAAGACTGTTTACATTCCAAGAGCACAGTATTAATGTGCTAGAGCTATGGCTGCTTGAGATTCACGCTGCGGTCTTGTCCCCTTGTGAGGCAAATAGTTCACTGGTGAGAGATACTTGTCTCATATAATTGGGTGCACCAGGGGCTGCTGTTTGTTGAGTCCTAAAATTCAAGGGAGTATAAAATAGCCGTTTGAGAGGGCCAATCACTCCCTTTAGCATCCCATTGCTCAGAATGTTATTCCTCATTAATACGCTCTGTTTTGGACGAAGGGGTCTAGGGTAGGGCTCTACCGCAGATATTGATAGTTCTATGCCCCATCTTAAAAAGCTGTCCCTGTTTTGCCATACTAGTGCGACAGTCCTGCTGTTAGAGCAGACAACTGTTGCTTCGCTTCCCGGTGAGGCTAGATTAGCCTTGAATTGAATACGCTCAATATGGTCTGATTGAAGATGTTTAACCCCTTTGCTGCCAGGTCTTTTTGTGGCTATTTGGGGCAGTTCGTGCTTAGGCCCTCAACAATTTGTTCACATAAGCTACCCACGCCAAATTTGCATCCTTTTTTCCAACATCTTAGGGATTCTGGATGTATCCAGAGTTTGTGTATTCCCCTGGAAGAGACCAAGAAATTCGCCAAAATACAGTTAAAGTTTAGTTGTTTTTTTTTAAAAAATGAGAAAAAGGGCTGCAGAAGAAACCTTGTGTTTTTTCCCCTGAAAATGCCATAAACAAAGGGTTTGCAGTGGTAAAATCACCATCCTCCCTGCTTTCAGGAACAGGCAGACTTGAATCAGGAAAATGCATTTTGCAACACAATTTTTGCATTTTACTGGGACATACCACAATTTTTCTATTTTTGTGCTTTCAGCCTCCTTCCAGTTAGTGACAGAAATGGGTGTAAAACCAATGCTGGATCCTGGACAGCTAAACATTTCTGTAAAGTAGACAAAATTATGAATTCAGCAAGGGGTCATTTGTGTAGATTCTTTAAGGTTTTCCTACAGAAAAAATATTGAAATTGAGGTGAAAAAAAGAACAATTTCTGTCAACATTTTCTTCTATAACTTTTTCCATCTATGGCAGATTTTTTAAAGCAATATACCGTTATGTCTGCTGGACTCTTCTGAATGCGGGGATATACAGGACTTGTAGGTTCATCAAGAACCCTGGGTACCCAGGGCCAAAAAAGGAGCTGCACCTTTCAATGGGTTTTCGGGTATACAGCAATTCATTTGGTGAAGTATAAAGAGTGAAAAATAGATATCAAGGAAACCTTTGTATTTCCAAAATGGGCACAAGATAAGGTGATGAGAAGCAGTTGTTATTTGCACATCTCTGAATTCTGGGGACCCCATACTAGCATGTTAATTACAGGGCATTTCTCAAACAGTCGTTTTTTTTACACACTGTCTTACATTTGGAAGGAAAAAATGTAGAGAAAGACAAGGGGCAATAACACTTGTTCTTCTAGTCTGTGTTTCCCTAAGTCTCCCGATACAAATGGTACCTCACTTGCGTGGGTAGGCCTAATGCCCGCGACAGGAAACACAGCATGGACACATCACATTTTTACATTGAAATCTGAGATGTTTTTTGGAAAGTGCCTAGCTGTGGATTTTGGCCTCTAGCTCAGCTGGCACCTAGGGAAACCTTCCAAACCTGTGCATTTTTAAAAACTAGACACCTAAGGGAATCCAGGATAGGGTGACTTGTGGGGCTATTACCAGGTTCTGTTACCCAGAAACCTTTGCAAACCTCAAAATGTGGCCAAAATAAACAATTTTTCCTCACATTTTGGTGACAGAAAGTTCTGGAATCTGAGAGGAGCCACAAATGTCCTTCCACCCAGCATTTACCCAAGTCTCCTGATAAAAATGGTACATCGTTGCGCGGGTAGGCCTAGGGCCCGTGACAGGAAATACCCCAAAACACAATATAGACACATCTCAATTTCCCAAAGAAAACTGACCTTTTTTTTTATAAAGTGCCTAGCTGTGGATTTTGACCTCTATCTCAGTCAGCACCTAGGAAAACCTACAAATCTGTGAATTTTTTAAAACTAGACACCTGGGGAATCCAGGATGGGGTGACTTGTGTGGCTCTCACCGGGTTCTGTTACCCAGAATCCTTTCTAAACCTCCAACTTTGGCAAATTAACACTTTTTCCTCACATTTCGGTGCTGCAAAGTTATGGAATTTGAGGGGAGCCACAAACTTCCTTCTACCCAGCATTCCCCCAGGTCTCCTGATAAAAGTGGTACCTAACTTGTGTGGGGAGACCTTGTGCCCGCGACAGGAAATGTCCCAAAACACTGTGTGGACACATCAAAATTATCACATACAATACTACCTGTTTGTGCAGGGGGGACCTGCGTTTTCAGTCCTGGCTTCAGCAGCCATCTAGGGAAACCTACCAAACCCACACATTTCTGAAAACTAGACACCCGAGAAAATCTAGGGAGGTGTGACTTGAGAGGACCCCCCAGTGTTTTCTTACCCAGAATCCTCAGCAAACCTCTAATTTAGCTAAAAAAATCTAATTTTTCCCCATTTCTGTGTGGGATCACTGCACCAGTACAAATATCCTACCACCCACTGTTCCCCTCAGTCTCCCGATAAAAATGATACCTCACTTTTGTAGGTGGGCCAAGTGCCTGTGACAGGGAAGGGCCAAAAACATGTCAAAATTGAGGGGGAACCAAAGCAGGTCCAAAAGGGCAGTTTGGAAAAAAAGTTTTTAAGCTGACAAGTGGGGTAGAATTTTTATCGGTATAGATGCCACAATGCTGAGTGGTAGGAATTTTGTGGATTCCTGCAGATTCCGGAATGTCCCATCACAAAAATGTGGGTAAAATGTGTGATTTCAAGCAAAGTTGGAGATTTGCAGGGCATTGTGGGTAGGAAAATGGTGCCGAGTGCATGTGAAGCACACCACCCTGGACTCACCCAGATGTTTAGTTTTCAGATGTGACTAGGTCTTGTAGATTTTTCTACATGGCAGCATCCCATAGTCCAAAAAGTGCAGCCCTCACCATTCCAAGTAGGACGATTTTGAGAGTTAGACAAGCTCTCATGGCCCAAATGTAAAACCAAAACCCAAAATAATCAACGGCATAGGCCAATCTGCCTCTGTGAGCAGAAAAAACCTAATAGAAAATTGCCCCCCAGGGGGGTGACCCTTGCTGCCTGCTCCCACCCCCAATGTTAAGAGAAATGCTTTGCATTTCTCTTCCTATCGCACTGGAAGCTGAGCTTCCAGCACGATGGAGCCACCTCTGATGATGTCAATGTGCGATCACGTCACTGGTGGGGCGCGGAGGTGTACAGGGAAGCAATTCCCCTTCCATCTCTGCCCAGGGGAGGGGGGTGGGCCGGATGCAGGACACGCTTGTCTTGTCCTTGGCACACAGCAACTGTGGCCGAGGGCGAGACCAGCTCCTCCTAGGCACCCAAGTGGTTCAGGTTATCGTTGGCCCAGACTAGCTTTAGGATGAACGCCCTACTTAAAATATCATGCCTTCCTCTAGACTTATAATGAGGAATCATCTCTGCATCCAAACTGCCGCCATACCGTTGATGATCCTCCTGGTGGTCGTGTGCAAAATTTGGTAGGGACTGATGTGAGCGTTGAGATAGCAGTTCCGTGCCATTGTTCACTGGCAAGTCTCTGGTGTATTCAGAAATGGCTGCCTGGGTTGAGTGGCCTGACAAAACTGCATGGCAAGAGGGATTTGACTGCTGTTGGACTTGACTGGGATTAAAGGGCTGATCATTAGCCAAAACAGAAGGCTGAGCTTTGACTTGAACCTGAGCGAAGTTCCATGGGGACTGCCGTGGCGTTGAGATAGCTGTTTTGTGCCATTGTTCACTAGCAAGTTTCGGGTATATTCTGGAGTGGCTACCTGGGTTGAGTGGCCTACCAAAACTCCATGGCAAGGGGATTTGACTGATGCTGAACTTGACTGAGGTTACAGGGCAGATCTTTAGCCAGAACGGAGGGCTGAGCTATTGCTTGAACCTGAGCAAAAGAGGGCAGCCTTGGGTTGAGGCCAATTTGTCGATTGCCCTGAGGGTCTTTCAAGATATTGCAAGAAGGCGCCTTACTCTGTCCTCTTAGTTTAAATCATTGGGTGCCAGTGGAACTATGTCTAATGGCCAGACCACACTGTCTGGAGCTGCTTGAACCATGTCTGTCCTTTCCAATTGGATAGGCTCTAGTAGTGTGAACTCATTAGATTGCAAGAGATTGTGTGGTTCTTTTTGTTGGAAGAGCGGGTAGAGTGGCCGTGGTTTCGGTTGGTTGTTGTCCTCCTTTGAAGGTGGTAAAAGTCCTGGGGGCAGTAATGTAGGAACTATTTATTTTTATTCCTGGCCTTCCTGAGGCATTTACGCTCTCTCTTAGTCATAGGTGATTTTACTCTTTGGAGGGCTCTGACCTGAGACTTCGAGGGAGAGCTCTTTGAAGGACTATAAACCTTAATGAAATCTCAGTGTTTCTTTGCTTGGAGGACTCGTCGGTGTCTTTTTCTGTGTCCAGCACATCACCATGGCTGGGCTCAAAACTTGGTTGCTGATTGAAGATGTCCTGCACCCTCCCAAACTGGCTTGCTTCATGGTTAGCCTGATGAAGATTCTCACTATCAAATTTTGAACTAGGCTCAAGTGCCAAAGAAGATATTGAAAGCTTAACAATGGCCAAGATTTTGTTTTTAAATGATCCAAAAAGAAGAACCTTGGCACGAATGATAAACTGTGTCAGGATCTTTTGGCACTTGTCTAATGAAGTTGTTAAAATCTTGTAACTTTTGGTCAATGCCAACAACAAGAGTGGCTAGGGAGTTGAGAATGTCAAATTGGAGGTCAAGTTTTTCTGAGTGAAAAGAAAGGGCCAAATAGATCACCTCCATTGAATTTAACAGTGGGGCCTACAAAGGCAGCAGCACCAATGAGGTATGCCTCATGTTGTGTGAGACCCCCTGGTTATTAGGCTTTGTGCTAGCACTCTTGAGGGGGGCTTGCTGTGGTGGTGAAACTTGTACAGTGGTCCCCGGCTAATTGCTAAGTTCAAAGAGAGTTGCCTAATTGCTGTGGCTGTTATATGGAGATTAATCTGTAATGAGATCTGGACTATACCTAAGGTTTGCTCTCCCTGGCAAACAGGGATCCGATTGGGCTGGTTCATTTGACCGTTGAATCTTTATTGGAGAGAGCAGGACATTGTAATCGTGTTTGGGGCCTGAAGTTGTAGTCGTATCCTGCTTCTTGGCTATCATCAAATTGACTCAATAGGAGCTCTTGCCACAAGACAGAAGATTTCAGAGATTTTTCTATAGAGGAATTCGCTTGACACGGTTCACACAGCTGGAGAATTATATTATTTTCCTCAATAACACTAGAGGGTAACTCCATTGAGCATAAATCTTTGTCAGCTACATGCACAACAGCTAAGACTTCCAGTTGCTTTGGACTATTTGAGTTGAAGGTACCTTCTCTGACGACATAAGGGAAACCTCAGTCAATGTGCTAGCAGACAAACAGCCGAGAACAGGAGCAGGGGTTGCTGTGGAAGCTTTAAGGAAGTCAGCAATCTTTTCCTTCCTCTGTCACTGCGCACCTTGCCAGACCTCATTGCACAGAATAACAGGCGGTAAAAGGTAGACAGGTGAGCAACTGCAGATTAATTTGGTTTGACACTCAAGGCCTTGTTATTATACTGATGGATGACTAGGAGAGTGATGAAACTTTACTCTCTGACCACGCAGAGTACAGGCAGATAGATGATAAGCATTAGATCATTTTAGTAACTTGGTCCTCCAGTCACTCCAGTTTGCTGGGCGACAAAGGAATACTGTTGCAGTTGATCAATTAGAAGCGCCGCCACACCCCACCTGCAACTTTGGTGCTGGGCACGAGCACACCACGGATGATGTTACGTATGCTGCCTCACCCCACCTTTCACCTGAGATGGGGGCATGAGCACGCCCTCTAAAACGTTGCAGGTGGCACCTGAATGATGGTTGAGCTGGAGTAGCAAACAGGGCACTACAGGCCTCCTGCAAGCTGCACCCAGACTGACCGGGCCGCTTCCGGTGGAGGACCAGGCACGCACTCTGCAGAGGTCAACTATGGCCTCTGCGCTCGTGTCAGAGGTGCAGTTTAAAGCTCACAATGGATAACAGATAGAAAAAATGGAAGTAGAAGCAAAGGCAGAGACTGAGCACCAAGTCTCAGCTGCACCGTGCTGCCCAATAATAAAATGAATTTGCAGGGAGCAGTGCCACTAGAGTCACCGGAGCAGGTGAGCTGCTCGGGGGACACCCGCACTATCCCCTCCGGGACCAGTGCTCCCCCTGTCGAGACCACTCCTGTCCTGTTGGGGCAAAGGGTGGAGGACCACAAGGAGCAGCGATTGACTGCGATTGATTGCCGGCAACCTCCTGGTGTCCTCCCAGCATTCTCTGCTCCCCGCTCCATGTGTGTGTGTGTGCGTCACAGCATCAATACGGCACCTCTTCAAGGGTTTTACTAGTTTTACATGTCATGGTAGTAAGAAACACTTAAATTCATTTTTCACTACTGCAAGGCCTACCTCTCCCCAAGGACAACAGTGGAGTTACTTTATTACATTTTATAAGTGTCATTTCCAAATGAGAATAGGTAACCAGTTCATGTTTGGGGGTCTCTGGAATCCTAATTTAAAAGCATAATTTACGGTGAAGTCAGATTTTAAATTACAATTCTGAAAATGCCACCTTTAGAAAGTTGTCATTTTCCTGCCTTAGCCATTTAGTGATTGTAGCCTGTCTCTTGTCACACAACTAGGTGCAGGTGACAGTTTTGCTTTGTGTATTCCTCCTAGACAGCCACACACAATAGGGAGTTTAGATGTGCCTGGATGGACCATCACTGGCACGGTGGGCGGGAGAAGGTGGGCACAGACCCACTTACACCTCAATACGATGTGTCCTTCCTCCACACAAAGTGCTGCATTCCTCATGTAGTTAGTCTGGAGCCAGGACAGGAAAGGCAGGATGCCTGGGGACTTCAAAGGGAAAGCCTCTAGAACAGTGATTCCCAACCTGTGGTCCGAGGATCCCTGGGGATCCGCAAAGCCTCCTCAGGTGATCCATAACTGCTTAGAAAATGACCTAATATTAAAAGATTAAAAAAAATTATATAAATAAAGTGGTTAAATGTACAATTGAAAATGTTAAAATGTAGTGTAAATGTCAAGGAATTTGAAATTGGAGGCTAAAAGGTAAATTAATATCCTCAAATTGATTCATGGGAGCAGTGCAGGTGTATCAAACAGAATATAAAATGGACAATATTCAATTTGAATTTAGAAAAGCTCAAAAATTCCTATTAACATTCTTATTTTGTGTGTTTACAAATTAAATAAAATGTATCATTTGTGTTTCATTTTTATGCAATGCTTGTTTCTGTATTGTTTTGCAATACAAATCATCAACAATGTTTAGGCTTGGGTCCCCTGGCTTCCAGTAAAGACTCAGAAGGAGGTCCCCGGATGCCAATAATGATTCAGTGGGGGTCTCAAGTTCCAGTAATGAAAAAGTGGGGGTCCACAGAAGTCAAAAGGTTGGGAACTACTGCTCTAGAACCTTTGCCCACACTTCAAGGGCACAACTGGGTATAAATACTTGACCTCAGACACCACCACTTCAGTACACATTTTATCCTGTGGATACTCTGCCAAGAAGATGGACTGCTGTGCTGCCTCAAGGACTGCCACTCTGCTGGACTGCTGCTCTGAGAGAACTGCTGCCCCGCTGTGTGGACATGCCGCCTGTTGCCCTCTTGCCTGGGTGAGAAGGACTGGGTCTGCATCATTTGAACCCAGACCAAGAGTGATCTAAAGTCTCAAGGACGCAACAGATTTCCAACTACCTTGCACCTGTACCTGGATGTTTCCATCTGTGAGCCTACCCTGCTAAGTAGAGCCACCCCAGTCCTGGACTGTTGGAAGTGGGCCTAAGGTGATCTGACAGCCTCTGTTGTACTATTGGAACCAAGGCATCCCCTCTGCTGGGCAGCGCAAACTCTGGCAGAACAAAACCATCTCTGCTGCTGCTTGGATTGAACCTTTTTCGCAAAGACCTGCATCTCTGCAGTCTGCAATGCCTTTGGGAACCACCAATACGCGACGCACCCTCAGCGCAGGCCGTGGCATCCCTAGTGGACGCAGCCTTGACGCTGCCCTCTGTACTGCAGCCTTGCAGCTCTTTGGAACCGCCCCATCACCACAACTGTGTGCCGAAACCCTCGAAGCTGTAGGTCCTCACATTGCAGCCTCACCACATCTCAGAACCAACACATCACTTCAGCTGCGTGACGCATCTGCAATGCGGATCCTCACAACGCTCCACAAACCAGGGTTTAAGCTACTTTGTTCCACAGGACTAACTGGTTTCATGTAGCTGGCCCACGAACCATCATAGTTGGCCTAAATTTGGGAGTTCATCCCGTCCGGGATGACCAGGTATCCACAGCTGGCGCCTTGCGCCTTTTGGTGCTATTTTTACTAAAATCTTAAAACTTTTATATCTTCGGTTCTACTGGTAAGATTTCTGACATTTCGATCTTGTTTTATTTATTAAAAAATACTCTATTTTATTATTTTAATCTGTTGTGTGCTCGATTTGTGGTGTGTTGTCACTGTTTTCATGTCTGATGTGTTGCACAAATACTTTAGGCACTGCCTCTGAGTTAAGCCTGATTTCTCTGTGCCAATCTTCCTGAGGGTCACGCGCTGGTTCATTTAGGGTTTACTTGTGACTTCACACTAAGAAGAATTGTGGTTTCTGCTTGGAAAGGGTTTCACCCCCTCTACCAGTAACCCAATTTCTTACAGTTGAAAAAAGTATAAAGTATTTTACTGGCTTCAATTAGACACCTGTAAGTCTGAGGTGCAAGCCTTGACTACTTCACAGCTCTGTTATGGAAATGTCCTTTACTTGGGGATCTACCAATATCTGCCACACTGCCTACAGGTGGTACAAAATGCAGCAGCCCAACAAATTCTTAATGTGCCACTTCAGTACTCAATCTCTGCTCCCTTTGTGAATCTTTATTGGCTTCAATTGAGATACAGGCCTTGTTAAAAACTCTTTGTTGCGCTGTGAGGAAGAGTCCTGGGAGTCCCTATACTTAACTAGGGAGAATCCCAAAGTCCCTCGGCCATCTCACTTCGCCACCATGATGCCTGCAGAAGAAGAGAAAGACGCCGGGTTAGATCTGAAGACGGGAGAGGGTCACCAACACTAATAAAGAACACTATGTTTTTCAGCTGATGGGCGGAAGTCCTGTATCCAAGAACAGAGGGACTGAGGGAGGAGGTCAAAAACACTTTGGAGAGTGGAACAGGAAGATTGGGAGAAGACGAAGGTGCACAGTGAAAGATGGACTCCAATGGTGCAGCAGCCAAAGATGGGGAGAGCAGTCCAGAGTTCAAGGAGACAACACCACCAGCCTCGAGGAGTCCCAGGAGATGTTGACTGACCAGTCGTGAACCCTATTAAACTTCACCATTCAGAAATCTACACAGTCTCCTCATCTGTTTATCCGCCCTAGTCTTCTACACATGGTATCAGAAGTGGGATCTAGTGATAGGGAGTCCGCGGTTAACAAAATGGTGGAAAGTCAACAGAAGTTAGAACAAGTAATAGAGCGGTTCCTGAAAACAGCGGCTGAAGATAGACAGAACATTCACAAGGCCCTGACTGATCAAGCCCAGTTCCAAGACATGGCCATTGGGACATTGGCAGACATCGTGGGCCAACAAAGAGGCCACAACACCTTACCTTCAGTGGTTCTGCAGACATATGTCAGCAGGGAAGACCCAGATTTCATCTTCAAGAACTATGAACGAATGGCCCAACCCGTGGCATGCCCGCAGATAGATGGGGTTAATATTTGGGTCCTTTGCTGTCGGGGGAGCTTCCGATGGCCTATTAAGCATCTAACCCCCAAGGATTCAAAATTTTAACAAAGGCTGTGTAAGGCAGCCTCGATGAACTTTCCCAGGACTCAAACAATGAAGACACTGACTAGAGAAGAAGATGCAACATTTTCAATACCTGATGAGCCGGATGATGAGGACATCGTACAGTGAACCAATCGACACCCTGAGAACGGCGTAATATTAGAATTCATAGATTTGCAAAATTAGTTTTATTGGGTAGCGTCATATTGGGTGACTAATTGACCAATTAGGAATTAGGGGATGGACTGGGTAAATTTGATATAATGTCATGCAACAGGGCAAAAACATCAGAACAGAACTGTTGGGGAGACGTTAGAGGCAGATAATCGAGGTTAGGCGTGGACGTTCGAAGAGATTCAAGACTTTGTCATTGGGATCATGCTCTTGAGAGCCTGATGCGATGCTGATCAATTGATGAAGACGAAAACTGACTTTGTTGCTGATCCATTCCGTGGATTGGTAGCTATGACAATGTGACTGATTAACTTTTGTGCCTTTCTTTCTAGGTACTAACTGTGCTGTTTAAAAGTTTTTCTCTTAGCTAGATGTTTTTCCAAATTCGTGTTCTAAATTGTTTTCGCATGAAGTCCCACATGCTAATTCTAATCTGGGTTAGGTAAGGGTTCTTTGAGTGGCGCTGACATTGACAAATGATTGACGAACTGATTGCTGAACTCTGCTAATAATGTTATATTAATCTTTGTTGGCTTATGTTGAGGCATTAGAGTATATGTTTTCTCAAGTTCTGATTAGATTATGTTATTGGTGGTCGCTAATGAACTAATTCTATGCTGATTGAATAAAGTTTGAATTAACCATATGGACTAGTATTGCAACTAATAGGGAAATAAAAATTGTTAAAACGTATACTGACTCGTGGTTATTTATGAATTGTTGATATAATTGATTATTGTCTTGGTGGTTATATTAATTATTGATAACATTGGTCACCACATGACTAGGATACTCCATGCGATCCAAAAGGTTCATCGGCCTATACGCGCCCCCCTGTAAATTTACTTACTAAGGACCAGGCGCGATAGCAGTAATCTAAGTATATTGGCAGAATTATATTAATCTGTGGTGAACTATAAATACTGAAATGTTTAACAAACTCTTTTGCTTTCATATGATATAGAGGCTGGTGGAAGTACTTCAACTCCTGTGATTCTTTGAACCATGTTGTAGTAGTTGGAAGTACTTCAACTTCCATGATTCTTGAGTGTTGTTGTAGTTCTCAGTCTAGGTTCGGGCAGCTGTATTTAAGCATCTTACACTGAAATTCCTGCTGCGCTTTCTCACAGCCTTATTTGGTAAGTGAGCACTTTCATTTAAAGAGGACAGCATTTTGTTGTTGGACAAACAATGTGATTTTAGAAAGCGAGTGAGCTCTGCTCCAAGACCTTTAACAAAGAAAGTCATTTGACTCCATTCTGAAGTACGAGTTCCATTTCAAATATGCGGGTGTGCTCCGCTAAAAGAATTTCACAAATCTGTTTAGATGCATGTTTTGAGACAATGGGGGTCATTATGACCCTGGCGGAAGGCGGAGAAGCGGCGGTAAGACCGCCAACAGGCTGGCGGTCTTTTTTTTTGTATTATGACCATGGCGGTTACCGCCATGGTCATCCGCCGGTTCTCCGTTCCGCCCGCCGGGCTGGAGACCTGGGTCTCCAGCCCAGCGGCCGTCACTATACCACCGGCGGTATTTTGACCCGGCTTACCGCCGTGGATTTCCTGCGGTTGGAACCACCATGAAATCCATGGCGGTAAGCACTACCAGTGCCAGGGAATTCCTTCCCTGGCACTGATAGGGGTCTCCCCCACCCCCAACCCGACTCCCTCCCCTAACCCCCCACCACCCCTGCCATCCCCCAAAGGTGGCACGGCCCCCCTCTTCACCCCGACCCCCAACATCACAGAACTCATGCACACACGACACGCACGCAGGCACCACCAACACACACACGCACACACACCGACATACATGCCTACATCCACACACACAGTCAGACACGCACACCCACATACAAGCATACACGCACACATCCATACAGACATACCCACAGACATGCACGCACTCATTCCCAAAACACGCAACACCCCCGCAAGCATACATGCACTCACACACCCCCTCTACATACACAGACGCACCCCCCCATGCACCCACACAACACACAACCCCCCACATCCCTCCCCTAATGGATTATCGACTTACCTGTTCCGTCGATCCTCCGGGAGGGGATGGGAGCCATGGGGGCTGCTCTGCCGACACCACACCACCAACAGAACACCGCCACGCCGAATCACAGGACGTGATTCGGTGGGCGGTGTTCTGTTGGCGTGGCGGTGAAGGTGGAGCAACCTCCACTTCCCCGCCGCCCGCCAGTATGGCTGTTGGCGGCTCTCCGTCAGAAAAAGGACGGAGAGCAGCCAACAGTCCTAATACGCCGAGCGGCAAACCGCCTCTACTGGCGGTCTTCCGCACAGCGGTCCCTCAGCGGTCTTGTAAAAAGACCGCCGAGGTTGTAATGACCACCAATGTGTTTGGTGTGTGTGATGTATAACTTAGTGTTATTAAAGAAGGAGCAAGAACACATATGTTCAAGGAACGATTGGTTCGATTATTGAAAGGAAAACGTTACAGAGATCGCTCAAATTGTCGAACCTTACAGGTCTTGTACGATTCCTATACGAAAAAGCATTTCTTCTATACATTGTTATTTGTTGTATAATTAAAAAAGTGCGTAATCGTGTTAATTAACAGAACATTAAGAAATTAGTGAAAACTGATAACAAGAAAAGACATTCAGATTAGGTGGGCATGCCTTCTCACTTTAATAGAGGCATAATCTTTTAATGACATTCAAACATTGCTTGTGATCACTAGGAAGAGTAGGTTTGTCCTGATAAAGCTATTTCATAATTCATTTAGATCTGTGTACATTTGACTATTGGAAGAGGCACAAAATCTAAGAAGCAAATCTTAAATCTTTTACTTTACAGGTATAAAAAACTTTTAATGCTACATATATATTTCTAATAATAATGAGAATGTAGCCAAGAGATAAAGATTTGATGAAGACGTCTTTGGTTTCTTGCAGGTCTCCCTCCCAGCTGTCCCCTTCCCGTCCTCCCCCCTCTCCCACTCTTGATCACCTCCATTGTCTGCACTATTATAGCATTCAGCAATTGGGGACATCAAGAGGTGGACATCATGAGCATCACATAGATCCTGAGGAACTTGTCTCGGCTGACACCACTTTTTTCTGAAGGAGGGGTTATTGTATAGGAAGGGAGGGAAAAACCAACCTACTAGCTAATAAATCCCACACCCTTTAGAGAGAAAGTGCTATTCCTAGCTCATAGTCATTTATTGGGGGACACTTCAGCACCAAAATGACAGAAAAAACCATCATAGATAGATTTTATTAGCCAGGCATATATCGACAAGTAAAGAAGTATTGTAGGGAATGCCCCATATGCCAGAAAAACAGTCATTATCGGCCCTCCTGAGTACTTCTACTTCATCTTTCAGTGATCAAGGAGCCATTCACCAGAGGAGGAAGGGATATCATTGGTCCCCTTCTTCCTTCATGTTGTGCCTATACGTATGTCCTTGTAGTGGTGGACTATGCCACACGTTACCCTGAAGCAGTGGCCCTGCCACAGCCTAACACCACCCACGTAGCTAAAGCCATGATGAGCATTTTTTTGAGGATGGGTTTTCTGAAGTAAATTTAACCGACCAAGGGACTCCCTTCGTTTTGCGCCTGATGAAGCAAGTGTCAACAAATAGGAATTACTCAAATACACACTGCTGCCTATCAACCCCCAAACAGACGGCCTTGTGGAAAGGTACAATTCACCTCTCAAGAGTACCCTCAAGAAACTCCTGTATCTGGAAACCAGAATTTGGTAGGATATGTTAACCCTTGCTCTTTTCGTGATTTGATGTAAAGTCCAGAAGAGCACAGGGTTTTCTCCCTTCGAGCTACTGTTCGGCCGTCAACCTTGTTCCTTGTTGGACATGGCAAAGGAGGACTGGGAGCAAGAGAAGGATGAGTCAAAACCCCTCTTGGAGCATGTACCAGCCTTAAAACCTGCAGATCTGAAGTATAGTGAGAAACAATTTGGAGAACGCTCGACTATCCCAAAAAGCCCAATATGATAAAAATGCAAAGGCCCAGACTTTAGCCATTTGGGACATGGTTCTCCTAATGATGCCCTCATCAGAACACAAGCTGTTAGGTCAGTAGCAAGGGCCATATAAGGTGGTCGAGCAAGTGACTCCTGTCACTTATTGTGTTGAGATCAACCCGGAAAAACAAGGAACTCAGATTTATCACATAAATTTGTTAAAGAAAAGGGAGGGGGGCCTCACCTGTTCTATTTGGTACATCTAGTAAGGATGCCCCATTCTATTCTCAATTTATTGATACAGACCTCGCAACTAACCTGAAACAGGCTCTACAGATCCACTTACAACCCTTGCAGGAGGTGTTCGCCCTTTGTCCTGGCAGGACTGCTTTCCTAGAGCATCCAATAAATACTCCTCCCTGAACGACAGTGTGTTTGAGACCCTACCATATTCCAGAAGCCTCTGAGAAATTATGGAGAAGAGGGTATAGCAAAAGCTACAGATGGGGATTATCAAAGCCTCCTTTAGCGAATAGAATTGGCCTATTATCTTAGTGCCAAACCCGACGGATCTGTCTGCTTTTGTACTGGTTTTAGAGAAGATCATAAAATCTTAAAATCTGATGCATATTCCCTTCCCTGAGTGGACAAGATGAAAGAAAAACTGGGGGAAGTGAGATACATAAGTACACTGAACCTCTGTAAAGGATACTGACAAGTCCTGTTGAGAGAAGTAGGCAAGGAGAAAACTACTTTCACTACCCCTTAGGGTTTATATCATTTCACAGTGTTGCCTTTCTGCCTTCATGGAGCCCCTGCAACATTCCAACAAATGAAGAATTCCATTCTAAAACCCCATGAACAGTACGCTGCCTCCTACATAGACAATATAGTTATTCATAGCTCTTCATGGGAACAGCACTTAACTCACTTACAGGCAGTAATCTATTCCTTGGGTGACAGTGGACTGAAAGTTATTATAGGCAAGAGCCATCCAGCAGCTGAGAAAGTGAAATATTTGGGGTTCCTCTTGGCTGAAGGCCACAGTAGATCTCAGGCAGAGAAAGTTGCAGCCATAGCAAGGGTTTTCCTGCCTAAAATTAAACAAGATTTCCATGCTTTCCTTGGTCTCCTCAGTTATTACAGAAGGTTCATTTCCAGTTTCTCTCACCTGGCTACCCCCTTACCTATCTCTTAAAAAAGCCCAGAAAAACTAAACAAGAACTAAAACAGCCTTCACAAGAAGTCCTTACAGCCTTTCAAACTCTGAAACATTATCTTAGCACAGAACCTGTGCTTACAAGCCCCAATTACACCTGACCCTTCCTTCTCCAAACTGATGCCTCGGGGTGGGTCCGGGAACTGTCCTATCAAAGATTGATGACATTGGAGAGGAACGACCTGTTGTCTACATAGGTAGAAAGCTATTTTCTTGTGAACAGAGCTATTCAGTGGTAGAAAAAGAAGCTCTTGCAATTAAGTGGGCCATAGAAACCCTCAGGTATTACTTGGAAGGACGTGAGTTTTCCCTATACACCGACAATGCTCCCCTTGAGTGGAAGGGAACAACAAACATGTCCTGAGATGCTTTTTAACTTTAAGGTCCTTCTGTCTCTGAACATTCCCTAGAAAAGGGACTGAACATATTAATGCTGACTTCCTCTTATGATATCCCCAAGAATAGTTTCTTACTATTAAGAAAGCAAGGGAGGAGAGATGTGAGCAAGAGCCCTGGGAGTCCCTATACTTACCTAGAGAGAATCCCAAAGTCCTCTCGGCCATCTTGCTTCCCCACCACGATGCCTGCAGAAGAAGACAAGTACCTGGATTAGACCAGGTGAAGACAGGAGAGGGTCACCAACACTAAAAAGGACCACTATATTTTCCAGCCAAGGGGCAGAAGTCCCGTATCTGGGAAACATTAAGGACAGAGCGAGGTAGGGATCAAAAATGCCACATAGAGTGGAAGAGGAAGAGCGTGAGAAGACAAAGGTTCCCAGGGAAAGATGGACGCCAGTGGTGAAGCAGCCAAAGACGCAGAGAGCGAAACCAGAGTTCAGGGAGATGACACCACCAGCCTTGAGGAGTCCCAGGGGACATGGACTGAGGAGTGGTGAACGCCAGGAGAGTTGCAGCGTAGCGGGCGAGTGATCCAAGAAAGGGAGTGGGAGGTATCAGGGGACAAAGACTTGGACGGCATCCTCAGTATTCCTCCCATGAGCACCCGCATTGTTTGTTATAGGGATGTTTATTTGTTTCACAGTGGATATTTGTTCCTTTTTAGTTTTTTTGTAGCACAAGCACAATTCGAATAACAGTGGACGCTTGACCATATAGAAAGCAGTATTAAATGCATGTGGTACAGACAGAGGGTGGGAGAGTCTATCCTAAAGAAGACAAGGGATTGGACTTCTCCAAGTATCCCAGTAGAACGCATCTTAAAATAGAGAGGAGACAAGGTGGGATACATAAGCACAGAGGAGGGTCACATGTGTGGCTTTTTTGGTCTGCTCACATAAAACACCTGTGAGGTGAAGGAGTAGGACATAGCAGTGGGAAATTATGAACCCCTTACTTACTGCTCTTTTCCTTTCTGAAGACCCTGACGACGCCATCCTGTCGAGGAGATACCTAAAGGAAAGAAAGAACATCAACATCAGAAAAAGAGGGAGGAAGAAACAGACTTAAAGCCTAGAACATTACTTGTATATCTCTGTGGCGCCATTAAACTTAACCATTCAGAAATCTATGCAGGCTCCTCTTCCGTTTATTTCCCCAGCCTCCTTCATATGCCCACAAAGCCCAACTGAATAAGGCTATATACATTTCCCTTCTCTCCCCGGCTTGTGTTCTTCCTTCCACTCAACTTTTTCACGTGAGCGTCCTCCATATTGCTTGTAGCAGGGCAGGGAAGTGATATGTTTCTTACTTAGTTGCCATTCACTGGAATAGGCTTCCTCTCTCACTGCGACAAATATCTTAAGTGTCAGTCTTTAAAAAATCAGCTAAAATGTTGGCTGTTCAAATCAGCTAATAACCAGAGAACACTGGCTAATAACAGTTGCACTGTACATAACAACATAACATAACATGACATAACATAACATAACATAACATGAAAGGACCGGATTGCCTGTCTATCTCATCTGCTATAAATCTCAGATATTACCAATAGCTCATGCGTCATGAAGGTCTATTGAGGTCAGATAAGTACCTTGAGTCACTGAAGATAGCACCTGTGATCAAGTGCTCATTTTGAGGTGCAACAATATTGGGAAAACATTTAGGTCTTTCAAAGCTATGACTAGCCCGCAGTCGCCTGAGGATTTCTTTACAAAAAAATCGTGGAATGCCAACCCCTCTTCCTTTGTATTTTTGGAACTGGAATAATACAATTTTTTTATAGTAACAAAATGACACTCTCGTGCAAAGTTCTCCTTGGTAAAAGTTCTTGGGGACTGGACAGGGAAAGAACCTTGAACCTGGAGGATTTACCTGAATGTCTAATAAGTACCTCCTTTTGCCTCCTGCTGGCTCTTACGTAGTTTTTGTTGCCTGGGCTAAAAGCAAGATCTATTCAATGAAAGATCAAAACCCTTCTGTCATGTATGCTCGAAAGGTTTTTTACTGATCTCATAATACTATCAGCTGAATTTACAGGGCTGAGCATGTTTCTCATTCTTAAATTATTTTTGAACTGTATTCTCAAGCTTCTTTCCAAATAGTCCGCTACCTGTACTTCTCGGCTGCATCTACCTTTCAGTATCTGAGTTACATCTGCCTTCTAGCCACAGCCATTCTTTTAGCCATAACCTTTAAGATTATCAAATGTCAGTAAGATACTTTTCCTGAGTTCCATTACAACCAACAGCGACTACATCTTACCTTTTCTAGATTTCAGCAGAAAATACTTCGGGGGATATAAAGAGTAGATCCCTGTTCCCATTGATTCTACAGTATGCTCTCTTCAAAGATGCCTATACTTTTCTATCAACTGGATCACTGGACACATTATTTTACAACTATGGCAATCTATCCAGTTATGTATGCTAATTATGGATCAACATGAAGTTTATGAGGCAGTTCAAGCTCACCCTCGGCTAGAGCATACAATCTCCCCATAAACCTAGATACTGGCATCTCCTCCGGGTCTCTCCAATCCCTCTTCAAAAGCCTCTAAATGACTCAACATATGTGAAATATTGAAAATTCTGGCTTATTAAATTGTATAAATAAGTTTTCACTTCTCGATGGCTGCTTTCCATCTACCAGAAGCTGAAGGTTTTCAGACTTATCATATATTTCCCTTTCGGTCTATCAAACTCATCACCATCCTCAATATCATAACTTGATGACCAGTAAAATTAAATCGTTGAAAGAGTTGCAAGTCCCTTGTGAATAACGTAATTGAGTAACAGAAGAATACTGATTATCCTGCTGTTTATTGAAGGCATCTCAACGAGATGTCAGCAATAAATGTAACTTTCTTTCTGGCGTGGAGCTGCATAAATCCTTGTTTCTATTAGGAAAATATGTCTTGGATTAATCATGATGCCTCCTATCCTCTTGAGGAAGAAGAGGAGGAGATGCATGCTTCTGTTTCATTGTGTGGTTTCTCATCTTCTCAATCAGAAACCAAAAACATACACTCTCTACAGGTTTATATGGAGCGCCACCATTTTGTTGAAGACACTTATCCAAAAAAAGGCCAGTACAATTTGGGCAATTTAGTAAACACTGCTTTATTTTAGACTACCTTATTATATGGTATAGGTCATATTTAATATCAACAATTTGAAATGTATTCCATGCCATTTCAGTAGGCAAAAAATAATGTATACTAAAAGATAAACGGGCAAAACAAACGCCACTTCTGAAAGAAAAAATGATCAATCACGTTCATGACATAAAATAATAAAATAAGGGGTTCTAGTCCTGTTTTGTTTGCCCTTCTGTATCATATCCTAAGGTAGGTCAACTGAGTAATCTTGCCTTCTGCATCTGGTAATAATTCACAATCAGCTCTAACTTGGGCCAATGCAGCATTCTTGTTTTTCACAAAAATCCTGTTCTATTCCCGTCACAGGTCAAGGGACTGCTGAGGGAATCCAAAATACAGGTGCCTCTTTTATAGAAGGCCGATGGAGCTCCCTAAAGTGAAGCTTGCCTGAGCTCCATTACAATTCAATCTTTCCTCTGGACCTACGTGCCATTAAAAGCAAAGACGCCTTAAAACCTGAGTTATCAACTTGTAATTATCTGTAAGCAGGCCTGTGAACAGTTTCAGCGTCTAAAAACTACACAGACCACTGCACTGTGTAAATAAAGAAAGATGCCTCTAGGGCACCAAAAAAAACGAAACTGGACGTTTTAGAATGTGGTACCCATTAGAAATTAGAGGCTGTGAGAGACAGAGAAGAGTGAACCTTTTAAGGGTGACTCCAAGAGATTCAGGCCCATATTTATACTTTTTTAGCGAAGCATTTGCGTCATTTTTTGACGCAAAAAAAAGCGCAAACTTACAAAATACAATTGTATTTTGTAAGTTTGCACTGAATTTGCGTCAAAAAACGACACAAATGCGGCGCAAAAAAGTATAAATATGGGCCTCAGTGCCTCTGCACTGCAGTTAGTAAGTAATAGGACAAAAGGGCAGATTTTCAAGAAAGTGGCTCATTGGTCCCTTTTCTTGCGTCCCCCTACTTCCTCCTAATGACACCATGGTTGCCCTGTATTTAGAATAAGGAGCAACATGGCAGTTGCTAGCACAATACTGTCAACATTTTTTACTCTATTGTGGCGCTTTGCTGCACTAGCGTCAAAAAGTTTGACACTAGTGCAGCAAAGCACAGTGAGGCCCATAGGTTACTATGGGTACATCATGTTAACACCAGCTCTTAGCAGGTGTCAGAAACAATGGAAGAATTCTGCAGTGAAATCTTGTAAATTTCACTGCGCCATTTTTTCAGGCTTCCCTGCATCGGAACGCCTGGTGCAGGCATAATGTGGCGCAAAGGTTTACAAAGTGCTACAACACAAGTATTGGTCCCCTTTGTAAATCTGGCGCGGGAGAAAGGCCACCTTAGTGTAAAAAAAAATTATACTAGGACAATGCAAGGTGGTGTGAGAGGCTTGTAAATATGCCCCAAAGTGTGCGAGGGAGGAGGTAATATTTAGTGCAGAACAAATTTGAGGGATATGCAAACAAAGTACTCAAACTTTTGATTTCTTTCTAAATTTGTTGTGTAAGAGTATAGGCCAAGACATGTTTCGTGATACCCAATCGCTTCCTCATGGTCACATAAATATTAGGCCTCTCCAGTTTATGATTAACCCTACAAAATCAACAATAGATAAGGAGCAGGAAATAGTACATTAACATTATGACACATTGAAATTAAAAGATACTGTGTAATTCTATCAATTCTAACAATATACATATATTTTCAGATTATCCCGTCTACCTCCACAGATAAATCTAGCATATTAATAGAAATTCGATACATATGCGATTATGTAAACCATAGTTAAAAAGCATCATTTTTAAATTTTATGTCATTAAAATAACCACCAAGAACAAAATATTTTGTCGTAGGACTCCCATTGTGGTAACAAGGCTGATGAATTTTTGGCGACAGCACCACCAAGCGTGGGGGACTACGCCTGATCCCACACTGTGTGACAGCTTTTGGCCTAACCCTTCCGGGTAGCTAGTAGCACCTCACTAGTACCAGAGGTAAAAGTGATTTGTGGCAGCCTATTGAATGACACTCTAAGACTCCTCAGGGAAGCTGTGGTACAACAGATTGTACCCCTTTCTCTCAGTTATACAAGTCTCATACATGCAGAGACAAACAGAAGCAGGATTTGGTTCAATAGGTTTTATTTAAGGAACTGCGTTCTATGTAAAAATGCATGAATTGCGATTATGAGGATAATGAAGCACAACACTATTACAACAGTGACCAGGAAAGTGAAACACAGCAAAAGTCCCACCATATTGTCACAATAGTGTATCTAATATCTAGGCCTGGGCGGAGCTCACGGAGTTCCATTTCACGGAATTCTGCGGAGTTACTTTAAAACTCCATGGAATTCCGTGAAGGCGGAGTTCCGTGAGTGGCAGAGTGCCACTGCTGCCTCCCCTTCAGTGCCCTAGTGGCACTCTGTCCTGAATGCGTCTGATCTCGGAAGCACTAAGCAGGGTTAGCCATGCCTGACCCAGCTTAGTGCTTTAGAGATCGGGCGCATTCAGGACAGGACTGTAGACAGCAAAAGCTGCAGTTTCAGGCATCTTGTGCACTGGTCGGCCCGGCCATGTGCATACAGAAGAGAAAGGAAAATGAGGGACCTACCTGGGTCCAGTTTGACTCCAGGGTCCCCGTTGCCACTTGCCAGTAGCCTGGCTCTCTGACTCCCTCTGCCCCCTGCTCCCGGGCCTGGCTCGGGATGCTGGCATAGGGAGGCCTGGAGGATCTGTAGCTGGCAGCAGCTCCCTGCCTCCGATGTTGGGCCGAGAGTGCACACTGCAGCCCAGTTATGGGCCACACAGGACAAGTGCAGACTGTCTGCGCTTGCACTGTGTGGCCCATAACTGGGCTGCAGTACGCAAGCGGTGAGCTCCGCTCCGCTGGTGGGGCTCGCAGAATTTGTGGTTGAACTCTTCACTCCAAGCGGAGCACAGAGTGCCAAAATCTCTGATAGCTCTGCCAGCAGAGAGGAGCTAACCGCCCACCCCTACTAATATCCCTACCAACACTACTAAGATTCTATATGAGAGGAAATAGCACTGGTAACCCTAATCCACCCATCTAGTCCCTGGGTAGAAACCCCAAATCCCATAGCTGTGCTCAGAGGTATAGAAGAGCCTTGGAGTGAGCACAGGATGAAAATGTGGTGTAAAGAAATGAATAACTAATTCTACATGGAAGGGCAACTTATACAAATAATAAAACATCACCACTAAAATTAATCCTTGCTAAAATAATAAGAGGATAAAATGGCAAGTAACTAGGTGAGAGGGCACAGGCATCAGACCCAATCGAAAAGAAATGAGCCTACATAAATGCTAAAATAACCTCACAACACCTTCCCCATTGTTGCTTCGAGAGTGCCAAGTTCTATAATAAAAATGTAACATACTGCTAAAATCCCTATGCCTACAACAATTCTTATTAAAAGCAAGCTAGAAATGTACATAAAAGGAGATAATGATGTCCACGTTGACAAGCTGGACAGACCAAAATTCAATCCAAATTCAAAAGGTCAGTTTAGAAGTTTATAAAAAACATTCCATCAAATTAAAGCCAAATGTCAGACAATCAACAATAATCATGGTCCTTTAAAAAATCGCCAGTGTCATCAATTGTTTTGAATTCAGGAAAGATTTACCTTCGGCAGGTGACAAATTAATCAGTTTGTTGACAAAGAAAGTGAGGGAGCACTCATGTTCCATTGCCTCAGCCATACCTCCGACTGAGGAGACAGAATTCTGTGCAGTGACAGGTGTTGTAGTACCATGAGGCACTTGATCCATAAAGGGAAGCTCAGAGGAAGCTTCTCATAGCAACCGCAATCTCAATGTGCACATCTGGTAATGAACCCTCATAGAGAGCATCAACAGCCCTGCATCCAAAGAAGGTCCGCGCTGCATAGCAAGAATCACTTCCGGTGCACGTTCAAATGGGCACCACAAGCATCGAAAGACAGGCTGCACACAATTCACAACCGGTCTGAATGACAAAAACCAGTTGGACTCCAGTTCTTCCAGGCTTGGTGCTCTGAAATACTGCATCATGCGTTCATGCGTCCTCCTCATGCATTCATGCATCCTACTTTTTGAGATGGGGCAGCCACTGTGATGAAACAATAGCAACAGCAAGATACCGCCAATTAATGGCAAAGTTAAATGGAATCCCCCAAAACACTCGAAAATATTGAGTGTATGGCTAAATGTATTATTCCAAATACAGATTGGAAGGTGCTGACAAAACCAGAACCTACAGCCTTAAATAAATGTACAATCCCAGTGGTGTTAGATGCATTGAAAATGTGACATGTTAGTTCAACAAAATGTTTAGGAGGGTTGGTATTTAAAAGGGACTGCATCTCTCGATTACCTCACTACTTGGAGATCATTGGTCCCGCACGCAGAGCCACGTGTTTTTGAAAAAAAAAGAGCTTTCAGTCTGCGCAGCTTGTCAACATTTACATTTGAAGTTGCAACGTGAGGTCACATTTCTGCTACTTTTATCTCCCACATGGGGGAAAAACATTTCCACAACAAGTCACAATTTGGGAGACCAAAACTACGTAGGCAATTCCGGCTCACATTTCACAACAGCTTTCTCCATTCAGTATCACATAACTCCCATTCAAGAGTACCTGGAACACCAGATGAATCAAAAGGACAGGAACACCATTCAGATAACAAGGTAAATATACAGCTGAAGCATTACATTCTCTGTGCAAGGACAGCTGTTTACAAATCATCGAAAGACTTACAGAAGTCTTGCATTCGCTTCTGTTAATAAAGACCTCTTTCATGCCATTGAAACATTTGTACGTAAAGGGTAGCTCCCACACCTCATGGATGTAACTATCTCCTACTTTTTCAAATCTTCCTCCTGGAATGTGCTTCAAACACAAGTTGAACTGAAGAGTTGAAATGGGCAGATTAGTACCCCTATGTAATAACCAAACTGCAGATGGCATTTCTGCCACAGTGAAAGGCAACTTTTCTAACTTTTTGATGTTTAACATAATATAAGTTGCTTCTTTGTTAGCCATTTTTTGTTGCTTTCACATCAAATTAAACCCAGAGAAGAGGTCCCTGGAGCTGACTTGTTGCCAGGGTACACAACCACTTTTCAGAACTTGTAATGTCCAAACTAACTTCATAATGAACCTAAGGTGACTATTTGTGGTGTAAAAATGACATATCTCTTTGTATGATGTCAATTGCAGATGAAACAATATTGTTTATGGTGTAAAGGCGGTTGGGAAAAGTTTTCATAGCATTATCTACAATGGCTAGAGCTTTCTAGAAGTTTCACTGATCTATTTGCCTCAAGCAGGCGGTGGCTTCTTTTTGTGAAAGTTTCCAAATTTCGTTATATATTGCATTTGAGAAGCACTCTGTGTGTGGTTTTCTAGGACCTAACAAGAAATCTTGTATGTCTGCATTTTCTGACAGGCGGCTAAGGTGTTCTTTAACGGCTGCTAATGTGGAAGATTTCAACTATTGTTGACATAGTTTGCCCAAGCTGTATGTGGAAATGATACCGGAGTGTTGTTGTGAGATGTAATGAGCGTCATGACTACTTGCTCTAAAACCACCTAAGGAGTTTACAAAATGCGAATGACAACCATTTGTGTCCACTGGCCACAATAACCACCCGTTTGGACCTAAGTGTTAAATTAAATGCTCCATTTTGGAACCATCTGTTGAGCTGTTCTTCAGTGACATTTAAAATATTTTGCCATTTGTCAAATTTAGCTGGGGATGGAATACTGGGCGCATTCAATTCCTTAATCTTTGCTAAGCCTAAACAACTTTTTTGTTGTACAGTTTCATTTAAAAATGAAATTTGCAACTAAATAAGACATGCTGTAAACGCAACGTCTCATCCCTGTATTTCCCAATTTCTAGTTCCAAACTGACAATTGACTTCACCCAATATTCATAGCCTTCAATAGCCAACTGAGAAACAAAGGAATCAGAATAAATTCATTTGGTATCTGTTAACAGTACATTCTTCAATTTCGTAGGAGGCAGTTTAAAGTAATAAGACTCACCATTTTTAACACCATGCCCAGTAAAATATACAAACTTTTCTGCATATGTCCACTGGTGGAGTGGACAATGTTCACATTGTGCGTACATGTAAATAATTCTCGGGGTGCTGGCTTTCTGTATAAAATTATGGTAATAGAACATTTCACCATAGTTTGCTGTTGTTAGGTAAACATCTTCACTTTCAAACACAGTATAGTATTTAAGCTCCGGAAGCATTGAATCAACTGTTTTTACATCCCAATTACCAGAAATCACCCAGGTATTATTTATTATACAATTCATTGAAACTTTAAATATATATGGAATTTGAATCATTTCCGCCGGCCTGAATATATCAAAGGGAACTTTATCCCAAACAATCCCATCAGGAATTGGAATAGCTAAAATTTTTACTAGGGGCAAGTCTCTTCTGACTTTATGTGAGGGTAGGTAAGGTTTCAAAACCTCATCCACCAGTTTACCAGCAGAACGTTCAGGAAGATAGTACCCATGTATCAGCAAAAAGAAAAAAAATGATAAACTCAATCCAAAGAAGGAAGGAAACCACAGTTAACAGAACCCATAGATAACTCCATGGATAAATCAAAGAGTTAGTTTTAAGCCAGTTGAATAGTTTACGTGCTCTTGATACAGGTGCAGTTGAAGATGCTGAAGAATTTGACAAAGAATCGTTGATGTTGGCAAATATCTAGAAGCAGTTTGTGCAAACACTAGAGCCAGTGTCGGAGAAGGAGAATTGGCAGATGTATCCGTTGATGGTTGATAATAAACAATTCTATCCATTTATGTATAGTTAGAGAAAAATATCTCAGAACTTTGGACATCTCTTGTCGATGATGTAGAGACAGGTACTAATGAAATGTCATTTTCCACCCTCCCCTAGCTCGGGAAGTCTCATCACTGTTGGTTAAATTTTGAAGAGGCACATCCTGACTAGTTGTGAGAGGGGTTTGGGAACTGCCCAGGAGCCTTCGTGGTCTACTGTGTAGGACTGGCCACATAGTGTAACTTGACATTGTCAATTGATACAAAGTGGTTTTCTTTGGAACTAGGCTGCGGTTGTAGAGTTACAGTTCTGGTATTGTATATTCCCAGGACTGGAACCAGTGTTCAATATGCAGGTCAAATTCCTTTTTGCAGCAATTTTTTCATGCACTAGATCCCCAATTTTTGGAATCCAGCCAGTGGATGTTGTTGGTGAATCCCTCATTCCCAAGGTGGCAGCACATTCAGATAAGTTTTCATCACAGAACTGTTCCAATTCCCGCAAGACAGTGACACATTCATTTATGTCAAAAGATGTGTCTGCCACCACTGCGCCAGGGCTATTAGGGTCTGGGACATACATAGGTATGCTGAACAGAACCTCATGTGGAGTGCGCCCTCCCAAGGACCTTCTTTACATGTTATTCAGTGCTCTCTGGACTCTTTATAGGTGATTAAGCCAACTACGACCAGTACCTAGTACTCTTGCTATTAAGGATTGCTTTAAGTCTCGGTTTTTCCACTCCACCACTGCATTACCTGCAGGATGATGGGGAGACCAGATTGGAGTTCGACACCCATTGTCGCCATGATGCCCCAGAATGCCCTTGAGGCAAAAGCAGGGCCCTGGACCAAATGGAATGCTGCAACCACATATATCTAGATGAAGACTTGTAAATCTCTAATCTTAATCTTTAATAATAGGTTGAGCATCAGCTGATCGCTGTGGCCATACCCATAGAAATCTGGAACAAGAATCAACAGTGACTAAGATGTTTTTGTATGCACCATCAGGTGTTAGGGGACCACAATAGTCCAGGTACACACATTGTAGTGGTTTGTTAGAAATTAAGAGGTGTGTCTGCGGTGGGTGTTTCATGGTGGACTCTCTTACTTGTTGTTAGATGTCACAACTAAGAACATACTGTCTGGCCTGTTTGTATAGGCCACCCTTAGCATTTCTTGATTAATTAAATTGTAGTTGCCACACATGCATGGGCAGAAGTAATCCCTTCATGTGCTGCTTTTAATCTGTGGTCTTGGTTGGGGATCAAACGATCACCCACCCATGGTATGGTTGCGAATGTAACATTTTGAGAGCTTAGATGGTAGGAATATTTGGTGGGATACACCTTTGGCAAGGGGTTGCTTTCACAGCAGCCAGTGTTTCATCATCAAACCTTATCCTAGAATGAGTAATCACAGCAAGAGAAGCTGTGGCTATTGCTGACTTGGCTGCTTCATCAGCCAAAGTGTTTTCTGCAATGTGTATTCCTACACGCTGATGGCCAATTGTATGTACTACATGGGTATTTGGTAGCATTTCTTTCAGATCTGCTACCTTCCCCACAGAAGTCTTAGTTTGATGGTGTCCTTTTTAAATCTCTAATCCCATTTTGGGGCCAATAAATGCAGATATTCGTTAAAGGACTGGACACAATAATACAAATCACACGCAATGAATTTTAGAAGTTCAGGATCTGTATGTTCCAGTGCCAATAATAGAGCCTTAAGCTCTACTATTTGTGCAGTGCAGTCCTTAAGGCCTGTGTGAATGTCTTTTGGGAGTGGAACTTGCCATCCCGCATGAATCCACTCACAGCAGCGCAGGCAGCAGAGTATTGTTGTTTGGTGCCTATGGCTGGTTGTGCATAACTATCAGTATGAATATTCATTTGGTATTGATCAAGAGGGAAAATGGTTGTAGGTTTTGTGTATTCAAGTTCATATTGAAGGAATTATTGGATCTGAAGTTTTGGATCAAAAACATATTCAGCATCAGTGGCAGTCAGAGAGGTGGCCCATTGAATCCAACGTGGATGTGATGCTTTTGCATTTGGAACGCTAGCTTTTGTGACAGCCTCCAAGGCTGGTATTGGGATCACAACAACAATGCATTTCTCCTGGGCCAGAAGTCTCTCTTTTATGACAGCCATCTGAACAGCAGTTATAATTTTCTCAGTGGGAGGAAAGCGTTGTTCAGTTGTGGAATACAAATGTGATTTGTATGCCATGGGGACGGTAATACCTTCATTGAATGTTACCTAGGTGAACCCAATGGCACCAGCAATTACTCTGATGACCAAGTTTGTTTTGTTGTCTTGTGCATGTAGATGTTTTGCTTAAAGCATGTCTTGCTATAAAGCTGTGAGAATGCGTGCGTGTTCAATTGTCCAATATTTACTTGAAATGTCTGGACGCATCAAGTCGTGAAGTGGTTTTATGCATTGTGCATAATCTGGGATGTATGTTCTGCCAAAATTGAAAAAGCCCAACAATGATTGTAGCTTTTTGATAGTATTTGTGGTTGCAATTGTGCACATTTTTCTAGCAAGTGCGGCATCAGGCTCTTTCCTTTGTCCTTGTATCTCAAAAATAGTACACTGAAAGGCAATTTTTGTTTTCTTGAAGCAAAATTTGTAGCCTATTTCAGCCAAGCCCAACAGCTGTCTTAGGTGTGCTACCAGGTCGTCATCTGTTAGGTAAATGTCACCCACAGAGGAAAACGTCTCAGAGTCAATTTCCTATGATATGGATGTCACACATGCTGAGAACAGTCCAGGACTGTTCTTATACCCTGGTGGGAACGTTTTCTTTGCAAGCCTAGCGCACTGAAGGCCGTCACATCCCTGTTTTCAGGTGCTGTATTTTGGCAGAACATACCATTGGAAATATCCAAGGTTGTTTTGTGTTTTTTGCACACTAAGGTGGTCATTACAACCCTGGCGGACGGGGTTAAAGCTGCGGTAATACCGCAAACAGGCCGGCGGACAAAAAAATGGAATTACGACCCTGGCGGAAACCACCAACAAAGACAGCCACTTTAACACATCGCCCGCCAGAGCAGTACAGACAAACAGCGCGGCGGTCACCGCCAACAGACAGGTGGAAGACAATGCACCGCCCACACTATCACAACACACCAATCCGCCACCTTTTCCGGGGCGGATTCACCGTGGATAAAAACATGGCAGAAACAGCTTTTGCAATGGGAAAACGCTCACCTCAACACATCCCACGAGGACTCCATGGACCCGGAACTACAAATCTTACCTGCCCTTGCATTCCTGCTCATCTACGACCAACAGCGACGTAGGCGCAGAACATACCGGTGAGTACTGCACCTACGACACAGGGGAGGGGGGAGGCAAAAGTTACGGGGACACCCACCAAACACCCCCACCCCCACCCTCGCATATTACAACATACACACCAATGCAGTCACAAAAATCACGGTAACAACCCACAACCCCCCCGGAAGAATGCAATGACAAAGCGAATAGCGCCCAAACTTTGTATTTAGCCAATATACAACTCATTAAAAAATATACGGATATATATCACGAAATCTGTCAAAAAAAAATATACAAAACAAGAAGTAGTGCAGATATGTACACAACAATGTCCGTGCACCAACAGTCCAAAAATGCATGGGCGACGCCCACAATAGATACCTGACCAAAATCCGAGAGAACACTGCCGGGGCATCAGATAGAAACACTACAGGCACCTCAGGGGGAAGGGAAGGGGGGGCACCTCAGCCACATGAATGCGAAGCCAGATCCAGGACGGGGCTCCATGCCCATTGATGTATCCTGGGGAGTGCAAAGCCACAGTCTCTCAAGTCTCTACAGTGGGTGGGTTGCCCACTGTGCCATCCTGGGGAGTGCAAAGCCACAGTCTCTCAAGTCACTACAGTGGGTGGTTTGCCCACTGTGCCATCCTGGGGAGTGCAAAGCCACAGTCTCTCAAGTGTCTACAGTGGGTGGGTTGCCCACTATGCCATCCTGGGGAGTGCAAAGCCACAGTCTTTCAAGTCTCTACAGTGGGTGGATTGCCCACTGCCATATCCTGGGGAGTGCAAAGCCACAGTCTCTCAGGTAGATGCAGGTCTCCACTGGTTCTGGAGGGGGACTGGTGCCCAGACTGGATGAGTCTCCCCGTGAAAGTACCTGTCCTGTTACTGTCCCAGCTGCACATGGGAGAACGATGCCTGATGTGCCGGACTATTCATACCCACACGGTCTTTGCCCTGTTCAGCGGTCTTCACCATGGCCGTCTTGGCCTTGTTCAGCTGTGCTTTGCCATGGCTGCCTATGGACTGTTCAGCGGTGCTTTGCCATGGCTGCCTATGGACTGTTCAGCTGTGCTTTGCCATGGCGGTCTTTGCCCTGTTCAGCGGTCTTCACCATGGCGGTCTTGGCCTTGTTCAGCGGTGCTTTGCCATGGCTGCCTATGGACTGTTCAGCGGTGCTTTGCCATGGCGGTCTTTGCCCTGTTCATCGGTCTTCACCATGGCGGTCTTGGCCTTGTTCAGCGGTGCTTTGCCATGGCTGCCTATGGACTGTTCAGCGGTAGCCTAAGATGGCGGTTCAGATACTGACATTGGTGTGTGGCATGACGTTCCATCATTGCCCAGCGGGGCTGTGAGATTCTGGACCCTCCTGGGCTGTGACTCCGGCGGTTGCGGAGGTCTCCTGACCAGTAACGATACTTGAGCTCTCCTGGGCTCTGACTCTGGCGGTGGTCTCCTGACCAGTAACGAGGGTGCTGGCGGTTGTGTCTGGACCGCCGTAAATGATGGCGTACTTCTCCGCCGTGACACTCACAACATGTTGGGGAGACTTCCTCAGGACCTTCCCCACCTTCTTTTGAGTTACAGATGACTCACCAATTGCCTTGGCTCCCATTTCACTGTTTGTACCACCAGGAGTCTTGACACGGTCCCGTCGTCCAATCTCCAATTTCGGAGCCTTCACAGGGGGTGGGCTGACAGTGCCTTGGCTCCGGGTCCTACTGCCTGCCCTGGTGGACGGGGCACTCCAAAAACCTGGAACACGCACCACTGGTACTGGAGGCATTTTGGCTGAGGTGCTACGACGGGACTGATGAATTGGAGGGGGGGGGGGGTGGGGGCAAAAAGGTCAATTTGACATAGGGACAGTTTCTGACATACACTGGGATGGGTAGTTGGAGGGGCTCTGGGAGTGGAGGAAGAGGAGGTGGTTGTAGGAGGTGTCACTTTAGGTGTTTTGGGTGCAGGTGCAGGTACTGGAGGCTGTCGTGAGGTGGATGGATGTTGGATGAGTGATTGCCAGCGTTTGTGTACTTTGGGAGGGGGCATCACAGACACACTGGGAGAGGACAGAGGGGACGTGTATATGGCAGTGGAGGTGGTGAGTGCAGGTGAGCGGCTTGTGGTGCTGGGTGTCCTGGTGCGAGTCCTAGTGCCTGTAGATGTGGTGCATGCAGGTGTGTGTGTAGACGAGACTGGGAGGGAGGAGGGAGAAGAGGAGGAGGGGGACACAGTGGAGACAGTGGATGTTGCTGTGTCTGTATGCGTCTGATGATTGTGTGAGTGCTTGTGGTGAGTGTGGTGCCTATGTTTGCTTGAGCTACTTTTGGGTGCTGACTTGTGTGCATGCTGGTCTGTAGGTGTGCTTGGGATGGGCTGGGGTACAGGGGATTGGGTATGGGTGGAGGAAGTTGGAGGGGGGAGGCTGGACACAGGGACAATGGCTGCCATCAGTGCTGAGGCCAGAGATTGCAGGGTTCGCTGAAGGACAGCCTGACCAGAATGAATGCCTTCCAGGAATGCATTACCGTGTTTCAACTCTCGTTCTACACCCTGGATGGCATTCATGGGTAGACTGCCCAACAGTGAGTGACCTGAGGAGGTCAATGGCCTCCTCACTGAGGGCAGCAGGGGTGACAGGGGCAGGGCCTGAGGTGCCTGGGGCGAAGGTGATGCCCACCCTCCTGGGTGAGCGGGCACGGGGCGAACGCTGAGGGGCTGCTGGGAGGGCAGTGCTGGTAGGGGAGGTGGCGGCTGTACCTGTAGAAGTGGGGCGCACAGATGGTGCCGCCACCACAGGGGAGCTCCCATCGGGGGACGAGTCCGTATCGCTGTTTGGTGGTCCTGTGGCCGACGTGAAGCTCCCCTCGCCCTCCGTCCCACTGGTGAAATCAGAGTCTGTGGTGTGGCCCTCCATGGCCATGTGGGATGCAGCTCCCTCGTGCTCCGGTGCCACTGTACCTCCGCCTGATGATGCTGATGTACAGAAGGACAGGGAGAGCAGAAAAAGGGTGGAGACAGAAGAAAGAGAGTTTTAGTGCATGGCATACCGCTACCGTTGGCGGACAAGACAAACGCAGCAGCCCCCTGCATTACGCCGTGCTCCTGCCCTCTGCACATGCAATTCCTGGGAAATGGGCTACATGGCAATGGTAGACATCTGCCCACATGGATGGCAAAGGGGCAACTATACATCAATTTGCCTTTTTTTTTAGCTGTGGTAGAGTGCCACATGGCCTACATAACGGAGGGGCCTTGCCTACCTAACTCGCCCTGGCCTAGGGACACCCACAGCCCACCACCCCCACCCACCCAGCTCCACAGGACGCAAAGTCCATTGCATGAGGTTGAACTCACCCCCTTGTGTCTGCTGTGATGTCCTTAAGCGCCCATCCAACTCCGGGTAGGCCACCACCAGGATCCGGAACATCAGGGGGGTCATGGTGCGACGGGCACCCCTCCCACGTTGGGAGGCCATCCCCAGCTGAGCCTCCGCCGTCTTCTTGCTGCAGCGGCGAATGTCCTCCCATCTCTTACGGCAGTGGGTGCCCCGTCTCTGGTGGGCCCCCAGGGTCCGGACCTCCTTGGCGATGGCATGCCAAATGTCCCCCTTCTGGTGGGTGCTGACCTACATGACATGCACAAGGAAAGAGGAACAGTCATTACCTACTGCACCGTCGTTGTAATTGGCCCCCTCCCACCCAGGCCTAGCCCATACAATGTGCTCCCTGTGTACTAACCTGTTGGTCTGGAGGACCGTAGAGTAGCGTGTACTGGGGGAGGACCCCATCCACAAGTTTCTCCAACTCCTGTGCAGTGAAGGCAGGGGCCCTTTCCCCAGACGCAGCAGCCATCGTCGCTTCCAGACCGAGGTCACAGCAGCACTAGCAGTGTAGGTCCTCTCCTGTCGAAGGTCAGGTATCTAGTGATTGAACAGATAGAAAATGGTGGTGACGTCCGCGGCGGTGACGTTCGCGGCGGTGCGCATCATCACCGCCAGCGCACCCGTTCATTGGCTCCTGGGACCCATAGGGTCCAATGTTAACCAATGCAGCATTGCGCCGCGCTCTACGACCGCCTACCGCGATGGTGTGCAACGCCAGCGCAGTTACCCCACAATTCCATTGTCCCATTTTAGAGGTCAGGAAGCCGCCATTTCAGGGTCCCACATGGCTTAATTTACTACTGCGTCACACATACCGAGGCCTACACTCAAAACCTTTCCCGGATGGGTTAATTGTCTGGTGTAGTCTTGTGTATGACTGTGGGTACATACCTGGAGGAATGCTGACAGTTTTTTCGCTGTTGTCCTTCTCAGGCACCGTCAGTTGGGACAAATTGGAAGATGGCGGAATCTCCCGGTGTACCGACCGCTGGTGGACCTGTTGACAATGGAAGAGCGACATGTCATCGTGACCTTCCGGTTTGACCGTGCCACAATCCGGGAACTATGTACCCAGTTGGAGCCTGACCTGATGTCACCAATCCGCCATCCGACTGGAATACCCCCTGACGTGCAGGTGCTGCCAGTGCTCCATTTCTTAGCAAGTGGGTCTTTTCAGACAACAGTGGCCATGGCATCAGGGATGTCCCAGCCCATGTTTTCCAACGTCTTGTCCAGAGTGTTGGCTGCCCTGCTGAAACACGTAAGGAGATACATCATTTTCCCTGAGGTGGCGGATTTGCCTACAGTGAAAGGTGACTTCTATGCCCTTGGACATATCCCCAACGTCATAGGTGCCATTGATGGGACCCATGTAGCTCTGGTCCCCCCGCAGGAATGAGCAGGTGTACAGGAACCGGAAGAGTTATCATTCGATGAATGTCCAGATGGTCTGTTTGGCAGACCAGTACATCTCGCAGGTAAATACAATGTTCCCTGGCTCAGTGCATGACGCCTACATCCTGCGGAATAGCAGCATCCCTGATATGATGGGTGAACTCCAGAGGCACCGTGTATGGCTATTGGGGGACTCTGGTTACCCCAACCTGTCCTGGCTACTGACCCCAGTGAGGAATCCCAGGACCAGGGCAGAGGAACGCTACAATGAGGCCCATGGGAGGACTAGGAGGGTAATCGAGCGGACCTTCGGCCTCCTGAAGGCTAGGTTCAGGTGCCTCCATATGACAGGTGGGTCCCTATTCTACTCACCGAAGAAGGTGTGCGACATCATCATCGCCTGCTCCATGCTCCATCACTTGGCATTGCGACGCCAGGTGCCTTTTCTGCAGGAGGATGATCCAGATGACGGTGTTGTTGCAGAGGGGGAGCCTGTGGAGCCTGTGGACAGTGATGAGGATGAAGCTGATGAAGATGAAAACGACAACAGGGAGTCAGTCATACAGCAATATTTTCAATGAGACACAGGTGAGTACAATTTCATGTTTCACATTATATTACATCTCACACGTCTACCTCTATCCTGTACCTACATTTCACTCCCTATTTGTTAACTGAGTAGTCCCCTTCCATTTCAGTTTCACTAATGTGTTGACCTACGTGTCAACAGCTTGCACCCTTGAAAGGCTTGTGATGTGTGACATAGGTATGTTGACCTTCCAATGGCTAACCTTTTTTAACACTGTAATTGACAATACAAAGTTCACAATCATTGACTGACTCCAATATTATTGAGGGTTCAAGGGTGTTTATTGAAGTGCGTAAAAATGTAGGGGGGTTGTGAAATGGGGAGAGGTCATGGTGGAATAATGTCCATGGCAGAGTCCAGTCTATTAGTCTCACAGGTACATTGCACATCTGGCCATTGGAAGTGGAGCTGGGGCAGTTCCAATCTGGACAGGGTAACAAAGTGGGACAGTGGGGGGACAATCAAGGTAGTCTTATTTCCTGGCGGGGGTCTTGCCATCTTGCTGTGTCCTGTTCCTGGATCTCAGGGCCCGCTTGCGTGGTGGTTGTCCGTCTGCAGGGGGTGGGGTGCTGGTGTGGTGGTCCTGTGGCCGGGCCTCCTGTCCACTAGCGCCGGCGGAGGTGGTGGGCAGTTCGTTGTCCTGGCTAGTGTCAGGGGCCCCTTGGAGTGCCACGGTGTCCCTCAGAGTCTTTTGAATGTCCGTCAGCACCCCTACGATGGTGCCCAGGGCGGAGCAGATGGTCCTGAGCTCCTCCCTGAACCCCAAATACTGCTCCTCCTGCAGGCGCAGGGTCTCCTGCAACTTGTCCAGGACCGTTGCCATCGTCTCCTGGAAGTGGTGGTATGCTCCCATGATGGAGGATAGGGCCTCGTGGAGAGTGGGTTCCCTTGGCCTGTCCTCCCTCTGTCGCACATCAGCCCTCCCAGTTCCCCTGTGTTCCTGTGCCTCCGTCCCCTGGACCGTGTGCCCACTACCACTGCCCCCAGGTCCCTGTTGTTGTTGGGGTGGTGGGTTAGTCTGGGTGCCCTGTAGTGGTGGACACACCGCTGATTGACCTGTCCTGGGTAGGGAGGTATGGGTCCGCTGGGTGGGTGCTGTGCTGGTGTTCCCAGAAGGTGGCAGTTCGGTGTTGGGGTGTGGCTGGGCAAGGGGAACTGACTGTCCTGAGGCCCACGATGGTCCGGGCTGGTCATCAAGATCCAGTAGGGCAGAGCTGCTGTCGTCACTGTGGGCCTCTTCTGGGGGTGGAGTGGTGTTGTCTGGACCCTCTGGTGTGGTGACTGTCCTTCGGGTTCCTGCAGGGGTATGAGAACATGATTATTGCATGTGTGTGTTTCATGGTGTGCTATGGATGGGTGTGCGTGAACCCCAGTGCAGGCATTCCTGTGTGGGGGCTTGTGTGGTGATGGTTGGGGGGTGTTGTGGGTCTGTGCAGTGGGCATGCTTTAGTGATGGGTGTCCATGCTTAGTTTTGTCATGCAGGTCTTGGGGTTGGGATGGGTGGTTGGTGTTATGGGTAGATTAGTGAGGAGTTAGGGTGATAGGGGAGGGTGTGAGGGTTGGGGTGTGTGATAGCATTCAGGTAGGGTGGGGGATATGATAGTGAAGATTAGACTTACCAGTGTCCGTTCCTCCGACGACTCCTCAGAGGCCCTCAGGATGCAAGATGGACAAGACTTGCTCCTCCCATGTAGTTAGTTGTGGGGGAGGGGGTGGGGGTCTGCCGCCAGTCCAATGTACCGCGATGTGGTGCCTGGATACCGTTGAACGCACCTTCCCCCGTAGGTCGTTCCACCTCTTCCTGATGTCCTCCCTATTTCTTGGGTGCTGTCCCACAGTGTTGACCCTGTCGACTATTCTTTGCCATAGCTCCATCTTCCTGGCTATGGATGTGTACTGTACCTGTGCGCCAAATAGCTGTGGCTCTACCCTGATGATTTCCTCCACCATGACCCTGAGCTCCTCCTCGGAGAAGCGGGGGTGTCTTTGGCGTGACATGGGGTGGTGTGTGTGATGTGTGGGGTGGTGTATGTGTTGATGAGTGTGGTGGGTGTAGTGGTATGTGGTGTTTTGTGCGTGGATGTTGTGTGGGTGATGGTGTAGTGTGCCTCTGTGTGATGGTGTTATCTATTCTGTGCTGTCTCTCTCTGGCCTTCGTCTCTAATTTGTGGTCGTAGGGGTTTGTGGGTGATGTGAGTGTGTGTTTTATATTGTATTGGATGTGTGGGAGTGGTGTTTGTATGTGTATCAGGTGTGTGTATTTTGAATTGTCCAATGTGGCGGTGTTTTGGAGATGTGTGTGTATTTTGAGCGCAGCGGTGTGTACCGCCAATGGAATACCGCGGTTGAAAGACCGCCGCGTGGATTCGTGGGTCGTAATAGCATGGGCTTGTTTCTGTTGGCGTGGAGGTGGAGGATTTGTTTCCGCATATTTATCGCTGACCTTTGGTGTGGCGGACTTGTGTGGGTGTCTGGATTTCGGCGGATTCCGTGATGTGTGTCATAATAGCTGTGGCGGTCTCCCGCCGCCGCAGCAGTGTATTGGCGGTCTTCGGCACGGCGGTAAGCGCCTTTTACCGCCAATGTTGTAATGACCCCCTAAATTGTTGATAAGTGCTGTGCTGTGTGCATTTTGTATATTACGTGCTTGTGTGACTGTTTAAATGAGTGTAATCTAAGGCTTTTTGGTACCAATGGTCTGGCTTACTATAGGGAACAAAGGGTTGTTCATTGGTGGTATGCAGGGCTCTATTACACCCTGGTATTCAAGTTGTGGTAGTGTTTCTCTCACTGGTGCTTTAGCTTCATGTTTAATGGGGTACTATGGTTGTGGTGTCGATCTTACCGGTATTGTGTGGTGGTGGAGTCTTTGTTCCATCTTATATGGTTGCGATACATCGCCGGGACTTTTGCCAATGCCCAATCTACTGCATATGCTTGTCTTAATTCTTCAGGAACAAGGACCAAGAAAGATGGCAGAATGACATCTTCCCCTAGTGAGAGATTATGGACAAATTCTAGTGGCCAATATTTTTCTCCCAAGAGGATGTCATAACATAATGTTAGTTTTTCCCAGAAAATAACTTTATTCGTGCACTCTACGTCTCCCTCAATTTGTATTTTCACTTTGTAAACCTTATCTGGAGAGAGACTTGCATGTCCACAGCTTAGACTTCTAAAAATGTGTTAGTTGCTGTCTCATCCAGAAACTCTTTAAGATTCAGACAAACTGTTGTGACCTCTGCCGCTCTATCTAGCAGAGTTAGTGCCCACATCATGTTCTTCAGTAAAGTTCTCATTTCTAGCCAAAATTGCTGCCACTTTAACCTTTTTAACTTGTGCTTTCTGCTGGGGAGTTTTCTCTTCCTTTTTTATGGAAGGTTCAGATGAGCGTTGTGAAACTTTTATTGGTTTCACATACTAGGTTTGTTGATCAGAACGACCCTCCTCTCTCACTATATTTATCAGGTGAGTCCTGTAAGGAACAAGATTGGTGTGTATCACTATATTGATATCTATCAGGAGTCTTTAAAGTATCTCTATTTCTAATATTATAGCATTTCTGGGAAGTCCCCAATTGCGGAGATTCTCCTCTTTGTTTTATATTATCTTTATTTTGTTTTTGTTTATCCCAGTTTTTTAAGAACCCTCAGCTGGTGGCTTTTTAGAATCCTTATTGGATTTACCTTGTAACTGTGGTTCACCTGGTCTGGCTCTAAGACTATCCCGACTTACACTGCTATAGGACTCGGCGATAATCTTTGGCAGCTCATGTTCTTGATGCTGTTCAGGAACATCAAGGAACTGCTGATGTACTGCCAATGCTGCTGCTCCCCCTTTAAGGCTATTTAATATTATTGAGTATACTTTGGCAAAGTTGACCATTGGTTGCATCCACAGTTCTAGGGCTGGGGCAGCCCCATATTCATCCTGAATTTGTTTTAACACTTCCGGAAGATTCACAAGTGTTGGTGTACCTTGTGCGGTAATGTAAAGTGCAGCAAACACTACACCCCAAGTGGTGCTGTTGTCCACTGAAGGAGCCATCCAGAATGGCAAGTACATTGTGAGAATTCTGTGTTCATCTTGGGGTCCCGTATAGGGAAACACTGCTTCCAAAGCACTTGGTGGGTACCTTACCCATAATTGAGTGCACAGTAGCAGGATTAATGCTTGCTATGGCCACATGTGGTTGCACTAGAGCAGCCCTTGCTGGTGCAGTGTTCAAAGTCGGCATTACAAATTGTATTAATTGTCTATATATTTCTACTAAATTAGTGTATAGGAGGAATACGCCTTCTTCCACCATTGGACCTATATTAGGGAGTAGTGTTTAGGTAGCCAATTCTAACCTTGTAGGTCTGCCATTACTTAAAGGACCTAGTCTAACATTCTGTGGAACATGTTGTAGGGCACCATCAACCCAATTTTGGTGGTCTTGATAAGATAGTGGTATTTCTAAATACCCATATGGTCGGTATTGTGTGAGTGCATTTGCCGGAGTGTAATGATGAAATGTACTATCTGCTGCTGGAAAGGTGACCTACGAGTTAAACAAAATCTGTTTTGTATGCGTCTTGAGCCTCAACAACAAATGCAACTTTTCCTCCCTCTTATGTGAGGCTGTTATTTCTGAAATGTGTTGTGAGGGTTAGTCTCATGTTTGTTGCAATTACAACCCTGTTTTGGTTTGCCATATTTTTAAAAATGGAATTGAATTGTTCGGAGACAGAAACATCAATTGTGTTTAAAGGTTCAAGCTTGAACAACCTACAGTGTCAAATAGGTACTACCTATCTAGCTGAGGAGGATATTCCCTAATACCCCGGACGTCTCCGTATAAGGTAGTTAAGGTACCTTTTACATGCAATGAGATAGAGATACTTTGGAGATCCATATAGTCAGTGCCTAATGAACATTTCTGGCCCCATGTCGTAGGACTCCCGTTGTGGTAACGGACTTCTGAATTTTGGCAGCAGCACCACCGATCGTGGGGGACTGAGTCTGATTCAACACATTGTGACAGCTGTCACCCTAGCCCTTCCAGCTAGCTAACAGCACCACACCAGTGTAGGATGCTGGATCTCTATATAGTGTACAAAAATGATGTGCACTGTGCAGAGTCCAAGCAACCCCACCTTGGTCTACAGAGGTAAAAACTAGATCACCTAATGCTCTAATTTTTATGGTAGCTTGGCCGAGCAGTTAGGCCAGTCTTGGAAAAGTGCTAAGCATTTGTTCTACTCACAGTATCAATTAATGTGAACATACACAAAAGAATAGCTCAAGACCAATTTACAAAAATACTTCAGATATTTATTAAAGCTTTAAGATCAAGATCATCTAAATCGGGTATTTCTTAAGTTATGATTTTTCTAATTTTTGAAAATGTTGTGTTTCTGTGAGTAATTACACACCATAGTAATCAATGGGAGAAAACTTTAAAAATGCATATAAAATCAGTAATAAGTCTACAAATGTCTCCTTCTGCTTTTAGGTTGAGGTCATCGACATGTCCTGTGGACCAGCCGGAGAAGTTTGGGCAGCTACCGGTTCTGAACTAGAACAGCTGCTGAAAGTGTTTGGAGATAGTGCAGGGCCACGGTGGGGGACCACTTGAAAATGCACTGCACAGACAGACTACAAGGTGAGTCCAGCGGGTCCCCTTGGAGTCTAGAGGTCGCAAGGAGTGGTGGACCCTTACAGCACAGCTGGTTCTCTGGTGCAGGGGCCAGGGAAGCCGGGTGCAGAGCAGATAGGTCCCTTGGAACCAGGAGGCAGATCATTTTGAGGGTAGATTGCAGGTCAGCAGGGCCACTCTTAGGGGTGGTTCTTACATGTCCTAAAGTCCCTTGAATGGTGCTTGCTTCTGAGTCCGGAGTGGACTTCTCTTCTCGGTGTCTGACGTTGGAGGTTCCAGTACCCCGACTATTGCACGGTTCAGCCACTGGAGGTCGCAGTACCACCAAACTTAGCACACTTTCAGACTTTGATCTCCGGGTCCCTCTGGAGAAATTTGGTGTGAGGCTTTATTCGGTTCCTTGGTCAGCGGCCGGTCAGCGAACTGGACTTCACTTGTTTCAGCTTCTTGGTTGCAGGGAGTGATGCCTTCACTCTGGAGGGAGGTCCTTGGGAATTTTCAGAAGGTTGGAGATCCTCTGGGGTTTCTTAGAGTCTGTCTGATTCCAGTCCACCCCTCAGCAGTGATTGTCAAGTCCTGGGTGCAGCAGGCAGGGTTTGGCACATTTTTGTTGGAGCAACGGGACTTCAGTTCTCAAGCCTTAGGTCTTCTTTGTTGTTAGTCTTCCTCTGTCCATCTAATCTGCTCTGAAGGTCTAGGGATGCCTACTAAATACTGCACGTAGGTGGTGTTTAGTGGATTACCTAGTAGTGGCCATTGGGCCATCTACCTTAGGGTGACTATACTCACTTTGTGAACACTTCCTGTGGGCAGAGGTCACTTCTCTTTCCCTGATCAGCTATTTTCCTACAATGCAAGATGGAGACAAATGAAATGGAGGGGACACCTTACTTGCACCACCTTAGGGGTGGTGCAGGCTGGGGGTGGCCCACCTCCTGTCCTTTGTGCATTTTCCTGCTGTTGCTCCCACCAAAAGTGGGAGTTTGCAATGGGGGCAGACTTCTGCTGCTAGCAGCAAGGCTGGGGGGGCAGTTTCAAAGGTGGCAAGCCCTTTGAAGTTCACAGGCAGGGCTGAGCACATTCCTGGGGGAGGAGGTGTAACACCTCTGTGTAGGCGGCAGGCCTGGTTTGTAGTGGGTACCTAAGGTACTTACACCTTATACCAGGTCCAGTTATCCCTTATTAGTGAAATGTAGTCAGTGTCGAGAAGCCAGGCTCTCTAGGGGTAGTGTGGATGAGCAGCCAAGGCCTAACTAGGAGACATGCAAAGTTCATGCAATACCACTGTAGTCACACAGTACTCACACACATGAAAGAAAATACTCAGTGTTACAAAAATAAAGGTACTTTATTTTGGTGACACGAATGCCAAAAATACCTTAGAAACTACACTCCCTTAGTAAGTAATATACACAGAATATACACTAGAATGCAGAAATAGCTGTATAAACAGTAAGACAACAGTGCAAATAGTGAAACTCACAATAGTTAGAAATGGACCTGGGGGAACACAAATCATAAACTAAAATAGTGGAATGTGGAATGCGAAAGTCGGTTTCCCACCTAGGCAAATGTAGTGTGTAGAGGGGCACTGGGAATGTTCGAAAACACCAAATGTAAGTAATAGAACCCACCCCAGAGCCCAGGAAAGCAGGAGTGAATCACAGTAACTTTCCTAGAACACACAAGGACACAAGGAAGAAGATATTGCAAGAACCAGAAGAGACTGCAAGACATCAACAATGGATTCCTGGACCTGAAGCCCTGGGGAAGAAGGGGACCAAGTCCAAGAAGCACTGAAGAGTCCAGGGAGAACAGGAGCCCCTGCTAACCCAGATGAAGGAGCAAAAGAAGAACCACCAGTGAAGAAGAACAGTCAGTACTGCACCCAAGAAGATGGATGCGAGTTCCTGGTTGGTGCAGATGATTGCATTCTGGTTTGTGTCGCTGGATTCGTCCAACAAGCCTTGGCACACGCAAAGCTTGCGGTTCGCGTAAAATGGCGCTGCCCGGGACCAGGAGGGACCTGATGGCCTCTACCCAGGAGGGGGAGGCAGAGGGGGCTCTCAGCAACTCAGGGAGCCCTCAGAAGACCAGGCAGCATGCACAAGAGTTCCACAGCACAGGGACAAAGAAGGTGCAAAAGGAGGCCCATGCAGCATAACACAAAGGGACCCCACGCCGCTGGAGAACCACGCAGGAGGCTGTGCATCGCAGGAAGGAGTGCTGGGGGCCAGAGCTGCACGGTACATGATGATCTTTTTTGAAGGATGCCAACAAGCCTTGGCAACAGCAAAACATGTGGTGCATGGGGGTACTGTCTTGCGTGGGGAGGCAAGCTCTTACCACCATCAGCTGGACAGCTGGACTTCAGAACCATCAGGACCACTTCAGTCTACCACCCGTGTTTTGCTGGATCCACTCACTTCTTCAGGAGAGGGGACCCAAGCCATCGGTCATTGCTGCAGAGGGGTGCCTGCTGAAGCAGGAAAGTGGCTCCTTTACTTCAAGGGAGATTCATTTGTTGTTCTGGTGCAGGCTGAATTCTGTCTGTCCTTTGGGGATGCACGACTGGGAAAAAGTTGCAGTTGCTGGCAGGAGCTGAAGATACAATGTTGCAGAAGTCATCTTTGCTTCTTTGTTGCAGTTGTAGAGTTCCTGGAGGATCCAGATGCAGTTTCTTCGGTAAGAAGGTGAAGTAAAGGATGCAGATGATTCCTGCTGGAGTCTTACAATCCGAATCTGAAAAACCACCCAAGATAGAGACCCTAAATAGCCCTGAAAGAGAGATTGGTCAGCTAACAGGTAGGCACCTATCAGGGAAGGGCTCTGACATCACCTGCTGGCACTGGCCACTCAGATGCTCCCAGAGTGCCCTGCCAACTTGGAATCCAAGATGGCAACACCCAGGGACACTCTGGAGGGGCTCTGAGCACCACCCCTGGGGTGGTGATGGACAGGGGACTGGTCACTCCCTTTCCTTTGTCCGGTTTCATGCCAGAGCAGGGACTGGATTATGCAAGGAGGGCACCATCTGTGCCCTTCAAAGCATTTCCAGAGACTCTGGGAATCTACGCCTCTCATGCCTGTAACACCTATTTCCAGGGGGAGAGGTGTAACATCCCTCTCTCAAAGGAAATCCTTTGTTCTGCCTTGCTGGGCTTAAGCTGCTCAAGCAACAGGAGGGCAGAAACCTGTCTGTGAGGTGGCAGCAGATGGGGCTGCCTGGAAAACCTCAGAAGCTGTAATGGCAGTACTGGAGGTCCTCTAAGGAGCCCTCAGAGTGCATGGATTAATACAACCAATGCTTGCAAAAGCCTTTGGGTATGATTCCAACATGTTTGATACCAAAAATAGCCATATTCAGAGTTACCATTGTGAAGCTGTACATAGGAAGTGACCTATGTACCATGCAGGGGTAAAATAGCGTCCCCGCACTCACGAAGTCCAGGAAAATGGTCCTGGATGATGTGGGGGCACCTCTGCTAGTGCAGGGGTGCCCTCACACACAGGTACTCTGTACACAGCCTTCAGGGTTGGAAGGCCTGGTATATGGGTGACTTATAAGTGACCTGGTGCAGTGTAAATGGCTGTGAAATGGCGCCTGCACCATTTTACACAGGCTGCAATGGCAGTCCTGGAGAAGCCTTCGCATGGGCTCCCTACGGGGTGGCAAAAGAAATGCTGCAACCCATAGGGACCCCCTGGAACTCCAATGCCGTGGGTACCTAGGTACTACATACTAGGGACTTATATAAGGGGTGACCAGTATGCCAATTTGGGTTGAAATACTGGGTTACCAGTATGCAGTGACAAAATTTAGAGGAGAGAGAACATATGCACTGGGGTCCTAGTTAGCAGGATCCCAATGACACAGTCAAACACACTGACATCAGGCAGAAATTGGGGATAACATGCCAAAAAGAGGGTACTTTCCTACACTCTTTTCAGGAAGGGCTTTGTTATCTGACCCCAGAGAGCAAAGGCTCTCACCCCAGGGATCCAGAATATTGCCTTGTGGTGTCAAGCTGGTTGTGACTGGCCAGCAACCATGCCAGAGTTAGTTAGCTTTTGCAGGGGTCACCTCTAAGGTGGCCCCTGGATACATTTTGCAATAAATCCAATACTGGTACTAGTTTGGATTTATTGTTCAACGTTGCTGGATAACAAAAAACCCAGGGTTCAGAGTGGCCATCATGCAGCTGTGACACTCTTACTAACCAATGTCCAGCACATGCTGGTTTGGCAAGGACACAGTAGGGGCATATTGCTCATGCATCTATGCCCACACATGCATTATAGGGCACCGTGCCTTAGGGCTGGAAGGCCTGCCAGAGGGGTGGCTTACCTATATTGCATGCAGTGTGTAGTGGACAGGTCACACAGGCTGTGTGCAATGTCAGGTTTGTATTTTAGGATTGCACCAGGACACTTAGCCTGCAATGGCAGGACTAAGTGCAATTGGATACAGGATCCCTGAGGGTGGCACAATCTGTGTTGCTGCCCTTAGGGGCCTACCCTTACTATTCCAAGCCCTGGGTACATAAGTACCATATACTAGTGACAGCTAAATGCGTTGCCAATTGTGCCATTGCATCACAACTGTTTTGGAAAAGAGATCTGGCTAGGGAATCTGTCTAACTGGAGCCCTGAGCACTACAACTTTGAAACCACATAATATACCAGACAAAAAGTGTGCGAAGGGGGCGAAGCATGTCAGAAGAGACACTTTCCTACAACCAGTACCAGAGGTAAAAGTGATTTGTGGAATTCTATCGCATGCCACTCCTCAGGGAAGCTGTGGTACAACAGATCGTACCCATTTCTCTCAGTTATACAAGTCTCATACATGCAAAGACAAACTGAAGCAGGATTTAGTTCAATAGTTTTTATTGAAGCAACTGTGTTCTATGTAAAAAGGCATGATTTGCGATTAAGAGGATAATGAAGCACAACACTATTACAGCAGTGACCAGGAAAGTGAAACACAGGAAAAGTCTAACCATCTTGTCATAACAGTGTTTCTAATTACCCTATCTACACTACTAAGATTCTACATGAGAGCAAATAGCGGTGGTAGACCTTTGTTCACAGATAAAGAAGAGGTCTGTTAGGCTGCTGAGAGTCCTCCCACATAGACGAATAGGAAGCGCAGGGTTTCAGCAGAAACTGTGACGATTTGCAGTAAAGCGTGGCAGGCTGGCTTGAATGTCCCCTCTAAGGTGGTGGGGGCAGCATGTTGTTTTATAAAAAAACATCTTGTTTTAAGAATTGCTCTGACTTGAATGCATGTATTTTTCTGTGTAGGGTAGACATTGTACACTATGGATCAGCAATACCTGGTAAACTATAGTGTGCATCCTTGGAGTGAGCACAGGATGAAAATGTCATGCAAAGAAATGAATAACAAACTCTGCATGGAAGAGCAACTGATAAAAATAATAGATTATCACCTCTAAAATGAAGCCTTGCTAAAATATTAAGAGGAATAAAATGACAAGTGACTTGGGGCCATATGTACGAAAGCTTTTTCCCATAGACACAGAATGGGTAAAATCCTTTCGTACATCTGGCCCTAGGTGAGAGAGCACAGGCCTCAGACTCTAGCTAAAATAAATGTGCCTACATAAACAGAAAATAACCTGACAACTATTTAATATTATCTAAAAAAGATTTCCTTAGTCCTTTTCTCTTTTAAAGTCACTTCTTTACAGCTAAATGTCTGTGGTGGCTGTTGTAATCCCCAGTTTGCTTTAATTTAGCTTTGTAGCATAACAATGTCTACAAAAAATGCAGATAAAGAGAGTTATATAAACCTTGTTGAATAACAGTTATTCTCTTACAGTAGGGGTTCAGAAAATCTACATCAAGTCTCTTATCTTATCTGTGTGTATTTAGTCTAGTGCTCGATTTTGTTCAAGAGCTTCTTGTGGCAAGCCAATGTTTAAAATTGATACCTTATTTATAACCGCATCCCAAACTGGCGTCTGCCTCACAAAAGATGTGCCCTGCGTCTCTATGATCCTTGTCAAAGCAACCCTATGGTATATGTTTCATAATGGTAACTTTCACATAGGAGATGTGCACCTACATATCTGTGGTTCATAGCACTAAGGAATTATTACAGTGAAGCACCAAGTTTGATATTATCTACTAAAGCATTTTGTATTCATTCTACAGGTAAGGTTGTAACAAGAAACTATAACCTGACATGTGAGGTCATTAATAAGAAACATTTGTATCATAATGCCATGCCAGGATTCCAGCACCAAACTGCCAGATGCGATAGTAGTGACATGGATGGAAGTGGGGCTGGCACAGCTTTGCAGAGAAAAAAAGGGTCTGCCTAGACGGGAGACTGCGCATCTGCATATAGAGATCACGGCATGACATGTTTTCTTCAAAAGTATTGGAAGGATGCAAGGGGTTAAATTTGTGCAGCATGGTCAAATCACACTCAAGTGTGCAAAAAATGGGGTCCCAAGAGTGACATATTTCATTTTAACTCTCATTTCATTTTTTGTCCTCCATAAAAACGGACTCACACCAAACTTGAAGCAAAAGTTGAACTTTACCCAAGAAAATGGATATGATTGGTGTGGTGTAAATCCATTGAGTAGTTTCAGGCACTTTGGGCTTAAAAAGCGTTCATATGTGGACACGAAGAGGTTCAATTTTAAACATTTCTGGACTGCTGATTTGTGGCAGCACGTGAACCAGGTTGTATCTACTGGATATTAAAAAAAAAGAGAATCCTAGATGGTCTAGGGAGATGTTTCTGTCATCTGCCATATTAGAGACTGAGAATTCACATCCTGGGCCACAAATTCAGAATCATCAGATTGACTGGTTGCAACGTGTTTAAAAAGTGTTGTGGCTGACATTACAGGAGTCTTCATGAAAAAAAAGAAAGGTACTATCCCCTCACCGCTTTTCCCAGGTGGGGGAGGGCATTGGACGGATCCTAATTGGATGTAATTTATTTTGACCCACCCGAGGGTTTCCTGATTCCCAGGTTGGGTTTGTGGTCCCAGATCAGCCACCAATGTATAAAAACCCTGTCTGTGGGCCTGTAGATACATGGCCTGCTTCATCAGTGAGATCTGCGAACTCAGAGCAAGCTTTAGAGACCTGTATTGGGTATTTTGTGGAGTTTGTGGAGCCAAATTCATTTGCCAGACTGTATAAAACTTAGGCCCAGATTTAAGAAGCTCTAGAGCCACATTAGTGCCATTTTTTTTTACGCTAATGTGGCATTTGGCTTAAAAAATCACCACACCAGATTTGCAAAGTAACACAATGCATGCATTGTGCCTTTGAAACCCCTTGTGCCATATTATGTCTGCGCCAGGCATAATGTATGCAAGGGGGGGCATTACACCCATTGGGGGGAAGAAAAACTGGTGCACAGAAATCTACAACATTTTTTTGCACCATTTTTTGCTGCATTTGTAATGCCTGCACAGAGCAGGCGTTAAAAGGAGGCACACAATTATTTATAATAGGCTTCAAAGTGCTTTGCAAGATTAGTGTCAATCTTTTTGGCTCTAATCCTGCAAAGCACCAAACAAGCGTCAACAATTTTGGCGCTAGATCTCTAACTACCACCATGATGTGCTGATTCAGGGTGATACCCTGAAACTGGTCCTAGGATGCTTGTTTCTGGTCCAAGGAAGACCTGGCTTGGCAGTTCGGGCTGGACTGTTCCCATGAGGAACAGGGCCAAGACTGATTTGTACATGGCTGGGCCCAAACTGGGGTGGCGTGGTGAGCAAAAAAACAATGGATTAAACCCAGATCTTTGTGACTGGGGTGAATGTTTGCATTGTTCAGCATTCTGTCCATCATCTGTTCTTTTTGCATTTGTCACCCCAAGTGGGAAGGGTATGCCCAGACGTGGGTCCCGTGCTCACTGCGCCACTGGATTCAAGCTATCCTAGCTGATGAAGTGTGATACCCTGAAACTATTCCTAGGATGCTTGTTTCTGTGCCAGGGAGGACCTGGCTTAGTTCAGGCTGATCTGTTCCCATGAGAAACAGGCTCAAGACTGATTTGCATATGGCTGGGTCCAAACTGATGTGGCGTGGTGAGCAAAAAAACTATGGATTAAACCCAGATCTTTGTGACTGGGGGTGAATGTTTGCATTGTTCAACATTCTGTACATCATCTGTTCTTTTTGCATTTGTCGGCCCACGAGGTGCGGGTATGCCCAGACGTGGGTTCCGTGCTCACTGCACCACTGGATTCAAGCTAGCCTATCTGATGAAGGGTGATACCCTGAAACTGGTCCTAGGATGCTTGTTTCCAGTCCAGGGAGGACCTGGCTTAGCAGTTCGGGCTGGACTGTTCCCATGAGAAACAGGGTGAAGACTGATTGCATGTGTCTAGGTCCTAACTGGGGTGGCGTGGTGAGCAACAAAACGATGGATGAAACCCAGATATTTGTGACTGGGGGTGAATGTTTGCATTGTTCAGCATTCCGTCCATCATCTTTTGATTTTGCATTTGTCACCCCAAGTGGGAAGGGTATGCCCAGATGTGGGCCCCGTGCTCACTGCGCTACTGAATTAAAGCTAGCCTAGCTGATGAAAGGTGATACCCTGAAACTGGTCCTAGGATGCTTGTTTCCAGTCCAGGGAGGACCTGGCTTAGCAGTTCGGGCTGGACTGTTCCCATGAGGAACAAGGTGAAGACTGATTTGCATATGACTGGGTCCAAACTGGGGTGGCATGGTGAGCAAAAAAATGATGGAATAAACCCAAGTCTTTGTGACTAGGGGTGAATGTTTGCATTGTTCAGCATTCCGTCCATCACCTGTTCTTTTTGTATCTTAAATATGGTGCACACATGGTGGCGTTAGGGGGCACTAAGAGGCGCAAGAAAAGTGACGCTGCATTGGTTGCAGCACCACTTTTCTTAAATCTGCCCCTTAGTGTCAGGTGACAGAGATAAACCTTGCAATTCCTAAGATCTATTAAATACAATGAGTGATCTGTAGTTCCACAGAACGTGTTTGAGACTACGAAAAGAGCTACCTACCCAATAATTGTTAGGGTCTGATTGGATCCTGAATGTGTGAAGTATGGGGAAGTGAGCAAAGAAAGCAATTATATCTCAAAGGCCATGAGGTACATTTTGAAGGTACTCCATTATGATCCCTTTGATATGGTGAGGTAGAGACCTGGGAAGCAAAAGCGTGTTTAGTGACGGATAGTAAGTGATAGAAATTTATAATATCATTTTAAACTAGGATTTACTAACCTACACTTTTTACTGTGCATTCTGATACCTGATGGTTTTTCAGTATACCATTCTTTAGTAGAACTTCCTTACCACAAAATTCAACTGGAATTACATTAATCAATAATGACCACTTAACACAAGAAGAGAGAAGATAGGTTAAAGACAGCCACATGTCCTCCTAAAACAACCTATCATCACAACCAAGGGGCAAATTTGTACTCTGTTTGCACCGAATTAGCGTCATTTTTTTTACTCCAATTCAGGGCAAATCTAACTTGATATTTATACTTTGGCGCTAGAAACGGAAACCTACCTTGCCTTAATGAGATGCAAGATAGGCATTCCCATGCAAAAAATGACTTTATGGCCTTAACGCCATATTTATACTCCCATGCAAAAACGGTGCACGGGAGGGAGGAGGGGTCAAAAAATGGTGCAAAGCTTGCTTTGCCTCATTTTCTAACGCCTGTGTCAGGGCAGGCATTAGGGGACATGTGGGCCTATTTCCAGTGTGGAACATCATGGAATAAACCCACAGGTGCCCTCCCCAGGCCCCAGGGACACCCCCACCCACACCAGAGGGACAGCAGAGGATGGGGGACCCCATCCCAGGTAAGCACAAGTACAGGTAAGTACAGGTAAGTATTTTATTTTATTTTCTAAAGTGCCATAGGGGGCCCTGAAATGGCCCCCCATACATGGCACAGGGTGCAATGGCCATGCCCAGGGGACCCTCATCCCCTGTGCTTACCATTAGGGTGGTGGGCATGACTCCTGCCTTTTCTAAGGCAGGAGCCATGGGGAGTGGTAGGTTTAGCGCCATAAAATGACGCTAATCTGGTTAGAGTCATGTTTTTAATCTAACCTGCCTAACGTCATTTTTTAGTGCAAAACCCCCTTCTTCCATACCGCCAGCCCCAACCAACTAACATCATTTTTGTTGACACTAGCCTACCCTTTGCACCAGCTTGCACCATTCCATAAATATGGTGCCAGGCTGGTGCACAGAAATGGTGCAAGCTGGTGCTAAACGTTTTAGTGCAAAACTGCGTTAGTGCAGTTTTGCACCAAAAAGTATAAATCTGGTCCCAAGTGTGGCTGCTATTGGTAAAAACCCCACTTCAGTTTTTTTGCCTCCTAATAAATGGGAGTAAACACCACTAAGGTGAAAGACTGGAGTCCCTGCCCAGGTATTCTTATTCAATGAAGATAATTTCTTCTGAAAGAGAAAGCCTCACACACCAAATAGTGTCTTGCTTCATCATTGGCTACTTCTCCCTGCCCCGGTAGCATAATACCACCAGGGCAGACTCAAACTCCTGATGGATTCAGAGCAGGAGGGAGTTCTTACATAAAAGCTACTGGATTAGACTGGGTTCCAGATTAGTGAATTAAAAATACCTTGCAGTTCCCCGGTGTATTACCTTTATTCTGTGGGGACTGTAGGTAAGACTGAAAACAAAAAGCAAGCGAAATGATTATTGAGGAGTATGGCGCATACCATCCACAAAGAGGCCAACATGTTTCTGCCCTCAGCCTCTAGCCCTAACGGGTCTGGGGCATTCTTCAGGGCCAAGGATCCCTCTATATTCCACTGCTGGCCACTTAGCCCTACATTGTGCGGTGGTGAGAGGGACAGTAAATAAATTCAGGTCAATCCTACCTGACTTCAAACTTACTTCAAAATTTACTTCACCAGATACACCTAAACCTCCACCATGTGATCAAAAACAGTGACAATGCAAATACATATCACTACAAACACACGTATCATGTGACCCCATATACAAAGACCTCGCTTATGCATGTTCCTCAACTTATTGCTAGAGCGTAATTGATATTATTTCTAATTTCCATATTATTTTAATCCAAGAGAGAATCCCTTAACCTAGACTTTAGGGGCTACCAGCTTCCTGCTCAAGGAAGGGGACAATGTTCTTTATAGTTACACTCCAATTAAAAAAACATAAAACAGGCAAACATACTAACATAAAAAGAATGAAGAAACACACAATATATGCCACTCTTTTCTTATACTGTGACAATTATATAACATGGTTCTTTGTATACATTTCACATGTGAGTCTATACGGATGCAGATAATCTATAAGGTTCTGTCAACCCCCATAGGAAGGAGAAGTGAAGGATACGACACCAACCCACTGAAGTGTGCATGTTCCTCATTGCTACTTCGATCATTTATACAGTTCTCCTGTTTGTTGTTCAACGCCTCCAAACTAAGTTGTCAATATATCCAATCGTTACGGCCATATATGTTCTTGTGTTGTAGAAATATAAGTGGCACTCGAGGCCGAATCACACCAAATTGCCATTTTACACAGAAGGCCCAAAAAGGGAGACTTGTCCCTTAATTCTATATCCAGGGTCCCACCCCTCTCTGCCATGCATCACAACCAATTCATACATGTAACCAATGTGGGATAACCTCACTGTGCCTCCATGCTTTGGGTGGATTCACTACCCACAGTGCGAATCAGAATCTCCCCGTCTGTCAGATGACCATGCATGCATCTCCACTTACTACTCCAAAAGTACAGCCTCAGCACCTATCTGTGCTCCATCCTTGATGCAATGCAGACACATCAGTCCAAAGAAGCCATAAATACTGCTGACAACCGCCTGTTTCCACTATTTTTCCCATGGTCAACAGGACATGACTGCATCACTGCGTGCGTGTACATGAGTTATGGGAAATATAGTTCTTTCCCAGCAGGGCATGCAAGGCTGACACTTGTGGCCTCCATGACAGAAAAGGCCATTACTACTCCAAGCCTCCTGGATCGCCTCTTCTCTCGCGTGTATATGTTCAAAGGTTGGTGATACAAAAGCGGTTCTGTATTTTTCCAAAATAATCACAATGCACGTGGAAAAAAACCATTACAAGCATGGGGTACTGATTATCCAAAGCAATAAGCCAATTAGGCTAAATGTATAAAATTATATTAAGAAAAAAGAGGGGGAGTATATATGTGGAGGGGTGGGTTACGGGAAGGAGGGGTCAAATCACTGAATTTCAACACGTATTCATGGACCCACAATAGTATCCCTATTGGTGTTGGTTCCAAGCTATAATCAAGGAGGCTCCTGCCAAAAATCCTTCAGCAAAACTGATAAAGTGTGTGGATATAAGACGTAAACCTAAGTTGATTCACCATGAATAATTATTTTTGGAGTTTACAATTGGAACCCACTGTCCTTCTGTAACAATTAGTTTTAAGCTCCCCGTCATATCTGTATCAATGGTGGATGGTATAGACATATAGGCAAATCTCAGGAAACAAGCCTTACTGTCGTAGGTCCCAAAAGGGCGAAAGGAGAGGGGTTGGTGGGGGAGGGAGAGGTAGCTGGGGTTTGGGGGTGGAGGTGGGTAGAAATTAGGGGGCTGGGGAGGTGTGTGTGTGTGGGGGGTTGATTTCACTACCTACCATTAACACTATAAGAATTGTGCATTCATGCTACCCCACAAGACCTCCTCATTGAGTCCATGGAGGTCTGTGCAAAGGCTGTAAGTCCATCTCTGTTCAAAGATTAACAAGGTCGTGTTATATCTGGGTGTGCTTTTCTTAATTTCTCCAGCACACTCCGCTTAATTTCATTCGCCCCATGTCAAAAGATTGAGAGGTTTCAAAACAACCTAAAAAAACATGTGCCTGAGAAAGGGTACCCCTATTCGAGGGGGGACTCAGTTCCAAAAACCCTCCCCAACTCAGACATCTCCTCAAGAGGTAGTACCTCCTCGGATTCTGATAATGATTTTTGAGGAGAAGGCCGCTAAAGAAGAGGGAGAAAATGGATCCAACGGGGTTCCTTTAATGCTACAGGGTTTTTGGAATATCCACCATCCCAGAATGACAACGTGTGGGGAAGAGTGCCTAACTATGGAATCCCTCCATGTTATGGAGTACCAGCTTTTTTGCCCCCCCAGAACCAGCCATGGGTTTAACCAAATAATTCTTCTTTTTTTGGAAAGAGGTTTAGGAAGAGTGAGAGGCAAAAGAAGAGTGGTGTCATGACAGGACAAGAATGTCCCACAGGAACAAAGCTAATTAGGGGCTATGACTCCAAGCACGAGCAAACCTTAGAGCCACCTAAAAGCATCAATTATCAATTATAGCAACCGTGCGTTGAATGAGGTGGAGACCATGGTTTTGACCAAAAGTCTGGACTTTGTCCCACCCCCAGAAGAGGGATGTCTTCAATTTGAAAATAGAAACATCAGAGTTCCTAAGAAAAATAATACTGATAGTGTTTTTTCAGGACAAACCCATTCCTGATCAAGAAAAAAATGCTGGCCTGAGTCTCAGGTCTGCTTTTACCTCCCCCTATGTTTGAGATGCCACGAGGGGTGTTGACCTTTGAGAAAGTGGTCCACAGAGACATAGACAAACTAGGGAGGGAGTCCCATAGTCAGTTCTGTAATATGAGTAATGAGGAAAAGGGGGCTTTGAAAGTATTGGCAATGGACAATTCTATTGCAGTAAAACCTGTGGATGAAATTCTGAGTGACACAGAATGGGAATATATCACCACACGAGACTTTATACTTGATCTGGCCCAATTGGCATTGACACATACATTTGTTTAATTTGAGGACATCAATGGGGAGCACATTTGCTTCCAGTCTGGCATGTCTTTATGTGCATTCTTTTTAATCAAAGTAGTTTATGCATGATTTGAGACCTTTTAAAGAAACAATCCGGCTGTGGAAACACTATATAGATGATGTCCTTCTGACCTGGACCGGTACCAGGGAGGAAACAAGTGTTTTCTTTGAGCCTCTGAATGTACTGAACCCTTTCCTGCACTTCACAGCCACGGTGGGTGGACTGCTTAATTAAAGTGAAAAATGGAAATGTGGTGACTGAGATCTTCTACAAATCAACAGATTGTAATAATCTCCTCAGTTTTGATAGTTTCCACCCATGAGCACTCTGTGAGAACTTACCAGTGAGACAGTTTTTACGCCTGAGACGCAACTGTTCTGATATAACAGTTTATAAATCACACACAAAGAGATGATCTGCAAAACTCACTGAGAAAAAATATCCAGCCCATTTGGTTAGACAGGCAAGGAAAATAGCCCTAAATAACAATAGGGATCAATAACTAATGACCATCAATGAAGAGGAGACTAGGAGATTGATCTGTGTTACTACTTTCAGCACCTTATCAAATAAATTCCAGAAAATTGTTAATAAACACTGGAAAATTCTACTATCAGGGAGTTTTGGACCTGGATAAACCCATGTATTCCTTTAAAAGTGCCAAGAACCTTAAAGACATGCTAGTGCACACGCACCCAAGAAAAAGAGAGGCCAAGAGGGATCAGACTACTGTCTTGAATGTACCTCCACCAGTGGGTCACTTGCTGTTTGGTAGTTGCAGTGTCTGTCCTTTCACATGGAGAGTAAAGGAACTGGTTTAGGGCCTAAGGACGCCATGAAAACTGATAAAATCTGACCAGCTGTAATTCAAAATATGTGGTGTATAAGATTAAATGCCTATGCAACCTAATATATATAGGCATGACCACCAGGAGTGTGCGTACTCGCATCATTGAACATTGGAGTACCATTTGGTGCAAGCATGATGCAATAAAATTGACAAGACATTTTGTTGAAAAAGGACATGGGGAAAATGAAATGGAGTGGAGATTGCTGAAGAAATTAATAAAATCACGTCCAGGTATGACAAGACCGTTGTTAATCTTTGAACAGAGATGGATATATAGCCTCTGCACAGACCTCTATGGATTGAATGATGAGGTCCTGTGGAGTAGCAGGAGCGCACAGTCCTTATAGCGTTAATGGTAGTGAAATCAACCCCCACACACACACACATTCCTCCCCAGAGCCCCAAAAACACCCCCCCAATTTCCACCCACTCCCACCCCCAAACCTGACCAACCTCTCCCCTCCCCAATCCCCGTCCCCCCTTTACTGTTTTGGGCCTATGACAGTAAGGCTTGTTTCCCACTCCAAACACACAAGCCCTTTTTTCTTGATATTATTTGATACATTTAGCCTAATTTGCTTATTGCTTTAGATAGTCATTACCCTTTGCTTGTAATAATATTTTTGCACATGCGTTGTGATAATATTGAGAAATAAAGAACTGCTTTTGTATCACCACCCTTTGAACATATACACGTGAGAGAAGAGGCGATCCTGGAGGCTTGGAGTAGAAATGACCTTTTTCTTCATGGAGGCCGCAAGTGTTAGCCTCGCAAACCCTATCAGGGGAAGAACGATAGTTCCCATAAATCTTGTACACATGTACTCTGATGCGGTCACGTCCTGTTGGCCGTGACACAAATAGCTGAAACGGGCAGTTGTCAGCAGAATTTATGGCAGCTTGGGAACTGATGTATCTGCATTGTGGCAAGGATGGGGTGGGGATAGGTGCTGAGGCACAATGTAACTTTTGGAGTAGTAAGTGGGATGTACCTTTTGGAGTAGTAAGTGGAGACGCATGCATGCTCATCTGACGGGGACAGTCTGGTTCACACTGGGGGTAGTGAATCAACCTGAAGCATGAAGGCACAGTGGGATTATCCCATATTGGTTACATGTATGAGTGGGGGAGTAACGCATGATGGATGGAAGTGGGACCTTGGATATAAAATTAAGGGGCAAGTCTCTCTTTTTGGGCCTTCTGTGTTAAATGGCAATTTGGTGCAATTCCGTCTCAGGTGCCACTTACCGTTATACAGCACAGTAACGTATATGGCCGGAATGCCTTGATATATTGACAACTTAGGTTGGAGGCATTGAATAATAAACAGGATATCTGTGTGAATGGGTGCAATTCCACCTCAGGTGCCACTTACAGTTATACAACACAAGAACGTGTATGGCCGTAACCCCTGGATAAATTGACAACTTAGTTTGAAGGCATTGAATAAAAAACAGGAGAACTGTATGAATGATCGAAGTAGCGATGAGGAACAAGCACACTTCAGTGTGTCACTGTGGTATCCTTTTATTTTCCTGCTGTGGGGGTTGAGAGAACCTTAATAGATTATCTGCATCCATATAGACTCACATGTGAAATGTGTACAAACAACCATCTTATGTCATTGTCATGGTATAAGACAAAATAACATATATTATGTGTTTCTTCATTATTTTTATGTTGGTATGTTTGTCTGTTTTATGGTTTTTTAATCAGAATGTGACTACAAAGGACATTGTCTCCTTCCTTGACCAGGATGCTGGTAGCCCCTAAAGTGTAGGGTAAGGGATCCACTCTTGGATTAAAATAATATGGAAATTAGAAATAATATCAATTATGCACTAGCAGTCAGTTGAGCAACATGCATGAGCGGGGCTTTTACATATGTGGGATCAGATGATACGTGCGTCTGTAGTCATATGTATTTGCATTGTTTCTGTTTTTTATCACATGATGGAGATTCAGGTGTATCTGGTGCAGTAAATGATCTCATAGTTTTTAATATTGATGCATTTTGTGCTCCTTTATGTGGAAGATGAATTGGGTTTGAAGTCAGGTAGGATTTACCTGCATTTATTTACTATCCCCCTAACTAACAGCACAATATAGGGCTAAGTTGCTGTCACAGGGTATATATAGGGATCCTTGGCCCTGAAGAATGCCCCAGGCCTGTTAGGGCTAGAGATTGAGGGCAGAAACATGTTGGCCTCATTGAGGATGGTATCAGCCAAACTCCTCAATAGCCACCCCACTTGCTTTTGTTTTTACTCTTACCTACAGTCCCCACAGAATAAAGGTGAACTGCAAGGTATTTTTAATTCATGAATCTGGATCCCAGTCTTATATAGTAACTTTTTAAGAACTCCCTTCTGCTCTGAATCTATCAGGAGGTTGACACTGGTGGTATTATCCTACCAGAGTGGGGAGAGGTAGCCAATGATAAAGCATGACACTATTAGGTGTGTGAGGTTTCGTCTTCCATAAGAAATGATCTTCATTAAGTAAGGAAACATGGGCAGGGACTCTGCTCTTTCTTTCCCCTTAGTGGTGTTCACTCCTGTTTATTAGGAGGCAAAAGAAACTGGAGTGTTTTTTTTTACTAAAAGCAGCCATACTTGGTTGTGATTAACCAATGACGATACATCAGACTGACTTCTCTAACTTCTCTATAAGTTAATTAACCCAACAATACCATAATTACCCTGAAATTCAATCTTGGGCAGCCACAGCAACTATTACTCAGTCATTTTCAGTGAATCTGAAGCTACTTTACCTGACAAATACTTCCCTCAAAAATTCAGTAACCCTTTAAAAATAAATCTCTTTTTCAAGTTACAATTCCTAGACCATCACTTCACATTAGAAGAAAGATAAAACAGCAATTTAAGGAATACCTTCCATGATAGAGTACAAATGGAGAAATATCCTAGGACTAGGCAGGAGCAATCCAAATTCCTGAATGGCAGTTAACAACAGACTGATTACGTATTACGCAGGGAGTTCAGTGCAGGCAGAACTGATTCAAACCACACTCTTAGAACATGATGTGCACAAATACCTAAATGTGGAGGCAATCACAAACTGGTAGTAAAAACAAATGACAATATCATGCTTTCTTAATACTGAGAAACAAAATTCAACCACCAGCGGTAGGAGGATGTTTTCTAACTGCCTCAGGAAGGCACCAGACACGTTTGAAACTTGTAGACCAAACAGTTTGTGACCAAGCACTGAAAAGAATCCAGCGGGAACTAATGGAATGTGGTTTTCATTCACTGCACCTGACTCGAAAAAACAGAACATTTGAACCTAAGGATTATCATAGAAACTTGAAGAGAAGCGCTGCCATGTCTGTTCATCCTGCATAGAAAGCCCCCATATGCCCTTGACTCTCAGCATCTGAGGCTACGTAAGAAATGACTTAACTTATTTTAGAAATCAGCTAGAGCGAACTGTGCTGAAACACGAAACACTTTAGGAAGCGCAATACATGTCTGTAGACTCACAAAAGGAAGACCACTAGCCCATTGAAGCGCTCTTGGGTTTTCGGTTCATGGTCATGAACATTTTGTTAAAAAACAGCTCACAGGCTGGATCCTATAACTAGCCCATGCTTTGCATGGCGAAAGGCTGTGCACAGTGGGGAGGCTACGTAGGTCAAAGGTTGTATGCTGAGGGAGCAGGCCACCCGCAATGGGTTGGGTGCATGGCCAGGCTTGCTGCCCACTCGCTGATACACATTGCCAAAGGCTGTGTGCTACTGTGATTAACTGTAAGTAGGAACAAGGATCAGTTATATATAGTATATGTTCAAAATCCCCCGGAATTCTATAAAAACATAAAGGTTAAAATGAAGCTATGTATAGCTTTGGTTATAAGACCTTAACATGTGTAACACAATCTCAGACATTCAATTAAAAAATATATTGTTAATGTCTAAAAACCAGTGAAATGTTAAATGTCAACAATGATGTAATTTACATCTACTATGTAATGTCATAAAAGCAGTGCGTGACCGGGGTGTGGCCAATATGCCATAAACGGTGAATGTCAACAGTACAAAGGTACATTTTATCTGCTGAGTATAGTATTGGTGTAACAAAAAATGGTAGCTTCCAATGCAAATTATGAAGATGAGCCTTTTAAATTCCCCTATCATGACATAACACTTGAACAACAAGCATGGCCCCTCAAGAATACTCTTAGAATCAAATTGCAGTGTAGGTTTGTACTGACTTCAATATCTGGAGCCATATTAATGGACTTGTGTGTGTCCTGAAGTGTTGGGCTTTCCTTCACTACAGCTTTACCAGGGATGTGTTAGGTCCCAGTGTATAGAATTCTTCTTTGCAAAATCACTAATTTTGTAGTTGGTACACCTTAGACACTATCCCTCCGTTCAGAGGTATAACAAAAGGCCCTGCAGTCTCCGCGGTGCAGGGGGAGGGGTGTGAGCTCCAACAGGCCCCCTCAGCAAAACTGGTAGGTCTGGGCCGGGGAGGAGAGGGCCCCCTCCATGTACTTTGCAGGGGGAGAGTGGTATTGATCCTTCTTTTCTTCTCTAACCAAATCTTGAAGCTCTGAAGATCCAGGGATTTTGTTTATTACAGCTGGAACCCTCCCTCAGGATTGTAAATATACAAAATAACTATGTATGCAAAGTATCTACTAATGGCATATAGAAAACTAAAGACATTAATGTTATTTAAGGTTATTTTTAGCTTATTAATAGCATTTGATTTATTTAATTTATGTACCAAGATGTGCTTTCTATCCTCTCAAATGCTTATGGTTTAAATATTATCTTTTTAATTTTACAGGACTTGATTAAGAACATCATTCACAACCTGCAAATCTGTTTGATGGTGAAATATTTACTTTAAATAGTACAGTCATATGTCTCTCTCTCACATCACTAACGAGACCATACTATTTAATCACAGGTTTAGGGGTGAGGTGTGGGGTGTGCAAAAGTCTACTGATGTGTGTGAGTGTGTGAATTTTCTAATATGTTTATTAATGATTTTCATGTTAAAATGTGTAATGAACTAACGTGTAAAACGAGAAACTTCTGAAATGTTTGTTTTTCTGTTCTTGACTAGGCAAAATTATATTCAAACGCTGTGGTTATTTTCCATGATTCAAAGCTTTCATAATAGGTGTTTTCAAAGCTTGTGTAGACGTATCCACAGCTACCCCTAGTGGGTTGCAGTGTTATGTCTTACAAGGTAATGTATTAACTGAGCATTTTATAAGTTGAAATGTCCTATTGTTTGGATATGTTACTAATATCTGGTCTTTCCTCGAGGATGGAAGTAGAAGGATACAGTAAATGTTTCTTCCTGAGAACAAGATATTCGAGAGGCGATGAGACAATGGAGTTACAGACGAGACAGAAGAAGTAAAGATACATCGAAAGAAAATGTTATAGTTAGCATAGATTTGTTAAGTTTAGGTCATCAATTTAGTTGTCGATTGGCTGAAATGAAACCACCCCAAAGACTGACCAATCAGGAGCTGATTAGATTTTAGTATAACAACCTGTGTAGAATGAGTAGAGAAGTTGGTTCGTGATTCGTCATCCAATGCTATTCATCTAGAGCAGACGAGGTTCGAGACTAGCTGTCGTTAGGCCCAAATCTTCAGATGAGATAACTGATGGTGTCCTCAAGCTTGTGGTAATGCATGTTATTAAATGTGAATTGTGTTTCTCTTGCTTTCTAGGTCCCAGCTGCAACTAATGATTTTAGTGCTGCACATTAATAGTTTTTTATATATCATAATCAAGTTAAGAGTTTTCTAAATTAATGTTACTTAATTCTTTTCACATGAAGCCCAACATGTAATGCTAATTTGTGGTTAGTTAGGGAATTAATCTTAATATGCTCATGATTTGTCCTGAGATCATTTGATGCTGAACTAATGTATACTTTGCCATTCTTACCAGTTTTTTGTATTATTAATAAGTGTGATTCTTTTGGAGATACATTTTTAATTGTATTAATTAGATTAAGATATATACGTCGCTTTAACCAGCCGCTATTGATCTTATCTGCTTATCATTTGTGTTTGAGAGTTATTTTCCTCTAGCGCTATGTCCACTATTCAGTATTGATAATAGCTAGGATTCTGTGGCGCTTTAGCACGTGCAATTACACAATATTTTTTCTAGAGCTTTGCTATATTCGCAAGCGAAAACTTTGCAACGTTTTAAATGAAAACATCAATTAAATGGCCTATAGCTGCACTGGTTAGCTGCTCCCTTGGTTGCGAACGGCCACAGACAGACTGGAGCCATTTGGCCTTTCCTCCTGTTCCCCAAAGCACCCAGAGAAAGTCCTAAGCTCCCTTGCATCTATACTAGCCCATGGTTACTGCCACTGCATCATCCTGTTTTAGTCTCATCACTCATTCCTGCCCCCTCAAGCATCCTACTGGCCATAACACCATCAGACAACACCACATGCACTATCCCCTGCAACATTCCATGGACCTCATATACATACTGCATGATTTCCAGCTGCAGGATCCTTTGGCCATGGGATATTCTGCCTGCATAAACCACAGGAGTAAACTATAGACCAAAGGCGGGCATGGGTTCAGATATATACTACACCAATGTCGAACTAGGTGTCATTCAAACAAAGTCAAAAGTGATTATGATATACTCCATAAGTCACAGTGCACATTGAATGAATAAAACAAAAAGATTCAGTAAAAACCATGTGAACAGAAATCTGTTTGAAATATTATTTGTATAATGTAAAAAGATAAAACACAGACAAACATTACATCAGTCAACAAAAAGCTGCTTTGTGCTCATTTTGAAGAGTGGATGCACAGAGATAGTGGTCAGAAAAACAGCCAGAAACAGTGATCAAACAGAAGAAAAGTGATAGACATTCTACAAAGTAATCATAGAAAACAACTTTATTTGGAAAGGTCATTGTAATGAGTTCATTGAACTTTGCATTTAATTTCTCATTAAGATACATCTTTGTAGCATTATGTTTCAATGAATTTTCGACCATCCAACAGTTTACAGGGTGTATGTATGTATAGATGATAAGAGATATACGAGCGCAAATCAAACTATGAGTCCATATTATTTGAAAGAGCTTATCAAATGATCAAAACATTGAGTTACCTTAAAAATTTGAAAAGGATTTTGAATACTTGAAAGAAAGAGTGAAGAATGAGGAAGAAAAAATGAGAATGCAGGTGGAGACTTGTGGACAAATGAGCACACATGAACAAGATCACAGAAGATTTAGGGTAATCTAAGCAAGAAGTGTCCGGTAATCCTTGAGTAGAGAAGTGGGGTTGTCTGCACATCACAGTACCTTAATGAATAGTTGAAAAATTGAGTAAGGGTAGAGAAAAGGAGGTGGTAAACCCAGGTCCAGTTCCCGGATTCTGCAGCTGGAAGGGCTGTGAAGAAGTTTGGATGGGCCATGAAGATATATGGGGGAAGTAGGCAAACATCACCAAAATATTTTTTGAGATCAGCTGTTTAGACTGACAAAATCTGTCCAATATGCACATACCATAAAGGGAAAATATCATATATTTAGTAGCAGTGAATATAGTGGGTTGACTTGTAGTCAGACTTCAAACCCTTTTTTCCTTCTGACTTCAAACTACCTTTTAATTGGTTTTCATGCTTATTCTAAAAAGCACAATTTCAATCTGCTAGTTACACATTTTTATGAAAATTGGTTGTGGCTCGTGTTTCAAAGAGGTCAATCAGCCTGGTATGATATAGTCAATTCTATCCAGTTGCTTCTTTTACCCAAATCTCACCCCCCCAAGCAAAACAAACCTACTTAGTTCCCACGCCTGCAATGATTCCATAGTACCAGGATGGTGCCGTATGTAGTACCACTTAACCAATATACTATGACAATAACCTTAACAGTAATATTCGTTGGCCAATTCGTTTACAACTCCACTGAGGCAAGGACCACTTTACGTTTATGGACGTTAATTAGGGGTCACCAGGGATTGACCCCTAAGCCACCCGTTGTAACCCCTGTAGGTGCAGTCCTTGATTTGATACATTGTATGTATCTGCTGTGGGCCTTGGTCAGGAAGCTGAGTGAACGAGCACAAAGCGCACGCAGCATGGCTGCGCACGATTGGACCGTGACTAACTACACATGCTGCAGCTAGCAGCACATTTGTGTAAGTACAAGTGCACACCTTCTGCACCCTGACATAGCTAAGGACATGGTGCCTAGAACGGTATGTATACCAGCATGTTTGGGACAGCCGACAGGGGTTCCAGGGTGATCAATCTGGTAGCATGTGAACATGCTATCAATGATGACGGTCCTTGCAAAAATTATTGGCCTGTCTACTTGCTGTTGTAAAGCTGCACTGACGCAGTACGGCCTCGGAGTTGAGTCGGACTCGTGCCTGCACAGTGGGTGCTGGGTGTCAAGACTCTAGAGAGGCAGACTAGAATCAACTCAAATTCGGGACCAGGCCGTGAGTGACTAGCTTCATGTAATTACCACTCTATCACTGAGTCAGACAGTCAGACCTTGGGCGGGTGCGTTGCAGGCGAGGTCATGTGAGTGTGAGAATGACTGAGGGTCACATCAACTCGACTAGAGTCTTGACTCTTCAACTCCTCTTATGGAGGTGGTGCCGTTCGTTGTGACTCGTGTGAGCTGTGGGCCCTGAGTTAACTTCTAACAGAAGCAACAAATAAAGTAAAATAAGATTATCTGTTCTTGGATTTAACACAATATTTTCAAATGTCCTGCAAAACTTCAGAAATGACTGTTAAAGACCACACATTTCAGGTTCAACCCTTCTAGAGGTCTAGCCATTGTTTAGGTAATGTGAATAACACATTAATTGAATTTTTTTTAAATCAAACACTGCATCCTTGTAGCCAGAGCAGACACACGCCTGTCAGTGCTGGTGGACTGGCTAACAAGACATTGTCTGTTTTGAACACTACCAACCCTGAAATGGCCATACTAGACATGGTCAACAGGTGGGCTTTTCCCCGGGAAGATGGAAGGTTGTGGGGCAGGTTTTGCAGACAGGGCCTGTTTTGTAGCAGTACAGCATATTTAAAAGCACTGCAAAGTTCCATGTATATTCAGCAGTTTTCAGGCAACAATAAAAGTGTTAAGTTAACTCTGGTGATTTGTTAATGTGCCTGCTGGCGAGAGCTGTGAGTTTTGTCTAGTGGCAGTATTCACTTATCTAAGGTAGTGCAGAGGGTTAATATGCCTGCTGCAAAGAAAGTGTACCATGCATATCAAAGAACAATATTTTAGGTGGATAGCTCAGTGGGTTACTGTTTTGTCACAGAGTTTCTGTTGTTACTGTGCAGTTCATAAGTTGTAATCTACCAAAGTGAGCTACGAACTGCCATGGAAAAGCAGCATATAAGCTGCATGCAAGCTGCATGGGATAGGTTGGAAAGTTGTGTTTTTTCTCAGTCTTTCTATCCTGATGTTGCTAATAAAGGTTTGATTGGGTAGGAATAAATTCTTTTTATTAAAGACCACCCTACACACGGTGTTAAGTTCTGACTCCTGAGTTTGTGCTTTTCCAGACCAAGCACTCTTAAAAGGTACCTACCAATGAAAATGACATGTGAATCCTGCACCTTGTCGCCTCCTTTGCCTTATGTAACATTGTCTATAGACTGATTTACACACATAGGAATCATTGTTTTTGTATGTGTGTATGATGGATTTTGAAAATGTGGAAAAGTTTGCTTTAGGAGCAGTGATTAATGGAGTCATTTTTAATGTGGACTGTTGTGAGAAAGCAGCCTCTTTCTAGCATGGTTACCCCCATTTTTGGCCTGTTTGTGAGTGTTTGTCAGTGTGTTTTTTACTGTCTCACTGGGATCCTGCTAGCCAGGACCCCAGTGTTCATAGTTTAAAACCTATTTGTCAGTGTGTTTTGCTTGTCTCACTGGAATCCTGTTTGCCAGGACCCCAGTGCTCATAGTTTGTGGCCTATGTGTGTTGTCAGTAGGCTTGACTGTGTCACTGAAGTTCTGCTAACCAGAACTCCAGTGCTTATGCTCTCTCTACGTACCAAATTTGTCACTACATTTTAGTGACTCCAGATTCCAATTCTGATTGACACACTGAACCAGCCTTATAAGTCCCTAGTATATAGTACCTCGGTATCCAGGGCATTGGGGTTCCAGGAGATCCTTACAGGCTGCAGCATGTTTTATGCCACCCATAAGGAGATCATACAAACCTTTCTTCAAGACTGCCACTGCAGCCTGAGTGAAATAGTGCACACACTATTTCACAGCCATTTTCCACAGCACTAAGTAACTTATGAGTCACCTATATGTCTAACCTTCATTTACTGAAGGCTAGGTGCAAAGTTACTGTGTGTGAGGGCACCCTTGCACTAGCAAAGGTGCCCCCACGTTGTCCAGGGCCAATTCCCCAGACTTCATAAGTGCAGGGACACCATTATAAGAGTGCAATACATATGTCAATACATATATGTAGCTTCACAGTAGTAACTCCGAATATGGCCATGTGAGGTGTCTAAGATCATGGCATTGACCCCCCAGTCCAAATGTGGTAGTGAGGGGCCAATCCCATGCACCCCGGGGGTTCCACAATGGACCCCCATTACTGCCAAACTAGCTCTCTGAGGTTTCCACTTTAGCCCCAGCTGCTGCCACCTCACAGACAGGTTTCTGCCCTACTGGGGATTGAGCAGCTCAATCCCAGGAAGACAGAACAATGCATGTCCTTTAGGAGATCGGTGTTACACCCTCTCCCATTGGAGATAGGTGTTACAGGCTTCGGAGGGTATCCTCCCAGAGCCTCTGGAAATGCTTTGAAGGGCACAAATGGTGCCCTCCTTGCATAATCCAGTCTACACTGGTTCAGGGACCCCCAGTCCCTGCTCTGGTGCGAAACTGGACAAAGGAAAGGGGAGTGACCACTCCCCTGTCCATCACTACCCCTAGGGTGGTGCCTAGAGCTCCTCCAGTTTGTCCCTGGCGTTAGACATCTTGTATTCCAAGGTGTGGGGACCCTCTAGAGACCTCTGAGTGGCCGTGCCAGCAGGTGATGTCAGAGACCCGTCCTGATAGGTGCATACCTGGGTAGGTAGCCAATCCCCCTCTCAGGGCTATTTAGGGTCTCTCCTCTGGGTGTTTCCTCCGATTCGGTTTGCAAGATTTCTCCAGGACTCCTCTGAATCCTCTGCTTCAGCTTCTCACTGTCAGATCAACCGCAGACTGCTCCAGGAACCACTGTAACTGCAACAAAGTAACCAGGATGACTCCTGTGACCTGCAGCTTCAGCTCCAGCCAGCATTTGCAACAGTTTCCAAGGTGTGCATGTTCTGAGGACTGCCTGTCTTCACCCTGCACCAGAAGAACCAAAGGAATCTTCCGTGGAGTGATGGAATCACTACCCTGCTTCTGCAGGCACTCTTCTGCGACGATAACCAGGACTCTGGGATTCCTCTCCTGACAATGTGCATGTTCCCTGGAACACAGGTGGTGGACCTAAGTGACCCAGATTGTCCAAAGTTCCAGCTGTCCAAATTTGGTGGAGGTAGGAGCTTGCCTCTCCGTGCTGGGATAGTACCCCTGTGCAGCACGTCTTCTGCAGCTCCTTGGTCTTTGGTGCACTTCTTACAAAAGTTCTTCATGCACAGCGTAGCCCAGATCCCCAGCACTCTCTCCTGTGACACACAGCTCCCTGAGTTGTTCTCCGGCGGTGTGGGAGCCTCCAGTGTAGTGCTGCAATAACCGCACTTTGCATCTTCTTTGTCCCCATGTTCTGGGACCCCCATGGGTGCTGCCTGGTCTTCTGAGGGCTCTCTGAAGTGCTGAGAGCCCCCTCTGTCTCCTCAGTCTGAGTTGAGTCCTCCAGGTCCCTCCTGGGTCCAGGCAGCTCCTCTTTGACGCAAATCCCATACTTGCTTGAACCAAGGCTTGTTGGCTAAATCCAGTGACACAAACAGCCTGCATCCAACAATTCGATGTGGGACATCTCCTGCACCAAGCAGGATCCCACAGCCATCTTCTTTGGTGCACTTCTGTACTTTTCTTCTGACTGGAGAATCCACTTTTTCATCTTCTTCTAGGTTGGCAGGGGCTCCTGTCCTTCCTGGACTCTTCTTCGACTTCTGGATTTGGTCTCCTCTCTCCACAGGTCTTCAGGTCCAGGAATCCATTGAAGGTTGCTTGCAGTTGCTTGGTTCTTGCATAATCCTTTATCATGACTTGTAGTGTGTCCTGAGGAAACTTGCTGTACTTTACTCCTGCTTTCCTAGGCTCTGGGGTGGGGTACTGTACTTACCTTTGGTGTTTTCTTACACACCCAGCACCCCTCTACACACTACACTTACCTAGGGGGGAATTTAACATTCGCATTCCACTATTTTACTATAGGGTTTGTGTTTCCCCTAGGCCCATTGCAATCTATTGTATTTTCTTCTGTTTGCACTATTCAATGTCTGTTTACTTAACTGATTTTGGTAACTAGTGTAAATATTGTGTATAATACTTACCTCCAGAAAGAGTATTGCCTCTAAGACATTTTTGGCCTTGTGTCACTAAAATAAATTACCTTTATTTTTGGTAACACTGAGTATTGTCTTTTAGTGTGTATAAGTACTGTGTAACTATAGTGGTATTGCAAGAGCTTTGCATGTCTCCTAGTTCAGCCTAAGCTGCTCTGCTACAGCTACCTCTAGACAGCCTATGCTGCTAGAACACTGCCTATATTTCACTAATAGGGGATAAGTGGACCTGGAATAAGATGTAAGTACCTTAGGTATCCACTACAAACCAGGCCAGCCTCCTTCATTACTGTAACATCTGCATTTGTAAAGCAAGCATTCATGCCTTAGAGGATTTTGGCTATTAGATAAGATGTTTGTTGCTGGTAAGGTGTTTCCACGAAAGATTCCCTATTAAGCACACTGAGTTATATGACCTTTAATTCTCATCTGCTTTTGAGGCACTTGTTGAAAAGACTAGGCGTGGTGGGACAACACATGCTAAACAGTGGGACAGTGTCTGACATAGGTTAGGGTGTTGAAAATGCACTGGAGAAAGTTTAATATCACACATTTCAAATGAATGCATGATAATGAAGAAAGTGCAATAATGTATGAGATGTATGAAGCCATAGAGGGATGATGCTCAATGGACTAACTTTGGAATGTTATGTAGGTTGCGTGTCGACAGCTTGCTAAATATTGGAGTGAATTGTTGAACTTTCACTGAAAAGGAATGTGTCTCATGTAACAAAAGGATGTACACTTCTTTTGAATGTATTTTCTAGTATCAATGGTTTAACAACTTCTAGAGTATAATAAAAACTTTTAATCTTCCTTATTTTGATTGTATTTTCCATGCTTAGACTAGGATTCATTTTGTGGTCTGTAGTGGATCAAAAAAGTGCATGGAGAGGTTAGGAAGGAGGATCAACAGATGTGCTGCATCAACAAAGGTGAAAAGTACAAGGATGTATTTTTCGGCAGGGCCTGTTGAGCCTGAAAACCAGAGCAGAGGTAGCCCACACATGTACGGGTAGTGAGTCCCTCAGTATGGCTAGAGGAGGTAGGCCAATAGGACTGACAGGCTGGTTTGCTGCCCTTTTACTGCAAAGTCTTGAAAGTAAAACAGCAGTGGAAGATCTAGATGTATACACTAGGAATGCTAGATGGCCACTTGCGTTTCACTGTTATCAAGCATGCACAGTGAGCGTACATTTGAAAGGCAGTAAAAAGAGCAGGTTATGCTTTGAATCCATTAGGTATGGCTGTTGAATATGGTAGGTTAATGATGGAACTAAAGAGGCAAAAGTTATCTTTGCACGTTGGCACTGATATATTGGGATTAACAAGACTTTCCAGCGTAAATGCAGGGGAAAAACAGGATTGGGTCTGCTTCACACAAACTTGAGCCCAGCATGAATAGTTGAGTAAGTATGAGGGGTAGTCCATTACCATATTTAACTGTGTTGCTGGTATAAGTAACCTGTTTTTGCTTTGTCATAAAAAACTGTTTGAAAGCTAGAGCATCTCTGTTAATTAACCCTGAATACGAAGGAAGTCGCCACCCTTTGGCTCTTCCTCCTTTTCAAACCTGACAAATCCCACTGAAGACCTCAACTGTATCTGCCCTGAAAAAAGTTCTTGGCCCGGCACAAAGTCAACACCACTTTGTATCTCTGCTGATGTCACTGTTGTTGTGCTCCAAAAAAATAAATGACACCCTTAGACACTCAAAAAGTAGAGGTATGCTACAGTAAGCATAGGCAATCGGCATGGTTGTGTATACAATAGTATACAATGTTAACATACAGAAATTAATACATGCAATACAACATCTCTTATATACTGTTTATTAACAAAATGGCAGTTACAAAATCACATGCATGTGAACGGCTCTGTGTGTTTCCTCGCTGTTATGTGCAGTGTGCCATGCAAAGCCCTAACCGTTTTTTCTATAATTTAGACATTTTAGCAGTGGAATTGCTAAATTCAGCTGCAAACAAAGGAACAAAGAAAATATATCTTTCCCTACTAGAAAACCCAAAGATCCAAAACAAAAATCAATATTGGATTTGTGCTGTACCCAAAGAGTATAGATACTGAAAACCCTCCTACAGGTTCTAATGCAGGCAAGAGAACAAAAGAGTTGTCTGATGTTCTATCTAGCAGTGAAGGCATATGTTCACATTCTAATGACATCCCTGAAGCATCATCTGATGCCATTGCAGCTGCTCCTCCCTGTGCTGATGATAGTTCTTCCATTGTTGACATTAGTGATATTTTTTAACACACTGACAGTGCTGAGTGTTCATTTCACACTGAGGTTGAAGAGTCATCTTCTTATGTTGGCAACTTAGACAGTACTTCCCTGACTGGCCTTGCTGACTAGTCATCATCCTGTGATGACAATACAGCCAGTACTTTGAGGGGAGTGACATAATAGAGGTGCCTCGAATCACACAAAGTAGTCAGACACCAACATTAAAATCCCACCCGGCAAGTGAATTCTTTGCAGACCACTTGTCACTGAATCCTTATAGTGATCCAATGCACCCAAAACATCAACCATTCCCCTTAAAATGCATGCCCTAGATTGAATGGAGATTACAAACACATCCTGGGGTAGAGTGTTCATGGCCATATTTATACTTTTTGATGCAAAACTGCGCCGACGCAGTTTTGCGTCCAAAATTTTACCGCCAGCTAACGCCATTTCTTTGCACTGCTCAGGCATCAAATTTATACTTTGACGCACGGCGTCGCAAACCACAGGAGTGAGTCTTTTTTTTAACTCAAACCAATGCGTCACGTCGTAAAGAAAAACTATGGTAACGTGGCGAAAATGACTGTGAGCCTGTTTACGACATCGCAAACCGGACACGCGCCTTTTTTTGACGCAATAGCGTCAAAAAGCGGCGCAAACACTGCAAAATGTGCTAAGGAGAGACAAAATGGATCCCAGATGCTTGGACAGACCCCAGGAAGATGACAACAGACCAGGAACCAGCCAGGAGGACCCACACAAGACCCAGGAGAGGGAGAAGAAGAAAATAAAGTGTCGGTTCAGTGCAGAGAAGCAGGAAATTCTGGTGAAAGAGGTGACGGAACACCAGCACCAACTTTTTGTCACCTCAAAATTGCCAATTAGTAGGAGAGAGGAAATATGGCAACAAATTGTTGTCAAGATAAACAGTGTGGCAGAAGTACGGAGAACAGTCATTGAGTGCAAGAAACGCTGGTATGACTGCAAGCACAGGACCAAGGAAAAGATGGCCAGGAACAGGAAGGTAGCACTACAGACTGGAGGCAGGAGTCCAGCACCGCAGGAGGCCCTGGACCACATGGAGGAGATGATGGCAGCCGTCATCCCTGAGGAGATCGTCACAGGGATTCAAGGACAGGACAGCGCAGACTACCAGGAGACAACACAGATGCAGGGTAAGTCGCATGGGGAACTAAAATGCCTCATTGTTAACTGCAACCGTGGGGGGGACATACCTACTACACAATGCATGGAAGTCATGATATTCAGGGAGTGGCATGGGTAAAGGGGCACAGCACGGGGCATGGGCTGTTCAGAGGAAACCGGGTGCACAGTACTATATGACACCAACAACCTTTGCATGGGGGTATGCTGCCATGCCAAGGATGTTGGAAAGGTAAAGCCAGTCCAGGAGGGTAGGGTACAACGTAAAACTGGCCTGCTGTCACACAACAGCTGGTATTCTCCCTACATGAACTAGGTCTCAATGAACAGTCTCAGGCCATATCTGCAGGTAGAATGTAATATTGACAACAGTTGCCACTACCACCTCTGCTGTGTGTGCAAGTCAAGTAGCTAATGGCAGTAACGGCCTCATGGATCAAACACACCCAAATTAGAGGGTTCAGGATGACAATGTTATCAATCCCCTGAAATCAATACAAATGTTCTAATCCTGTCAAATGTGAATGTCCATAGTTGCTACAAACATCAGCCATTGTCATAAACATTATGAGGTACACAGCACTAATGTCATATCCATGCTGCATATGTCAGGGTCCACCCTGTGCCTGGGTCACAATAGCTCCAATGACACCATGCAACATCCCAAATGTCATACCGCTCAGACAACAGCATTGAAGGGGAGGACATATGTCACCGGCTAGTGAAATACACCCTCACAGTCAGAAGAGGAAATGGAACACTGCTAGGACCATCAGTGCAATCCAATGTAGCAAACATTCCACAACATCAACATTACACACTTCCAATGCTGACATATGTAGTGTGCCATACCAATGTTATACATAGTTATGCTAGGTCTCAGCAACATTTAGCTGGATGTGAAATATCTGAGATTGGCTCAGTTTCAGATTGTTAAGTGTGGTGCAAGTGCCATCAGAACACCCACAGCCAGTGCAAGGCCTCACCATGAGAATGGAAGTAGACGGAAGGTTGAGTAGCACAAGAAGGGGGCAATATACAATTTGGCCAGAACCATCACCTAGAGGACGTGATGCTGAGAAGTCCCCAAACTCACCACACTACATGTGACATGCAGGTGGGGCATAGGCCTGGGAGAATGCTAATATTATAGACAGGAACGATGAACAGGAACCTATATCACAATGTGCAACAAATAGAAAGGCAGGCATGTCACATTACAAATGCCACAACACAGACACACTAATTGTACAATATCTCATTGCAGAGGACGATGGCTCTCCTGAGTATTTGCCTGTCCTGGACTTCCCTGATGACATGGATGATTAGCTGACAAACATCAGCCTGCAGACCCTCCAACATGTCCTTGGAACCCTACAGACCCCACCTTCAGTGGCAAGGAGGAGCACAGATACTGCAGCCATCACAGAGGACCCACCCACCACCCCTATTGTATGACCTGTCAGCTCCAACCCAGCTGAGGACTCTGACGACACTGGCACCAGCTTTGAGAGAACTGTAGTTGGAGTACAGCGGGAGCTGGCCAAGGAGGTACGGATGGGGATGGAAAATATGGCAGCCAGCCTAGAGGGGGTGCATTCGTGCATGATGTCAACTGCAGAACGGGCAGCAGCCATGCAAGGGCGAACATCAATCTTGCAAGAACTTGAAAAAAGTGTGAAGGAAATCAGCACAGCTGTAAGAGAGTTGACTCAACACCTCCAACAACAAACCTTTCAACGCGTGCACAAATGCAATATTGACCCCCTCATGGCCAACCTGGCTGCCTACCACAGTGATGTGGCTACTATTCTTAAGAACCAGCAGCTCCTCCTTACTGCAGTACTGCCCTTATTAGCCCCACAGTTGGCAGCTACCGGGATCTCTGAATCCACGTCTTCAAACACTGAGGTTTGTGTTGAGCCTTCACACCCACCACCATCAAGGGCAGAGGAGACAACACACACATCAGAAGATGAAGACGTGGAACAGATCACCGTCACCTGTAAGAGTACCCGATAGCACTAGTCCCTGCCACATGGCTACTTATAACCAAGGTCCTGTGCTTTGTAATATGCTAGTCTTGCAACAGCTGCTCTCAAGCACTGTTCTCCGGCCCACTGTGTATCTTGTCACTCTGCCCTGAAATTGTCTCTCACTAACTCATTGGCAAATCATGTCCCTCTGCACTGGATGACACTTCACCCCAGCATGTCCAATGACATGTCCTTTTGCACTTGTGTAGGATCACAATGGAAGGTGTCACACTAATGGAGTCACAATCATGGACAATGTAAATATAGCACCACAGCACTTTAAATTAAATAGCACTTACCCAACCACTTTGTCTCTGTGTAATGTGACACATCAACCGTGAAGGAGATCATTGATGTTTGCCTCATGTCAATGATCATAGAATGTCAATACAACTGCCCGGAAAGAATGTGGGCTGATAACTATGCACTGTGGTCTGGATTATACCATCATCTACCCTTCATGAAGGTCAGTTCTGAGGTAACTCAAAACTATACATTAAAATGCTGTGTTGGACAGAATAAGTCTTCTTCAAGGGATGTCTAAGCCGAAAAATATTGCCTCCAAATTATTGTACTAGACAATCTTTACGTATGTGACATTTGTCACAATTGCCTCAACACACACCATACAGCAGGAATGGATGTGTATGAGTGTACGTACAAATAAGTAACCTGGCTGTACAATGTAACAAATGATAGGTGTGAGTCATGTATACTATACTACTTGAGAATATACCATCACTCACCTAATAAGGCTTCACTTGCACATCAGGCTGCAGGCAGACGTAACACAGTGTCCTCAATACCAAATCTTGTCCCAAAGTACGTGAGATTGAAAACATACATCAAAAATTAACAACACATTGGCATCCATAGTAACCTTGAGTGGTGGGTGCAATGGATGGCAGATTCTTAGAGAATTAGCTCTGGTCTAGCTGCCAATGTGACAGCTCAATTGGGATTGGGTTGCAGGATGGAACACAAATGCAAATACTAAAGAGACACTGTTCACCCATGCCAAGGACCTGATCCCCAAGCATATGACACATACTGTAAAGGACTACCTAAATATTTATTAAACAGTAAAAAAGGATAATAAAACCTGGGGAAACACCTAAACTAACCTAACCTATCCTAACTACACATTACCCACAATTGGCCCTAACTAACCTAAGCTAAACTTACTTATCACATTTAACTAAACACTCTAAATATCAACCCCCCGCCCCCTTTAAGTCAGTACACATGGAGGACAACATATACTAACCTAAACACATACTATCTTATACTAAACAAATAAATATTTTTTTGTATTTTTATTGTTTTATATATATTCTTTTTTTCAAAACACCAAAATACCAACATCATCCCCCATCCAGCCACCCACTCACATAATAAAATAACATTTCAAAATATCATACCCCCACCCCCCCAACCCACTACTACTAACTAAACTAACAGCCTATTCTAACCTAACACTAAGCTCCCTAAACCCACTAATTGAAAGAACCAGGAAAGAGGAGGGATGGGAGGGAATCATGGCAGAGGGTATAATTGTTACAAGCTCGCCCTCCGCAGGGTCTTCTTGATGGCACGCACCCTCTTATTAATTTGTGACACCTCCTGCTGCAGCCTGTTCAGTCTCTGCAACATACGTTGCATGTCACGTTGCATCAGTCTGAAATCTGCAGGGTCAATGACTGCAGCAGGGGTGGTCTGAGGGCCAGTTGTAGATGTGTGTCCGGTTGGTGGTGCCATGCTTGTAGGGGGAGGTGCAGGTGCTTCTGTCTGTAGTCCTGGAACAGTGGAGGCCAATGGTCCTGCAGTGGTGCCTGATATCCTTGGTGCCACCTGGGTGGTAGTGGTGGTGCTGGTGGTGGCATCTGTTGTGGACACCGAAGGGCCCCCTTGGGCAAATGCCATCCACACTCCTGAGGCTCTTTCATGGTGATAACGCAGTGCCATGTGGTGGAACCCAGACTCCACATCCAGAATGTGGCGGTAACTCATCGCCCGGCGCTGAAACTCACGAATCTGGATGGCATTCATATTGGCTGCTGTTAAAAAAGATAAAGCCAAACATTAGGTACTTCATTGTGTGATATAGCTACTGATGAGACTCAGACAATACATCTAATGTAGCTGAAACAGGCCATATCACCATACAGATCACAGATTCTCCCTGAGGAAGTACATGCCAACGCTGCCTACACATATCCTATGTAACAGCACAGCAATGCTCTAAAAGATGTGTAACAACTTAAATGACCTATGCATCATTGTTCAGCCATTAGTCACGTAAAAAATGCTGCAAGTCCTCAACATGTGACAGGCCTACTAATAACTATCTTCTGGATGACAATCAAGGGCCACAAGATCTGTGATTTGTAAATGGAATTGCCAGGATGGAATGCAGTTGCTAATCATGAGTGGGTACCCTAGGTTTGGACAAGTGATTTACAGATTTACATGTGTGTACTAAACTTGGATCATCACACCTAGGTACACATTTCATAACCCTAAGCCTGTCCCTCGGGGGGGGAGGGATGGACAAGCAACACATACTTTCAAACATCAAGGACACCCAGGAAGCTTTGGACAGCTGTACATGGGTTTGGGCAGTCCACCACAGGTAAGGAGTATGTCCAACTAGGATACACCCAAACCTTGGACAATCCCATCCACATTTATGTTTGTAAATGCAGACAATTGTCAACATCATTTAATACCACTAATGCCTGTCTTACAACAAGCAGATAGATGCGAGCACACATCTGGCCATGAGCTGCATGCACACCTATGACATTGTACTCAAGTGGCACATACACATAGCGCAACATGTGGAGCTAGATGCTGCTAGGAAGTCAAACATACAGTTGAACATGTTCATTAGTGAACAGGGAGGCTCAAGTCTGTGGGTAAGACTTTGGCATCCCTATTCTGTGAGATTCTAGTCTGACTTGCCAACTAAATCATGAATGTGGGCCTCTGCTAATTTTCCTTATAAAAATTTCAAATACAAATGTCACCCTATTCACATGGCCATGCCTACAGGGCTGCACCACAATCGCAAAATATGTCTATACACTACTGATTGTCCAACTCAAAGATGGAAAAAAAGTGAAACTCCACTCAAGTAACATATCCGATCATTTACCAGCACATCATACCTTGCTATGTGTCCAACACACAGGAGTCAATCACACAACAGCTGCAAACACAACACAGAACTGAAATATCAACACTTACTGGATATGTCTGGGTCCGCAAATCGAGCCAATTCTCCGATTGTGTAGGGGGCAGGTCCACCTGTAAAGCATGGAAGGGAGAAATGTGCTCAATGTCTGTGCACTGAACAACACTTTCAAATACAATTACTGTGTGTAACAATAAATCTGAAAGTCCAGCCTCTCAGGCATGATGATACTCCAACAGACATACCACTGCAAACATGTAAAGACCCGGTCACTCCAGTGAGTGATACACACATATCTGCACACATGCAGTGGCCCTAACTATGATGTGGTGACAAACATGCTCCATCAATTGGTTGCAGACTCATTTATGGAGTGTACTCCTCTCATCATTTGTAGTAATGAGAGACATGCAAAGCCACTTTCCTGGAGCACTGCAACACCAGTCACTCAGGTATTGTGGCTTGTGCATCAAGGGACAATGATTTACTGTGTGACACACCTGTGGGTTGATTTAAGGTCATGGTTTATCATGCTTTCTATGGTCCCTTACATGTAGAGCCTGTGTTGTGTGTAGGTTACATATGCTACATTAACAGTGTAGCCTGAGCCACATATGCCCCCTATGACACTATAATGGCAGGGATCCTGTGCATTAATTGGTGACAGTTTGAGGCTAGACATGGATTGACCAGTTTTAATATTTTAATACAACAAGGAGATATATGCTGACAGTGTATATTGTAGTCATCCATGACAGACTGCATGGGCACAGGTGTAGTCATTGCACCTGAAATGTGTCACTCATTGCCCTGTGTACCCATTATGGGTTTTGGAAATCACAGTGAGCCACATTTATCATTTTACATTTGCCAAGTTGGTAGATCAGCGGCTGTACAGCAAACTGGCACTGTCATATTATTAACACATGGTTTAGCAAATGTATTTCAATTTCAATTTGTATGTACCTTCGGAATAGCAGCAGTCACAGGAATGCTGGTCTTCTTATCTCAGCATACAACCATGTCTGTGATAGCCTCCATACTGGGAAGTTAGTTATTAAACATATGCTGCACTATATCAGCAGGGGTGTACCAAACAAACTAGCAAAGTACTAGGGAATTTTATATGTATGATGGAATTGGTCAGGGGTCCTTTGCACAACATCATGCACGTAATACATTGTGACCATGCATTCCCAAACGTCATGTATCCCATGATGATCCCATAACTTATCAGACGTTCATGGCTATAGAGTAACACAGATGGCAAATGCATTAGCTCTGTTCCAGCTATTGTGCCCAAGACCAATGTAAAACACACAGGTACAATGAACAGAGGGTCATGGATAGTTGTTATCCCTCAATTTGTATCATTTGCTTCATTTTATGTGCTACAGCTATGGAAAGAAGCACCAAACATTTAGATATGAACCCATGTGCATTACTTTGGCATCCATCCCTAATTTAATTGCGGCACAACCAAGTCAAACTATCAGCCTAAGATGTTAGCTGAGGTTAGAAAGAACTTGGTACGTATGGGTCAGAATACAGTTCAGACATGTATCAGAAATAATTGGGGGACACATTCATTCTTGAAAATATCTGGTGAAAAACATGTCTTTCCTGGTACACTCACAGACCATGCCTAAAACATATGTTAGAGCCACATTTGCATCATCCATTGATGTGAAGGCAGCACTAATTTAAAGGCTCCAGTTGTGTTTTGTAACTCAGTGCAGCTGTTGCGTCAACAAATGACGGTAATGTGTAGCAATTATTGTATAACTCAGGGCCACTGTATGTTTAACTTGCATTCCACATGTCCAAATACATTGCCTGCAGCATATGAACAAATCTGCTACTGTCACTACAGAGCATTTAAATGTGCACATTACTCTGATTTGTACTCACCAACAGGGCCACCAATCACAATCCCCAGGTGGTCCAGGTCTTGCTCCCTGGCAACAAGGTCAGCCCAGTGGTGCTTTAGTTGGTGGTTGTTGCGCGGTGTGTTGTAGATGCGTTGCAGATGGTACAGGACCTTTGACCACCGGAGCCTCCTTGCCTCTGTGTGATACCCCTGTGTCACCCTGCCAACTCCTTTGATCATCAATGGGAGGAAGTGGCACATCAGCCAAATGAATCCCCCAGCTCCTCCTCACCTATTCTTCCCAGATGTGGCCTACCCAACATGACTGAAATAATAAAGGAATTAAGGGGTATAGAGGATAATGAAGGGAAAGGAGCAGAGGGAAATGAAAAGTAAATAACCCTAAAACTTCCCAACTATCCCCAAACTAACACTACCCACAACAGACTCCCAACAGTACAAAGAAAAAATTAGACACCAGAAATGACAAAAATACACTTACACGGGATACCACAGACACTTAGGAAACACCAAAAGACAATATAAAGAGCACACAGGAGACAAATTCACAAGATTCACAGAGAGACAAGTCCAAACACAGTCAAGAAAAATCACAGACTGCAAAGTGAAAGTACACCCACCGTACCAATTCTGTAAACAGAATTTCCTATTACATCACTTCCTGCCTCAAATGCGGTGCGTTTTTATTATGATGCGTCAAAATATTAAAACGCTTACAGTCTGTGCGTCATTGTTTTTTGACACACATTCTTAGAAATCACCCCGCATCCATATTTCCAAATATTTTTCATTTTTAACCAATTTCATGGGGTACAGTGTGGGAATTACCGCTCTGGGCCAATGGATGTATCATGGCAGTGAGCGTAATTTTTCTATGCATATGCAGCATTTTTTGACGCATGTGCGTCTTTTTTTACACTTATGCGTCAAAATTTATGTCTTTTACTGGGTTTGGGTAATTTCTCACAATTTTATAGTTAATGACAGCTGTAACTATACGGAGATAGGCTGTTTGCACATATATTGTGCGTTCCAGTGTATGGGCACATGTGGCAGATCACACTACTGCGGACCATGATCCTCTAGTTGTTGTACCGGATTTGCACTCTTAACTGATGCAATAGATCCCCAAACGTTTGGAATACGAATTGGTATTACCCAGTTTGAGCAGGATGTCCGTCAATAGAGGATAGCAAGGCTACGCAACTCAACACAGTAACTCATTGCCTATGTGTCAATGTGTTTGAATTGGCTATTTCAATTTTAGTTGTCCCATTGTGTGAACATCACAAGACGTGTTTTCATAAATGTGCTTGTATGCATATGTTGTAAATGTGGATAACCATCAGATGCTATTCAGTGTGGAAATGAGTAAGGAAATGTGTTTGTCATACACGTAGCAACAAATGCTGTGTGAACTTCCTAGATTTTTGGAACAAAAGCATCTCCCATGACAAACCATGCACAGGATAGATTGGGGATAGTTGATCATGGCAATGTTCCAAGACTAAGCCATCACATGTCCTGGAATGCTGGATACCACTTCCTGGTCACTTGTTTCGATACTACCCATGAGTCAGGCATTTGAAAATGCTATGTGGGTACGGTGTTTGTGACACAGAGTCCCAAAACCAGTACGCAAATGTAATGTCACTCCACAGTTTGAGTCATATAAATGACCTATGTTTCTCTTGTGGCAGTGGAGGACCAGCAGACCAAGCAGCACGTGTTCACATATTTCCAGTGGTTAATTGCACAAAGGTGTCCAGTTCAAGTGTGTGGGGCCATGTGTAGCCTGTGTCATTATTGGGGTCCATGTTGTCACAGTTACGTGCAGGTCTAGTCATGAGTCTGTGGAGCCATTCCCTCCAGTAACAAAGTATCCTTCACAGCTGAATTGAACAAAACCCAAAGAGGAATTGATAACACACAGGGGGATAGTCCAGCTATGGCACTGGAGAACAGGGCAACCTTGGTGTGCTCACAAAGTTAATGGATCAGTAATTTTAAACCAGCAGGTTTCCTCACAACATTTGTACACAGGGTGGCCTCTAAAATTCCCACTGCAGCCGGGAACATCAGTGCCTCTGTGCTGATTAATCTCACAGCTATTCACCAGGCAAGCCCCATCAATAGGTTGAGGCCGATGTGAATCAGTGTGTGGACCGTCAGGGTACAAACATGTGTTGTCCTTTCATGCACATTAGCAAACGCTGTTTGTTGTGCTGGAGGCACCATACCCAATCCATGCATACAGCCATGGTACACTGTAACTATTTGTCACTCATGCATACATGAAACCCAGACAAGGGATGGGCCGTGATTAGGCTATTTGAAGACATGTCCCAACCCATGATACAATAAGTAAACTGATTACGCTATACAATGTATTTGAGTATACCTACCTGACACAATACCCCAGGAGGAAAGTGAGGGCATGGAAAGCAACTATGAGACAAATGTAGCCACAGGGAATCATTATGGTAACGCAAAGACAGGAACCAGTCAGGCTAACAGGATGCAGGGTCAGTCAGGAACAAAAATGAACAAGGCAAATACACAGTGAGCAGACTGAGACTGGTCAAAGCTGGAACAACACTGTGAAAAATGTAAACAGAAATTGTCCTGTGTGCTGCAACATTACAGAAAAACCCAAGGCCTGTGTTACACAAGTGATTTATACGGCAATGCATAACAGGGATATACATTTAATGGCAGCTTCTATGCCGTTCCAGGCAGCAGCAAGGGCAGTGCATGTTCAAGTGGCTGGTCTGCATGGAAGTGCTCATAGGTGTGTGCATCTTCAGTCTCTCACAAGTCCTGTAGGTGAGAATCAAGTTCAAAGGGCCAACAGTGCACTTCACATGGTAAGCAATGGACAGGTGATTACAGTTCCTACAGACTACCAGGCAGTGCATTATCTGACCAGAAGTCCATGCAGACAGATGAACTATGACTATCGCATACCATACTAAAGAGGGAAGCACACTGGAGTCAGAATGTGAGTCTGGGTGTGTGTAGATGAAGGACTATCTGGGTACAAATTGTCAATTTCCAGGGCCCCCTAGAGAAGGGTGGAGAGAGACAGAAAACATGGCAGTGGCAGCACTTATGACCTGGGATGGCATGTGCAGGGGATGTCTTGTGAGCAATGCTAGTCATACCTGGGGCACTCGTGCTATCCATTTGCAGCTTACATGGACTTCTTGTCACACATACTCCTTGCAAAGATAGCTGATGTCACACTTACTGCTGTCAATGGTCTGGTCATACATTCATGTTGACAATGCAATAGCACATCCACTGCCTCATGTATGAGGCATTTGTTTTCCTTATTGAATGATGGTGTCTTTGTTGTGTGCCATATGCTGCAATGAACTATGTTGTCAACATGTATGTGTGAAATAGCTGTGGTCCTCTGATATTGACCTTCAAATGTGAAATGGACAGGATCTATGTCATTTACAGTGTGTGTGAAGTTGGGTGTACATTCATACCCATCAAATGTGATGTGGATTTTTTAGGATCCTAATCTGTATTTCTGCAATGCTCCATGAGGCTACACTCTGATTATGAATCTTAGGGATAATGTGATGCATAAATGATTACCCAGACCATGACATAGTGATTAGAATAGGTGTGTAATGACATATGGTACGACAGTGGTGATGGTGACTATAGTTAAAAGAAGATTTGGCAAATGTGTTGTCTCCGACACAATCCTGCTGCAGTGTTTGGATGGTCCCCCTCATGTTGATGGACAACATCCTCCTCTTCCTCCTCTTCAGGCATTTGTGGGTCTGGTTCATAGAGGGGAATGTTCCTCCTTACACAAATGTTGTGCAGGATGGCACAGGTCAAAATGATCTTGCAGACCAGTTCTGGTGAGTATAGGAGGCTGCCTCCGGTGATGTCGAGGCACCTGAATCTTGACTTCAGGATGCCAAAGGTCCTCTCGACTATGGTGCGTGTCCTCCGATGTGCCTCATTATAGGCACGCTCTGATGCTGTGCTTGGGTTTGCAAATGGGGTCATGATCCATGGCTGGATCCCATACCCCTGATCAGCTGAAAGAGAAAATGAGTGAGAAAATGTTGATGTTGCTTGCACCATGATTATCACTTTGCATGGCAGTTGTTCTCTTGGGTTGTCTGTGTCTCATCTGTGTTTGTGTTATTGTGTGGAATCCTAGGCTTCTAGGATGTACCATCTGCATTGGGTTGTTTCATTATCTGAACTGGTGTTTGGCTGATTGACCGGATGTCAGCAGTATTTTTGTAGACTTGCAGTACATTGTGTACTCCCATGCATTATGTCATGTGAAAGAGGTGTCCATGTGTCTTAACTGGGGGTGACATGATACTTCCATACACAGAATCAATTCCACAGTGGTGGTAACACGTTTGCATCTATATGGCCTGGACATCCCATCCAATTTAACATATGCAATAGAATTTGTTAAACATCAGTGAGGCCCTTTGATATGGCCAGGTGACAATGTACAACACATCTCCATAAGTTGGCAGCACTGACGTGTTGACAATTGACAATGCACAAATAACCCATGTGTGACAAGTTCTCTGCAGACCTATTTATCTGCCCTTACCGAGTTGACTCATGTTCAAACATGTACCTATACTACTGCACCTGGTACAGTTCAGCTGGCTAACTTGGTTGTGAGGTTGACGGTTTGAGTGTCAGAAGGTCCATATGCCTGTACATCTGTTGTGTATATGTGTAATTGTCGCAAACCGTATGTGTAGGAATGTGCAGTTTCAATATTGTCACATCAATATGTGTTCTTAGCAAAATCCACTTGCTTATCGGTAGTGGGCAATGTCAGAGCAGGAGTGATGTGAGATATTGGTTCTGCCTCAGTGATTCCATGTCACCTTCGTTAGAGTCATCATCATCATGCTATGTGTCTCATGGTGTTTGACCTGCGGCGAAACACATTACACACCCCTTAAACAGTACTTATTGCTTGGAAGGGTGTTATTGATGTGATATTGAAAGATTCATCTTCCAAGTTGTACTGCCAGTTATGGCCATGTCATTGTGTTATTTTAAATTGGCCCCATGTGTCTCTGGAGTGGCATCTGTTGTTATTTGCATCTGTCATTTGTCCATAGGTGTGTATCCAAACGGGTCAGGATATCACACATGACTAGCAGTGTCACAACCTCAGTGTGTTCCTGGCCACGTGTCAATGTAGTGGTGTATGTGTTGTGTGTCCTGCAGGGTTGCTGTGCTGTGTGTATATAAGTAGGTTTCTGTACTTACCAACAAGTAGGCCATTGCCATATCATCTATCCTGGAAGTGTTGATTGATGGTGCAGTGGCGGAAGATGAATGAATCATGTACACTCCCAGGATACTTTGCCACAATGTTGGTAATCAATCCCCGGTGTTCGACAATGGCCTGCACATTGATGAAGTGTGTGTGCTTCCTGTTGCGGTATAGATGTTCGGTTGCAGCAGGTCGCACAATGCGTACATGTGTGCAGTCAATGGCACCAAGCATGTGTGGGAAGCCGTTGATTTGGTAGAAGCCCTGTTTGGTCTCCTGCTGCTTCTGCTGTGTGTTGGGGAAGCTGATGTGGTGGGGTGTGAGGGAGATGATGGCATCCAAGACATTGGGTAGGAAGGCAGAGAATGAGGGCTGTGAGATCTCGGCAACCAGGGCACCAGTGGTTTGAAACGAGCCACTTTCCAACATGTGGAGGACAGCGAGCAGCTTGGTCTCTGGTGGAATGATGAGGGGTGTCTGCAAGCTGGGTGCCAATTGCGGCTCAATGTTGGCAGCAGCTGCTGAATGGCTTGCCAGTTGAGTCTGTACCTCTGGATGATGTCTTGTTGCCGGAGTCCCTGAAGGGTTGTCCTGGTCCTGAATGTCCTCTCCTGCCTTCTGCGTTGCCTTTGGGGTCCCTGCTGGTGTTGTGGAAGCTTCTGGTGTTGGTCCTGTGCTCTGCGTCTTCGTGCATGCTGGATGAATAGCACCTCCATGTCTTCCTTTTGGAGCTCTGCTGTTGTTTCTGTGTGTTTTACTTAAGTACTGGTGTGTTTGCCCCATTTTAACACCTGCCCTGACCCAGGCGTTATTTTTTACGCAAATCGGGCTGTGCGTCATTTTCCGACTCGGACTCCCGGCCGTGCGGGATTTTTGCGCGGTAGCATAAATATGGCGCACAGGTGTTTAAGTCATTTTTTGGACAGGAACACCTACCTTGCATGTCATTAACACAAGTCGGTTTCCCGCATCCAGAAAATGACGCACACGGAGGAATTTTGACATTCGCGGGGTCGGGCGTCATAGTATAAATATGGTGTAAGGTTTGCGCTGAATGTGCGTCAAAAGTTTTGACGCACATTCGGCGCAGACAGAGTATAAATATGCCCCTCAGTCCATAAAGATGCTACTTATTGTTTTGCATGCAGGCATTTTACTGCTGCTACTGTGGGAGGAGGAGGCTGTGAACCTGGCAATGTTGCATTCGTTGATACTGGCTTCAGTAAGTGGGAAAAGCTTACTTGTTCTTTGTCCAAGCATTAAAAGTCAGAGAAGCATAAATTGTCAGTTATTGATTGGACCAACTTCAAAAATTACAGCAAACCTACAAACTATCAGCAGTCACTTTCTTCCATACTAGTAAAAGGTGCAGAGCGGGAAATTGATGAGAATAGACAAAATGTGGAGCAGCAGCTTAAGGTATATTTTTTTGGTTGTCAAGAGCTTAAATTCCGTGGCATGGTTGAAACTGAGGATTCTCACAATAGGGGAAATTTCATTGAATTGTTAGAGAGGATTTATTATAAAAATGAGAGATTAAAGGCAAACATGTCCAAGAGGTATGGGCAGTATACCTCTCCTGATTGCCAAAATGACAATGGCAGCTGGTCCATGAGTACAGTGTCAAAAAATTGACAAAATATTTTGTGGTGCCAGTTGATGAAACCAAAGATATTTCACATAAAGAGCAGCTGAGTTTTGTTATCTGCTTTGTTGATGGTGATAGAAATGTTCGGATGAATTCACTAGGGTGCTACCATATATAGAAGTTAGATGCCTCCAGCCAGTGTTGAAGCAGTACACAATGCTGGACTTGACTGGAAGTAATGTGTTCCACAGTGCTACAATGGAGCATTTGTTATGAGTGGCTGTTTTAGTAGTGTCCATGCAAAAATAAGAGGGATCATGTCACAAACAATTTATATACACTGCCATGCCCATCACCTAAACCTTGCATTAGTACAATCAGTAAGTAACATACAACCAGTAAAAATTTATTTTACAAATTGCAAGCAGTTTTTTTTTTTCAAAAAGTTCAACAAGGCATAAGCTCTTTGTGACAGCTCAGTAAGGGCGAACACTTTTTCCCATAGACACAGAATGGGTAAAAACCTTTGCTACATCTGGCCCTAAGTGAGTAATCTGTTGGTAATGGATCTAAAAAGACTCTCACGCATGAGGTGGTTTTAAAGGGACTCCTGTGTTAGAAGAGTACAGATGCGGTTTTAGTCTATTATCGTTGTTCTCCATGTAATAGAATCACAGCAACGTGACAAGGAGGCTAGTGCAGAAGCCAAAGGAATTCTTAAGTACATTGAAAACATTGGTTTCTTACTTACATTGCAGTGTATGGAACCCATTCTCCGAAAGGTTCACAGTCTATCTGAAGAACTACAGAGGACAGACTTTGACTTGCTGAGAGCATGTGACCTAATTAAGTCAACGAGAAGTGATTTTGTAAAACTCCATCAAGACAATCAGTGAACCAAATCATTAAGTCAGGCCAAGGACTTAGCAGAGCAATGTGGAATTGAGATTTAAGAAAAATCCAATCTAAGGGCTCTTCCTGCAAGACACCATAAATTGAGTACAAAACTTACAGATTATTTTGTCTGTACCTCTGTAAGGAAAAGATCCAGCCATGAGGTGTCTCAGGAAGTTGAACTCTACTGTCTGAGTGCTTAAAGCAGGATGTTTATTTCTATACTTTGGATATATTTATAAAAGAGTTTGATGCTCTTTTTACAGACAACATGGGTCTCATGTCTGCTGTTGGGATGTTCAATCCAAAAATTGAATTTTTCTTGGACTTCTCCTCTGCACTAGTTATTGTTGACAAATATCCAGAGGCTGCAGTAGACTGAAGTATTCTACAATCTGAACTGGAAACTGCAAAATGTTATCTTTCAGACAATGACTTACTGGCTATTCACTCCGTCAGGCAGTATCTCATGTATCAACCAGGAGCTTTTCCTCAGATTTTGGATCTTTTAAATCTAGCTCTTACATTTCCTATTACTACTGCTGCAAACAAGAGATTCTTCTCTTGTATAAAAAGGGTAAAAAAATATTTGTGCAATAAATATGGAGACAAGAGACTCAGTGATTTAATGATAATGGCTTGTGAACCCAATGAGGTTAAACAGCTACATTTGAATGAAAACACTGACAGATTTGCTGACATGCGCCACCAGAGGTATTCTCTTAAAAAATTAACTGATCTTTTCCCTCATTCAGAGAAGCAGCCTCACACTCATTAAATCTTCTCATGAAGGCAACTAAGCAGCGTCAGGACTGCTGCAACCAGTGCAGCAGCAAATGGCTATTTATTTAAACCACATATAATACTCTGCCAGCCACCATTATCTTCCTTGATTTCCAGACCTGCAACAGTTGATTTTGAGTCCATTTCCTTTCACATTCAAGCATATGCTACCTGGAGACATCTGCCAGTGATCACAGAAGCCAGTACCCTATACCGGAGAACGAAGACAGCATCTACCATTGACCATGCAGTATAGGCCTTCTCCGGATGGCCAGTCAAGCAGTAGTTACTTCTCAATCAGTCTCTATTCCCTTGATGGCTATGCCACCTGATGCTATCTGCCAGCAATTGCAGAAGTCAGTAACCTATGCAGGGGCAAGAAGAGAGCGGCCACAACTCTTCTAAGCACTATAGGCAAAGCACCAACTTGCTGTCCATTTTGTTTCTTTCTGTCACAGTGAATGTGCAGCCTCATCACATCAGCTTGTCATGTGTTGAAATATGCATACAGTATTACAAGCACCGTTAGCCACCTTGATTCCTGCAGCCAAGCACTTGCTGCTCACTTGCTGCCCACCTATTTGTTCTCTCATCAAGGCTGGCAATTATCAGTACAGCAACTATTCTTTGTACCAGCCAGTATCATATTCAGAGATCTGTGGCAATGTGGCCTATTCTGGATTTCATACTAGCTGAGCGTCAACTTACCCTCAAAGCAGTTTTTACATAGGCGAATTCCCCAATTATCACTAGAACCAACTTCTGCTCATACCAGTAGATGGAATTCTAGATGGGGATATGTGATATGTTGGTCTGTTTCTATCAGCCAGTCAGCACCTTCTTCTTTTCAAGGAAACTGAGCAGCAGAATCTCTTCTTATCAGTAATGCAGTATCAACACAACAGCCAGTATCTTTGCCATGTGAGCAAAATCTGGTCAAATTTTCTTAACAGTCTCTAAACATGATATCGAAGAAGAAGCATATTATTGATCAACACAAGTACTGTACCAGTGATGTGCATGTTTTCTGTAGAAGAAATTTAATGATAAAAACCTGGAAAGGTTCAATGGCTCATGGCTCCACAGGTTTAGAAGCAAGTATACCATGTCATGAAAAGGAAGGCTGCAGGGAGAGCTTGACCTGCATTAAATACCACTGTTATCCATGTTCCAAGACTGAGATTTATTTACGTAGTACTCTTAGTTTCTAAAGCAATTGATAAAGTGAGCTTGTTTTGAACATTATAGACTCATCAACCTTCCCATTTTATAAGTTATTTGATATTGATAATGGCTGATTTTAATTTGATTAGTGTATTTTCAATTGGTGTACACTATTTGATAGCCTCTTAATCATTACTAGATTTTCTTAAATGTATATCTGAAGATACTACCTGAAGCAATGTATGTAGCTGCATTTTCAATAGAATTTGAAGTATGTCTGTTTGTAGAGTACTCCTTTTGTATCTGTAGAGATGTTTGAGCCTCTGTGTGTGATGCAAGTAATCAAATCTTAGATGGATTACTTCCTGTGATAGCACCAAGCCATAGGTCGTGCAATGTCGCTTCCTTTGTTTTCACTGGGTTCAAAAGTCACATGATGTCACATCCTGTGACATCATCAGGTCAAATGACTTGCAATGTCATTTCCTGTGACATCATTAAGGTGGGTCAAAGGACAGGTGATGTCTCTTCCTGTGATGTGATCAGTTGAAAGTTTGTGTGATGTCACATCCTGTGACATCAGGCAGGGGGGTCACAAGGCATGCGATGCCACTTCTGATGCTCCTGGCATTTGGATGAATCGACGTCCATGTCTACGTTAGAAACAGAATCCTGGGTACCATCAACATTGAGGCTTCAGCAGCCAGGGTTTCCATTTTTTTTCAACGTGAGAAGCAAGAAAGTGCAAGGTCGTGTTTTCCAGCCCTAGAAAGGCCTACGGAGCTGCTGACCAGTCATCCTCCTTTGGAGGGGATACTCAGACTTCAAACTACCTTTTAATGGTGGCTTGCGTTCTCTGTCTTTAGTTGTAGTGAAGTATTGTGACATAACCTATTATTTGTCGAATCAGTGAAAGATATGATATCAGCTTTCCTCCTCACAGAAGTCATCTCTATCTACGTAGCAGACTAGTTAGAAAAGTTTGACAAAATGTTTTGATCATCAATTTCATTTTTTACTTTGATAGACACTGCAGTGACACTGGTCAAAAGGTGAGAGTATTTCGATTTTTACACAGGGATAGGAGTTCTCTGTGGGAACATTTGTAAACATGAAGGACTAATGGAGCTGTTTTTTGTTTTTTTTTAAAACAGCATGGGCAAGTTACATTGATAAAAAATATATGTTTTTTTTTAGCAATGAGACGATTTGTTCCCCTACAGAATTTCCTGGAAAACCGGTGAATGGTGTATTTTAAGGCATACTGAGCCAGTAACTTTGCCTCAAATAAAACAGGAAATAAAAAACAAAATCTTACAAGGACTAATCGTTTCTCACTAATAATTATTTAAAAGAAAAGGCATGCTGCATTTAAAGTACTTGGGGCAGTAGGAGTGATCAGCACTTGTTAGGGTGTGAGAAAAAAGCACACAAGGGAATTATTTTAAAATGCACTTTTAAATCGATTGATTTTATAAGAGGTTGGTGTATTTGAAAATGGGGATGAACTAGACCTGGCTCAGCCACATGCTGAGCAAAAGAATCATTGAAGTATTCCCTGACTTGTGATTGACTCTGCCACAGCCCTATAAGCCTTCAGAAACACCATCGGTAATGAATCTTTATCATTAATCATGAATTGGTGTTGGAGCATTTCTGTATTGCTTTCTGGACCTCCTATTGAGTCCTCATGGTGCACTCCTAGTGGGCTAGTGGGTAGTATCCTGTTGTACAGTGGATTGGTGTTGGTTGAGGTGTCATCTAAAGTGTAGAGTTTTCATGTTGTGGATGAGCTCCTTGATAGTGCGCCTCTAACTTGTCACACCAGTATGAAAACACGCTCACATATACAGCTGTATACAAAGGTGAGTGTGAGCGTCATTCAAGTTCATTTGCGTTGCTTTTCTAGGAGAGCCCTTGTCTTTGTTGGTGATCTGAATACGAGTAATATTGACATTGACTATTCTTCTGGACTCAAGATTGAAGGTCTGCATGGCATGGCAAGAGAAGGTGCCCTCAAAGGGGATATGATTGAGTCAGTCCTGGCACACAAACAGACTAGCCTATGGAGGCACTGGTAATCCACCAGTAAATTGTTTTATTGAGTCCACCCAAGAACAAAAGGAACCCAAACACAAGAGGCACTTTTAAGCCACTGGTAGACCACTTTATGGAGCACATCCAGGAGCAGTAGAAGGCTTGAGACCACAGAGGCCCATTTAGGCCAAGATATGATCATTACTACATATTGTAGTGAACCCATTTTAGTTGTGCGCATATCATTATTGCAGCCAGGTAAAACACAACAATGGACGTATGCCTAAAACAGGTCAAACCTATTTGTGTTGCTAATGCCTGTGCGCAGTATCCGATAAATAAGTAACAATGATAATGCTGAAAATAATTAGAGTTGAAAATATTTCAAAACCGAAAATAAGAGACAGTGATGTAACTATTACTAAACTAAGTTCTAGTGGACTTTGGAGTTTCTGAGGCACTCCCTTTTCTCCTTACCACCACATCCCTGTGCAATCTCTCACTTGTAGGCACTAACAACTTTTTTCTCCCCATTTCTTTCTGCAATGATCTATCTAAATATTTCACACATCTCCTCCCCCTTCATCTCTGCCTTTTTAGACTGTCCCTCTGCATATACTTCCTGTGTTACTACCCATTCACCATGCCCTCTCTTCTTCTCTCTCTATTCACACCTGTAGTGTAAACACAGTATTTTCTTTTCTTTTGGCACTATCAGTATTTCACAGTTATGTATACCCCCTTCGCCCACTTTCACATAAAATGGCAATTACAATTGGCACATGTGCAACAATTGCTCTGAGCCCTCTGCAGAGATGCTTATGATTTCATCGGCATGAAATCTGATCCAGAGCTCTGAATTGTCATCTGACATGAGCAGCAATACACACCCTTATCCCACCCAGACACCTAGAGGTGACTCAGTTCACAGGATACACTACACAAGATTTGTATTTAGCATTGAAATAAAATACTGAAACACAACATCTGAAAAAAAAACAAATATGCAATGGGAAGAAGAGATTAAATAAAATGGGAAATGTAAACAGGAACCACATTACTGACATAGAAATGTTTTTTACAGCCAAAGTTTTTGTTTCTTAAGAATGTGAACATAAGGCTCTGTAGGGACTGATTTCAAATTAAATATTTAATAATTGCTGGGTCTGAGCAATGACATGACTCATCCCAGTTAAAGCCTGCAAGGGTCACAGCAGCTGCTGTTTACTGTCCCCACAGCAAACCAATGCTTGGTCTTTTCTTAGAATGCCCCCATCCCCTGCCCAGCTCGCAGTGAGATAACAGACCTAGCTGTACCCCAATTGTGACTGCCCTTTCACACAGACATCAAATATTGCAAGTCACTGCCAGTTATGCAAATGAGTCGATAAGACAGAAAGCTTATTCTGCATGGACACTTGAAACATTAAAAATAAAACAAGTGGGCACCCTTCTATTGGTGAATGACTCTTGGGAGGGAATGCCCTACCTGGACACCCCTCTAGAACCAGGTTTGAATAAACCTGTAATTAATAAGGAAAACTGACTGATATGAAGATGAACATCCTTTGAAGGCCTGAAGACTAGAATGGTTTCCAATCTCAATTGTATGATGAAGAGCTCCTAAAAGGAGTGACCCAAGGAGTAATCATGAGAGCAGTATATAAGAAATAGTAGAGAACCAAGTTAAACTGTGTTTAAGGGAGAGCCTGAGACAAGTAGTTAACAATTATGGAAGGGACTTAAAAGCAAGGTGCCAGTCAGCATGGGCGAGTCGAAAAAACGTGAATGTAATTCAATTCAAATCCACAATAATCAAGGTTCTCACAAAAAAAAGACAAAGGCAGCATGGGTAAGGTAGAGGTAAGAAAAAAGAGGGGGATGTCAAGGAAAGATCTGGGGTGGCCAACCTATTTGGAACAGAAACTAAATGGTAATGGAGTGGATGGGAGTCGAAGCAGCTGGGGCAGCAGAATGCTGCAAATTTACATATAGCGCACAAAAGATTGGAGACATATGCTCAGAGAGTGTGAAGACCAATCAGTACAAAGACATGACCAAGGAGAGTTTGGACTGCATAGACGCACCAAATGCTAGAACATTTAAGTAGTGCCTGTCCCAAGGGGAAGGGAGTATGAGGACAAAGGAAGGGGAAAGAAAGAGAGGTACAGGGGAAAAGAAACTAAGAACAACAGATAATAGGTATTATAGGCAGGATAAGATGATGCAAGAAAAGGAGAATCATTTAAAGAGTAATGATTTATTAAGGAAAATGGGGCTTCTCACATCGACATCACAAGAAGGGAAGGGCCAAGGGAAAAATGAAGAAGTGAAGAGAAGACAAAGAACAAATGAAAACAGAAAAGGACAGAGAACAATAAAATCAAGAAATAAATTAAAAACTCAAAAAATTCAAAAGGGCAAGAAGGGAATAAAGGGGAGAAAATTGGTTTCTTTACTATTTCATAAAAATCCAGAATCCAATTAGCTGACAGAAATGGATTATCCAAGGATGGATCACATTCCTATGAAGGAATGTGTTCAACAACAGCTGTGGACTGCAGTCTTGGTGGCAATTAAATCTGTTTAATACTTCCCGCCCTTAATTGTGTTTCTCTATGAGTTGATGGAATCTAGTTTGATGTTAGAGGTGCATTTACAGTCTAGTAACCCTATCCTCACAGTGATTTCAGACAATATGCCAGTAACCTCTACCACCGCAATGTAACCAATGGTAATCCCTCTAATACATGCCATAACCCAAGTGTAGAGTTGGTCTATTAAATAGAGCATCCTGGGTAGTCTGACATTAGTGTGCAATGTACGCTTCCCGCAAAACAGCTTCCCACCTATCAACATTCAACCTCAAAGTCACACCCCAATTGCTCATTAATATTAATATGCACTTGTACAGTACTTGGCTTATGGTAAACCACTGTTCAAATGTACTTATTCTCTCATCCCATCACTTCAAGGATATCACGTGGGGAATAATTTCATCAGCAGTCTTTGGCATCCTCACCGGTTGACCATCTCTCTGGTCTATGGCTCCCGCATCCTTATGATCTGAGCCCTCCGAATCTCTTTCAGAGGCCGTATGATGACAGGATACACCGAGAACATCCGATCTACTGGCCACACTCAACAGCTCCTGCTGCGATTCGGCAATCTCTTTTGGCTACGGTTAAACCACTACCGACTCCTGTCAGAATCTTTTGTGCCTAACCCTCTGAGTTCTTTGAGATGGGAGGGAGTTCAAAGTTCTATTGCCCACAGCAGCCTAGTTCAGTAGCCACTACCAGGCCTCATCCAGGTCTGTAAAGAACTGTGATTTGTCACCCACAATGATTTTTAATGTGACAGGAAACAAGAGTGAGTACTTGAAGCTGAATTGTCTCAAGCCCCTCCTGATACCTCGGTATGAACTTCTCTCTTGAATTGAACAGAGGCTGTGTAAATAGGAAACAGAAAAGCTTTGTGGCTCTTCGCCACTATTAGTCCACCTTCTCTGGATTTTTGAAGAAGGGTGTCTCTGTCCTGATAATTCAACAGTCTTGCCACTGTGAGTCTCGCAACGGACGCCGGGGCCAGTGGGTGTACCGTCATTCTGTGCACTCATTCCACAACAAAAAACAGTGAGACAACAGGTGCTGCTATTTTGTCCCTCAGCCAAGCCTCGGAAATGACACCATATTTAAGCCTTCAGCATTTTCTGGCATACCTACAAGGCAGACATTATTATGACATGAACGTCCCTCCACATCTTCCGCTTGCCATTACTGTGGTTTTGCACATGTATGCAAATCACCCAAAACCGATTTCAGTTTTTTGGTTGGAGATTGCGTCTCGGCCAGTGTGCATTCATTATACATGACTCTTTCGGTGAGCTTTACTTGGTCTGCTCTCAGCAGCGACATATGAATAATCCCTGCATCAGTTTTCTGTTACAGAGCATTTTCTGATTCATGAATGGCCTTTGGAATGTTATTGAGTGTACTTATTTGTGCAGGTCCTTCATTGATGCTGTGATGCTGATTATTAGCCTTGATATTTTCTGGGTCCCTGGCTGCAAGGCTTAGCTGTTCTGGTGCCCCACTGCATGCCTGTTATTGTGCACGAAAGCACATGTCGAGCATTCACAGCATTAGTTCAGAGACGTATCACTATGCCCCTTCTAGGAAATCAAGAATAGGACAGAGCATGAAGAACACAGAGTGCAATGGGAGCACACACGCCACCACTGTTCCAACACGTGCAAAAGGCACTGAATAAATTATGTTTTTTGTAATGCTGTTTCATAAGGAGAAGATCCCATAACTCATCTATGGTTCTATCCTTGAGGTTTCAAGTCATTGATCTGAGTAAGCGATCAGGGAGGATTTTACATCCTTTTGAATGAAAATGATTGGCATTCTGTAACTAGACCACAAGTGACCGCGATAGACCAATGTGGTGGCACATACAGTCCGCTGGTTACAGTGGGTTAGTAATTCATTCCAGGGATGGTACCATGCTCTCTCTATTACATGGGTGATCAGACACTTGGGATACTTCCTTTCCATAAGATTCAAAGAGAGTACTGAAGCTTCCCTAAATTAGTTAACTTTTTATTTACAGATCATACGAAGATATAGAAACTGACCATATGGAGGCCATCTTTTAGACCTCTGCAGTGATTATAAAGCAACAGGGTGTTATGTTCTGTTGCTTTACAGTAGAGACAGGTACCAAGTTTATCATCAACAACTTTGAAACAAACACAGGACAGGACACATTTGGTTTTGAAATCATCATCATATAAAATGGCAGACTTTGGGTCAAAGCAAGAACCCACAGAAACTCCTTTCTTTTTGCAAGTAATAAACGTTCCCATATTATAAGCAGTTTTTAGTGAGGGCAATCTCAATTGGTGATATTGGGAGCAAAGTAGGGACTCGAACTGGAGGTGGTCTGGAGTTAAGTAATCTAATTATATTGATACCTTCTTGTAGTGGAAAATTGGTATCAAGGGACTATTCGTGCAATTCTACGCATTAAGGGAAACTGCTGCACTGCATTACATAAAAGGAAGAAAGGAGAAATCCTCCATATTTACAAAGTTATGGAGAAGCCTGCGCTCTCCTTGCACTAGCTTACTGTGTACTGTCTAGTGCCAATGCAGCACCCTTGCACAATAGTGGAAACATGCCTGCTTTACAGATAGGATTGTTTTTGTGCAGGAAGGGATTCCTTCCTGCACAAAAAAATGAAAGAGACATTTTCCCTTTTTCTATGTGTAATGCAGAATGCATCGCCCATAGAAAAGGGAAATTATGAGGAGAAAAAAGATGTTTCAACCATCCTCTGGGAGGCATACTGATATGACACAATCACAGATTATCATACCTTTGAAAATCTGAAATTGCGTGAAATCCATGGGTGTATTTGCGTGAATGCCCATGCTCCACCCATTGAACACCTACCAGCTCGAAATGTCACAAATTGCAGCACAAGCCTCTGCGTTGACTTACATTTCTTTAAAAAGCCATGAAAGACAGCGCAAATCGCCCCTTGTGTGGCTTTATAAATCAGACTGAAGCCTTTGCGTTGTCCTTGTGTGCCTTGTGCGATACAATGAGAACTCAAAGGTTTAGTAAATCTGGGCCTCTATGTCTAAACCTACCACTATATCCCTAGTTCTGCCAAAGTTCCAAATTTCCACTTGATTGATGAGGTCCAAAGTGTCTTCTACAAAGGACGGAGTCATAAATACACTACATGATGCCTCCGGAAGCCACTGCTAATCTGGCATTCTGTGCATGGCCACTTTTATTGCAATTGTGGTAGACAGGCGTTTGTGCAAGGGGCTCTTTATTTTCAAATAAATGTATCCTGATTACCAAATGGTTATCTGACAAAGTGAATTATCTGTTTTGTTACTTTATCTGTGGATTTTTGGATTGTATCCAAATACACTTTACTTAAAACCTTTAAGGACATTTCCCAGCGCAGGTCTTTTCAGGACACACAGGTTTACCTGCATTGCTTCGCATGCTCATTGTACTGCCTTGTACAAGTGTGGGATTTGCTTCATTGTGTTATGCAGTATATAGCACTCGCAGCAATCATCTTTTGTAAACCACAAAAGCTCAAAGTGCAAAGTTCCCACGCAATTAAACCAGGCTGACAAGCACACACAATAGGACTCAAGTGTCATAGAGCTGGCAAGCAACAAAACTCCAGTGGGCACTTCCCTATTTGACCTTGTGGGCGAGCACACTACTGACAATGAAAAGCCCTCGGAGACTCTGATGCCTACAGAGCAGCATTTCTGAATCTGAAACGTATTATTGCTAGAAGGTACTTTAGAACAATAAACCTAGATGACAATTTCGTAAATGTTATTTAACAATGTGCTAATTATTCAGTCTAGTATGTATGAATGCATGCACCCATTTCGTACGTAGAAATTCCAAATTAATAGCCTTTCTACTGTCTCTAACTATATTCGATTTACTCAAAATGGCCATCCTGTGTGAAAGTAAAAGCAGTTCTCTTTGCTCAGTTCTGCATCTCTAACAAACGCCAATAGTCACTCCATAATGTTTGTTTGGTGGTGTCAGCTGGGGGTTATATCTATTATGACATCATTCACTGGATTTCCTTTTTAACTCCTAAACAACCTGGGGCAATCAGAAAACGAAAAGCCTTTATTGGGGCCTTCCTGGCCTGGCGAACGCTGTCCATTGCAAATCACGGCCCACGGAGACGTGTGGTATAGTCACACAATAATAAGTAAACAATTGCATGAGAAAGCTCCTGATTATCGAATCACTTTGCACCAACCCTGACGTGTGTATCGCGCGGTCGGCAGCCGGAATCATCTTGAATGATTGAAAAGACCTGAACTCATGCCAAACTGCAAGTCAGCGACAGCTTGGACTTTGAGTCTCGAAATCTTCCCAATCGGAGCATTTATTAATGCAATTACACAACACTCTGATGGCGAGTAAAGGAAAAAATCAATCCCGTTCATTTTCGGCACTCTCTTTTAAAGGGCCCATTCCGTGCAGAGTACCCAGTCCTGGATCTCTAACAATCACTAGAAATAGGTGAACAAGAATGTTCTTTTGTTTGATGGTGTCTGCTTGGGTTTGAAGACCTACTTTGACCTTATCCACCAGGTGGCTCCTCTAACTTAAACACTTGTTGGAATCCTTTTTTTATCAGAAATAACCATATCCCTGTTTACCACATATGTTAATCCCATGCTATCGATTTACAGCAGCCTCTTTAATGAATGAGTAAATTGAACTATCACCTTCTTCGATCCACTGACGCTCAAGGTCGGTGGAGGTGGGAACCGCTCTGGAGAATGCACAAGAAAACAACGAATAGTGTGCCTTGAAGTCACACTCATATATCCAAGGTACCTTAGTAACAACAGGTACCTGCAGGGCCCTTTAGCCTCTTTGAAGTCGTGCGTCGTGTTTGAGGCGCCACAACATGAACCACTGTCTGCTGTTGCATTAAGGAACTGATTAAAATAATTCTACCTGAGGAAATAGATCATTGATTGATTAGCTGATTTAAAATATTCTTTAAATTGTAAACTAGTCTATTCAAAACTTTGGATGAAAGGATGAAATTACACTTGCAGCATTTGTTCCTTTGCATGCGTTGCATGTCCATTGAGACTTTAAGTGGCTTTGAGTTGGCTGAGGTCAGTTTCTGATCGAGTTTGGCCTATTGAGCATGTGTTGTAGATAGGAAGGGTCCTGTGAGTGATTTCAATTTTCCTGATGCACAAGTTAAGTTTGGCTATATGCTCTGTGAGAAATGAATGATTTTCTGAAATCAAAATCGCCTCTATTGTTTATTTATTGATTTCAAAGTTGAAGCGTTTATGTTTACTTAAAAACTGGGGCTACACTGCCTTCAAGGCATTCATAATATAGCACAGGTGCAGTGGCAAGGTGTGCCTCAAGCAAATCAGAGAACGCCACAATAAGATAGCACCAGCGCTATATGTGTGAGACACCGAAAACAGGTGCTGAAGCATGTTGGGTCACAAAAGGCACTGTATGTCTGTACTATCAATCCCTGACAGTTTAAAGTTTACAAATGACAGCTTTCTTATTTATTGCTGTAAATTATGAAGCAAATCTTGTGTTTATGGTTGTGTGGCACAATCAAACCCCATATATTTGTATTAATGTTCCTATCAAACTACTACACCAAACTATCACCTCCAATACCACAAGTAACAATACCACCACCACAATATAACCACTACTGTAAGCACCATCGATTCCACCACCAGCAAGATCTCCAACGATTCTACCACTAACACAAGCATCAATAACACATATTAACAATATCACCACTACTAAGTCCAATACAACAGCACCAACATCATCACCACCAATATCACTTCTGCAATTCCAATGCTATCAATATCACCAACAATACTACAATACCAAAGGGCAATGCCACCATTAGTATCAACAATAATAACACCAATACCATTTCCTTCAATGTCACTACTACTTCTAATACACCACCACCAACAGTATCACCACCATTACCAGCATCACCACAAATGTCACAACCCACACCACCAACACCATTATTTCTACTACCACTATCACTAAAAAGATCACCAATTCACCACCACCACTAATAGCACACTCCTGTCACTACCATCACTAGTGCCAGCAAAACCAACATTACCCTCAGTAACCTCCCCAAACATAAAACTAATACCACCACTAACAATTCCAATAAATACACCAATGAGCACCAATACAACCACCACCAATACATCAATATTACCACTATTGCCACCACCATAGATACCACCAACATCACATCCAATGCCACCAATACCCCACCACAAATACCTTTTAGAAAGTTGTCATTTTCTTGCTTTAGCCATTTGGTGCCTGCAGCCTGTCTCTGGATCACATGATTGTGTATGGGTGGCAGCTGGGCTTTGTGTATTCCTCCTAGTCAGAAACACACAATGGGGAGCTTAGGTGTGACTGGATGGGCCATCACTGGCAGTATAGGTGGGAGGAGCTGGGTCCAGCCCCACTCACACCTGAATAGGCTGTGTCCTGTTTACACAGAAAGGGCTGCATACCACCTGTAGTTAGTCTGGAGCCAGGGCCAAGAAGGCAGTTAATCTGTGAATTTCAAAGGCATACCTCTAGAAGCTCCCCCCTTCAAATGCTCACCTGTGTATTCAAGAAGGACCCCAGACATCAACTCTTCAGTACACATCTGGATCTGTGGATATTCTGCCGGGAAGAAGGACTGTTGTGGTGCTACATGGACTGCCACTCTTCTAGACTGTTGCCCTAAAAGGCCTGCTGCCTGCTGCCCTCTTGCCTGGGGAAGAAGAACTGGACCTGCAACCTCATCTTGGACCCCAACTTGATTCCAAGGGCTAGTCTGCTGGCCTTCTGATCTGAGCCTTAGAAACATAAGAGGGTCCACAACTAGCTCCTCGACCCAGCTGCAACAAGTTCCTGACCCCTCAAGTGGTGCCCCAGAGGTCCTGAACCCTTGGTATGTCTTAGCACTCCTCAAATCAAGCTTTTTGGTTCTTTGCGACTGCAAACGGGCCCATTTGCACCAAGATCAGGTCACTCACACAGAAATTCAGCGTGACCTGCCACCAGCCTGTCTCTTCGCATAGTAGCATCGACAACCTACAGGGGACCCCCATTGCGAACCTCCAGCCCACCCATCCGTGACTCCCAGCCTGTTCTTTGCACCATTCTGACTACCGCCTGCAATGCTCTCCTTGCTCATCGTGACCCTCTCCAACCCAGACAGGACTCTTGGCACAAAAAGTGAGAAGGTAACCTTCAGCGGGACTAATCTGGGACTGTATCTGACCCGTGGTCCATCATTTCTGACGCTTAAACTGAAATTCAGTGCATGCTGCCGCCAGGCCATCTCCTCGCACCACAGCATCGACAGCCCTCAGTGGACAGCCAACACAAAGGTCCAGCCCACCCGTCCGTGATGCCCAACCTGCTCTTTGCACCACATTGACTACTGCCCATGATGCTCTCGTTGCTCCTCATGACTCTGCAATGGATCTCTTGGCACAAAATTTGAGAAGGTGAACCTTCAGCACACTAATCTGGGACTGTATCTGACCTGCTGTCCATCATAGTCAGCCTGAACTTTTGACTTTGACTCAGTCTAGCGTGACCAGATAGCCGTGGTTGGCCCTTTCTGCTTTTATGCACTATTTTACTGTTTATACTTAACTCCGGTTCTACTGATTAGATTTTTGTCATTTTTATCTTGTTTTATTTGTTGTATTCAGATCTATACTGTTTAAAGTGCTGCACAAGTACTTTACACATTGCCTCTAAGTTAAGCCTGACTGCTCTGTGCCAAGCTACCTGGGGGTTGAGCACGGGTACATTTTGGGTTTGCTTGTGCCTTACTCTGACAAGGATTGTGGTTGCTGCTTGACCAGTGCTCACACCCCATCAAACAGAAACCAAATTAATCACAACTATCAATACCACCTGTATGCATAGCACAATTACCACTGCATTACCAATACCCCCACCACCAGTACTTCCTCCAACACGAGTAACACCATATTATGAATGACATCATCAATACCACAAATTCTACCATCAATAATCTCAACAATACCACAAATAACACCACCACCACAAATACCACTCCACCAATACCGTCAATAGCACCACTACCAATGCCACTAAAAGCACCAACAATATGAGCAATAACATAACAGTGTAATGCTGTCAACAATAATCTAAATAACATCAACATGACCAATCGCACCAATATCACATTAGCGTTATCACAGCAAAACTACCATCACTAATACCAATACCATCACTACCAAAACACCCTGTTACCAACTATAGTACTATCAACGCAGCCAATTCCATTACCCATACCACCCGCTCCCCACCAATACCAATAATACCTTCACCAGCACTACTAATATGACCACAGACATGAATATCACCCCCAACATCAATGCTTCCATCACCAAGACCACCACTGCCAGAGACCATTCGTGAGAACATGAGGCAAGCAAGCAATATTGGAACTTTACCATGGGGGGGTCAAGTAATTTGTCACTGATGTCCCAGGGCCTGTACTACTATGGCTCTGCAAGTTGGACCAAACATAACCCCTTACACCTTTGACGTCCAAGGTAGCAAGGGCAAGTAGTTGCAGACTTCCCAGGGAGGTAGTGAGGGGTGCTTGAGGTCAGCATTCAACAATCAACCAAAGACCCTAGATAGAGAATGTTCAGCCCACTGCTTAACTTTGTAGGAAAAAAAGACTTCAGCTACACAAATGTACTATACAGTGCAAACTTAAATATTCATATACAATTCACTGTCGCTGCCCACCAGCTCTTGTAGGCACTGCACCCACTCCACTCCTTCTCTCTCCACCTCCCAGGCTCTCACCTCTAGTGCTGGGTTCTTCCCTCTCTCAAGGGGTTATCAGGAACAGTGTGAGTCAGGCTGAGGTGAATTTCAATGACTGACAGTTTACAGTGTTCTCAAATTCAACCATTACCGGGATAGACAAGTTCACTCAAGATCTTTTCAGGGCTACCTTACCTCTCTGGCAAGGCTCTCACTCACTCATGACTGATGTGACTCACCAGCAGTCTAAGATAGAGTACCTCAGCAGAGGGACACATTTGTCAGTACTCCCACCCAGCCTTTCTTTTGTGGTTGCAGTGGTTTGCATGGACCATCCCCACTACGACTGGTGCAGTCCGACACCTCACAACTGGCAGTTCTGAAGAAGACACAGTCCCAAATGGACTTTAGGTACATGTAGTCCCAGGTGGTCCCTCCATAATCAGCAGCTGTAGCCCAAGTACCAGTTGACTGTAGGGCAGATGTAGAATCTTAAAAGGCATTAGCACTTCAGTAGATGAAGCCCCACACAGGCCTTCAGCATCCCACAAATGCCAATGGGATTTGGTAGTGGTGGATACTGGTGTTAGTGGTAGTACTGCTAGAAGTTGGATGATTGGTGTTCCTGGGTTTGGTGGTGGTATTGTTTGGTGTGGTATTGTTGTTGGTGGTGTTGGTGTCAAGTGCTATTCATAATGGTGTAATAATAGTGGGAAATGTGAGTTGTGATCGTGTTGGTTTTGTTATTGGTGGTGCTGGTACTAGTGGCTGTGATATTGATGGTGGTAGTATTGGTGGTAGCGGAGGTATTATTGGTAGTGATAGTATTTGTGTAGATGATATTGGTTGTGTGTTAGCAGTGGTGGTGGCTTTTGGGACAGGAGTATGCCCTGCATGGAAAACAGGTATGTTCCCCTGTCCTGAATGCTACCACTGGTCTATCTTGGCCATTACCAAAACCAACACCATCATAACTCACATTACCACCACAATAATACCACCACAAATATCACACCATCACTAACAGCGCACAATACTAATAACACCAACAACAATACTACGCCAAACAATACGACCATCAGCCTCAGGAACATGGTTGCCCAATTACCAGCAATATTACAACCAACAACAGTATTCAGTGCTATCAAGCACTAGCTCTTGTAGGCTCTGCACCCACTCCACTTCTTCTCTCTCTCCCTCACAGGTTCTTGCCTCTAGTGCTGGGTTCCTCACTCTCTCTCGAGCAGTTATCAGGAGCAGTGAGAGTCAGGCTCAGGTGAAGTTCAATGACTGATAGTTTGCAGTGTTCTCAATCTCAACTATTACTGCTTGTGGGATAGATTAGTTTTCTTAACACAACCATTTACCAGCAATACTACCACTAACAACAGTATCCAGTGCCATCAAGCCTCACCACCAGCACCAGCAATCCCACCAATAATACCATAAACAGAAACAAAAGCTAACATCACCAGACATTACCAATACCACCCCCAACACCACCACCATCAATAACACCGCAAGTGCCATGGCCAATACCACTATTATCTTCAGTACCACCAGAAATACCACAATACCACCTCAATGGTGCAGCAGTTTTCTTGGACACCACTAAGTTGTTTGATACGCTTGAATGACCTTACCTCTTTTCTCCGTTGTAACACATTGCAGTGAGTCCCTAATTCATAAAATTAATTGGCCTCGTTTATGCCCAGCCCGTGGCCGGCTTGTGGGTCAATGGGACAGTTACCCTCCTTTCCTGGTGTCCATGGGCATCTGTCAGGGATGCCTACTGTTACCAATCCTGTTCGTCATAGCTATGGAGCTGCTTGCATCTTGATTGCATCAGCACCATGCACATCGGGGTCTGGCGTTTATGTCTCACAGAATTGTTCTTATGCCTCACAGAATTGTTGTTTCAATATATGCAGACGTCACCCTGTATCTGAGAGACCAGGGAAATAATTTAGACCCATTGATTAGAGAATTTACTAAATTTGGTGATATATCAGGGATTACTATAAATTGGGCCAAGTCAATCCTAGGATGTGATGGTGAAATTTACCTCGTAGTTCCCGCTAAGGTGGGAGAGGGAGCGGGAGAGATACTTAGGGATTTGGCTTAGCAGGTACCTCGATGATCATGGTAAGGCTAATTATGGGCGCTTGATGACTTCTGGATGAGCTGGTGAAAACATCTGCTCTCCTTAACCGGGAGGCTAGCCATTGCCAATATGGTGATCGTCCCTAGATTCCTCTATCTGTTCATTAACCTGCCCCTTCCTCTACCACTGTATTTCCATTGACAGCTTTGCTCATGCCTAGTGTCCCTTGCGTGGGTGGGAGGGCAGCCCTGAATCACATGGAAAGTACTGATTATCTCGCTTGAGTAGGGAGGGCTTGGGGCTCCAGAAATAGATTTCTAGTACTATTGCGCCCAGGCACAGTTTGTACACTACTGGCTTTTCCCTATGCAGTTCCTGGCGCACACAGCACCTGACCATGTCCCCTCCAGAGGGTGCTGTTTTTGGTTGCCAAGTGTCCGCAGGTGCAGATAGACACTGTTGCTTGCACAGTATGGGCATGGAATGAGCTCCAGCGATGGGCTCGGTTGGGATGCCTATTCACCCCTTTGGTACTACTTATTGGACACGCCTCCATTCCTATTACCTGTGACAATGCACTGAATGGGCTTGATTGACAATGAGAGCTTTATGCGCTGCATTGTGCCTTGCACCGACTTCCTATATTTGGCTTGGGACTGCCCTGGAGTGCAGCACTTCTGGGACATGGTAGTTGATGCTCTAGAGGAGGTCAGAGGGCACTCACTTGAGTGCTATCTGCGTGTGGCACTTCTAGGTTATGTGAAAGATGTCCTCTTGGACATGTGCAATTCAAAAGTGGTGTGGTTTAAGGATGCAGTTTACTGCCAGGAACAATTGACTGCCTATTGGGAGCTGATGCTGGCAAAATCCCGTCCCAAATATGTGTAGGTCCCCCGGAGTGGTAACTTAGCGCCCAGGCTAGGATGGAGGGCCCTGTGGCTGCCACTGGAGGTGAATGACTTGGCAGACCCCCATATTGCTGTAACATAGGCTCTAAAGGTGATTTTGTTTGACTGCAACACGTAGTACCGGCCGCCCTACTTTGGAGTGCAGGCCTTTATGATCCCTTTGCAATTTCTTGACATTGTCTCCCTGTGCTGAGTGGTTCCCCCTCTGTTTTTGGTTTCTAATACCCACTTTTTAACAATGTAAACAATGATTCACTAACTGCTGATAATATTTGGAGGACATATGGGGGCTCATTACGACCTCGGCGGTCTTTTCGCAAGATCGCCGAGGTACCGCAGTGCTGAAGCCGCGTATTATGAACGCTGGCAGCCCGCCGTCCTTTTTCGTATGGAAAGCCGCCAGCAGCCATACTGGCGAATGGCGGGAAAGTGGAGGTTGCTCAACCTCCACCGCCACGTCAACAGAACACCGCCCACTGAATCACGTCCCATGATTCGGTGTGGCGGTGTTCTGGTGACGGTGTTCTGGTGGCGGAGCTGCCCCCATGGATCCCGTCCCCTGCTGGAGGATCAACGGACAAGGTAAGTTGATCGTCCATTAGGGAAGGGGGTGGAGGGGGGGTGTTGTGTGCGTGCATGGGGGTGTGCGTGTTAGAGTGTAGAGGGGGTGAGTGAGTGAGTGTATGCGTGCAGGGGGGTTTTGTGTGTATAGGAAATGTGTGCGGGTCGGACGGTGTGCATGTCTGTGTGTATGTGTGCGGGTATGTGTTGTCGGGGTGTATGTGTGCGTGTAGGGGTGTGTATATGTGCATGTTGGGGGTGTGTGTGTGTAGGGGTGTCTATATGTGCATGTTCGGGGTTGGGTGGGGAGGGGGTTGTGCCACCTTTGGGGGTGGCAGGGGGTGGGGGTGGAGGGAGGATTCGTGGGGGGTAGCTAGGGTGGGGGAGACCCCTATCAGTGCCAGGGAAGGAATTCCCTGGCACTGATAGTGCCTACCGCCATGGATCTCATGGCGGTTCCCAACGACCCGAGATCCATGGCGGTATGCAGGGTCCTGATACCGTCGGCGGTCTAGTGACGACCGCCGGGCTGGAGATCGCAATCTCCAGCCCAGCAGTCTTCACCGCCATAGCGGTCGGAATGGTGAAGTCGCGGATGACCGCCCCGGTCATAATTCCATTTTTTTTCCGCCGGCCTGTTTGCGGTCTTACCGCCGCTTTACCACCAACCGCCAGGGTCGTAATGAGGGCCATTGTCTTGTAAATCCTGTGACAGTACTGAATTGTATGTTGCTTGCCTCTGGTTTGCTTGAAAATGTCATTAAAAAGAAAATAAAACAAAAACCACAACCACCAACCAAAATACTAAAGAAATCATCACCACCAACTCCACTATCACTAATATCACTACCAGTATCACCATCACCAATATCAGTACCATTAGCACCTGTAAGGAAATGCCTCCTTAGCATGGTTACCCCCCTAATTTTTTGCCTTTGCTGATGCTAAGTTTTGATTGAAAGGGTGCTGGGACCCTGCTAACCAGGCCCCAGCACCAGTGTTCTTTCCCTAAACTGTACCTTTGCTTCCACAATTGGCACAGCCCTGGCACTCAGATAAGTCCCTTGTAACTGGTACCCCTGGTACCAAGGGACCTGATTACAGGGAAGGTCTCTAAGGGCTGCAGCATGTCTTATGCCACCCCAGGGATCCCTCACTGCCTTACTGCTTGTGTTTGCTGGTGGGGAGAAAATGACTAAGTCGACATGGCACTCCCCTCAGAGTGCCATGCCAACCTCACACTGCCTGTGGCATAGGTAAGTCACCCCTCTAGCAGGCCTTACAGCCCTAAAGTAGGGTGCACTATTCCACAGGTGAGGGCATATGTGCATGAGCACTATGCCCCTACAGTGTCTGAGCAAAACCTTAGACAATGTAAGTGCAGGGAAGCCATAAGAGTATATGATCTGGGAGTTTGTCAAACACGAACTCCACAGTTCCATAATGGCTACACTGAAATCTGGGAAGTTTGGTATCAAACTTCTCAGCACAATAAATGATGCCAGTGTGCAATGTATTGTAACAAGCACCCAGAGGGCATCTTAGAGATGCCCCCTGAATACCAACCCGACTTCTAGTGTGGGGCTGACCAGTTTCTGCCAGCCTGCCACAACCAGACGAGTTGCTGGCCACATGGGGAGAGTGCCTTTGTCACTCTGTGGCCAGGAACAAAGCCTGCACTGGGTGGAGGTGCTTCACACCTCCCCCTGCAGGAACTGTAACACCTGGCGGTGAGCCTCAAAGGGTCACCCCCTTTGTTACAGCGACCCAGTGCATTCCAGCTAGTGGAGATGCCCACCCCTCCGGCCACTGTCCCCACTTTTGGCGGCAAGGCTGGAAGAGATAATTAGGAAAACAAGGAGGAGTCCCCCACCAGTCAGGACTCCCCCTAAGGTGCCATGAGCTGAGGTGACCCCTGCCTTTAGAAATCCTCCATCTTAGTTTTGGAGGATTCCCCCAATAGGATTAGGGATGTGCCCCCTCCCCACAGGGAGGAGGCACAAAGAGGGTGTAGCCACCCTCCAGGACAGTAGCCATTGGCTACTACCCTCCCATACCTAAACACACCTCTAAATCTAGTATTTAGGGGAACCCCAGAATAGAGTCTTAGAGGGTGGGGTGGACTCAGCCACACTTGCTGCTTGGCCGCCTAACATGCAAAAATACAGGCAGTAGCTCTTAATTAATGGGACTAGAGTAAAATTCATGAGGGATACAGGTGCCAGTGTCACTATGGTGACAGACAAACTGGTTTCCCCAGGACAATACCTGGCTGGACAGACATATCTAGTCACCAATGCTGTCAATCAGACTAAAGTCCATACCATGGCAATGGTAACTTTAGAATGGGGAGGGTTCACTGGCCTGAAACAGGTGGCAGTCTATTTTGCTATACCAGTAGAATGTCTGCTTGGAAATTATCTGGTGTCCTCAGCATGGGCTAAGGTAGAACTCAGAACCCATGCAGCCATGCTGGGTATCCCTGAACTGGTGTGTGTCAATACAAGGGTACAGTGCAGGGCTAAGGGTGAAAAAGAAGTGTTGGAGTCTGGAATAATGGCCCAACCTTCCAAGAGAAAAGGAAAGAAGTCTGGGGAACCAGCTTCAGCACAGAACAAGAAACAGAACCTCTCTTCACAGGAAGAAGTTCTATCCCCTGAGGGAACTGAGTCCATGGAGCTGGGACCTTACCAGGTTGAGCTCTTGGGCCCAGAGGGACCATCAAGGGAGCAGCTGTGCAAGGGGCAAGAAATGTGTCCCTCTCTTGAAGGCCTAATACAGCAAGCAGCTGAGCAAGAAAAAGGAAATGTCAGTGGAACACCCAGGGTCTATTGGGAAGATGGACTCCTTTACATGGAGGCAAGAGATCCCAAACCTGGTGCCACTAGGAGAGTGATAGTGCCTCAGGAGTTTAGGGAGTTCATTCTGACCTTAGCCCATGGCATTCCCCTTGCTGGGCATTTGGGACAAACCAAGACAAGGGAGAGGTTAGTCAACCATTTCCATTGGCCCACTATGTCCCAGAAGGTAAAGGAGTTTTGCACCTCCTGTGTCACCTGTCAGGCCAGTGGTAAGACAGGTGGCCATCCAAAGACCCCCCTCATTCCACTTCCAGTGGTGGGGGTTCCCTTTGACAGAGTGGGAGTGGATATAGTGGGTCCACCTGAACCTCCCACAGCATCAGGGAATCAGTATATCCTAGTAGTAGTGGATCATGCTACCAGGTACACTGAAGCAATTCCCCGTAGGTCCACTACTGCCCCTGCATTAGCCAAGGCACTCATTGGTATGTTTACCAGAGTGGGATTCCCTAAGGAGGTGGTTTCTGACAGAGGTACCAACTTCATGTCAGCTTACCTAAAACATATGTGGTATGAGTGTGGGGTGACTTACAAATTCACCACACCATGCCATCCACAAACCAATGGTCTTGTTGAGAGATTTAACAAGACATTGAAGGGCATGATCATGGAGCTCCCTGAAAAACTCAAAAGGAGATGGGATGTCCTCTTGCCAATCCTGCTTTTTGTCTATAGAGGGGTGCCTCAGAAGGGAGTAGGGTTTTCCCCCTTTGAACTTCTGTTTGGCCATCCTGTTAGGGGACCACTAGCTCTTGTAAAAGAAGGCTGGGAGAGACCTCCCCATGAGCCTAAACAAGATGTGGTGGACTATGTACTAGGCCTACGTTCAAGGATGGCAGAGTACATGGAAAAGGCAAGCAAAAACCTTGAGGCCAGCCAACAGCTCCAGAAGATGTGGTATGACCAAAAGGCTGCTCTGGTTGAATTTCAGCCAGGGCAGAAAGTCTGGGTTCTGGAGCCTGTGGCTCCCAGGGCACTCCAGGACAAATGGAGAGGCCCTTACCCAGTGCTAAAAAAGAAGAGTCAGGTCACCTACCTGGTGGACCTAGGCACTATCAGGACCCCCAAGAGGGTGATCCATGTTAACCGCCTCAAACTCTTCCATGATAGGGCAGATGTAAATATGTTAATGGTTACAGATGAGGACCAGGAAGCAAAGACCCTCTGCCTGAGTGAACCTCTCCCTGATCTCCTCACCACTGACCCTAAGGTCAGGCACAGTAGATGGAGTGATCTACTCAGACACCCTCTCTGGCCAACAGCAGGCTGACTGCAGGCAAGTCCTCCAGCATTTTGCTGAGCTCTTTTCCCTAACCCCTGGTCAGACACACCTGTGTACTCATGATTTGGACACAGGAGACAGCATGCCTGTCAAAAACAAAATATTTAGACAGTCTGACCAAGTTAAGGAAAGCATCAAAGTGGAAGTCCACAAGATGCTGGAGTTGGGAGTGATTGAGCACTCTGACAGTCCCTAGGCTAGCCCAGTGGTCTTGGTCCCCAAACCTCACACAAAAGATGGCAAGAGAGAGATGAGGTTCTGTGTGGAATACAGAGGGCTTGATTCTGTCACCAAGAGAGATGCTCACCCTATTCCAAGGGCAGATGAATTAATTGACAAATTGGGTGCTACCAAATACTTAAGTAGCGTTTGACTTAACTGCAGGGTACTGGCAAATAGAAATGGCACCAGGAGCAAAAGAGAAAACAGCATTCTCCACACCTGAACTACCAGTTTACTGTGATGCCCTTAGGCTTAAAGAATGCCCCTGCTATCTTTCAAAGGTTGGTGAATCAAGTCCTTTCTGGCTTGGAGTCCTTCAGTGCAGCTTATCATGATGATATTGCTGTCTTTAGCTCCAGCTGGCAGGATCACCTGGTCCACCGAGGAAGGTTTTGCAGGCCCTGCAAGCAGCAGGCCTCTCTATCAAGGCATCTAAATGTCAGATAGGGCAGGGTACTGTGGTTTACTTGGGTCCCCTTGTAGGTGGAGGCCAAGTTCAGCCACTCAAACCCAAGATCCAGACTATTCTGGACTGGGTAGCTCCAAAAACCCAGACTCAAGTCAGGGCATTCCTTGGCTTGACTGGGTACTATAGGAGGTTTGTGAAGGGTTATGGATCAACAGTGACACCCCTCACAGAACCTACCTCCAAGAAAATGCCCAAGAAAGTGAACTGGACCGTGGATTTTCAAAAGGCCTTTGACACCCCGAAGCAAGCAATGTGTACAGCACCAGTTTTGAAAGCCCCAGATTACTCTAAGCAGTTCATTGTGCAGACAGATGCCTCTGAACATGGGATAGGAGCAGTCCTGTCCCAAACAAATGATGATGGCCTTAACCAGCCTGTTGCTTTTATTAGCATGAGGTTACTCCCCAAAGAGCAGCGTTGGAGTGCCATTGAGAGGGAGGCCTTTGCTGTGGTCTGGTCCCTGAAGAAGTTGAGACCATACCTTTTTGGTACTCACTTCATAGTTCAAACTGACCACAGACCTCTCAGATGGCTAATGCAAATGAAAGGAGAAAACCCTAAACTGTTGAGGTGGTCCATATCCCTACAGAGAATGGACTTTGTAGTGGAACACAGACCTGGGACTGCCCATGCCAATGCTGATGGCCTTTCCAGGTTCTTCCACTTAGAAAATGAAGACTCTCTTGGGAAAAGTTAGTCTCATCCTCTTTCATTTGGGGGGTGGTTGAGTGAGGAAATGCCTCCTTGGCATGGTTACTCCGTAACTTTTTGCCTTTGCTGATGCTAAGTTTTGATTGAAAGTGTGCTGGGACCCTGCTAACCAGGCCCCAGCACCAGTGTTCTTTCCCTAAACTGTACCTTTGCTTCCACAATTGGCACAGCCCTGGCACTCAGATAAGTCCCTTGTAACTGGTACCCCTGGTACCAAGGGCCCTGATGCCAGGGAAGGTCTCTAAGGGCTGTAGCATGTCTTATGCCACTCTGGGGACCCCTCACTCAGCACATGCACACTGCCTTACAGCTTGTGTGTGCTGGTGGGGAGAAAATGACTAAGTCGACATGGCACTCCCCTCAGAGTGCCATGCCAACCTCACACTGCCTGTGGCATAGGTAAGTCACCCACCTTGCAGGCCTTACAGCCCTAAGGCAGGGTGCACCATACCACAGGCAAGGGCATATGTGCAAGAGCACTATGCCCCTACAGTGTCTAAGCAAAACCTTAGACATTGTAAGTGCAGGGTAGCCTATGGTCTGGGAGTTTGTCAAACACGAACTCCACAGTTCCATAATGGCTACACTGAAATCTGGGAAGTTTGGTATCAAACTTTTCAGCACAATAAATGCACACTGATGCCAGTGTGCAATTTATTGGAACATGCACCCAGAGGGCATCTTAAAGATGCCCCCTGAATACCAACCCGACTTCTAGTGTGGGGCTGACCAGTTTCTGCCAGCCTGCCACAACTAGACGAGTTGCTGGCCATATGGGGAGAGCGCCTTTGTCACTCTGTAGCCAGGAACAAAGACTGCACTGGGTGGAGGTGCTTCACACCTCCCCCTGCAGAAACTGTAACACCTGGCGGTGAGCCTCAAAGGCTCACCCCCTTTGTTACAGCGCCCCAGGGCATCCCAGCTAGTGGAGATGCCTGCCCCTCCCACCACTGCCCCCACTTTTGGCAGCAAGGCTGGAGGAGATAATTAGGAAAACCAGGAGGAGTCCTCCAACAGTCAGGACAGCCCCTTAGGTGCCCTGAGCTGAGGTGACCCCTGCCTTTAGAAATCCTCCATCTTAGTTTTGGAGGATTCCCCCAATAGGATCAGGGATGTGCCCCCCTCCCCTCAGGGAGGAGGCACAAAGAGGGTGTAGCCACCCTCCAGGACAGTAGCCATTGGCTACTGCCCTCCCAGACCTAAACACACCCCTAAATCTAGTATTTAGGGGCACCCCAGAACCCAGGAAATCAGATTCCTGCAACCTGAACTACAAAGAAGGACTGCACTACAAAGAAGGACTGCTGACTTACAAGCCTGGAGAGACGACGGACGGTGACAACTGCTTTGGCCCCAGCCCTACCGGCCTGTCTCCAGAGTCAAAAACCTGCAACCAGCGACGCATCCAACAAGGACCAGCGACCTCTGAAGCCTCAGAGGACTGCCCTGACCCCCAGGACCAAGAAACTCCTGTGAGCAGCGGTTCTGCTCAAAAACAGCTACAACTTTGCAACAAAGAAGCAACTTCCAAAGAACTCACTCTTCCCGCCGGAAGCGTGAGACTTCACACTCTGCACCTGACGCCCCCGGCTCGAGATCCAGAGAACCAACACCACAGCGAGGACTCCCCGGTGACTGAGACCCCGTGAGTAGCCCGAGACGACCCCCCTGGACTCTTGCTGCGACTGCTGCAGAGAGAATCCAGAGGCTCCCCCTGACCACGACTGCCTGTAACAAGGGACCCGACGCCTGGACCAAGCACTCCACCCGCAGTCCCCAGGACCTGAAGGAACTGAACCTCAGTGCAAGAGTGACCCCAGGCGACCCTCTGCCTAGCCCAGGTGGTGGCTGTCCTGAGAAGACCCCCCTGTGCCTGCCTGCATCGCTAGAGTGACCCCCGGGTCCCTCCATTGTTTCCTTTCTAAAACTGCTTTGCACACTGCACCCGGCCGCCCCTGTGCCGCTGAGGATGTATTTTGTGTGCCTACTTGTCTCCCCCCCAGTGCTCTATAAAACCCCCCTGAGGACGAGGGTACTTACCTGCTGGCAGACTGGAACCGGAGCACCCCTGTTCTCCATAGGCGCCTATGTGTTTTGGGCACCTCTTTGACCTCTGCACCTGACCTGCCCTGAGCTTCTGGTGTGGTAGCTTTGGGGTTGCCTTGAACCCCCAATGGTGGGCTGCATATGCCCAGGAACTGAGACTTGTAAATGTCTTACTTACGTCACAATCTAACCTTTTCTTACCTCCCCCATGAACTGTTGATTTTTTAACTGTGTCCACTTTTAAAATAGCTTATTGCCATTTTAACAAAGACTGTATATGATATTGCTTTAATTCAAAGTTCCTAACTTACCTGTGTGGAGTACCTTGCATTTTATGTATTAACTTCAATTCTTGAACCTGTGGTTCTTAAAAAAATAAACTAAGAAAATATATTTTTCTATATAAAAACGTATTGGCTTGGAGTAAGTCTTTGAGTTTGTGTTCCTCATTTATTGCCTGTGTGTGTACAACAAATGCTTAACACTACCCTCTGATAAGCCTACTGCTCGACCACACTACCACAAAATAGAGCATTACAATTATCTAATTTTGCCACTATCTTACCTATAAGGGGAACTCTAGGACTCTGTGCACACTATCTCTTACTTTGAGATAGTATATACAGAGCCAACTTCCTACAGTACCACACCCCCCACCATCAATACCACCTATACTAATTTCACCAATGCCAATACCCTACCAACACATAGCACCACCCGTACCTTCAAAACAAATTACACCACTACTAGAACACCACCACCAATACCACTACCACCAACACCATCAATAGCATTCCGTCAACACCACTACCACCACTACCTCCACCACCAACACTGCTACAAAGCATTGACAAAGCCAATAAGTCTGGGTTTAATGTGCCATAATAATAAGCTTTGCCAATGATTCTTCTCAATGGAGTTCTCTCATATAAAGTTGTCATTCTCTTGCAGCCTCTAGATAGTGTTCACGAGGCCATGGAAGAGCCAGAGACTGATTAGCAAATAAATAAAACTGAAGAAATTACCCACAACATAACCCTGCTCGTGACATCAGGGCCATTGCAGGTGATAAAGGTACTGGCTGCATTGTCAATGCTGACATGATTTTGTATATAAACATTAATCTTAGTGGATATATTCCAGCTAAATTAGAGAGGTGAGGCATATGTTAGGTATTCTACACAGATGAACGACTTGTTCATCAGTCTCTCTGATTACCCACATTTTGATCTTTAGACAAAAATGCAGGTAACACGAAGCAGTGAACCGTGGGCCCAAACTTTGACATTCGTTTAGTGGTTTATATTTCAAATTCACAAGGTTTGTAGTAAGAAAGCGTTTACAACCAGGGTTCAGAGTGCCTTCAAAAAGCTCTGTGAACCACACTCGTCTTCTCAACCGTTCATTCGTTGGCCAACAATAAATCCCACTGATTCTTACCATAGTGCTGTCAAGAGACCACAAATATTTCTCTGGCTGACTCACACACCAACATGTCTGTACTTACTCAACAAATGTTATTAAAGTAGAAACTACCCCGCCAGCATTACATTTAAGGGATCTACACATAGGATTTGAAAAAAGAAATTACCATTTATATTTGGTTCACCTTGTGTTTGCAATAGAATCACATATTTTCCAAGCCCTTTTCCCACACAACTCAGCAACAAATGCTATACTGTACATGGGCGAACCCCTATGTTTGTACATTCCTTCAATAAAATCAAACACATGGAGTATTTGAGGACGCACGCATTCTTAGTTAAGGGGAGTGCAAATGTATAGGATTCAACAACACTCGAAACTATTCTAAATATAATAAAAAAATATTAAAATTGTATTCTGGACACTCATCTAATAATACACATAACGCTTTAGCTTATCTAATAAATAAAGCAAGCTTCAACCTCTAGGAAATTGACAATTATTCATTTACCCCTGGGTTCATACTGTGTCTCTCTAAATGCCTATTGTATTACAGAATGCAAAAGCAGCAAACTATTAACTTTTCCTCCTCTCCAAGACGTATATAACATGAGATAAATGGACTCTATACCATACTATTGTGCAAGCCCTTGAACCATCACAGGTCAACTGCAGCACCAACTAACCAAAAGTCTACTGTAATGGACATTAGCCTTCTTAAAGTGTAGCTAAAACAAGAACTCATTGATCATGTAACCTGAACCTGATACTTGATTTGCATTGGCCAATCTCGATGACACACTTTATTTCGAGGTCTAAAATGCCCAGGACACTATTTAGAGGGGTTTTAGTGATGCAAATACTACCCCTCATTGGTGCTTGCAACCCAGGTGAATTGCTTTACAATCTCTGTGATTTAAAAAATGAAACTATCACTCTTTAAAAAGTGTACTGGCTTTGGTTATTACTACTTATGCAACCAATCTTTCAGTCACTTAGAGGCTTATGTACAAGCACATGTGTGCCGCCATAACGTCACTTTTAATGACGGTCTAGCGGCGCACACTGCAGAGCCATAATTACAAAGCTTGTAGATATGGAGTGAGGCAACACAGCGCAAGTCGCTGTGTTGCCTCACAGTGCAATAGGAAGATGAGCCACAGGTGTTATGGTTGGTGTTCCCACGTAACACCCAAGACATTTGATGCAGCCCCAGATTTACAACATGCTGTAAAGCTGAGAATGCATCAAAAGCCCATGCCTCCCCAGGGGAGGTGTAAGGGAGGCTCAACGAGGAGAAATAGCATTATTTCTCCTCGATCTTTCCTTTTTCTATGTGTGCTGTAGTCTGCAGCACACATAGTAAGAGGAAATTACCACCATTTATTGTTTTGAGCAGGAAGGTGTGTCTTCCTGCACAATCACAATCATACCTACAGTGCAGACACCCTTGTACCATGGTGCAAGGTTGCCTGCATTGGCGCATATCAGCCAATTGTATGCCAGTGTAGTTAAGGAGGACAGGAAATGGGCTCTATCTCATAGACACAGCACATCTCCTGCCCTTTTCTTTTGACACAGGGCAGTGCAGCAGAAAGACTTGAGGTGCTGCCCTGTGCCAAAGTATTTTAAATGAGGCCCTTAGTACTCAGCATTAGAAAGTGAGGTCCTCCTTCAAGACCTCACATGAACCAAACAAGGTTGTTAACTGGTCTTAACTCTGTTCATGTGGTACAAAAACAATATACACCTGATGACACTGGGATTCTTGAATCTTAGTCTTTGGGTGTAATCATTAAATAATCCCAGCCATTGGTAGTATGGACCTTTGTTAATTGAGAAGGAGAATTGAAAATGATTATTTTACATCAATCAACATGAACAGTGAAGTCCTAGCAAAGAGAAAGATGTTTTATTAACAAATCTAATAAGTTTAACTCATTTTATTCAGTAAATATTAATCTTTTATTCATATTTATTACAGAATCAAATAAACTATTAGTCAGTATTTCAAAACAATGTGAAATACCAAGTTAGTGAGTATTATAAATAAAATAGAGATAATACATCAAACCTGTCCATAAAGGAATTCCCTAAACTAGAATAAGCATGGAAATGGAAATTTCTTCAATAAGCAAGAATAGATTTGAATTCAGAAACCGAAATGAAGAGTTCTGTTGAGATAATAGGAATATTGCGGCATGAAGCCTTAGTAATTAGGCACTAGAGAATCTTGCAAGTTGGAGCTTATTCTCAGCTATAAATCAACTGTCATATTTTGAAAAGAGGACAGAAAAGAAGTTCTCTTCCGAAGAGAGGTAATCCTAAGAAATCCAAAGAGAATCCTAATGGTTCTAGGAACACCTGGTAATATAAATCTGCTAAAACATAGGTTGCAACAAATGGTGCATTTCCTCTACTCGGCATCCAATTGCATTTCAGCAAACCCTGGGTGCAGATAAACTTTGTAGTTTCTTATGTCTTCACAACAGGCTACATAATCATGTCCTTGAAAAGATACCTCAATCATATTTTGTCGCTCAGTAAGTTCATACCAGAGTCACATTTTCGGCCATCTCCTCTCCTTCCTGTGAGAACCTCACAATCAGTTGCCTAATGCATAACAAACAGCTATTCACTAAAACAATGCTTCTGGAAAGTTACAGCGCCTACAGTGAAAGAGAAAAACATCTTGGGAGAGCAATCAAGTTACAGAGATGTGGTTTTGGCTCAGAGGGAATATGGCGGCTGGCTAGCGGAGGGTAAATGAAGGGGTGGAAGGGGTGGATATTAAAACATTTGTAATGAATTTACTGAAGAGTTCCTTTCCAACGGACAGTTTGGTGGATAATCTCAAGGCAGAAATCCAGCAGGTGCACAGAGAACCTTTTTAAACAGCACCCTGGGTGGAAAAACCCACAAAATAATTTTCTCTCATACTCTGTGAAGGAGAAAATATTGGGGCTAACCCAGAAAGCAGGATCATTGCACGCACTAGGGGCAATCTTTAGGATTAGATCTGACATCTCTAAAGAGACAGCTGACAGGCAGTGGGAGCTGTGAAATAGATTTGAGGGTTTAAAGAAGTTGGGAGCCACGGCACAACTTAGGTTCCCAGCCATCTTGAAGGCAATGTGGTAGAATGAGATGCACAATTTTTTTGATCCTGCAGACGTAGATGATTTTATCGCTGAAATGAAGGGGGGACAGTCAAGCAGAAATTAAAGTAAGTAGTAGGGTAGCATCGGCTCTCCCTTACGGTGAGGGTGGAATGGCATTAGGAAATGCCTAGTTATTTAGACGGGAGGGTTACCATGGGGGGCACTTGTCGTGGGTAGCAGGAGGAGCAAAAATAAAAAAAATGATGTCCTCAATCTCCGTCAGGTGATTAACACACAGTGTGGAGTGCCATCTAAATCTAGATTTAGGTGAGACAAGTAGGATGCAATCTTTGTCAATTCTTTGTTAGAGTATAAATGGGCTGCGTGTATCTAAACAACAGAAAACAGTTTCACAATATTTAAAAAGAATGCAATGCCCAAATAATTATGCACCAAGAAACACATCTTTTGAGACAGGAATGTAGGGATCTTTTTTTTGAAGCAGGGATGGGTGGAGAATTAGGTAGCTATGGATCAAGCACACTGTACTAAAGGGACTGCCCTGGTATTTAAGGTAAAGTCAGGGGTGAACCTAGTCCGATATAAGGCAGATGATGGAGGGCGATGGATAATTGCAGAAGTAAAGGTTCATTATTCCCTGTACACCCTAGTAAGTTATTACTGTCCAAATGTAGATGATATCACCCCTCTGTCACAGCTCTTTTCAAATCTCATTCAATTCAAAGCCCCTATCATCTTAGGAGGAGATTTTAATGTCTTATTAGACAACACCCTAGATAGGTCCTCAGTGAGGATACAAATTGGACACCTTATGTCCATTCTCAGCTAAATGATACAGCAAGGCAAACGTATACTGTTTACAAGCTTCTTGAGTACTTGATGCCACAAGTTGGTCATCAATGTACTGTACAAGAACTGAGTCACAAGGTGATTGTAAAGTCTCAAGATTCTTTTTCAAAATCTGATTAAAGATTGAAGGACTCTATGTGTACCCTTGGGGAACTTGGCACCATGCCAAAACTCCATTTTTTAACACAAATGAGAACAGGAATTGGCTGTCCTCATGTAATGGAATAGGGGAGAAGGTCTGACAGAGATCCACCACAGAACACCCGTCTGCATCATAGGGGGTCTGAAATAACATTGTAGCTTGATTCTGTACCATGGGACAACGTGGAATGACTATGCTTTTAATTTTTCGCAAGTCCTGAACAATCCTATACTTGCTGTTAGGATTCTGTAAGCCCATAGTTGGGAAGTTGCAACGACTTTCAATTATTTCTTCAAATTTCCTTGTTTTAATATTGATTCACACCAATGTGATTCCAGCCACTGTCTTAGGTGTAAGATTACATGGTGCCATTCCCGGAAATACTGCATTTGGTTTTATTGTTATCTGTACATGTTCTACACCTTTGATAAGCCCAATGTCCTTCCCTGAAAAATCCCACACTTCTGATTTTACTGTATCTTTTAGGTCAGAAGATAAATTATCAACTTTTCTTACAGGGTACAACCCAAAAGCTGTTTCTTGTCTGGCCATTTTGAATTCAACAACTTCATCATGTGTTTGAAATTGAACACCATCTGATGTACAGTACATGAAGCAATTTAATTTGCACAAAAGATCCCTTCCTAACAGATCTACAGAATTTAAGACCCACACAACAAATTGATGATTTTTTAAAAATGAGCCTATTTTCACAGGAACCTTTTCAAAACATGGTTAGTTATTGATTATGTTTAACACCTACACCTTGGATCTTCTTTCCTGAGAGGGATCGGTGTGGAACTTCTCCTCCTATAAATGGCCCACTCTGGTCTAACTCTAAGACTGGCCCAAGTATGCAGTCTTCCTCCCCCCTCAGGCACCATCATTGTGAATTGTCAGAATCAAATCTCTCATCTTCAAATATGGGGAACTGTTGAAGTTGGTTATGATTTTGGAAAGGATTTGAGTTCGCTCTTTGTGTTTTATTCATATTAAATATGGGGTTACCCATATTTTGTGAGGCCACTGGAGCTTATGGAACCTGCATCATAGGGACTAGTGACTAATTTGGTGTCTGCATTTGCTGAATTGGGACCTGAACTGGAACATTTAGCATCTGTGTTAGATTCACACCTTGTATTTTCCCATCACCACTTACTCAATTAGGATTCTGCCTACACTTCCTGTTCCAATGCCTGAGCTCATTACAATAGTGACAAGGAGTCAACTTCTTTAATGTCATAATATCTACCCCTGAAATTGGATCAATCGGAACACATTGACCTCGTCCCTGTGAAACGCTAACTCCATCTTGTGCCATTTGACCTCCATTGTGGAAATCAACACTTTGCATTCCTTCAACATTTCCTCCATAAGGCTGATATTGAAACCCTTTCTTAGCTAGCTCTGTCTGGGCTGACCTACATTTCTCTTTAAATCTTTTCTGTTTCATCCCCTGTTCATTGCTACAGTATTTAGCACACCTCAGGATCTCATCTAAAGGTTTTGTCTGCCAACAAAACACATTCTGTTTAATGTGCATACTAATTTCTGGTCACAATAGAAGAAGGAACGGTGACACAAAACTCCCCAATTCTCCCTTTTTTTTTATCTTCTTGTTCACCTTGCAGTTTGAACACCTGTAACAATTGTTCATAAAAGGCATGCACTGTTTCTTTAGCTCCCTGAATAGTTCTGGTAACTTTCAACCAATTAATGCCCCTTGTGGTACCTTTCCCTTCAAAAAGATAATCACCTTATCATACTTTATCATCACCATAGGTGAGGGTGCACAGGTATGCGCATTTCTTGGGGGCTCTGTGTGTGACTATTGTACAGCTATCTTACACTCAGCCCATAAATCACTTGGTACCACAATGTTGGACAAAGTATTCAAATCTGTCAGCAGAACCTTCACAATGTTAACAAATCTGTCAACCTGTGTATACCACTGGGCAGGATCCTCGCTCAGTTTAGGAACATTATTCACAAATGTTGCAAGACCACTTCAACTCCATGGTAATTGAACATATCCTTCACATGGTATATCCCTCATAGGAAAAGTTAGCCTCATCTTCACCTGGGGTCCTGGAACTTGTGTACCATTTACCTCTGTAGTAACTAAATGTTTTTTTCTTCTCTTTGTTTCTTCACCCATTTATTCTCTAACCTGTAAAAATTGCTTCAATTCAATATGCATGTCACCAATTCAGCAATGTGCAATCTCATTCTGGAAGATCACATAGTCACAATCACTTCATCATCTAACTGTGCCCTGAAGCTTTTCTGTAAAGGAACACTTTTGCAGAGGTCATATCTTCCTGACAGTTATGTCGATTTCCTTACTTAGATGTATCAGCTCATTTGCCTGGTATTGATTCAAATGTGAGATAACTAAATATCCCCTAATAATTTCTTCTATTTCTACCTTCAATTTTGGTACATCTAAGGGTCTCACCTCTTGGCTCATTGATGGTCTCACTGTATCGCTTTGTTCCTTTTTTCACAGGAGTTTCCTCGAACCACAGGGCGGAATTTTATTATCAAGTGGGCATTTGGAGGTGCAAATACAATTTTGCTCCCTTCTCTTAATGGCTGAACATTTTGTAGTGGGGCTCCAGGCACCAATTTGTGAGTTTTGAAATGTCAGGATAAACTCCGTCATGGGTACTCCTCCTATAGCTTCAGGGACAACAGGATTCAGAGCAATATGGATTGGTGCTTTTGCAACAGGTATTGCCAATGTCTTTGGGTCAACAGGGCCTGTGGGCATTGTACATCTAGAGGTTGTAGCATTCTTTGTACTTGATGATGGTGCAACATAAGGCAGTGGGCATGAGGACAATAGATCATCTAAAATGTCATCCCCAGAATTAGTTTTTCTTGTGGTTTCCTCCTCTTCATTTTCCTGCTTTTAACTCTATTTTAATTTTTTTCTGTCATTACTGTTGTGAATATATTCTAGAGATGTACCCCTCTAAGCTACACATTTTCTCAATTTCCAGTGTTCTTCATTTTATTTAACGTCAGTGTAATTCTGCACTTCTCTCTGTGCTCTATTCTGATGTATTTCTTTCTCTTTGGTATGAGTTGTTTGCTCCCAAGCATTTCATGCATCATGCTGTGTGGGTCTAGCGGGCGGCTTCATCTCATACTGCTTTTCCCTTAAATTTTCAATAATGTTTATCTTTCTTAATCTTTCAAGCACTCTTTAGCTCAAATGTTCCATATTGTAGAAACCATAATGCTCCCTTTTTTTCCTTGATCTTGTTCCACTGATGAAGCCACAAACAGGTATGAAGCCCTACATTTGTCGCCACATATTGACCTGGCATACCGTTTAATGGATCCTCCTCGTCACACATGAGAACTCCCATATCACCTCTCATTAAGTTTCTAAGGGATTTAAAGCATATCATGATTACAATGATTCAACAAATAATGAGCAAAACTCAATCAATTAAATTCAATGGTTTTGTTAAATTCACAGTTCTGTATAAGTCAATATTTGCTTCCAATCCCAACACAATCCTCTCTTTGTAACCTCTCACAATACGATACCTAATCCTACCATCCAATCTCAGCACAACACTGTGCACCAGTTGACCTATCCCAACGCAGGACACTCTGATGCATTTCTCACTCCTTGTAGCAGTTCACCCTCCTTTACAATTGTCCTGTATGCTAAATAACATAACGTTTAAGCAAGCATAATAAACAAATAACTCTTGTCCTTTCCACTAAAGAATTCAAAGTAGTTTATTCACACAAAAAAATACAGAAATAACAGCTTCTGACTTCTTCACACATATACACACAAATGAAGTCTCAATCAGTGGGAAATCACTCTGACTGATATAGTTTCCCCTTTGCGTAATTAGCTGCACTAGCACTAATCACTATCAGTTCAATTAATTGTAGTCCCTATCTCAATAGTGTGTACCTCGTGAACCAATGCCACAAACCTTAGCAAACAAATAATACTACAATATCTCTTATTTACCTATTCGATCCTGCGATCTTAGACTACTCAGAGTCTGATAACAGCTTCAACTGCTCAACATCCATCACATAAACACAACTAAACTATTGACTTTACTAGAAGACAAGACACATAACTTCAACACAATATTGCAAGCTAAGCAGAGACAATTACGACACACAACCCTAATAAAACTCGCACTTCCACCACTGCCAACAATTTTGTAACTATGAACTCCTTCAGTCTTCAAGTTTGGGCTTTAGACCTAAGGGACATGGGCAATTCTTAACTTAGGTAATTGTTTTAATTTTTGAGATCCTTTTCTTATGTGACATTAACCGTCACTCTGCTACCACTTGCACCAGAAGAAATTTAAGACATAAAGGATATCTAAAAAGTAGGGAACATCTGGAATTCGATATTGCTATAGAAGGATAGGTCAATAATTGTCATCACATCCACACTGGAGGCAATAGGGAGAGATACAAGAAAAGTTCTAACGAAGAGACCATCTGTGATTCTTTTTCTTTGCTTCTGACAACAACCTTAAAAAATGATGTTTACTGGGGACAGTGTGAAAATCTAGTTCATTAGTTGAAGGCTCTTATTGTAATTGTTGGACTTCAAAAATGACATAGTTGTAGTCTTGAATACTGATTACAAAAATATTATTCTAACAAAATGTAAATGTTCTATGCTTAGTATTGAAATGATAAAAGAACCTGCCACCTTAATATTGCCAAAGAAATTATATATATATATATCTATATATATATATATATATAGATATATATATATTTTAAAAGTGAATCTAGATTAAAAACACTTCAATTAAAAAAGGTTTTTTAAGAATTCATCTAAATATATAAAGTTAAATATCTTTACAAATAAACTACATGTTTATAAACAAATTTATATTTTATAAAAATCAGCAAACATATTTACCCATTTTCAATAGATCTATGCTTATAACAGAACTACAAACATATATATATATATATATACACATATATATATACATATATATATGTGTGTGTAGATATATATATATGTATATATATATACATATATATATATATACATACATATATATGTTCAGTATTCATTCAACTAATATACATGATTAAAATAAAAAGTATCAAACTTTTTCAAAATTATTCAAGAGCAACAATCATATTAAATGCATAGGTTCAGCCAAAATGTTCTAAATTATCAATTATTAAGTGCAATCCTTAAGAAGCGAAAAACAATATTTATATTTTGAAGTGGGGTGACATTTTCAACCATTGGCGAAAATGCATATATTTGAAGAGAGGTTAGATTCACTATTCTAGCTCCAGTTCTACTAACATTGGTGAAAGTATATACAGCTTTGGTGCAGGCATATTTAGCTTTCTAACATCAATTCTAAAAACATTGGTGCATGTGAATATATTTGGGGTGTTGCATATATTACTCTAATTCACTATTCTAATTCCAGTCCCACTAACAATGGGGTAAGTGCATAAACTTTGTGGTGTCACATTTAGGGCCAGATTTAAGAAAAGTGGCACTGCAACCAGTGCAGTTCCACTTTTCTTGCACCCGTTAGCGCCCCCTAATGTCACCACGTATGCACCTTATCTAAGATATGGTGCACCATGACGGTAATTAGGGAACTAGCGTCAGAATTTTTGACACTAGTTCAGAGCTTTGCAGGATTAGTGTAAAAAATGTTGACGGTAATCCTGCAAAGCCCATTGAGGCCCATTGTAAACAATGGTGTGCCTCCTTTTAATGCCTGCTCTGAGCAGGCATTAAAAGTGCAGAAAAGAATGATGCAAATAAATTTATTGGATTTCTTTGCGCCATTTTTTTTGCTTCCCCCTAACGGGGGAACGCCCCCTTTTCAAACATTATGCCAGGCGCTGGCATAATGTAGCAGAAAGGGTTACAAAGTGGCACAATGCATGAATTGCACCACTTTGTAAATTTGGTGCTGCAATTTTGGCCCAGTTCTGCCACATTAGCGTAAAAAAAAAGATGCTAATGTGTCAGCCCCACTACTATTCAGGAAAGTGCTACATTTGGAAATGCCAAATTTACTATTCTAATTCCTGTCCCGCTAACATTTGGGATAGTGCGTAAATGTGGGCGTATCAAATCTACTATTTTATTTCTAATCCTGCAAACATTGAGGTTAGCACTCATATTTGGGGTTCCCACCAATTTTGATAAACGTGCACATATTGGGGGATGAGGGAGTAAGGGGTTTTACTATTACTAAGTCTGTTTCTACACAGCTAGGAGAAAGTGCAGATAATGCGTTCATATTTACATTTTACCTCCAGTGCTACAAACTTTGGGGAAAGTGCATATGATTTGGGGTGTCATACTTGCTATTCTAACCCCAGTCCTAAAAACATAAGTGCACATATTTTAGAATGTCAAATTTACTATTCTAATTTCAATCAAACAACTGCCTATATTTTTTTGTTTCATATTTTCATGTGACACATATTACATTTACCAAAACATTACATTTTTAAACACAATTGGAAAACTGAATTTAAGATTTTAAAATCCAAAACTACATTTCCCTATAAATGTTGGTAATATTTAAAGTGTAACAGATTTAAAAAATACATATTTAGTAATAATACATTTGAAATGGGCTCAACATATTTTGGCCCTCATTCTGACCCTGGCGGTCGGTGATAAAGCGGCGGCCAAGCCGCCAACAGGCCGGCGGTCTAAAATATGCAATTCTGACCCTGGCGGGAACCGCCAACACAGCCCGCCAACTTAACACTCCGCCCGCCACGGCGGTACAAACAAACAGCGCGGCGGTTCCCGCCAACAGCCAGGCGGCAGACAATGTACCGCCCACCCTATTACGACCCACCAATCCGCCACCTTTTCCGGGGTGGGAGCACCGCCGATAAGAACACGGCGGAAACAGACTACGAACGGGAAAACGCTCACCTCTACGCACTCCACGCGAGATTCCGGCAGTATGGAACCAGAGTTGCAGGTCATCCCCGCACTCCTATACCTGCTCATATACCAGGAGCACGCCCGGCGGCGCGGAAGACATCGGTGAGTACTGCACCTACGACACAGGGGAGGGAAAAGATTACCGGCACACACCCACCCACCCACACCCACTACAACACACACATCAATGCATTCCCACAGATCACTGTCACAACCCACAAACCACCCCCCTCCGAAATAATGCAAAGACCAAAAGAAGAGATCATAAACGGGCAGATATATTGAAATATGGACACCAGTAATCCCAATAAATAAATAAACTATGTACAAAATATATACAGCTACTAAATGTAGTCCAACCACTGTCCGTGGATCACAGGGGTCCTGTGCAAAGGGGCAAGGCCCAGTCCCACGACAAGAACTCCACGGAGAGAACACTGCAGGGGCATCAGAAAGAAAATAGGACAGGCACCTCAGGGGGAAGGGAAGGGGGGGCACCTCAGCCACTTGAGTACACGACGCCAGATCCACGAGGGGACTCCATGACCACTGGGCCATCCTGGGGAGTGCTAAGCCACAGTCCATACAGTCCATACAGTGGGTGGCCTGCCCACTGGGCCATCCTGGGGAGAGCAAAGCCACAGTCCAAACAGTCCATACAGTGGGTGGCCTGCCCACTGGGCCATCCTGGGGAGAGCAAAGCCACAGTCCATACAGTCCATACAGTGGGTGGCCTGCCCACTGGCCCATCCTGGGGAGAGCAAAGCCACAGTCCATACAGTCCATACAGTGGGTGGCCTGCCCACTGGGCCATCCTGGGGAGAGCAAAGCCACAGTCCAAACAGTCCATACAGTGGGTGGCCTGCCCACTGGGCCATCCTGGGGAGAGCAAAGCCACAGTCCAAACAGTCCATACAGTGGGTGGCCTGCCCACTGGGCCATCCTGGGGAGAGCAAACCCACAGTCCAAACAGTCCATACAGTGGGTGGCCTGCCCACTGGGCCATCCTGGGGAGAGCAAAGCCACAGTCCATACAGTCCATAACAGACCCCACTGCCACTGCAGGAGGCAAGTTGGCCAGAGGACATCCTGCAGCCCTGCCCGAGATAGATCCTGCCCTGCCACGTCTGCCAAAGGGCCAGCGGTTCTTGCCTTGAAGGGCCCAGTTCAGCGCTCCTTGCCTTGAAGGGCCCAGTTCAGCGGTTCTTGAGACGGCGGGGCCCAGCGGAGCGGTTCTTGAGACGGCGGGGCCCAGTTCAGCGGTTCTTGAGACGGCGGGGCCCAGTGGAGCGGTTCTTGAGACGGCGGGGCCCAGCGGAGCGGTTCTTGAGACGGCGGGGCCCAGCGGAGCGGTTCTTGAGACGGCGGGGCCCAGCGGAGCGGTTCTTGAGACGGCGGGGCCCAGTTCAGCGGTTCTTGCCTTGAAGGGCCCAGTTCAGCGGTTCTTGAGACGGCGGGGCCCAGCGGAGCGGTTCTTGAGACGGCGGGGCCCAGCGGAGCGGTTCTTGAGACGGCGGGGCCCAGTTCAGCGGTTCTGGAGACGGCGGGGCCCAGTTCAGCGCTCCTTGCCTTGAAGGGCCCAGTTCAGCGGTTCTTGAGACGGCGGGGCCCAGTTCAGCGGTTCTGGAGACGGCGGGGCCCAGTTCAGCGCTCCTTGCCTTGAAGGGCCCAGTTCAGCGGTTCTTGAGACGGCGGGGCCCAGCGGAGCGGTTCTTGAGACGGCGGGGCCCAGTTCAGCGGTTCTGGAGACGGCGGCCGGTCTATGGCCAACTGCTCATTGCCTGGTGGTGCCCTCCTGGGCAGCGGGGATGGTGCTCCTTCAATGCCCACCTGGGCTGTGGGTGGTGGGGCCCTCCTGGCCAGCTGGGCTGGGTCCTCCCTGGGCAGCGGCTATGGGGGTGGTGGGCTCTCCCGGGGCAGCTGTGCCGGTTCCTCCCGGGGCAGCGGCTATGGGGGTTGTGGGCTCCTCCTGGGCAGCAGGCCTGCTGCCTGACCTCTCCGACTTGCTGCCCTTGCCCTCCTTAGTCGTGGGCCTGTGGCCCTTTCCTCCCTTTGGAGCTGTGGCTGGTGACTGTCTCTGGGTGGTGTCCGGGGGGGATGTAGAAGGCGGGCTCCTGCGGCGCCCCTTCCGCCTTCTGCTCCTCTTCCCAGGGGGTGGGCTGGCTGTCCCCTTGCTGCTGGGCGAAGATCCAGACATGCGGGCTGGCGGGCTCCAATACCCCTGCACCCTTGTCAAGGGGGCTGCAGGGCTGGTGGTGGCTGAGGTGCTCTTCTTACCCCGACGAGAAGGAGGGGGGGGCTCAGGGTCAGGAAAGAAGTTAGTAGTGGCGAGGAAGAGCTTCTTGGGACAATGGAGAGTGGTAGGTACAGTGGGAATGGGAGTGGAGGGAGAGGATGTGGTTGTAGGTGAGTCACGTTTGCTGTCTTTGGGTGCAGGTGCAGGAGGGATAGGCTGTCGTGAGGTGGATGGCTGTTGGGTGGGTGGGTGGCTGCGTTTGTGTGGTGTGGAAGAGGGGGTGACAGACACAGTGGGAGAGGACACAGGGGACGTGTAAATGGCAGTGGGGGTGGTGACTGCACGTGTGCGGACTGGAGTGGAGGGTGTGCTGGTGATGGAAACACTGGCTGATGGTGAGGTGAATGGAGGTGTGAGTGTAGACGTCACAGGGAGGGAGGAGGGAGACGAGGAGGTGGGGGTCACAGAGGTGGTAGTGACTGTTGGCATGTCTGCATCGGAATGTTGCGTGTGTGAATGTCTGCGTGATCTGTGGTGCTTATGTTTGGATGAGCTTCTCTTGGGTGTTGAGCTGTGTGCAGGCTGGTCTGATGGTGTCGGTGGGACATGTAGAGGAACAGGAGACTGGGAGGAGGGAGTTAGTAGAGGCAGGCAGGAGACAGGGACAATGGCTGCCGTCAGTGCTGAGGCCAGAGCCTGGAACGATCGCTGATGGGCAGCCTGACCCGAATGAATGCCCTCCAGGTACGCATTGCTGCGATGAACCTCCCTCTCCACCCCCTGGATGGCATTCAAAAGGGTAGTCTGCCCAACAATGAGCGTTCGGAGGAGGTCAATGACCTCCTCACTGAGGGCAGCGGGGGTAACAGGGGCAGGGCCTGAGGTGCCTGGGGCGAAGGAGATGCCCGGCTTCCTGGCAGAGCGGGCACGGGGCGAACGCTGAGGGGCTGCTGGGAGGGCGGAGATGGTGCGCTGGGTGGCGGCTGTACCTGTAATGGCGGGGGGCACGGATGGTGCCACCCCCGCAAGGGAGCCCCCTTCCGAGGACGTGTCCGTGTCGCTGCAGGGTCCAGTCGTCCCCGTCGTGGAGCTCCCCTCGCCCTCCGTCTCACTGGTCCAGTCTGACTCTGTGGCATGGCCCTCCTGGGCCATGTGAGATGCAGCTCCCTCCTGCCCCGATGCCACTTCTCCTCCGCCTGATGATGCTGATGCACACAAGCACAGAAAGACAAACAAAAAGGGGGGGGGAGAGAGAAATAAAGTGATATTGATTACATGGATCTCCGGTACAGTTAGCGGACATGACAGACACAGATGCCCCCTGCACTAAGTTGCGCACTTGGGGTCCGCTACGCATTCCGTGGAACATGCCCTACACGCCTAGAGTTGACAACTGCACCCATGGATGACACGGCCCAGGGATGGCTGTACTGACAAACTACTGAGGGTGGTGGCTGGGGACACAGGGGCTTACGGGGGTGCCCAGCCTACAGATATCGCCCTGGCCTAGGGGGACCCACAGCCCTCCTCCCCCACCCAGACACCTCCACTGCGCGACAACAGAGTAGATAATGCTTGGACTCACCCCCTTGTGTCTGCTGTGCTGCCCTCACGCGCCCATCCAAATCAGGGTAGGCCACCGCCAGGATCCGGAACATCAGGGGGCTCAGTTGACGGCAGGCACCCCGCCTACGTTGGGAGGCCATCCCCAGCAGAGACTCGGCGGTCTTCTTGGTCCCGCGGCGGATGTCCTCCCACCTCTTGCGGCAGTGGGTGCCCCGTCGATGGTGGACCCCCAGGGTCCGGACTTCCTTGGCGATGGCACGCCAAATCCCGATCTTCTCATGGGCGCGGACCTATGTGACACGTACAGGGAGGGAGAAATACCACGTTCAAGTTTGTCAGCATTTTCCTTGCCAGTGGCCCAACGCCCCCCATCCCCGCCAGACCCCCACCATGCCCCCCGCCAGGCCCAACATGCCCCCCATCCCCGCCAGGCCCCCCGCCATGCCCCCGCCAGGCCCAACATGCCCCCCATCCCCGCCAGGCCCCCCGCCATGCCCCCCGCCATGCCCAACATGCCCCCCATCCCCGCCAGGCCCCCCGCCATGCCCAACATGCCCCCCATCCCCGCCAGGCCCCCCGCCATGCCCCCCGCCAGGCCCAACATGCCCCCCATCCCCGCCATGCCCCCGCCAGGCCCAACATGCCCCCCATCCCCGCCAGGCCCCCCGCCATGCCCCCCGCCATGCCCAACATGCCCCCCATCCCCGCCAGGCCCCCCGCCATGCCCCCCGCCAGACCCAACATGCCCCCCATCCCCACAAGGCCCCCCGCCATGCCCCCCGCCAGGCCCAACATGCCCCCCATACCCGCCAGGCCCCCCGCCATGCCCAACATGCCCCCCATCCCCGCCAGGCCCCCCGCCATGCCCCCCGCCAGGCCCAACATGCCCCCCATCCCCGCCAGGCCCCCCGCCAGGCCCCCCGCCAGGCCCAACATGCCCCCCATCCCCGCCAGGCCCCCCGCCAGGCCCAACATGCCCCCCATCCTCGCCAGGCCCCCCGCCATGCCCCCCGCCATGCCCAACATGCCCCCCTTCCCCGCCAGGCCCCCCGCCATGCCCCCCGCCAGACCCAACATGCCCCCCATCCCCGCCAGGCCCCCCGCCATGCCCCCGCCAGGCCCAACATGCCCCCCATCCCCGCCAGGCCCCCCGCCATGCCCAACATGCCCCCCATCCCCGCCAGGCCCCCCACCATGCCCCCCGCCAGGCCCAACATGCCCCCCATCCCCGCCAGGCCCCCCGCCATGCCCCCCGCCAGACCCAACATGCCCCCCATCCCCGCCAGGCCCCCCGCCATGCCCCCCGCCAGACCCAACATGCCCCCCATCCCCGCCAGGCCCCCCGCCAGGCCCCCCGCCAGGCCCAACATGCCCCCCATCCCCGCCAGGCCCCCCGCCAGGCCCCCAAGCCAGCCAGTGGCCCCAAATCCAGATTGAATTAAACTCACTTGTTGGTCTGGAGGACCGTAGAGTAGCGCATACTGGGGGAGGACCCCATCCACAAGTTTCTCCAACTCCTCTCCAGTGAAGGCAGGGGCCCTTTCCCCAGGCGTAGCAGCCATTGTCCCTTCCAGACCGAGGTCACAGCAACACTTGCAGTATAGGTCCTCTCCTGTGAAAGTTCAAGTCGCAAGTGGATAAGTAGATAGAAAATGGCGGTCACGTCCGCGGCGGTGCGTACCGCGGCGGTGCGTCCCGCCACCGCCGGCGCCCTTCGCCATTGGCTCCTGAAACCCATAGGCTTCAATGTTAACCAATGCGGCTTCGCGCCGCGGTCTTCGCCCGCCGCCCGCCGCGGTGTGCCACGCCAGCGCATTGACCTCACATCCCATTGTCACACTTCACAGGTCAGGCAGCCGCCATTTCCAGGGCCCACATGGCTCAATTTCAACTGCGTCACACAGGCCTAGGCCTTGCATAGCCACTCAGACACGCCATTCACTGCATAGAGAATCGTTTACTGTGCTAGCTGTGAGTACGTACCTGTGGGTTGCTTGACTGTGTGCTCCATGTTGTCCTTCCTAGGCACCGTCCGCTGGGTTGGGCGAGGAGACGGATGAATCCTCCCGTGTACCGACCTCTGGTGGACCTGTCGACAATGGAAGAACGCCACATTATCCTGACCTACCGTCTTAACCGTGCCACTATCCATGAACTGTGTGCCCAGCTGGAGCCCGACCTGATGTCCCCCATCCGCCAACCCACAGGGATTCCCCCTCTGGTGCAGGTCATGTCAGTACTCCATTTCTTGGCAAGTGGGTCATTTCAGACAACAGTGGGAATTGCTTCTGGGATGTCTCAGCCCATGTTTTCGAAGGTGTTATCCAGAGTGTTGTCTGCCCTGATGAAATCCGTGAGGAGCTACATCATTTTCCCTGAGGTGGGCGAATTGGCTACAGTGAAGGGTGATTTCTACGCCCTTGGACATATTCCCAACGTAATTGGTGCCATTGATGGGACCCATGTGGCTTTGGTTCCCCCAAGAGACAGGGAGCAGGTGTACAGGAACAGAAAAAATTACCATTCAATAAACATCCAGGTGGTGTGTTTGGCTGACCAGTACATCTCGCATGTAAATGCCAAATTCCCAGGGTCAGTGCATGACGCCTACATCCTCAGGAATAGCAGCATCCCTTACGTGATGGAACAGCTACAGAGACACCGTGTATGGCTAGTGGGGGACTCTGGGTACCCCAACCTGTCGTGGCTACTGACCCCAGTAAGGAATCCCCGGACCAGGGCAGAGGAACGGTACAATGAGGCCCATGGGCGTACTAGGAGGGTGATCGAACGCACCTTTGGCCTCCTAAAGGCCAGGTTTAGGTGCATGCATATGACAGGTGGATCCCTAATGTACTCACCTAAGAAGGTGTGTCACATCATCGTGGCCTGCTGCATGCTTCACAACCTGGCTTTGCGCCGCCAGGTGCCTTTCCTGCAGGAGGATGGTCGAGACGGTGGTGATGTGGCAGCGGTGGAACCTGAGGAGAGTGACGAGGAGGAAGACGACGGGGCTGAAACAGACAACAGGGACAGAATCATTGAACAGTACTTCCAATAGGACACAGGTAACATTTCAAAGATAATTTAGTAAATGTTAACTACTCTCCTGCATCTCTGCTGCCTGTCTATTTGCCCCAGTGTATGATGACTGAGTTTTGGCTTTTCCCTCCCTATTTCAGATCTGGGGTCCCCACTACGAGTCCTGTGCTTCGTTTCCCCATGGACTACAGCTTTGTGGCAGCTGTTTGTTGACTTCACCATGTACAAGGACATATTTGCACTGTCATGTCAATTACAATATATTGAAATCACAGCCAGACTCCAGATATTTTGGTGCAAAATAGGTGTTTATTTAAGTGCTCAAAATGGGATGGGTGGTTTCAAGTGGGTGGGGGCTATGGTGAAGGAATGTCCATGGCAGAGTCCAGAGTAACAGTCACACAGGTGCATTGTCCAGAGGCCTGTGGAGAGATGGAGCATGGGCAGTTCAAGGATGGACAGGGTGACAATGTGGGACAGTGGGATGACATCAGGTGGTATCCATTGCTGGCGGGGGTCTTGACATCCTACTCTGTCTTCTTGCGAGATCTCAGGGCCCTCTTGCGGGGTGGTTCTTCTCCTGCAGGAGGTGGGGGTCTGGTGGGCTGCTGCTGTGCGGGGGCCTCCTGTCCACTAGCGCCGGCGGAGGTGGTTGGCTGTTCTTGGTCCAGGCTAGTGGCAGGGGCCCTTGGGTGTTGTTGAGTGTCCGCCCTGGTGTTGACGAGGTCCTGCAGCAGCCCTACCATGGTAACCAGGGTGGTGTTGATGGCTCTGATGTCCTCCCTGTACCCCCGATAGTGTTCCTCCTGCAGTACCTGGATCTCCTGGAACCGGGCCAGTACCGTCGCCATCGTCTCCTGGGAGCGGTTGTATGCTCCCATGATGGTGGTGAGGACCTCGTGGAGAGTGGGTTCCCTGGGCCTCTCCTCCCCCCCCTGTCGCACAGCTGCCCTCCGAGTTGCCCTGTTTCCCTGGGCCTCTGCCCCCTGGCCGGTGTGCCCACTACCACTGCCCCCAGGTCCCTGTTGTTGTTGGGGTGGTGGGTTATCCTGGGTGCCCTGTAGTGGTAGACACACCGCAGATTGACGCGCCCTGGAGACAGAGGCATGGGCCCGCTGGGTGGGAGCTGTGCTGGTGTTCCCAGAGGGGTTTGGGTCTGTAGTGGCCTGGGCCTGTGTGAGGGGAACCAACTGTCCAGAGGTCCCCGATGGTCCGGGCTGGTCATCGGTGTCCAGGTCGACAGAGCTGCTGTCATCGCTGACGGCCTCTTGGGTGGGGGGTGTGGAGAATTCTGGCCCCTCCGCCGCGGTGTGTTGACGGTCGGGTCCTGCAGGGGTATAGAGGTATGGTTATAGTTTCAATGTGTGGCATATGGGTGTATCTATGGGTTCTCGTGTCCCCAAGTGCTGGCATTCGTGTGTGGGGGCTTTGGTGAGGGTGGCTTGTGGGGGGGATGTGTATATGCATTGGGCATGCTTTGGTGATGGGTGTCCATGCTTAGTGGACGCATGCAGGCCTAGGTTTTGGGATGTGTGGGTTGTGATGGTGAGACATTGGCGGGGAATAGGTGTGCTGGGGGTGGGGGTGAGGATGGTGGTGGGGGTGAGGATGGTGGTGGGGGTGAGGGTGGGGGTGAGGATGGGGGTGGGGGTGAGGGTGGGGTTCGAGGATGGGGGTGAGGGTTGGGGTATGATTTGGCATGCAGGTGGGGGGGAAGCAGTATTGAAGCTTCAACTTACCAGTATCCATTCCTCCGCCGACTCCTGCGAGGCCGTCAGGATGCAGGATGTTCAAGACTTCCTCCTCCCATGATGTGAATTGTGGGGGTTGAGGTGGGGGTCCTCCGCCAGTCTTCTGCACGGCGATGTTGTGCCTGGATACCATGGAACGCACCTTCCCCCGTAGGTCGTTCCATCGCTTCCTGATGTCTTCCCGATTTCTGGGGTGCTGTCCCACTGCGTTGACCCTGTCGACAATCCTCTGCCATAGCTCCGTCCTCCGGGCAATGCTGGTGTATTGTATCTGTGTGCCGAACAGCTGGGGCTCTACCCGAACGATTTCCTCCACCATGACCCTGAGTTCTTCGTCTGTGAAGCGGGGTTGTCTTTGGGGTGCCATGGGGTGGTGTGTATGATGTGTGGGGTGGAGTATGTGTATTTAAGTGAGTTGAGTGTGGTGGTGTGTGTTGTTTTGTGTGTGGATAGTGTGTGGGTGATGGTGTTGAGTGGCTGTGGCTGTTAGTTTGTGGATGCTGGTGTCTCGCTCTTGCCTTCTTTCAGAATTTTTTTGCGTAGGGGTTTGTGGGTGATGTGGGTGGGTGTTTTATATTGTATTGTGTGTGTGGGAGTGGTGTGTGTATGTGTATCAGGTGTGTGGGATTCAAATCGTCCAATGTGGCTGAGTTTTGTTCGTTTGTGTGTATTCTGACTGCGGCGGTGTGTCCCGCCAATGGAATACCGCGTTTGAATGACCGCCGCGTGGATTCGTGGGTCGTAATGGCATGGGCGTATTTCTGTTGGCGTGGCGGTGGAGGTTTGGTCACCTCCACCTTTCCGCCGACCGCTGGTCTGGCGGTCGGTTGTGGCTGTCGGATTTTCGGAGGTTTGCCTTCTGCGGGTCAGAATGACCGTGGCGGGTTTCCGCGGCCGCGGCGGTGTTATGGCAGTCTTCTGACCGGCGGTAAGTGCATTTTACCGCCGGGGTCAGAATGACCACCTTTATCTTTTAAAAAGGTTTACTGTATTCATTATGTAATTGTATTAAGAGAAAAAAATATTTCCTAGATATAAACAACTGCCAGAAACAATGCTAAAAATTCAAAAATAAAAGAGTATTATTTACTTAATAAATCTATTAAATTTGCATTAATAAATGATAATAAAATAATGTACATATTTTGAACTATTCCAAATAAATATAAAAAAGGTAAAATATTTTTATTTAAGGTATATAATTATTTAATTATATATTAAATGTTTTTATAATTGCATCCACCTTGATCCCCAATGAAACCCAATACCCCTAATAAAATGATTATCAAACAAATTAAATATTTAAACAATAATTTAACAAATTAATAATACTTAATAATTATGGTAATGTATTATTTATTTTAAAATACTGTGCACATACTTCCCCAATAAATACAAATCACAAGAAAAAAACTACTACTAACTAACTAATAAACTACTTAAAATAGATACATTAACTAAGCCAAATAATAATTAGTTATTGATGAATCCAATTAATTTAAACATCAGTGATCATAAAAATAATACATATTTTTCTAATACACCACCCACCCAATACCCCTGTAAGTCCTAGAAAAAGTCTATTAAAGAAAAATTATATATTATTATTTACAATATAAATTCAACAAAAAAACGAAGGGTCTCATTACGAGTTCGGACCTCCAGACCACCGCGTTGGTGGTCCCGAAAAGACCACCATGTTGGCCGTCTTCCATACTGCCCTATTACGAGTTATACAGGCAGGACCACTGACCACCAACCAAAAAAGGCAGACTGGTAGCGGCGCAGAGCCCTAGAAATAGGCTGTCCGACATCCAGCACCGACAGCCTCGCGACCAACTGCTGACCATATTACTAGTCTAAAGTCGCAGTGGCGAGCACCCATGGCAGTCAGCCAATGGCGATCTGAACCACAGTGGTTTGCTGTCACCAAAGTAATACACAACAGCACATTGGATGAATGTGAAAACAATACAGCTGACACACATTGCCACACTCCACACACCTGCAAATCACACTATAAAACACACCCCTTCACACACCACAATCCTCTGCATCACCAACGCCAAACACAGGAGCCAGAGTGACTCTTTTCTGAGATTACATTTCTTATTATCACCAATCCATTGATCACCCTGCATACACTTTTGTCCAGTTACACCCTTTGGCACTATCCCTCTAAGTAAGTAACTTTCACTACTCAATATTTTTTTTCTCCACCATGTCACGTTCCAAAAATCCATGCTTCACAGATAAAGAGTTAAGAGTCACGGTGGATGAAATCATAAGAGTAGAGCCACAGCTGTTTGGAGCACACATTCGGCACACTACTCTCAGTAGAAAATTGGAAATGTGGGATAGGATTGTTGACAGAGTGAGTTCTGTAGGCAGCACCCTGCGCACAAAGAAAGACATCAGGAAGAAGAGGAACGACCTCACGGGCAAGGTCCATTCCCTGGTTTCCAGGCACTATCTGCAGGCCAAGAAGACTGACGGTGGCCCTCCCAGTGCCCCATTGCAACTCTTTCACAGGGAGGCAAAGGTTTTGGCCATCCTGCATCCTGGGGGATTGACAGGGATACCTGGGGCAGTGGAGTCTGGTAAGTCACAACACAAAAATGTCACCAAAATGTAATGTCATGCATGCTCTCTGACCACCTTGTGCCACCTTCCCTGTTACTCCACCAGCCCAATGTCCTCTGCCCCACATACCCCTGTTTGTTAACTCCCAATTGAAGTGTACTCACCTGGGAGCATAACATTTTTGTATAGTGGGTGTAGTACAGGGACTGACATCACTACAACTCACAGCAGGCACTGTTCCCAGGAAAGCAAACACCAGCACGGGGCCTCATTATGCGTTTGATGGACAGGAAAGCTCATCCGGCAAACTCCCGACAGCGTGGCTGCTGCCTTCGTGTCGACCACCCCGCCGGACATATTGGGATTTTCCCACTAGGTTGATGGGAAGAAACCTTGGTTTCTGCCCTCCAGCCTAGCGAGAACCAGCTTACAGCATTGTCTCCAGCTTGTAACCGAGCCAACGGCAATGCTGTAGCCCGCAGGGTGAACCAGCGCACTCGCAATCTTCACTGTCTGCAACGCAGACAGTAAACATTGCGACGATGCTGGGCAGGGGGACCCTGGCACTTCCCATGCCAAGTGCATGTGCAGTGCAGGTGCCCCCCTGTGACCCCCTACACCTGTTCTCTGCCAGCCTTGTCATGGCGGTGAAACTGCCATGAAAAGGCCGGCAGAGAACGAGGTAGTAAATCACAGGGCAGGGCTGCATGCAGCGCTGCCCTGGCAGATTACGATCTCTGCCACTGCCAGGCTATTGGGATCATGGATCCTGGCGGTGCTCTCAGTGAACATGACACGTCTGAAGGTCTGGATGTGAGGATGGTTCTGACCCATCGGGGCAACCTGGACAGACCACTACACTGAGTCTCACTGTGCCAACATCAAGACCTTCCAGCCCAGTTGCCTCAACATCACAGGCAACCATTCACCCCCTAATCTGTGTCTCTAGGACAGTGTCTACAATCTCATGCCCACCAGTCCAGCATCCTGAGTCGCAGCCCAACACCTCGGACAATGAAGGTCCTGGAACCAGTAGGCATCCTGTGGCAAGGGCACAGGCCCATGGGGTAGGGTGCTTGGGAAGAATATTGTTGGCCACCGGGCTGAGGCCACTGGGAATGCTCCAGGCCAGGACAACATCAGCCAAGTCTTGGGGGTCTATCAAGAGTCCCAAGGCATGATGGGCCAGGTACCTATCAAACTCCATGAGATCAAGCAGCTACAGAGGGACAACCATACGAATATGCATGCGCAGTGGGAGGCCACCAATACCAACCTGGCCTCCCTAACAGGGGTGTTGAGGGACCTTAGCAGTACCCTGACTAGGGATCGTCAGCAACTCTCTACCCCTTTCTTTGTAACAGAAACACCAGGCCCATTGTCATCAATAGCACCCACTAGAAGGGAGTCCCTGTCAGGGGAAGAACCCGCCACAAACACCCTTAGATCTGTAGCTACAGCTCAACACCCATGCAAGCCGGGACATCCAGCAAATAATTCAGGAGTTGCAGATGGCCAGACACCAACCACTGCCAGCAAGTGACCTCTTTGGGAAGGAACTTCTTTGTGTGCCACATTTTCACTCTGTTGACTGTTTTTCAACCACCTTCCATTACCTATGGGAGGAGTACACTGGACTTTGGACTTACATTGCTGTGACATCTACTCTAATTATGTCATCAACCATGGCTGAACCCTTCACTTTCCTTTTCCATCATGCCCCAAAGTCAGTTTATGCAACAATGTTCAAGAAACCCACCTATCACAAAGTATGTGTCTGTTTGCTACAATTTCAATTGTTGCTCAGTAGAGATGTAAGAGCATGTGAAGCAAATGATGAAGACACAAGATACTAGTGCAAGGAGGGATGTGTTACAGGTACAGTGTTCTGCTAAGGGTTACTACCAACACACACCAACACATTGCTTTAAGTGTCTAGTCACACCAAACATTTATTGCACCATACAGCACATAGGCTGTCCATATGTCTGGACTGTCAGAGCCAAGAATGGCTAACTCATATAGGGTAAGGGTAGATATACAGAGGTACAGTCCCCCAGACCACAGACAGGAAGGGCCTTGTCAGACATTGTCCTGTAGAATAGGCAAACCGAAAAGTGATTGGTGTCACAAGCTTAAGCCTCATCACATACAACACCAGGGTAATCCAACATCACATACACCAAGGTACAGACAGAGGGCAGTACAACCGTCCCCTAATCACAGGTCTATTATAATCTAATGACCATGCATCTGGTCCTATGATACAAACATATGTCAGTGTTTGTGGCAAAGGCAAAGCGGCCTGCAATGATGAAACACATCTATGGCTACATACAGATCATGCAAGAATAGTGATTAGCCTATGTAAAGGCTGAATGTCTGGCTTGCTCTTGCAGACAACATATTTCATGGCACTATGTTCACATATATGTAGCAATGGATCCACCCAAGCACACTAGGCAAGTACAATGTGCATGTCATTACTTCCACCCACACACTGTCCAAGCTGCCTTGGCACAGGTCTCATACAGCCCAAATCTGTGACCCACATTACCTGAAACAATCCATGTCCACTTCCTGTGTCATAACAGCATCAGATACCTGCCAGTGTCACAACTTTGAAATGCCCACATGAGGATGTCAGGGTGAAGGAACCTGTACAAAGACAAAAAGGAGCATAGTATTTGAAACATACATATTACACAACTCACATAGCAAGTATCTGGAAATGAAGTTATAATGCAATGAGACTGACACAAACAAAGCAACATCATATGTCAGAGGCTAATTCTTCAAGCAACCATTGTCTGAATATTGCTGAATATCAGCTCCCTAGTGTAATGGCAAGACACTCAACTCCACACATCCTGACAACTACAGTCCTGCATACAGTCACAGTCATTACATCGCATGATATATTTACACTGAAGAAAAGTAGTTATTGATGAGATCCTGCCCCAAGTCTGCTCCTTCCTCTTCACCACTGTCATCCTCACTTGCCATTTCAGAAGGCTCACCCAGTGGCACTGCAGGTTCCCCCTCCTCTGGGATGTATGGTATGTTCCTCCTCAGGGCAATGTTGTGGAGCATGCAGCAGGCCACAATAATCTTACACACTTTCCCAGGTGAGTAGAGGAGGGCTCCACCCGTCTGGTCCACACACATAAATCTGGCCTTCAGGAGCCCAAAAGCCTGCTCCACTGCCTGCCTTGAGTTTACGTGGGCTTCATTAAAGTGGACTTCCCCTGGTGTAGGTGGATTCCTCAGCAATGTCAACAACCAAGGACGGTTTTGCTATGCTGAGTCTCCTGTTTAGGAATGGGACATATGTGCAACAATGACTTCCTCTTATCAGTAAATCCTCACCAGACATTGCACACACGAACAGTATAGATGTTACTTACCAACCAGCCAGGCTTTCTCTGGGCACAGTTGTGACATCAGCTGGTAGATTGTGCTGCTTCTCATAATGAAGGCATCATGGATTGAACCCGGAAAACGGGCACAGACATGTGAGATGTAGAGGTCTGCCAAACGTACAATTTGGACGTTGGTGGAATGGAAATTCTTTTGGTTGCATTATACTAATTCAGGGTCATGCGGAATAACCAAGCCAACATGTTATAGTGGATCCAATGTGGTTTTATTGGGAAACAGGAGATAGCTTAGCCTTCTGGCTTGCAAGCCCGTGCCGCCGTCACGTAGGCTACCTAACCTGCTCTATTTTAGCACATTTATTTAATTATTTCTTCCAAAATGGCTGCTATGTTTATAGTTAGGAAGATGTTTCAATTTCACGTTCTCAGTGCCACTCTGTGAAGGAATTACTATCAGCGTCAAAGATAAGTGATATATGTAGGTATTCACATTACGCACTTTCCCACTTACGTGTGACAGTAACATACTGTACCGTTTCAGGGAATTGTTTATATAATTGCCACCCCAAGCATGCCTTTTTATCTATTGTTTGGGAACATACCTGTGTCAGGGGTCCTCCAAGATCTGTATAAATACATCTCACGCAGACAGGGTTATCAGATGGATACCTACTAGATGCCATCAACGCTATCTATGTTACATGTCACATTGATGCAGACCCAGCCTTGTGTCCCCACGGAGTCTGATCTACAGACCTCATTTCAAGGTAACGAGGGTTGGGGCGCTTCTCATGGACATGGTACTGGCAGATTAGGTTTAACACACCTAGCTCTCTTTAGGTAAGAGATTAGGTTCATCATGCTAGGCTATGATGGCCTATTTCATACCTATTTCACATCTCATGTTGTTGCTAGATTGTGGGGGTCTTTATATTCATGACTCTCAATTTTACAATTCTGTTTCTTGCATTGTTCATTATTCTAATCATTTCAGACCATGCATTTTACAGTAGATTGCAGTCTTGTTAATAAAACCTATTTGAAACTTTACTGCATCTCCTTCATTGCCTGTGTGTGACCAAGACTTGTTGCTCATGTGAGAAAAGGGTAATATCCATTTAACCATGACTCCCCTGACATGTCGCACTCTTGAGTCCATGCATAAAGGCTGCCACAAATCACCTTTTACTGTTTATGTTTTTGGTGAGGTACTACTTGTGAGCCTGGGACGGTTGGGCCGACAGTTGCAACTTGTTGTAGGATTGACCTAGTCCCCTACAAACAAAAGTGCTATCATCCCTAAATCAGCAGTCTTGCCTAGAGCAAGGGTCCAACTACGACATGGCACCACCAACGATGGTGTTTTGGCACTAATTCACGGATGCCCTGAGTATAACTGTCTCACACACAATAGGTACCCTAAGTACTATTCTACTGAGATGTCTGTGGTTTTGTGGACGATCCTCATCAACTGAACAGGGAGCACCTGAATGTGGGTGTGCATTGCATGTGGTATGTGTGTGCATGAGGTATGTGTGTGCATGTGTGGATGTGTGAGTGTGTGTATTATGTGTTGTGTGAATGCGTGTGTGCTTGAATGTATGTCAGTGTGTGTGGATGTATGCATGCGTGGGTGAATGTGGGCATGAGTGTGTGTATGCGTGTGTATGATGGTGACTGAATGTGCGTGTATGTCGTGGGGGGGTCTGGAGTGGGAATGGGGGAGGATTCTGGGGAGATAAGACCCCTATCAGTGACAGGTAAGGAATTCCTTGTCACTGATAGTTCCTACCACTTCAGTTTCGTGGCGGTAAGGAAACCACAAAAACCATGGCGGTAGGCGGGGTCATAATCCCGCGGGTGGGACAGTGACGGCTGTCTGGCTGGAGACTGTAGTCTCCAGCCTGGCAGCTGTTACTGCCCTGGCGGACAGAGTGGTACATTGGGGGTTTGGCTTCAGCCAAACTGCCAATGTCATATTTTGGGGAAAGGTACCACCAGCCTGTTGACAGTACTTTTCTCCAAAATACTGCCATCCGCCAGGGTCATAATGAGGGCCTGTATGTTGTTCAAGCTCGAAGTTTTAAAAGGACTTACTCCTCATTTGGTGTTCCATCTCTTTACCCACTTCGTAAGTATGGCTAACGCCATAGACATTCCGGAGAATGTCAGACATTTATTAACACTTTACCTAATAGTGCATGGCTTGTCAGATGAGGGCATGGATGTTACATTCACTGTAGAAGCAAATGAAGATTACCAAACAGAAACATTCTATTCCTGGGTTTCATTTCCTGGGGAGGACTCTGGCACATTTACATTCCACACACACAGAATTGCAAACATACCACAACGGTACCAAACATATCAATATCTTAAAATACTGATAACTCATCAAGAACATTAGAACTGGTTTAATGGCGCCCTACCACACGTAATACACTTCATGGGAATAGGTCCCTTAGATAATGACGGACCAACGTGGCTTAGGTTTGCCACTTATCCACCTCACCTGGGTGTACAAAATATGCAGGCTGCTGATATGCGCAATCTTTACAATGAGCTAGTAACACTCTATAGATGACTTGTTCAGTTCGTAATGTGAACTCTGAACACAACACCAGCGCGTCCAGCACCACCAGCATCTGCTGGATATCAAATGGCCACCACTGGGATCAACCCACCATCAATACCTTCTATCATGAGCAAAATGCCCACGGAATGAGAGAAAATCTTGTTCTGGATAGTCCAGAAAACTAATCAGCTGGAAGCTGTGTTTCCCCATACGAGGTGACAGAAAAACATAGAATTCCCACAATTTGCATGCCCTTTGGGATGGTTCCCTCAGTGAATGACTGCACCACATGGGGTACAGTCTTCGCTGCGATTTATACTACCACACATGGTACCCTGACACGTGCCAACTTACCAGAAGTGTGAAAACAAATTCAGAATGAGCATGGGGCTACTCCGCCCTAGACTTGGGGATGAAATTAATGCATAACTTTCGCACAGTCTCCTCAATAATACTCAGTAATATAAAAGGGAAGCTGTAGTGCTGGCTATATGCACACTTGGAACAGGAGAAACAGCTACTGAAAATAATTTCCGATCCCTATACCAGTATAGGACAGGATAGTTTGGGAAGCAAGCCGAAAAAGCCTGAAATACAGAGTACCACCCCTAAGAAAGGTACCAAACAAGCACAGGAGGGTTCTAAAAAGTGCTGGGACAAACAAAAGCAAATTAAAGACAGACAAAGTCAAAGAGCGGACTTTTCACACCTGAAAGGAGATATAACCTAAGAAATAGAGAAACTATAAAAGCTCCTGACAGACATACTGATTCACGTCCCTCTCTGGACCACCGGATAGATGTAGCTAGAGAGTGGGCTGGTCAGATCAACAACCTGACTACGTAAAACAGAACAAAGACTCACCACGGTCTTCAGACAAAAAAGAAGACAAGTCCCACAACAAAAGCCACAGTTTAAAAAGAAAAAGTTGGCAGCACTGTCAATTAAAAATGCCAGTAAACTTGGGAACATTGCTGAAGAATAAGACGTGGGCTGTGACACTGCTGGACAGCGTGGCAGAAGTCAAGATATGTCACCAGAGTCTGAACGATCATCTGGATGCAACTTACCTGCAGTCGAGACTGCGGACAGGCACGTACTCCCACCGGACAGGGTTTATGATTTAAACATCCAAATTGAGGGAGACATAGAGTGTACCATTAGTGTGATATTCTGGGATGAACTTAGTTATCATATCCTACTGGGCAAAAGAGACTGGCCATCTGAGAACATCCATGGGGAAGATGCCATTTTGCCTTCTTTCTCTTATCTTGTTCCAGAAGCGGTAAAACAAGCCTACGTGATCAACTGGGCTTTAGCGCTGGCACCTGCACTATACCGCATCCATGCAGGTTGGGATAGGGATTCTCCTTATCATGTAATACCGATTAGTTCTATGTCTCATCCTCAGCCACATTATCCTGTTAAACACAAAGCTAAAGCGCCAATGATGGAGATCCTCCCTCAGCTCGAGTACCAGGGAGTGATTGAGCCCTGTGTCTCTGCAATGAATAACCCATTATTACCCGTTGAAAAACCCGACCATTCATATACAATATTCTTAGATTACAGACACTTAAGCAGTGATACACAAACATAGGCAATACAAAATTCACACAGTACAGCACTAATTAACAATGTAGTGCATAAAAAATACAAAAAAATTGGATATCTCCAATGTTTTTTTTCTGCCAAAACGTAGCACACAAAAGTCGAGACCTGAGTGCATTCTTATTTGGCTCACAAAAATGCTTCTGTCATTTGACCCAGGGTTACACGAACAGCCCTGGGCTGTTTTTAGCCTGTGAAACATCAATATTGCATGATATTGGACCCAAGGCATTGTCCTATGTGGATGACATCTATCTCAGGGATGACGACCTCAACACTCATCTTGCCAGGGTCGATTGGATTGTTCTAGGATTCACAGCCCTTAGTTACAAATTTAATTTTAGGAAAACTAAAATAGTCTTTCTCAATGTATTGTTCCTGGGATATGAGCTATCGAATGAGGGCAAGAGCCTGGCCCGCACTTTTTAGAAAAATTTGCTCAACTCCAGCGACCAAATACTATCAAGAAACTACAGTCTTTACTAGGTTTCTTTAACTTTGGCAGAACATACATTACTGACTATGTATGACATATAAAGCCACTTTATGACTTAATATGCCCAGATGTTTCTAGCAGACACTGGACAGTAGAACACAAACACATCCTTAAAGGATTGCAACAGGACATGCTAGAAGCAAAACACTTACACACCCATGATAACAAAACAAATTTGGTCATCAGAATAATTGCTGGTGCCATTGGGTTCACTTATGTCACCTTTTGTGAAGGCAACACAGTGCCCATAGCATGTAAATCACATTTATATTCTAATGCAGAACAACTATTTGCACCCACAGAAACAAATCTGACTGCAGTACAGATGGCTGTCATAAAAGAGTGACCACTTGCCCAATGGAAATGCATTATTGTTGTTACCCTGGTGCCAGCCTTAGAGGCTATCACCAAAGCAAGTGTTTCTAATGCTAAAGCATTACACCCACACTGGATTCCATGGGCAACCTGCCACCAATATTGATTATATCTTTGATCCAAAACTTCAAACACAAGAATTTCTCCAATACGAACAGGAGTACCCACACCTCTAGACATCTTTCTGCTTAACAGATACCATACTGTCATTTCCACTGAAGGTTCAGCACAACCAGATGTAGGTACTAAAAATCAGTACTCAGCCACTTGTGCTGTGAACAGAGTGATGAAGGATGATATATTCCACCTTCACAATACCTACATGCAGAATTTGGGGGACTGCACAGCTCAGCTGGCTGAACCTAGAGCCCTTATCCTAGCGATTAAACATATGGATCCAGGACAACTCACATTGATTGTTTGTGATTCGTACTACTGTGTCCTGTCATACAATGATTATCTTAATCATTGGCGATTGAACAGGTTTAGAGACTCCAAAGCGAACACCATAAAACACAGAACTCTATGGGGGAGGGTGGATGACCTTAAGGATAAGCTACCCAATGCTCATGTACTCCATAAATTGAGCCACCAACGTGTAGGTGTACACGTTATTGACAACACTTTGGCTGATGAAGCGGCCAAATCCACAGTAGATACGGCTTCTGTTGCTGGAGTTACTTGTTCTCAGATGAGATTGGATAATTAAATTTTGGCTGCTGTGAAAGCTTCGGCTGAAGCCAAGCCTCTCCCAAAAGCATACCCTACAAAGTATTCATACCACATCAGTGCACAGAATGTTGCCTATGCAATGCTTCCTGGGGTGGGAGATCGAGTGATTCCCAACCAAGACCAGAGATTAGATTTAATACAAACAGACCAAGCAATATGTCCTTTGCTGTGACATTTGCCAGCAGACAAAGGGCTCAAACATCAAACGCCCACAGCAGACATCCCTCTTTGTGTCCAACAGACCACTACAATGTGTGTACCTGGATTATTGTGGTCCTCTACAACCAGATGGTGCATACAAATACATCTTAGTCGCTGTAGAATCTTGTTCTAGATTCCTGTGGGTGTGGCTAGAGCGATCGGCTGATGCTCAAACTGTTATGAAAGACATGCTGAGAGCCCTGCCTTTGCCTCTAAGGCATTCAGGGACACCATGAGAACGATGGGTGTTGAACTCCATTACTTCTCACCCTACCATCTTGGGGGAAATTCGGTTGTGGAGAGGAGGAATCAAGGTCTAAAACAGTCTTTAACAGCTAGAGTATTAGGTTCTGGCCACAGCTGGCTTCATCACCTATATGGGGTCCAAAGAGCATTGAATAATCTGCCAAGACGGTCCTTGGGAGGATGCACTCCTTATGAGGTTCTCTTTAAGATACCTATGTATGTCCCAGATCTAGATTGCCCTGGTTAGGTGGCAGCAGATACATCTTTTGACATAAATGAATGTCTCCCTGTCTTATAGGAGCTTCAGCAATGTTTTGATGATAATTCATCTGTCCTGTCACCTTAGGAATAAGGGATTTGCCAACAACTTCTATTGGTTGGATTCCTAAAGTCTGGGATCTGGTTTGTGAGAGGATTGCTGTGAAGAAGGAATTCTGCCCATCCTACAGAGCACCGGTCCAAGACCTAGGAATACAAGGTACCAGAACTGCCATCCTACTACCACTACCTGGTTCCAAAGCAAACAGATTTCTTTCCATTGACAACATCAAAATTCACCATGTGGCCGATCCTGCACAGTAGACCTAGAGGTCCCTTGGGTAGTTCCCGGTCCCCTCTCACTACCCAACAGGACATACCTCTTCAAAGAAGAAACAGCAACCCTTCTGACTACAACAGCATGTATAACAATGCTACAAGTGCCTCCTCGAGCATGGGGAGGGCAGAACATTTGCATTTGCTGATTCCTGTTACCACTTCAACGACAACACATGTCCAAGATGTGGCTGTCTTCTACTCCAACTCCACACAAACTGATTACATTGTCTGCTATGAACCTCCACCCAAAGTGGATCTATCCACCAGTAATGCAATGGCTCCTGTGTTTTCAGAGACTGCTTCTGGTTATTTCATCAACCTTGATAACTTTTCTTCAACTTCATCTGCACCTGCACCTGAAACTGTTTCAAAGACATGTAAGCTGTACATATGGCTTAAAATAACTATATAATTTATCCATGGAACTATCTGTGGACATTGTTACATTGCTTAACTTTCTATTATGGATTGGGTTTGTGACTGTTTTCTTTCTACTTATAAATGGTCATTATCTTCTTGAACGCTCTTCTGTCCAGCCAGTGGATGAAGTCTTAACACCATATCTTTCCTCACATACGGTCCGAAGAGACTTGTCCCTTGTGAACATTTCAGCAGTATCAATTCCTGAAGGGATTGTGTGGAATAAAGTTCCATTTGATATATATAGGCCTACTGAGGTCATTTAAATTCCAGATGTCTTTAAAATTTCAGTGACTGAGGTAATTACACCTGGTGTTGTTCCTGAAGACTGAAATGTTCTAACAGTTGATTCCATGCTAGATGAACTGCAGGATTACACTGTATTTGAAAGTGATGATGTGTACACTAACACAAAGAATTATGGGGACATTTTCTGTTATAATAACTGGGGACATTACTACCTGCACCGAGCAACTAGATACAGATCAGTATTTAATTACACACAGTGGGAACACTGTTCAACTCCCCCTGTGGTGAGCCCAAAGCATTATTCAGATAAATTCACATATTTTTCTGGGCATAACATTAAGAATTCAGAATCATACTATTTCAGGTTACTGCCTTCTAAAATTAGGAAGATTTTTCTAACAAATACAAAATTGAGTTATTCAGATTCCTTTGTTTCCCGACTTGCAGTTGAAGGATATGACCACTGGAAGAACAGTAGTGATGTAACAAGTGTATGGGGTACACAAGATTAGCAAATTCAGGGGAGGGAAGCTTTATTTAGAGCATGCCTTATTCCTGTTCAAATTATCTTTTCGAATGATAAAATCCACTGACATCCTGTCTAGTATTAGTGAAAATAAAAGAAATGAATGCGCCTAGTATCCCCACTTTGATCATTAGCCCCATCAATAGCCCCTACCACATGTGAGATGTGTACAAAACCATAAAAGTCAGCCTTCATATGGGTTAAATTCTCATGTTGCGGAAACTGGATGTAGCTGTCCAGGTGTTTCAACATTGCTGAGAGGACATCCCTCAACACCAGACTGAACATAGGTTGACATACCACCAGTTTGGGCCACTGTATGTTGGAATGACCCTGTGGCTAGGAAGTGCAACACTCACTATTGTTTGCCAATTCAGACCATAGAGGAGTGTAACGTCTTTCTTCCATGGCCTGTAGGTCTGGAAGGTGACGATAGACAAGTGGTTGTTGCATCCTCCATTCTTTTTGTACCTAAATATGAGAGGATATGGGTTCTGACATTAGTCATAGTGTCCACAGGAACATACAGGATGCACATCCAGGTTAACATGTGACAAGACATATTATTGCAGATGGACATGGCAAACAGCACACATTGCATCTGTCAATGACACAAGGTTCACATGTTAGCCCCTTGCTTTGCCAAACAGGTGTAGACCATATGTGTCTGGACCCAAATCCAAATTGTGCATCACAAATGTCTCTTGGTATGTGACTGAATGTACCAGGCACATAAATGACCATTAATGGGGGTACACTGTGCCCCACTGCGAATTACCATATGTGCCCTGCAGCATACAACAATGGTGTTTGAGTTGGAGGACCTACATGACAAAACAAGATGAGTAGGTATTTTTGCAAAAAAAGACAATTTCAGATGTGTGACACAGTGTCAATATCCCAATTCCACATTCCAGGCTCCAAAAAAAGAGGCTGCCTGACCTACTCCACTGGACATTTGGAACCACCCGTGACCGCCGGCGGAAGTCGTCATGGCGGTAGGCGGTTGCAACCGGGGTGGACACAGTTATACCCTAACGTTGTTTCCAGTGGTAGTTGTTGCCCAGTGGCCGTGTCCACCGGCAGTGACAACTGTGTACGTGGCAGACATGACCGCAATGTTTTGCTAAATCCCTCACTTGATTCCTGACACTGCTGCCAGCAAGACCTCTCCTACTGAGCTGCTGTGTACCACCTCTGGGAGCAAACATGCCATGTCCAGGAGGTGATAGGGCCCCTGCCTTCTCAGTAGATGAATTACAGAAGCTGGTGACTGAGGACCTACCCCTGTGTGAACAGCTCTATGGTGCACCAGAGGAGCAGGTAAGTGTCACATGTGCACAGTTGTTTCTGTACTTCTCCATCCTTTCCCTTCTCAAAGGCTTGAATGTGCCCATGTGTGGTAGACTGAGCACTCATGTGCCTGTAGGTGCGGTCTGTGTGCCATCAATAGAAGGCTCAATGTGCATGTATTGGTGGCCAGTGCCACATGCTGACTTCAGTCAAAATGTGGTTTGTGTGTTCATTGTGTTCCATGATCCACCTTGTGTTGGATGCACATAACTAAGGCCCTATTATGATTCTGGCGGGCCTTTATCTTACTGCTGCCGGGTCAGTGGTAAAAACCGCCATATTATGACCCCAAACTACCGAAACACCACCTGTACCGCCAAGGTGGTCAAACCGCTAGGCCGGGGGTGCTCATAGCCGCAATACTGTCATTGGTATTATGACTCAGCAGACTGCCAGCATTTTCGTGTCAAAATGATGGCAGTCAGGCACCCGGCTACAGAAATCTCCATTCCTGTCACTGGCAGACACCCCCTCACACGACCAAACACCTACCTTCATGCACCCCCACTCACCCACGCATTTACTTACATACACCCCACATACTTGCACCCAAACATGCACTCAGATACACCCATTCACTCGCACCCAAACATGCACTCAGACATACACATGCAATTGCATGCACGCACCCCCCTCCCCTTCAGACGATCAATTTACCTGCCTCAATGAGGTGGTCGTCCGGGAGGGGATGGGTCCCGGCACTTTCCTGACATCGGGTAGAAATCGGCACCACGTCATAACATGGTGGTCTTCAGACCACCAGCACTGACGGTCTCCTGGCACCCGCGGCTTCAGCAGTATTTGGAAAAGACCGCCGAAGACGTAATGAGGACCAAAGTGAGGTGACATTACTGACATCCTCGGTCCTCATGAATGTTGCATATGTGAAACTCCATTTATGTGCATGACAGCATGAGCTGAGTATTCATCTTGTATGTATCAAGTGTGAGTAATTTGAACTTCGTGTATGTTGCCACAGATATTTCTTAGCATATCTGTCCTTGCTAGACTGTTGTTTGTAAGTCATGTAATCACTGTCTCTGTCCACTGTCTCTGCCCTCCAGGTTGCCATACACAACAAATGCCGATTTGCTGGTAGCTACATGATGTACTGGAAGGCATTGAGGTGATTAAAATGGATGTCATGTATGTTCTGTCTGCTCAGCCTGCAGAGACCAGGGGCTGTTACATGTTTCTCCCAGAATGGGTCATAGACTAGGCTGGGGTGGGGTCTCTGTGGCTATGCAAGTGTAGCACTGTGCCCACTCCCTGTACCCCAGTAGATCCTGTGATGTGGAAAGCACAAGGCTGTGGTGTACAATGCTGCCCAGAATGCCTCATTCCTTTGCTCTAATTGGGAATAGGTCCATGTAGGAAAGTACCATCTTGCCTGGCATGTTACCCCCATTTTTCACTGTATATATGTTGTTTTAGTTGTATGTGTCACTGGGACCCTGGTAACCCAGGGTCCCAGTGCTCATAAGTGTGCCTGAATGTGTTACCTGTGTAGTGACTAACTGTCTCACTGAGGCTCTGCTAATCAGAACCTCAGTGGTTATGCTCTCTCATTTCTTTCCAAATTGTCACTAACAGGTTAGTGACCATTTTTACCAATTTACATTGGCTTACTGGAAAACCCTTATAATTCCCTAGTATATGGTAATGAGGTACCCAGGGTATTGGGGTTCCAGGAGATCCCTATGGGCTGCAGCATTTCTTTTGCCACCCATAGGGAGCTCTGACAATTCTTACACAGGCCTGCCACTGCAGCCTGAGTGAAATAACGTCCACGTTATTTCACAGCCATTTTACACTGCACTTAAGTAACTTATAAGTCACCTATATGTCTAACCTTTACCTGGTAAAGGTTAGGTGCAAAGTTACTTAGTGTGAGGGCACCCTGGCACTAGCCAAGGTGCCCCCACATTGTTCAGAGCCAATTCCCTGAACTTTGTGAGTGCAGGGACACCATTACACGCGTGCACTACATATAGGTCACTACCTATATGTAGCTTCACAATGGTAACTCCGAATATGGCCATGTAACATGTCTATGATCATGGAATTGCCCCCTCTATGCAATCCTGGCATAGTTGGCACAATCCCATGATCCCAGTGGTCTGTAGCACAGACCCTGGTACTGCCAAACTGCCCTTCCTGGGGTTTCACTGCAGCTGCTGCGGCTGCCAACCCCTCAGACAGGCATCTGCCCTCCTGGGGTCCAGCCAGGCCTGGCCCAGGATGGCAGAACAAAGAACTTCCTCTGAGAGAGGGTGTTACACCCTCTCCCTTTGGAAAATGGTGTGAAGGCAGGGGAGGAGTAGCCTCCCCCAGCCTCTGGAAATGCTTTGTTGGGCACAGATGTGCCCAATTCTGCATAAGCCAGTCTACACCGGTTCAGGGACCCCTTAGCCCCTGCTCTGGTGTGAAACTGGACAAAGGAAAGGGGAGTGACCACTCCCCTGACCTGCACCTCCCCTGGGAGGTGTCCAGAGCTCCTCCAGTGTGCTCCAGACCTCTGCCATCTTGGAAACAGAGGTGCTGCTGGCACACTGGACTGCTCTGAGTGGACAGTGCCACCAGGTGACGTCAGAGACTCCTTCTGATAGGCTCCTTCAGGTGTTAGTAGCCTATCCTCTCTCCTAAGTAGCCAAACCCTCTTTTCTGGCTATTTAGGGTCTCTGTCTCTGGGGAAACTTTAGATAACGAATGCAAGAGCTCAGCCGAGTTCCTCTGCATCTCTCTCTTCACCTTCTGATAAGGAATCGACTGCTGACCGCGCTGGAAGCCTGCAAACCTGCAACAAAGTAGCTAAGACGACTACTGCAACTCTGTAACGCTGATCCTGCCGCCTTCTCGACTGTTTTCCTGTCTGTGCATGCTGTGGGGGTAGTCTGCCTCCTCTCTGCACCAGAAGCTCCGAAGAAATCTCCCGTGGGTCGACGGAATCTTCCCCCTGCAACCGCAGGCACCAAAAAGCTGCATTACCGGTCCCTTGGGTCTCCTCTCAGCACGACGAGCGAGGTCCCTCGAATCCAGCGACTCTGTCCAAGTGACCCGCACAGTCCAGTGACTCTTCAGTCCAAGTTTGGTGGAGGTAAGTCCTTGCCCACCTCGCTGGGCTGCATTGCTGGGAACCGCGACTTTTGCAGCTACTCCGGCCCCCGTGCACTTCCGGCAGAAATCCTTTGTGCACAGCCAAGCCTGGGTCCACGGCACTCTAACCTGCATTGCACGACTTTCTAAGTTAGTCTCCGGCGACGTGGGACTCCTTTGTGCAACTTCGGCGAGCACTGTTTCACGCATCCTCATAGTGCCTGTTTCTGGCACTTCTCCGGGTGCTACCTGCTTTAGAGAGGGCTCTTTTTCTTGCTCGATCTCCCCTCTCTCTCCTGGTCCAATTTGCGACCTCCTGGTTCCTCCAGGCCCACAGCAGCGTCCAAAAACGCTAACCGCACGATTTGCAGCTAGCAAGGCTTGTTGGCGTTCTTTCGGCGGGAAAAATTTCTGCACGACTCTCCACGGCGAGAGGGATCCGTCCACCAAAGGGGAAGTCTCTAGCCCTTTTCGTTCCTGCAGAAACCTCAGCTTCTTCTGTCCAGTAGAAGCTTCTTTGCACCCGCAGCTGGCATTTCCTGGGCATCTGCCCATCTCCGACTTGCTTGTGACTTTTGGACTTGGTCCCCTTGTTCCACAGGTACCCTAGATTGGAAATCCACAGTTGTTGCATTGTTGGTTTGTGTCTTTCCTGCATTATTCCTCTAACACGACTTCTTTGTCCTTAGGGGAACTTTAGTGCACTTTGCACTCACTTTTCAGGGTCTTGGGGAGGGTTATTTTTCTAACTCTCACTATTTTCTAATAGCCCCAGCGACCCTCTACAAGGTCACATAGGTTTGGGGTCCATTCGTGGTTCGCATTCCACTTTTGGAGTATATGGTTTGTGTTGCCCCTATCCCTATGTTTCCCCATTGCATCCTATTGTAACTATACATTGTTTGCACTGTTTTCTAAGACTATACTGCATATTTTTGCTATTGTGTATATATATCTTGTGTATATTTCCTATCCTCTCACTGAGGGTACACTCTAAGATACTTTGGCATATTGTCATAAAAATAAAGTACCTTTATTTTTAGTATAACTGTGTATTGTGTTTTCTTATGATATTGTGCATATGACACTAAGTGGTACTGTAGTAGCTTCACACGTCTCCTAGTTCAGCCTAAGCTGCTCTGCTAAGCTACCATTATCTATCAGCCTATGCTGCTAGACACCCTATACACTAATAAGGGATAACTGGGCCTGGTGCAAGGTGCAAGTACCCCTTGGTACTCACTACAAGCCAGTCCAGCCTCCTACATTGGTTGTGCAGCGGTGGGATAAGTGCTTTGAGACTACTTACCACTCTTGTCATTGTACTTTTCATAAGAGAAAAATATACAAAACAAGGTCAGTGTATATACACATAGCCAAAAAGTTTTGCATTTCCTCTTTTCACTCTTTTCTAAGTGCTGAAAAGTACTTCTAACTTCCTAAAAAGTTCTAAAAAGTTTAAAAAGTTTTTTTCTCTGTCTTTCTAAAAGCTCTGACAAACTTTTTATCTTTTTCTAACACTTTAACTCTCTCTAAAAATGTCTGGCACAGGCCAAAGTGTTGATCTGTCCAAACTTGCATATGATCACCTTAGCTGGAAAGGAGCAAGGAGTCTCTGCATAGAGAGAGGTTTGAGTGTAGGGAAGAATCCTTCCTTAGAACTGTTAATTAACATGCTTAGAGTACAGGATAAGGCCATAAGTGCCCAATCTGTAGAAAAAGTAGCTAATGGGTCTCAATCAGATCCAGGGACTCCCCCAGGAAAAGATTCAGGAAAGAAACTTCCTAGCCTGCCCATTACTAGACAGTCTAGCATAGTTGGTCATGATGAGGAGCCACACCATATAAGTAGTGTTGTCTCACATCATAGCAAAAGCATTTATTCTCACCATACTGGTAGTGATGTTTCTGTTAACCAAGCTGTTAGGGTGGCTTCTGTAAGGGACAGGTCTCCTTCTGTCCATTCTCACCATACTTCTGTTTCAAGGCATGTCCCTCCCACCCACCCTGATGACAGATTGTTAGAAAGGGAGCTCAATAGATTGAGAGTGGAACAAACCAGACTGAAGCTCAAGAAGCAACAGCTGGATTTGGATAGACAGACTTTAGAAGTAGAGAAGGAGAGACAGAAACTGGGTTTAGAAACCCATGGTGGCAGCAGCAGTATTCCCCATAGTCATCCTGCAAAAGAGCATGATTCCAGGAATCTGCATAAGATAGTTCCCCCTTATAAGGAGGGGGATGACATTAACAAGTGGTTTGCTGCACTTGAGAGGGCCTGTGTTGTACAGGATGTCCCTCAAAGGCAGTGGGCTGCTATCCTATGGCTATCATTTAGTGGAAAAGGTAGGGATAGGCTCCTTACTGTGAAAGAAAATGATGCTAATAATTTCCAAGTTCTTAAGAATGCACTCCTGGATGGTTATGGCTTAACCACTGAACAGTACAGGATAAAGTTCAGAGAGACCAAAAAGGAGTCTTCACAAGACTGGGTTGATTTAATTGACCATTCAGTGAAGGCCTTGGAGGGGTGGTTACATGGCAGTAAGGTTACTGACTTTGAAAGCCTGTATAACTTGATCCTGAGAGAGCATATTCTTAATAATTGTGTGTCTGATTTGTTGCACCAGTACTTGGTGGACTCTGATCTGACCTCTCCCCAAGAATTGGGAAAGAAGGCAGACAAATGGGTCAGAACAAGAGTGAACAGAAAAGTTCATACAGGGGGTGACAAAGATGGCAACAAAAAGAAGGATGGTAAGTCTTCTGACAAGGGTGGGGACAAATCTAAAAATGAGTCTTCATCAGGCCCACAAAAACACTCTGGTGGGGGTGGTGGGCCCAAATCCTCTTTTAATCAGAAGAAGGAAAAGAAACCATGGTGCTATTTATGTAAAATAAAAGGCCATTGGACAACAGATCCCAGTTGTCCAAAGAAAGGCACCAAGCCTCCTACCACTACAACCCCTACTGCTACACCTAGTGTCCCTACTAATAGCAGTGGTGGTGGGAGCAAACCTACTAATAGCCAATCCAAGGGAGTAGCTGGGCTCACTTTTGGTAACTTAGTTGGGGTTGGCCTTGTTAGGGAGGCCACAGAGGCTGTGTTAGTCTCTGAGGGGGCTATTGATTTAGCCACCTTAGTTGCTTGTCCCCTTAATATGGATAAGTACAAGCAGCTACCCCTAATACATGGTGTTGAGGTTCAGGCCTACAGGGACACTGGTGCCAGTGTGACTATGGCCATAGAGAAACTGGTCCACCCTGAACAACACCTACTTGGTCACCAGTACCAAGTAACCGATGCTCACAACAACACACTTAGCCACCCCATGGCTGTTGTAAATCTCAACTGGGGGGGGGGTTACTGGTCCAAAGAAAGTTGTGGTAGCTTCAGATTTACCTGTAGACTGTCTATTAGGGAATGATTTGGAGACATCAGCTTGGTCAGATGTGGAGTTGGAGGCCCATGCAGCAATGCTGGGCATCCCAGGGCATATTTTTGCTTTGACAAGGGCTCAGGCCAAAAAGCAAAAAGGACAGGGAAGCTTGGATCCTGGAAGAATGGACCAAGTGCTCCCTAAAGCTAGGGCTAGTAGAAGCAAACCACTTCCTACTATCCCTCCCTCTACAGTGGATTCAACTTCTGAGGAAGAAGAATTCCCTCCCTGTGCAGAACCTACACCAGAGGAGCTGGAAGCCGACACTGCTGAGCTTTTGGGTGAAGGGGGGCCTGCCAGAGAGGAGCTGAGTGTGGCACAGCAAACCTGTCCCACATTAGAGGGTCTCAGACAGCAAGCTGTCAAACAGGCTAATGGGGATGTCAGTGACTCTCACAGAGTTTACTGGGAGGACAACCTCTTGTACACTGAGCATAGGGATCCTAAACCTGGAGCAGCCAGGAGATTAGTGATTCCTCAGGAGTACAGAAAGTTCCTCCTAACACTGGCACATGACATTCCCTTAGCTGGGCATCTAGGACAAATGAAAACTTGGGACAGGCTTGTTCCCCTGTTTCATTGGCCTAGGATGTCTGAGGACACAAAGGAATTTTGTAAGTCCTGTGAAACCTGTCAAGCCAGTGGCAAAACAGGTGGCACCCCAAAGGCACCCCTTATTCCACTGCCTGTGGTTGGGGTTCCCTTTGAAAGGGTAGGGGTTGACATAGTTGGCCCCCTTGACCCTCCTACTGCTTCAGGCAATAGATTTATCTTAGTGGTAGTGGACCATGCCACAAGATATCCTGAAGCTATTCCTTTAAGGACCACTACAGCACCTGCAGTGGCAAAGGCCCTCCTGGGAATATTTTCCAGGGTGGGCTTCCCAAAGGAAGTAGTATCAGACAGGGGAAGCAATTTCATGTCTGCATACTTAAAGGCCATGTGGAAGGAGTGTGGTGTAACGTACAAGTTCACAACACCCTATCATCCACAAACAAATGGACTGGTGGAGAGATTTAATAAAACTCTCAAAGGCATGATTATGGGTCTCCCTGAAAAACTCCGCAGGAGATGGGATATCCTTCTACCATGCCTCCTTTTTGCCTACAGGGAGGTACCCCAGAAAGGAGTGGGCTTCAGCCCCTTTGAACTTCTTTTTGGACACCCTGTTAGGGGTCCACTCACACTTGTAAAGGAGGGTTGGGAACAACCTTTAAAAGCTCCTAAGCAGGATATTGTGGATTATGTACTTGGCCTCAGATCAAGGATGGCTGAGTACATGAAAAAGGCCAGTAAAAACCTTCAGGCCAGCCAAGAGCTCCAGAAGCAATGGCATGATCAGAAGGCTGTTTTGGTTCAGTACCAACCAGGGCAGAAAGTGTGGGTCTTGGAGCCTGTGGCCCCAAGAGCACTCCAAGATAAATGGAGTGGACCCCACACAATTGTTGAAAAGAAGGGAGAAGTCACCTATTTAGTTGACTTGGGCACTGCCAGGAGTCCCCTTAGGGTGCTCCATGTCAACCGCCTGAAACCCTACTATGACAGGGCTGATCTCACCCTGCTCATGGCAACTGATGAGGGATAGGAAGAAGACAGTGATCCTCTACCTGATCTCTTCTCTTCCACAGAACAAGATGCTCTAGTGGAAGGTGTAGTTTTGGCTGATTGTCTTACTGCTGAGCAGAAAGATAATTGCATAAATCTCCTAGATCAATTCTCTGAACTCTTCTCTACTGTGCCAGGTACCACTTCTTGGTGTGAGCACACTATAGATACTGGAGACAGTTTACCTGTCAAAAGTAAGATCTATAGGCAGCCTGACCATGTCAGGGACTGCATAAAGCAAGAGGTCCAGAAAATGTTAGAACTAGGAGTGGTTGAGCACTCTGACAGTCCATGGGCTTCTCCTGTGGTACTGGTACCAAAACCCCATTCCAAAGATGGAAAGAAGGAAATGCGGTTTTGTGTAGACTATAGAGGTCTCAACTTGGTAACCAAAACTGATGCTCACCCTATACCCAGGGCAGATGAGCTCATAGATACACTGGCATCTGCCAAGTATCTAAGCACTTTTGATTTGACTGCAGGGTATTGGCAGATCAAAATGTCAGAAGATGCTAAACCTAAGACTGCTTTTTCTACCATTGGAGGACATTACCAGTTTACTGTAATGCCTTTTGGTTTGAAAAATGCACCTGCCACTTTTCAGAGGTTGATGAACACAGTCCTGCAAGGGCTGGAAGCTTTCAGTGCAGCATATTTGGACGATATAGCTGTCTTTAGCTCCAGCTGGGATGATCACCTGGTCCACCTATGGAAAGTTTTGGAGGCCCTGCAGAAGGCAGGCCTCACTATCAAGGCTTCAAAGTGCCATATAGGGCAGGGTAAGGTGGTTTATCTGGGACACCTTGTTGGTGGGGAACAGATTGCACCACTTCAGGGGAAAATCCAAACAATTATTGAATGGGTTCCCCCTACCACTCAGACTCAGGTGAGAGCCTTCCTAGGCCTCACTGGGTATTACAGGAGGTTCATTAAGAACTATGGCTCCATTGCAGCCCCTCTTAATGACCTCAAATCCAAGAAAATGCCTAAAAAGGTATTATGGACAGCAAACTGTCAGAAAGCTTTTGAGGAGCTGAAGCAGGCCATGTGCTCTGCACCTGTCCTGAAAAGCCCTTGTTACTCTAAAAAATTCTATGTCCAAACTGATGCATCTGAATTAGGAGTAGGGGCAGTCCTATCACAACTTAATTCTGAGGGCCAGGATCAACCTGTTGCTTTTATTAGTAGGAGGTTGACCCCTAGAGAAAAGCGTTGGTCTGCCATTGAGAGGGAGGCCTTTGCTGTGGTCTGGGCTCTGAAGAAGTTGAGGCCATACCTGTTTGGCACTCACTTCATTGTTCAGACAGACCACAAACCTCTACTTTGGCTAAAACAAATGAAAGGTGAAAATCCTAAATTGTTGAGGTGGTCCATATCCCTACAGGGAATGGACTATACAGTGGAACATAGACCTGGGAGTAGCCACTCCAATGCAGATGGACTCTCCAGATATTTCCACTTAGACAATGAAGACTCATCAGGTCATGGCTAGTCTTATTGTCCTTCGTTTGGGGGGGGGTTGTGTAGGAAAGTACCATCTTGCCTGGCATGTTACCCCCATTTTTCACTGTATATATGTTGTTTTAGTTGTATGTGTCACTAGGACCCTGGTAACCCAGGGCCCAGTGCTCATAAGTGTGCCTGAATGTGTTACCTGTGTAGTGACTAACTGTCTCACTGAGGCTCTGCTAATCAGAACCTCAGTGGTTATGCTCTCTCATTTCTTTCCAAATTGTCACTAACAGGCTAGTGACCATTTTTACCAATTTACATTGGCTTACTGGAACACCCTTATAATTCCCTAGTATATGGTACTGAGGTACCCAGGGTATTGGGGTTCCAGGAGATCCCTATGGGCTGCAGCATTTCTTTTGCCACCCATAGGGAGCTCTGACAATTCTTACACAGGCCTGCCACTGCAGCCTGAGTGAAATAACGTCCACGTTATTTCACAGCCATTTTACACTGCACTTAAGTAACTTATAAGTCACCTATATGTCTAACCTTTACCTGGTAAAGGTTAGGTGCAAAGTTACTTAGTGTGAGGGCACCCTGGCACTAGCCAAGGTGCCCCCACATTGTTCAGAGCCAATTCCCTGAACTTTGTGAGTGCGGGGACACCATTACACGCGTGCACTACATATAGGTCACTACCTATATGTAGCTTCACAATGGTAACTCCGAATATGGCCATGTAACATGTCTATGATCATGGAATTGCCCCCTCTATGCCATCCTGGCATAGTTGGCACAATCCCATGATCCCAGTGGTCTGTAGCACAGATCCTGGTACTGCCAAACTGCCCTTCCTGGGGTTTCACTTCAGCTGCTGCTGCTGCCAACCCCTCAGACAGGCATCTGCCCTCCTGGGGTCCAGCCAGGCCTGGCCCAGGATGGCAGAACAAAGAACTTCCTCTGAGAGAGGGTGTTACACCCTCTCCCTTTGGAAAATGGTGTGAAGGCAGGGGAGGAGTAGCCTCCCCCAGCCTCTGGAAATGCTTTGTTGGGCACAGATGTGCCCAATTCTGCATAAGCCAGTCTACACCGGTTCAGGGACCCCTTAGCCCCTGCTCTGGCGCGAAACTGGACAAAGGAAAGGGGAGTGACCACTCCCCTGACCTGCACCTCCCCTGGGAGGTGTCCAGAGCTCCTCCAGTGTGCTCCAGACCTCTGCCATCTTGGAAACAGAGGTGCTGCTGGCACACTGGACTGCTCTGAGTGGCCAGTGCCACCAGGTGACGTCAGAGACTCCTTCTGATAGGCTCCTTCAGGTGTTAGTAGCCTATCCTCTCTCCTAAGTAGCCAAACCCTCTTTTCTGGCTATTTAGGGTCTCTGTCTCTGGGGAAACTTTAGATAACGAATGCAAGAGCTCAGCCGAGTTCCTCTGCATCTCTCTCTTCACCTTCTGATAAGGAATCGACTGCTGACCGCGCTGGAAGCCTGCAAACCTGCAACAAAGTAGCTAAGACGACTACTGCAACTCTGTAACGCTGATCCTGCCGCCTTCTCGACTGTTTTCCTGTCTGTGCATGCTGTGGGGGTAGTCTGCCTCCTCTCTGCACCAGAAGCTCCGAAGAAATCTCCTGTGGGTCGACGGAATCTTCCCCCTGCAACCGCAGGCACCAAAAAGCTGCATTACCGGTCCCTTGGGTCTCCTCTCAGCACGACGAGCGAGGTCCCTCGAATCCAGCGACTCTGTCCAAGTGACCCCCACAGTCCAGTGACTCGTCAGTCCAAGTTTGGTGGAGGTAAGTCCTTGCCTCACCTCGCTGGGCTGCATTGCTGGGAACCGCGACTTTTGCAGCTACTCCGGCCCCTGTGCACTTCCGGCGGAAATCCTTTGTGCACAGCCAAGCCTGGGTCCACGGCACTCTAACCTGCATTGCACGACTTTCTAAGTTGGTCTCCGGCGATGTGGGACTCCTTTGTGCAACTTCGGCGAGCACCGTTTCACGCATCCTCGTAGTGCCTGTTTCTGGCACTTCTCCGGGTGCTACCTGCTTCAGAGAGGGCTCCTTGTCTTGCTCGACGTCCCCTCTCTCTCCTGGTCCAATTTGCGACCTCCTGGTCTCTCCAGGCCCACAACAGCGTCCAAAAACGCTAACCGCACGATTTGCAGCTAGCAAGGCTTGTTGGCGTTCTTTCGGCAGGAAAACACTTTTGCACGACTCTCCACGGCGAGAGGGATCCGTCCACCAAAGGGGAAGTCTCTAGCCCTTTTCGTTCCTGCAGAAACCTCAGCTTCTTCTGTCCAGTAGAAGCTTCTTTGCACCCGCAGCTGGCATTTCCTGGGCATCTGCCCATCTCCGACTTGCTTGTGACTTTTGGACTTGGTCCCCTTGTTCCACAGGTACCCTAGATTGGAAATCCACAGTTGTTGCATTGTTGGTTTGTGTCTTTCCTGCATTATTCCTCTAACACGACTTCTTTGTCCTTAGGGGAACTTTAGTGCACTTTGCACTCACTTTTCAGGGTCTTGGGGAGGGTTATTTTTCTAACTCTCACTATTTTCTAATAGCCCCAGCGACCCTCTACAAGGTCACATAGGTTTGGGGTCCATTCGTGGTTCGCATTCCACTTTTGGAGTATATGGTTTGTGTTGCCCCTATCCCTATGTTTCCCCATTGCATCCTATTGTAACTATACATTGTTTGCACTGTTTTCTAAGACTATACTGCATATTTTTGCTATTGTGTATATATATCTTGTGTATATTTCCTATCCTCTCACTGAGGGTACACTCTAAGATACTTTGGCATATTGTCATAAAAATAAAGTACCTTTATTTTTAGTATAACTGTGTATTGTGTTTTCTTATGATATTGTGCATATGACACTAAGTGGTACTGTAGTAGCTTCACACGTCTCCTAGTTCAGCCTAAGCTGCTCTGCTAAGCTACCATTATCTATCAGCCTATGCTGCTAGACACCCTATACACTAATAAGGGATAACTGGGCCTGGTGCAAGTTGCAAGCACCCCTTGGTACTCACTACAAGCCAGTCCAGCCTCCCACAGTCCAGGGGTAAGTTATTGATCTAGTCCACATGTGCACTTGGTATCATTCTCAATGTGTGTCCCTGACAGGTCCCTTACTCCCACAGCCATGTTGTCACTGTCATAGAGGTCATATCTGTCCTGCAGGATTTTTGCATAAATGACAGTCCTACAGTGCAGACAGTGTTTTGATTCCAGGGAGACCATGATGTGTGACTCTGTAGCTCAGTCACACAGCAGAAACTGGTCAACGCAATCTTTATTCAGTAATCAAAGTTTATCGATATTTTCTTCATTGTAATCAATGTGCTTCATCGCTTCAACAGTAAGTTTATGTAAAATTCAACAAAATGCCAGTCCAGGCTTTTCCACTGACAGCATATGGAGGCTCTCCATTCCCCATAATCAACAATGTCAATCTCATATCACCACATTCAGTGTTCAAAGAAACCAATATACTTAAAACTTGCCCACTATACAACTCCTTTGTGCGACTTCATTCAAACCCATAACAAACTTAACAGTATAATTTACCTACCGTGGTCACACATCATGATAGTTTATGGCCGGTAGATGATAAGTTTTACAACATGTGAGTATGTGTGTATCCTGTTGTGATTTCACTTGTATTATAATTTAATTACCTCTGCATTCTACTATTTCTGTGAATGTATGTGACTGAACCATAGGTGATGATATTTGTGTTCATGATCTCTTGATTTGACTTTTGCATCCATGCAGGTGAATGCGTATCAGAAGAAAGGGACATGGAGAGCCATCGCCAAGAAGGCGTGGAGCCTAGGGGTCCACAGCTGGCAGAGCGCCCACCACAGAAAGAGGCGGGAGGACCTGAGATGCAGGGCCTGGAAGATCACAGAGGCCCAGCTGGGGCTGTTCTCCCAACGTGGGCATGGTGCCTGTCAGACCATGACCCCATTAATGGCCTGCATTCTGGCAGTGACCTATCTGGAATTTGATGGGCATTTGAGGGCAACACAGCAGCCACAAGGGGGTGAGTATGGGGCATATTCTTGTCTGTCCCATTGGCAAGTGATTGAGTGAGGTTCTGACTGCCCCCCTGACTACTATGGATGAGCCACGTGTCACACAGTGGACGAGAGATTGTTTTTGTTCACATGGCATGTGTCTTATACTGCTGTGCTTTGCCACTTGGAACATGGACCTAGGAAAAAATATGGGTGGAATCCTCACACCACTTGCTCTGAAAAGACCACATATGGCTGGGTACATTAATCAATCAAGTACTGATTGTCAATGTAGTGTGTGTAAATTCTAAGCAACAGGCCACTAGTCAGTTTTCCAATCCACAGGTAAGTAGGTGATGGATCACTATCCTCAGTCATATGACTGTGTAAATGTGTAGGTTGGCATCTGCCACCAAGAAACATGTTTTCTCAGTGTATGATGGTTGCTTGTGCCTCACTGCAATCTGTAATGTGAAGTTCTCCAACATACATATGACAGGGCTTACATTGTTCTTTGTATACATCTATGGATCACTACTTTCCCTTGGTAAGTGGGGAATGTCCATGGAGATGATGTATGTGACATCACTGTTGCCAACATTTTTTGTGCCTACATATCAACATGTGTCCCTTCCTGGTTAGGAAACATTTGTAAGCTGAAGTTTTATGAATGGTCTACCTATGTTGTTGGGATAATGTCTGTATTCCCTCGCCTATCTGTGCATGTCAAACTGTTTGTGGAATAGCACATTTGCGTGGGTTTACATTTCAAGTTATGCACATACAGGAGTGTGTCACCACTATTAATTGGCTGGCACATTTCCTCATGCCTCATAGCAGGTTATTTGGCATGTGCTACTGCAGTAGCAATAAGGGACATGACAGGTAGGCCTAGAGTTCAGACCCACAATGTGAATATCTTTGAGCTTGATGTAGTATCATGTGGTAAAAATGAACTGCACATGTGTAAAGTATAAGGTATGCACCCCGGCTCATGGCATGCATTATGGAGGGACTTACAGTCATGTTCTAAACACTTGTTTGGGTACAAGCAGACCTCCACAAACAGATATCTGGGTTTGCATGACCATGATGGAGATGGTGATGTAGCTTCCCATTAAGCAACATGCTGTGTGCTTCCTAGAAGTCCTTGCTACTTCTGTGTCTCTCCAACATGCAAAGGACTGATGGCTTCTACTGAACCACTCAGAGTATGTCATTGTAAGGGGTACCAGACATTAGTGGTTATGACCTGGGGGCTTTCTGATTAATTGTGTGTTTTTTTGGGGACATCCCTCCCTGACATATTGGACATGATATCTGCAGTGTTCATTACCATACCACATGTGTGGCCTATCTGTAGGGCATTGGTACTACCTCCTTGTCTCTATTTGGACAATAATCAATTGGTGAGGTGTAAAATGTCAATAGTTTCCCAGTGTGACATTGGTATTTCCATGCAACCTTCTCAGGCTATTGTACTTTTGCCATCAACATGCCTGAAGTTTGGACCATCATTTCTTCTTGTAGGGTCATGATGTATGTCACATATGGATGTGTGTATGGCCTTGTGTGGGATCTGTGGGAATGGACTTTGCATTGTCCTACATTTGTATGCCAACAGGAGACTGAGGTCTGCTCTATGGGGCAAAGCTTTGAGGGTGATGTGGTCTCCTACTTGTTGAATGGTTATTGTGATTGCACAAATTCAGACATGTAGTTGTAGTATTGTGAGATGCTGATTTACCTGTGGGCAACTGTTGTCAGTTCAGATGGCATGCATATGGCATGACACTTATGGTCCACTTTGGTGGCGTTTGTTCCTGGGGCCTACTTGACATCATGTTCATGTTTGCTAATTGAGCTGTTGTTCAAGTATGTTCATGGACATGTGATGACCCTATTCCTCTTTGTCTTTGCAGCATCAGAACAGGTAAGCGAAGGAGACAGGCCAAGTCAAGTGGGGAAGTATTTGGCCACTGGACCTCGGGTCAAGACACTACAGACACAGAGGGACCCAGTGGCCCGGAGGATGAGGGGATTGCCATGGGTGACACTGGAACATCCTCATCATCGGATTTCTCCTCCAGTGGCCATTCCCTAGTGGTGGCGTACCCATCAGGGCATCCCCCTGTACCATCCTTGTCTGCCACCCCGTGTTCTATCACCACCCTTCCTGTTTCTCTCCACCCAGTTGGCAGCGCCTGCTCAACCAAGAAGGTGGGCATCTCCTTTGTCACAGGCACCTCAGCCGCAGGACCTGTTACCCCTGTTGCCCTCAGTGAAGAGGCTATCGACCTCCTGAGAGGTATCTGTGTGGGTCAGACAGCCATTGTGAATGCCATACAGGGATTGGTGACACAACTCCAGCAAATCAACACACTCCTGGGTGTCATTCATGGTGCGATGGCTGTCCTACAGAGATCTTTTCAGGCTCTGGCCTCCTCACTGATGGCAGCCAGTCACCCCCCCACCTTCCATCCCCCTCCATCTCCCTCTTCCCTCTTCCCACTCCAAATTCCTCCTTCCCCTACCTACCCAAAGCACACAGACTGATCTGCAGACATCCATCTCAACATCCAAGAGGAGCGCACACAAACACAAGCAGTGCAAAACCCACAGGCATGCACACAAACAACATTCACTGACAGACACAGCAACAGGCAAAACTTCCCTTGACATCCCCAACACCCCAGCATCTCACACACCACATCCAGCATACCCACAGGCACCACATCAACAGTCAGTGGCACACCCACTACACCCATCAAACTCACAGACACCCCCTCAGCAGACTCGCAGACATCCACCACAAGCACCAAACCTACAGACACCAAAACCACAGACACACAGACATCCACCACATCCACTATACCTGCAGTCACCACCCCAACACCCACACACCCACCCACCTCTGCATCCCCCAGCATCTCCACCTCCCAGCCCCACAAGACACACAAATGCCTGCACTCACCCACCCAACAGACACCCACCAAACACAAGCAGACTTCCCATGAGCACACACCCACAACATACACACCGACACAGCCTACAACCACTCCATAAACCTCGATATCCTGACCCCCTTTTGATGACCGTCCCTGTGTCCCTAAGCAACTTTTTTTGTTAGACCTTGACCTTTGCTCTGTTTCCTCCACCCCGCACCAAACTGAAGAGGCCCCACCCACGTCCCAGACCGTCCCTTCCACCTCCAAGGCCTCCCTTGCCCCCTTGCAAACACCCATACCTCAACCCCCAAGAAGAACACCCCTCCCAGGAAGAAGTCTACTCCGTCGAAGAAGGTGACCTCCCCTCCCAAACCCAAGCCCAACCTCCCTCCAAAATCTCCCCCCCTCATTTATTCCGTGAGGTGCCTGTCTGCCCCCTTGATGCCCCTTCCTGTAGAGGTTACATGGCAGTTGGGAGTCAGATTTAGACACAACACTGTGCTATTATTGCACTTGAATATGGACTGGCCAATGGACTTTGTACTTTAACATCTGTTTGTAGTTAATAAGCCCAAACCATTGAGTTTTTTGGGTATACATCTGTCCTGCAATTCATTTTGTACCTTACTGTTGTTCTTGAGTGACTTGTGTTGTGTGGCTACAGTTGTGTGTTTTTCAGCCTGTTTGCTGCTCCATTTGCTGTTGTTTGCAGTATGTGACTTTGTGGGCAGTGCTGGTGTCCCCCCAAGAGAAGGGTATATGTTGTGTGTATGGATATGTGGGTGTGAATGCAATGGTGGTGTCATGGCATTATGTACTGTTTATTTTGGTAAGTATTTAATCTTGTATTGTCCAATGTGAGCATGTATGGTGTCAGACTTGTCCCCCTGCTATGGCTTATGTATTCATCTGATGTGTGTCAGCTTGAGTTTGTTAGTGCAGACATGGAGTGCGTTCATCTGTGCTAGCTTTGTTTGCATTTGACTGTACATGTGCCCATTTATGAGTGTGTCCCTGGCAGCTAGTTCCTGTAGACGTATGTCCCATGCAGTTAAATTTGTTTGTGCTTGTTGGTTTGCACTTCCACATTGTGCAGATGGGCATGCCGTTTGTGTCTAGTACTGTCTGTCCTTGAGACACATGTAGGTCCCTTTTCTGTGCAAATGTTGTTTTATTGGCAGTTACAAGGTGATATTTGTTCCTTGCAGCCTTCTTCCTTGAGTGTTCCTGGTGCCCCATCCCAATTGTGCAAGTTTTGTGTGCATGGTGCTGTTTGTATATTTGTCTCCCTATATATTGTGCATGTCATTGTGCTTCCATTGTGCTGTGATGTGTGTGTCCATTGTCGGGCTGTTTTCTTATGGCGGTGTTGTTTGTGTTCCATGACACATTGATACATTTGTATGTTGTATATGAGAACAGTTCCTGGCCTGTGTGGAATGTGATTGTGTAGGCTGTTTTTGTATCTCTGATATTTGTGTGTATTTGGTGATGTCTGAGTGAATGTTATATAGACTTCACTGCCCCTGTTGCAGAGATGTGTGGTCGTCTGTTTTTTGTCGTTTTGCAATCAGTGTGATTGAGCTGCCCACTAGGGGCATATTGTGACTGTAAAGGTGTCCGTCTTGATGTATGTTTCAGACTGTGTACGGGACGTGACGTGTACTTGGTGCCCATGGCGCCCGTCCCATGATGTGTACGACGGCACAACCATCTGTTCTGAAGCGTTCAGGTAGGTGTGTGTCTACTTTTGGCTGGTGTCATTCGTTATGTGCACCTTTGAGGACCATCGGAAGTGGCAGTGCAATGGACTCCATAGCGGCATCGGACCAGTGAGACTGTTTGGAGGTGAGTGTCTCCCTTCATGCTGTCCACTTCCACCTTCTGAGATGTGGTGGTTGGCCTGACACAGTCACATTGGCGGTGTGCAATCTCATAATGGGTCTGGCGGCAACACAGGCCTCGCCAGCTTGTTTGTGCTTTCTTGTGACTGTGGCGGACTGTGGCTGCCTGCCGGTTCCAGCTGAACCACAGGGGTCTTTGCTCCATAGGCCAGCATGACTCATAATACAGTGGTCTAACCGCCAACCTTATGGCAGTCAGACCGCCAAATTAGTAATGAGGCCCGAAGTAATTTTCAAACAATTATTTTAATTACCATGACATTTTAGCTATCTGTATGATTAGGTTCAATATTTTTTTTTTTTAAATGATGTACATACACAAGACACTCCCTTTCTCAATATTTTTGCAGTCACAATATTGTGACCTCATTATTAAGGTAAATATATGTCTAATCAATATTCAGGAGCAATACCAACGGCAATGGGACCTACATTATACAATATATTTCAGACAATATGAGCTTCCATAATAATGATCTATGAACATTTACATCATATGACATTCCCAACATGAAGATTATGGGTTGAATTCACAGGATGATGAAATGTATGCATCACAGTTTTTTAAAGTTCTACTGAATCCCAAGGTGTGCATCTAGGAGATTGAAATACATTGTGCTTTTCCAGTTATATCCCTTTCACTTACCCCTGTGGATTATCAGCAGTGCTACCATCTTTGTATGGAGTGAAAAGTGATGTCCTATATCCCTCGACCACCTATCAAAATACATGCATACCTACTGCAAGAATTAAAGTTAACGTCTGAAAGGTAGGCATATGTCACAAGTAGGCTGGAGGCTTGTGGAAAACATTGGAAGTAAATTTGAATACCTACAACCTTACAATCGTATTTGTGCTCTGTTCCTTTCCAGTTGACAACACCTGACCCCTCCGCTAGGGAAATCCTTTTCCAGCTCTATACCTAAAGTTACAGCTGTGAAAAATCTTCAAAACTAATTGATCTTCCACAGTTTAAAGGAGCACTTAGGTTGAAAAATTGCTCAAACATTGATTATATGAATCAGGATTTGAAATTCCAACTTTATATCCAAGTTTTTGATTTCCAAGGTGTAATTTATAGTTGCAAAATAATTTGAGAATGCGAGATACAATTCCTATTTAATTTCACTTCCCATTAAAATGCAGTGTTGCAGTGTCTTCTGCATTATATGGCACCAATGGCGTAGCCAATGTGTCATGGCTCCTACTGTAGGGAAGAGAAATAACCTGGCTCGTCGCTGTTTGTACGGTGAAATAAAACAATATTCAGAGTTCAGTCAGCCCCTTCAGCCTCTGGGCCCCAATGCCACTGCAGCTGCTGCACCAATGGTAGCAATACCCCTGTCTGACACAGCGAACTTGGCTACCATTTTATTTCAGTAGAGCAGTATTTATCAGTGCAACTAGCAGATTAGTCAATGAAGGCATATTTATTGTCAATTCAACTGGGACCAACCCCTAGAAACAATTACAGCAAGATTTAGAGCTGAAGGAGAACACCTTGTCCATCTTGAGGTATTAGTATGTTCACTTTTATTTGTATCTGTAGTAGTTGCTTCTATTAGATGCTGAAGTTTTTTTGTACCATCTCTATATCTAGTCCAATAATGTTATTGAAATGCCCTATTTGCATCAGGCACAGAGTCCTCCATCGTACCATACCACAAACCTAGAGAGCAAGAAATGGGGACATCACAACACAACACAGTGATTCTCCCATTCATCATCTTAATGCATAAGGAAAACCAAATGTGGGCCTCATTATGAGTTTGGTGGATGGAAAGACCTGTCCGCCAAACGTCTGACAGGGAAGTTACTGCCTTATTGCCGACCTCCCTGCCGGCGCTATTACTACTTTCCAACTGGGCTGATGGGCGGAACACAACGTTTCCGCCTGTGAGCGCAGCGGTGAAAGTGGCAGCAGCAGTGTCGCCAGCTCGTAATTCAGCCTGCGCCAATGCTTCAACCCATAAGGGACACAATCACCCTTGTTATGTGCACTGTCTTCACAGCAGACAGTGCACATTACAAGGGTGCTGTGCAGGGAGACCCCTGCAGCTGTTCTCCTCAAGCCTTTTCATGGCGGTGAAACCGGCGGAGGAGAACCAGGTCGTAATCAACAGGGCGGTGCTGACTTCACCACCTCAGTACGACCTGCACCACCATCAGTGCATCGGGAACATTATTTCCGGCTGAGACAACAGTTGTTTGGGGCTCCGACACTCAAACTCTTAATTTGGTGGTTGGATTGTCAAACCGCCAGCAGGCATGACAGCCACCGCGAGTCTGGCGGTGTGTTGACCACCAGACTCGTAATGAACCCCTGTGATCTTTTCCCAGCCAAATGCATAATGAATGGAATCTTGTTGTCACAGCTTTTGGCCTGTTGCCTTTTGGAAATCCCATAAAGAAGTGCAGCACAATGAAAGCACAATCAAACTCAAACCTCTGTCACACCAATGCTCTAGCCTTGTAGGAAACATACGTGTATGCATCAACTGTACTGCAATCTCCTTCCACAAGCGAGGTTGCCACACTATTATCTCGTTTAGGGACCTCCAACCTTTTCTGTAATAAGACAGACAAATTTTCAATGAAAATCACCCTGAGCTAATAATACTGTTGCAATAGTGACCACACCAGACAAGATTACACTAGTGGCCACCATATGCAGGATTATCAGAAAGCACCTCAGTGCATCAGGCACGGTTGTCAGCAGTAATGTAAAAAAAGGTAATAATAATATAAGTAATGTCTGCCCAACGCTGCACGATTTATCACTTATTTGATTGTGATATCTATGTGTAACCTATCTTTGATTTAGTTAAGACGGTTTAAAGACTTCGAACAGTCTCCTGTTGTGATCCATGGTGCATAAAAACATTGACATGGACAAATACACCATTAATTTATTTATTTTCGTTGTCATTGTTCTATGAGGTCGGATTTCTGGTGCTTTTGTGCTTGCTTTTTTAAATCAAATCTCTTGAGATGAATCATATTTTTTGTTTACTTCAGTCTTTGTTTTTTGTACAGTTCTTCATTTTCATGAACACTATCTCTGGTATGGGTTCAGGGACATTCGCTTGGCCCTGTCTGCAACTGTGTTGCCCTTGGCTTTCCTTGGCTCACCCAGTGTCTGGACGTGTTGGTGTTTTTCATGAATGCTTTTCTTGCAGCTCTATGTGACTTTCTTTTCTTTCCGGGGAGAGCTCATCTATGCGTTTCTTGCTTCTCTTTCCGGACTACGTGTCAATGTGCTCACTGTGGCTGTAATTCCATGAACATACGTACGTGTTCGTACCTAGACTTGCTTCACCCTTTCAGTCACTGTACAGGGTTCCATCCGACAACATTACATGGCACAAAACCCTGAGCTGTTGTTAGGTGACGTGGCTGACAAATAAATCTACTGGCCGGAGGCTTAAATCACATTGGCTAGCCTGCCCATAGACTAAGACGTTCAATCTAGGATTTCATTGGATGAACCGGATCTATAAAGGGAATTTTGGCACACATTTTGGTGGTTGGGTCAAATGAAGAACTTTGAAAGGGCGTGGTAAAGAATGCAGGGCGGAGTTGCACATAAGAACCCAAAACGTACTGATAACAAGCAAATACCACAAACATAAAAAGGAGAGAAAAAATAAAACTTACTGCCACCTAAATGTGAGAAACACGTTTGCAATAAAAATGTACAATAAAAAATAAATAATTAACCATTACATATAATTTTCATAGAAAAGTAAGCTTTCCTAGCAGGCAGGTGACCACAGAAGAATACAAAATCCATATAACAGAAAAATTTATCGTTATTGGCTTAAACAAAAGGAAATATTCACTTTGAATTGTTATGATCTAAAAACATAGTTTGAGCAGGCAAGCGTTACAAATAAAGTAAGGATAATAAATGGAAAGAACAACAAATGTATAAAGTATTAGCCTACTAACCCTAGCACTGAAGAGCAAGTCTTTTTATGTGCACATGAATACTCTAAAATGCTGACACACTCCAAAGAAGCTAATGTATGACGTGGACTGACATTTCCCTGTCCTGTATATTGTGGTGGGTGCATTTTTAAGCATAAGCAAAATTAGGTTAAGGTCTTCTTTAGTTGTGTCCCTATAATTGGCAATTCAGTATCAAGTACTTTTAATTGTCTTCCCAGGTGTGTCAAGTTTAGGACCTGATTGGCCCTGTTTCACCTAATATTCCTTAAACTCAAATATTTTTCTGTCCTGATGATGACCTTCAATCTAATTTGTGTCGAAAAACATCGCATCATTTAGAACGTCTGTCTCTATATGATGCGATGTGTTTCGACAAAATTCACCATCTTGATTTTCTGTCTTCTGGTGAGGCTGAGCACCCTTTCAAAAATCTAGAAAGAAGGTCGTCAATATTTACACCCTAGGATTGACACCTTCCAGGAGACACACAACAGAATGGCAAAGACAGCAATGGTCTTAAGACTCCACAGTAACAGTAATCTTTCTAATTAATTAATTAATTAAATGGTAAAGTGCATAGCTACCCAGTGTGGTTTCCCAGTGCTAAAATGAAGTGACAAACAGTGACCTTAAAAAAAAAAGGAGTTTTGTTTACATAACTCCAAAAAGAAGGTACAAGTCAGATTTGTAGAGGGAGACAAGCAAGACAAAGGACCAACATTCCTCCCTTGCTAGTTTAAGGTGTGGTATGTTAGCCAGGAGTTGGATCCCAGTGCAAAGAGTTTGCTTAGGAGAGTAGAAATGAACCAACACACTGAGGTAGGTGGGGCCACATCTGTTCAAGGCATTGTGCATGTAGCACAATATTTTGAATTTAATGCACTTATCCATATATATCCAATGGAGAGAAAATATGAATGAGTAGCAACTGAAGAGTGCCTTGGTACATAGCAAAGCAAATGTGCTGCTATTTTTTCGACAAGCTGAAGTTTTTTCAGCAATGTTTTGGCGTGCCTAGCAAGAGCACATTCCTATAATCTAGCTTCGAGATGTTCAGTGATTGTACAATGTTCTATGAGCTGAAAGAGTAAGAAGCCAAAGACTTTTTCTAATATATTTAGGTAGCTTAAAACAACAAGCCACAAATGTAGACATTTGATGATCCATAGATAACTTGGATTCAAGTCAAAAGCCAACGTTTTTAACCACCTTACTTGGAGAAGGCATAGGCCCAAAGTCAGCTGGCTACCACTCTGGGCCCCAGAGTTGAGATTGATTACCAACCCCTAACACCTTTATCTGGTCGCTATTCAATTAAGGTGATTGGATCTTATCCACCCCGCTAGCCCAGTGAGGCAAATGATGAAATTGAGTACACTTGTTTCATAATGCTCATTGAGTGAAACAATATTTTGAGTGTCATCAGCATACATGAGTAAAAGTAGTCCATGGCCCTCAACTACGGCAGCCAAAAGCCGAAAATAAATAATTAATAATGTGGGGCTCAAGGAAGAGCATTGATGCACGCCACCTTGAAGGTGTAATACTGGGGACTTATGTGGCTTGGGGAATACTTGGAAAGAGGCATATTGAAAAAAAAGGCCAGCGTGCCAAATTCAGTTAGTCTCTGACACTAAACTGAGTGGGACACTCTGTCAAAAGCTATGCTGATGTTTATATGAAAGTGAGCAGCAGGACTGCCACTATCCAATTGCCTTCTTAGATACTCCACCACTCCAAAAAGGGCAGTTTCTATGCTCAAGCTGGTACAGAAGCCTGACTGAGGCGAGTGTAGCAGGTCATGGTCCTCCAAGTAAACAGAGAGCTGACCATTAACATTCCTTTCCAGAATCGTAGCAGAAAATGGCAGAAGAGAAATAGGCAAAAAACTAGCTCGTACTGTGGCATCAAGAGTGAATTTTTTAAAATCAGGGGACCACCACAGTGTGTTTCAGGATCGTGGGAACCCAGTGTTCCTTCAATGAGGAGTGTAAGGGATGGAGTAAATGTGGGAATAGCACAAACTTTGGCCCTCATTTTGACTTTGGCGGTCTATTCGGCAGACCGCCAAAGCCAAACCTGCCACTAGGCCGCCAGTACTGGCAGTCTGCAGACCGCCACAATACGCCTGCTGGCAGCCGTCTGCCATACTTGAGGTGGAAAGTCGTGTTGGCCGTCGGCGTTGCAGAGGCAGTTCTCTTGCTGGCACCACCACGCCAACAGGACTCCGCACGCCGTATCATGTTCTGTGATATGACCTGGCAGTGTCCTGACGTGGGGCTCTGCCGGTGGTTGAAGCCCCGGTCCCCGTTCCCTCCCGGCTGACCCCCTCAATGGACAAGGTAAGTGAATCATCATCGGGTGTCTGTGGGGTGTGCATGAGTGCATGTGTGTGATTGTTGTGAATGCGGAGGGTGTCCATGTGAATGTGGGGGGTTCCTGTGTTGCATGGGGAGGGGGTGAGTACATGTATGCAGTGTTAAGGGGAGAGGGTGAGTGCATCTATGCGGTGTTCGGGGTATGTATGCATGAGCGGGGGAGGGAGGTTGAATGCGTGCATGTATGTGGATGTGTGAGCATGAACAAGTGTGCGTGGGTGTGCATGAAGGGGTAGGGGTGCGTACAAGGGTGCGGGGGTGTGGAGGATGCATGGAGGTGTGTGGGTTTGGGAGTGTGCATGTGCAGGCGACAGGGTTGGAGATTCCTGTCGCCGGGTGCGTGACTGCCAGCTTTTCTTGGCGGTGCAACCGCCACGAAAAGCCTGGTGGTGTGCTGCCTCGTACTGTGGTCAGCGGCATAAGGGTTGCTGTCGGCCTGGAGGGGCTCACCGCTGGGCGCTATAGTGCAACGCACCGGTTGGCCCGGCAGTGTTGTGTCAGTCTGGCTTGAGCCAGATCCACAACTTGAAATGCAGCAGTCTTTTGACTGCCATCCTTTTAATGAGGGCCTTTGTCTCTTTCATGAACTAGAAGCAAGAAGATCACATGGAGAGCCAGATTTAATAGAGTCCAACCAACACTCAAGAGTAATGGAGTCTAGTAGACAAAACTCTGCAAAGGCAGAAGTCTGGAAGCTGGTTGAAGGAACCCTCTGCTCCAGGTCACTAGAGGTGGCCAATGAAGAGTAGATATTGGCAATCTTATTGTGAAAGTACTTAGCCAAATCCTTGCAGTTTTGCAGTGAGAGAGGTAGTCAAGGATACTTGCACATGATCAAAAAGTGATTTAACAATCTCAAAAAGCTCCTTAGATGAATTACGCACATCCACAATTTTATCAGCATAGAAAGCTGCCCGTGCTGCATGGCAGGCTCCAAAGTATTCCTTACCAGCATACCTAAGTTTGGATTTAGCCTCATACTCATTAGTCTTTCGCCAAGCTCGCTCTAGTTCCTTAACTATTTTCTTAAGTAGCAGCAGTAAATCAATGAACCGGGAGGCAAAGGCCTTTGAAAGGCAGGACTCCGTCCAAGGAAACAGGAATCCACGTGTCAACTGCATTGGCATCCTTTAGCAAGACACCCATAGTAATTGGGACTTTCTCTTGTAAAAAAGTACATAGAATTTCTGAATTCAGCTAGGCCTGTGATCCGTAGTGTATAAGTGAGTCAGAAATAGGCTGACTGACCAATTTAGTTTGAAGTGACATAAGAATCACAAAATGGTCCATCCACTGCAGAGGTACTGAAGTATCAACTGATAGAGTGAACTGATGTGAAAAAAAAACAGGGTGTGTACCAAGAGAAGCAAACCAAGCGCATAGAAATCCTCAATTAAAGACAGTAAAATTTACAGAAGACAAAAGGGGTGATTGTCTCAGCTATAACTACACTCCATCAACAGGTGAGGTCTGGGGGTGGTACAACAGAGTGCTCGACATAGGGCCTGATTTAGATATTGGCAGATGGGTTACTCTGTCACTACGGTGATGGATATCCCGCCAAAAAAAATCGAAATTCTATAGGGTACAGTGGGATTTAGATTTCGGCAGACAAGATATCCATCACCATTGTTACAGAGTAACCCTTCTGCCATTATCCAAATCAGGACCAAAGTAAAATTATTTCTAAGGCTGAGAGAAAAAATGAAGCCTTTACAATCTGGGACACTCAAAGGTTCCATGTGTCAACAGAACATTGAGTTAAAAATAATGGATATTCCTCCACCCTGCCACTCAGGCGATCCTGGTAATAATATATTGCTCCGTGTTAGAAATTGGTTTCTGGTTGGCAGAGATATGCACCATGTCAAAGCAGGAACCACAGTCCTAGTCAGGGTAAGTCTGATACACACCATAAATTAACCTGTGTTCACTCTCTGGTATCTTAGCACACGGCAGGCAGGCTTAACTTAAGAGGCAATGGGTAAGGTATTTGTGCAACACTTCAAACAGTAAAACAATGAATACACCACACGAAAAGATACCTCACCTGGTTGGAAAAATAGCAAATAATTTAATTATCAAAATAGGACTAAAACAACAAAATCCAATTAGTAGCCCTTGAGCTATGAATTTTTAATGAATAAACTTAGTTTTAGTGCTTAAAAGCATAAAGCGCCAACTGGGGCTATCTGGTCATGCCAGACTGGATAAAATTTGAAAAGTAGGCTGACCACGATAGAGCACAGGTCGTATACATGCACTAGCCTTGGCCCCCTGAAACAGTACTTTGGTTCAGAGTTGCATCGACGTCTAGAGCAAGATGCAAGGACCAAAGGAGGAGATGTATTGGCATCGATCCCAAAGATGTAGGCGATGCATCGGCACTGAGCCACGCAAAAGTGGAGATGTGTCTGGAACGACGGTGATGGGTTGCGCCATCAGTAATGTGGTGTTCCTGATCCTTGCAGCAGCAGTGATGCATTGATGGCGAGGCAGTGTCCTTGATCCTCGCAGCGGTGTCAATGCATCAGTATCAATGGAGATGTGCCGGTTCTGAGCGGTGCAACATATTGATGTGTGCATTTTGGACTGGAGCAGCACTTTATACCCACTTTCAGGGCCCCAGGACTGGGTTGGCACCACTCAGCAGGGGGAAGATTTGCAGCAAGCTAAGCCCAGGTGCTGAATGTGATGAGTTGGAAGTTTTAAATGTCCTTGACAATTCAGAAGAACAGGGAGCAAGCCAGCAAGCCCTTGGAGCCACTCTGGTTCTGGGTTCAAGTGTTGTGGGTACAGTCGTTCCCACGCAGGCAAGGAGGGCAGCAGGCAGCAGGTTAGCACAGCATGAAAGCAGTTTTTCCAGACCAGCAGTCCAGCAGAGTAGCAGTCCTTGTAGCAGCATAGCAGCCCTTTTACCTGACAGAGTATCCACAGATCCAAAGATGTACTGAGTCAGTAGGGTCAGAAGTCCAATTATTTACCCAGTGGTGCCTTTGAAGTGGGGGGGAACTTCAAAGAAGGGCTTTGACGTGCAGAGAAGTCCTCCCTTCCTGCCCTGGCTCCAGACTCACTATTGTCACACACTTACCTAGTTCCATTTGTGGAGACGATGCTGGACCTCCAATCCCTTCTGGGTCAGCAGTGTGAAACAAGCAACAACAATCCAATTTCGCAAACTGCCTCTGAGGGGAACGGGGATGGGATACAACAAGAAAAGATGGACTGGCATCACTGGGCCTGAACAAAAAGCATTCTTTACCAATGGTTCTCAGTTCATAATGTTTGAGCAATTCTCAGTTCATAATGTTTGAGCAATTGTTTACAAATAATGTACACTTACAGGCTCCATCATAAATATTGCATAAGCAATCAGGAACAATTTTCAAAAATAAACTGGAGTTTTATGCACTAGAATCTTCCCCAATACTCGATACAACTAATCAAGGAATACTGTAGAAAAAACTGAAGGTCATGTATAATAAATTTCAGAGCGCTCCCAAGAAAAGAGTCTGGAGCGCTGGTCCTCTTTGGGTCTTAGAGAGTAATACAATGTCTGATATCAAAAAATGTACTCGCACCTTAAAGAAACCCAGTCTTAGTAAACTAAACTATGAATTAGTATGCACTAACCTGAGGATCAAGTACTTCATCTTGTCTTAGTTCTTTAACTGGAATCCAAAGGAAGACAGGAGACTGTGGTGCAAGAAGCCCAAAAGGAGGAGGAATCATAGACATGAATGAGGACACAGGAGGTGTGACAGGAGTCAGGATCATTGGATCATCATGATGGCTTAAAAGACTAAAGTTCCGGGTGACTTGGAAGGTGAGTGCGGGGAAGATGCCTGCACAGGACTGAAATGAGGCCAAGCCCTGATTCAGATTTAGATGGGTTATTTATGCTGGATGGAGAGACTGTTCCAGAAAGGCACATGACTCACGTGGAAGAGTGGAAGATTCCATAGAACCCTGGGAAGAGCATGTGTTATAGACAATGGATATGACACCTTGCAGGTAGCAGGTGCAAATGGCAATTGGAAACAATTAACAGTGACTAATGGAGCCCAAGAGCATTATGGAAAAGTCAACAGGTCAGGGCAGATACAACTAATTACCCAGGAAGCACGTTGTTCATCTGCAGGTACAAAACAGAACAAACTAACAAAAATACAAAAGGTTCAATAGTTCCGGAGCTCTGGGGAGGGAGGGGCATGAATTGCACAAGACAGCAAGGTGCCACGCATGAAGGAATACATGAGTCTGGTGTGTAAAACCCACAACACAGAGGGCACAAGAGAGGGTCATATACCAATCACTGTATGTCAAGTACAAATACAGGTCCTATCCTCACTGCTGATCACAAATGTTAGAAATGGGGTCTCTAGTTGGAGGTCAGTTCACACCCTGTCCAAGTAGGGATCCTCACTTTAGTCGTAAGGGAGTCACACACCTAAGATAACCCTCGCTGACCCTTTGGTAGCTTGGCACAAGCGGTCAGGCTTATCTCAGAGGTAATGTGTAAAGTATTTGTACACACACACACAGTAACACAGTGAAAACAGCACAAAAGTACTCTATACACATGTAGAGGAATAGTGAATGATTATCTGAGTAAAACAAGACCAGAACAACAAAAATACAACATACACAAGAAAATATATAAATTTTTAAAGTTAAAAGAGTCTTAATCCTGAAAAATCAGTGGTTGTTTCCTTATAACATACAGTATCTTGGATGCGTCAAAAACAAAGAGTATACAGACCGCAAAGGAAGAGATTCATCAGAAAAGCCAGCCATTGATTCAGATGGGCAATGCATTGACTAATTTCCCGCTGGGTCAATGATGCATTGATTCTTGGCCCGAAGGGCTAGGTGATGCATGAATTCTTTTCCCGCCAGACTAGTGATCCGTTGAATCCTTCTTTTGATGCAGCATTTCTGGAGAGAAATGATGCTTGGAAGTGGTGCATTTAAAATTCAGACACACAGAGAAGATGAATCCGTGCTGAGAAAAGGGATGTGTTGAATCTCGCAGCCGTGAGACAGGCACTGCATCAATTTTTCAGCTGTGGTACCGGCACTGTGTCAATTTTTCTACTGCAACGCCGCTGTCCATTGATTTTCTCTTCAGGTCACCAGTTTCTTCTTCCAAGGGCCCAGGGACTGGATTTAGCACCTCTTGGCAAGTCAGAATTCTCAGCAGAAGAGCCCAGGCACTGGCAGATGAAGTCCCTGAGACTTCTTAACAGGTGGCAAGCTCAGGTCAAGTCCTTGTAGAACCGTGGAAAGCAGGATGTAGAAAGTATAGTCTGGTCCTTTCACTCCCAGGGCAGAAGCAGCAAGCCAGCACAGCAAAGCAACAGGCAGAGTGTCAGTTCCTCCTACAGCATCCAGCTCTTCTCCCTGACAGAATGTCCTCACTCCAGAAGTCTTCTAATATAGTGGGGTCAGCAGTCCAATACTTACACACATTTCTGCCTTTGGAGCAGGCAAACTTCAAAGGAAATTCTTTGTAGTATAGAAGACCCTGCCACTCCCTGTCCTTGCCCCAGACACACTCCTGGGGGTTGGAGACTTCATTGTGTAAGGACAGACACAGCCCTATTCAGGTGCAAGTGTCAGCTCCACTCTCCACTCTATCCCAGGAAGACCCATCAGGATATGCAGGACATACCTCAGCTCCCTTTGTGTGACTGCCTAGAGTGAATTTACAAACAGCCCAACTGACATCCTGACTCAGACATGTTTCCGCAGCAGGCAGAGGCACAGATTGGTAAAGCAAGAAAATGCCTATTTTCTAAAAGTGGCATTTTCAAACTTAAAATCTAAAAAACAACATCACAAAAGATATATTTTTCAATTGTGAGTTCAGTGACCCAAACTACATATCTATATCTGCTCCCAATGGGAAACTGAACTTAAAAGGTACTTCAAGGTGATTCCCATGTTATCCTATGGGATAGGCCTTGCAATTGTCAAAGCTGAATTTAGCAGTATTTCACTATCAGGACATGTAAAACACACCAGTACATGTCCTACCTTTTAAATACACTGCATCGATCCCAAGTGGCTACTTTGAGCCTACCTTAGGGGTGCCTTACATGTACTTAAAGGGAGGCACTTTCCCGTTCGACATGGCAGTTTAAAACTGCACACACAGACTCTGCAGTGGCAGGTCTGAGACATGATTACAGGGCTACTTATGTGGGTGGCACAATCAGCGCTGCAGACCCAATAGCAGCACTTGATTTACAGGCCATGGGCAACTCTGGTGCCCTTTACTAGGGGATTATTAGTAAATCAAATATTCCAATCATGGATAAACCAATCATCAATACAATTTAGGCTGAGAGCATGTGCACTTTAGTACTGGTTAGCAATGGCAAAGTGCCCAGAGTCCTAAAGACAACACAAACAGGTCAGACAAAATAGGAGGAAGGAGGTAAAACATTTGGGGACAGCAACCCTGCATAAAGGACCAGGTCCAACAGTTGTGACAACTATAAGGGAGTATACACCGCTTTGTGTGGGGACACAACACTGCCTACACAGGTGTGAGCCTCAGTCACTCCCTCCAATCCTGCCCAGGATGGCCCACCAGGATGTTGATAGCCCACCAGTCACACATCAGCTCCCTTTGAGTGTGGCTGTCTAGAGGTGATGCAGAAGTTCAGCTACCACCCCAACCTAGGCGTGTATTGGAGACAGGCTGCAGGCACACAGGGCTAAGAGCAGGAAAATGCCACCTTTCTAAAAGTGGCATTTTCAAAATTGTAATAATAAATCCAACTTTCCCATTAAAGAGGATTTATCACAATTCCATAGGTACTAAACATCACAGGCTGACCACTTCTCTATCAGGAATTACAGCTTATTAAATGTAATAGGAAATCCCCAATTTTATCCTGTGGGAGTGGTAGGCCTCACAGTAGTGAAAAACACATACAAGAGTTTTTTACTATGTGGAAAACTTAAATGTAAATGTCCTGCCTTTTAGTGACTCTGCCCTATGAGCTACCTAGGGCCTACCTTAGGGATGACATATGTAAAAAAGGGGAATGTAAGGCTCAATAAGAGATTTTAAGTGCCATGTCGACATGGCAGTTTAACTCTGCATTCAGGCTGCAATGGGAGGCCTGGGACATTGTTTACAGTGCTACTTCTATCTGTTGCACAAGCACTGCTGGAGACCCACTAGAAACATTTAATTTACAGGCCCTGGGCAGATGTAGTGCACTTTACCAGGAACATATGAGTAAATTAAATATGCCAATTAGGTATATATCAATCTAACCATGTTTTAGGGAGAGAGCACATACACTTCTGTACTGGTCAGCAGTGGTAATGTGATCAGAGTCCTAAGGCCAACAAAAAGAAATCAGCAAACATATGAGGCAAGCATGCAAAATGTTTGGGGGAAGACCACCCTAAGGCAGTCAGGTCTAACACTCTGAAACAGCCAATGACATGTCAGACAAAAAAAATAATTTAGCCACATTTCTGTAGGAAACAAGGCATCTGGATTGTGCTCTCCAATTAACACAATGACCTCAAAGGATTTTTTAACTAGAAACTAGCGGTTCAAGGAGAAAAAACAAAAAATTGTTTTGCCCGCTGACCGAGGTAGAGATATGATATGCCAAGAAGGAGGTAACGACCAGATTGATACTAAGCTGAAAACAACAAGGATGGCAGCCATTAGAGCTACCTGTGCACAAAAGCAAAATAATTGGAAAAGGAGAGTGAAGATTCTCAAAAGAGTACCTGAGCAAGCCTGAGGTGAAAAATTCAGGGTTCCTGACCGCTGGGGGGTTTCAGGGGTGGGCAGCAGGAGATTGGTGCAGATGGGGCTTTGTGAGACTTAGGCGTGTCAGTGTCACATCTGCGCACCACCCTTGTTTAAATAAGGGCTGGGTAACATAAGAGCCATCAAAGCACTCAAACACTAGAGCATGTGGAGAGTGTTTGGACGGAAAAACCAAAATGGCCGCCAAGTACTTCCAAGTCTGCTAAATATGAGTTGATAGTAAACACAACTATCCCATATAAGAGTCCTCAGGCACAGCCAAACATAATCCACCCGCAGTAATAGAGCACTAAGGAAGCACAAAAACAGTAGAAAATAAGGCTTTAAAGCAAAGTATCGAAGGTTAAAATTTGTCACAGCCTTAGAATCGTGTGTGCACACCACCCCAAAAGCCGTGTTTGAAAAAAAAACCTTTAAGACTGCAAAATAAAAAGTTAATGGGAATAGTAACCGCAGAGCCCTTTCATTCTGGAGACAGTATTTTTAGCGAGACAACATTTGGTGAGAAGAGCGAGCACTCTGTCATATTGGCATCATTTGAGGCTTCCCGGAACTGGCACAGCAGGAGTCCATCGTCAAGGTACTACAGAGTTTTCAAAAGACACTACCTTCTGTAAGGATAGATTATATCGTACTCTAAATATTGGATTAAACAGAAGTCATTGATGAACAGTTTAGAGCAAGCTGATGATGGCAGATATCTCAGACAGCCCTAAGGAGAATGCAGATGCTGAACCCTGTTCCTGATCATAGAATATATCTTCTGCCAGACCAGTCTTTAAAAGCTGTTGGCTGGAGCTACCATGGAGCAGAGCAAGTACAGGTACAGTCTTCGAAATGCAGAAGGCTAAACTGTAGAGGGGGACAGTATTTGACACGATGCTGTTGTTCCCTGGTAACTCTACCTCGGAAATGAATTCCCGAAAAAACTGTTTGGGCCTTCCTTTGAGACGGCAGTGTGTTTTCACAGTAATATCAAGAATCTGTAAATTCTTTGTTGTAGCCTCTAATTGTGTTATTAGTGCCAATTTAGGATTTGATGGGACTTAAGATGCAGAAACAGTATGTTTTTTTGATTAGAGGTTTACTGGACATTGAAGTGGTGTCATCTCATTTTTTGGTGCAGTTTTATCATTGTACGTGAAATAAATAAATGATTGCAATGTCATGAAATTCCACTTATTGCACACCTTATGTCATATTTTTACACCTTGCACCTTCTTGCACAAAAACAATTATGAGAGGCGTTTTCCTCAGCACACACATATAAAAAGGAAAAAACGAAAGAGAAATAAAGGTATTTATCCTCATTGCGCCTCCCCTACACCTCCACTGGGGAGGCATAGGCTTTTGACACATTCCCAGGTTTACAAATGTCTGTAAATCTAGGAATAAATCAAAATCTTTGGGTGTTTTGCTTGGGAACACCCACCGCACCACCCATGGTATGCCTCTTTGATGCAGAGTAGGGTAACACAGCGCTATGTACACTCATATCTACAAGGCCATGTAAAGCCAAGAAAAGTAGCTTCACGTGGCCTTGTAGATATGGGCCTGCAGCCTGCACCCGTTGCTCAAGCGGCTTGTATATAAGGCCCTGAATCTTCAACAGTGTGTAGATTGGATATTTCACAGTGGAAATGTTTTAATCGAATCAGTTCAAAGGCAATGGAAGCTGCTAATTTAAGAAGAATTTCCTTTTTTAGCAAATTAATGTTGTATTATACACCAGCTAAGATCTATAACAGCGGTTGCCAACCTGTGGTCCGGGGACTCTCAGTGTCCGGGACACATTCCAGGGGGTTAACAGGCCTGGTACGAGAGAAAGGTACTTCTCCAGCTGGGGCCTGACAGAAGCATGTGTGTGTTTTTATTTGTGCAGCAGTTGTAAAAGCACTTCAAGTTCCTTGTACAACCAGCAGATTTCCAGTGAAAATAAAAGCATCAAGATAACTCTTGTGATTAATGTACTTGCTGAAGAGAGTAAAATGTTTTGTCCAGTGTCAGTTTTGACCCATTGACCCATTTAAGGAAGCACAGATGGTTATAATGCCTGATTCAGAGAACGTGTATCATTCAGACAAAATTATTTTATGTGGTAGCACAGTGGGTTACTGCTTTTGTCACAGGGTTTCTTTTGTTACTGTGCAGTACATAAGTTACAATCGTACTCTGGCACAGTGAGCTATGAAATGCCATCAAAGAGCTGCATGCAAACGGCATGGCTCAAATTAGAAAGTTTGTTTTTTACCCAGTAATTCATTATCCTTATTCTGCAAAAAAAAGTTTGCTTGGATAGAAATACATTCTTATTATTAAAGTCAACGCTAACCACTGTTCTATGTTCTAAATACTGAGTTTGTGCTTCTCCAGACCAAGCACTCCTATAAAAAGCCTCCTATTGTGTATGACATGTAAATACTACACCTTGTAGTCCCCAGTACAGTGTTCCGACACGCCAGACTGGTAAGCGAGGTGCTATAAAACAAATGAAATACCTGTGACAGAGAGGCTATTGAAACATGAGAGGCTCTTATAGTTTTACTTCCTTTACCCACCAGATACTAATGTGAAAAAAGCTTTCTTATATTTTATCTACTTAAAAAATAAAAACAGAAATCATTTTGGAAATGTAGAATTTGACCTGAAGATTCAGCTTTCCTAAATAAAACCAAATATTGAAAAATGAGTTGCCAAGATGCAGTGGCAACATTCTGATTACATTTTGTTTAAATTATTGCATACGTTTTCAATATAAAATAATTTTATAATTAGTAATTCAAGTATGTGTTAGATGTGTACTTGTTTGTGTATTTTTTGTGAATTACTGTTTTAATGTTTAAAATTTAAATTGTACAAATTCCTTGGGGGTCCCCGGCTTCCAGTAGTGATTCAGTGGGGTCCTCATGAGTCAAAAGGTTGGGAACCACTGATCTATAAAATGTATTCAGGGGCAGAGTCCAAATACTTTTGATGTAACTACACGAATAGGCACTGGCTTCATATATTGTTCACTTGCACTCATTTGTTTGAATTTTGAAGGAATATGTTTGAAGAAATTAGCAAAAGACTGGAGTGACGTTGTCTCCGGATGCATATGAAGCCCTGTTTGAGATACTGGTTCAACCTTTGGAAGTATCAATTAGACAGTGCCAGCTGGTCTTCATTTGCAGGCTGGTGGCAAGATAATTAATTCTGGCACATTGGAAATCAGACATAGGGCCTGATTCTAACTTTGGAGGACGGTGTTAAACCGTCCCAAAAGTGGCGGATATACCACCTACCGTATTACGAGTCCATTATATCCTATGGAACTCGTAACACGGTAGGTGGTATATCCGCCACTTTTGGGACGGTTTAACACCGTCCTCCAAAGTTAGAATCAGGCCCATAGTCTCCTCAATGTCCAAGTGGATTAATAAAATGCAAAGAGTCTGTTCTGGCAAAATAATGTATGCAAAATGAACAGGGTCCACTCTTAAAGTGTTTAAATTTGAAAAAACTGAGAAAAGTCGGTATGAATTATGAATGGATTAAGTATGAGGTTTACATATCACATTTGAGCTTAATCATGCTGAGATTGATTTTTAAATTAATTGATGATTTCTTTTTATTTTTTGTGTCACTATGGTGAATTGTTGTTTATAGTTACTATACATCTTAATAAATAAACATTTTAAACAAGCATTTTCAATGCAATGGGTCTCGCATTTGCTTGAGTTAGAGCTATTAGCGTTGTAAACTCCTAACCGGACTTTTTTTAAAGAAAAAAATAGGCATCGCACTATGTTAAATGCAGGGCCACCATGCTGAAATTGAAAACGGAAAAACCGAGAGCGATCGCGCTATGTAAACCCCAGTGCTATTGCGCTGTATGGAAAATAAACAGATAAAGTAGTACAGAAATCATGCTGAAAACATCAAGCTTCGTATGCTTTCAGTAGTTTACTGGTGCTGTGTAGGTGGGCTGAACACCGAAAAAGGCATGACGAATGCATGTCTTTCACAAATTAAAGCAAACGGATTTTAAAAGGCAAGCCCACGAACCAAGAAAGTGACTGACGTGACATGGGCGTGGTTGGACGCCCAAAGAGAGATTACTACAGGGGACGGAGTGCTTTGCGCTTGCCCCTAAAAATGGAATGAGGGTCTTTCCCTCTTTCATGCACACCAACTACAAGAAATGGCTTTGAATGGGGAATTCAAATCTCTTACTTACATGTATTCCCTAATATAATATACCACTTCTGTGGAACCTCTGAAGCAAAGTATCTAGAACTCAAGGAGCCTGTACTTGGCATTTGGCTATCACCCCTTTAAAGTTTTATATGCAGTTCATGACGGGTCTAGTAGCTCAGTAGAGTACTGTATCAATTCCTGAGATTTGTGTTTTACCTCATCATCCCAGGTTTGAATCCTGATGTGTTCACTCAGCCTTTTATCAATCCAAGGTTAATAAAACGAGGAACCACCGAGTTGGGCAACAATAAACATTCGTTATTTGTCAATAGAGCCAAGAAACCTCCTGCGGGGTGAATGTTTGCTGTAGTTTTTAGAAACAAGGTGCCTGTTCATCAAACGTCAAGAGCGTTAAATTTAGGCGAACTCGTTTTAAATGAAAGGCAATACTTTAGGACAGAGTCGTCCACTTCAAATGTATGAGTTGCTTGTCACAATGGCTACTGCATATCAGGACCCTACATCGGCATCATGGATAGTCGCTATGCTTCATGCATTCTAAGACAGACATCAGAGTGTGGCAGGACTCGAGGGAGATGTGGGGGCGGGGTTGGACCAGACTTTTTACCACAAATGGTAAATACCGCTTCCCTGGCATGAGGTATTTACCAGGTTTAGCAAATACCTGTGCTTCTTAGTTTTCTAGGCGAAAAAGAGGAATTCCCTGTGGAAATGGGCGCCTTTTGCACCAATTACTGCGAGGGACATAGCTTTTTATACAACTTTATTTTTAAATTTTCTGTGAGGCTGGCGACCCAGTCGCAGTCCGCCCATTCTGATGCGACAGAAAGTGAGGAGAAGGGTAGATGAGACTTCATGAAGAAAGTGATCATCTACAGTGTAAGTAAATACATAACAGCATCGAATTTCTACCCACAGTGACCGCCCTATGATTCTCCATACAAATGACCACAAATCCACCTAACATAAAAATTACCAAAAATAGCTGTTTCTTCGGAGACAGAAATATTATAAACGTTAAGTGCAATTTCTATCAATCAACATCACTGTCGACTTTTAATGGCAACTCTAAATACAGCATTTATGGCTAGACGTGTACCTTACGACTGGCGCAGTTTTCTGGCCTCTACACCATTTGATGCAAAGGGCAGAACTCTGTCCCAGTCGCTTATGATACTGCATTCTTGGTCCTCTTCTTCGTTCCTATAATGCACCAGAGCACCACCGTTTCTTGGCAAATCCTGCCAATGCTCTTCGCACTTCTGTCACTTACTTCTGAAACGTGGCATCTGGATGAGATGACTTCAACCTAATTTTTCAAAAACAAGTAATTTATTTACAAAAATAAATTCGTTGGCTGTACTCAGAATACACTCCCACTCACACCCTTCTGATCGGTGGAATAGAGCCCGAGTTCATGTCAGACGTCTGTAGCCCACAGATTCATTTAAAATGTTCTTTTATTTATCAATATAAACTGTAATTAGTTGTTTTAATTGAATCAAGCTTGCAAGATCAACTTTATCAACCTTGATGAATCTCTTTATATTCAGAGTCTTGGTTGATGTCTTCTGCTGAGTCAAGCTCAGAGTACAGTATGTACAGGAAGAGAGAACATGGAGATATGGGCTCATAGAACTACATAAAACCTGTAGACTCTAGTTATCACAGCTGCAGTATAAAACTTTGAATAAATGATAGAGAGTGACCATTAAGTAAAGTAGGACCCACTATCGGTCACATGACTGCCTCCAGGTTCCAGAACATCTCCATCACCTGCTGGGTACCCCAAAGTTCTGTATTGTCTCCTGTGATCTTACACCTCTACATAGTCCCCCTTAGGGTTCACCTCACAGATATCACTGATTATAGCATTAACATTCACAAATATGCCTAAGATACATAACCTTTCTCGGATGTCTCTACTGCTCCAAATCTCTAACACATCAAACACAGCATGCACCTCAATCATACCTGGATATTCAGCACCTTCCTGAAGCTCAGCTCCAATAAGACAGATCTGTTATTTACCAAGAATAACAAGCAACAATTAGTCCACACGTCATCCAATTACATAAACCTGGACAGCTACTAACCCTAACTTTCACTCAACACTTATCACTGTGATTTGCCATGGATACAAACCTCTCCCTCAAGGGACACATTGACAAGAAAACCAGCATGCTGTACTAAAAGAAGTAAAACCGTTCCTCCTAGAAAGAGACTTTAAAACTGCTTTTCAATCCCTCATACTCTCGCATCTGAATGATGGCAATGCTCTGCGCCATGGCCACAGACTCCACATGGTCCCCTTTCAGCATGTCTTATTCATGGCCTGAAGAAATATGACCGCATAGACCCCAATCTGATGGAACACCACTGGCTTCCATTTCCGATTTCTGCTATCTTTAAAACTAGCTGCATCATTTACAAAGCCATCACGACTGACACTTTTACAAGCTGACAAGCTCCCCATCTCCTGTGGTTCTCAGCACTCCAGCCACCAGGACACCATCAAACGAGGGGCCAAGAAGAACACAAAAATCAAAAACAGGCCTTTGCTATCAATGTACCCAGGATCTGGAACAACATATCTTTGTCAATCAAGGCCACCCAACCCTGTTCCAATGTAGGAGAGGGCTCTTTCAAGAACACATCACAATGCAGGCCAGTCCACTTTGATCCCAGATCCCAGTTATCTCTTCAATCCTTTGTTGACTGCACCTTTTACATCAACTTTATAAAAGGGGAACGTGTGAATCCCTGAATGTTCTGCCTATCCCCTTCTACGGTTCAGCACTTCTTGGCCCTACATTGCATATATTGTTCAACTGCTTTCAGGAGATGTAAATTGTTCATTATAAAACAATGGGTTTTACCTGGTGCATTCCCTCACCTGGTAAAACCCGATATCTAATGAGACCACATCTGCCCTCACAATGCTGCTCTATCTAAATAGTAATGAGGGCCAGAGTGCTTTTATCTACGTCCTTAAGGGCAGATGTAAGAAAAATGGTGCTGCACCCAGTGCAGAGCCACTTTTCTGGCTTCCCTTAGCGCCCTCCTAACGCCACCATGTGTGCACCATTTATAAGATATGGTGCACCATGGCAGTAGTTAGGGAACTAGCGTGAAAATGTTTGACGTTAGTTCGGAGTTTTGCAGGATTAGCATAAAAAATGTTGACGATAATCCTGCAAAGCCCATTGAGGCCCATTGTAAACCATGGTGTGCCTCATTTCAACGCCTGCTTTGAGCAGACGTTAAAAGTGCCCAAAAAAATAATGCAAAGAAATCTCTTTGATTTCTTTGCGCCATTTCTTCACCCACCTCTAATGGGGCAATGCCCCCTTCGCCTACATTATGCGTGGCACAGGCATAATGTACTGCAAAGGGTTACAAAGTGGTGCAATACATGCATTGCACCACTTTGTAAATTTGGTGCAGCAATTTTAGCCTTGTTGGGCCATATTAGCGTTAAATAAATTATGCTAATGTTGGGCAAGGAGGCGCCAGCGGCTCTTAAATCTACCCTTTAGTTCTTTAAATCATTGGAAGACACACAAGAACAAGGTGCAGCACCTTTCACGAAAACTGTTAAAGGCTTTCAAAATGTCAATGATTCAACTCTCGGTATGTCACACACTAAAAGTTTAAGTCGTATATTTTCATTTATTAATAACGTTGCATCTTGTTGTATGGCCACTTTATTTCAAATTTTCTGGTGGTAAAACATTCAGAAACCTTGTCTCTGTTATATCATGAGCACAAACTAAAAACATTGCAGCATTTGAGAAGATTAGTACAGTTGTAACTGATTTGTTTCAAGTAAGTTGCTATTTATTCTGTAAGAGGTAAATCTTGCCTTACAAGAAAATCGGTGACCTACGCTGCCTGTTGACAGTCCCTAGTCTGCCCTATGATTTCTCTCAAATCACATTCGGCAGGTGCCTAAAAAATTACATATTTTCTTGACACTTCTGAACAGAGTACCAGACCATGCCCACCATGGGTGCACCCAAATTTTACCTCCACCCATAGTCCAGGGTAACTGTGTGACCTCAAACCAATGATGAGATTGACATTTGGTGACAGCTAATTCTAGTTCGGGGAGAATAACTTTTTTTAACTCTTTTCCTGGTATGGAGGAAGCCTACGAATCCTCCCTGCCTCCACCCCTTGTATAAATCCTTTCCAGAGGAAGAAAGCGTACCCCCATCCAGTCTATGTGTCTTTTGTTTGTGTCTTGCATATCACGCGTGCTGTGCTGCTGGGAGACAATGTGCAATGCTAATGGTTTCCCATAAAGTACAAACTAAGGGGCAGATCTACCATCCTTCCCAGCAACGCAGCGCAGCAGGCAAAAAATCTGTGCTGCGTTGCGCGAGAAGGAGGGAACAGGAGAGCGTCATATCTGCAGAGATATGGCTCTCTCCTCCCCTTTCCCTAGCGCCGGTGCTGATTTCAGGTGCTGTGCGCCATGCACACATTTTTGCGCCTTAGTGCAAGGGTGTATGCAAGAGTCTACTGGAAGGGTACCCTTCTAGTACAAAATACTAGGCCTAGACAACTTCTAAAACTTTTCCTACTTTGTATGTGTGCGGCACAGTGCAGCACACATGCAATGTATAAAATGAAAGGAGAAATGATACAATTTCTCCTTTTAATGCCTGGTTTTAAAACTGGCCTTTTTACTTTTTGATGCAAAACCCTGTCTCACATTTATAGTAGATAGGGTTTTGCATGAAAAAGAATGGGTGGTTGCATGGGAACGCACATGTAACACCCCATTGATGCAAAGTAATGCAAAGCAGCGCCTCACACTACTTTGCGTTACTTTTAGTCATTTTCCAGTACATAATAAGTTTTGCACTGGAAAGTAAATAATAGAAAAAACATTTTGCACTGGTTTGCGACACTATCATGACGCAAACCCAGCGCAAAATGCTGGTAGATCTGCCATTAAGTCATACACAGTAGGATTGTTCTCTCTGGCCTTTGCGTGGACAACAACATCGGCTGGGTCATATCCCTAGAGCACTGGCTCAGAAACCCCACAGATATCTGGGCGGTCTGGGGAACGTACAACACAGCCCTCAGAGGATGACAGTGTATGCATTTATAAAGGGGGAACATCCTCTATAATGGGGGGCCCAGATTTGAAAGAACTACCTCCTTCATATGTCAGCTGTAAAATCTCGGCCTACAGTGACTATTGCAAAAGATGTATATGATAAGTAGATTTAACATGCACATCCCCAGAGGACAGTCCCAGTCATGCTCTCGCTGTTTGTGCATATTGGCACCTAGACTATTGAGAACTACGGTCAATTGTCCCTCAGAAGAAGAGGGGAGAGAAAAGTTTGGGAATTGTATCGTATGTGCTGCAGAAAAAAAATGAATATATTTTAGTGGTAGAAAGGCATTGGCCATATATATTTCCTGTCCTGAATGAACAAATCTTAACTAGCAATAGAGGGAGTTTATTAGAACAGCAGGGGCGCTGCATTACATTATTACAAATTCAGGACACTGATGTGCGCTGTAACAGAAGGCCTTCCAAAGCAGTCGGACATGTAATGCTTAAAAAGTCGAAAATAACAATAATAATGTGTTTTTGCCAAGCAAAACATCACTGTTCAGCAGTGTTCTGCGGGTCACATAACACTATTATGCGTGGCGCCTCTTCCTTGGCACCAGAATTAATAAGCTCATGTCCAGCGCCTGTAGTGGTCCAGCGAAGATGCAGGGATGCTGTTGATGTAGCAACAAGACACCCTCGGTCTCAGCTCCAACGAAACCAGGACACAATGAACAAAAATCATAACACCAGATGCCTTTGCAAGAAAAGCTGAAAGCAATGTCAGGCAGTACACGATCAACGATATCCACCTTCATGGTGCGGGCCCAGAATATCGTAGCCAGAATATTGTCTGACACAAATATTGCGTCCTAAATATGGTTTATACAAATGTCAACCCACTGCAGTTAATAGACATTTTTCGGCCAATGAGATGATATTTTTGTAAACAACATTTAGGGCACAATATTTATTTATTTACGTCAGACAATGTTTTTGTATATAGTTTTCTGACACATAACCTTATCCAGCAAGTATGGTTGAAAGTCCCTAGAGAAGTAATCCTGTGTTGCCCTGATCCTGATTTCACCAGTTGCGCCAAATGTTTGGTTAACATACGTGGTCCACAGCTGAGTACTCCACTCTACTGGAAATGGTGCCATGTGTCCTTAAGGATGCTGAATGTCCGACCTACGCCATATCTGGCCAATCACTCAACTGACCGACAGTCTTGGCGTACATGCCTTTTCATCTGCACACTGGTGCTTCGAGGGGAGATATGAATACGATTACTAGTGTGTTTTGCTGACGCACGTGCATATATGTATATATCCAGAAAATAATGTATCGTCATGAGTAGGGGCTTTTCAGTGCTCGGACACCATAAGCTAAATCTTGCTATGGCAAAGAGCATTGCAGGTATGTGGAAATGTCTGAAGCAAAGGAACCTTCTTCATTTTATTCCCTTTCCTAATTCAAGTTCTTCACACTATGAAGTCACCCAGTTGAAGGTGTCTAGATGAGTTGCGGTTCAGGGGCCAGGCCGGTGCGTGGGGTGGAGGGTGGGGAGGATATTAATGAAATTTTAAAAATAAATAAATAAAAAAACGTACCTCCCCTCCGCTCCTCCATCTCCGCAAGAGGCAGGAACAAGGTCCCAGCCTGCCATGCAGCCAATCCTGACGTTGCTTAGTTCAACATTAGGATTGGCTGGGAGCACCCAGCCAGGGCGTGCCCAGACAGACTGGGAGCCTGTGCCTGCTCTTTTCAGTCTGGCAACACAGTGCTAGGCTGGAGAGAGCACAGTGAGCATGTGTGTTTGGCCGGCTTGAGACGGCCGGCCAGACATACATGTGCACTGAGGGGAATGCTCTGTGCACTTCCGTCAATGGCTGTCATCCCCAATGCCCACCCCTTTTACTACAAAATGATAATAAACATAGTTTATTACACGAGCCACCACTGGACTAGATCCCTGTTAACTTTCAGTTACAGCGCTGCCTTCTTGATCCATGAGACCATGGGGGGCTACTATCCCTTGCAACCACCAACTGACGACCATGACCACAGTGTAAAACAGCAGAGGAGCTTTTTATTTGATTATATATAAAGCCAGATGTTAAAAGCCACTTTACAGAAGATTCTGCAGCACGCTAGAGTATAGTGCTAGATTGCATTGTTCATGTCTGTTTTTTTCTATAAATTATCCCTTGCACAAAGAATGATCATTATTTTGTGAATGAACCAGAACTGAAACATTTAACACATGTGGAAATCATAATAATCTTAAACAGTGCTACAGCTTAAAAGCAGATCGCTTCATAGGGCGAGGCCCAATACAACCATCACAACTAGCCAAGGTCATTATGAATTCCTTCAGGGACTTCTAGTTGCCCTGAAGTTTGGAAGCCCCTGGCTGATAGTTGCTTTAAGTACTTATCAGGAGGCCTGCTAGTTGTTCACATGTAATCTAATCATGTGCATAATTCAGTTCCTAGGAATAAAAGTGGGCTGGAAAGAATTATCTTGGAGATCGAATCAGTACGAAAAGGTGTCTATGGTAACGACCCAGCAATAGTCCAAAAGTACAAAGGCGTATTGATTTTGGCCGATTGCAAAGCTCACAAAATCATAAAATGTGATTTGAAAAAAGTAATTACAAAGTTACATAGTCCAAACTTCCTTGGTTAATATGTCAAATAAACAATGACAAATGAAATGCCTCCTAAGAATCAATTAATTATAAAATGATAGTTTAGTTCTCCAGCTAAAATAGTTAAAACAAATGCACAACAGCCTACCAAATCTCATTATCACATACATGCATCCCGAGTGCACAAGGAGTGCTACATTTATATGCTCCAGAAATTAAAAATATGTTTTGAAATATAATTATTGTATCTGTGCAAAAATTCGGACATTATCTGGCACATATGGGAAATACGTTTCATTTCATGACTACATGATCTACAGGCAAGAAGTCAAGATATGGTGCAAGAATACCATAGCCCAAATATCATCTGACAAAAATACTGTACAAAAATATTGCTCCATTGGAGTTAATTGTGGAAAATCTACACCCAATGTGGCAATATTCTTCTCACCAATATTAAATTCACAATATTTATGTTAGACCACATATTTGTTAACAATTTGCTGACATACAATGCAAGTCAAATTGTACACCACCCCATTCTTTTTCAAGAGGGACATTATTCTCGAGAAGCACTGTAGAATGAATTACTTACAGATGAAACACTGAGTTTCATTCCGCCAGCCTTTCCATGGCGGTTCACATCGCCGTTGAAAAGCTGGCGGAATAAGGGTGCCGGGGGCCCCCAGGTGGTCCCTGCACTGCCCATGCACTTGGCATGGGGAGTGCAGGGGCCCCCATGAACAGCCCTGTTGCGCATTTCACTGCCTGAATTACGGGCATTGAAATGCGCGATGGGGGCTGCTGTCCCCGCTGCATATTAAAAAAATTTAGGGAAGTGGGCTGCCCAATGTGGACCTGGCTGTGCTACCACCCCATTCAAAAATATGCTGACAGTCATTCTGTCCCTCCCAAAGGTGGATGGGGTAATTACCCCAGACTGTGCCCCGTGGGGGACAAAAAGCCCAGTAGACACCAGGGACATCTAAACAAATGCAGGGGAGGGGGCTGCCCACCCTGGGCATGGCCACAGTGCCACCCCAACAACAAGGCAGATTCCCTTTAATACCTCCCCTTGGGTGTGGGTGGGGGTGATTACCCCCAATCTCCGCCACAGGGGGGCAGAAAGCCCACTAGGCACCAGTGAAATATAAAAAGATATAGGGTGTAGACTGCCCAGCATGGGCATGGCCATGCCCCCACCCCATTGAAAAACTATGTTGACAGTCCTTCTGCACCCCTGGGGGCATATGGTGGTGATTACCCCCAATCTGCTTCCCGAGGGCGGGGAGGGGGAGAAAGCCCAACAGACACCGGGTACTTATTCAAATAATATAGGAGTGGAAGCTGCCTATCATGGGCATGGGGAGTGCAGGGGCCCCCATGCACAGCCCCGTTGCGCATTTCACTGCCTGAATTACGGGCATTGAAATGCGCGATGGGGGCTGCTGCACCCGCTGCACCGTCACATTGGTGCTGGCTCGATTCCGAACCGGCGTCAATGTTAAGGCCCTCTTCACCGTAGGGCCGGCGGGCAGAAACACGGAAACACGGAATAGGGCCGGCAGTGTCCTGATGACACCAGCGGTCAGGTGGCGGGTTGGGTTTGGCGGGCGGCACCAAACTCAGAATGACCCCCTGAGTCATGACCTGCGCTGACATCATTACAACAAAGTGAAAGTAAAATGAGCCAATGGGTTAGTTTTACTTTCACTGCATCAGTGCTTGGAAGGGGCATATTTTAGCCTCCCTTTGAGTATTGATTGGGGTGGGAATGGTATCGTTGGAAAGGGGAGGATCTTTTCCAATGATATCTCTGCCCAGTGGATCCCTACTTGGGGATCACCATAGTAGAGTGATCCCCAAACACAGATCCACCCACTAGATACCAGAGATTTTGGGGGAGCAGCCCCATGCACAAGAACTTATGCTCCCTCCATCCCCATATTAGAACAGTATTTATACCCCCTCTGAAGGGCTGACGAGGTAATTATTGCCAATATGCCCCAGAAAGCCCACTAGACACCAGGTTTAATTGAAAAAAATATAGGGATGGGGGCTTCCCATCCTGGCCATAGCCATGCTAACAACCTTCAACAAAATGTGCTGCCAGTCATTCTGCCCCTCTGGTGGGCAGATGGGGCTATTACCCCAATATGCCCCCAAGAGGGGCAGAAAGGTAAACAGGGCATTTAAAAAAAATATATAGGTGTAGGGGGCTGCCCATCATAGGCATGGCCATGCCCCCAACCCACCAAAAAACATGCTGGAAAGCTTTTATCCCCCCTTGGGGGGCAGATGGGGGTGATTACCCCCATCTGCCCCAATGGGAGGCCGAAAGGCGAACAGACACCAGGGGCATATACAAAAAAATGAAAGGTGGGTGCTGCCCATCTGGGCATGCCATGTTTCCATCCCCTAATAAAATATGATGGCATTCTTTCTGCCCCAGAGGGAGAACATGGGGGTGACATGGGGGGCAGAAAGCCCATTAGACACCAGCGACATTTAAAGCAAATATAGGGGTGAGAGATGCCCACAATGGGCATGGCCATGCTTCTACCTCCTCCCCAAAAATTGGCTGACAGTCTTTCTGTCCCCCAAAGGGTGGATGGGGGTGATTACCCAAAATCTGCCCCCCCCGGGGGCAGAATGCCCACTAGACACGAGGGACATTTAAAAAAAAAGTAGAGGTGGGGGCTGCCCACCAGAAGCATGGCTTTGCTCTCACCCCTTCCAAAAATATGCTGACAGTCTTTCTGTCCCCTGAGGAAAATGGGGTAACTACGCCAAATTGCCCCCCCAAGACGGGGCAGAAAGCCCACTAGACACCACAGCTTAATAAAAAATATATAGGGGTGGGGCTGCCCATCATGGGCATGGCCATGCCACCACCCCACCAAAAAACTGTGCTGGCAGGTTTCTGCCCCCCACCACTCTTGGGGGGCAGATGGGGGTGATTACCCCATCTGCCCCCATGGGGGTCAGAAAGCCCAACAGACACCAGAGACATATAAAATAAATCTAGAGGTGGGCACTACCCAACATGGGCATGTTATACCCCATCCCACCCCCAGAAAAAATGCTGGCATTCTTTTTTCCCCATGGGGGAAATTAGGGTGATTAGCCACAAATGCTCCCCATGGGGGCAGAAAGCCCACTAGACACCAGGGACATTGAAAATAAATATGGGGGGCACTGCCCACCATGGGCATGGCCACACTACTACCCCTTCCAAGAAATATGTTGATTGTCTTACTGTCCCCCAAAGAATGGATCGGGATGATTACCCCAAGCTGCCCGGGAGGGAGGGAGGGGGGTGCACAATGCACACTAGACACCAGGGACATTAAAAACAAAATGTAGGGGTGAGGGCTGCCCACCACGGGCCTGGCTGTGATCCCACACCATTCAAAAATATGCTGACAGTCTTTCTGTCCCCTCAGAGGTGGATGAGGTAATTACTCTAGAGTGCCCTCTAAAGGGGGGGCAGAAATCCCATTGGACACCAGGGCTTGATAACAAAAATATAGGGGTGGGTCTGCCCATCAAGGGCATGGCTATGCTAGCAACGCCAACTAAATATGCTTCCAGTCTTTCTGCCCCTCTGATGGGGTAGATGGGGGGGATTACCCCAGCATGCCCCTCGAGGGGCATAAAGGACACCAGGGCCATTAAAAAAAATATAGGGGTAGGGGCTGCCCATCATGTGCATGGTGACGCACCCACCCCACCAAAAACTGTGCTGGTAGGTTTCTTCTCCCCCTCCTTGAGGGCAGATGGGGGTGATCACTACAATCTGTCCCCATGGAGGAATGAAGCCCAATATGCGCGTGGGACATATAAAACAATCTAGGGGTGAGCACTACCCATCATGGTCATGCCATGCCCCCATGCCCCAAAGAATATGCTGCCATTCGTTCTGCCCCACAGGGAGGCAGATGGGGGTGATTAGCACCAAATGCTCCCTATGGGGGCAGAAAGCCCACTAGTCACCAGGGACATTTAAAACAAATATTGGGGCCTGTCCACCATTGGCATTGCCACACTCCTACCCCTCCAAAAAATATGCTGACAGTCTTTCTTTCCCCCGAAGGGTGGATGGGGATGATTACCCCAAATTGCCCCTGGGGAGGGGGCAGAGTGCCTACTAGATACCAGGGATATTTAAAAAATGTAGGGGGGGGCTGCCCAATGTGGACCTGACTGTGCTACCACCCCATTAAAAAATATGCTGACAGTCATTCTGTCACCCCTGGAGGTGGATGGGGTAATTACTCCAGACTGTGCCCCGTGGGGGACAAAAAGCCCACTAGACACCAGGGACATCTAAACAAATGCAGGGGTGGGGGCTGCCCACCCTGGGCACGGCCACAGTGCCACCCCAACAACAAGGCAGAATCCCTTTTTACCTCCCCTTGGGTGTGGATGGGGGTGATTTCCCCCAATCTCCCCCACAGGGGGGCAGAAAGCCCACTAGGCACCAGTGACATACAAAAAAATATAGGGTTGTAGACTGCCCAGCATGGGCATGGCCATGCCCCCACCCCTTTGAAAAACTATGTTGACAGTCTTTCTGCACCCCTGGGGGCATATGGTGGTGATTACCCCCAATCTGCTTCCCGAGGGCGGGGAGGGGGAGAAAGCCCAACAGACACCGGGTACTTATTCACATAATATAGGAGTGGAAGCTGCCTATCATGGGCATGGCTATGCTCTGACTGCTCAAAAAATATGCTGGAAGTCTCTCTGGCCCACTTGGGGCTGCTGGGGTGATTACCCCCAATCTGCCCCCTGGGGGGAGGCAGAAATCCCACTTAACACCAGGGGCATTAAAAAAAATATAGGGGTGAGGATGCCCACAGTGGGCATAGCCATGCCACCACTCCACCTAAAACGTATACTGCCATTCTTTCCACCCCCAGGGGGGATCATGGGGGTCATTACCATCTCCCCCTTGGGGGGAACAGAAAGCCCACTAGACAACAGAGAAAGTATGTAGGGCTGGGGCTGACCACAATGGGCGTGGCCATTCCCTCACCCCAACAACAGAGCATACGGTCTTTCTGCCCCTACTGCGGCGTGGATGGGGCGATTACCCCAATATGCCCCACCAAGAAGGGGGTCCTTTCAGAAAGCCCACTAGACACCAAGGAATATTATAAACAGAATTTAGGGGTGGGAGCTATCCATCATGGGAATGACCATGATCCCAGCCCCACAAACAAAATTTGCTGATAGTTTCTCTGACCCCTGCGGGTTGAATGGGAATAATTCCCTGCAATCTGCTCCCCTCTGCAGAAAACCCACTAGACACTAGGGACATAAAAAACAAATAGCACTGGGGGCTGCCCACCAGGGGCATGGCCATGCTCTGCCCCAAAACAAAATGTCCTGACAGTCTGTACCCCCAATCTGCGCCGACAGGAGGGGTCAGAAAGCCCACTAGACACCAGGGACTGCAATTATGCAGTATTTGGTTTGGGATTGGAATGGGAATGGCCCCCCTGGGCAAGGCCTGTGTTTTCTACCACTGTGCGGTTCAATAGACTTTCTGCCCCCCTCACACAAGGTGTATATGGGTGTTCAGCCCAATCTGGATCCCAGGGGGGCAGAAAACTTGCTAAATACCAGGGATTTCAAAATAGCACCAAAACAAATTAAAAGGAGGTGGTGGCCTGCCCTGGCATTGAGCCATACCCACATCCCAGAAGAGGCAATGGTTTTTCTGCACCCCTGGGGCAGATAGGCTTGTCACAGTTGGGGAAGTTGCCCCAAAATCCACCCCACGGAGGGTAGAAAGTTCACCTTACACCAAGGATTTTGCCTTTGGGGCAAAATAAAGTGGTTCAGGTGTTGCGCTCTGGCATTGGCCGCAGCCCCACTGCAGAAGGAAAAAGTCATTCTTTCCCCAGGACAGACAGGAGGTGTGCCCCCAATTTGCACCTGGGGAAGCAAAAAGCCTGTTGTATGGCAGAAATAAATTTTTTTTGTGAAAATACTGGGATAGGTCTGGCCCATCCTAACATCAGGCCCTGCCCTCACTCCTAAATTGTCAGTCTTTCTGCTCCTCTGTGGATTAACCCCTTCGCTGCCAGGTACCCAGCCTTTTTTTGGCTATTTGGGGCAGTTCGCGCGTAGACCCTCGTAACTTTTTGTCCACATAAGCTACCCATGCCAAATTTGTATCTTTTTTCCCAACATCCTAGGAATTCTAGAGGTACCCGGAGGTTATGGGTTCCCTTAAAGGAGATCTAGAAATTAGCCAAAATATAGGGAACATGCTTTTTCAAAAACATGAGAAAAAAGGGCTGCAGAAAAAGGCTTGTGTTTTTTTCCTTGAAAAAGGCATGAACAAAGGGTTTGCGGTGCTAAAATAACCAGCTTCCCATCTCTCAGGAACATACAGACTTGAATCAAAAAATCACACTTTTCAACACAATTTTGGCATTTTCCTGGGACATACCCCATTTTGAAAATTTTTGGTGCCTTTAGCCTCCTTCCAGTTAGTGACAGAAATAGGTGTGAAACCAATGCTGGTTCCTGGAAAGCAAAACATTTCAGAAAAGTAGACAAAATTCTAAATTCAGCAAGTGGTCATTTGTGTAGATGCTACAAAGTTTCTCCTACAAAAAATAACAGCTAAAATAAAACAATATTGAAATTGAGGTGAAGAAAACAGCCATTTCTCTCCACGTTTTACTCTGTAACTTTTTACTGCAATGTCAGATTTTTGAAAGCAATATACCGTTACGTCTGCTGGACTCTTCTGGTGGGGAGGATATATACGGCTTGTAGGTTCATAAAGAACCGTAGGTACCCAGGGCCAACAAATGAGCTGCACCTTGCAATGGGTTTTCATTCTATACCGAGTATACAGCAATTCATTTGGTGAAATATAAAGAGTGAAAAATAGGTATCAAGAAAACCTTTGTATTTCCAGAATAGGCACAAGATAAGGTGTTGAGAAGCAGTGGTTATTTGCACATCTGTGAATTCTGGGGTTGCCATACTAGCATGTGAATTGCAGGGCATTTCTCAAATAGACGTCTTTTTTACACATTGTCTTACATTTGAAAGGAAAAAATGTAGAAAAAGACAAGAGGCAATAACACTTGTTCTGCTATTCTGTGTTCCCCCAAGTCTCTTGATAAAAATGGTACCTCACTTGCGTGGGTAGGCCTAACGCCAGCGACAGGAAACGCAACATGGGCACATCACATTTTTACATTGAAAACGGACGTGGTTTTTGGAAAGTGCCTAGCTTTGGATTTTGATCTCTAGCTCAGCCGGCAGCTAGGAAAACCTACCAAACCTGTCCATTTTTTAAAACTAGACACCTAGGGGAATCCAGGATAGGGTGAGTTGTGGGGCTCTCACCAGGTTCTGTTACCCAGAATCTTTGCAAACCTCAAAATCTGGCCATAAAAACACCTTTTCCTCACATTTCGGTGACAGAAAGTTCTGGAATCTGAGAGGAACCAAAAATGTCCTTGCACCCAGTGTTCCCCCAAGACCCTAAGTCTCCCAATAAAAATGGTACCTCACTTGTGTGGGTAGGCCTAATGCCCGCAACAGGAAATGCCCCAAAAATACAACGTGGACACATCACATTTTCCAAAAGAAAATAGAGCTGTTTTTTGCAAAGTGCCAAGCTGTGGATTTTGGCCTCTAGCTCAGCCGGCACCTAGGGAATCCTATGAAACCTGTGCATTTTTTAAAACTAGACACCTAGGGGAATCCAGGATAGGGTGACATGTGGGGCTCTCACCAGGTTCTGTTACCCAGAATCCTGTGCAAACCTCAAAATTTGGGCAAATAAAATACTTTTTCCTCACATTTCGGTGACAGAAAGTTCTGGAATCTGAGAGGATCCACAAATTTCCTTCCACCCAGGGTTCCCCCAAGTCTCCCGATAAAAATGGTACCTCACTTGTGTGGGTAGGTCTAGTGTCCGCGAAAGGAAATGCCCCAAAACACTATCTAGACACATCAAAATTATCCAATACAAAACTACCTGTTTTTGCTGGGGCACCTGCGTTTTTGGTCCTGGGCTCAGCAGCCATACAGGGAAACCTACCAAACCCAGGCATTTCTGGAAACTAGACACCTGAGGGAGTCCAGGGAGGTGTGACTTGTGTGGATCCACCAGTGTTTTCTTACCCACAATCCTCAGCAAACCTCAAATTTAGATAAAAAATCACATTTTTCCCACATGTCTGTGTGGGATCAGTGCACCGGGACAAATTTCCTACCACCCAACGTTCCCCTCCGTCTCCCAGTAAAAATGATACCTCACTTGTGTAGGTGGGTCAAGTGCCTGTGACAGGGAACAGCCAATGACATGTCAAAATTGAGGGGGAACCAAAGCGGGTCCAAAAGGGCAGTTTGAAAAAAAAATTTAGGCTGACAAGCGGGGAAGAATTTTTATCGGTATAGATGAGAAAATGCTGGGTGGTATCAATTTTGTGTATTCCTGCAGATTCCGGAAGGTTCCATCACAAAAATGTGGAGAAAATGTGTGATTTCCAGCAAAGTTGGAGGTTTGCAGGGCATTGTGGGTAAGAAAATGGTGTGAGGTGCATGTGAAGCACACCACCATGGACTCACCGAGATGTTTAGTTTTCAGATGTGTCTAGGTCTAGTGGATTTTTCTACATGGCAGCGCCCCAAAGTCCATAAAGTGCAGCCCTCACCACTCAAAGTGAGTGATTTTGAGAATTAGCCAAGCTCTCATGGCCCAAATGTAAAACCAAAACCCAAAATAATCAAATGTCCTCTTGCTTGCCATGGGATAAGGTGTTTTAATGCGCAGGGGGAGCTGAAAGACTGTTACCCCCTTCAGTAGGGGTGAGGGCATAACCAGGCAGATACTGGTTGGTAGCCACCATCACACATTTTTTTTTTTTTTTAATTCCCTGGCATCAAGTAAACTTTCTGCCCCCCAGGGTGTGGATCGGGGATAATTGCCCCATCTGTCCACTGGTGGGCAGAACATCTTTGGCTCCATTTATTTGGGAAGGAGGTATGGCCACACCCCCACCCTCTTATTTTGAAAAAAGAATCTTCCCTGATCTCTAGTGGGCTTTATAAGCTGATCTGCCCCAAAGGGGGACAGATATGACCAACAGTAATGTGCCCCCCCAAACAAAACACACACATAAACACACACCAATCCCTGGTGCCTAAGTGGTTTCTGCCCCTCCTCTGGGGAAGATTGACCGAACAGAAATGGCCTAAAATAAATTTGCCTCCCCAGGGAAGTGACCCTTGCCTAAGGGGTCACTCCCCTTGCATGAAATTGATGGAAAAAAAAAATCCCCGGGGCCTAGTGGTTTCTGCCCCCCTTGGGGGCAGATCGGCCTAATAAAAGGGCCTAAAATAAATTTGTCCCCCAGGGGAACAATCTTTGCCTTAGGAGTTGCTCCCCGTGCATGAAATTGGCGCAAAAAAAATAAAAATCCCTGATGTCTTGTTCCTTCTGCCCCCTTGGGAGCAGATTGATCTAATAAAATAGGCCGATCTGTCCCCAAGGGGGGCAGAAATGGCCTAGAGTTCATTTTGCCCCCAGGGGAGCGACCCTTGCTTAAGGGGTCGCTCCCCATATATAAAGATAAAAATGCACAAAAAAAGATACCTGGTGTCTAGGGGTTTCTGCCCCCCTGGGGGCAGATCGGTCTAATTACAATAGGCTGATCTGCCCCCAAGGAGGCAGAAATGGCCTAAAACAAATTCCCCCCCCCCCCAAGGGGAGTGACCCTTGGCTAAGGGGTAGCTCCCCTCACATGAAACTGACAACAACAAAAAAATCTCTGGTGTCTAGTGATTTCTGCCCACAAGGCGGTCACAAATGATCTAGAGTTAATTTTGCCCCCAGAGGAGCGACACTTGCCTAAGGGGTCGCTTTCCACATATGAAAATTAAAACACACAAAAAAAAAGATCCCTGGTGTCTAGGAGTTTTTGTTCCCCCGGAGGGGCAGAAAAGGCCTAAAAATATTTTGCCTCCCTGGGGAGTGGCCCTTGCCTAAGGGGCCGCTCCCCTCATTCAGAAATAAAGAAAACAAAAAAATTCCCTGATGTCTAGTGGCATTTCTGCTGCCCGATTGCAGCAGAAATGCAGAGAGAGACATCAAAGGAAAGGAAAGACCTTTCCTTTCCTTTGATGTCTCTCTCGGCCCTTCCACATGATCAGAGAAGAAATGCTTTTGCAGCTCAGCTTCCAGCGTGGAGGGGTAGGCCTCTGATGATGTCTGCGAGCGATCCCACGCTGACGTCATCAGACGCCACCGAGGGGGTGGGGGTGGAAGGGGAAGTGATTCCCTTTCCATCCCTTCCCATGGAAGGGGGATGCTTGGCCCTCAGGGGGAGCGCTAGCGCTCCCCCCGAAGGCTCATAGCAGGATGAGCTGGTGTCGTCCTCGGCACCAGGCAACAGTTGCCGAGGGCGAGACCAGCTCATCCTGGGCACCCAAGGGGTTAAAGAATCCTATCTAAATGGAAAGCGAGAGGACATTTGAGTCTTTTGTAATGTGTTATAACATATGGGCTAGGGGAGTGTGGCTAACTCCCAATACCTGCCCACTTGTAATGGTGAATGGCTTCACTTTTTGGGCTTGGGTAGGCTGCCGCCTGGGAAAAACTACCAAACCCAAACAGTTCTACAAACTAAACACCCAGGGAAGTACAGTGTGATGTGCTTTGCATGGATCCCACAACATTTTCTGACCCAGAATGCCCTGCAAACCTCAAACTTTGACAAAAAATCACACATTTTTCTTACATTTTTGTGAGAAAACACCTGTAATCTGTCATAAACAAAAATTTACTACCACACTGAGTTCCTACATGTCTTGTTTGGGTGGGCCAGGAGACCATGATCCAAAAGGCACTAAAAAAATCTGTATGGAGAGATCAGAGATTGGGGTAGCAGTGGGATTTGGGCCATGCTCAGCCACCGTTCATGGAAACCTACCAGCTGCAGACAGTTTTGAAAATTAGACAACCAAAGGATTCAAGGGTAGTATTCCTTGCATGCATCAAACAAGGTTTTCTTATCCAAAACGCCATGTAAACTTCCAACTTTATCTAAATACTACATTTTCCTGACATTTCAGCTATGGAAACTTCCAGAAACCGTAGGAATTCCACTAAATTCCTACCACCCAGCATTACCACACTTGTGACAATAAAAACATTGAGCCAATAGCATAGCAAGGCTTAGGCGCACAACAGGAACGTATCAAACTGAAATCAATGGGAGTGCCTTCACAAAGGGACTCAACAAGTCCTCTGTCCATGTTTCAAACATGAACAGTCTGAAAATTGCATCAACAAGGTTAGGTTTGTGCAGAGTGTATTTTACGCATCATATAAAGAGCATATACATGTCTCACAATTAAGTTTGTTACTTTTTCAGTTTTCACATGTACAATTCAGACTCATAACCCAGGTAACATTAATATGTTTGGCTATAGGCCTCACCCAAATTGGTAATGTTCAAGCGGCAACAGGTATAACTGTTCTACCACAGCAACACAAAACGATGATGGACGGAGTGCTGAAACCTTTCAAACACCCACCCCCAGACACAGATCTGGGTTAAATCCATTGTTCTTTTGCTCACCAAGCCACCCAGTTTGGACTCGGCCATATGCAAATCAGTCTTGACCTTGCACTCTATGGGAGGAGTCGATCCAGAACTGCTAGGCCAGGTCCTCCATGAATCGGAAACAAGTATCCTGGGATCAGTTTCGAGCTATCAGGCAGGCTAGGTTGAATCGAGTGGCACAGTGAGCAAGTTACCCACGTCAGGGCATACCCTGGCCACTTAGGGTGACTTTAGCAAAACGAAAAGGATGATGGACGGACTGCTGAAACTTTTCAAACACTCACCCCCAGTCACAAATCTGAGTTAAATCCATTGTTCTTTTGCTCACCATGCCATCCCAATTTGGACCCAGCTATATGCAAATCTGCCCTGACCCTGCTCCCCATACAAACAGCTCAGCCCGAGCTGCCAAACCAGGTCCGTCCTGGGCCAGAAACAAGCATCCTGGGACAGGTTTCAGGGCATCACCCTTCATCAGCCAGGCTATCTTGAATCTAGTGGCACAATGAACAGGTTACTCACGTTAGGGCATACCCTGGCCACTTAGAGTGATTTTACCAACACAAAAGGATGATGGATGGGGTGCTGAAACTTTTCAAACACTCACACCCAGTCACAGATCTGAGTAAATCCATTGTTCTTTTGCTCACCAGGCCATCCCAGTTTTGACCCAGCCCTTTGCAAATCAGTCTTGACCCTACTCCCCATGGGAACAGTCCAGCCTGAACTGCCATGCTAGGTCCTGCACAGCTGCAGACAATCAGGGGCAGTGAAGGAGCTATGGGAATCCTCCAATCCTGCAGTTCTGCATCACTCTACACCTTACACTGCTCCACAATGCACAGTTGACCATCAGCTCAATGGACCTAGTTTGCCTATTTATCAGCTTTGTTAGTCCAATGGTTCTCATGTGAGGTGGCGAGCTGCAGGTATTGACCACGCATTTCCCTGGATTAACATTTATATGTCTCTCTTTTCTATTGCTGCCACGCATGGGTTTTAGGTCTGGCCAAGGGTAGCCAATACCATTTGATTTTACTAACATTCTATGTATAATTGACTTACTTGTAGGGGCTTTCAGCACGCCTTCTTCATCCACTGGTATGTTGTTGTGACATTCACTCTTTTGTTCATCCACCACAGCCTACAGCATGGGGTACTAGGTCAGTCCACTTAAGCAATTAGCTGACTCCTTTGTGATTGCTAGAATTCTGCTCTTTTATGAGAAGCACATCTTCACACAACGGAGTTCGCTTCAGTGCAACAGAATACTAGGGCAAGTGCTTTGGAGACTAAAATGTATTTTTGCTTTTAACCAATGTTGTGTTTTTTTAATGGTGTGGATGCTGCAGCAACAATAATGTTTTACAAAACACATGACTAAACAAAAGGCTGGTGGTCAATGCCAGAAATATTGGTTTTGTAAATGCTTCTTCTGTTCATGAGATGGTGCCCCTCATGGCACTGCTATACTTGCTTAGGGTGAGTATGTGCTCTGATGAATGCTATATTATATTATATTGTTTAGGATCTGCTATACCCTTGGACTAATGGAAGACTTGCTTGAGCCGATTACATCATTGTCTTTTATTTTATGTGAATTTATTGTATATGAATTTTCTTCTGAAAAAGGTTTGTCATGACCATCTTCTCCAGATTATCTTCTGCTACCACCGAAATTGTGTAATGCTTTTCATAGGTTTATGCATTGGATGTGTTCCTTTTGTCTTTCTGATGCACAAAAAGCATGTTTTTTAATAAGGTTGTCAGCAAAAGTAAATGGGGCCAAGTCCAAACAACCTGGGAACCAGGGCACAATACTACACAAAGAAACAGCGGTTCTTGATGGAGGAAATATGTAGGAGAACAATATTATGAGCCGAGGGGGCAGTCTCACTTTCGCAAAATATTAAATAGTAAATAAATTACTTAATCCAGAATATGGAAAGAAAGCAAATAGGCATACTGTACTCAAGAGGATACATTGCAAAAAGTACATAAACAATATGTATTTGAAAAATATTAAAAATGTGAATCAAAGCACCCATTTTGTGTACATATATAAAAAGGTAATGTAAGTGATTTAAGCGAAACAGCACAGTGCTCAGGTGACCATCAATCTGTCAGTAATCACGTGAGCAATGCACATAATAAAAGTACGTATAAACAAACACCAGAACTGACAGATAAGCAATAAAATTGAACCATCAAAGTCCATCCAACTCAAAAATTTGAACTTAACACACCAACTAAAAACATTGATAAGTGAAAACATACATTTGGAGTAGCTAAAAATTTCAGATACAGTAAGGCGGGTCTCACTTGGGCAAAATTCATTGAAAATAAAAGTGGGCGGCTAACATTATTACGTAACATAGTACATTTGGGGCAGATAAGAACAATGTGCAAGTATCCAATGTAGCAGCTAAATCACGTGCAAATTGGGGGCTCGGAGAGGTTATGCTATCCTAAAATAAGCTGAGGGAACAAATTCAATTTGAAATAAGTCAGGAGTTATCTATGGTGACAGGGCATGTGAAGTTACAAATACAATTCTGTATCGTTCAATGGTTTAACCATAAAATAATGAGCAAGTGAGTATTTGGGCATCACAATCACTGTTCTTTTTCTGCGTGCCTTGGAGAATAATACTTGGTTGACCAACAAAATGTCCACTTTGGAAGTAAGATCTGGGGCCAAGAAAAGATCAGATCTGCCAAGATTACTCAAAGTGCATTAAATGTATTTCAGTCAGGGCATACAATGCCAGTGTTCCAGACCCTTGCAATCTCTTGAAGTCACACAGTGTGTGCTAATGAAAGCAGGTGAACATAAAAGTGTATAACAGTAATGCAAAAAAGACCACTTAAGTAACATAATGACTGTCAGATGCACATACCAACAGTACATGCAATAAACTGAAGAAAATATACAAAAATCACAAATTATATTCATTTTATGGACAGTCCAAAGGTATTATCATCTATGTTTCAACTGCCATGCAACACTTATGCAAGGTGATCATCAAGGCAGGTTCTGTGATAACTGGAGATGAAGCCGCCACTTAGGTTCCCTGCGACCCTGCCTTTACATTGGACCTGGCTCTAAAGTTTTTCCAAAACTTTACATCTTTTATGAAGAAGCTGCAGTCACGCTCCTCAGACAATCCTACTGAAGTAAGGGCTATTTCTAGAGTTTGACAGATGGGGTACTCTGTCACAAATGTGGGGTTTGCCCTGCCTGACATATTACAAGTTTATTATAACCTAAGGCTCTTTTAACGGCGGACGGGATATCCTTCAGGTTTTGAGTATTCCTCCTACCACACTCTAATTAAGGCCCTTAGAGACATCGGTAGCACTGCTTCACATTTGTGGGGTTTTGACCCTCACTCTTAAAAGACTCCTGAGCTGGTGACCTACCAATGTCTTCTGCAGCTGGTCCGTTATCTTTTATAACACAAATGCAACACCTTACATTGGGAAGGACAGACACAAACTCGCTGCAAACTCGGAAGACTTTATGGTGTCATCAACTATCTTAAATATGGACCTGGAAGTCGCTGAACCTGGAGAACCTTCCTAGTGCTCTGAAGCTGGTGCGAGGCGACTCGCTAGCACTATAAAAACACACTAAAATAGATACGTTCACAAATGAAGGAAATATGATTCTTCTCTCTTTAACTATAAAGACATATTCAAGTTAATTTTTAGGAATTGCATAACTCTTTTTATGTAGAAATATGTATTCTCCTTTAAAAAAAACTAAGCCAGGAAAAAGTTGGAGACCCATGTCCTGAAATGTTTGCAGCCATGTGTGTGGATAAGTCTGCATGTTGAATGACCATATCCTTTAGTCAAGACCTTGTTCCCATCACTTCACACCATTATAAAATTACTACCTGTTTAGGGAAGCATCAGTAGTACATTAAATTGATAAACATTTCAACCATAAAATTATACCAAAGTACATTCCATTATTGTCCAGTGTTTGCCCAAGTCAAGTTACTGCTTGCCCATTGCATGCTCTTGCCTCTTCTATATGTCGATTTTACTTGGCAGTTTTGACTCTCTTCGACAACGTGGATTATGATATTCTGCCTTAACATTTCGAGTTACTAGAGATGATTCCAAAGTAAGCCATGAGCTAGTTCCAAACATGTTTTTCAAATAGGTAGCAGATAGTGAATCTGGGCAATAGCTTTTTTCTGTATCACTTATGTCCCCTGTATTACCTTACTGATTGTTGTTATTCTCAATGAATTTAACTTTGCTATTGGAACAAAGTAGTGATTGGCAGGTCAGAAGTTGAAATCCTAGCAAAGTTACTCAACTCAACTCAACTCCCTGTAGTCAGTAAATAGAGTAACACATATTATGGCAACAGTAACATCCTCTACAGTGCTTGGGAATGCAGACATGTTATCTGGTGCTATAAAATATTATTATTGATATTTCCTCTGCTTTGTGTGAGACCTCCTGTTGACCTTCTCTAGCACCACCATCACCATCTTGCACTAGAAAGCTTAGGCACAGGCTCATACAATGTGTCTCGGACCATAACGCCAGCCGGTCATGAATATGCAATAACACCATGACATTAGATAGTGTTAAGAATTCTACAAAAAGGTGGTTGAAAATCTTAAAATTAACTTTGATTTGGATCTTAGCAGGAAGGCTCCAGAGTAGGATAGTGAGAGCTTAGCGGTGTAACCCAGCTACTTTCGCTGTTAGAAAACTGGGTCTTTAGTTTGCAGAGGTATGCACCCTGTCCAAGTATGGACCACAATCCTAGTCAGGGTAAGTCACAACACAACCTAAATTATCCTGTGCTTACCCTCTGGTAGCTTGGCACAGAGAAGGCAGGCTTACCTTAGAAGGCAGTGAGGAAAATATTTGTGCAATAACTCATGCAGTAACACAGTGAAAACACAACAAAAAGTACTCCACACCAGTTTAGAAAAATAGATAATATTTATCTGAATAAAAAATATGAAATCAACCAAAATCCAATATGCACGAGTCAAGATATCACTTTTTAGAGGTTTAAGTAATTCTTAATCCATAGGAATCAATGGATGTATCGCTTTAGCACAAAATACCTAGGATGCGTCAATAATAAAGTTGTTGTGGGTTGCAGAGGAGATGAGGCACTGGAAAGTAAAGTGGTGTGTTGTTTTTTTCCAGCGTGACGGAGGTGATACGTTGATTCTTTACTCGCAGGCAAGGTGATGGATTGATTTCCAAGCACGCAGCCTTGGTTTCTTCCTGCGGTGCGGGTTTGATGACAAATTGACGCCCAGGGGTGATGTGTGGAAAATCAAAATGCACTGTGATGATGAAACAGGTGCTGCGTCGGTTCTACAGGTGCTGCGTTGAACTTTCAGCCACGAGACAGGCGCTGTGTCGATTCTGCAGGCATTGCAACAATTTTTCTGGCACAGTGGATTTCCTCTCTTAGGTGAAGTCTTTGATGGCCCTGAGACTTCTTAACAGGAGGCAAACTGACAAGCCCTTGGAGATCACTTGTGGTGGGAAGGCAAAGTCATTCCACCAGAGTCAGGGAGTAAAAGGCAGGAGGACAACAAGCAGAAGAGCAGTCCTTCCCGAAAAGCAGTCCCGTTGAGTCCATTGGGCAGCACTGCAGTTCTTCTGACATAGTCCGGTTGAAGTCCAGAGGTGTCTGGTTTTAAGGGGTCACAGACCCAGTATATATTGATGCCCAGGGACGATGCATGGAAAATCCAAACACACTGTGATGATGAAACAGGTGCTGCGTCGATTCTACAGGCACTGCGTCGATTTTTCAGCTCCAAGACAGTTGCTGCGTAAATTCTTCAGGCATTGCATCCATAAAACTGTAACCTTATGGTCTTTGAATGTTGAGTGTGAACATTTTAATATGTTAACAGGAGTTTATACCTCACATGGATCCTAGGAGTAACACCAGAATAGTACTGTTTATATATGAACTCTTTCATGAGGTGCTTCACTGTTGTTGTTGTTGATTTATTTTGACACTGATGGATTTATTTGTTTCCAATATTCTTTGTATTTGACAGTAAGCTTTGTGTGCATGTAATTTTCCTTTATTTTGAGTGACATCATTGAATATGCTGATCATTAGGTAAGGATTACATAAATAAATTATCCTGGAACATTTTTGCTTGTAACTGATTTACACAGATCCCTGGGAGAATTTTGGGTCACCCTGTATTTAACATACCTTCTAAGCTTGGTATTTCTAAATTAGGAATGATAACTCCAACTTCAATAATAAGCAGGATTTCTCACTATCATTCCTACCATACCAAACATGACAATGCCACTCCTTTCAGATCAGAAATTACCACATAATAGTCAATAAGGAAATTTCCAGTGCCGGCCTATGAGAGGAGCAGGCTTCACAATTGTGAAAGACTACTTTGTGGGTTTTTCACTACTAGGACATGTACAACTTACAAGTACATGTCCTGCCTTTTACTTACATAGCACCCTGCCCTATCGGCTATCTAGGCCTATCTTAGGGGTGACTTATATGTAATAAAAGGGGAGCTTAAGGCTTGGCAAGTAGTTTTAAATGCCAGGTTGAAGTGGCAGTAAACTGCAAACAGAGGCTCTGTAATGGCAGGCTTAAGACCTGGCTAAGGGGCCACTTATGTGGGGGGCACAATCAGTGCTGCAGACCCACTAGTAGCATTTAATTTACAGGCCATGGGTACATGTAGTGCACTTTACTAGAGCCTTAACAGCAAATGAAATGAAAGTTGGGTCTGAGCTTATGTTACCATGTTTAGACGAGAGAGCAAATGCACTTTAGCACTGGTCAGCAGTAGTAAAGTGTGCAGAGTCCTACATCCAGCAAAAACGAGATGAGAAAAATTGAAAGAGGCAGGAAACAATTTGGGGGAAGACCACCCTAAGGCTGTCAGGTCCAACACTTGCTAACTGTGCATTTATAGCTACACTCATGGAGTATAGATGGAATTGGTTGTAGTTACAAGTGCCTACATGAGCTGACTTCTAAATATTTGAAGTAAGTAATTCATTGTTATAATCTTAGCAGGTATTTATTTTTTTATTACAAAAATTTGCCTGTTGTCTTCAAATCCATCTTTGTAGTTAGAGGTCACAGATAAGTTTCAGCCATAACATTGAGACTGAAATGATTTTCCAATGCACGAGAACCTGGATTGGATATAGGTTTGTTCCTTCTTATGTACGGCATTCCGATACAATTAACATTGTGTTGTCCTTCAAACATATGCATATAATGGATTTAGATGTTCCATCACAAAAATATTCATTGGATTGAATGGGGATAAATATGAGAAGCTGTTCTCATGAGATCTGTGATGAAACGTGAGGTTAACAGTATTATTGGGAAAAAAATGATACAATCGAAAGATGTAGTCTGATCCAAATAACTGTGATTACATGTTTCTAGAAAGCAGAATTTTATCAAGCTCAGTGAGTATTGAGTGAAAGAGATATTTAAAGATGTCTGGACAAGGCAAGTTTTAAGGCTTTCACCATGGGAGAACTATGCCGTTTTAGTACATTTACATAACAGCTTCAAATTAAGGGCCTGATTTAGAGGTTTGGCGGATGGTTTATTCCATCACAAACATGATGGATATCCCTTTCGCCTTATTTCAACTGCATCTTATCATTTGGCACTTATAATGAGGCAGATGGCATATCTGCCACACTTGCTATGGATTAACATTTGTGGTGAAGTGACCCATCTGCCAAACTCTGAGTCAGTCCCTTAGTGGGAGGGCAGATTTCCAGCTCAAGGGGGCTGCCAATGTGCTGATCTCTCTAGTTCGTGATATGATAAATGAGGCAAGGAATTCCGAATCCTTACACCTTCCACGAAGAAGGCAACACAGTCATTGTGCTTCTTACTAATATGATAAATATCTTGCAAAATCAGTTTTTTGTAACCTCATTATGGGACTGAATTGTGGCATTAGGATATATTTAAATCGAAAAATTTGTACAATGCTAAATATTTAATGATCAGCTATGGATAGGAGGAAGAAGAGTTTACTACAGTTTTACAAAACCACAACAAGGATCCGATCCACTGATACCTCTTTAAAAACTGGACAATTGCATCTTGCTTGTTTCCTAATATCTTGTGAGTAGAATTCTAACTTTTATAGGGTCCCCAGAAACTCCTGAAGTACTCATAGAAATTAACGAAAATTGCAGACTTCCATGAGTACCTTTACTGCAGCATGGTGTTTTTCAAATAGCTTTTTATGGTGAAAAACGCCAATGGAAACTGTTGGGAAACTGGATATTCTGTCTGTTTACAAGAATTGTCATGGCTCTCACCCACACTGTGTAACTTCACTTCCCCCCTCGTTCAAGCATTTGACTTCCCCAGCTCATGTTAATCAGGATTTGCTTTGTGCAAGCACAAATCACATTTTTGCGCATTTGAATTTCATGTAAAAGCACGACATATTTAGTGAATCGGACAATATGCTCTTAGATTGGGGGAAGGTTTTGCAAACTGTGGAATGCTGTTTTATCCAGGTCTTAATTCTTGTTTAGGAGTAAATTGTGTAATAATGACCCAAAGATCAGTAATAAAAAAGAAGCGTCTGGGAGTATGACTCAGGCTTCCACAGGATGGAAATGCAATCCGAACATCATCTTCCCGCTTCCTTGTACTTATTGTCAAAGTATAATTTATATGGTAGTTATATAGTTCCTTTCTAAGAGGTTAGCCCTATTAAAATATGTATTTGCAAAAAATGTATATAGACAGCATGGCTAAAATGTTATTTTTAAAGCCTGGAACATATTTTAATGTCACTAAGAAAGGCACTTTTTATGGCCCTGAGCTTTGAAATAAAAAAAATAATCGACAATTACTTTTGTGGATGGGATGATAATTTGTGGTACATATTCTAGATGTGTTCGAGGCTTGCAAGTTTCTATTTATGTCCCTTCGGTTTGAACTGGTAATTACTGCTACCAGTTGTTCTCCTGAATCTCACATCGCTCTGTCACCTTGGGTAGAGCTGTGCTGCTATTTCAGATCAGCATGTCAAATTAATTGTTTCTGTAATGAACGGCTACATCGTGATGATATAATACAGCTATTAGACGGCTTCGCAATAAAAATAATGTTTAATGTGTCCTAATTGTGTATGCACTACGTTGGCAGCTTCATTCGCCACACTGGTATTCTGTTCCACACATCTCTGATTTAGTTCATATCATCCCTTCATTCAAAATGAGGCACAGAGAAACGCTTGTCCCGAAGCCTGTCTTTTTCTGTGCCCACGAAAACTATTAAAATAATGACGTGCACCAGCTATTCACCTGCAGTCCCTAGATTGGAAACCAGAGCAGCACCGGAACCCAAAGCAGCCCTGGACGATCTTGTCAGGGCATCCCCATAGGGTGCATAGCGTGCGAGCCTGACCACTACAATTGGGCTTACGGGGTTTTCCCCCCACAAGACAATTTGAGGAAAAATGACAAAAACTGTACATTCTATAAAACATTTTTCAATATATGTTCAATTTTATTCGTTTTTAAAACGTAGTAAATAATGACCTAACAGTGCACCAGGATATGGCAATTTTTAATTGGGGCTCTTCAATGACTCCATCTCCACCCCCTCTAACATTGCTTTATAGCACCTCTGGGGCACTTTACAATATACACAGATACAGTCAAGAAACGTGTTTAAATCAGTGTAAAGAAAATATTACATAAGACAAAGGGGACTACAGGGTGTAGGATTCACATGTCATCCATGGAAGGCATGTTTTAAGAGTGCTTGGTTTGACGAAGCATAAACTCACGATTCAGAACACAACACAGTGTTTAGGGTTGACTTTATTTCTACAAAAACAAACCAAAATTAGGATAATCAAAGAGTGGGGAAAACCATAACTTTCTAACCTGTACCATGCAGTTCGCATGCAGCAGTTTGATGGCAGTTCATATCACACTGTGCTAGATTTTGATTGAGACTTATGAACTGCATATTAATAAAAGGATGTCTGTGACAAAAGCAGTGTCCCGCAGAGCTATGCACATAAAATACTGTTCTGTGATCGGCATAGTACACGTTTTTTGCAGCAAGCACATTAACTCTCTGTGCTACCTAAAATGAGGCAAAACTGCCACTAGAGAAAACTCCCATCTCTCTCCAGCAGGTATATTAACCACCAGAGTTATATTGGAACTTTTATTGTTGCCTGAAAATGGATGCAAATCTAAGGAACTCTGCAGTGCTTTTAAAATGTCTGCACTGCTACAAAACCGCACACCAGTAACAAAAGCAGCCCCCACTCTTCCATCCTCCTGGGAAAACGCTCGATGCCCGATACGGTATGGCCCATCTGGCCTTGCTGAATACTAGAGGCTGGGTCACAAAATGTTAGACTGACAAAAGTGCATTCAAACCCCCTCCTCTTAAATAATTTTTATCTCTTTTTTGGGGTGGTAAATCCCTGAACCACCACTGCTTGTGCCTTGATTTCCACTGTATTTTTTTTTGGAGAGTGCACAACCCCCGTTTTTTCTTGTAATGGGCATAAATCACCATACCCACTTTTCTTTTCCCTAATTTTACTGGACTCCTAATTCCCTAAACCCATATGTAACATTTCCAAATACTTTATTTGTATTTCTAACTCATTTTTTACTTGATCCCTATTTTACCTTGCATTTTATTGAACATGTTCTTAAATATTATTAATATAACTAATATACACTAAACTTTATGATGAGTATATTAGTTTTATAGACTTACTGTTAGCACGATTTTTAATGTAAGTTATATTTTAAATGATCACCTCTTGGCAAGGATGCTATTAACTTCCCTCTTTAGCAGCTTGAGTGGCGGAGGGGGCTGTCACTAGGCAATTATGTGTAACATGGCACATTTAAGCAGTTAATTATGGTTCCTTTAATATTGTTCTGAGACTCTGGTCTCGAAGAAGCTCATAAAAATGACTTCTCTTGTAGTGGAAGGAAAGGCGGAAGGTTTGAAGAGAAGGAGAGAGATGAAGAGGAGGTTGGATTGATGGAAATAAAGATGGATAGATGGAAGGATGGATGGAGACAGATGGTGGATGGGTACAGAGATGAATGGGGAAGTAGATGGAGGGATAAGCAGAGAGAAGACGGATGATGGATAGAGAGAAGTGTGAATGGACTGGGGGATAGTTGGATGGAAAGAAAAAATAAATAGCATTACGGATGGAAAGATAGATGGAAGGTAAGATGGAAGGATAGCAAGAATGGAAAGATGGATGATGCCTGAAATGTAAATTAAGGCAGGATAACTATAAAAAGGGTAGATAAAAGTATACAAAGATGGGCAGATGGAAAAAACAAAAAGAAGTAAAGGTGGATGGTTGAGTCATTGGATGGAAGGATGAATGGAAAAAACTACATAAATGATGGAAAAATGAAGGAAAACAGGATGGCTAAAGACAAAAATGGATGTAAAGGTGGAAGGACAAAAGACTGACAGAAGGATGGAGAGGAGTGAAGGAAATGTCCCTCAGGGGGAGCTATCTCCTGAACAAGTGCCGGATTCACTTGACTCACTCCTTCGCTCAGAGCTACTCCAGACATGGTTCAAAGTGGAGGATTCATTATTTTACTTGCTACTCCCTTTCTTCTCAGCACAGGTGCATCACCTTGCAGGATCAAGGATGTGCTTTTACAAACCCACATGTTCTTCCACAATATTTAACAATGCAGAAGAAGGCAAGCACTGAGTGATTCCCTTCACACATTTATGCCATGATCAAATCGTTTTGGCCCTTCTAGGAGCCTTTGTCAGGAAAAACTAGTCTCATCACCATGAGAAAACTAAATAAACGTCATATAATGAAGGAAGAAGAAATATTTTGACTTAGTTACAAATCAGTAATTAAAACAAACATTATTTTCCTCAAAACATTGTTCATAAATATTTGTGATTTTTAGAAAGTAAATTACAAATTGCATTACTCCTTCTCAAATTGGTAGATAAACTCTCAATCATTCTTCATTTATTTTTACATAGAAGTAGAAGGCAGATCGAAAATTGTGTTATCAAAATGTCATTGCTGGTCACGTTTCCATTTGTATTTCATTAGAAAATATTATAAATAACCATAAAATAAAGCCAGTTCCATTAAAAAAAATAAAAGTGAGATAAATTTCTGAAAGTTGCTGCACATAGTTCAGATCTATTTATGGAAAGTAAATATATTGTTTGAGGCCAGATTATAAAAGCCCTTATTTGCATGCATACAGCCCTTTCTAGGATTAGTTCCATATTTTATATCAAATCACACGTCCCATAGTCAAAATATAGTGGCTAACTCAAAACAAATATTGTCCAATAGAGTGATATAATATCACAAGGTCTACATAGAAGTCATTCAAAATACATCTAGCCCAACTGGGCCCATATATAAATTGGGATATATGTATCACTTAAAAAAAGAATCAGATAACCAAATCTTTGAATTTAGTCCAGATTTGTTCAATGCATGAGCTTCAAATAACTCAAAATTCTTATGGTGATCATTCAGATTCACAAAAGTATAGTTCTCAGCTTCAGTCAATGTGTATTAATAGTTCCTTATCTGTATTCAATCATAACTGTGATTATACTTTTAATTTCAGTTTGTGTAGCATATTTTCCTAATCTTTACCAATCTTTACCTCTCTCCATTTTTTAACCCTGTCGTATGTAAAAAATGGTAATATTTCAGCATTGCCATTGTGGAAATCCCTAAAATGTCCTCCTACAGGGTAGTTCAAATCAACATTTTAACAGCCTGTTGATGGTATAGTACTCTTTTGCATGTTCGGAAGATAGTTCTCCTTACATACCTTAAGCTGCATGGGCACATCAACACACATGAACAGTAATCTGAGGCACAACTCATTGTTTTTTAATTTAAAAAAAGTTCCTATGGTATCCAATGGGATGTTCAAACTCAAGTACAATTTTGGTAGTCTTGCCTGCCTTACATTCGCCACACTTTTCAAACTATGTTCCTAGTCTAGCCATGTCTGTGTCTTCCTACTCCTTAGTTAGCTAAGGTCTAACAAGTATTTTAAAGGTGCTGTCTTCCTCGAGGTGATAGCAACTCTCTAATTCATTTATTGACTACTTATATTGTTTCCTTTCAGCAAAGCCTAATGTTTCGCAATAATCACTCTAATTTCCTGTGATTGTTGATTACATATAGTGAAAAATCAACAGGTGACCAATTTTGTTGGATCTTTCTCATCTTTCTTATGGAATAACAGTTCCTCCCTGTTCTTAAGAGCAGCTCTCTACCCTGCTATTCTCATAGTCGTATTACTGTTTCCCCTTTGTCTGAATCTCCTAAGGATAAGAATCTTCTTCCTCTTATATCCCAGTTCAGTGTTACAATTACATTTCACATGCAATAACTAACTATAGGTTATCCTGCATTTTAAAGGTGTGTAATATCATGTCTAAATCAATGTGTAATCAATCAATTCGGATCTACAAACAACTTAGAATCCAGGTATACAATTTCTGATTTACTCATCTTATGTGCAGATTCAGGTCATTGGCCTCTAAGCCCTTTAATGCCCCTTCCACCAGCCTATGACCACGTTAGCATTACTGAGGGTGAAATGGGTGCCTAAAGCAGTTCCTAATGTTAGTCACATTACATGGGTAAGCCTTTTTATTGAATGTTTGGCAGTGTTTTCAAACCTGGTATTTCACAGAAATGAGGCCTTCACTGTGAATTATTTTCCATTACTCACAGGGCTCACTTCACTTGCAATGTAACCGTAACTGCCCTAAACAAATAAAAGAGTAAATTAAATATTTTTCTTTCATTGCTGGTAAAATGAAACACTTTCACAATGACAGTGCTGCTCCCCTAGTGTCTTCGTGATTGAATAAGGAATATCTTCGGGTGGATTGTACATTAAAAAGTTTGGAACAATCACCTTACGTTTGTGGAAAATATAGGATGCCACAAGGAAATTAATATAATGTAATTTTGTTTGTATATGTGTAATATATGTTGTAGGTGACAAGTAGAACAACACAAACTCTGTACAAAATATGTGCACTAATAAGATATACGTGATTAAAAGATTGATATCCAGTCATAACTTATGGTGCCATTGTTGAGAAATAAAACATGTAATTGATCCTCTCCTTTTCCACTATTTTCTCTTTTCATATTGACACCCAAGAACTGAGGGGTTGTGTGGGAAAACCCTACATGTTAGATGGTCTACTAGCACTACTTAGCACACCTGACAAACTCACCTTTCCAGGCTGATTTTTGATGGAAGCATCTACCAATGAATCCTCCCCATTGTGTCAAAATAAATACTATTAACACAAAATCTGTAAGGTTAAATATACAGTCCCATACTGGACTTTATTTTCCCATTTTCAATATTGTTACTCCTACTCTACAGAGTCAATGTACTTCTAAAGAAAAGCACATTTTACAATACATCATTTTTTTTATTTCCTTCCAATGTTCCTTTACATTTGAAAATGTGACTTTTAATAATATGCATGTTGCATGGAGATACATTGTACTTGTTAGCACATTTTCTATTCCCTAACAAAAGTCACCTCAAAGCACTGACAAATGTATCTGCTGTCTCAAACACAGAATAACTATTTATTGGAAATGGCCCTTTTTGCATGGTTATTCCCACACTTTTTGCCTGCTTCCTCCCTTTTTTCAGGTCCGTTTTTTGCTGGTTTATTGTCGCTGCGCACTTTACCACTGCTAATCAGTGTTAAAGTGCAAGTGCTCCCTAGGTAAATTGTACTGTTGATTGGTTTATCCATGATTGACATATTTGATTTAATGGTACGGCCCTAGTAAAGTGTACCAGAGGTGCCCAAGGACTGTAACTCAAATGCTACTAGTGGGCCTGCAGCACTGATTGTACCACCCACATAAGTAGCCCTGTGAACATGGCTCAGAACTGCCACTGCAGTGTCTGTGTATGCAGTTTTAAACTGCCAATTCGACATGGCAAGTGTACCTACTTGCCAGGCTCAAACCTTCCCTTTTGGTACATGTAAGGCACCCCTAAGATAGGCCCTAGGTAGGCCCATAGGAAGGGTGCAGTGTATTTAAAAGGGATGACATGTACTGGTTGGTTTTACATGTCCTAACAGTGAAAAACTGCCAAATTCGGGTTTCACTGTTGCAAGGCCTACATCCCTCATAGGTTAACATGGGGGCTACCTTTAATCACTTTAAAGCACAGATTCCATTTGAGGGCAGATAGAAATATGGAGTTTGGGGTCTTTGAACTCACAATTAAAAAAATTAATCTTTTAGTGAAGTTGGTTTTTAGATTGTGAGTTTGAAAATGCCACTTTTAGAAAGTAGGCATTTTCTTGCTTAAACCATTCTGTGACTCTGCCTGTTTGTGGATTCCCTGTCTGGGTCAGTTTGACAGTTGGGCTGTTTACACCTCTCCTCCAGACAGTGACACAAAGGGAGCTGAGGTGAAGTCTGCATATCTTGATGAGACATTTGAGCTAGAGAGGAGTGAGGAGTGGTCGCTTGCACCTGAAAGGACTATGCCTGCCCTCACACAATGCAGTCTCCAACCCCCTGGTGTGTTTCTGGGGCCTGGCCTAGACAAGGAAGGATCTTGCAAACACTTGAAACTTTGCGTTGATGTTTGCCAACTTCAAAGGAAGAACGGGGTTTACGTAGAAGACCCAAAACCCCAGACTTTTAGAATCTTTCTGGAATCAAGAGGAACCTCTGCCAAGGAGAGGGGCTGAAGAGCTGGAGGAGGAATACTGTCCCTTTGCTGTGTTACTTTGCAGGACTGGCCTGCAGTTGCTGCCTGTGCCTGAAAAGAGTGCAAAGGGTGAACTTTGCTGTGTGTCGTGCTTGAGAGAATTCTCCCAGGGCTTGGAGAAGAGCTTGCCTCCTGTTGGAAGTCTGAGGGACACCAAAGACTTCAGTTTCCTCGACCTGCAGCACTGGGAACTGTGTGTTTTGTGCTGTTCAAGAGGAGAAACCACTGTGACACTGCCAACGATGCCACTGGCCTGCACCGTGACCTGCCGCCACTGCACAGAGTTGCATTGCCCCGCTTTGCACCACGACCCTGGTCTCACTGACACCGTCATCGGCCGACTTCACTGAGCCGCTGCTCGCACCGCGACCTGTGGGCCCCACACACTGGCATTGTCTGCTCACACCGCAGCCTGGGCCTCCCCGACTATCCCACTCCTGCTGACACCGGTACCGCTGCCTGCGCCGTGGCCTGTGGACACCGCTTGTGAGGTTCACAAAGCACCATTCCATCCTGCACCGCAGCCCCGGACCACCAACACCAGCATCATTAACACCTGTGTCGTCATCAGGCTTCCTGTTTGCACCGTGGCCTGTGGTCCCCGCTCGTGAGGGTCACAAAGAACCGTCCCATTCCGCACCACCGGCTTGGGCCTACCGATGACAGCGCCTAAGCAATGATGATGCCGCTGCCTGCACCGTGACCTGTTGACACCGTACGTCGCACTGCCCCGCTGCACACCGCAGTCCTGGTCTCACCAATGCCGCTGGATGCCGTCACCGAGCTGCTGCCTCCAACGTGACCTGTGGGCACCGCACATCACATTGTCCCACTTCGCACCACAGTCCCAATGCCATCCACGCCAGCGCTCCTAACTTCATCAGCCTGGAGTTCGATCTGCAACATGTGTGACTTCAAGGGCCCGACGACCCCCGACAACGTGACCTCAGCGACACCGCTCTCCGGAGGTCACCGCAAGGATCACGACACCCTGCAATTCCAAAGGTACTGTTTTGCGGGTCTTCCCGACACTGTAGCTAGCCCGCACCACTGCGGCTGGCCTGAACTATTGGTTTTGTTGATCACGATGTGGTGATAGCCCCAGGTGGAGCTATCGACTTAAAGGAACTGTATTTTTGAGTAAATCTTGAAAAATTCATGTGTTTAACACTGTATGTTGGATGTTTTGTGTTTTGGTCTTGTTTTACACAGATAAATATTGGCTATTTTTTTTAAAACTGGTGTGGTGTACTTTTGTAGTGTTCTCACTTATTACTGTGTGTTATGTGCAAATGCTTTACACATTGCTTCTGAGATAAGCCCGACTGCTCGTGCCAAGCTACCAAAGGGGTGAGCAGGGCTTATCTTAGCAGGTATCTCCCTTATCCTGACTAGAGTGAGGGTCCCTACTTGGACAGGGTGCAAACCGACTGCCAACTATAGACCCCATTTCTAACACTATTAAAAATGAACCTAAGGATGACACTCAAATGCTCCAAATCATTCTGAAAAGTACTACAATCAACAAGTATTAATAATATGTAAATTAAAAAATAAAGAATGGGTAATAAGTGATATGGTCCTATATTGCTATCTTGAGTGACATTTATAAACAAGTCAGGCTTCAACCTAATAGTTTATGATTTCACAAGTACCCTTCAATGTCAATTTAGGACATAGAACAGTATTAGAGTTACCCATTAACCTAACACATATAAACACATACACATATTTTGGAAACAATCAAGGTCATTTAATGTATATGCACACACACACACACACACACACACACACACCCATATTAGAAAAGGACAGCCTTTTTTAAAGTACTTACCTCTGATGTCATGACTCTGGAGGTAAATGGTGTGACTGTAGAAAGACTTACCTGAGATGTAAGGACTCCTGTTTTACTTCCTGTGATGTAATGACTTCTTATCTACTGGTTGTTATGTAGTCTCCCCATCCCATATGTCTCCTGGGAGTGCTAACTATGCTTTGCATCAAAAAGTTGAACTGTACTGTTGAAGGCAAAGACAACTCATGAAAGGCATCTCCAACAGTGACACAGTGCAGCCTTATTCATAGAGTGACATCCATTTGTATGAATCACTAAGCAATTAAACATACATTTGGAAGATTAGGAGTAACTGGAGAAACAATCATAAATTCATTTCAGTTAACATTCAGCTCAGATGATGTGGTTTGGGCTATTATATTCAAAGATTCTTGCTTTGAAAATGTTTTTCTGTGGTTAGACAGTGCAGCAATGATTGATAACTTTAGTGTTATGAACATTAATGAGTCCTAGGGATTTTAATACATTTACTGCTATTACTCTGTAAATACTGTGTATAAATACTAGTTACTTACGTGCTTAAGTGACACTTGAATATATTAATTCAGTAAATGCATTGTTTATTGGTTTGTAAGTGGGGAAGGCTAGGCAAGCAATGTGTACATGAGTACTATTTACAAACAGGACACAATGGATGCTGTTACATACCTATCATGCATCAATTATATAGGACTGTCCAAGAAGGAATACATGATTAATAAAATATATTCTGATTTCATGAAATATTTAAAAGTTAAAAAGTAGGCTACTAATTGTTTCTGTTTATAATGAGTTCACTTGACTCTTCTTCAAGACTATGAACTGCATTATGTTTCCAAATTACATTATTTACTTATTGGAAAATCTGCAATAGATTAATAAAAGAAGCATGAATGCAAAGCGTTTTAGACTTGAATGTCTATTGTGATTATTTATCACATCACGCTCAATTTTTCATATCATTTTCATAGTATTAGCACAGCCTCTTTGAGTTAAGAAATGTAATTCATGTTTTTTAGTGCCTGGTCCTAAATCATCCGAGTGCTTACAGAAAATGAGATATGTATTCATAACATACAAGAAAAGCAAAAACAAAGAAAAAAAGCATATCTTTATGCACCTCAGCACATATTGATAAAATATTGGGAACATGAACCCCATTCAGAGGGGATCTAGATTCGGGTTGCTGCTAATTGTTCATACCTCAGTGTTACAAATAGCAGTGAAGCAATGCATAACAAACAGAGAATTTCATGTGTATGCATACTATTGCAGAACTTAGGCCTCATTTAGAGTTTGGCAGAAACTGAAAATATTATTTTTATTGGAGAAACGTTTATATCTACAGGTATGTACTGTGCCATTTAAGGATTTGTGGGCTCATAGCATAGAAATACTTTTGGAGCATCCTTTATGGAATATTTAGAAGTAGAAAGTGGTGGAAATAGCATATCTCTAGGACCCACCATCATCCAGACATCCTCCTCACCATGTATTCCATATGAACCCACTGCTATGAAATCTATGGAGCCTTCCCCAATCTGTCTCCTCAGACTCAGACTACCACACAATGTACAGAAAAATACCAATAAAATCTTCATTAGAACTCAATCAATCAACTACAACAACAATAGCTTTCTCGTGAACATTTTACTCTCAGGTGATTGGTAATTCCACCACCTTTCACTTTGAAAGAAACTTTAATCAACTTCCTGACAGCTTGAACATAATATCAATGAAACAACCCACTGCAAAGTCAACATTCTGCATCTAGTCTTCACCAGTATGCAATGCTTCAAATGCAACCTCACATGCAACTGGATTGTTCAGACCACTCTGCTTTGTCAATTAGTATCCCCCATACAGCATAAAAACCCTCCAATCCACAGTTCAAGCATGAACCCATCAATTAGCTATTACACCCGACTCCACAAATTATGTCATGGCATTCCTGGACACAGTCAGCCTCATCTGAAAGTCAACATCAACTTTCACCAGCAGGAGTACTATATGAAACCCAAGCAATCTGTACAAAGCTGCATTTAAAACCTCTTAAACAGCAGAAGAGCTGCCAACAAACAATAAAAGAAACAGCAGAAAAACTAGCTGTAAGGCTGAAATATTTCTTCTCCTCACAGAGACATAGAGCCAAAGCCACACAGACCAAGCCAACCATTAAAGACATCTTAAAACCCAGCAAGAATTGCTTCAATTTGACCCCAGAATGCACAATACCACACTTAACAGGCAAGTACAACAGCGTCAATTATTCACCTAAACAATTATAAAAGTTACCATCACATCAACAATAGAAAACAAGCTATCATCATCATCATCATTCATATCCAATATTATATGCAATATACTTTAGGAACCTCCTTGAAAATGTTCCTGCCTATAGACATTGCTAGCAGCCTTCTAAGCCTCAAATGAACCGATAAACCAAAGATGGGGGCTGATGTTCTTCCATACAGACATCTCCAGACAATTACTTATACTCCTCAATGTATTAAATGCATCTATTGCTGAAGGCATCTTTCAGATGAACTAAAATCCGGACAGATTCTTCTGCTACTGGATAAACAAAGGCTTCATCCTGAACAACCTACCACCTATCAACCTATCACGCACACATCATTTCAAACATGAGCAAGTAAGCAATCACTAACCAACTACAAGTCAAAGTTAACATCAGTTCCATCCAACAAGACTATCAGACTGATTTCAGCCTACACCGCCTTTCCTTTATTTATTTGTTTATTCACTTACTTATAAGTCTAAGACTATCACCTTATGGTATTGTGGCATCAGGACAAAAAACGGAAGGAAAAAAAGACAAAGTCATGGATGACACCTTTCTTATCAGACAACAGAACGCCTGTTTTCTCATACTGCTTGAAATTTCTCGACCACTTTAGATTTCACTGTACACCAATCCGGATCAATATTGTCTAATCTAGTATGAATATGATAACAGCACATTACACTGGTTTTTCTTTGTATTTTTAAATAACTACCAACTCATCCAATTAGACATATCAAGGCAGCACTGTCTACAGCACCTTTAGAAGTATCCCTATGACCCATGCTCTCCCTCCTGGCCTTTTAGCCTTTGCATGGAGTGTCTCAAAGTTCTCCTGGCCAACCACAGAATCAAAATTCATATGAGCCCAATGAATAACAACTTGATATGAATGCGAGCTTAAGCAAGAGATTAATCAGTTCAGACTTTGTCTTGCCCTCATTCACAACTGGAATTATATGCTCACCTCTTTTGGAACCCGACAAAGGTTAAATTCATCCTCATCATCAGAAGCAAAAAAAGAAGCCCTGAAACAGGCTCAGCTTTCCAGTATAAAACTTGACAAATTTGTCTGTCTTAAAGTGCACAGTCAACAAAGCCTTCACATTTAGAACTAACATTGGCAAAAAGACCACAAACATCCGGGGACCAGCAGTGAGTTCTGTTCGGGATAAACCCACATACCTTCCAAAATTAGGGATGCCTTTCAAGGCCTACTCATTTCCTAAGACGTCCTGCATCACTTATTAAGACCGGTACAATGAACACACCATCATACGTGCCATACAATGCATCATCTGAGCAGGCTGCTCCAATGCACAAAACCATGGCAACCACTGAATGGAAATCCAAATGTGCGAAGAGGAAAATACTAGAAACAATCCTATGGTAGCTAAGCACCAGGATGTGGATCAGCTTTGCTTCACAGATCAGACTAAGGCCCATATTTATACTTTTTTAGCGCTGCATTTGCGTCGTTTTTTGACGCAAAATCAGCTCAAACTTAAAAAATACAATTGTATTTTGTAAGTTAGCGCCGATTTTGCTTCAAAAAACGACGCAAATGCGGTGCTAAAAAAGTATAAATATGGGCCTAATTCTTTCTCTCCTCCACTTTAGGAAGTACCTCATCTCTTTAAGATCCCTTCATCTTCTGTGGGTAACGAAACCTCCAGCTCTCCCTGCCCCTTTTACAGTCTTCCGTGGTGTGCTTCAGTATGTACAAACGCATCCATAGAGACCCTTTTCCCAAGCACATTTGCCAGTACCGCTGCCACAACAGTACTACATTTGTTGATGCAGACATGGAAAAGAGATCGGAATGTCTGCCCGCCTAGAGAGAAAAAAAGTATATGACACTTCACAGTGCTGGTGACATTTCTGTTTTTTAGGAGTGATTTAGTTTACTATGTACACATTTCGTAGACACACTAAGGGGGTCATTGCGACCCCCCCGGGCGGCGGAAGCCGCCCGCCTGGCGGGAACCGCCAGAAGACCGTACTGCGGTCAAATGACCGCGGCGGTCATTCTGACTTTCCCGCTGGGCCGGCGGGCGACCGCCAGAAGGCCACCCGCCGGCCCAGCGGGAAAGCCCCTTCAACAATGAAGCCGGCTCCGAATGGAGCCAGCGGAGTTGAAGGGGTGCGACGGGTGCAGTGGCACCCGTCGCGATTTTCAGTGTCTGCAAAGCAGACACTGAAAATCTTTATGGGGCTCTGTTAGGGGGCCCCTGCACTGCCCATGCCAGTGGCATGGGCAGTGCAGGGGCCCCCAGGGGCCCCACTACACGCGTTCCCGCCATCCTGTTCCTGGCGGTAAGAACCACCAGGAACAGGATGGCGGGAAGGGGGTCGGAATCCCCATGGCGGCACTGCTTGCAGCGCCGCCATGGAGGATTCCTTTGGCCAGGGGAAAACCGGCGGGAAACCGCCGGTTTCCCTTTTCTGACCGCGGCTTTACCGCTGCGGTCAGAATTGGCCAGGAAGCACCGCCCTAAATGCCCTATTTGCTTTTCAGGTAAATTGTGGTAAAGATTAAATTGATTGGCTATGACTTTAAAAACTTAAACTATCAGATTCATGCTTCAAACAAAATAATACTTCAATATACAACAATCATAATATAGACCTAAGCTTCCTAGGAAAAGCATCATAAAACCTATATATTTCTTAAAAGGCTCATCCAATAATCCCTCAGGTTATGGATATTTTATACTCTCACATATGTCCTTCAGCTAACAACGATCATTTAGGATCCGAGGTTAGACAGTGGTACTATCTCTCATCTCAAATCTTAGATTTCATTTCTGTGCATGTTTTGTGCAAAAGGGTGTCCCTTAGATTGCACAACATTTAAAGGCTCTGACATGTAATTGCATTATGCTGCCATGTTTCGCATGTCTCCTGATCCTACTGTCTCTTTCAACTCTCTACAAAGCTGTCACTCAGGTTACCCAGATAGTGCAGGGTCAGGCTTCTAACACCACAGTTGCTCTTCAGTTTACTAATCTGGGACAATGTCTAACCTACCAAAGAATTCAAAATAACAAAAACTCATCACAAAGAAACTGACCCACTCTAATAAAAACGAAAACACTCCTCCTATGATCTATCTACCTACCTCTCTCTCTCGCTCTCTCTCTCTATATATATATATCACCCTAATTACAGGCTCAGAGCTAGGTTGCAATACCAGAGATCGGAATGAAAACCACATCCTCGCAGGTTGCCTGATTGTTGCAGGTTAAACCTGTTGAAATTTATTGGCGGAGTATTAAAAAATATGATCCATCATTTCATGTTGAAAACGTTTTATAGGAGGTATTTACTGCATGGTAAATACCACACCCTTGGGTAATAGTATTTTCTAGGTATGATAAAAACATCATTCTATTCTAACTGACTGACGATGGAGGCCATAATATCTTATACATTTACATTTTAGTAGCTTCTTTACTCGCCACAAACATCTTGTATCAAGAAACATGAGCCCTGGTGGCATGTTAGACAAGGTCCATTGATAAAGGGGTCACACTCAGGGAAAAATCAACTTAGTTCCAGTAAACAGCTCTGTCTTTACTTGATATGTTGTCTGTAGGTTGAGTCCAGAAGGATAAACTTTGGTATACACAAAGTAGGTTGTGTATACTAAGCAGGTCTTCAGACACCCATCACACACTATATGCAGAGCGCAGGAACCAGTCATGCAGTATTTCATCACATAAAGAACAGACAGAGCTTAGGCGGTAGTGCGATGTTTCTTTTGACTCACAGAACAGGAAAAGCATAGGCTGCAGCTAAGCCATCTCCTGTCAAACACAGAATGGATACATTAGCAGTAATTTCTAAGCAACTAATGCCCTGATTTATACTTTTTGACGCAAACCTGCGTTAATGCAGGTTTGCGTCAAAAAGTATACCGCGGCTAGCGCCATACCCGGACGCCAGTCGGGCGTCATATTTAAGCTATGACGCTAGCCGGCGGTTAAGCCCAGTTAGCATCAAAATTATTGACCGGGTGGGGGAGGCGTAGGGGAAACTGGAGATTGTGTGTGAAAGAATGGCACTAGTCAGGTTAGAGTAAAAAAAAATCACTCTAACCTGATTAGCGTCATTATTTCCACACACAATCCCCATGGACATGACATCTGTCTAAGTAAAGACAGAAGTCATGCACCCCAGCCTAATTGCCATGCTAAGGGGACTAAAGTCCCCTTGCATTGGCCAATGGGCACAGTGCCATGTAGGAGGGCCCAAGATAGGCCCCTCTATGGCACTTTGCAAGAAAAATAATAATAATACTTACCTGTATTTACCTGGGAAGGGTCCCCCATCCTTAGGTGTCCTCCAGGTGTGGGTGCGGGTGGGTGGGTGCTTGCATGGTGTCCCTGGGGGCAGGGAAGGGCACCTGTGAGGTGTTTACATGGTCTCTTACCATGGAAATGAGCACACAGGTCCCCTAACGCCTGCCCTGACACAGGCGTTAAATAATGGTGCTAAGCAGGCTTAGAGCCAATATTTAAGGCCCTCCTCCTACTGTGCGTGAATTTTGCACAGGAGGATAAATAAGGCACTAGGGCCTTAGAGTCATTTTTTGCCCAGGAACGCCTACCTAGCATCTCATTGATGCAAGGTAGTTTTCTGCAGGCAAAAAATGACTTGAACTCCAATATTTTGGCAAAAAAGTATAAATCAGGGCCTAAATTTATACAGAAATGCACTGCATGAGGATTTGTTTTCTGTGTTTCTGAGCAGACATCACATTATTGAATTTAGCACTCTGCGAAGAAATGCCTATTCTCTCAGCAGGGCTATAACTTAAAATGCTGTTCCTTTGATGGGAAAAGCTATCACTGAAACATAGGGCCATTGAGATGCAACTTATTGATATGTGTGTCATTAGGAGTTACTGTACATCTGCTGACATCTAGTATTCTCAGTGCAAATACAAGTGTCCACACTGATAAAGCTGTTACTCATGACGCCTTGTCATCAACCTGTGCAACATTTGTTTGCTAAATAGCATACCTTGTTTTATACACCTCTTTAAAAAGCAATTTTACAATTACTAATTATTGTAGATAACAGCTGTTAAAATTATCCTCTTACACAGAAATCGGAATTGAGGTAGGTAATGAGTCACAAATCAATGGGAGCCTTAAAACAGTGGGGCTCTAAGCAATTGCCCACTTTGACCATGACTTAAAATGTCCTTTGGGAGATTCTCCATTCAACCCAAACTCCAAATGATTCCATAATTAATTGCAGTCGTGATGTGTTCTCCAAGTGTTCTCCAGGGGAATCTGAGAAACCACAATACAGGTCACTGACTTGTTTTCTTCCAGAAAACTCATTTAAAGATGACTTCTCCACATGTTTGCTTGCACTGTGACAAACGTTGCAGAAATCATCATAAAGCATAAGAACAAATATTCAAAGATGGACACCTGACATGCCTGCTGTTGGACCTGGTCCTCTTTGCAGGGTCACCTCCAAACGTTTTGCCTTCACTCATATTTTTTTTCTGAATTCATTTTTGTTGGCTGTAGGACTCTGTGCACTTTACCCTGGTTAACCAGTACTAATGTGCTTTTGCTCACTCCTGTAAACATGGTAATATTGGCTTACCCCCAATAGCCATATTTACTTTACTTGGGAGTCCCTAGTGAAGTGGTATACCACATACCAAGGGCTGGTAAATGAAATGCTACTATTGGCCTGCAACATTCATAGTGCAACCCACCTAAGTATTCCTCTAAACCCTATCTCCATCCTGCCATTGCAGTCTGTGAGTGCAGTTTTAAACTGCCATTTCAACCCGGCAAACTACACTTTTTTCCAGGCCAAACCTTCCTTTTTAATACATATATGCCACCTCAGGGGTAGGCCCTACACAGCCTTTAGGGCAGGACCCACTGTGTTTTAAAAGTTGGACATGTACGTTAAAGTTGGCAATGAAAAACTGTCATCAAACTTGTATTTCAATATTGCAAGGTATACCTCTCTTATACGGTAACATTGGGTTACCTTCTTACATTAAATAAGTAATATAATTTGATTGAAAGCAGGGAGGAATGTCATGAATGGTGTCTGGGGAATAGTAATCTAAAACCCTTTTTAATGATAAAGTTGGATTTTAAGTCACTATTCTGAAAATACCACTTTTAGAAGGTTGCCATGTCCTTGTCCTAATCAATTGATGCCTACAGCCTATTGCTAGGTCACATAACTAGGTATAGTTAGCAGTTGGCCTTTGTTTATTCCTCCCAGACAGTATTACAATAGATGGTCATCTTGTATTGATAGGGTGGTGGTGCTGAAACCTATCACAGTCCAAAGGCACTGCAGCAGCACATCTACAAAACACTTCACACTAGCATAGGACCAGGACAGGGAAGCAAGAAACCCCAAACATCTCTGGAGAGGTAAAACTCTGGAAGCCTCTCCCACTTAAATGGGGACACTACGTAAAAAATGGGACTCTCAGCCCCACTCTCCTGTGCACTCCTGGGCCTGTGGATACTACAGAAGAAGGATGCCCTGCTGCCAGAAGCCTGCCCCACTTGCAGAGGAGGAAGACTGGACCTGCTCACTTCATCCCAGACTGATTGACTCCAAAGGTCAGCTGACTTACCTCCTGTTCTGAATTACAGGGACATAACAAGTTCCAGTAGCTTCCCTTGAACTGCCCAGCTGACCTGCTGCACTGGACCTACGAATCGATCTGTCTGAGCCTTGCTGGTCTCTACTGGAGTGAGTTCCTAATCGTCAACAGGAGCTTCCCCAGGTCCTGGCCCCTTGGCTGGCATCAGTTGAGTCTCTCTTGACGATTTAGGCTCTTCATGGCCACCAAGAGGCCTGTTAATGCCAAGGTCTTACTGCCCGCATCAACCCCCAATGCAAAGCTCAGGTGAACACAACTCTTCATGCTACAATGACCGCCAGTGATGACCAGCAAAGCAAGATCTGCACTTAGAACTATAGCATTGAACACCACTGAGAATCTCCAGCAATGCCCAACAAGATCTTTGTGGTACAGCAACATCTGTCTGTGATGCCCAATCTGCACTTTGCGCTATGGTGATAAGCATCTGTATCGCTCTCCCTGCTCTTCACGGCCTCTTCCCCTGCAAACGGAACTGTTCACGCTGGACTTTAGAAGGTAACTATTTCAGTGGGATTAACCTGCTCCCTGTATCTGGTCCATGCTCTATCGCGGTCAGCCTGAAATTGTGACTTTTCCCCAGTCTTGCATGACCAGAGAGATGTGAACGTCGTTTTGTTCCTTTAGGCAATATACTTACCTGTAATCTTTGAAACTGCATATATCCAGTTCTACTGATTGGATTTTTGTCATTTTGGTGTCAAATAGTTTATGAACATTTACGTCATTTTTCTTGAATGGTGTGGAATTTTTCTTGTGTCCTGCTTTCACATTATTATTGTTTGTGTGCTGCATACATACTTTACACATTGTCTCTGAGTTAAGCATGACTGCTTTTGTGCCACAGGGTTAAACACAGGTTAATTTAGTAACATCTGTAATTCACCTTGACAAGGATAGTGGCTTTGCTTGGGAAGGGTTCACATCCCCCTCAACCAACTACCCAGTTTCTCTCACCTGTTCATGCAAGCACATGCATTGGGTGGCTATCTTGGAATATTTAAAAATCAATTTCACATTGATATCTCATTAATAGAGTAATGGGCGACACTTAGAGTGCTAAGGTCAGGTGGGGAAGTGGAGGCTGAAAGTCTATCTTTTTTAATAAAGAGAGAGAGATGAGGAAAGAGCAGGGTAAGCAAAAATTTACACATTGCATTGGGCTGCTGTCAGCAGTAAAAGAGCATAAATCATCAAATCAAAATATAGTGAGACCAAAATGCTCGTTGCAGGGACAAAGACAAGAATAGGAAGAAACGCCATCGGCAGGTAGCCAGTGTGTAGACAGATTACATGATGCTGCACGTCCATTGTTTTTTTTTTTTTTAAATATAGCACATTTTAACATTTGAATGTCTGTCAACAGCAAAGTCATTTTTCTTTCACGGTTTTTACATGTTTTTCCAGTACTTCACAGTCCCTTTCATTCGGTTATTTATGGCTACATCAGTAGCAGACAATACTTGGGTGATTTACTTGACAGCTACTGTTTCAGATCATCATGATCTCGCAGTCAATTTAAGACATTTTGTTCCTCCTGACCTTTTTAGTGCTTTACATCTCAGTGCTTGTAAATTAAAATCTCTTGTTCTGGAAAAGGAGTGGTGTTCATGTGGCCAGTGTCCGCACAGCAGAGGTGATAAGGCCTTTTCTTGCAATCGGTCGTTTTATTTTTTTATTGCGTCAGTAAATGGACAAATCCGCAACAATCCTTGCGTTGTGTTAATGCTTTCGTCTGTTGACTGAGCTAGACTTTCTGATATAACTACAAGAATAGAATGCTTTTTAATACAGCTCTGGGGTCTGATAAAGAGGCACAGCATCCAATAGCACTGAAAGCTGCATCATAATAGGCAACATGATCATAGGCAGCATTTGAAAACAGAACACAAAGACTTCAGCAAGTAAGCAAACCAAATCAGTAAACATCTATTCATCTACTTCTAAAAACATCACATCAACTGCAAAGGCCCAGTGATTACAAATCCGAGAACCATCATCAAACACTCCCTACGGAACACAACCCCCATCTAAACACAACCATAAGTGAGGAATGGAATAAAGGCATTATACCATCCACCCCAAACAGCACTAAGAGCCAAAGAACTACTGTGGTGAAAACACAAAACGCAGGTCTGCGGACATGAACACTGACCTGTAATACAAAATACCAGAACAGCCATACAGCACACCAGTCCATTACAGAAGCTCCGTGGGCATGGGCACACGTCACTACATGTAGTCCAGTATTAATACAATAGCTGTACGCACCCCATCTAAGTCTTGCATAAGGACTATCATAATGCACTCTCCCATCACCATTCTGTACGCACGAGCAGCATAAAACATAATAATATGGAAGAACATGCTCACCATGGCACTGGATGAGATGCATCCATGAGAGTCTGTGCCACACATCACATGCACCAACATGAGGAGATTGTAAAAGCATGCCACTGGTACTGGAGGTTGTAGCAATCAGTGGTAAATGAGAGGTTGCTTGCCGCAAGCCATCAATCAGTCTGTTCCACCTGTACAACCACTACTGTCGATCGTGTACCCATATCTACACGCAACGTCTTGTAATTTTTTGTTGATGCTTATACGGGTATAGGCCAACAAGGAACACTCAGAACACCAAAAATGTCTAAGGGTAGTAGAGATACAGCAACATGCCTACGGTGGCATACACAGCAAATCCCAAGAGCAATGTACTATCTATTGGCACACAAAATACACATCAGGTCTGGATGACACCAGACAAATTCTGAGCGTTCGTTTACGAAAAGTGCAGGTGAAAAATGTGACAAATTGTTTTTTTCTGCATCTACGAAATGTCACTAACTCATTATTAAAGGTTCGCGGTTCATGTTGTTCCATGGCGGTTTGAGGTGGTCTCTCTGTTCCCTTGGGCATGTGGAGAGAGAAAACTCTAAAAAGACATGCAATGCGACGGAATACTACAAAATCTTTCCAGTAGGAAACAATTGCGAAAAAGTGACAAACGTGTTAGGAGAGTGAAATTTCACGGTAGGCAGATTTCACATGTTTTGTGTTTGGCTGAAATGTTTTTGCATCCTCAATGTCAGTACTTCTGCGCCTATGGTCTGTGATAGCCATTCAGCGGGTCTTCGGCTGATAAGAAAATTAAATAATATTAGCAGATTAATAATAGCAAAATTGAAACGGTTAAAACATTCTTAAATGTGAAGGAATTTGCAGTTGGAGACTTTACCCTTAGGAGCAGCTCAAGTGTAGCAAATACAAATCTAGTATGGACGATTCGTGGCCCTATGCCTAGATTTATTAACGCCTTACGTAATCTTTGGGTGATGCAAGTCATCGCAAGGAAACACAAGTCCTTTAAAGGGGTTCCAAAACCACTCAATGGCTTTATAAAGAAATGTAATCACCGCAGAAGCTTGCTCTGCATTACATTTCATTGTGGTAGGCCTTCCATGCTGATCATCCATAATGATATGGTGCTTTGGTACAGAGGAACTTAGCATCATTAACACCCACAAGTCCATATAAAAGGCAACTGAACACACATGGAAAAGACTATGGGTCAAATTACGAGGCTGGCGGTCTAAAGACCGACAGCCTCGTGGTGGCTCTCGGACAAAGGAGGCGGATGTGGCAGATGGGCCAACCTCCCGCTGTCGATGGCAGGATCAGTGATCCCAATGGGCTGACCGTAGAGCAGGTTGCAATCAGCCAGGGCAGTGCTGAAGTCAGTGCCGCCCTACTGATTACAACCTTGTTCTCTGCCAGGCTTTTCATGGTGGTACCACTGACATGAAAAGGGTGGTGGAGAACAGGTACAGGGTGCCACAGTGTCCCCCTGCCCATCACCCTCAAAATTTTGAGGGTGCTTGTGCCCCATGTGTACGGCAGCATTGCCGCCAGGATCTATTATGAGCTGGCGACATTGCTGCTGCCCCTTTCCCACTGGGCTGACTGGCAGAAACCTTGGTTTCCACCTGTCAGCTTAGTGGGAAAGTCGTAATGGGGCTGCTGGGGAGGTCGACTGCATGGTGGCCGCCACCTTGTCAGGAGTTTGGCGGACGGGTGTTTCCGTTTGCCAAACTCTTAATCAGCTCCTATGTCTGGGGTCTGGTCTATGATTACCATAGTCTACCTCTGCACCAATAGTGGTTCTCAGCTCATGTAGCCACCTCACTAGGGTATGTGTTGTCTCTCCTCAATTCAGAGCTACATTTGTAGAAACAATAAGTGCAGGAGCCAATACTTTTTCGTAAGAGCCTTCTGCATTCACCATTGAATTCTGGGGTTGCCGATTAGCAAGGCTACCTTGTCTTTAGTCCATCTGAATTCTTTTTCATCAATCACTTTAAACCTCTATTCTCCTTTTTTTACACTTTCAGGTTCTTTTTCATTCTTGCGCTCTCCCTTTCTCATTATTAGCCTTTGTCTTCCTCCTTGTTAGACACTATTTTGGAGGCCAATGGGCAAGCAGAGGCTTCTCGCTCTCAACAGTGAATGTTGAGGTTGTTTGCCTCTGATGTGTCTGAACTACCCCTTTGGCACTTGAATTCTAGTGTTAGTGATGGTAATCTGTCACAGGCTTTTCAGGGAGGTAGTCTGGGGATGCTCAAACTCAGAGCTCAACAATCAAAGAACAGCTCAATAAAGCATTGTTCAACCCAGTGCTTGTCTATACAACTTCACAAGGAAGAAATATTTTAATACATGCTACAACTCAACACTGCATACTACTTATCAACAGAAAGCAATATGAGGTGTTTGAGCACTGGTCTGGTAATGCTGCACGTCCAACTCCATCCTGCTTACACCCCGGTCCAGGCTCTCCCCAGCTTTGCGGCGGCCCCTCTCCTTCTGTATGGTATGCAGTAGTAACATGTATTAAGATGAGGTGCAGTTTTTAATAACCCCCCAATGGTAGTGTGCTCAGTTTGAGCTCAATAGTTTTTACCATGCAGTGGTGGGAACAGGTCTGTTGGGTTTATTCACTACCCAGCCTTCAGACATGCCCACACCCTTTCAGGGTGAGAGGCTGCAGAGGTCAGCAGCTCTTCTGTGCACCTACCTCACAGATGGAGGGACATATGAAAGTGCACCAACCGAAATCCTGTGGCAGTAGGAGCAGAGACATCAGTCCTGGTTTGACGAGGTCCTGATTGAACAAACGGTGAATGTCTCTGACTTCGGAGTCTCAGTGATGGGCTTATGGCACAGCCTGCATGTCTTTGCTGGGACTTCATTTTCGGCCAAGTGATACTTATCATTAAAATTGTAAAGGTGGTCCCCAGACTCCTTCGATGTGAGCCGAATCACAGCGTCAGGGTTGTCATTTGTATTGCAAGAAAGAAACAAATAAATAAAGCACCTTTGGTATGGAACAACTTTGAGTGTGGCAACACATCCCATACCCATTCCCAGACTATTATCTAGGCACAGCGTTTGTGCAGAGTAAAATGTCTCACAGCAGATACCTCCAGGCTGCCCTGTACTGAGGCATACATCTGGTTTATAAAGAAAAGTGGAAGCAGCAAATAGCACATTTTGATTACAGTACACGATCCGGTCAATGTGCAGGTGCCTCTAAAATCAGATAAAGCAAAAGAAGGTGGAGTGAGGAACAGCAATGTTATAAAAAATGTACACCTCCAACCTGGAGCATCCACAAGAGTGGTATAAAAAGATGTGTGGGTTCTGCACTAGTAGTTTGAGAAAGCTAAAAGGTCAGACTTTGTCTTCACCAAGAACAACAGAGCTTGCCAGACACCAAATGGCAGTGTTCAAGAAGACTAATCAACAGCACCTGGCTAAGTAAAAAGAGTAATAATTCACCTAAAGGATCCATGTGTTGGAAAATGGGTTATTGGTAGGGCAGGTAGGTACCTACACCTAGCAACAAGCCACCAACCTCCACATAGGTACAGTTAGGTCTCAGTAAATTAATCCCAGCTCAACCCTTGGTAGCTTGGCAACGAGCGTCAAGGCTTAACTTAGGAGACAAAGTGTAAAGCATTCAAATATCTCAAAACAGTATTTAAATAAAACACAGGAAACAGTTTAAAAATCCAAAACCAATTTATAAAAATAGTTTATATTTTTATCTTTAAAATGACACAAAAACGATTAAAATCGGTTCAGGGGAACCGGAGATATGAATTTTTAAAGAATTATTACTTTTCTAGCGCTTAGAAACAAAAAGCGCCAATCGGGTCATCTGGTTGCACCTCGACCGGGGCAAAGTCAAACTTTCAGGCCGACCGCGATGGAGCCCTGCTCGGCTACAGGTCGCGGGAGGCCTCGGTTAAAAAGTTACCTTCTGACTTAGTCTTTATTTTGAAGTTTTTCTTCACCAGGACGAACCTGCCAGTTGAATCCGACCTCCTGGAGCCCTTGTCCGGATACGCGATGTGGGTTTCCTCGGTGGAGACTTTTACCTTCGGACTTAGTCGTTTTTTCGAGATGAAAATCCTTCGACCGGGGTAAATGTGGATCTTGATCCGACGTCCATGGAGCCCTTCTCGGATACGATGGCTGGGAGGTCCCGGTCAACTTTTTACGTTCGGACTTAGTCTCTTTTTTGGATGTTTTTCTTTACCGGGACGAACCACGAAGTCAGGCCGGGTCGCGGTTGAGGCAAGCCGGCTAGAATTTCCGCAGCGGGTCGGTCCCTCTCTGGAGCTTTTTTCCAAAAATTCTCAAATCTTTTCCAAACTTCTGGGGCTTCACCCAGATGTTCTTTTAAGGTTCTTTTGGGGTCCACAGCTCACCCCAAGGGTCCAGAAGTTCTGTGATGGTCCTTGGGGGGTGCGGACTTCAACTCCCAGAATGCACCTGGCGCAAACTCCTTTTTGGCCACTGGACAGTGGTCAGCTGGTCGCTTTCTTCAGGAGTTGGTGCAGGGGACTCTGGTTAGCAATTTTTCACCTGTAGCAAACAGGGAGTCCCTCCTTGAACCAGTTGAAGCCAGGCAAAGTCCTTCTTGTGGTGAAGCCCAAGTGTGCAGCTGGTGCAGTCCTTCTGAGTGCAGGTTCCAGGTGCAGGCCAGGGGTCCAGCAGGGCAGTCCTTCTTCTCCTTAAGTTCTTTCTTCTTGAAATTTGGTGGGGATCTGAGGTGTGGGTGCAGGTCTGCCAGTTTTATCCTTGCTCCTGGGTGAAAAGCAGGGGGGCCCTGGTTCTCCAATCAGGGACAGGGTCGTCCCCCTGTGATGACCACTTCCTGGGAAGTGTGGCAAAAATCCATCCCAGAAGGCAATAGTCTCTAAAAATCCAACATGGATGAATCTGATTTTTGGAGGTTACATCTGGCTGAGCCCACCCACTGGTGTGGCTAAAAATCATAAACACACCCCTCTCCTGCCCTCTCCTAATCTAATCAAGGGGGCACCTAGCTGTCTGGGGTTGCAGGATGTGGGGGTGTTGCTGGGTGCTGCAAATGTCCTTCTCTGCCTTTGAAGACCAGTTTGGCAGCCCTCCCCCTTCCTGCCTCACCATCTGCTGAGGGGAGATTCTCTCCCCCAAGCACATTCCTTTGTGTGAAGTCTGGCCACTTCACACCTCATCAAGGCAGCCTGGCAGAAGCTGCTGCAGGCTGGCCAATCAGAGCACAGCAGCAAAAACAATGCAGAGCTGAAATTGGCAACTTTTTAGGTAAAGTCTAAACTTTTTACCTGGACAAGTTATATTAAATCCAACAACTGGAAGTTGTGGGATTTATTACAACAATCAATTTTATACCAAATTCTTGGTATGTAACATTTAAGGAGACTTTAAAATTTAAAATAAAGTCTGCCCATTCTAGCCTATGAAGGCCATTTACTTCAATGAGGGAAAAACGAATTTGGCTGTTTTTACCTCACCAGGGCTTATAAATCTATTTTTATAAAGTCCCTGCGTATAGTTACATGGCACCCAGCCCTAGGGGCACATAGGGCACACCTTAGGGGTGACTTATATGTTAAAATAAGGTAGTTTAAGACTTTGGAAGTACCTTTAATTCCAAAGTCGAATTTGCATATAACTTTAATTTAAAAGCAGCCAGCAAGGCAGGCTTGATTTTAAAATGACACTGGGCACCTCAGCAATGCACCTAGGTGTGCACCACCTATGCTGTGGTCCCTAAACCTACATGCCCTACCATATACAGTACTAGGGACTTATAGGTAGGTTAACTTAGCCAATTATAATTAGCCTAATTTGCATATCCATTTTACACAGAGCACAGGCCCTGGGACTGGTTAGCAGTACCCAGGGCACCTTTAAAGTCAGGAAAACACCAGCAAAAAGTGGAAAATGGGGGCAAAAAGTTATGGGGCCTCTGCAATCAGCCCTGTTTTCTCACACAACCCCCACCCAGCCCACACGCCCAGGAGACTCAGCCCAACCCTGGGAGAGTCTTCCTGGCTTGTTAGGCGAGGAAGACAGTGAAGAAAACTGGCTGTCCCTTTGCAGGGCCTACTCTGCCTTACATCCCCCTGTCAGGGTCACTCCCTCTGGGTAGTGAAGCCATCCCAACAGTAAAAGGACCCAACTCAAACTGAAACTTCCCTCTAGGGGGGTCTTCTTCCTTTCTCTCTGCCAACTTGGGTAGTGAGGTGCCCACCTCCCCTACTCCAAACTTTGCTAGGGCAACACCTAGCTTACCCAAAGAGGTCACCCAACACTTGAGTAACCCCACCATGACCAATAGGGTCAGGGGGCCTACTTTGCTATTGGCCCTGGGGTCTGCCTCCCAGGCCAAGTACAGTGCTGCCTGGAAGGCTAGCACCCAGCAGAGGCTACTGACAGCTGTCAGTACCCAGAACCACACCCTAAGCTCTCCACTGACAGGTGGCTGAGCTGCTTTAGGGGCATCTTTGGGGTCCTGGCACCCCTCTTGCTGTCTAAGGTGGGAGGCTACCACCTCCTGTGGCAGATACCCTCCTTCCACTCTCCCTTCTGTCAGTGCAGGGGCAACACCTTGCATCTGGACAGCTGCCTGACTACTCAGGACTTCCTTGGGGTCAGGTGAGGCCTCACCAGTGCCAACTCTGGGCTCCCCCCTTACTGGGGCAGAAGGCCTTTGGCTCCCTGGAACTCTCTTTAAGAGTGGCCTACCCTTCCTTTTCTTCTTTCCTTTTCTTGGGGACCCCTGTCTCCTAACTGTAGGGACTGACTCCCCAGGACTTTGGGTTGGGGGGGCGCCCTGGGCGACCACCCCATCTGTTACCAGACTCACCTCTGGGAGGTCATTGCCCAGGATACAATCTAGGGGAAGGTCAGCACTGACTACCACCTTAATCCAGTCAAGGATACCCTCCCTCTCTAGGGGCACTATGGCTACAGGTTTGGAGGTGACCTCCCCTGTGGCTATCCTGACTTTCTTTGTCTTTCCTGGGACATACATGTCTGGGGTCACTAACCGGTCACTCACTATAGTGTGACTGGCACCGGTGTCTCTCAGGCCAGTGGTAGGGATCCCATTCACTTGAATGTGGTGGAAGTGCCTACTCCCACCCTCAGGGATCACCAGCTTACCATCTGGTCCTGTCTCCCAGCTCAATGCTAGGAGGACTTCATCATCTGAGGAATCCTCCTCTATGGCTACACTGGACAGCCCAGTGCTAACCACCTTCTTTGGACAGGCTGCATCTCCTCTGAAGTGACCTGTCTGCTGACAGTCAAAGCAAGCCCTGCTGTCCAAGAGCTTTTTTAACCCTGGGTCTCCCTGTCTCTGCTTGTCAGAGTGGGAGTGGGATTTACTCTCCTCCTTCTTAGGGTTCTGGGGTACAGAGGGAGTCTCTGTGGTGGGCTTACCACCTCCCTCCTTAGGTTTTTGGGGACCTGTCCCCCCCTTCTTGGAGTCTCCCCCCTGGGACTTGACAACCACCCTGGTTCTCAACCACTCATCAGCTGCCTCCCCTAGCTCTCTAGGGTTGGTCTGCTTAGAGTCCACTAGATGCTGGCGTAACCTTTCTTGGGTACAATTGGTCAAGATGTGCTCTCTCATGATCAGATTGTATAACCCCTCATAAGTATCTACTTTGTTACCAATAATCCAGCCCTCTAGTGCCTTTAGTGAAATGTCCACAAAGTCAACCCAAGACTGGGTACTGACCTTCTGGGTGTCCCTGAACTTCATTCTATATTGCTCTGGGGTCAGACCAAACTTCTTGGCTAAGCACCTCTTCATACTAGGGTATGAATCTGCCTCCTCCCCCCTTAAGGTCAGAAGCCTATCCCTCCCTGAGTTGGGGACCAACTCCCACAAAAGGGAACCCCAGTATTGAGGCCTAACCCTTCTCATTTGGAGTGCCCTCTCAAAGGCCCCCAGCCACTTATCTATGTCATCCCCCTCTACATAAGCAGGAACTACCCCCTTGGGTAATCTGGGGCAAACTCCCCCACCCATGGACACCTCAGCTTCTTTATCGCTGCTTCCATCTCTTTTCTCTTTGTATGCCCACTTTTTCTTTTCTAGGGCCAGCTTCTCTGCTTCCAAAGCTATGTATGCTAGCTGGGCCTCCAACTCTCTTTCTCTGATGGATGGGTTCTCTCCTCCTGAAAGGACCCCCTTCCCACCACTAGCTTTGGATCTGCCCCTAGTGACTGTATTTACTGAGGACCGTTCTTCCTTGTCCTCACTTAGGGTCAGATGCCTTCCCTCCCCTGAGTGGTTAGAGCTTGCATCCTCCCTTCTTTCTCCCTCCTCTGGAGCTTCTTCTGACTCTACCTCTTGTGCCTCAGCCCATGCTGTCAGGGATGTGATCAGGATTTGCTTCCTGAGATCAGTGGTTGCAGGCAACCCTCTTTCAATACACAACCCCCTAAGCTGGACTACTGTCAGTGTGGGTAGGCTAGCCAGATCAAGCTCCATGGTTCCCTAGTTTTGTGTCAACAAAAACTTTTTGCAAAAATTGGAAACAAGAATTTAGAAAAATTACAAAAATTCAATAATTGAAATTAATCCAAATTAAAAATTAAAATTTTTTTTTGCACTAGGACAATTTAAAGGATTTTTAATTTGTTTTACCTAAAACTGTAACGTGATATTGAACACAAGTACAGGATCCCGTCGCTGCTTCCAATTATGTTGGAAAATGGGTTATTGGTAGGGCAGGTAGGTACCTACACCTAGCAACAAGCCACCAACCTCCACATAGGTACAGTTAGGTCTCAGTAAATTAATCCCAGCTCAACCCTTGGTAGCTTGGCAACGAGCGTCAAGGCTTAACTTAGGAGACAAAGTGTAAAGCATTCAAATATCTCAAAACAGTATTTAAATAAAACACAGGAAACAGTTTAAAAATCCAAAACCAATTTATAAAAATAGTTTATATTTTTATCTTTAAAATGACACAAAAACGATTAAAATCGGTTCAGGGGAACCGGAGATATGAATTTTTAAAGAATTATTACTTTTCTAGCGCTTAGAAACAAAAAGCGCCAATCGGGTCATCTGGTTGCACCTCGACCGGGGCAAAGTCAAACTTTCAGGCCGACCGCGATGGAGCCCTGCTCGGCTACAGGTCGCGGGAGGCCTCGGTTAAAAAGTTACCTTCTGACTTAGTCTTTATTTTGAAGTTTTTCTTCACCAGGACGAACCTGCCAGTTGAATCCGACCTCCTGGAGCCCTTGTCCGGATACGCGATGTGGGTTTCCTCGGTGGAGACTTTTACCTTCGGACTTAGTCGTTTTTTCGAGATGAAAATCCTTCGACCGGGGTAAATGTGGATCTTGATCCGACGTCCATGGAGCCCTTCTCGGATAAGATGGCTGGGAGGTCCCGGTCAACTTTTTACATTCGGACTTACTCTCTTTTTTGGATGTTTTTCTTTACCGGGACGAACCACGAAGTCAGGCCGGGTCGCGGTTGAGGCAAGCCGGCTAGAATTTCCGCGGCGGGTCGGTCCCTCTCTGGAGCTTTTTTCCAAAAATTCTCAAATCTTTTCCAAACTTCTGGGGCTTCACCCAGATGTTCTTTTAAGGTTCTTTTGGGGTCCACAGCTCACCCCAAGGGTCCAGAAGTTCTGTGATGGTCCTTGGGGGGTGCGGACTTCAACTCCCAGAATGCACCTGGCGCAAACTCCTTTTTGGCCACTGGACAGTGGTCAGCTGGTCGCTTTCTTCAGGAGTTGGTGCAGGGGACTCTGGTTAGCAATTTTTCACCTGTAGCAAACAGGGAGTCCCTCCTTGAACCAGTTGAAGCCAGGCAAAGTCCTTCTTGTGGTGAAGCCCAAGTGTGCAGCTGGTGCAGTCCTTCTGAGTGCAGGTTCCAGGTGCAGGCCAGGGGTCCAGCAGGGCAGTCCTTCTTCTCCTTAAGTTCTTTCTTCTTGAAATTTGGTGGGGATCTGAGGTGTGGGTGCAGGTCTGCCAGTTTTATCCTTGCTCCTGGGTGAAAAGCAGGGGGGCCCTGGTTCTCCAATCAGGGACAGGGTCGTCCCCCTGTGATGACCACTTCCTGGGAAGTGTGGCAAAAATCCATCCCAGAAGGCAATAGTCTCTAAAAATCCAACATGGATGAATCTGATTTTTGGAGGTTACATCTGGCTGAGCCCACCCACTGGTGTGGCTAAAAATCATAAACACACCCCTCTCCTGCCCTCTCCTAATCTAATCAAGGGGGCACCTAGCTGTCTGGGGTTGCAGGATGTGGGGGTGTTGCTGGGTGCTGCAAATGTCCTTCTCTGCCTTTGAAGACCAGTTTGGCAGCCCTCCCCCTTCCTGCCTCACCATCTGCTCAGGGGAGATTCTCTCCCCCAAGCACATTCCTTTGTGTGAAGTCTGGCCACTTCACACCTCATCAAGGCAGCCTGGCAGAAGCTGCTGCAGGCTGGCCAATCAGAGCACAGCAGCAAAAACAATGCAGAGCTGAAATTGGCAACTTTTTAGGTAAAGTCTAAACTTTTTACCTGGACAAGTTATATTAAATCCAACAACTGGAAGTTGTGGGATTTATTACAACAATCAATTTTATACCAAATTCTTGGTATGTAACATTTAAGGAGACTTTAAAATTTAAAATAAAGTCTGCCCATTCTAGCCTATGAAGGCCATTTACTTCAATGAGGGAAAAACGAATTTGGCTGTTTTTACCTCACCAGGGCTTATAAATCTATTTTTATAAAGTCCCTGCTTATAGTTACATGGCACCCAGCCCTAGGGGCACATAGGGCACACCTTAGGGGTGACTTATATGTTAAAATAAGGTAGTTTAAGACTTTGGAAGTACCTTTAATTCCAAAGTCGAATTTGCATATAACTTTAATTTAAAAGCAGCCAGCAAGGCAGGCTTGATTTTAAAATGACACTGGGCACCTCAGCAATGCACCTAGGTGTGCACCACCTATGCTGTGGTCCCTAAACCTACATGCCCTACCATATACAGTACTAGGGACTTATAGGTAGGTTAACTTAGCCAATTATAATTAGCCTAATTTGCATATCCATTTTACACAGAGCACAGGCCCTGGGACTGGTTAGCAGTACCCAGGGCACCTTTAAAGTCAGGAAAACACCAGCAAAAAGTGGAAAATGGGGGCAAAAAGTTATGGGGCCTCTGCAATCAGCCCTGTTTTCTCACACAACCCCCACCCAGCCCACACGCCCAGGAGACTCAGCCCAACCCTGGGAGAGTCTTCCTGGCTTGTTAGGCGAGGAAGACAGTGAAGAAAACTGGCTGTCCCTTTGCAGGGCCTACTCTGCCTTACATCCCCCTGTCAGGGTCACTCCCTCTGGGTAGTGAAGCCATCCCAACAGTAAAAGGACCCAACTCAAACTGAAACTTCCCTCTAGGGGGGTCTTCTTCCTTTCTCTCTGCCAACTTGGGTAGTGAGGTGCCCACCTCCCCTACTCCAAACTTTGCTAGGGCAACACCTAGCTTACCCAAAGAGGTCACCCAACACTTGAGTAACCCCACCATGACCAATAGGGTCAGGGGGCCTACTTTGCTATTGGCCCTGGGGTCTGCCTCCCAGGCCAAGTACAGTGCTGCCTGGAAGGCTAGCACCCAGCAGAGGCTACTGACAGCTGTCAGTACCCAGAACCACACCCTAAGCTCTCCACTGACAGGTGGCTGAGCTGCTTTAGGGGCATCTTTGGGGTCCTGGCACCCCTCTTGCTGTCTAGAATGGGGGGCTACCACCTCCTGTGGCAGACACCCTCCTTCCACTCTCCCTTCTGTCAGTGCAGGGGCAACACCTTGCATCTGGACAGCTGCCTGACTACTCAGGACTTCCTTGGGGTCAGGTGAGGCCTCACCAGTGCCAACTCTGGGCTCCCCCCTTACTGGGGCAGAAGGCCTTTGGCTCCCTGGAACTCTCTTTAAGAGTGGCCTACCCTTCCTTTTCTTCTTTCCTTTTCTTGGGGACCCCTGTCTCCTAACTGTAGGGACTGACTCCCCAGGACTTTGGGTTGGGGGGGGGCGCCCTGGGCGACCACCCCATCTGTTACCAGACTCACCTCTGGGAGGTCATTGCCCAGGATACAATCTAGGGGAAGGTCAGCACTGACTACCACCTTAATCCAGTCAAGGATACCCTCCCTCTCTAGGGGCACTATGGCTACAGGTTTGGAGGTGACCTCCCCTGTGGCTATCCTGACTTTCTTTGTCTTTCCTGGGACATACATGTCTGGGGTCACTAACCGGTCATCCACTATAGTGTGACTGGCACCGGTGTCTCTCAGGCCAGTGGTAGGGATCCCATTCACTTGAATGTGGTGGAAGTGCCTACTCCCACCCTCAGGGATCACCAGCTTACCATCTGGTCCTGTCTCCCAGCTCAATGCTAGGAGGACTTCATCATCTGAGGAATCCTCCTCTATGGCTACACTGGACAGCCCAGTGCTAACCACCTTCTTTGGACAGGCTGCATCTCCTCTGAAGTGACCTGTCTGCTGACAGTCAAAGCAAGCCCTACTGTCCAAGAGCTTTTTTAACCCTGGGTCTCCCTGTCTCTGCTTGTCAGAGTGGGAGTGGGATTTACTCTCCTCCTTCTTAGGGTTCTGGGGTACAGAGGGAGTCTCTGTGGTGGGCTTACCACCTCCCTCCTTAGGTTTTTGGGGACCTGTCCCCCCTTCTTGGAGTCTCCCCCCTGGGACTTGACAACCACCCTGGTTCTCAACCACTCATCAGCTGCCTCCCCTAGCTCTCTAGGGTTGGTCTGCTTAGAGTCCACTAGATGCTGGCGTAACCTTTCTTGGGTACAATTGGTCAAGATGTGCTCTCTCATGATCAGATTGTATAACCCCTCATAAGTATCTACTTTGTTACCAATAATCCAGCCCTCTAGTGCCTTTAGTGAAATGTCCACAAAGTCAACCCAAGACTGGGTACTGACCTTCTGGGTGTCCCTGAACTTCATTCTATATTGCTCTGGGGTCAGACCAAACTTCTTGGCTAAGCACCTCTTCATACTAGGGTATGAATCTGCCTCCTCCCCCCTTAAGGTCAGAAGCCTATCCCTCCCTGAGTTGGGGACCAACTCCCACAAAAGGGAACCCCAGTATTGAGGCCTAACCCTTCTCATTTGGAGTGCCCTCTCTAAGGCCCCCAGCCACTTATCTATGTCATCCCCCTCTACATAAGCAGGAACTACCCCCTTGGGTAATCTGGGGCAAACTCCCCCACCCATGGACACCTCAGCTTCTTTATTGCTGCTTCCATCTCTTTTCTCTTTGTATGCCCACTTTTTCTTTTCTAGGGCCAGCTTCTCTGCTTCCAAAGCTATGTATGCTAGCTGGGCCTCCAACTCTCTTTCTCTGATGGATGGGTTCTCTCCTCCTGAAAGGACCCCCTTCCCACCACTAGCTTTGGATCTGCCCCTAGTGACTGTATTTACTGAGGACCGTTCTTCCTTGTCCTCACTTAGGGTCAGATGCCTTCCCTCCCCTGAGTGGTTAGAGCTTGCATCATCCCTTCTTTCTCCCTCCTCTGGAGCTTCTTCTGACTCTACCTCTTGTGCCTCAGCCCATGCTGTCAGGGATGTGATCAGGATTTGCTTCCTGAGATCAGTGGTTGCAGGCAACCCTCTTTCAATACACAACCCCCTAAGCTGGACTACTGTCAGTGTGGGTAGGCTAGCCAGATCAAGCTCCATGGTTCCCTAGTTTTGTGTCAACAAAAACTTTTTGCAAAAATTGGAAACAAGAATTTAGAAAAATTACAAAAATTCAATAATTGAAATTAATCCAAATTAAAAATTAAAAAAATTTTTTGCACTAGGACAATTTAAAGGATTTTTAATTTGTTTTACCTTAAACTGTAACGTGATATTGAACACAAGTACAGGATCCCGTCGCTGCTTCCAATTATGTTGGAAAATGGGTTATTGGTAGGGCAGGTAGGTACCTACACCTAGCAACAAGCCACCAACCTCCACATAGGTACAGTTAGGTCTCAGTAAATTAATCCCAGCTCAACCCTTGGTAGCTTGGCAACGAGCGTCAAGGCTTAACTTAGGAGACAAAGTGTAAAGCATTCAAATATCACAAAACAGTATTTAAATAAAACACAGGAAACAGTTTAAAAATCCAAAACCAATTTATAAAAATAGTTTATATTTTTATCTTTAAAATGACACAAAAACGATTAAAATCGGTTCAGGGGAACCAGAGATATGAATTTTTAAAGAATTATTACTTTTCTAGCGCTTAGAAACAAAAAGCGCCAATCGGGTCATCTGGTTGCACCTCGACCGGGGCAAAGTCAAACTTTCAGGCCGACCGCGATGGAGCCCTGCTCGGCTACAGGTCGCGGGAGGCCTCGGTTAAAAAGTTACCTTCTGACTTAGTCTTTATTTTGAAGTTTTTCTTCACCGGGACGAACCTGCCAGTTGAATCCGACCTCCTGGAGCCCTTGTCCGGATACGCGATGTGGGTTTCCTCGGTGGAGACTTTTACCTTCGGACTTAGTCGTTTTTTCGAGATGAAAATCCTTCGACCGGGGTAAACCTGGATCTTGATCCGACGTCCATGGAGCCCTTCTCGGATACGATGGCTGGGAGGTCCCGGTCAACTTTTTACGTTCGGACTTAGTCTCTTTTTTGGATGTTTTTCTTTACCAGGACGAACCACGAAGTCAGGCCGGGTCGCGGTTGAGGCAAGCCGGCTAGAATTTCTGCGGCGGGTCGGTCCCTCTCTGGAGCTTTTTTCCAAAAATTCTCAAATCTTTTCCAAACTTCTGGGGCTTCACCCAGATGTTCTTTTAAGGTTCTTTTGGGGTCCACAGCTCACCCCAAGGGTCCAGAAGTTCTGTGATGGTCCTTGGGGGGTGCGGACTTCAACTCCCAGAATGCACCTGGCGCAAACTCCTTTTTGGCCACTGGACAGTGGTCAGCTGGTCGCTTTCTTCAGGAGTTGGTGCAGGGGACTCTGGTTAGCAATTTTTCACCTGTAGCAAACAGGGAGTCCCTCCTTGAACCAGTTGAAGCCAGGCAAAGTCCTTCTTGTGGTGAAGCCCAAGTGTGCAGCTGGTGCAGTCCTTCTGAGTGCAGGTTCCAGGTGCAGGCCAGGGGTCCAGCAGGGCAGTCCTTCTTCTCCTTAAGTTCTTTCTTCTTGAAATTTGGTGGGGATCTGAGGTGTGGGTGCAGGTCTGCCAGTTTTATCCTTGCTCCTGGGTGAAAAGCAGGGGGGCCCTGGTTCTCCAATCAGGGACAGGGTCATCCCCCTGTAATGACCACTTCCTGGGAAGTGTGGCAAAAATCCATCCCAGAAGGCAATAGTCTCTAAAAATCCAACATGGATGAATCTGATTTTTGGAGGTTACATCTGGCTGAGCCCACCCACTGGTGTGGCTAAAAATCATAAACACACCCCTCTCCTGCCCTCTCCTAATCTAATCAAGGGGGCACCTAGCTGTCTGGGATTGCAGGATGTGGGGGTGTTGCTGGGTGCTGCAAATGTCCTTCTCTGCCTTTGAAGACCAGTTTGGCAGCCCTCCCCCTTCCTGCCTCACCATCTGCTCAGGGGAGATTCTCTCCCCCAAGCACATTCCTTTGTGTGAAGTCTGGCCACTTCACACCTCATCAAGGCAGCCTGGCAGAAGCTGCTGCAGGCTGGCCAATCAGAGCACAGCAGCAAAAACAATGCAGAGCTGAAATTGGCAACTTTTTAGATAAAGTCTAAACTTTTTACCTGGACAAGTTATATTAAATCCCACAACTGGAAGTTGTGGGATTTATTACAACAATCAATTTGATACCAAATTCTTGGTATGTAACATTTAAGGAGACTTTAAAATTTAAAATAAAGTCTGCCCATTCTAGCCTATGAAGGCCATTTACTTCAATGAGGGAAAAACGAATTTGGCTGTTTTTACCTCACCGGGGCTTATAAATCTATTTTTATAAAGTCCCTGCTTATAGTTACATGGCACCCAGCCCTAGGGGCACATAGGGCACACCTTAGGGGTGACTTATATGTTAAAATAAGGTAGTTTAAGACTTTGGAAGTACCTTTAATTCCAAAGTCGAATTTGCATATAACTTTAATTTAAAAGCAGCCAGCAAGGCAGGCTTGCTTTTAAAATGACACTGGGCACCTCAGCAATGCACCTAGGTGTGCACCACCTATGCTGTGGTCCCTAAACCTACATGCCCTACCATATACTAGGGACTTATAGGTAGGTTAACTTAGCCAATTATAATTAGCCTAATTTGCATATCCATTTTACACAGAGCACAGGCCCTGGGACTGGTTAGCAGTACCCAGGGCACCTTTAAAGTCAGGAAAACACCAGCAAAAAGTGGAAAATGGGGGCAAAAAGTTATGGGGCCTCTGCAATCAGCCCTGTTTTCTCACACAACCCCCACCCAGCCCACACGCCCAGGAGACTCAGCCCAACCCTGGGAGAGTCTTCCTGGCTTGTTAGGCGAGGAAGACAGTGAAGAAAACTGGCTGTCCCTTTGCAGGGCCTACTCTGCCTTACATCCCCCTGTCAGGGTCACTCCCTCTGGGTAGTGAAGCCATCCCAACAGTAAAAGGACCCAACTCAAACTGAAACTTCCCTCTAGGGGGGTCTTCTTCCTTTCTCTCTGCCAACTTGGGTAGTGAGGTGCCCACCTCCCCTACTCCAAACTTTGCTAGGGCAACACCTAGCTTACCCAAAGAGGTCACCCAACACTTGAGTAACCCCACCATGACCAATAGGGTCAGGGGGCCTACTTTGCTATTGGCCCTGGGGTCTGCCTCCCAGGCCAAGTACAGTGCTGCCTGGAAGGCTAGCACCCAGCAGAGGCTACTGACAGCTGTCAGTACCCAGAACCACACCCTAAGCTCTCCACTGACAGGTGGCTGAGCTGCTTTAGGGGCATCTTTGGGGTCCTGGCACCCCTCTTGCTGTCTAGAGTGGGGGGCTACCACCTCCTGTGGCAGACACCCTCCTTCCAGTCTCCCTTCTGTCAGTGCAGGGGCAACACCTTGCATCTGGACAGCTGCCTGACTACTCAGGACTTCCTTGGGGTCAGGTGAGGCCTCACCAGTGCCAACTCTGGGCTCCCCCCTTACTGGGGCAGAAGGCCTTTGGCTCCCTGGAACTCTCTTTAAGAGTGGCCTACCCTTCCTTTTCTTCTTTCCTTTTCTTGGGGACCCCTGTCTCCTAACTGTAGGGACTGACTCCCCAGGACTTTGGGTTGGGGGTGGCGCCCTGGGCGACCACCCCATCTGTTACCAGACTCACCTCTGGGAGGTCATTGCCCAGGATACAATCTAGGGGAAGGTCAGCACTGACTACCACCTTAATCCAGTCAAGGATACCCTCCCTCTCTAGGGGCACTATGGCTACAGGTTTGGAGGTGACCTCCCCTGTGGCTATCCTGACTTTCTTTGTCTTTCCTGGGACATACATGTCTGGGGTCACTAACCTGTCATCCACTATAGTGTGACTGGCACCGGTGTCTCTCAGGCCAGTGGTAGGGATCCCATTCACTTGAATGTGGTGGAAGTGCCTACTCCCACCCTCAGGGATCACCAGCTTACCATCTGGTCCTGTCTCCCAGCTCAATGCTAGGAGGACTTCATCATCTGAGGAATCCTCCTCTATGGCTACACTGGACAGCCCAGTGCTAACCACCTTCTTTGGACAGGCTGCATCTCCTCTGAAGTGACCTGTCTGCTGACAGTCAAAGCAAGCCCTACTGTCCAAGAGCTTTTTTAACCCTGGGTCTCCCTGTCTCTGCTTGTCAGAGTGGGAGTGGGATTTACTCTCCTCCTTCTTAGGGTTCTGGGGTACAGAGGGAGTCTCTGTGGTGGGCTTACCACCTCCCTCCTTAGGTTTTTGGGGACCTGTCCCCCCCTTCTTGGAGTCTCCCCCCTGGGACTTGACAACCACCCTGGTTCTCAACCACTCATCAGCTGCCTCCCCTAGCTCTCTAGGGTTGGTCTGCTTAGAGTCCACTAGATGCTGGCGTAACCTTTCTTGGGTACAATTGGTCAAGATGTGCTCTCTCATGATCAGATTGTATAACCCCTCATAAGTATCTACTTTGTTACCAATAATCCAGCCCTCTAGTGCCTTTAGTGAAATGTCCACAAAGTCAACCCAAGACTGGGTACTGACCTTCTGGGTGTCCCTGAACTTCATTCTATATTGCTCTGGGGTCAGACCAAACTTCTTGGCTAAGCACCTCTTCATACTAGGGTATGAATCTGCCTCCTCCCCCCTTAAGGTCAGAAGCCTATCCCTCCCTGAGTTGGGGACCAACTCCCACAAAAGGGAACCCCAGTATTGAGGCCTAACCCTTCTCATTTGGAGTGCCCTCTCAAAGGCCCCCAGCCACTTATCTATGTCATCCCCCTCTACATAAGCAGGAACTACCCCCTTGGGTAATCTGGGGCAAACTCCCCCACCCATGGACACCTCAGCTTCTTTATCGCTGCTTCCATCTCTTTTCTCTTTGTATGCCCACTTTTTCTTTTCTAGGGCCAGCTTCTCTGCTTCTAAAGCTATGTATGCTAGCTGGGCCTCCAACTCTCTTTCTCTGATGGATGGGTTCTCTCCTCCTGAAAGGACCCCCTTCCCACCACTAGCTTTGGATCTGCCCCTAGTGACTGTATTTACTGAGGACCGTTCTTCCTTGTCCTCACTTAGGGTCAGATGCCTTCCCTCCCCTGAGTGGTTAGAGCTTGCATCCTCCCTTCTTTCTCCCTCCTCTGGAGCTTCTTCTGACTCTACCTCTTGTGCCTCAGCCATGCTGTCAGGGATGTGATCAGGATTTGCTTCCTGAGATCAGTGGTTGCAGGCAACCCTCTTTCAATACACAACCCCCTAAGCTGGACTACTGTCAGTGTGGGTAGGCTAGCCAGATCAAGCTCCATGGTTCCCTAGTTTTGTGTCAACAAAAACTTTTTGCAAAAATTGGAAACAAGAATTTAGAAAAATTACAAAAATTCAATAATTGAAATTAATCCAAATTAAAAATTAAAAACAATTTTTGCACTAGGACAATTTAAAGGATTTTTAATTTGTTTTACCTAAAACTGTAACGTGATATTGAACACAAGTACAGGATCCCGTCGCTGCTTCCAATTATGTTGGAAAATGGGTTATTGGTAGGGCAGGTAGGTACCTACACCTAGCAACAAGCCACCAACCTCCACATAGGTACAGTTAGGTCTCAGTAAATTAATCCCAGCTCAACCCTTGGTAGCTTGGCAACGAGCGTCAAGGCTTAACTTAGGAGACAAAGTGTAAAGCATTCAAATATCACAAAACAGTATTTAAATAAAACACAGGAAACAGTTTAAAAATCCAAAACCAATTTATAAAAATAGTTTATATTTCTATCTTTAAAATGACACAAAAACGATTAAAATCGGTTCAGGGGAACCAGAGATATGAATTTTTAAAGAATTATTACTTTTCTAGCGCTTAGAAACAAAAAGCGCCAATCGGGTCATCTGGTTGCACCTCGACCGGGGCAAAGTCAAACTTTCAGGCCGACCGCGATGGAGCCCTGCTCGGCTACAGGTCGCGGGAGGCCTCGGTTAAAAAGTTACCTTCTGACTTAGTCTTTATTTTGAAGTTTTTCTTCACCGAGACGAACCTGCCAGTTGAATCCGACCTCCTGGAGCCCTTGTCCGGATACGCGATGTGGGTTTCCTCGGTGGAGACTTTTACCTTCGGACTTAGTCGTTTTTTCGAGATGAAAATCCTTCGACCGGGGTAAACCTGGATCTTGATCCGACGTCCATGGAGCCCTTCTCGGATACGATGGCTGGGAGGTCCCGGTCAACTTTTTACGTTCGGACTTAGGGCCTGATTCTAACTTTGGAGGACGGTGTTAAACCGTCCCAAAAGTGGCGGATATACCACCTACCGTATTACGAGTCCATTATATCCTATGGAACTCGTAATACTGTAGGTGGTATATCCGCCACTTTTGGGACGGTTTAACACCGTCCTCCAAAGTTAGAATCAGGCCCCTAGTCTCTTTTTTGGATGTTTTTCTTTACCGGGACGAACCACGAAGTCAGGCCGGGTCGCGGTTGAGGCAAGCCGGCTAGAATTTCCGCGGCGGGTCGGTCCCTCTCTGGAGCTTTTTTCCAAAAATTCTCAAATCTTTTCCAAACTTCTGGGGCTTCACCCAGATGTTCTTTTAAGGTTCTTTTGGGGTCCACAGCTCACCCCAAGGGTCCAGAAGTTCTGTGATGGTCTTTGGGGGGTGCGGACTTCAACTCCCAGAATGCACCTGGCGCAAACTCCTTTTTGGCCACTGGACAGTGGTCAGCTGGTCGCTTTCTTCAGGAGTTGGTGCAGGGGACTCTGGTTAGCAATTTTTCACCTGTAGCAAACAGGGAGTCCCTCCTTGAACCAGTTGAAGCCAGGCAAAGTCCTTCTTGTGGTGAAGCCCAAGTGTGCAGCTGGTGCAGTCCTTCTGAGTGCAGGTTCCAGGTGCAGGCCAGGGGTCCAGCAGGGCTGTACTTCTTCTCCTTAAGTTCTTTCTTCTTGAAATTTGGTGGGGATCTGAGGTGTGGGTGCAGGTCTGCCAGTTTTATCCTTGCTCCTGGGTGATAAGCAGGGGGGCCCTGGTTCTCCAATCAGGGACAGGGTCGTCCCCCTGTGATGACCACTTCCTGGGAAGTGTGGCAAAAATCCATCCCAGAAGGCAACAGTCTCTAAAAATCCAACATGGATGAATCTGATTTTTGGAGGTTACATCTGGCTGAGCCCACCCACTGGTGTGGCAAAAAATCATAAACACACCCCTCTCCTGCCCTCTCCTAATCTAATCAAGGGGGCACCTAGCTGTCTGGGGTTGCAGGATGTGGGGGTGTTGCTGGGTGCTGCAAATGTCCTTCTCTGCCTTTGAAGACCAGTTTGGCAGCCCTCCCCCTTCCTGCCTCACCATCTGCTGAGGGGAGATTCTCTCACCCAAGCACATTCCTTTGTGTGAAGTCTGGCCACTTCACACCTCATCAAGGCAGCCTGGCAGAAGCTGCTGCAGGCTGGCCAATCAGAGCACAGCAGCAAAAACAATGCAGAGCTGAAATTGGCAACTTTTTAGGTAAAGTCTAAACTTTTTACCCGGACAAGTTATATTAAATCCAACAACTGGAAGTTGTGGGATTTATTACAACAATCAATTTGATACCAAATTCTTGGTATGTAACATTTAAGGAGACTTTAAAATTTAAAATAAAGTCTGCCCATTCTAGCCTATGAAGGCCATTTACTTCAATGAGGGAAAAACGCTTTTGGCTGTTTTTACCTCACCAGGGCTTATAAATCTATTTTTATAAAGTCCCTGCTTATAGTTACATGGCACCCAGCCCTAGGGGCACATAGGGCACACCTTAGGGGTGACTTATATGTAAAAATAAGGTAGTTTAAGACTTTGGAAGTACCTTTAATTCCAAAGTCGAATTTGCATATAACTTTAATTTAAAAGCAGCCAGCAAGGCAGGCTTGCTTTTAAAATGACACTGGGCACCTCAGCAATGCACCTAGGTGTGCACCACCTATGCTGTGGTCCCTAAACCTACATGCCCTACCATATACTAGGGACTTATAGGTAGGTTAACTTAGCCAATTATAATTAGCCTAATTTGCATATCCATTTTACACAGAGCACAGGCCCTGGGACTGGTTAGCAGTACCCAGGGCACCTTTAAAGTCAGGAAAACACCAGCAAAAAGTGGAAAATGGGGGCAAAAAGTTATGGGGCCTCTGCAATCAGCCCTGTTTTCTCACACCATGTCTCCACTTTTCTCACTTCAGTGTCTAGGTCATTCTTCCTCCAGTGTCAGGAATATGAGTAATACACTTACATTGTCTGGGAATACAATACTCTCCTACATCTTGTCCAAAGCCAGGCCTGGGATATCTAAAATGAATCCCACAGGCTTCCATTATTCTTGCTCAATCACACAAACAATGCTTATACGATGTAGGCTACACTTATCTACAAGTATTACAGGCACTCAGGATGTCAGCACTAACTAATGGGTAAGCACTTAGAAGTGGAACCTTACACAAGTGGATAATAAGGCCTCCACACTAGTGACACAAATAAAAAGGTTTGGTCACACTAGGGAGTGATTTACTAGCATTTTGCACTGGGTTTGCATCATAAAAGTGACACAAACCAGCACAAAATGTTTTATTTATTTATTTTCCAGTGCAAAACCTGTCCTTCCAGTACAAAACCAATGCTAGACTTTCTCGCATACGCCCTTGCACTATTGTGCAAAGGTTTGTGCGTGGCTCACTGCAGCAATATTTTGCGCTAGGGAGAGGGGAGGAGGGAGCCATATCTCTGTAAAAATGGTGCTCTCCAGCTCCCTCCCTGTCACACAACACAGGGCGGCATTGGGTGTTACTTTAGTAAATCTGTCCCTAGAGATTCTCAAAGTATGGTATGCTGCCACCACCACTCTTTATGCTAAACCCATGCAAGGCACAGTACTCCCCTGTCAATAAATAAGGGATGTTGGACTTTTTTCCTTTTGCAGGGTCATCCCCAATCTTTTTTCCTCCTGCCTCCTATTTTTTCTGACCTGTTGTTGTTGGCTTTTGAACTCTGAGCACTTTACCACTGCTAACCAGTGCTAAAGCGCATATGCTCTCTGTGTAAATTGTATTGTTGATTGGTTTATACCTGATTGGCATATTTGATTTACCAATAGGTCCCTAGTAAAGTGCACTGGAGGTGCTCAGGGCCTGTAAATCAAATGCTACTAGCGGGCCTGCAGCATTGGTTGTGCCACCCACATTAGTAGCCCTGTAAACATGCCTCATACCTGCCACTGCATTGTCTGTGTGTGCAGTTTTAAACTGCCAATTGTACTTGGCAAGTGTACCAACTTGCCAGGCCTAAACCTTCCCTTTTCTTACATGTAAGACACCCCTAGGGTAGGCCCTAGGTAGCCCCATGGGAATGGTGCAGTGTATGGTTAAGGTAGGACATATACCAATGTGTTTTATATGTCCAGACAGTGAAATACTGCCAAATACGGTTTTCACTGTTGCAGGGCCTATCTCTCTCATAGGTTAACACAGGAGCTGCCTTTAAATATGATTAAAGAGTAGATTCCCTTTGGGAGCAGATAGACATGTGGAGTTTGAGCTCTCTGAATTCACAATTTAAAAATACATCTTTTAGTGAAGTTGATTTTGAGATTGTGCGTTTGAAAATGCCACTTTTAGACAGTAGGCGTTTTCTTTCTTAAACCATTCTGAGACTCTGCCTGTTTGTGGATTCCCTGTCTGGGTTAGTTTGAGAGTTGGGCTGTTTGCACCTCTCTCTAGACAGTGACACAAAGGGAGCTGGGTTGTAGCCTGCATACCCTGATGAGCCATCTGTGCTAGGAGGGGGGCAGGAGGAGGAGTGGTCATTTACACCTGAAAGGGCTGTGCCTGCCCTCACGCAATGCAGTCTCCAACTCCCTGGTGTGAGTCTGGGGCCTGGCCTGGGCAAGGCAGGATTTCACAAACAAGAGAGACTTTCCTTTGAAGTAGGCCTACTTCAAAGGCAGAACTGGGTATACGAAGAGCACCCAAACCCCTGAAAATTAGACCACTTCTGGAAATCAAGAGGAACTTCTGCCTGGAGAAGAGCTGAAGAGCTGAGGAGAAGTGTTGCCCTGCCTGTGCTTTGTAAAGCTATCCTGCAGTTGCTCCCTCTGCCTTTGTGGCTGAAATCTATGCTCCACCCACATTGTGGCTGGAAAATCGACGCACGCAGCTGGAGAAACGACACGCAACACCCGGTGACGGAGGCTGATAATGTTGCAACTCACATAGGCCCTCATTCTGACCTTGGCGGGCGGCGGAGGCCGCCCGCCAAAGTCCCGCCGTCAGGTTACCGTTCCGCGGTCGAAAGACCGCGGCGGTAATTCTGACTTTCCCGCTGGGCTGGCGGGCGGTCGCCTTCAGACCGCCAGCCAGCCCAGCGGGAAAGAGGCTTCCACGATGAAGCCGGCTCGGAATCGAGCCGGCGGAGTGGAAGCTGTGCGACGGGTGCAGTTGCACCCGTCGCGTATTTCACTGTCTGCGCAGCAGACAGTGAAATACATGTAGGGGCCCTCTTACGGGGGCCCCTGCAATGCCCATGCCAGTGGCATGGGCACTGCAGGGGCCCCCAGGGGCCCCGCGACCCCCCCTACCGCCATCCGGATCTCGGCGGTCCGACCGCCGGGATCTGGATGGCGGTAGGGGGGGTCGGAATCCCCGCGGCGGTGCAGCAAGCTGCGCCGCCGCGGAGGATTCAATGGGGCCGCGGTACACTGGCGGGACCCCGCCAGTGGTGCCGGTCCGACCGCGGCTTTACCGCCGCGGTCGGAATCCCCATTGGAGCACCGCCGGCCTGTCGGCGGTGCTCCCGCGGTCCTCCGCCCTGGCGGTCAAAGACCGCCAGGGTCAGAATGACCACCATAGTGTGGTTTTTCTGATACCGTGCAGCAGGATTTTCGCCGCAAACTTTGCTGGGCATGGAAAAATGACACCAAGTCTGAACGGACCTGAGGTGCCTGTCCAGATCGACTCATTGCTCTCCTGCGGAGAGGAAAAATGACGCATGCAGACCTGACCGGAGGAGGAATGACGCACGGTCTCGCTTGCAAGTGAGAAATCGGCACATCGCTGGCCTTTTCCAATGCATACTCGCCCGTGCAGTGTTAGTTTGATGCAACCCAGGTACTTTTTCATGCTAACAGCATTAGCACTGTTTTCTAAGGATTTAAGACTATTTCTTGCTTTTTAATTCATAACTTGACATGTGTATGGTGGATTTTTGTTGTTGTGTTCTTATTTTGTTTAGATAAATATTACCTATCTTTCTAAACCTGTGTTGTGTTATTTTGTAGTGTTTTTACTGAGTTACTGTGTGTGTTGGTACAAATACTTTACACCTACACTCTGAAATTAAGCCTGCTTGCTTGTGCCAAGCTACCAAGGGAGTGAGCAGGGGTTAACTGAGGGTGATTCTCCTTTACCTTGACTAGAGTTAGGGTCCTTGCCTGGACAGGGGGTAACCTGACTGCCAACCAAAGACCCCATTTCTAACAAGGGAACACTTGGTGTGCCCCTCCAGTGACATGACAAGTCTGGGACTTCCTCATATAATGAGTCTAGGCTCTTGTGCACATGTTGAATTAGTGTAATGCCAGGGTCAAAAATCTAAAGTCAGCATACCAGATACACACATTAGGGTACCCAGGGCAGGGAACCACACTTGTACACCATGAAGGAGACATTCCAATCCAAACCCTCCCTCTTCCACCCTTTCTTGCTTTTCCCTCTTTTGCTCTGGGTCAAAGTCTATGATGAAAAATATGCTCTGGACCCCAAAAACAAGTGTTGGTGACCTCCATCTCGAAATACCAGCACAAATTAGATATGGCCTCAGAGGAAAGGAGGGTTGAGAATATAACTCGTTCTGGTGGCTTAGTGGACTAAGGCATCCACTCTAGAAATCTGTGTTTGACCTCCTGGTCACGGGTTTAAAGCCCAGGGGGTCCACTCAGCCTTTCCTCCAAAATTCTGAGGTCAATAAAATAAGTACCATTTGAGTTGGGTAACAAGAAACCTCTGTTATTTAGCACCTAGGTACCTATGGTTTGTGTGTGCTTTACAAATACTCATGGTATCTTATACCCATATATGGTGACCATGGGTGGTTGGGGCTCTAGCAATATGGATGGTATCATGTTTTGTTGAATGGTGGCACTCGAGTTGTCTGTATTTCCTGATTGTTCATTGGAAATGTCAGAATTATTTATGGTTTCCATTGAGAGCTGTTAGCAATTCTAAATCTGGTTATTCACTGCTACTAAGTCACTGCAAAGGAAAACTAGGATAAACTATAGAAAGAAACTGATAGTCAGGAAAAGTGCTCTATTAGTGCCCAGTGAGATCGCTCTGCATACGAAATAAAGAGAAAAAGTAGTCCCGAAACCATACCGAAAATATGTTTTCAGTAGTTGCTCGGTGGTGTTGAGGAGGGCTAAACACCAGAAATGGCATGACGTATGCATGCCTTTCGCTAATAAAATCAAGTGAATTTTAAAAAGCAAGCCCACGAACCAACCACACCGATGGGCGTGACATGGGCATGGTTAAAAGCCCACAGAGAGATTACAACAGGGACAGAGCGCTTGTGCGCTCAACCCTAAAAACAAAAATTGCTTCTCTGGTGCTCCCTGTCTTGCCAAGGTCTTCGGACCCTAGCTGAGCAGCCGAATACTGGCTGTTGTGGTCGTAACGATGGAGGACAATTCCTCATTCCATTCCCAGCATAACTTTTTTGTCATATTTATACATGCTTTTATTTCGGAGGGTTTGCTTTTATTTACGGGATGGGGAAGGAAATAAAAGGAAAATAAGAATCTATCATAATGTGAAGCAGAATAAAATGCATTTCTCATTAAAATCCACATTCCTCACAGATGCCCTCAAGTTTCCCTGTATTGAGACATGATCCCGGTTTATGAAGAAAAGTAGAAAGAGTGAATAAATACATTTTGATTAAAGTACATGATACAGTCAATGTGCAGGTATCTCTAATATCAGTTAAAGCAAAAATCGATGGGTGAGGAATAGCCATGTTTTCACAAAGACAGTCTCATAAGAAGTACATCGACATGCGGGCATTCGGACAAGGGCTGAAATGAAATCGTGTAAGGCCTTTGATGGTGTGCAGGAGGGCAGGTAATCAACAACAGATTGTGAGGCAAGTGCAGTCACGTATATCGATGTTTTCGAAAGCTTGTGGCCCACAGCTGCAGAAACCAATTTCTACTAGACAGCCAGAACACTTGTGCAATTGTAAAGTTAATGTTGCAGATAAAATATGTCGACAAGACAAGCGAGCACATTGCTATAGCCACGAATGGAGGAAATGTGCCACAGCATGGGCACATAAATACAGCAGATAGAAGTTTACATGCTAATGCCAGATACAGGTGACACTGGCAGTGAGGTGGTCCCTGTCTCAGAATTACATCCAGTTATACACGATAAGTGATGAGTATATATACACCTGGCCACCTAGCAACAGCACATATTAAGACAAAACTCTGAACATGCATGCTACACAAGCAGAATATATGATAACATGCTATTAGGCATCCCATGATACTTACTACCATCAACACCACATAATTATCTGCCAGGCAAAGGGCATCAGTACCAACCCAAGTAATGCTTAAGTAGTCTGGTTCTGCTGTTCTCTCCCATACACAAAAACACACAAATCACAAAGCAGACACATTCGCCCTTCAGACCACACAACTGCACAAAACCAATTCAGACCTGGTGTGTGGTGGCAGGGCTGGCTTTAGGCGGGTGCGACCAATGCGGCTGCACTGGGCGCTGACCTGGAGGAGGGGACACTGACCTCAGGGAAGGTGCTGTGTTGAGCAATAACTTCTTATTTAAAAGCACCTACTGCAGAGTTCCTTGTGCATCCACCTCAGTGGCGGCATGCAGGACTAATACATGGTGGGGCACGATGGCTCTAAACTCACCATATTTGCGGCTTCCCCCTGTGCAGCACTTCTTCCAGCGCCCAGGAGCAGGAATGGAAGGACTTCCTTCCTGCTCAGTGGAACACAAAGCCAATCAATCCTGGAGCTGCTTTTGAGCATGTTTTTTGCTCCGTTAATAGGATTGAGTTACAAGGAAAAAATACTCAGAGTGATAGAGTTTTAAGGAGGTCAAATCTGTTTCTGGTAGCCTGGTTGTGGACACTGCAGGAGGGAGTTGTTATGCACCCACAAACTTACTAATTATGGAGTACAACCACACGTAAATTCTTTGACAGCCACCACACTAATAATCTTAAATTTCCTGGATACTAAGAAGCATACATGATATTTCATTATGAGCACAATGCATGACATTTTGAGTGCATCTGCAAATTTAAAACATGGTTGCCCTCTGACTGCCATTGAGGGAATGCCAACATTTATAGTACCTACAAAATCTGAGACGTTTTGTAGATTGGCAGAGAACGTAAAAAGAAGAACGTATAGTAATAGAGGGATTCACTTTTCAAGGGCACAAAACTCATTTTGAGGGTGATCTGTTAACCCTCCTCTCTCAAATGAATCCTGGGTTACTGATTGGAAACATTAGTGAACTTGCAAGAAAAGGTTTTTTAGCAAAAGAAAATTGGTGAGCAGAACCAGTAAGAAAAGATCCAAAGACAGACCTGAACATAGCATGGCATGTTAGTGTAGAACTGAATTTTAAAATCTACAACTGTACTAATCAGGGTCTGGGGAATAATAAGTAGGTATTTACGCTGGGTAATAAGCTTAAATGGTACCACTGAATTTAAAAATGTGAATACGTTGGAGTAGCTTTCTTTTTGTTTCTTTATATAATAGTTAACCTTTCTTTTCATAATAGCTAACCTATCTTGTTATCTTCAGGTTTATCCTCTTTTACAAGTATGAGCTGGTATGCTGCATGTCCATTGCAGCGTGATCAATATTTATTTGTACAATTTGTATGGTGTGCCTGAAGAGTCTTGGAGCATCTACTAAGGATGCCTCATTTTATTTCAGAATTTATCTCCGTTGTCCTTTTTCCTTGGTCCAGGCCCTGGTTTTTGTGACTGACCCTGTCTTGCCAGTGCTTTATGTTATGTCAGTACCAGGGTCAGAAGAAATGGGGCAACAGTAGCCTGTTTATCGTCAGCACCAAACTCATCTACAACCATGTGTTACTATACACATAATTAACATTCAAAAAAACTTTCTTTAGAGGGAGACCTCTCTGAGGGCCTGATTTAGAGCTTGGAGGATGCAGATGGACCGTCGAAATCCTTCTGTTTGCCTATATGCTGCCGTGAAGGTCTGTGTGTCAGAATTACGGTGGGCCGGTTTGACAGACAAAACCGCACATAGTTACAAGCCAGACATTACACTCATATCAATACCCTGGGTGTTAGGCATACATATTATATGGCATGGACTATGCTTTGATCTTGACTCCACAACACTGTAGTCTCCGCCTCATGAGGATCTATATCCTCCAGGAGCAGATGGATCACAGGGCCAGGGGGATCTAGGGAGGGATGGCGATGGTTGGTGAGTGTTGGGGTAGGGACATGGTTTGGGGTATGGAAATGTGTAGAGGTGTGGGGTGTTTGTGGGACAGGTGGAGTGGAAGAGGGAGGTGGAATAATCGGACCAGAAGGTGAAAAATTGGGACAGGTGGTGGAATGCGGTCAGGGGTTGTAATGGAGGCAGAAGGAGGAATACGGGAAGGTGTGCTGGAAGAACTGGTGTCAGTTGAGGCACCAAGAGAGACAGAACCTCTTCCTCTGTTTCTTGCAGTAGATGCTGCAGGAATTAAAGACCATGTTGGCACACTTGCCTGACAATGGCCCACCAGAATTTTATTTTTCTGGGGGCTGACCTGGACCTACGTATTACTGTAGGACAACCTTGACAGAAATACTAACCACCTCATTACAGTTACATAATATACAATGTAAATTGTAACAAAGTGGTTGGAATAGGTGCTACCTTGTTAGGTACTAAAATGTCATAACCTTACAAACTGTGTAATGTTTTTTGATAATACTGTTTTGAAAAGTGTATACTACTTTTATTTTGACCATTACTCAATTGTGTGTGATGCCATTAACATCCATCTGCAAGGACCCATTTTTTAAAGGAAATGTTACTCCATGACAATAAGTTGGATAAGACGTGCAGTTTAGTATGCATTTATGAGATATTACTGGACATCTAGTTATGTGTATGAGTTTTATGTCAAATTGTGATGGAGTAGCCATTCTGGTAAAAAGAAATGAAGGACCGTTGTGCTTTATGTAGAGAGTACTCCACACCAAATGACAGAAAATACTCTGCAACAAAAAAACGGGAAAAAATGGCTTTATCAGGTGCCCCATAAATTGTTAAAAGGCACATTTACCAGGGTAACTTCTAAAGCAAATCACTCCCTTATCTCAGGAAGTGCAATGTCCTAAAACTTACATAACATTAAAACAACATTTGCGCCAAAACATGACATGGTTAGTGACCATGGATGTTAAACTTTTTGTTACTTTGATTGCTGTTGTTCTGGTTGACCACACAGCTCCCCCATGCCAAAGGGAGGTCCAGAATGCCCTCACCAATGTCTGACTGATTTGTCTTTGGGCACAGCTTACCTTGTGGTAAATATTTTTGCTAAACATTTTAATTTAGTGCTTCTTTAGCAATCATTAACATATGTGGAGTGCGCTATGTACTAATCCCTGACGTACTTTAGTAAATAAAGCATTACAAAGACCCAAAATAAATTTTCAACCATATATCTTGCTATATATATATAAATAACTATATATGTATATATATATATATATATATATATATATATATATATATATATATATATATATATATATATATGTATATATATATATATATATATATATATATATATATATATATATATATATATATATATATATCTATGTGTGTGTTTTGGTCAGGCTTTGGCTCCGTTTTTGTTATATTTCTTAGGTAAAAATATGGTCAATTTAGTCATCAAAATTAAAATGTTAGACATGCAAGGTCAAATTAACTTGTGTTTTTTTTGCAGTAGCATGTGTGAATCACAATTTGCCATATCAGAGGTTGAAATTAATATGTGGTTTTGCTGTATCTTGAGTGTGTATAACAAACTTCCACATGTTGGGGTTATGAATAATTTGTCTTATGGTTGATATTACATTTAAAACATTATGGTCAGAGTGAGATGTCACTTAAAAGCTTCCTAATAACTAACAGAATATGAATTTAAGTGCATTTTAGGAAAGCACCTTACCAGACTCTCTGCTGACCCATATAACTGGATGTGGTTGGTAAGGGCCCTTTCTGCAAAGATATCCAATACTTCAAGAGTGAAAAGGGGTTCTATCACCTGCTCCTTCAGTCATGGTCGTTTTCAGCAGAAGAAAATGAACAAAAACTGTTGAGGATATCTGCAATACTTGATGGCTCAGAGGCAAGGGACCTGATGCCCTTAAAAACGTGTATGTGACAGAATTCCCATCAACATTTGCTTAGACGACGGACAACAGATTCAAACAATCACAGACCATTATAAACAAGGCAGGACTGTGGTTGTCAGAAAAGGTAGGTACAGACTCAGTTAGTAGTCTACCATCTATGATGGAAACGTCAGACTTCTGTCATGTCTGGACCGCCATACAAAACCAACGTTGTCTGCCTAGAGTATACCTGTCAATATGGTGGACCGTGCATTATTTACAGAAGCCTCCATCATCAGTGTTGTTGCCTGTATCAATAACAATTATAACAACTACATTAGAGGGACTAATCCGTGATGTTGCATCCATCAATAACAATTAGAACATCTACATTACAAACAATAAATATACTCAATCCGTGGAGTAATCTAGGATAGGCTGGACAGAGTTATCAGGGTCAATGTTAAAAAATATTACAAATATTTGAAAAATGATAAATTTCAAAGAATAAAAATATATATTATAGAATCAAAGTGAGAGAATTTGTTATCATTCTTTAAATGTCATATATGTTTGCAATTTGACATGGACAAAAATTACAAATTGTTGTATCATGTCCATCAAATATGTGTGAAAATACAGCACTGACACATTGAACTCATATGCCTAAGATATGTCTATCAACTACACCAGGGAAGATGGAGAAGGATGGGTCAACATAATGAACATAATGAACAAATACACTAACCACTTCCAGATCTAGAAACTGTGGAGGAATGGCACATCATAAAAAGGTACAGGTTGTAATGTATCACCATTTAAGCTTTTTCACCACAATTTCAGTCTGAACCTTTGCGGGACATAATAATTCAGACTGCCATCGCACCTATTATGAAAATGATGGCAGTGTTACATTTCTGTCCAATAGCTTCCATTCCATTCAGAGCAGAGTTAATTATTCCAATAGGATGTCACAGTCAACTATTTCAACTGTCCTCATCCACCACCTGGATGTTATGCTCAGACGTATGAATGACTACATCCAATTTTCAACAGATAATGGATAATTCTACACTGAAAAATATCAAGGCTGAGTTCTATGGTTTGGGTGGCATGCCACATGTGGTAGTGCTGTAGATGGAACTCATGTTGCATTGGTGCCAACTCATGACTGGGATCAAATGTACCGTAATAGGAAGCATTTCCACCCTATCAATGTTCGGGTGTTTTGCACAGCAGATCTCTACATCACCAGTGTGTGGGTATGCAAGAATTCTTTTTTCACCCATGATTCATTAGCGTCATGCAGCAGCTCCATGCCACAACAGATAGCAGCCGTTGCACTGAGGAGGGCCTGGTTTGTTGGTAAGATTTAAATTTTTACTGTTGAGATTTTTGGTAGAAAACGTGTGTCCTTTCAATCATAATTTCACTTATGTTTGCATTTGTGATAATACTTTTCAGGGGACAAAGCTTAACCTAGTTGTACGAGGTGTTTACCAGCTCTGAGACACCCAACCACAACAGGGGAAGTCTGCTTCAATGAAGCCCTGTGTCCAAACAAGGGGTCATGTGGAGGGGGCTTTTTGAATAATGAAGGCCCGAGTCAGGTGCCCTGTGAAGACCAAAGAGGCCCACCTTTACTCTCCTGGCAAGGCCTGTAAGATTATTGTTATTTTGCAAGCTTCACAACACTGCCCTGCAGAGAAATATTCAGTTTATATCTGATGACAATTACCAGTTGTTGGTGACATGCATCAGTAAGTTGACAGTGATGAGTAGGAAGACGTAACCCCAGACATGAACTCATTAAAAACACTTTGCCTAATGGTAAGTGAGTTTAAGTTAAATGCCATTTGTTTGTATTCCCTATGGGCATATATTCTTTTACAATGTATCCTACTAATCCATCAATTACATTTAATTTTCATTACATTTAAAGTCTGTATGTTGTTTATTATTGTTTAGAAAGTATAATTGCATATTGACTACCTTACATAAAATGAAAAGCATGCTGCATGAGATTTTGTTTTACAGCTGTTGATGTTTATGCCTCTGAAAATTGTTAAAAATTAAAAATAAAATTATAAAATTAGTCACAAACATATTAATATAGCTGCTTAGTTCCTCCTATGACATGTCATTCTGTCATCTGCTGAAGCAATAGTAAGCTAAAGATGTATATTTTGGAATGTTGCACAGATAGTGGTTATAGAGAGATCTGCAGCGTAAGTTGCCCGAACATTCGTGGAATTTTATGCAAAAACAGTGATGCGTTTCCTTCTATCATGGAGTGATGTCAATGTAAATGAGTTCCATCTAAAATACCTGATATATGTTGTCAAAGTCACCTGTAGCATATTTGATGAAATGTGGTGTGGTTCATGACTGCTTCTGAGCAAGATGTCTGTGAAAAACCTGAAGACAGCCCAATGTATGGCTAAAGACTATTATTTGTGCTGGTAATTTATTTGGAAGGGCTGTTGCTACAAACAGAACACTGACTTTATGTCTTAACAATAAGTGGAATCATAATATGCATTTAATCGTAAAAGTCACATTTTCTTTATTCATCATGCCTCATGACACTTTTTTTTATTAGATTCTGTACATTCTATTGTACTGTATTGTACTGTATTGTTGTGGCTGTCAGCATGGTTTCTAGTTTGACAAGTGTTTGAACACATTTTTTGTTGTGTCTCTCTCCCTCGCTGGGCTTTTGAATGTGTACCACTTTTATATTAAACGGCAAATGTAACAAATCACTATAGACGTGGTTGTACATACTAAGCTGACAGTGATAAAAATGTATGCTATGATGAAATGTGTATTAGGTATATACATAAATGGTTGGCAAATATGTAAAAAGTATGGAGAAGTATGTATTTTTTCATAACGCATATAATTAATTTTATGGCAAGGAGGTCATAACACCCATCATTTATATTCATTAGTTTATTATTTTATAAATTATAACAAAAATATAATTTCAGATTCTCAGAAAATAAGTTCATTGTTCTTGGATGAGGAATTAAAGATGAGACAACACTAGTTTAGAGTCCATTTCAAACAACAGTCCATGAGCGGATTGGAAATGCTTGGGCATAAGTTGGATAAGGTCAATTGTCCAGATGCTCACTTTAGGCCATCACTTTCTGAATCTCTTGATGGTGGTTTCTTGGGTGTTATGCTCAAGTGGGCTGAATGAATGTCCCTACCTCAGGGCCACTGAAGTGGCCTGTGTGTTAATGGGGGGGTGGGGTGGTTACAGGTGACTCTGTGTGCTACAGTATCCTGCTTTCCGTGGAGCTGTCAGCTGTAATATTTCTGGGACCAAGCTGGAAGCAGGGAGTGCTCAACCTCAGAAAGCGGCAACTATATGAGACACTACTGCCGTCAATACCCTGGAGCCATCTTGCATCATCTCAGAAAGTAAAGTATAGATACTCTGGTGATGCTCTGGAAGATCATTTTAGGCTCTCTGGATCACATTTTTGCACCTCATGAGATCATTCTGAGCCTTTAGAAGTTTAATAACTGGCCCAGCCGATTCTCCTGCTACCTAGGTGCACCCATGAGGTCTCTAATCTTGGTATTGACATTGGTAACCTCATGCTGCCCATCCCACCCCTCAGTAGGTTTTGGCCTAGTTTTTTACAAACTGTACCTTGACTGTGACTGGATGGCCACAGCTGTAGTGGTTGGCACATGAGCCAAGACAATTGTGGCCTCAGCTATTGGTGGTGTGGGGTCTTTTGGGGGCACTGATTTGTGTAATGAGGATAGAACTCTGCTCTGGAAGTATTAGATCTTTTGTCCTTAGGGAGTGGCATAGGGAGCTGGCCACACAAACGTGATGGGCCAGGCTGGTCTTGAAGTTATCATCAGCAGGGGTGCTACTCCCATTGAAAGATTGTGGTTTTCTTTCCTCAGGCAGAGTGGCCAACACGTTGAGACTGAGGCTTGAGAAATTGCTGCTTCACCCTGTAAAAACAAATTAAATACCAAATTTTCAAACAGTGAGAGTTTATACTAATTTTAAGTAATATATGAACTCAAAACATTTGCCTTTTATTTATTTTCATAAATGGGCTTGTGCGTATGATATGTCAAACCTAGGGTTACCTGATTCTCCTGTCCCAGAGTACATCATACTCTGCCTTAGGCACATTGTGTGAAGTAGAATTCCTCAAACGCATTTGTCAATATTGGTAACGTTTGACAATCTCAGCTTTCTTATGAAAGTTAGTGAGGACATACAGCACAATATGATTTCAGCATTAAAGGTATAGACCATTTAAAATTTGTACACTTGTAATGAGCCCTTAGATGTGTATAACAAATAACAGTGCTGTCCTAATAATATTTAAAATAGTTTAAGAAATAAAGTTTCTGTTAGGCTACATGCAGGTGTAATTCAGATACATCTAGGTTAACAGACTCCCTGTCAGTCCGAAATCCCTTGTTGGGTCTATTAGGTAGATGGATCATGGAGACGAGGCACTACCCCACATCTCTAACATGCCTTCACTGCCAGTATTGTTCCTACAGATTAAAAAATATTCTACAGGCATCAGCTGAAAAGGTGTCCCATCCACTGGCATCCTGTTGTTAGGTATGTTGTCCCACTGGTGAATGTGATAACTGAACCACTCCGTTTAGCAGACACAGGCCACTTTGTAGTGCTTTTGAGCGACTTGTAGGTATCACTAAAACATGTTTAGTTGTACAATGATAAAAAAGAATAAAAATAAAATCGCACATTGCTGTGATATGTAATTACCAAAACCAGTCCAGAAACATTGTAGTCTGGTGACCTGGATTCATCTGTTCAAAAGTCTACTACAACAACTGTTCCTTTTATATTGTATCAGAACAAGAGAGATAGTATGTGTTATGCAAATCTGATAGGAGTGGGTAGAGCTTAGAATACTATGAGTAAGGAAGATCATGTTTGCTTCAGGTAAACAACGATTGTTCTCATCTACCTGCTTCCACACCCTTCGCATGTTCCCCAAGATCTTCAGTTGTTTCCCAGCAGACACCAGAAGGACCATCACGCAGGCCCTCATCACCAACAGACTGGATTACGGAAACACGCTCTACTTAGGAATCGCAGCACGCCTCCTGAAGAGACCCGAGACAATACAGAACTCACTGGCAAGACTCATACTCGACATCCCCAGAAGAACCCACATCACACCCTGTCTTCTAAAACTATACCGTCTCCTAATTCAGAAGAAATGCCAGTTCAAAATGATGACCAGCATACATCAACAAACGCCTTGCCTTCCACCAACCGACAGACACCTACAATCAGGTCCCTCTCCCTCGCAGACACCCCACAGATCCGTTGAGCCAACAACGGAGGACACTCCTTCTTGCACCTTGCAGCCAAGGCCTGGAAAAACCTCCCCCTGCACCCCAGGACCGCACCGTTACTCCAGTGATTCAGAAGAGAACTAAAGACCTGGATGTTCGAATGATCATTCCTCCACGGAGCAGCATACATCTCCACTACCTTGAGACCCTCACTGTGATTTGCCACACTCTATAAATGTTTGTTTGATTGATAGATTGAAGAAAGATCATGTTTCCTTCAGGTAAACAACTAGCAGTTGTGAGTAAATGGAGTGTGTGGTTGTGCAACCTCACTGTGTAATACACTTACCACCCCCTTTAGGACCCCAAGGTTTCGCTTGTCAAACCTTCAGCTCAATCTGTTGTAACTGTGGCTTTGAGCAGCAAGGCTTACACAAAGAAACAAGGGTAAATCATTTAAACAACACCAAAACAAGTGAAGAAATGACACGTTACTCAAGAAATCTGATACCAATTTATAACAATATACTGTATTTTTATAAGAATTAAGACACCAAAGGAAAAAATATCCACTGGAGGGTTTCAAACATATAGAATTTACACGTAATAAAAAATCAAAACATTTCACTCAACCACAAACAAGTACTAGCAAATTCAACAAATGTTACACTTAGAAACATTTTCAAGGACAGCTTGGGCAAGTGTCATTGTGGCCGAGTAGAGTTACTTGGAGTGACCATCCCTAATAGGGAGTCCAGCAGGGTACGCAGCAGTGGTTATCTCAGAAGAAAAAGCAGTCTTCAAGCAGTTCGAGGCACTTTGTCTGCATTAAAATGGATCCCTGTGGACTAATCCTGATGCAACGGATGAAGGATGCTGAATATGCTGTGGATGCAACACAGTTGATGGGGGTATTGCTGCAGGCACTCCTCAGTCCATGTAGCTGGTGCAGGGGTTCTAGTTGCCAGATCAATGTCCCAGGAGGTCTTCTCCGGTCTGACCGAAGTCCAGTTGCCACTGGATTACCAGTTACCCAGTGTTGTGGTCACAGGTTAACCTTTACTGCATCAATAGATTACCCTCTGAGGGTCCCAGCTACTCTCCAACACCACTCTCAGACTCATTGCACTCAGGTGCAAGTCTGTTCATCGGGTCTTGGTCCCTGGTAATGCATGGTGGTGGTGGAAGTGACTTGAAGACTTTGGGCCACCAACTTGTCCCAGCAGGCTTCATCAGCTGCTGTGTTCCTTTGCTGCGAACAGGAGGCCAGTCAGCTGGTCCTTGGAGTCACTTGGTTCTGATGGTTCTGGAAACAACTTCTCCTTGAGCAGGACAAAACAGGCACAGTAGCTCTCTTTGTTAGCCCCTAACTGCAGTAGGTGCAGACCTCGACGGTGCAGACTCTTTGCTGAGCCCTCAGTGTAGCAGGGTAATTGTAATTGTATTTATATAACGCTTACTACCCCTGAAAAGGTGTTGAAGCACTTTTTAGCAAGTATCATGCTACTCCGGATCCCAGAAAGTATTATTGGTCGATTAGTATAGGGATATGTGAGGTAATTTGAGCAGTGTTTGTTTGTTGGATTGAATAGGATATTGGAGAGTTATTTGGGAGATCAGAGATGTAAGATGAGGAGTGGGACGAGTAAAGGAGAGATGTAGGAGGGTAAGAGTTTCTATAAATGGATTAGGGCAATCATACTAGTAAAATGAGGTTTGGGATGAGTCAGAGGAGGCATATATGAGTGAAGAATTTAGAAAGAGTTATTTGGGAGATCATAGTAATAAAATGAGGTTTGGGGTGATCCAAGGAAGGATAGAGGAAGTGATAGTCTAGAAAGGTCTTAGGTGAGATCAAAGTAGTCAAATGAGGTTTGGGATGAGCTAGAGAGTGGAGGCAGAGGATATAATGAGAGAGACATAGGGAGAGACATAAAGTGTAAAGAGTGGACTTTTTTTCCTTTTTTTCTTCTACGGTAGGAGTAATGTAATAAATATATAGGTACATAAGTACATAGAGAGGGTACACATGTAAAAGGAAGAGAACATATTGAGATTTAAAGTAGTATTTCATAAACTCCAACTTTCAAGTGTTGCTATACGGTAGTACTTCTTTGGTTCTCCTTCCAGGTCAGTTGAGATCTGAGGCCTAGGTGTCAGGGGTGACCTCTTTATGCCTGTCTGCCTCAACAATGCGGCAGCACTGCTCCATAGTGTTATACATCTGCCCTTCAGAGGTGGCTTCTCCTATGAAGTTTGCCTTTCTTGGACTAACACCCAAAGCGGATTCCTGCAGGAGGGAGGTAACATCTCCCTTACCTGCAATCCCCCATAGTTTCTCTTCCTGAGAGTCATTGGCACATCTCTCCAGGAGGGCAAAAAGCTGGCTCATGGAACAGGCTCCATGCATTCCCGGGAAGACACAGGTGTTTAAAAGGCAACAAAGTAGCAGATTTGTAAAAGTTGCACACGGCAACTACTTAGATTGACTTGATATTCAAGTCATGCTTAATGTAATGAGTTGGTTGATACCTCAAAGTGACTATCTTGGTCGCACAATTCAGGAGTTAGCACAGCTGCATGGTCATTGTGTAATCCTGTACTCGCCAATTTGGAAACCAAGGGGGATTTTTGTAAGCCCCTAGCGCCACCTTGCTCCACATTAGTGTCATTTTTTTTACGCTAATGTGGCCCAACAAGGCCAAAATCCTTGTGCCATATTTACAGTGGTGCAATGCATGCATTGCGCCACTTTGTAAACCTTGTGCGCCAGGCATAATGTATGCAAAAGGGGAGATCCCCCATTGGGGGGGTGGTGAAAAAATGGCGCTAGGAAATCTAACAGATTTCCTTGTGTCATTTTTTACAACACTTTTAATGTTTGTACAGAGCAGGTGTGAAAAGGGGGCCTCTATTATTTATAAGCCCCTATGTACATCAATAGCATCATGAAAAATGATGCTATTGCTCCCTACACTGCGCCATGGTGTGTCGTATTTTAAAAACGGCGCACACATAGTGGCAGTAGGGGGGTGATAAAGGGCGCAAGAAAAGTGGCGCTGCACACAATGCAGCATCACTTTTCTTAAATATGCCCCTTAGTCTTTGCACAGTAAAGACAGTAGCTTCATGGGTTTACTACCAGGCCATGTAAAATATATGGCCTTCCCATTTCATATGTTGCACCCTGCTTTAGGGCTTGGTGGGCCTGCCAGAGCAGTGACCTACACAGATGTACAATGGAAGTAGTGACTTTGCCATGGGTTTCTATGGCAAAGTCAGGCTAGCAGTGCACAACTGCACTACCAGTCTGCAGTGACAAAATGGGAGACTCATTTGACATGGGGGACCTCCAAGGTGGCACAGCCAGTTCTTCAGGCCCTGAGTTACCCCTCTGACCTACATGCCCTGGGTACTGGGTTATCACCAACTAAGGTCTTACAGGTAAGGTAGCCATTTCCAGTGTGTACAGCCATTTCGACACACACTTTAGGGTCAGGACACTGAGATATGATTAGCAGGTCTCAGTGCACTCGAAGTAAAACAAAAAACGAAACATCAGTCGAAAAACTTTGGGTTGATCATACAGAAAAAGGCATTTCCTTATAGCAATGAAAACACACATTCATCATAGTGGATGACTCCTCTTTACAAAGTGTTTAGTTGAACCCAAACAGCTCAGGTCTATGAAATGTCCTCTTGTTCTATTGGAGCAGAAACAGGAAACACCTACCAGAGAAACAGTAAGCCTACATAGAAAGTAACACATTTGTCTTCGCGTTTTCTGCCACTGCGCTGCCTGGTTTGAAGCTGGTATTTTGACTTGTTGCACAGTAAGGAAGTTAACATAGAAAACGAGGGATAAATCAAGTTGTTTTAGAATCTGAGGGCTATCCACGTCCCTGGGCCTGGAATTAGTTGAAGTGCCCCTCTCAGATGTTTCAGAAAACAAATACCTTATATCAATAAACTAAACCTGAGAATGTTGGAAGTTCCTCCTAGGAGCTGTATATGTCAAACCTACGTGTTGCCATGTCCTGCCCGGAAATAGAGAAGTAGGGTTCATACCTGAGGCTTATCTTCATATTAGACTCTACAGAGATTGCCACAGCTTTTATCAAAAGCTTCTGACTAGTCATTTCTGACCATGTAGTAAGCATTGGATAAGATACAGGAGTGAGTTCCTTGCTAAGGTACAGTATTGACGGTGAAATTACCGAATGCCAAGCATGCATTCACGTTCACTTTTAGCAAATGCTTAGGGGAAGAAGATACAGGAAATATCAGGGTCCAGTTATGATGCCAGAGTGTGAAAATCACAAGGAGGACGTATGCCATTGAATGAACGTTGGCTGTACAGACTGTAACATCACCTTAATGCCTCCACCTTGGACAGTTGGATGTACTTGGTAACGATGAATTGTTGGTAAGGCTGGGAAACATGTTTTATCATAAAATATACCACACCCAAAACAAAGAATCAGAGCAGGGTTGGTAGGCAATATGTATCTTATATTGCCAAAGGAAGAACTTTGTCTTCAATGGGTTTCACTATATTTAAAACAAGGTGTAAACCAGAGAGTTGTGACACTATTGCAAGTGCTTGTTTTAGGCGCTTTGTAAATCCTACCTGCTTCCATTCTATATTTTCTGTGCACTAATCTTGATTTAGATCTTAACCTTCTTTTTAAACAAGTATACCACAAACACACTTCTGGCCCTTAAAAGTGAGCCTCAATATTTCAAAAACTATTAAAGACTAAATTGTGTATATTTATTTATATTGTAGATAAAATGGGCAAGTGAGTAAGTCTCTGAACAATTTCTTGTTTACTGCAAGTACCTCAAAACTAGCAAGGCATCCACTCAATCCCAACATAATATTATTTGGCATAAACCCCCCTCCCCTTAGCGTGGAAACACAAGCGCTATAAACTGATTATTGGTACATATAACTTTGAAAGAGAAATCATCTTCTTGTCAAGTAGAACTAAAGCTCCCAGTTTTCAGTTTTTTACTGATTTTTACAGATAAATACAGATAGAAAACAATATGTTTCCTGCCTGCATTTATTTTTAAAAGCTGAAAAATACTGGAAATTTTGCTTCATGTGAGTGACTCCCCATGCTGTCTTTCATGAATTCCAGGACAACAGCTGAGCAGATAGACAGTATGGGAACAAAAAACAGGCTGACATTTTCCTAAACACAGGCATGTGTTAACATATATTTGTAGTATAATGCTGGTATTTACCTGTGGGTGTAGTAGTTTGCTATATGTGGCTGCTTAATTTGCTAAAACTCCACAAACCTCAAATTAAGAGTGTATGTTCATCAGTTAAATAAATGTGAAAATGGAGTGCACTGTGCAATTCCCCCCAATGCGTATGTGTGTTTGGCCGGCTGTCTCGTGGCGGCCAAACACACATGCGCACTGTGCTCTCTCCAGCCTGGCACTGAGTTGCCGGGCTGGAGAGAAAAGGCACAGGCTCCTAGTCTGCCTGGGATCACCCTGGCTGGGCGCTCCGGGCAATCCTAATGCTACTTTGAGCAGCATCAGGATTGGTCGAAAGGGCAGGCTGGGAGCCTGTGCTGCCTGCTGAGGGGACGGAGGAGCAGCAAGGTGCAAAGGTAAGTTTTTTTATTTTTTATTTTTATTTTATTATTATTCCCCCCTGCCCCCCCACGTGCTGCCTTGCCCCTTTTAACCGCCACAAGCTGTGACTCGTAGTCAGCCAGTCAACAACCCTTCTATGACTAGTATTTGCCATAATAAAAAATAGCATGACAAACATGATTTAAAATATAAAAGATGCCTAAAAAACAGAGAAAAGAAAATTCACTAAAATGTAGTATTCTTAATCAATCTATTCTCCTTCAGAGCAAGGTTTTCCTCTCCCACTACATGGATTACAACACATACCATGTTTTCTTCTTATAGTCAGAACACACATGATGTAATTCATCACTGTATTACAAGTTGGCTTTGACCCTAAATATTGCAAATACAAAAATCCAGCTTTAAAATCCCGATTTTTAACTTCTTCAAAATGTGGGTAAAGAAACGTTTCCTATTCTGCCTATACATTGTGTGTGCAAAACAGCAACGCAAGTAAAGTGCTTTGACGAGAAGTATTATAACAGGGATATTTGAGAAGATTATTTTATCAAGTACCCCGAATAGAAACTGCAAACAAAAAAATACAGAATGCTTAATCTAAAACATGTGAGATAAAACCTGATCTGTGTATCCTGTATCCACTCTAAATATGATTCTATACCTATTATGGTCAATACATCAAGATAAGTAACTATTGTTTGTAGTTTTTGATCCCTTTCCATTCGCTCATTAGAATGATGCATATAGAACTAGAACTTAACATGATTTTTAAAAGAATTAACAATTACCTTCAGGTTGAAGAAATATTTGGTGTTAGACCTGACAGCCTTAGGGTGGTCACCCCTAACTTTTTGCCTGCCTCCCTCCACTTTTTGGACACTGTTTTTGCTGGCTTTTAGACTCTGCGCACTTTACCACTGCTAACCAGTGCTAAAGTACATATGCTCTCTCCCTTAAAACATGGTAACCTTGAATCATACCTGATTGGACTATTTACTTTACTTATAAGTCCCTAGTAATGTGCACTCTATGTGCCTAGGGCCTGTAGATTAAATGCTACTAGTGGGCCTGCAGCACTGGTTGTGCCAACCACTTAAGTAGCCCCTTTTCCTTGTCTCAGGCCTGCCACTGCAAGGCCTGTGTGTGCAGTTTCACTGTCACCTCGACTTGGCATTTAAAAGTACTTGCCAAGCCTGAACCTCCCCTTTCTCCACATATAAGTCACCTCTAATGTGTGCCCTAGGTAACCCCTAGAGCAGGGTGCTGTGTGGGTGAAAGGCAGGACATGTACCTGTGTAGTTTACATGTCCTGGTAGTGTAAAACTCCTAAATTCGTTTTTGCACTACTGTGAGGCCTGCTCCCTTCATAGGCTAACATTGGGGCTGCCCTCATACGTATTGAAGTGGTAGCTGCTGATCTGAAAGGAGTAGGAAGGTCATATTTAGTATGGCCAGAATGGTAATATAAAATCCTGCTGACTGGTGAAGTTGGATTTAATATTACTATTCTAGAAATGCCACTTTTAGAAAGTGAGCATTTCTTTGCACTTAAATCTTTCTGTGCCTTACAATCCACGTCTGGCTGGGCTTAGTTGACAGCTCCTTGTGCATTCACTCAGACACACCCCAAACACAGGGTACTCAGCCTCACTTGCATACATCTGCATTTTGAATGGGTCTTCCTGGGCTGGGAGGGTGGAGGGCCTGCTCTCACACAAAGGACTGCCACATCCCCTACTGGGACCCTGGCAGACAGGATTGGACTGAAAGGGGACCTGGTGCACTTCTTAGCCACTCTTTGAAGTCTCCCCCACTTCAAAGGCACATTTGGGTATAAAACAGGGCCTCTGCCCTACCTCATCAGACACTTGCTGGAGAAGAAACCTGAACCAGAACCTGCATCCTGCCAAGAAGAACTGCCTGGCTGCCTAAAGGACTCACCTGACTGCTTTCTACAAAGGACTGCTGCCTTGCTGTTGCCCTGCTGCCTTGCTGAACTCTTGTCTGGCTGTGACAGTGCTCTCCAAGGGCTTGGATAGAGCTTGCCTCCTGTTCCCTGAAGACTCAGGACCAAAAAGACTTCTCTTTTTCACTTGGATGCGGAGAAAAACGCAGCACACCGACGCTGATCGACGCGAAGCCTTCGGGACGACCGGAACTTCGACGCACGGCCTCGCAAGGACAACGTCGCCCGACCTCCAGAGGAGAAATCAACGCGACGCCTGCCGTGAGAGCGAAACTTCGACGTGCAGCCCCGCAGAAAGACGCGCAGCCGGAAAACAAGCAGGAGAATCCACGCACAGACCCGGGACATCTGGTAATCCCCGCGATCCACAGAAAGAAACTGTCCGCGTGCCGGAAAATGACGCACGACTTCCCCACGTGAAAAATAACGACGCCAGTCCGTGTGTGCTAGGGAGAAATCGACGCACACACCATTTTTCCACATATCTCTTCTACTGTGGCCCTCTGAGGAGATTTTCCACTCCAAACCAGGTACTTTGTGCTTGAAAGAGACTTTGTATGCTTTTTAAAGACTTAAGACACTTTATATCACTTTTCAGTGATATCTCTACAAATTCACATTGCAACTTTATTCGTTTTGACCTACAATTATCCTGATAAATATTATTATTTTTTTTTTTTTTTTTTTTTTTTTTTTATTTCGTCCTCATAATTATCACCCATGCTTTGGTAGAGGAAAAATGGTACCGGACGGGGGAAACGTAACCCTTGGGTCGTCCCGTTTGGTCTACGTTTTATTATTCTCCCAATCGTATGCCATCAACCAGGATATACTATTTTCTATGAAACCTAGTCATAACCAAAGCATCGCCCAGTATTGGGTAAGGGGAGTACTAATCATTGGACTTAAGTTGCACGAGGAGGAGACCAGACAGCAAAACAGTAATATTATTGGTAGACATTTTTCCAGTTCATCTAGAAGTTATCCCTTCTAGAAAGGGGACCTCGTTGTTCCATTATGCACATTCGATTTACAGATATTTGCCAATCCTTAGAACGGGGGGGAAAGGGGTCAACCCATTTACGACAAATTTCTCGTCTAGCCAAAAGTATTAATACAAACAACAGGTGCTCCTGATGTGCTGACAATTTTTGATAATTCATACCCTGTTCACTGACCCCAAACACCACCATAGAAAGATCCAATTTTACGTTCACATTAAATATTATCTTTAAAGTGTTTCCTATCTCCTCCCAATATTCCCACAACTTTGAACATTGCCAAAACATGTGTATATCGTTTGCCTTATCGTCACCACACCTCGGACAGTTTTTCTGAGTTTTCCCGATAGCTGTTAATCTGGCCGGCGTCCAGTAAACCCTATGAAGTGTGAACAAATGGTTTTTCTTCAACTCTGCCGGGCTGGTCGTGAACCACAATTCTGAGCAGGACCTATTCCATAAAGATTTCACATCTAGAGTTGGAAAGATCCCCCCCCACTTCGACAAGGGAAGGGATGTCCCATCCCTTGTTGCTTCCAACAGAGCATGGTACCACAGAGCAACTTCCTTATTAATGATTTTCTGGTTTAATTTCCCTTCCCATATATTCCTTCCTATTTCTCCTATTTGTTGCGATTTAACCCAACTAGCTATCTGAAGATACTTGAATTTGGAGACTGTGCCTCCAGTCCCTTCATAAAGTGTCGACCAGCTTAACAGTTCTGGTCCTTCCATTATCTGGCCCCATCTTACAATCCCACTCACTCTCAAAGGAATTGATAATTTATCAGTGAGGCATTCAGGAGTGCCAGGTGAATCCCAAATGGGGGAAGAGCTGCAAAAATAGGGTATCTCTAGCACCTTCCGAAAGTGCATCCAAATGTTGCATGCATGTCTGAGTGTCTTCAAGCGTACCTTCTTGAAGTACTTAGGATGGCCGAATTTATATAGAAAATGATCTGCTTTTTCCTCGAGGTGTGCCGTTAAGGCTTTCCACGCCGGATCATATTCTGACTTCTTATTCAATAGGTTTCTAATGTTTTTTAATTGAAATGCCAGATAATACTTGAAGAAATCTGGAGACGCAATGCCCCCCCACTCTTTTTTTTTACTCATCTTTTTCCACGAGATCCTTACTCCTTTAGAGGCCCATACAAACGAGGATAAATCCCCCTGTAGTTTTTTAAACCAGCAGTTCTTAAACTCTAGTGGAATAGTGTTGAATAAAAAGGTGAATTTTGGGAGAATACACATCTTCAAAATGTTGGATCTTCCAATTATGGAAAGAGGGAGAGCGGCCCACGTCTTTAGCAATTTTTTGGTTTCTCTGTATGTTATGTTAAAATTTAGTTTAGGTACCTCATTTAGATCATTTGTTAATCGTATACCCAAATATCTGATCTCTTGTTTGACTAAAGGAGAAGCATAAGTCAAATTCCAACACATTATTTCTGTCTTTTCTGTGTTTACGCTGTAACCAGAAAGTTTACCAAATTGCTCCATCAAAGTATTGAACGCTAGTAGGGTAGAACTAACATCCTTGGTGTATAGCATAAGATCATCCGCATATAATGCTACTTTTTTTTCCCAGTCCCCACTTTGAAATGGAGTAATTTCCTTACTTAACCTAAGAGAAATTGCCAGAGGCTCAATATATAAGTTAAAAAGCAAGGGAGACAATGGACATCCCTGTCGCGTACCCCGCCAAATCCTAAATTCTTGTGATAACTGGCCGTTGACCAGAATTCTCGCTGAGGGGCATCTATACAATTCCCTGACTGTCCTAACAAAAGGAAATCCCAAGCCTCCTTTTTCCAGCACTAACCTCAAAAAGGACCAATTGACCCGATCGAAGGCCTTTGCTGCGTCAAAAGTCAGGATCGCCAGAGGGGTCTTTTCTTGTTCCGCCAGATCTATTGCAGCAAATAACTCATGTGTTACATCCTGGAGATACCTCCCTTTCATAAAACCCTTTTGATCCGTATTAATCAGATTGCCTATGGCACTCCCTAATCTCCTGGCTAAAATCCCTGTATAAAGTTTGTAGTCGGCATTCAACAGGGAGATGGGTCTGTAAGATGCACAAGACATTGGGTCCTTACCTGGCTTTAAAACTAGACAAATTATAGCCTCTCTCCAGGATTTAGGCGTCTGAGCCCCCTCAACCAGCATAGAATTAAATAATTCTAATAAAAAAGGACTAATAACTTCCCCCAAGACCTTGTACAATTCATTAGGTAGATTGTCTGGACCAGCGGCCTTTCCTTTTTTTAACGCTTTTATGCCTTCAATAAGCTCAGCCTCATTTATTTTACAATTTAATAGGGTCTTTTCAGAATCTTCTAGAGCTGGAAGGTGTAGTTTTTCTAGAAAATCACTAATCGACTCGTCTGAATTAACCAGGCTTTCTGAGTATACGTCTTGGAAAAAAGATACAAATGCCCCCTCAATCTCTTCTTGCTCCACACAAATCGTATTGTCCGATTTGACTGCTGAAATATATCTTTTAGAGAGGTCTGACTTAACCTTCCATGCTAGTAGCTTACTGCAACCTTCTCCATATTCATGGTGAGCATATCGGCTAGCTTCCCATTTTAACTTACTGCGATTTTCCAAAAAAGCCTCTAGCTTAGTCCGAACATTAACCTCTTGACATATCAAGTCCTCTAATAAATTGACCTTCTCTTCTGCTCGTGCTTTATGGATTGCAGCTTGCAAGGTTTGTAGAGATAATTCCATATCTCCCAATTTCTCTTTTTCTTCACGATGTTTGTATATTGCCAGGCTCATAAGCCTCCCTCTAATATAAGCCTTAAAGGCGTCCCAAACACACCATAAACTTGCCGTACCTTGGTTCAAAAGAAAGAAATCTCTTGTGTCTTTTTTTAATGCTTCTACTATAGAGTCGTCTAATAGTATAGCGCGATTAATTATACATCTAATACCTTTATTTACGACCCTGATATCCAAGTGTAATTTTACAGCTGAATGATCTGAGAGGTGAGCTGGATTGTGGGCTACCTTTCTGACCTCTGGGCATAAACTTTTATGTATTAAAAAAAAATCTATTCTAGATCTATGCCCATATTTTTTATTGTAAAATGTATATCTGTCTCCTTCGCCTCCTCTGCAGTGCCATATGTCTACCAATCCTAAATCTTGCATGCTTGTTTCACCTGTGCCCTCATTTTAGGAGAGTTATCCGTACCTCGAGGGGTTGACTTATCGTGTACAGGGTCTAACAAAATGTTGAAGTCTCCGCCTAGTACCACTGGATATCTAGCTAGAAGTAAAATATTGAATAACTCTTGAAATGGTGTGGGATCATCTAGGTTAGGTCCATAATAGCCTGCCACCGTGACCCAATAACCTCATACGCACAGTTCTACCACTACCCATCTCCCTCTAGGGTCAACTTGCACCGATCCTATCCTAAGCTTTATGGATTTTTTGATGAGAACTGCCACGCCTTTTATCACACTAGTTTGGGAGGAGCATACGCTAAGAGAAACCCAATTCAACCGTTTAACCCAGGTCTCCCACTCTGTTTGTTGGAGATGAGTTTCTTGCAATATGATAATCTCCTCTTCCGCCAATCTTAAATATTCAAAAATCTTCCTCCTCCTGCTTACCACTCTTAAACCATTCACATTCCAAGAAAGAAATTTCAATCTTAAATTCCCATACTTAGACATATCTGTCAGGAGAAAAGGAAAACGTCATAAGCACAGCGCACCCCCCTCCTAGGTAAACAACATATGAGGACTTTCTTATTTTTATCCTTTCAACCCACCTAACCCACCTAACCCAACCCAAACCCCCACACCCAGTGCCTTCCACCCCCTCCACCAACACCAACCCCAACTCCCACCCAAACCCAACCCCCCTACCCTGGGGAACCCTCCCTGATTCTACTAGGATAACCATCCTGTTATCCTAAATTCGAACTCCCCATCGGACGAGATACTTCCACTAGATCTTATTGTGACACCTTAATCTGGTCTATAAATGCGCTAACCTCCCCCGGATCTCTCATGTTATACATTTTGTTCTTCCACATGATCCGGAGTGCTGCCGGAAACCTTAGCTGTACGGTAGCCCCAAGAGAACGAAGCTCACGCATAAAATTTCCCAATTCCCACTGTCTATCTAACGTTGCTTTATCCTGATAAATATTATATATTTTTCTAAACACTGTGTGGTGTATTTTTGTGGTGCTATATGGTGGTATTGTATGATCTATTGCACAAATACCTCACACATTGCCTTCTAAGTTAAGCCTGACTGTTCGTGCCAAGCTACCAGAGGGTGGGCATAGGATAATCTTGGATTGTGTGTGACTTACCCTGACTAGAGTGAGGTCTTTTGCTTGGTCAGAGGGTAACCTGACTGCCAACCAAAAACCCAATTTCTAACATTTGGGAGCCCCCAAGGTAGTGAAAGTCTGCTTTACACATTCTATCCATGGAATTGCAAGCATTAACAATGCACCTGGAAAAATGTGCTACTTGCTGCCCCCTGATTCCTACCCATAATAACAAGGAACCTATTTGATCTTATCTTTCAAATCCCTACCTCTGAGTTGCAAATATAAGATGGTGTGGCTTGAGGGACACATGATAGCCGTCGTAGCAACTGTCTTTCAGCCCTCTAACTGATTTTGGTGTTGCTGTACCCCTAAACTGCTGCCCTTAATAGAGAAAACAAGGTACATTTATCTCTATAAATCTCAGATATCTCTTTAACAGGTTTATGCCCTAACTTGGAGGCAAAATGCAAAGCACCTTCTATGCTGGCTTGTATTTGCTGTGTCCAAATCTTAAGTGGCTCCAACTTGAAAGAGAGTCAAACCGTATGCCAGGATTGGTATGAATTTTACTTTGGCTACTCATACTCCCCCAGTATAGTGAGACTTTCATTTCCACTTTTCATTATGAAAGACTTTGCTAGATTTCGTTTTAAGATCAAGGTCGTTCATAAAGACAGTGAGCAAACATACCAAACTTTCGAGACCATTAGCAATTCTAGAAAGAAGGACTGCATTTTCAGTGCATATGAATATAGGAACTAGCCTTTTTCAGATACTTCAGAAAGAGGAAGGGGGCCAAAACACATTCCTATTGAAACCCAGCTGTTGATGGTATTGAGGAAGAAAGTTCTCATTTAGGACTATATACTACTGTGACAGATGTATCACTATGCAAATGCCTGGGTAGATAAACTAGTGGGTTTTCCATCCCTACGCTATGCATTAGTTTCTATAGCGTAGGCTCAATTTACAGAGTCAAGAGCACAGGAGAGGTCCATAAGGGTCATATTTATGGCTCTTTTCCTGGTCTTGATATACTTCCCTATTATGAGATAAAGATTAAGACATTGTTCTATGGTTTCCATACCAGGATGGCTTTCCATATAACATTCTCACTAGAACAATTACAAAACACACAAACGCAAAAAAACATAAAACAATTAGTCCATATGAAAGAGGGCCTCCTCTTAGATCCCAATAGTATGGTGCTACAACCTAAGAGTGATTATTTACAACTTTAAATAGGAAGGCATTGAACAAACTCACTCTGGCACCAATAAAGAACAGATTCTCTTCACAGTCACAATAGCCTAATGGGGGGGAGGGGACTAAACTGGGCCAAACAACAGGAGTAGATCATTATTTTACCAGAATAAAGTGTGGTATTATCCCATGATTTGTATTTTTCCATCTATTAAATGAGGCATATCTCTCAAAAATAAAGTTATTGCAGGCTGCCCCACATTTGAGGCGTAGAGTTGACACAAGCTTTTGATTATAGTAGCCAGGTGTGTGTTTTTTGGCTGTTAATATCGTAAAACATTATCACTCAGAATTAAAAGAATTGACAGAAGCACGAGGTTGCATGATTACTATATTTGACCTATTTTCTGCATTGTCTATTGAGAGCCTTGTCCATCAATCAACTCTTCTGCCTTCCAGCAATTAATGACCACAAAATAGATTGCTTTGATAGCTTCAGCTTGTAGCACTCTGAAACGCATCTGATAAACTTGTAATAATTCTCCTATACTCTTGTGTATAGATGTAGCTTCATGCCCATAGACATTCTTTCTACTTAACACTGAGATGGATTAAATTGGTCATGCCCTCAAAACACCAAAGCACTGCCATAAAAGTTAAACATCGAGTACCCCTCAGAAAGAACACTCAGCTGAGTTTTGGGTAATGCACGTAGGTCTTGAGCACTTGGAAGGTTACAGACATTCAAAACATTTCTTTTGATTCACAAACACCTGAGAATGATTCTTAATAGTTTTGTGCAACAAAGAACACCTTACATGTTCACAATTCATCAATTGCATACACAACTCTGAGATTCTGGTTTATAGGTTTGGGATCTGTAGATGGCACTTATGAATAGGGACAATCCACCAGGTGTGTGTAATTTTCCATTTTTCGAAAGAAAGGTAGACGTGGAACCAGAGATTTCCCAGGATTGTGTAAGGTGAGTGCAAATTGTAAATGTTGGGTGCATCCATGAACTCAGAACGTTGTGGGTATTCAGTAGCATATTCAATGCATTTCACACAGTAAGGGCCAGATGTAGCAAGGAGTTTTGCCCATTCTGTGTCTATGGTAAAATGTGTTCGTACATATGGCCCTAAGTGCGATCATAAATTAACATCTAAAAAAGTGATGCTGTTAAAATGGCAATTGGCATGGAGCACCACCATTATTTCTGCAGCTGCATAGAAAGGCGTTTCTCCACATGGACAAATGGTTTCTATGTGGAGGGAAAATGTGCATTTTGAGGTTTGTGCATACTACAGTACTGTACATTTGCCACTCTGCAGACAATCTGCATTCAGGGTAATAACTGAGTTGTATATTATTTCTTAGGATACCATTAGTGAGAAACCATTTCACTTAAACTGCTTAATGGACATTTGCAGGTGGAACGGCATTTACTATTTCATAGAAACCAATTAATAGAATCACATTTTTTTATTTGTTTTCGTACGCTTATTTTTAAGGTATAAATGCAATGGCTGCAGGTTTTACTTTCAGAAACATTTTTGTCTCAGCTATTTATTTCAATGCTTTGCTTCAGAGGACATTATTTCAGATTCATATATTTTACATTGTCAAACAATTGCTTCAGATGCTTTTAATTTGAAGATCCCTCTCTACCCCTACAAAATGTCCATCTCTGCACCCTAAACACCACTCATCATGCCTAAACTCCACCCATTCCTGACCCCTTTACCCCTCCTGTCCTTGAACCCTAGAAATCCACTTAAACTCCACCCATCCCTGAATTTTAAAACCCCTCACCACCACTTTGCTTTATCCACTGGTGCAAATTCTAGAAAAACTTTTCAATGCCAAAACCCCACCACTCCTCAACTCCACTCATTCCTTAACCCTAAAAAACATTCAACACCCCTTAAACCATCAATCCCTGACCCTTAAAATTCTTCCTCAGTACTTCTTTATCCCACCCACCCCAACTCCTCTTAATCCTCCCTCCCGCCCCACTCTACTTCCAGTGCTTGTTCCCCTTATATGCAACACTCTCCTTTTTCCCTCCTACCTTTCCCTCCATCCCGTGTGAGCTCCCTTTTGCATCTGTTAGCCACCCTTTTTCATTACTCCGGCCAATCTTTTCCTCTCCGCAACTGCTTTCACGCATCCTTCCCTCTCAATAGCTGCTTCTCATAAATTCTGCAGGGATCAGATTCCTTTTTTCATTTTATATAAACTAAAAGTAGGCTATGCTCAAGGCCCTCCCACCTTCCACGTTTCTATCCAAAAAATGGCCAGGTGGTGGGTGAGTCTTCATTATAGTCCTTTATTTCTTTCTATATCACAGAAAATACAGACGGATTATAAATTAGGGCTTCCTTGCCAACCTATCTAAACTTGATATAGAAACAATAGCCCACCTGTATCTAGGAAAAGATCTTTCAATATACCCTGTCTTTGGTTTATTTGTTTGGCTTTAATATCCTTATGATGCATGTTTTGGTACCCAGACTTATTGGTGTTCCCAGTTCTATAGTTCTAGGTACAGTTATCTGTCTGGTCCTAGTACTTTTTCTTCTTCCAGTTAAATCAAATGGCTTTCTTTTACAATTGCACTTTAAATGTAATTTTTCCCCAGGCTCTTTGTTTTGAAAAATGTATTGGCTAAACCTTGAAGACAAATATATAGTCAAAGTACATAGATGTGAAGTTAAGAACAGTGAATCAACACTCACCTACATAAATATATGTTTCCATTCCCGGTTTTGTGAAAGTCGATATTGTGGATACAATATTTTGGCAGGACCATATTAAAAATGGGATACAGTGGTATTACAGCTTCTGTCAACTATCTGTCTGACTACCTGCGTCCTCCAAATGGAGTACTATGTAGAACCTAATCTCTTCTGTCGTCAATCTATGTACCACTGCCTTACTGAGACTGTAGAGTCGTAGAAAAACAGGACTAAGATGGAGCAGTTCATTGGTGCGTAGTAAGAAGATGCATTGTGGGAAACAAGCCACTCTTCAAACTAATCACAGACGAAGGAAAACAAATGCTTTAATGTATACATTTTGGGCATCGAGCTGCACATCAAGGCTCTTGTACAGCATGAATCACGCTCGGCATAGACTAATGCACAACTGAACGACAATCCACACCACTTGTTAACAGCATTTTGCATCATATTTGTTACTCCTAATTGCCCGCCAGATTGTTTCTGCATAATTTATCAAACTGGCAAAAATCTCTGCTTCTGTCAGTGTAGCGAGTCCTGCGGCGCAGGGCCAGAACACATTTCCACAAAGCACTCAGGACATCTGTGAGGCTATTTTTTTATTTAGTACTGTATTTGTGAAGCACACTTTAGAGACCGACATTTGATATCAGCAGCAGAAATATAAAGCTTTAAAGACGACAATGTTCATTTTGGCTGTTGATTTACAGGATAGCTATATTCCTTTAAGGCATTCTTTATGGCTCCTGTTTTTCGCTGTGAGTCATCCAGCAGGCTGCCTCAGCAACAGGGAACCTATTACATATTCTCCACTGATTTCCTCTTGACACAGTGGAATGAAATATTCAAATTAATTCATTGTTTTTTTATGTTCACATACAGACATTCGGAGGATAATTACACTGTTGTGTGTTTTTGTAGCATTCTGGATGCCGATTAGCAGACACTTGGTCAGTACTTTACATTGGAATTTTTTCCACTGTGGAAAACACCTGACAGTGGCTGTGTTAACTGTTTGCATGGCATCAGCTAACAAAAATATATATGGAATTGTTGAATGCTGGGGATGCTAAAAACTTGTTTTGATTCGACCTCATTGGTCTTTCTTCCAAAATGCTTTCCTTCCGGCAATCTCTGTATCTCTCTCTTTCAGGTTCTTATTTGTCTCTATTTTTTTTGCTTTCCATCCTTCTCTATTCCTTTCTCCCCTTGCTGACTTTGCCTCTCTTGCTCTAGGTGCCTGATGATGAAAACCAAGTCCTCAAAATGCGTGCCTGTGTCCATCACTTGCAACCACTTGCACATATTAACCACTCTGGCTATTAGACCATGGTCCATTGTTAACTGCTCAATCTACTTATAAGATGTCTCCTCCATGATAGGCACAAATTAGTCAAATTGCATTTAAGCTAGGGGAAGATCAAGACAACCCATGGAAATAACCCGTAAGGCTCCCTCTACAACCACCAATAGGCTGCAAATTAAAATAATGGAAACAAGGGGCATGACAATGGAGTGCATGAGATAGCTGAAACTCCCATTCACTTCAAGAATCTCATGAAAATTAAGGTGCCCTCACTGGCCATTGACTAGGGCCTTGTCCACGAAAAGGTAACAACTGGATGGCTTTATAAAAAACAAGTAAACTGCGGTTAATTGAGGAGTGAAGGCAGGAACATATGCTTTGTATGCCTCCCAATCTATGGTTATGAATTATTTGAAACTGGTTTTGGATATTAAAAAGGAGGAAGTTTATTTAATCTCCTTGTTTGTATGGAGATGCAGGCCATGTTTATCAATGATGTCTCCTTTGGAGATCTAAAGTTGCCCGCTTGAGCATTAGGAGCTAATATTTTGGGCATCATCGACTGTTTAGGAAGAGCTTGACGGCAGAAGGAGTTCATTAAGCCCACATCTTCAGAATACCATTCTGAGGCCACTTTCTGCTTTATCCTCAAATGGAAGAGTTCATAGTGAATGCGTTTAAGGACCGAAAACTTCTATCAATATCTGAGAAAATGAGAGGGACACTGAAAGAGCAGGGTCACATTTCGGTGCTCTTACTCTGTGCCACTTGTTTGTTTGGATGACCTAATAGTTTTACCTGATAAAATGTGTCTTCCAGTACGATACGGGCAATGCATTGTAGGCACAACAGTTTGTGGACTGGACACCCTGTTTTTTTACCCTCTCTGCAAACTTTCTTCTTTTTATAAAGCAAACTCCCAAACCACGGACTTGCTTTAAAAACAAAACAAAAAGCAATGGCCCTGATAAGCATGGAGTTATCTCACTACGTGACAATGTCTCTGTTTGATTTCCATGCCTGGGATTGCCATCCATCGTGTGGTCTTCCTGAGAAAGTAAATCCATTCATGGGACAGGGTGACTGCCAATATTTGGCAGCCCAATTGTGGACAGGCTGCCAGGTCAAGGGTTTATGACGGTGGAGCCTGCTAAACCTCCACCACAGAAATCCTGCAGTTTCCCAGCACTAAATGGAGTGGGGGGAAAAGACTAAATGGAGTGTAGACCATCTGCTGTTTTTTGGCGGGAGATGGCCTGCATCAGCCAATCTCAAAATTTCATCCAATGTCAACTTCCACAACAAGTATTTATTCACATTACTTGTTTACTTTCATTTACCTCTAGCCTTTGTACCCTTTCTGAAAACTGTGTAATGCATTCCATATGAGCATTGCACATTAAATATGTGTGTCCCTCAAGCAGCGAGAAAAACGAATTTGTTTGAACACTAATTATCAAAAGTGGATGCTTCAGGACAAACCCTCAAACTGTGACTGCAGAAAAAAACCTGAAAACCACCAAATAATGGTGTGCACGACACAATGCACACCGTAACCCATGTCCCCGTGTTTCCTACATCCCTTGGCTGATATACATACTAAGAGAGGCTGACTATAGAGAAACGTGCTAGGGTCCTGAGTTATGGTGTGTATTGTGAAAAAAACAGAGGTTAAAGTAACATAATTAGGTGAAAATATCAGTGACAATATAAAGTTTTAAACTAAAAAAACTGAGAAATTCACCAGTTATAGTTATCTCAAGTAATTATAACTGGTGCTAAAGTAACTATAATTCGATCCCTCGCCATGCACTGCTAATTGCCTCACATATTATGTCACTCATGACATGTTATATGATATCACTGATAAAAACCATAGAAATTCGGCAGTTATAATTATTATACTTATAGTTATGCTTTTGTTAAGAAACAATACCTTGTAGCCTAATGTTACTTAACGACACAGGTTATAGTTTCTTCAGATAAGTATAACTATAAGAATAGCTGCTGAAATGTCTCTGTTTTTGTATAGGTAAAACGTCATTCTAACTATAAGGTCCCTGTAACCTTTGTTTTTTCAGTGAATTTGTAAGTTTTATCTTACCATTAAGTAATATCTAAATACAGCACGTTAGTATGACCACCGCTGTGCACGACCAAAGGGCGTGCATGATGAGGGTTGGCCGCAGGTCCCTGCAGCCAACCCCCCGCATGCATCCAACCCCACGTCGTGCACAGCCATGGCCCATGCGCAGCAGATTTTAGTGTGCTAGTGGTTGTTTTTGAAAAATAAAATCCATTCACAGATCCTTCGTGAGTTCACACTCGGGGGCCACAGATCAGCTCAAAAAATATTTTTGCCCCTGGGGGGTACCTCAGGGACCCCTCCATCTCTCCTATGGGGTTAGGATACCTGTATCCTCACCCCTTATGTTAGTATTTTATTATTTTTTTCCTCCTGCCGGTCCGATGCGAGAAAGGAGATGGCAGCCACAACTTTCATCTCAGATTGCGGCCAGCTAATCAGGGCCTTACTTTTTCCCTGGATCTGCAGATCCTCCTCAAGTGGTTCTGCAAAGGGTCTGCGTCCTCAGACATACACATTTCTTTTTCCTTTAATAACTCTGAAAACTTTTTGGTGTTATTCTGTTCAACGTTTCAGACTGTAAAGGTATCTAAAATCCACATGGGAAATTGCATGGTAAAAACGCATTTTGGTAACCCCCATTTTCTCAGGCCCCACTTGACGGATCACACAAAATCTTTCCGGAGAGCACCTGAAGGGACCAGGAAACTAGTTATGAAATAATTTTGCTAAAAATACAGACAGTTGAGGTAAGCAATTTTAAAGTGTCGCTAGTGTTGTAGGGTGCTTTAACAGGAGCCCTTCTCCCCCTAAATTTGGGAACTACCCAGAGTTCTCTGCTTCTTTTTTGCATAATTTATGCAGCACTCTAAGCCTGAAAGGGTATTTTTTTGGGACGTTATAGTTAGGTTCTGAATTTAGTCGTATACAACCACAACAAAATCAGCAGTTACAGTTAGAGTTCTTTAAAGTAACTATAACTTGTGCCCTTGCTATGCACAGTTTTCTTATCAATCATTTTATTGCAAGTGTTGCAGTGATAGTATTTAAGATGCTATACAAGATCTCATCAATGATAAAATATGTGGAGTAATTAGCTGTGCATGGCGATGGTGAGTTATAGTTACCTTAGGGCGAGTTATAGTTACTTGAAAGAACTCTAACTATAACTGCTGAATTTCTATGTTTTGTATGAGTAAATTGAGAACCTAACTATAACATCCCTGTAATATTTGCTTTTTTCAGTGAATTTATACGTTTTTTTAACGTAAAGTCATTTTAATTACTATGAGTTATTGAAAGCCCTGACGCTCACGGCCTTTGGTTTGTCTCTGTCAGTGGATCTGTGAGTGGGTGCGTGAGTGTCTGAGTGGGTCTGAAAGTGGGTGTGAGTCTATGAGTGTGTCTGAGTGGGTTCATGAGTGTCTAAGTGGGAGAGTGAGTAGGCGCATGAGTCTCTGAGTGCATGTATGAGTGAATTAATTAGTGTATGAGTGAGTCTGTGTTTTTTCTTTCAAATTCTTCCATAATCGCAAATATTTTGCAAATAAATCACAAAATTTGCTAACATTTGCAAATATCATGCATGACGACGCAAAATTATTTTAAACCCATACTTTGACCCTAAAACACACCTATATCACACCCCTGGGGTCAGGGTACCTTCACCCTAAGCCCTAATGCCACATTCAATTAGGATTTTCACGCCCCGGGGACCGTGTACCGTGAAATAAAATGGTGGCCACAACTTTCTAGTCAGGTTGCAGTCAGCCATTTACAACGCTTAGTTTTGCATTTGTCAAAATTCACAACATTTCATGAAACATTAGCAAAATAATCGTAAATGTGCCACAGCCAGAAATAGCTAAGATTATTTTCCCTTTAATATCTCCAAAACTATTGTACGGACTACACCAAATAAGCAAAAGCACTATCTGTGTACAGAACTCTAGCTTTGTGGCAAATTTGTTGTAATTCCGTCCAGCGGTTCGGGCTGTAGTCATGTCTAGAGGTCCTATGGGAATTGACATGGGAATCACAACTTTTTTGACCTCCTCCCTTTTTCTCGGCCCCCGCTTGATGGATCACCCCGACATTTTCTATGTGCAACAAGAATCACTGGGACACTTCCTCAGAAAAGTTTGTGAAGATTCGTCAAACAGCGCCAAAGATATAGGCAAGTTAAAAAATGCTTTTTCTATGGAAACATGATCCTAACTATAACTTTAGCAACACAAAAGGATGATGGACGGAGTGTTTAACAATGCAAAAACTCACCCCCAGTCACAGATCTGGGTTTAATCCATTGTTCTTTTGCTCACCATGCCACCCCAGTTTGGACCCAGCCATATGCAAATCAGCCTTGACCCTATTTCTCAAGGGAACTGTCCAGCCTGAACTGCCAAGCCAGGTCCTCCCTGGAATGGAAACAAGAATCCTGGGACCGGTTTCAGGGTATCACCCTTCATCAGCCAGGCTAGCTTGAAACCAGTGGCACAGTGAGCAAGGGACCCAAGTCTGGGCATACCCTTCCCACTTAGGGCAACTTTAGCAACACAAAAAGATGATGGATGGAGTGTTGAAGAATGCAAACACTCACCCCCGGTTACAGATCTTGGTTTAATCCATCGTTCTTTTGCTCACCATGCCACCCCAATTTGGACCCAGCCATATGCAAACCAGTCTTGACCCTGTTCATCATGGGAACAGTCCAGCCCGACCTGACAAGCCAGGGCCTCCCTGGACTGGAAACAAGCATCCTGGGACCAGTTTCAGGGTATCACCCTTCATCAGCCAGGCTAGCTTGAAACCAGTGGCACAGTGAGCAAGGGGCCCACGTCTGAGCATACCCTTCCCACTTAGGGCAACTTTAGCAGCACAAAAGGATGATGGATGGAGTGTTGAACAATGCAAACACTCACCACCAGTCACAGATCTGGGTTTAATCCATTGTTCTTTTGCTCACCATGCCACCCCAGTTTGGACCCAGCCATATGTAAATCAGTCTTGACCATGCTCCTCATGGGAACAGTCCAGCCCGACCTGCCAAGCCAGGTCCTCCCTGGACCGGAAACAAGCATCCTGGGACCGGTTTCAGGGTATCACCCTTCATCAGCCAGGCTAGCTTGAAACCAGTGGCACAGTGAGCAAGGGACCCACGTCTGGGCATACCCTTCTCACTTAGGGCAACTTTAGCAACACAAACGTGTGATGGACGGAGTGTTGAACAATGCAAACACTCACGCCCAGTCACAGATCTGGGTTTAATCCATCGTTCTTTTGCTCACCATGCATATGGCTGGGTCCAAACTGGGGTGACGTGGCAAGCAAAATAACGATGTGTTAAACCCAGATCTGTGACTGAGGGTGAGTGTTTGAAAAGTTTCAACACTCCGTCCATCACTTTATTTTGTTTTGTGATGTTGGCTAACTATAACTACCTAGTGGTCGACCACCACTATATATATATATATATATATATATATATATATATATATATATACACACTCATATTCTATGCCCATTTATTTTGGCACAGTCACTGCCTGCGTACGGTCACATACATGACTAACAATGCATTTCAAAGGAACAGCCCCCCACTCACCATACATTTCAAACACTTGTTCACATGTGGCACAGAGACACTAGTCAATGTGTTAAATTACATTTTTTAATCATATTCATAGCACAGTCAAATCTACGCATATATCACAATTACAAACTAACAGTTACAAAACAAGCATTTGCAATGCAATAGGTCGCACATTTGCTTGAGTTAGAGCTATTGGCATTGCAACTTCATAGCTTGTCTTTTTTTGCCACATAAATTGGTCAACCCTGCCTCATAATTTAGTCTTTTCCTGCCATATAATTCCAGTTGCCCTGCATATAACTAAAGCACTTCCATTTACCTTCATCCTCTATCTGCAACAAAAAATGAAAATGTTGGCATTTAGCATCCTTATTTAAATCTGCCATGCTAATTCCAATAGAATACCATTTTCACTGCCCTGCCATCAGGGTTGCTGGCTGGCTAACACAATTCCCCCCAAAAGACAAAAGACAGCCACAGAGGAGAAATAAACTAGAAGGGTCACCCAAACATATCAAGAGTGTTCAAACAGTCAGAGTGCAATAAGGATGTTAAGTTGGTCTAAATTGTAATTGTAATAAGAAGAGATTATTTAAACATATACAATTATCATATAAACCTTTATCAGAAATGAACTTTTGGCATTAGACTGTAATGCTCAAAACAGCCCCTACATGGCACCATAGCAAAAATGTCATTTGTGAGAAACACAATCATGTAACCATATTGTTTGCCCCTAGATGACATAACCCCATGAAAAAATACAGGAGAAAGTAATGCAGTGTAACTATAAACGTAGCCCCTGGGAGGCAGATTTAGGGCTAGCAGGCCTCTTGAAATTATATTACAAACAAGGCCTCAAAAGAAAAACTTTCCCCAGCCTCAAAACAAAAGTTGTGGCCATGAGACAGCTTAAAAGACACTGAATGGTGGGAGAGGTTATTATTTTGGGCCCCCCACTAACCTAGTGTGGGGACCCAGAGATGATGTAAACAGAAAAAGCATTTTGATGGTGTGCCCATTGTCCTAGGACCACCACCAGATGAGTTAGGAGCAAAAATGTTTTGTAAAAGCAATGCCCTGCAAAGCAGTATGGGGTGAGTTTTTGTGTTTCAAATATAATAGTATGTTATATTCCATAAAACTCCATTAGCAGCCAGGAGAGTAGATGAATGGAACAGCCTCCCAACAGAAAGGATTGGGAAAAAGTTGCATCTGAAAGGCCCACAGACCGCGAAGAGCAATACCTACCTAATGGTGATGCTTCGAGATTACTGGCCTGGTTCACAAACATTCTGCTGCAAGTGTGACCTAAGCACTGCTGCCTTATACTCGGATTCCAGAAGAAAGCTGGGAATACTCCTAGTTTACTCCTAGAGTACCTGGGTTAATCAGGAGTACAACCAGAGTAAGTCAGGGAAATCAGGTTTTACGTGTATACTCTAGGCATAGAGGATATTCAGGGGAATGGTTGCATTTGATGAGCGTAGTGACGTAACCAGAACCATCCGTCACAAAACCTCCTAAGTTGTGTCGTTTGCAGAGATGGAGGTGAGAAATAATAGATCTGCACCACCTGAGAACATAATATGAACTGAGAGGCAACTATGATCGGGCGTGTCAGCAACCTCATCGCGAGGGCTCGTGTACAGGTGCACAGAAAGCCTAGAGCAGAATTTTAACAAGCACTCCTTGTGACAAGTGCTTGTAATGTGTATCGCTAACATTTAAAAAAAACTTTCTACAGCATATTAGTACCCACGGAAATGTTTCTATGCCCACGTGCAACCCAAACATTCTGAACAGAATAGCATCATATAAAACGTATTTTTTTTAAAAAGTCTAACATTTGCCTTTCAGCAATATCAGGCCTCACGTCGACATATCACACAATTGTTTTGGATGTTCATTGTAGAGTGGCAGATGTGAAACTACGCTGCATGCAGACCTGTAAATATTTAAGCTGCTTTGCATACACTTATCTCCTCCCAACCCTACTGTTCTCGCTTTTATAAAGAATACTTGGGACTTGGCTTTATTAACATTTGCTCTGCTTAGTGATTATACTTCATGTAGGAGCAAGACAAACGGGTGTGGAAAGACAATACAGATACGTGGAAGATGTGCCGAAAGAGACTAAGAGACATAAAAAAAGAACAAGTTCACGCTCTGAGCGCTTGGAGCGCCATGGCAGCTATAGAGACGGAGCGCAGACAAAAGAAAAAAGAAAATCCCCGCCACAGGGAAATGAAAAGAAATAAAATAAAAGTTTGTGGTGTGAGCTCCATGGCAGCCAAGGTGAGGAAACAAAAAAAGCAAGTAGTTCGCCTACGCTGAAGTATATTGGTAATCGTGCAATTATCCCTGTAAAAGGGTCTGGGTCCAAGGCAGTAACCAAACCGCCCCAAGGAGAGACAAACGTAAAGCATTTACCAATGACACCAAGCGATTTTTGAAAGGAAAGCCCACCAGAAAATGAAATTGATAAGCACAAGGTAGGAGTGGTTAAAAGCCGACAATACTTACAACAGGTCAAAGCGCTTGTACGCTCAACCTACAAAGCTGAAATGGATTCAAGTTAACTCATAGTGTCCAAAAGTTACTGTCAAGTGTGTTACCGACCTGAGAATGTCATAAACATAGCTCGTGCAATCCCACTAAGTGTTGGAAACATTCAAGAAGTCCCTAAGCATATTGACACATGTCTTTAAAAAAAAAAAGAATATGAAATAATAGTATCACACTCCTATAGATGATATTATGTGCTGACGCATTTCATCCATGCCGGCTTTTATCAAGTTGCAGAGTAAAAACCTTTACTCGCCCATTTATTAGGTCCCTTCACGAAAAACAGATTAGACAACATACTTCTGAATACTACAGTATACAATCCTGCCACCTTAGAGAGGTGTAGTTCCTATAGTGCCCCAGTGGATATAAAGTAGATCAAGTAGACACCAATATAAGCATCCAACTTTACCACCCATGTGTCTGCAAAACAATAGCCCCAGTAAAGATTTTAACTTTATACGTATATTGAGGTACACTGTGATTATGGGTGTAGCCTGACCCATAAAACTATCCACAAACAGCCTGCTGGTACTTCCAGTATTAGGGACTGGTGCACTGGGATCACTTCAGAGATAGTTTATTAACTCCACAAGCAATTGCCAGAGAGGAATCATTAACTGCAAAGAACCTTGTTCATGTTTGTTGCCATTCTGCAGGCATACCATATAAAAACAACAGATCAAAGGACTAGTTTACACTCATAAAAATACTTATGACATTAGTCTTCCATGTTCAGCAATGAAAATCTAACTATATTAGGATCATTGTAACAAGATGTAATACAACACAATTCCTATAAGTTGCAGAATATTCATTTCATAAATATGTATAACGCCTCAGTGAGTTTCTACCCATTGTAGAAAAAGGCAGAAAGAGCATGCTTTTCCCAGAATGCTGTTTGATGAATAGATTTTTAATATACAATTTCTTTATTGACATTTTAAGTAAACAATTAACAACAATAACCACAAGGCATCCACATTTTACTGTCATTGACACTAACAAGCAAATAATAATATCCAGCATAATTACCCCGCCATCAGTGTGATACCTTATTTGTATCGGCCCAGTCCAAGCACTCGGCCTCCCGTCCCTCTCATCTCCTCCCCCAGTAATATCAGCTGTATTGTCTACATATCGTACCTCAGCCGCCACCCCCTTCACTAGAGGAAGGTGCAGATTCTGCCTCCATGGTCCCTCTCAATGTTTTATCCACCAAGACCCCTCTCAGCTGCAAGTCTCTTGTACCTTTTCATTCTTTCTAGTCAGCTTCATTTGCTTTTCCTCCGCCAGCGCCCATTTCAGGATATAACTGTGCCACCTGTGAATTTGGGGAGGGTGGGTGCCCATCCAGTTCATCACAAAGTATCTTTTAACCGGTTCCTGCACTAATCTGAGGCCATTTTGCCTTCAGCTCTAATGAGAACTTCCAATATGCCCTGTGCAAGCCCATGCTCCAACGGGGCACCCATGTCCATTGTAAAAGTAGCAAAGACTGTTGACTAGCAGTGGGTGTGGCAGTCCCAGGCTAGGTGTAGCAAGGTGGCCCGGGGTCTTTGACATTTAGGGCAGGTGAGTGCTCTATTTGGATAAATGTTGCTCAAGGTTAGTGAAGTCAGGTGTGTTCTTTGAAGGACATTGAATTATCTCAATTTAAATGGCACATTGCTATAAACTTCCCTCACCTGCACGCACGCCGCATCCCAGAGCCAGAGAATTGGTCTCCAATACGTCGTCCCCTTGATCACTTACTCCTAAGTGGTCTAGTAGGGACATTCCATCTCAACACCCTGTACATACGTGTAATACCATGCCGAGATGTGCCCAATTGCAGGATGGTAGCCAGAGAGTGTTGCGGGCAGGAGTATAAGGGAATCCCATCCAGATTTTCCTTGCCGCCTTTGCTAGTTTGGCATAGTGAAGAAACTGCTGTGGTCCCTCCTCGAATGTTTCCTGAGTTTCTTGGAATGTAATTAACGTATCTCCCGGGTACAAATCCCCCAGAGTGTTGCAGCCAGGTGATGGTGATGACGCAGAAAAAGAGGGTCCAACCTATATTCGCATAAGATGTAGTGTGATTTTAGTAAAGAAAACAATGTACGAGGGAAATTGTGCCCTCGGGGTAGTTCGCCGTCGTTATAAACGAGCTTTATTAATCATGAAGAATTGAAAATTGTAGTAATCCGTCATAATTGCGAATGTATGCCATGATTTCTTATTTGAAACTGTTTTGCTTAGCTTAAATTTAGTAGAGGCTTTGGCCTAGTTGACTGGTCTCAAATTCTAACTGCGCGGCTTTTCCTTGAACTAATGGAACATATATTCTTGCTTGAAGTTGTATTTTTCCAGCAGAGATGACTAATACACTTATCTACAAGGTTTCGTACTAGGCCGGTTTCATCCCCTTTGATACAAGGTCAGTCTCTGCAGGTGCGGACAATGAAGGTACAGATACCAAAAATAATTGGCAAACCATGTTGCAACTTGTGTTCCAAGGCTCCAAGGACAATGTATGCATAAATGAGCGCTAGTAAAAAGACAATTTTCATTGGACAATTAGAAGCCAACCTATGAACCCTCCAATGGAAGACCCTGCAGAATTTGGAATGTTTCTTACTTAAACCCACTGGACAAAGAGAAGTCAGCCATTTTCCTTGATGCCAATTTGAAGCCAGATGCCAGACTCCATTTTGGACGACACCCTGATGCCCTTTTCTCTATTCGAGAGAAAGAGACTTTAAGAATTCTCACTCTAGAGACTTTAACTTTGATTGGTCCCGTCTTGCCCATGCAGTAACTTTGCCCCATTCTCCTTGCCGCTGCAAGGAAGCTTGCCCTTAACTTTGTCCCTTTTAAATCTGCCCCATGCTGATCGAACCGGTACCTGAAGGACGAAGACTTTTCTTGAATGCTGATTGTACTTGGTAAATATGAAAGGATAATTGTATTATACATTGTGTTTTTCCTTTTAGGTACCAACTGCTATTTTGATAGGGCCTAAGCTAGAAGTTTTCCAAATTTGTGTTGACTAAATTCGTTTTGCATGAAGCCCCACATGCCAATGCTAATTAGAGGTTAGTCGAGGTATTCATTTGATGCACCATGCTAATTTGAAATCTTGTTATGCTGACCAATGTATGAAATTAGTCAAATACAGTTAGTCATATTAGTGATTTGTATTGACATAACTGAATGTATCATTATTCAGATTTTGCATAGATTGCGTTTCTTCCGCCGCTATGGACAGCTAGTAATGTTCATATACATATATCATTTGGTTTTGAGACTCATATACATTGTGCTAGCTTTGTTAATATAGGGAAATAAATTCACTAACTTTTAATAAACTGGTGTGGTTATTCATGACTGAAAGGTCATGGTGTGCCAAAATATCAACTATTATTGATTTCTGATGTGATATATTGATCTATTAATTGAGTATTGATTACAGATTACAATAGTTATTGATTATTGATCTAAGTGACCCGACTATTCTAGGATGAGGAGAGCCCGACTCGGCTAAAAGATTCACCGACCTCCAACGTGTCCAGGTACAGGTAATTTATAAGGGCTGGACGCGTTATCAGTAGATGGTAGCAGAGATTGATGGTTTAGCCCTTTGGGACCCCATCCGAACAATAGACGGAGTCAAGTTAGAATTTTCTTTGATAAAACAAGTTGGAGGGATGATGATGCCCTAAGTCCCCCAATGACTTTCTCGGGATCTCGGAGCTTGCGAATGAAGGACATGGAGGTGTGAGAATGGGTTCGGCGTTTCTAGTGACGGTATGAGAGAAGTTAGGGTTTTACGCTTGCACAGCTTATTGCCGCAGATTAATTGAGAAGTTTGTGAGGATCTTAGGGGGTTAAAAGATATTAGAGGAGTGTTACTCCAAAAGTGTGAGAGTAGGGAAGTCCTCAAACTTCACATGTGTGTAGCGCTTTGTGCAGAAAAAATTTGTCCACGTGGTTGTTGATGTTGAGACGTGCCCTGCGAGGTCAAGAGACTCCGGAGTATGTTGAAAAGTGTATGTGACACTTGTTTGATGTTGTAATCTGGTCGGTTTAATAGGTTGATAGGGCGTGGTCAACAAGTTGGTATGAATTCTGAGGAATGAAAGAAAATTTCGACTTTGAGATTTGACGAATTCTAAAGTGCAATAGTTCATTGATCAGTTGAGGGTAAAGTTTGCGGGTCAAATTTTGCTTGCGAAAGTGGGAAACCGAGAAAGATGGAATAACTGCCGAGGCTAGTGAAAAATCCCTAAGGTTTCTGAAGCAATTGTATTACCCTTCCTGTAGTAAACCGACAGATTTGTTTTCTTCCTTTGATTAGTGCTCGCGATATATTGCAGAAGTTAATATTTGAGTGAAGACGAACGAAAGAGGACAAGCCGCAGGACTTTGTCAGCCGCAGTGTATGTGAGTGTGACGTCACTAGGAGCCGCGCTGGGATAGGTCGGTTGGTGAGAAGGGTCGCGCACGGATTGGACACAGTCCGTGAAGCGCAATTGGAAGGGGAAAGGCAAGCGAAGAGTATTCCGGAAATTAAAGTCACTTATTGATTACATATTTAAAAAAAACAAAAAACGGAAAGATGAAATTTTTCAAAGCATTTAAGAGTGCCATGAGGGGGGATGTTTATATTAAAGCAAATGTAGGGGAAGAAACACCACCTGAGGGTACACCATCTTACATCGTGATTGAAGAAAAGGGGGTAGCACCATGTCTTTGGCTAAAGCAATGGTGCAAATTAACAGAGAAGCATAGAAGTGTAGCGTTCCCTATCCACGAGTCGTTTAATCTAAGGGTTTTAGAGAATCTAAGATTTGCATTGTACGACATGAAAGTACCTCCAAGACCAGCACAGTTTGAGGCACTAGCAATTTGGGAGCTAATAGCTAGAAACCAACAACAAAAGAAGTTCGAGACAAGAATAAGAAAAGTAGAAAAGACACTAGCGGATGCTAGATGGGACAGCACGCAAAAGGTTTGGAGATCGGATTTATTGCAGGGGATTAAATTGTTCCCAGCAATTACCGATGAAGCGGAAACGGAAGGAAGGAAAGCTACCTATAAGACAAATAGGAGTTAGTCCAGAGATAGAGAGAACAACAGACACTCGAAAAGGTCAGACGAGTCAGACGATGAGGAGTTCATTATACAATTGCTGAATGATCGCCCGCCACCATATGTGGAAAGCGAAAAAGGCTCAAGCATTAGTACTGCCCCTCCAGAACCAATCCAGGGTAATGTAACACCAAATTTGAGAATATCTCAGAGGCCGAGCAGCTCCGGCATGCCTTTCTCACCACAAATGCCACAGATTCAGAGAATATACTCAGACGTGCCTAAATTGAAACCTGCTGATAATTATCAGCCACAGGTTCAAAGGCACTGCTGTGATGGGCATAACATGGGAATGACCTCTGATTCAATGGCGCAGGGAGGACAGAATTATCAAAGACCAACATTGATTCAAGCCGAATCAACACAGTTTTTGATGCCTCAAAAGCAGGCACAAGAAGTGCCGAAGTATACTCGAGTAACAGAGAGCCAGTTAGGTATGCCAGCAATGATGAACTATAATGTGGGGATTAACATGCCTCAGAATTCGGGGAACAGACAGAATCCAGAAGCGATATCTCTGCCTATCACTGTACGTCCACCAGTACCACTCTACATACAAGCAAACCCAAACGTATGCGAACAAGGGGTAGTAATGACACAGAGTGGGACAGGGAGAAGATGCATAGAAACCACTCCAGAAACAACTCCAATAGCGGCACTGCCAAATGGATCTGGGTCCTTGTCGGAATTTAGTCCAATCCCAATTTGTGCTCCGTCAACCGTGGTAAGGTCACATTGACCACTATTAGTACCGTTAACCTCAGAGACTGAAACATTACAGAAACCATCAGTAGCAGTTGATGTAACTGCTACACTGATGGGACTGAACGCGCAACAGTTAACACAATGGTTCAACAGCCTGAACTCCCCACAGAGTACATCCAGCGGGAAGGGAGAAGAATACCTGAATAAAATAAGATTGGGTATGGAGGCAGATGAACTGGTAGAGAGAACAATGGGCTTGAACAGACTAGAATCATACACAGAGGAAGAGCTAAGATACATGTGACCTAGAATTACAAGAGAAATAAGCAGCATACATAAGAAGTTAAAAGAGATTGCAGACAGAAATTAGATCGATATAAGCAAGACTAAACACCTGAGCAGAAGTTACAGGTTAGATTTTGAGACAAAAGATTTTGAACACATGAGATCCGCAGGGATGAAAACACACCTTAAAGAGATACTGCAGAGCGCTCAGGTCTGGAGATGTTTAGACAAGTGGGAAAGCAGGTGGGTTAAGAAAAAGGACAAAAAGAAAGAAAATACCCCAGAGCGGAATGAGAAAGCACAACAGAATGACGACCTGATAACTATGTTACCAATGAGAGAGACAGCAGGGGGAAAACTTGTACATGTACCATGGCACAGGTGCGATATTCAATCTTTTACGGATGATTTCCCTAAATTAAGAGAGAAACCGATCGAGTGGTATCAACAAACAGATAGACTTGTGAAACTTGCAAAATGTCTCTGGGAAGACCTGAATACCTTATTTGAAATTGTGGTTCCGGCAGATTTGTGGGAAGATTGTAAAAGGGCTGTAGGTTGGCCGACGAGTGAGCCAGAGAGAGATACGGACACGGGTGCGCCATCACCTACAGTAATCAGTTTGTACCACAAGGTGATCGAGCACTTGAAAACCAAAGTTGCGTCGAAAAATGTGGATTGGCAGAGGATTGACAGGACCGCCCAAGAGATTAAAGAATCTATACATGCGTACTATGAGAGATTGTTGAAAGCATTTAAAAATTAGTGGCACGGAAATGATTGAGGCAAAGGACATGCTTCATTTTGTGTTCAGGTTTGTGGAAGGGTTGAGACCCGAAATCAGAGAGATGATTAAAACGCATTTGATTTGTTGGCAGTCAACGTCAATCGATGAAGTGTTAAATTATGCAAAATACTGCAGTGATGAGATTGAGGCAAAGCAGAAAAGATTGAAAGAAAAGGTGATGGTGATGCAGCTTAGAGCAGCTCAGACAGGTTTGCAAGGTTTGCAAGATTTTCAACAACAGATGCCGCAGCAGCAGGGAAATGCTATGTTTCAGCCGCAGATGAGAGGCAGAGGCCGAGGAGGTTTTGTGAATAATGGTCCTGATTTGAATACCGTTATGATTCCAAATGTTATACAGGCAATGAAGAAGGTGATGCCGTGTCACACATGCGGAATCGTCGGGCATTGGAAACGGGAGTGCCCAATGATGGTGCAGGAAGGTGCAGGTCAGCAAAACAATGATGTCAATGCATTTCAGAATATGAGAGGACAAAAATTGAGAGGTCCAAATCCAAATTATCAAAATAATGTAAACCAGATGCAGGGTTTACAACCCATGCAATTGCAGCAGGTGCAAATGCCCCGTGTGCAAATGGCACAATTGCAGCCAATGCAACAGCAGTTTCCTATGGTACCTAATCAGCAAATGCAAATACCTTTAGCACCAATGAATCAGCAACAAGCAATGCTTCCTCAACAGGTCACGGGTCAAGGAATGAATCAAAGTGACACAGTACACCAATTCCCATTACATAGTGAGAATGGAATAAACGATGCATGGGAGAGTGAAAGTTCAGATGAGGAGGAAAATTGTATGCTTGCAGCATCTCTGGAAGTTGATCAAAAGGGTCCGTATGTGGAGGGAAGAGTTATGGGTCACCGCGTTTCATTCTTGGTTGACACAGGAGCTACACGTTCCACTGTTATGAGCATTGAAGTACCAAATTTGCCACTTTCAGGGAGAACAGTTCAAGTAGTGGGAGTAGCAAATAGGTACCTGACGAACCCAATCACAGATCCAGTGCAAGTCAGAATTGGTAACTATCAAGGGTCACATAAATTTGTGGTGTGTGACTCAAGCCCGATTTCACTATTAGGGAGAGACTTATTGTGTAAATTGGGGTGTTCGATTATGTGTTCAAACAATGGAATTAAAATTCAGACAACCAGTGATGGGGAAGAAGAAGACAGTGTAGGAGGGGATGAAGTGGAAACTGTCGATGAAGAGTATCCCCTGATTACTCTTTATCCAATGTTCACTGAAGCAGACATTCCTGCTGAGTTACAGGAAACAGTCGGAAAGGAAGTGTGGGATATGACAGGGAAAGAAGTAGGATTGGTCAAAGGAGTGGAACCGGTGAAAGTGGCTGTAAAACCCAATGTAACTTTTCCCCAGACCCCACAGTACCATATGGTGCAAGACACCCTCATGAAAGTCGCCCAACTCATTGATGAGTTTGTAAAACAGGGAGTACTGAAAGAAGTGTTAAGCAGTCCATGTAATTCGCCAATCATGGGACTAATAAAACCAAGTGGAAAGGTCTGAATTGTTCAGGATTTGAGGAAAATAAATGACATAATAATCAAATGTTGTCCTGTAGTACCAAATCCAGCTGTGATAATGTTTCAAGTTCCTTGTGATGCTGAGTGGTTCTCAGTCATCGACTTGTCACAAGCATTCTTTTCTGTGCCTCTTCATGAGGATAGCCAATTTCTCTTTTGTTTTAAATTCCTAGACAGAGTCTACAGTTGGTGTCGAATTCCTCAAGTGTTTTCGGAGTCACCATCAATTTTCAATGAGATTCAAAAGAAAGATTTGGAAGCGTTGGAGTTGCCATTCGAGTCAACCCTAGTGCAATACATTGATGATTTGTTGATTGCATCCAAGACCGAAAGTGACTGCACAGCCGACACCATTGCCCTATTGAACCATTTGGGAAGGAACGGACACAAGGTGTCCCCTTCAAAATTACAGTTCTGCCAGAAGAAAGTGAAATATTTGGGTCACCAAATAGAGAAAGGGTCACAAAGAATTATGAAGGAAAGAATAACAAGTGTACTCCAAATGAGTCCCCCAAGGACGAGGAGAGAGGTGAGGAAGTTTTTGGGAATGGTGAGCTACTGTCTCCAATGGATTCCCAATTTCTCAACTCTAGCAAAACCTTTACTGAAACTGACCCAGAAAGATGCACTGGATGAAATTGAGCTGAAAGGAGATGAGATGGATGCTTTCATTGAATTGAAGCGATGCATGTGCAGGGCTCCAGCTTTAGGTATGCCTGATTACACAAAGCCTTTCACATAGTTTTGTCATGAACGTGATGCATGTTCCTTGTCTGTCTTGACCCAAGCTCATGGTGGCGTAAACAGACCGGTAGCATATTTTTCAGCTACTTTGGATCCGGTCGCAGCGGCACTGCCAGGGTGCTTGCGTGCCGTAGCTGCAGTTGGTATCAGCCTAACCCAGAGTGAAGGAATAGTGATGGGACACCCTTTAACAGTCATGGTCCCTCACTCAGTCGAGATACTTTTGACACGTTCTCGAACACAGCACATGACTGGTGCTAGACTCACAAGGTATGAAACAATAATTCTGGGATCACCTAATGTGCAGCTGAAACGGTGCACTACGTTGAATCCAGCAACCTTGTTTCCCAGTGAAAATGCCGAAATTGAGAACGCTGAAGACATCGAGCACGACTGTCTTCAGGTGACTGAATTTTGCACCAAAACAAGACCTGATATCAAAGATACCCGATTGGAAGAAAATGATCAAGTTATTTTTTTTGATGGTTCATGTCTAAGAGATGCACTGGGAATATTGAAAGCAGGATATGCTGTATGTACGGTAACAGGTGTTCTGGAAGCCTCTTTGCTTCAAGAAGTTTACTCTGCACAAGAAGCGGAACTGGTAGCCCTTACTAGAGCTTGCCAACTTTCCGCATTAATGAAAGTCACCATTTACACTGACAGTCAGTACGGATTTGGAATAGTGCATGACTTTGGACAATTGTGGTCACAGAGAGGCTTCATGACCTCTTCAGGATCACCAGTGAAAAATGGTGAAAGAATAAGAGAATTGTTACATGCCATCCAATTACCAGGAGAAGTAGCAGTGGTAAAATGCAGTGCACACTCGAAGGGACAAGACTATGTTTCTCTGGGAAATGGATATGCGGATCAAGTCGCAAGGTTTTGCGCATTGAACTGTATATTGCTCAGGGATGAATGGAACTTGATAAATGAGCCAGAACTTGAACCAAGCAAAATCTTTGCTCTAAAGGTTGTAGATACAGTGGATGAACTGAAGTCCTTACAGAATGATGTCAGTGAAGATGAGAAACTCTCATGGACCAAATCGCAATGCGTGAAGAGACTAGATGAGTTATGGGTTTCAAGTGAAGGGAAATTCGTTCTGCCAAACAGTCTTTTGACACAGTTAGCCAGATTTTACCATGGACAAGCCCATCTTGGAAGGGATGCCATGATTAGACTATTTAAAACTGATTGGTTTAACCCCAAATTCCGTCAAGTTGCTGAAGCAGTTTGCCATTGTTGCGTCATTTGCCAACAGATGAACGCAGGGAAGGGAACCGTAGTAAATTTGAGCCACATTGGAAGAGCAGGGGGTCCCTTCAGCAGGATGCAAATGGACTTTATTGAGATGCCTGTGCATGGAGTCTTGAAGTATGTGTTGGTGGTTGTGTGCATTTTTATTCACTGGATTGAGGCATACCCTACACGCAGAAATGACAGTCTCACAGTTGCAAAACTGCTCTTAAGAGAGCTAATACCACGTTTCGGATTCCCGATCTCCTTAGAATCAGATAGGGGAAGTCACTTGAATAATGAAGTAATAAAATTACTTTGTGCAGTGCTGAACATTGAGCAAAAGTTGCATTGTAGCTACCGCCCTGAAGCATCAGGACTAGTGGAGCAAATGAATGGTACATTGAAATCAAGGATGGCGAAAATATGTGCATCAACAAACTTGAAATGGCCTGACGCATTGCCCTTGGTGCTAATGTCAATGAGAAACACCCCTGACAGAAAGTCTGGATTGTCCCCGCACGAGATCCTCATGGGCAGAGCCATGAGACTTCCAGCAGTTCCTGCAAATGCTCTTTTGAATATTACAGATGATATGGTGTTAGACTACTGCAAAGGTCTAGCTGATGTGGTCCGCTCTTTCTCTCACCAGGTGGAGGCAACCACCTTGCCACCGATCCAAGGTCCAGGACATGCCCTGAAAGCAGGTGACTGGGTCGTGATAAAGAAGCACGTGAGGAAGTTGTGTTTGGAACCCCGTTGGAAAGGACCTTTCCAAGTGATTCTGACAACTACGACCGCTGTGAAGTGTGCGGCAGTTCCCAACTGGATTTACGCCAGTCACACGAAGAGGGTGACGTGCACCACGGATGAGGAAGTTGAAGCACTGAAATCACCAGTGTCTGATAACAAAGTGCCAAGCGTCGAGACAGAGCGAAGAGAAACTAGAAGCGAACAGGTAGAAATAGAAGAAGGAGAAATATTTTCTGAGGACGAAGCAACTGATTCATTTGGGGAAGCCCAAGGAGGAGCCTCAGAAAGTGACGAAGGTCCTGAAGGTGACAAAGAGCCTGAAATTGCTGAATGTGACAGAGAGCCTGAAGCAGGTAACAGTGGCAAAGAGCTCGAGACAGGTGAAGGAGCAGGAGAGCCTGATCAGAGGAGGGCTTTCCCAGAAGCAGACGATACAGGAAAAGAAAAGGAAAACCTGATTGACTTCCCAGAAGGAGAAGACAAGACAGGACAGAACGAAGCTGTTCAAACTCCTTCAGAAGAAGTTGCAGGTCCATCAAGTGGACACAGTGCAAAAAGAAGACAAAGCATATCGCCAGTAAAATTAAGGATCAGAGAAACATTAAACGAAAGTGAAGGGCCAAAGGTGAAAGAGAAAAGAAAAGAAGTGTCTGTCGCAATAGCAGCACCAAGTGAACAGAAAGACTTGGCCAAGGAAGAAAGTACCATCGAGAGAGAGTCAAAGAGAGATGCAAAACTGAAAAGAAAGAGAATACCGAGCAAAAGATATTCTGGTCCGGAGTGGGCATACTTAGCCACTAACGATTGGTCAGACGAGTTCGTATCCCTCAGTCTTGAGAACGAAGAGGCAGAACTTCACTTTGGCACCTGAGTAATAAAAATCCATGAACTTTACCGAATAGAGACATTGATTACCTGATTGACCTTTCAACCGGCTAAGACATTGCTAACTTGATTGACTTTCAAACCGATTTTGAGACAACGCTGCTAACCGATAAAGAGACTAAGCTGCTAAAGAAAACTGTGTGAACATTGGACTCGTTCAACCTTGTATATATCTGCAAATCCGCTTTGATAAAGTGTCTTCAACTTTCTGATTCTATACAGATCATGACAGGTTACAATACACAGGAGCGTAAAATGAAGTGTTGTAAATACATGTGTATAGGTCTAATAACTGCATGCGTACTAATCATTGTAGCAATAGTTCTTGGAATGCATGGTAAGAATAGGAGTGAGACGAATGATGCTTCTACTTCTAAACCTACTATTATTACTGAACTAACAGCTCTGAAGAGACTCGAACAAGACGAGAGACATTTGCATGATAAGAAGGAACTTTCATCTAACGTTTTCTATCGCTTGCTGAGGGAGTATGTTGAGACCATGGATGCGAAAGATTGTTATGTGTGTACACAAATACCTACCTCAGTAGTGGAAGGGGTGACGTATCATAGCATGCCTCTTACGTACGGAATTACATGTAGTATAATAATGTCCAGATTTTATGGTCAACAGTACATTCATTATTTTTACTCTAAGTATGATGTTACATTTGCATATGTCCCCATAATCGAGTACCTGAGTAAAATAGCTAGAGATTATTATTTCAAGTTAATGAGAGACTTCTTTGAGCCGTTGTCACCTTTTCACACAGCTCACACGCATAGAGAGAACCTTACATGCTTGCTTTCACCAGTGGAGATAAACTTCTTAGACCGCACTGACGATAGGAGGAAAGAAATGAAGGAGGAATTAGAAAGGGAATTACACAAAAGGACATCTGTAGATAACTATGCTTTTGATGCAATAAAGACACAAGGGAAAATAGCTTTAGATACATTGCACGTAGGGAGATTTTGTATACATAGACATAAATCATATTATGACACAGTTTTTGTGGGAACGAGTGAATGTAAACACACGTTTTTGTTTCAACCTAAGTGGACGTTCATGCTGAATGGACAAGACCCAGTTATTCCTGGGATATATTATATTTGTGGACTTAACGCCTATTATCGTCTTCTTAAAGGATGGTATGGGAGATGTTATTTGGGAGTAGTGTTCCCAAAGATTTATCAACTGGACAATTTAAAGAAATTTCCAAAGCTGTCTGAATCACATCATGTTCAGAAAAGGGAGACAGCTTCTGGTGGGGTAGGAGATATATTTGGAGCATTGATTCCTTCAGTCGGAGTCATATTGAATGCAATCAAAATACGAAAGTTGTCTACTATTGTGGATAACATGCTGACAAAATTTTCAGGGGCTATAATCCTGATGGATGCTGAACTCGCTGCAGAAAGAGCTATGACTCTTCAAAATCGGCTTGCCTTAGACATTCTTTTAGCAAAGGATGGCGGCGTTTGCAAAATGCTTGGTACACGTCACTGTTGTACATATATACCAGACAGCAGTGGAAAAATTAGGAAGATACTTACAAATTTAACTAATGAAAGTACAGATTTGAAGGAATTGAAAGAACCAGGAGTCTGGGAGAAAGTTGGAAAAGGATTTGCTTCAGTTGGAAATTGGCTCAGCAACGTTTGGAACAGATTGTTACTAAAAATAGTGAATGGAATATTAATAATATTAATTTGTTTATTAGGCTCTTGGGGAATATGGAAAGCTATCAAAATATTGAAAACAAGGCGCAAAAGAAAAAGAGAAGAAAAAGAACAAGCCAAAATAGTAGAAATATATAGAGAAAAAACAAAAGGGATTAAAATAAAAAGGGAATTGACTGAAGTGCCAAATTACTATACAGAATTTTAATGGAATAAAATTTGTAGGTAGATTTGATGTGATGACATAATTAGTCATCAGAGGAGGGATTGATGACGCAAAAAAAAGAGGGTCCAACATATATTCACATACCATGTAACCAAAAGCATATGATGTAGTGTGATTTTAGTAAAGAAAATAATGTACGAGGGAAATTGTGCCCTCGGGGTAGTTCGCCATCGTTATAAACGAGCTTTATTAATCATGAAGAATTGAAAATTGTAGTAATCCGTCATAATTGCGAATGTATGCCATAATTTCTTATTTGAAACTGTTTTGCTTAGCTTAAATTTAGTAGAGGCTTTGGCCTAGTCGCCTGGTCTCAAATTCTAACTGCGCGGCTTTTCCTTGAACTAATGAAACATATATTCTTGCTTGAAGTTGTATTTTTCCAGCAGAGATGACTAATACACTTATCTCCAAGGTTTCGTACTAGGCCGGTTTCATCCCCTTTGATACAAGGTCAGTCTCCGCAGGTGCGGACAATGAAGGTACAGATACCAAAAATAATTGGCAAACCATGTTGCAACTTGTGTTCCAAGGCTCCAAGGACAATGTATGCATAAATGAGCGCTAGTAAAAAGACAATTTTCATGGGACAATTTGAAGCCAATCTTTGAACCCTCCAATGGAAGACCCTGCAGAATTTGGAATGTTTCTTACTTAAACCCACTGGACAAAGAGAAGTCAGCCATTTTCCTTGATGCCAATTTGAAGCCAGATGCCAGACTCCATTTTGGACGACACCCTGATGCCCTTTTCTCTATTCGAGAGAAAGAGACTTTAAGAATTCTCACCCTAGAGACTTTAACTTTGATTGGTCCCGTCTTGCCCATGCAGTAACTTTGCCCCATTCTCCTTGCCGCTGCAAGGAAGCTTGCCCTTAACTTTGTCCCTTTTAAATCTGCCCCATGCTGATCGAACCAGTACCTGAAGGACGAAGACTTTTCTTGAATGCTGATTGTACTTGGTAAATATGAAAGGATAATTGTATTATGCATTGTGTTTTTCCTTTTAGGTACCAACTTCTATTTTGATAGGGCCTAAGCTAGAAGTTTTCCAAATTTGTGTTGACTAAATTCATTTTGCATGAAGCCCCACATGCCAATGCTAATTAGAGGTTAGTCGATGTATTCATTCGATGAACCATGCTAATTTGAAATCTTGTTATGCTGACCAATGTATGAAATTAGTCAAATACAGTTAGTCATATTAGTGATTTGTATTGCCATAACTGAATGTATCATTATTCAGATTTTGCGGAGATTGCGTTTCTTCCGCCGCTATGGACAGCTAGTAATGTTAATATACACATATCATTTGGTTTTGAGACTCATATACATTGTGCTAGCTTTGTTAATATAGGGAAATAAATTCACTAACTTTTAATAAACTGGTGTGGTTATTCATGACTGAAAGGTCATGGTGCGCCGAAATATCAACTGTTATTGATTTCTGATGTGATATATTGATCTATTAATTGAGTATTGATTACAGATTACAATAGTTATTGATTATTGATCTAAGTGACCCGACTATTCTAGGATGAGGAGAGCCCGACTCGGCTAAAAGATTCACCGACCTCCAACGTGTCCAGGTACAGGTAATTTATAAGGGCTGGACGCGTTATCAATGGCGATGACCCACTGACGGGACAGTGGGTCATCGTCATCACCTCAAATATTTGGTTGAAGAGCTATGGTGCCCATATGTCAAGTTCTCTGTCAAACTGTGGTCTGCATAATTATGCCTTGCATAATTTGCTCCCCCACCAACCCTGTCTGTTGGATTACGTAAAGGAATATGGCAACTCTGCATAAGGAGAGACAGAAGTCGCATTGCCATAAGTGCCTTTAAGGAGTTTCTTTTCCCATATATCCTCTTCTGTCACTCAGTGGGCTGCCTTCTGTCACTCAGCGGGCTGCCTTCTGTCACTCAGCGGGCTGCATGTTGTATATGCACTGCACAATAATATGTCTCTATGTCTGGGAACGCAAATCTTTCCTCCCCCAGGGATTTTTTCAGTAGGGCCAGGGTCACCTTGCCACATTTCCCAGCCAAAACAAACGACCACAAGACTGTCAAACTGTTTGAAAGTGAACACTGTCAGTGGGCAAAGCAAATTCTGAAGTAGGTAGAGAGAGTGGGGTAAGACAACCATCTTCACAATAGCCATCCGGTCCGACACTGATAAAGGAAATGAGATCCAGAACTCCATCGAGTTCCGTAAACCTTGCATCACTCTTCCCACGTTATACTCATGTTGGTTATCCATTGTATGAGTCGTCATAATGCCTAAATATCAAAACTTGTCAGTCTTCCACTACAGACAGACGTCTGGCAGTTCCTCCGGGATTTCGGTCACTAATGTTTCTTGTGGAAAGGGCAGGCTTTTTTGCAAGTTTACTTCCAACTCCCGAGACCACCCCAAAGCTACTCAGTTCCTCTAGAAGCAGCGAGATGGACCCCTGAGGTAGTCTTAAATAGCATAAAGCATTGTCCGCATATAATGAAACAAGGTGAGAGATTTTCTCCGATGGTGCTTCCCCATTGCCCCATTTCTCTGCGAAGAGTTATCGCTAAGGGCAGGAGAAAAGGCAGTGGGGAGAGGGAGCACCCCTGCCTAGTACCCCAACTGACTGTCCAGCTGTTCAACACTCTTTTACCCATCCCTACTCTGACTTTGGGCTCCATGTACAATACTTTCACCCATTTGCGAAATTTCAGGTTAAACCCCATGTGATACAACACCTCCCAGGGATACTCCCAGTTAGGGGTATCAAAGGCCTTCTCCAAATCGATAGTCACTAAGGAGATATCATCCCATCTATCATGTGCAGGAATAAGCACATATTTGGTGGATAGTTGAGAAGGCACTGGCCAATAAATGTTAAGTTGTAAACAAGTTTGGCAGGCAGCATCTGTTGTGTTCCACCAAAGAGCTCATGCAGGGCCATATGTACTAACGCATTTTCCCATAGACACAGAATGGGTAAAATCCTTTGGTACATCTGGCACGAAGAGCGAGGCATGTGTGTCTGGGGCTAAGACACTGAAATACTGGAAGAAATAAATAGTTATCCTTTGCTTTACTGGAAGAACTGCAGGTTTGCAAAGATGAGCCACATTCCCCGAAATGCACCGGGAAGCCTACTGATTTATGTTTCACTTGTAACCTATGGATGAAGACTATTGGCAAGTGCCACTCCTACCCTGTTTTGAGTGCAGCCACAAAGAGGTTGATATACATCTATTTATATATTTATGGCAGCTAGAATGCTAAATCTATACTTATCTACTTTCTATTTACCTTCAAATAAATGTATTACTAGATATATTGGCCACAACATTTTGGCAGGTCAATGTCTTTCTCCTTGATAGTCTGACATACAACTATATATTTACCAGCTGTACTTTGTGAGAAACATTGTGCAGGCCGGTAAGAAGATTTTGTGTGAGTGGGGAGAAAACTTTAGCAGGGCTTCTCTTGCGAGGAGATAGATAATATTGGTAAAGATGAAACAATACTTTCTTCCACTTAGTGTTTGCAGCACATTAGCTGCATCAAGAAGGAAAACTCCAGGCTTCTGTTGTATTGTTTAAAAACATGTAATGGAGAGCGTAGCCCAAAATGTGCAGGACCGAGGGCAAAGCCCTAGCTGCTCTGCCCTTGTGATGGCCCTGAAGTAAGTATGAAAGTTACTGTTTCACCTCTTCTCTGGCATTGTTTAATATTGTAGATAGAATGCACAAAGGAAAGATTGTGGCAGGGTGTGGCTTGGCACCGATGGAGTGAGAAGCAACTTGTGGAGCTTCCAGTGCGGCACTGCCATCTGGTGCCATCCACGCTGCCCCTTGTGCCCCCAGAGTGCACAGGGCATAACTAACTAGCTGGTGGTTGGCTGAGCAACATTGCTGGATTTCCATTAGCCCTTGTTGACCAGCATTTTTCTTCTTGGCAGTGCAGCGGCTGAACACCAAGGTGGCTGCAGAGCGATGGTCACCGTGGTGAAGACACAATTGCCTCTGTGAGGCCTGGAGGACTCGTGGTGCTCACAGCAGCCCTAGGTATCCAGACCCCAAAGAGGGCAAATAAGATCCCTCAATGCAGTGGAAGATGACGCAAAAGTGAGGCAGCTCATGAGGAGGTGAGGAGGCGGACGGTTGCAAAACACTGTAGAGCCTGAAACTTCGCTGCTGAGGGGCTGTGGAGTGACCTGGGCCCCTTGTGGAGCAGTGCAGCCAGCAACTGTTCTCTTCTAGACTGGAAGCGATGTTGTCTAGCTCGTAGTGAAACCAACCCCCCCCCCCAGGCAAAGTAAATCTTGAGGAAATGGCCTGGGGCCAATGGACTTGAGACATTGTGTTTGTCTCAACTAACACGGGGCACATGGAGCCTGTGATAGAAGGGTCCTGTCTGGGATGCATACCGCCATTGTTGATCCTGCAGGGTGAGATGATTAAGTATCTCCTTTAGACGCCCTTGTGGAGGTGAATGGAGAGTGCTTGGTTGCCCATGTGCGACGCCAGGGAGTGCAAAGCCTCTGAGAGTGCCTGCCTGTTAGGGAGTTCAGACTATGAAGCATTACCCAGGGGACATCTACTATGCCAGGGGAATCTGGTCAGGCAATTGGTGCTTCTGAACCAAAAGACTGTTATCTGCCCTAGGTGGATTGTCAGCTGTGCAATAGGGAGGTACTCTAAATAGAAGGGGCCCAAGGACAACAAGTTGAGGGAGCTGTGTTTGCCTGCAAAGGAGAGGAGGGTACAAAGCCATTCTCAGATGCAGGACACAGTACAGTCCACTTCACTGGGAGCCACCCTCCTGGCAATCAGAGATATTAGGGAAGCCTTAGAACAGAAAATGGATACTGTGGAGGCCGATATTGACCTATTGCGAGATGACTAGCACAAGATGGCTGAGAGGATCAAACACAATGAGCGGCCTGTGGCTGATTTAGAACCCACAACATTTGTCCTGTAGGGAAAACATCAAGGACTGGAAGGAAGAGTCCGGACACTAGAATGCAGGGCTGAGGAAGGTGAAAGCTGAGCATGTTGAAACAACATTCTGCTCACTGGTGCTTACCTGAACGTGTGGAGGGTACAAATATGAATAATTTTCTGGAATCCTAGCTTGAAACCTCAGTGGCTCCCGAGGGCCTCTCCCCCTTTTTTACACTGGAACATGCCCATCAGGGCCTCTCACCACCAGCTGGTAGTGGCAAAATTACTTCATCACAAGCGAAGGGATCACATCCTGGCCAGAGCTTGCGAGAAGGGAGAACTTTTGAGAGAGAACTGTAAGATAATGATTGTGCCTGACTTTACAATGCTTGTCCAAAAACAGAGAGCTACTTTTGTGGAGTGTACAAAATGTGTCAGATAGATTGACATTAAATATGCAATGGTTTCCCTGGCTAAATTGAGGGTGACTACTCAGGCACCCGCTTCTTTGCGAATCTGCAAGAGGTGTGGAACTGGATGAAATCTCAAACGTTGGCCCCGGAAAAAACACTCACCTGGCTGCAGAAAATTAAGGAATACCGGCCAGGCCTCTGAACTGGTTCTGCTAGGTGGGGAGGCTTCTTTACCAAGGAACAATCACATAGGGACTGATTAAGAGCAGTGGCAGCAGGCCTCTGGATAGCGGATTGGGATCACAAGTTGGACCGAGATAACACGCCCTGTCAGAATATGGACTCTGACCTGGACTGTGACTCCACATTGAACTTGACTTCTGGACTGAACATTCCAAAAGTTGCCCCAGGATAAGTGTACAATCTGGTGTGACTTGTGCTGTTAGCTGAGGCAACATCAGCACAGCAAGTTTAATAAATGATTGATGCACTGACTGATTCTATGCTGAGGTACTGATGGGGAAGGATCCTCTTGTTCTATGGGGCAGCATGGTACATGCCTATGTCATGGTGACATGATTGCCTTTGCTGAATGGTAGGTTGCGGTGTTGGGGGCCACTTTCTGCTGCATACATCACCCCCCACTAATGTTGCTTCACTGACACAGTAGTTGAATAATGTTTTTTCTTTCTTGTTTGGATGAGGTGATGTTGTCTTACTGTCCTGGGGTGGGGGAGTTGGGGTTATTCCTGTAGGGGTTTGATATGGTGTACGACTACCACATGTAACTGTCATTGATCTGCAAGGTGCATATTTGGCTAGTGATGTTGGTGCGGCTGGGGGTGAGAAAACTGGTAATTCTATGATGGCAGGGACTACACAAACTATAAGATTATCTTCTAGAATGTTTGGGGGCACAACAATATGACCCAAAGATATAAGGTGCATTGATACCTAATATGACTGGTGGGCCCATATAGCACTGCTTCAGGAGACACATTTGACCCTCCACAGGTGTTGGCAGGGGCAAACGTATTATACCACATACTCTGCCTTTACAGGGGATGTCCTTATTTGGGGTTCCCTTTCAAGTCAAACACCAACTCATTGACACTGCAGAGCATTATTTTTCATCAGTGGGTTCCTGGGGAGTAGGGACTTTACCTTGGTCAATATATATGCTCCCTACACCGATCAGGCCCAGTTCCTGAACGTACTCTCACTCATTCTTGCTCCACATATGCCCTGTGTGGTGTGGGTTGGGGGACTTCAATTGGGTGGTGGATCGCTTGCTAGATCTCTCGAACCCTCCCCTTCCTGGTGCTCCAGCTGGACGCTTGGCAAGGAAGTTTAGAGACTGGCATAGTCACAGTGGAATGATGAATACATGGAGAATTACGCACCTTCAAACCCATAACTATACCTTCTTCTCTGCACTACATGAGCTTCAGGTTAGGCTAGGTACCTTCCTTTGCACGCCGGATAGCCATATGGCAATTGTCCACTCTGAGTTTCCAGGACGATCTTAGATCACAATCCTATTGTCATCGTGCTGGCCTGGGTCAAGCCATTGGTTGCTATTCCTACTTGGAGATTGAGGGTTGAGATTCTGGAGCACCAGGTCTTTCACCACACCATTTGGGAGGGGATCCAGAATTATTTTGCAGGCAATGCAGGGTCGGCCACGTTAGCACTGGTGGAATGGGATGGTTTTGAAAAGGTGATGAAAGGGCAGTGCATTGTGACTGTAGTAGAGGTCTGCCGTGCAGTGGTAGATGAGGTTAGCACCCAAGGGGGGATACTGAGAGACGTAGAAAGAAATAGGCCCAGGAAACCAGATCAGCAGGGTACGCTGCTGGAAGAGAAAGAGAAGCAAGCGGAGAGGATTGAATGCCTCCAATGCTTTGATTATAAAAGGTACATGGTAACTACGCATGTTGAGAGGGATAAAGCTAAGACACTGCTAGCATGGTTGGCTAACTCAAATAGAAGAGGATGGCAAATTCTGGAAATGGACACTGCTGGTAGGATTAGAGTCTCTGAGTAGGTTGACATTAATAATATGTTTAGGCATTACTATGCTGAATCATACACCCACGATGATCAGGACAATCAGACCACTATCCAGGCCTTTCTACACTCCTTGCCCCTTCGGCCCTTACTTTTGGGGAGGGAGACCTGGGTAGTGACATAACACTGCCAGAAATAATAGCGGCTGCTAGGGTTATGGCTAGGGAGAATGTCCCTGGTAGTGATGGATTCCCGGTGGAGTTCTACGCTACATTGAGCATTTGGTCCCACCTGGAGGAGGTTCATAGGGCAGCTAGGCAAACTTTCTGCTTACCTGTGTCTACTAGGGAGATGCTGATAATCCCTTTAGTTAAGCCTGGGCGGGGCCATTGTGATTTCAAACCATACCAGCCACTATTGATGCTAAATGTTAATTATAAAATGTTATTTGTGACCCACTTCTTACCATAGATGACTCATCTCATACATACAGATCAGGCAGGCTTTATACCTCGGAGAGGCTGGGGCTAGGCCGCAGGTTTATCAAAGAGATACAACCATTATATGCCATTCCCACAGCAAGGGTCAAGACTAGGTGAATGATTTCTCAATTTTGAAAGCAATACCGTCATGCAGTAAGAAATCATTCTTTCTCTTCCATTTGATTGGACCACATAAGACAATAAACAGAAACGGTTGATCAGTTAATGGCAGGGGTCATGTTTTCACTGAAATCATTAGTTCCCGCTCTTTTAAAGTGCTCACACAATATTTTAAAAGCAAAAGTTTTATACAAGCTGAAACACACAAAACTATATTTAAATTATTATAGTAAAAGAACTGACAGTTCAGTGAATGCAGTCAGCAATTGTCCCTGCTGCTACAGGCCGAAGGGAAAAGGTGTGTGGTTGGGGTCACAATAATGTGATCTGTTTATTTAATTTTACTTTAATTTTTATGGAGATTTTGTAAGCACTGTATACCACCGTGCAGTTGCACTAAGCGCTTAGGGTAAGGGCAGAGGTGAAAAGGAGATACATTTAAGGTTTGGTAGTAGACTGTTAGAAATTGGTCTCTAGTTGACAGAGGTATGCACCCTGTCCAAGTAAGGACCACAATCCTAGTCAAGGTAAGTCATAACACAACCTAAATTATCCTGTGCTCACCCTCCGGTAGCTTGGCATAGAGCAGGCAGGCTTAACTTAGAAGGCAATGTGTAAAGTATTTATGCAATAACTCATACTGTAACACAGTGAAAACACCACAAAAAGTACTCCTCACCAATTTAGGAAAATGGATATTATTTATCTGAATTTAATAAGGCCAAAACAACAAAAATCCAATATGAACAAGTCAAGTTATCACTTTTTATATGGTTAGCGAGTCTCAGTCTATAGGAATCAATGGATGTATCTCTTTAGCACAAAGTATCTGGGATGTGTCAAAAATAACAACGCATAAGGCTGCAGAGGAGATGATGCGTCATAGAGTAAAGCGGTGCATTGATTTTTCCAGCACGGGCAAAGTGATACAACAATTTCCAGTTGTGCAGCCTTGGCTCCTTACTTCGGTGCAGGGATATTTTGACACGCATGGATGATGCTTTGAAAATCCAAAATGTGCTGCGAGGATGATCTGGTATGCGCTGCGGTGATTTTCCAGCCGCGACACAGGCGCTGCATCGATTTTTGCAGGTGTTTGGTCGGCTTCCTGGTGCAGTGGCTTTTTCTCTCTCTAGTGAAGACAGTGTTGACCCTGAGACTTCCTAGCGGAGGCAAGCTAAGTCCAAGCCCTGGGAGATCACTTGTGGGGGAAGGCAAAGTTCTTCCAGCAGAGTTAGGAAGCAGCAGGCAGCAGGGCAACAAGCAGGAGAGGAGTCCTTTAGAATAGCAGTCCACATGAGTCCTTTGGGCATCATGGCAGTCCCTCTGACAGAGACCAGTTGTAGGTCCAGAAGTGTCTGACTTTAGGGGGTCACAGACCCAGTATATATACACCCAAATGTGCCTTTGAAGTGGGGGAAACTTCAAAGAGTGTTTTTGAAGCGCACCAGTTCCCCTTTCATCCCGTCCTGTCTGCCAGGAGATCTGTGAGGGGTTATCAGTCCTTTGTGTGAGGTCAGACCACTAGCCTGAGAGCCCCTCCACGCTTCCTGCCCAGGAAGACACATCAGTATGCAGATGAATACAGATGAATGCAGATGCAGATGAGGGTCCTGTGTTTATGGCAGCCTGGGTGGAATACACAAGGGGAGCTGTCAACCAGCACAGACCAGACGTGGATTGGAGGCAGGCTGTAAGGCACAGGGAGCAGTAAGTGCAGAGAAATTCCTACTTTCTAAACGTGGCATTCATAAAATAATAATGTTAAATCCAACATCACCAGTAAGCAGGATTTGTCACTACCATTCCAACCATACCAAACATGACAATGCCCCTCCTTTCAGATCAGAATGTACCACCTAAAGGTATACAAGGGAATTCCCAATGCTGGACTATGAGAGGAGCAGGCTTTACAATAGTGAAAAACTACTTTAAGTGTTTTTCACTACGAGGACATGTAAAACTTACATGTAAAACTTACAAGTACATGTCCTGCCTTTTACTTAAACAGCACCCTGTCCTATGGGCTACCTAGGGGACACCTTAGGGGAGGCATGTGTAAAAAAGGGAAGTTTAAGGCTTGGCAAGTAGTTTTAAATGCCAGGTTAAAGTGGCAGTGACACTGCACACACAAGCCTTGCAATGGCAGGCCTGAGACATGGTAAAGGGGCTTCTTACATGGGTGGCACAATCAGTGCTGCAGACCCACTAGTAGCATTTAATTTACAGGCTCTAGGCACAAATATTGGACTTTACTAGGGCTTTACAAGTACATTGAATATCCCAGTTGGATATGAGCCAATGTTACCATGTTTTAAGGAGAGAGCACATGCACCTTAGCACATGTTAGCAGTGGTAAAGTGTTCAGAGTCCTAAAGTCAACTAAAACGAGGGCAGAAAAAGAGGAAGAGGAAAGTAAAAGGTTGGGATGACCCTTCAGACAGCGCTATTTTCCAACATAGACAACCAGTCAATCAGCTAGGAAAGCGTTTAGTTAGAACAATCATAGGGTGTGTTGACCTCTGATGATAAATTCTCAGATGATTTAGGGATGTCCTGAGACACCTGGAATGGTGACAGCAAAAGCCGACCTCATGAATCAGACATGTCAAATATGGTCAAGTTACGACCTCACTCAAGCAGCACAGAGTGAAGTCCTGCAAGGAGTGCTACTTTATTGTAGCTTAAAAATAAGTATTTGCTAAAAAATTGTTGTTGGAAAATGGGTTATTGGTAAGGGCAGGTAGGTACCTAAACTTAGCAATAAGCCACTAACCTCCACTTAGGTCCAGTTAGGTCGCAGTAAATTAAACCCAGCTCAACCCTTGGTAGCTGGGCAACGAGCGACAAGGCTTAACTTAGGAGACAGAGTGTAAAGCATTCAAATATCACAAAACAGTAATTAAATAAAACACAGAAAACAGTTTAAAAATCCAAAACCAATTTATAAAAATAGATTATATTTTTATCTTTAAAATGACACAAAAACGAATAAAATCGGATAAGGGGAACCGAGATATGAATTTTTAAAGAATTATTGTTTTCTAGCGCCTAGAAACAAAAAGCGCCAATCTGGTCATCTGGTTGCACCTCGACCGGGGCAAAGTCAAAGTTTAAGACCGACCGCGATGGAGCCCGGCTCGGCTACAGCCTGCGGGAGGCCTCGATCAAAAGTTTACCTTCACACTTAGTCGTTTTTCTGAAGATTTTCTTCAGCGGGACAAACCTGCCAGTCCAATCCGACCTCCTGGAACTCTTCTCCGGATACTTGTGGCGGGAGCCCTCGGTAGAGATTTTTACCTTCGGACGTAGTCGTTTTTTTGAGGTGAAAATCCTTCGACCGGGGTAAACCTGGATCTTGATTCGACGTCCTTCGAGCCCTCCTCGGATACGCTGGCTGGGAGGTCCCGGTCACCTTTCTACGCTCGGACTTAGTCTCTTTTTTTGGATATTTTCTTCACCGGGATGAACCTGCAAATCAGGTCAGGTCGCGGTTGAGGAAAGCCGGCTAGAGTTGCCGGCTGCAGGTCGGTCCCTCTATGGAGCTTTTTACAAAAGTTCTCCAAACTCCTCCAAACTTCTGGATCTTCTCCCAGATGTTCTTTTAAGGTTCTTTTGGGGTCCACAGCTCACCCTAAGGTTCCAGAAGCTCTGAGATGATCCTTGGGGGTGAGGACTACAACTCCCAGAGTGCACCTGGCGCAAACTCCTTTTAGGTCTCTGGACAGTGGTCAGCTGGTTGATTTCTTCAGGAGTTGGTCCAGGGGACTCTGGTTAGCAATTTTTTGCCTGTAGCAAACAGGGAGTCCCTCCTTGAACCAGTTGAAGCCAGGCAAAGTCCTTCTTGTGGTAAATTCCAAGTGTGCAGCTGGTGGAGTCTGTCAGAGTGCAGGGTCCAGGTGCAGGACAGGGGTCCAGCAGGGCAGTCCTTGTTCTCCTTTGGTTCTTCCTTGTTAGAATCTGACGGGGATCTGAGGTGTGGGTGCAGGTCTGCTAACTTTATCCTTGCTCCTGGGTGAAAAACAGGGGGGTCCTTGATTTTCCAATCAGGTGCAGGGTCCTTCCCCCTGTGATGACCACTTCCTGGGAAGTGTGGCAATAATCAATCCCAGGAGGCAACATTCCTCAAAAATCCATCATGGCTGAGAGTGATTTTTGGAGGTTACATCTGGCTGAGCCCACCCACTGGTATAGCTAAAAATCATAAACACACCCCTCTCCTAATCTAATCAAGGGGGCACCTAGTTGTCTGGGGTTGCAGGATGTGGGGGTGTTGCTGGGTTGCTCCAAATGTCCTTCTCTGCCTTTGAAGACTGGTTTGGCAGCCCTCCCCCTTCCTGCCTCACCATCTGCTGAGGGGAGATCTCCTCCCACAGGCACATCTCTTTGTGTGAAGCCAAGCCATGTCACACCTCAACAAGGCAGCCTGGCCAGGCTGTCAGAGGCTGGCCAATCAGAGAACAGCAGCAAAAACAATGCAGGGCTGAAGTTGGCAACTTTTAATGTAAAGTTTTAAACTCTTCACCTGAACAAGTTATATTAAATGAAACAACTGGAAGTTGTGGGATTCATTATAACAATTAATTTGATACCAAACTCTTCGTATCTGTCACTTAAGGAGACTTTTAAAATTAAAATAAAGTCTTCCCATTCTAGCCTATGAAGGCCATTCACTACAATGAGGGAAAACAAATTTGGCTGTTTTTACTTCACCAGGGCTTATAAAACTATTTTTATAAGGTCCCTGCTTATAGTTACATGGCACCCAGCCCTAGGGGCACATAGGGCACACCTTAGGGGTGACTTCATATAACTTTAATTTAAAAGCAGCCAGCAAGGCAGGCCTGCCTTTAAAATGACACTGGGCACCTCAGCAGTGCACCTATTGGTGCACTACCTATGCTGTGGTCCCTAAACCTCCATGCCCTACCATATACTAGGACTTATAGGTAGGTTGACTTAGCCAATTGTAATTAGCCTAATTTGCATATCCACTTTAAACAGAGCACTGGCCCTGAGACTGGTAAGCAGTACCCAGGGCACAGCCAAGAGTCATTAACCACCAGTACCTGTCCAAAAAGTGTGGGGATGACCAGGACAAAAAGGAGGTCTTTCCCACAATAGTTCAATCCAATAGAAGCTATGACTAATGAATGTGTTAAAAATATGCTAGTACCAAAAGCCCAAATGATTGTTGGATATCTTGCTTCAATTCCCTGCATTACATTTTTTTTTTAATTTTGAGATTTGTTAAAGGCACTTAGGGCTACATGTACGAAGCTGAAGAATTGTGAGTCAGAAATAGCGACTCAATGCGAATTGCTATTTCGAACTCGTAAAACGTGATGTAAGTACAAATCGCAATTCCATTTTGCGATTCGGTGTGGAGTCGCATCACAATTTGCAAAATCGCAACTTGCGATTTAGCAAATTGCACATGGGTATGGCCCGGAGTCGCAAATTGCGACTGTTTCGCAATTTGCAAGTGGGTGCCGAAAAAAAAAGAAGAAAACACACTTCCTGGTTCTGAGGGATGACATCAGAACCAGAAAGTACCCCCAATGGAACTGGGAGGAGTCCACCCAGCACAGATAGCAGAGGCACACCCAGCTGAGAGGAGCAACTGCAGCCATGTCAACTCAGACCAAGGAGACACCCACAGCAGGGAGGAAGAGAATACTTAAATTCTCTGATAAGGAGCTGGAGGTCCTGACTGAGGAGTGCTGCCTGCAACATGAGGTCCTGTTTGGCAAGGCAGCAATGAGTGTCCCTGACACTCAGAAGAAGAAGATCTGGCTGGACATTCAGAGTAAGATCAATGCGACTGGAGTCAGCCATCGCACCATTGATGAGGTCCGCAAAAGGTGGTGCGACCTCAGGTCCAGGACCAAAGAAAGGGTGGCAGGGCGGATAAGGGAAGGTGCACGGAACTGGTTGAGAATCATCCACAGTACCACCTCCTCCAGCCGTAGAGAGCATGGTGGAGACCACACTGGAGCCAGAGGCTGTCGTAGGAATTGGGGACCTGGACAGTTCAGCACCGGGAACATCCAAAAGTAAGTAGCAAATCTCACTTATTTATACCATTCAATGCACCATGCACACAACCACAGTACACAAAAGCATGCATCGTCCAAATTTGTTCCATGTCTATATTGCAACCTACAGAACAATGCATTATGGGCAATGTAGTACAGTAGTTCAACTTTTGAGGAATATTTATTTTGATACACCACACATCTGAGAAGCACTGACAGTGTATCCCCTGTGCCCCACAGGTCTAGCACAAGTACCCACCGATGACCCTAGTGTGCAGGGAGAAGAAGCTGCCACCGTCACAGCAGATGAGGCAGCCGGCATATCTGCAGGGAAGTGCATGGCCACACCACTTGTCCACCATGCACATGAGACCACCAAGGAGACAGATGGGGACTCTGAGACAGGAAACCTGACACCGGGGCCACAGATGAGTGTGAGTCGGCCACATAGAACAGCGGGATCTGGGCAGAGACGGCGTCGTCAAACATAGTCAGGGGGTGAGGAGGATGTCACCAATGAACAATTCCTATGACTGGAGGTATCCCTACTGAGCAGTCACCGCCTGCAAAATAAACAAATGCGCTTGATGAACAGAAACCTGCACAGATTGCAACAGACCCTCACACAGGGATTTGCCAATGTTGACACACAATTTACCAACATGAACAACAACATGGTAAACCTCACCACCACCATCAATGACCTGTGCAGGGAAATGGTAGAAGATAGGGCCCATGCAAGGCACAGAGAGCACAACACTGCTGCACGTTTGGACTGACTCAGTCAGTCGATTGGCCGCCTTGCAACCACAACTTCCTGCCTGTCAAGGCACAATGTTACGCTACAGGTGGAACTTGGCCATTTTGCTGGAGATGTAGCAAGGGGACTCGGGTGCATTAGTCATGCAGTGGACCTCATACAGACCACCCAGGCAGCAAGGGGCATTGGCGATACCTCTCAGGACAGTGAGAACGTCTCCAGCATGAGCAGCGTGTCTGCCTCTGATGCACGCATACTGCGGAGGAGCAGTGCCCACCAGACATCAGGGGACCAACCAGGAACAGGCCATGGTGGGCATAGTCACAGAGGGTGTGATTTTTCTTATCTGGGATTTGCCTGAGGCACATGATGTAAATGTGTCAGACGTTGTTACATTTTATGTTTTTACTACTAGCTATACGTCAACAGTTCATTAGTACACTCCTGACATTAAAGGGATATTTTTTGTTGCACAACCTGGCTATGTGTGTCTTACATTTGTGAATGCTGTAACGGTTGCCACATACCTGCCAAAGTAGTGAGTTGCAATGTGGTCCCGTCTCCATCTGCCCTCCATTGCGATGCTACCATCTCCAGGCTGTCGTTGTGGTGGCTCTTGCTCCTCATCCTCCGAATCAGTGTCATTTAGAGTGAGATGTAGCCCACATCTGGTTGCTATGTTGTGTAGGATGGCACATGTCGCCACAATCTTGCATGCAGTCTCTGGGGCACACTGGAGTGCCCCTCCACTTTTGTGCAGGCATCGAAAATGTGACTTCAACATGTCAAAGGTACTCTCAATGATGGTTCTGGTTCGCCGATGTCCAATGTTGTAGCGCCTCTCATTCTGATTGGCAGGAATTAGATATGGTGTGAGTATCCATGGCCTCAGAGCATATGCACTGTCACCTGTGTTACAAAACACCAGATATGAGCATGGCTTAGCGTGTTTATGGAGTGACATGTATTTGAGACATCAGTGTGAACTACACACTACCTAATAAATATCCTTCACCAAACTCCCTACGTTCTAGGCGTTGATGTATCCCACTGTGCCTGAATATGTATGCATCATGTGTGCTCCCTGGAAATTTTGCCACTATATCAGTTATTACATTATGGGCATCACATACCACCTGGATGTTGAGTGAGTGAGTACACTTCCTATTGCAGAACACATATTCCAGATTTGCAGGTGGGAAAATGGGTGTAAGTGTCCTGTCCACACTCCCTGTTACATGGGGAAAGTTTGCAATTCTGTAGAAGTCCAATTTGGTGTTGTGTATTTCCTCCTCATTCCTGGGAAGGTATATGTATCTGGACATGTGTGTGAGTATGGCATCTAAGAACCGTCTAAAGAATCTTGACAAGGCACTTTGGGACACCCCACCAGCAACAGCAATCACCCCATGGTAGCTACCTGAGGCCAAGAGGTGCAGTGAGCAGAGCACTTGCACGTGTGGGGATAGAGCAGCTGCACAAGGTCTGGCGTTCTAGCTGAGGTTTCAGCAGTTCAATAATCTCTAAGATAACTGCGCTGCTCGGTCTAAATTTGTCATATATTTCCTCCTCAGTTTGTTGAAATATGGTCTGCCTGGTTCTGTATATACTCTTCTGTCTCCGCCTCCTCCTCTCTACTGGACAGCCTGGACGCTCCTCCTCCATGCAATCACGTAGAGTGCAGCCATTTTGAGAAACCCAGATGCCTTCTGGGTTAGCTTTTATACTTTGGTTCTGATTACCACCTGTTTGGAATCAGTGCTAATCTGGGTGTGCAAAACGGTTTTTTTGTGACTATTCGCAATTTGTGATTGCTTTGTATATAAAGTTTGCGACTCGCAAATTGCCATTTCTTATTTGCGAGTCACAAATTTTGCGAGTCGGTAATTGGTCGCATCGCTACTTGGGACTCCGAAATGGCATTGGAACATACCATTTCGCTTTTTGCATGGTCGCAAATAGCGCTGTGACAAATTTGCGACTCGCAAAATGTACGTACATGTAGCCCTAAATGCCTAATTGTCTGCCTCAGATCACTGCTTAAGTGTGGGGTGCAAGATGATTATACAAGTTCACATTTATCATGGAGGCTGGTATCCATCATCAAGTGCGAGACTGAAGCAAGGAGAGCAGCCCACTGAGCTCATTGTGTTGCTGTCCGAGTTATGGGTGTCAGTCTTAGTTTTCAGCTTCTACAGGTGTATCCCATTTACAGGGTCTCCATATTACTAACTTATGTTGAATAATAGTGTATGACTTTGCTACCTCTTGGTACTTCCATTTCCAACTTATAATGGATTGACCTGGCAACATCAGAGGACATGTCACATTAGGAGCCCAAGCCTGAAGGCATGCGAAAACCGAATTTGCGACAATATTGCTATGGCACATGATATTTGATCAGACATAAATAAGCCATGACTGAAATTGCAGCTGCTCAGTGTGCTGCCTGCATTACTTTGAAATGCATTTAGAAGAGAAGAGAACCTAGGGCCATATGTATGAACACTTTTTCCCATAGACACAGAATGGGTAAAAACCTTTGCTACATCTGGCCCCTAGTCTCTCTTGACCAGAAAATAGGATGGATTAACATGCAGCAGAATATGCAAAATTGTACCCCATCCAATTTGGATAGGGCACTTCAAATATTGACTAATTTCTATAGGACCCCGTGCATAACGCACATTGGCAGAAGGTTGTATGTTACACCCATAGTAACAATTAGAGTAACACCGATGCCCAGTCCTCCAAAACGTGTTTAACCACATGTTCAGAGCGATCACAGGCTTCCAATGAGGTTACTTGGGGACACTGATACTGTGGAGAAACCCACTGCACTGCTTACCAGACATAATGTGCTCAAAGTGTACAAATCATTGGCAGGAGGTGAAGCTGAAGAGGCGGGCGTGGAGCCAGAGAGTAATGGCGTGTGTCTGGTCTCCTTGACAACACAAGATACTGTCCAAGTGAAGTCATCGATGACCTACAGATAATCGAACATCAGAGAGACGGAAATGTTGTCGTTTTTGTGATACAGAGATTGATTGAATGTTTTATGCAGCTCGGTAATAGACTAAAGAAAACCTATCACATGCGCTTGCTTATCTATGAAAAGCAATTACTTTTTCGAAGGGAAATGTACTGAAAAAACATCAGAGATGGAACAAAGCTGCTGCAGCACCTGCAACACGATGTCTTGATGATAAATATACTGACGAGCCTGACAAATGATCTGTTTTAGCTCCACGGTCCCTCGGAAAGAGATGAACCTTACATTACAGGTAGAGGCAAAGCATGTTCTGACAACCACACAAAACTCCCACAAACCTTGAATTTGTTTTTACTGGTGGCTGAAGTGTTCATCCAGAAATGTTGCACTTGTTAGCAAGACATTGCTTGGCAGCATCACAGGTGGAAAGGTTGGCTAGAGATGAGACAAAACAATTTAAACAGATGACGTGCAGATCCAACAGGTTTAGTTACAATTTACTCTGCGCGTCGGTTCAATGTCCAATTTCTAGCGTGTTGGGGTTGGGATGGGTCAATCTGAAAGGCAAGTCCTGACAGACATCTTGAAAGAAGTGTAGGAGGCTGCGGTGCACAAATCACTGGGTAGTGGGTTCCAATGCCTAGATTTGAGTACCTTATGGACAAACAGGATATTATCATTCTGCACTCGGCCTCATGTTACTATCATTATTATTAGTATCACTTATAGAGTGCAACTGTTTCCAAATAAGTGCCCTGGAGCCATGTGTGTGGCCGCATCCTGGAGAAGGTTACGCAACCAGTTGGAGAGTGTCCTCTGCTGCTCTCATAATGTCCCAGAATCACTCCAAGACAGGGGTTGTAAAACAATATGTTAGGACTATGGAGATGACATTGGTAGGGGTGTCGGGAGATACAGCGAAGAGATGTACAGAGGGTGGGGCAGCGAATGTAAAATGGCCACGATGAAGACACCTGATAAAGTCAATCTTGAAGAAGGAATCTGAGACAAAGTAATCTTGTGGTTTGGGTGGTGCACTGTGATTACATAAATCAAGGGGCATATTTATGACAGAGTGGCGCAGCAAGTCACCTTGCTGTGATGCACTGCGTCACTGGGAAATGTCAGGAATGAGTCTTAGTTAAGGCAATGCCACACATTCCTGTCCTATCTCCTGGTTGGCACAGAATGGGCTGCCTAGCGCCAATGATGGGCACCCTTACACCATGGTGCAAGTGTGCCTGCATTACATGCAAGATTGTTTTTGTGCAGGAAAAGACACCATCCTGCACAAAACAATCCTGAGAGGCATTTTTCTCTTTCTCTTTCTATGTGTGCAGAATGCAGCACACATAGAAAGAGTTAAAAACCAGGAGAAATGAAAATATTTCTCCTTGTTCTGCCTCGCCTGGGGATGGGTATCTATTTGGTGCATTCCCAGGTCTACCTGATCTGAATCTGGGAATCTGGGAATCTGGGAATCTAGGAATGCGTCAAAAACCATGGTAGTTGTGTGCATGGAAACGCATAGTTTTGCAACGCAGTGACTTGACCACACAACCGTGATGCAAAAATGCTCATAATTATGCCCTCAACTGTTTACATTCCTTGATAAGTGTTGCGTGAGGCTGAATGTAAGGGAAGACCCTACTGTAGTACTTTGACTTAGGTTAAGTGTGAAAACAAGGGCATTCAAGGAATGAGTGTATGTTTTCCCAGTGACCACAAAGGCATTCAGAGAATCTATTAATGTTTCCCAGTATTATGGGCATGGATTTTTTTTCAAATGAACAGGTGAGTGTGCATATGATTGTTATGGAGTCAGTAGTGGGAGGGAGGAAGTTTTGAGGGTTGCAAGGGTGAAAGTGCTAAAGGTATAGAATGATTCAACAGCTTTTTGAAATGTAGCATTGAAGTTGCCAAATCATGTATCGTCAATATGATGGGTGAGGTCATGATGGACTTCTGTGCTGTAGGGGGAGAGAACTCTGATAATATTTTGACTTTTTTAGCATGAACTCTATTGATAGGAGTGGATGTGAATATAGATTGGGATGTGTATGACTCTATAAATAATGAAAAAAGGTGGAAGGAAGAGAATAAGTTCAAACTGAGAAGGCATTCAAGGGAATTTTCAGGTAGGTGAAGGGATGGGTATTTTAGATAGAATGATCAGAAAGTAATTGGTCAAGAAATATTTCTTGCTGTCAAATTATCATGATAAGACTGAGGTCCGTGAGATGATGAGAGGGAAATTGGGGATGGTGAGTTAAAGAAAATGTCAAAACCGTCAAAGCAAGATGAAATCACTCTTGGATGGAAGTATATTATCACAACGTGGAGTTTGAATGACAATGATAATGATGAGGTAATGTGTTATCTGGGTCTAGGGCTGTCGTAAAGAGAGATTTGGGGATTTAAAGGTGTGAAGGGCAGTAAGCCTCGCAACATCTTATCACAAATCCATACTCCTAGGGAGGCAGTGAGTATTCCATATGATGACCCCAAGGTGTCTTTAGGTATAGTGATTCTACTGTGACATAACCTTTTGGAAGAACTGGTAGGCGTTCAACATTTGGATGTTAATGGAATGCATTTATGCATTCTATGAAGAAGCACACAAAAAAGAATAGGTACTGTATTTGATCACATCATCAGAGGTATGGAAAAGATCAAATTGCAGAATCATTGTGAGCAAGCAAGTGGGAGCCAGTTGATGAGTCTGCTTGAATAATTTGAAACTAATCATTACCATGGGAAAGAGCAAAATGTTTCTTCTTTGTCAAATCATCGTGACTAGAAGTAGAGAATAATGCCAAGAATGCATTACAGCAGATGGCTTCAATGGCTCTACATGAAGGGCCCTTTTCCGAGTTGGGAGGATGGGAAAACCTGTCTGCCAAACTCCTGACAGGGTGGCCACCACTAATGGGGCCACCTCCCTGCTGGAGTTATGAAGAATTTCCTGCTAGGTCAGTGGGCGAAAACCTAGCACACTCGCAATGTTCACTGTCTGCAAAGCAGTGAACATTGCGGCAGTGCTGGCTAGGGGGGCCTCTGCATTGCCCATGCCAAGTGCATGGGCAGTGCAGGGGACCCTCTGGGGCCCCCGTGCACCCGTTCTCTGCCAGCCTTTTCATGGAGGTGCTGCTGCCATGAAACCGCTGACGGAAAAGGGGGGTCATAATCTCCAGGGCAATGCTGCTTGCATCCTCTAGACCGCTGGGATTTGGACCACCAGGGTTAAAAAACCACATTGGTGGCAGTCCAGACCGCCACCGCAAGTGTGGCGGTGTATAGACCCCCACACTCATAATCAGGCCCTAAGTGAATTTGACTTGCCTGTAACAAAAGCTAGAATGTCTGGAAATGAATCCTGGTCATCCCCATAGGTGTAAATGTGCTTCCTCTAATTCAGCATGAAGGATAGGTAAAAGTGATGTGCACAGATATCCGCCATGTTGTCACCATTTGGCAGTTGTGCTGTCAAGATTTCTGTATTTGAAAACTTTTTGGCAGAAGTAATATTATTACACAACTAGTCTGTGGTTTTCTTTTGCTGTTTTGCTCTTGATCTAAGTATGTTTTTGAATCAGCATTTTCTTGTTAATTGGAAAGCACATTGATAGCACTCACATTAAGTGCTATTAATGTGCTTTACAATTAACGAGAAAATGAAAATGTTAACATGGCCTCACAAATACATAAAATCTGTCTCAGATCTAAAAGGCCAAACCTATTGGCTTTGCCAATGCATTTTTTTTATTTACTTGTGCACGTGTAGCATGATGCAAGCACATAAATAGCTAACAATCTTGCAATGGGTTTCTATTAAAGAAAACCCCTTCCAAGATGGCCTCCATTGCATATGAATGCTAGTTTTGCACCGAATTAGAGTAAAAAAAATGACACTCATTCGGTGCAAAAAGAGTATAAATATGCCCCAAAGTGTGACAGTGCAAAAAAAGCAAAAAAGTAAGCAAGCAACCGAGTAGCATGTTGTGGCTCCTAGGAACTCGGAAAAAATATAAATACATAAATAAACATTTAAATGGGGAGCAGGATACAGAGTGTGAAGGTGGGGGTGCCTCTCTCTAGAGTCTATGAACCTTGGTGCAGCCTTTGACAATGTCATTAGGGACAGGCTGTGGAGTATGTTGTTAGAAAAGGGCACAGATCCGAAGATTGTCCATTTGCTCTCCCAACTCCATGAGGATGTTGAAGGCAGCGTTAGGTTTGACCCCGAAGTGGAATGTATATCACCTATAAAAATCAGAAGAAGTGTTAGACAAGGGTGTGTGTTGGCCTCCTTTCTCTTTTGCTTTTATATAAACGATCTTGATACCTACTTGTTGGACATAGAAGCTGATCCCCGTAGGGCAGGGTCCAGGAAGCTGCCACTTTTGATGTACACTGCTGATTGCGTTCTCATGGCAAGAACAGGGCGGGAACTCCAGAGGTTGTTAAACAGATCTGTAATATTTATGTCTGACCTGGGTTCATCAACTAATAAAACAAAGTTGTTTGCTATGGTGTGTGGTACCCCTTGAGTAAGATTATTCCTTTTCATATTGGTGGTACCGTACCTCAGTGTGTACCTACCTTTAATTACCTGTGGGTTCGTTTTGATAACACAAGCACATGGAAACACTTGCTGAGTGTAGGGATAATGCAATTTGTACTGACTATCGCTTCCCTGTAAAAAATTGCTGCAAAATTAGGGTCCTTGCCACTAGAAGCTGGTATCAAAATCTATGAGGCTGGATCATTATCAGTTGCTTCCCATGATGCACACATATGGGGGTATAGCGATTCTTCACAACTCTAGGTCAGCGAAAACAATGAGTGCTATCGCTTCCCAAAAGCATCCCAACCCTAATAAGTCATGAGGAATTAGGGTTTCAATATTTGGGAGATCCTATGCGGTTAGCAGCAATTATGTTGTGTCTTTCTGTCTTGTCCAGGCCTGAAGCTGTACTTAGCCAAAGGGTGATAGCTGATTGTTTTAAATTGACAAGAGTCCAAAATATTAAGTGCTGATGCATGTAAAAGAAGATCTGCAGGCGATTGGAAGAATAGATCTGTACGAAATGCTGCAGAGCATCAACAGGTCAGCCAAAACCTTGGTGAAGAGTGAATTATTGGGCTTTATAACTGGGAAAAGAGCTGAAACGGAAGTGAGGAAAAAGTCAGTTGGAGCATATTTCCAAGTGATTGCAACTGTAAGTATGGAACCATATTCAGCTAAAGTACCACGGTACCAGAGATTTTATCAGAGAAGATTCAGACACTCATTTTTTGATTTTGTATCCTTCAGATGTTTATGCTGATAGAAATTTGAGACTCGGTCCATGTAATTTAATAACTCCCCAGGCTCTAATTTAATAACTCCACAGGCTCAGCAGGACCTGTTTTTTTGTAATATATATAAGGACCTGAGAATGCACATTTTAAGGCCCCTATTGAGGAACTTTAACATCAGACAGTGCAAGACTGCACTGGAGTATCTACCGCTGCTGCAAACTTGTTTGTGGTTTGTCACACAATCTATAGATTTCTGCTGTAGTCAAGCAGCGCAGATTAGTTGGGAAATAAAATTTGGAATGGTCCCAGTATTGTGTTCACCAAGCAACAAATATGTAAGCTGATTAGTATGTTTTAATTGTATTACTTGTTCTAGATCTGTCTTTTATATTTTTGATATTATTTATTATTGTTTCACTGTATTTATATGCACTTAGCACTTTATGCAAAGCATTGTCTGCAAACGGTTTAGACGAGATTTTAATTTTATTGTATTTCTCTGTTTTTTAGATTGTGATTTTTTAAAATACTTTGTGATTATGAAGGGGAATGGAATGATTTTAAGTCAGATGATTTTATCTCTTGAGAATGTATTTGCCAAAAATGAAATGTATTTTCTGTGCATTCTTTTATGTTTTTTATAAACCGAATAAAGATTAGAAACTGAAGCTGAACTGAACTGAAGTGTGAAAGGGAGGACCGGCAAGCGGGTGAGTGAAAGAGAGAGGGGGAAAAAGGAGAGAGCATGCAACGAGATAGCAGAAAGAACAAGGTGGAATGCAAAGAAACACATGCACTCTCTTGGAGTGCCAAATGATAAATAAAAAAGGAGTCCTCTCAAATTAACTTTAGAAGAATGCAACTCATCTAATCAGAACACTGTGTGACTGAAATGCTACTCCTTGGGACAAACAAAAGAATAGGTAAGAAAGGCATCAATCAAGAGATCAAGTAGAGAAGGAAGAGTATAGCAAAAATATTGGGGAGTTGGGCTTGTCCTAAATGTGACGGATGAGAGAGGTGTTAATCATTCAGGTGAGTACCAAATAGTAAAATATAAAGGTTTTAGAATATAGCAGTGTTTTTTTTGGGAACTAATATCTTCAGGCAAAGACGGAACAGGTGCATGTGTATGCGTGTGTGAATTTGTGTGAATTCATGACCGGTTTTGGTAGAGGCAGTCCTTGCATAAGAGTGCCACTGAGGAGGTAGGTGGACCCTGTAGTTGTAGAACTATCAAGATCCTGTTTAAATGACACCAATAAAAGGTTATCTGTTAGACCTGACAGCCTTAGGGTGGTCATCCCTCAATGTTTTGCCTTCCTCCCTCCACTTTTCTGACACTGTTTTTGCTGGTTTTAGGACTCTGCGCTCTTAACCACTGCTAAACAGTGCTAAAGTGCATATGCTCTCTCCCTTAAGTAGGATAACATTGGTTCATCCCCAATTGGCATATTTGATTTACTTATAAGTCCCTAGTAAAGTGCATTACATGTGCCCCGAACCTGTAAATTAAATACTACTAGTGATCCTGCAGCACTGACTGTGCCACCCACATAAGTAGCCTCTTAACATGTCTCAGGCCTTCCATTGCAAGGCCTGTGGGTGCGGTTTCACTGCCACTTCGACTTGGCATTTAAAAGTATTTGCCAAGCCTTAAACTCCACTTTTTCTTCATATAAGTCACCCCTAAGGTAGGCCCTAGGTAACCCATGGGGCAGGTTGCTATGCAGGTAAAAGGCAGGACATATACATATGTGTTTTATATGTCCTTTTAGTGAAAAACTCTGAAATTCGTTTTCCACTACTGTGAGGCCTGCTCCTTTCATAGATTAGCATTAGGGCTGCCCTCATATACTTTTTAAGTGGTAGATTCTGATCTGAAAGGGGTAACCAGGTCATATTTAGTATAGCCAGAGTGGCAATAGAAAATCCTGTTTATTGGCGAAGTTGGATTTAATATCACTATTTTAGAAATGCCACTTTTAGAAAGTGAGCATTTCTCTGCACTTAAAACCATCTGTGCCTTACAGCCTGTCTCCAATCAATGTCTGGTCTGTGCTGGTTGACAGCTCCCTTGTGCATTTCAACCAGACAACCACAAACACAGGACACTCAGTCACATCTGCATTAATCTGCATATTGAATGGGTCTTCCTGGGCTGGAAGGATGGAGGGCCTGACACTTACGTTCCAAAGGCCAGTGGCCTGCCCTCACACACTGAACTGATAAAACCCCCACTGGGACCCTGGCAGACAGGACTGGGCTGAAAGGGGAACCTGTGCACTTCAAAACCACTTTTTGAAGTCTCCCCCACTTCAAAGGCATTTTTGGGTATATAAACTGGGTCTCTGACCACACCAACTCAGACACTTCTGGACCTAAACTTGCACCCTGTGAGAGGAGCTGCCTGGCTGCCCAAATGACTCATCTGGACTGCTCTGCTGAGAAGGACTGGTGCCCTGCTGTTGCCCTGCTGGCTTCCAACTTTGCTGGAAGGACTCTGCCTTCCTCCAAAAGTGCTCTCCAAGGGTTTGGATTGAGATTGCCTTCTGTTTCTGAAGTCTCAGGGCCAACAAAGATTTCATTTCTTCAAGAAATTCCTTAAGCATCAAAAATCGGCGCAACGCCTGCTGAAATCGTTGCGAAGCCTGTATTGCAACCGAGAAATCGCCTAACAGCCAACCGGAACGACGCAGCCTGACTTCCCAAATGGAAATTCGACACAGCGTCTACCTTACTATGAAAAAATCTGATGCATCAATGATTTTCACGCATAGTCACTGGGAGTCAAAATATCCCCCCATCGCAGTGAGGAACCATGACTGCACACCAAAAAACGAAGCAAACTCCTTGCCGCGTGAAAAGAAATGACGCGTCATCTGTGCTGAGCTGGAAAATCCGACCCAACACCTTAATTTTCCACGCATCTCCTCCTCTGCGGTCTCCGTACGTTGCTATTTTTGACGCATACACGGTACTATGTGTAACAAAGAGACAACTGTTTATTTCTAAGGATTGAGACTTTTTAAAACTTTTTAAAAGTGATATTTCAACTTGTGCTTATTGGATATTTGTCTTTCTAACCTCATTTTATTCAGATAAATATTATCTAGTTTTCTAAACCTCTGTGGTATCTTATTGTGGTGTTTTCACTGTGTTACTGTATGATTTATTGCACACTTTACACATTGCCTTCTAAATTAAGCTTAACTGCTCAGTGCAAAGCTACTAGAGGGTGGGCACAGGATAATTTGGATTGTGTTGTGACTTACCCTGACTAGGACTGTGGTCCCTACTTGGACAAGGGTGTATACCTCTGCCAACTAGAGACCCCATTTCTAACATTATGGTCAACATGAGAAAAACAACAGTTGCTAGAGTAGAATCTATGAAAGTGTATGAATGTTGGTGGTTCATTGATGCCATACAATTAGAGGATTATGCTACCTCAAAGAGTGTCACGAAAGATCTCCTACAGACTCAGCTGATATTCTGCACTGGGTATAGCCCATTCTACTGTTTAGAGGAACTGCATGAAGGAGATTTTACCCCTCAGAAGAAAGTGGCATATTTGTTCTTAAGGATATTGAGATACAATGTATTTATGACATAGTAGCCTCTTAGTGTAAACAATGTAGAAGAGTCTACAGTCTTGTAAAAAAGGGCCCCTCTTCAAGAACTCATAAAAGTGATGTCACTCCATAGGTGAAACACTGTGCAGAACCCTGCGTTCAATTAACCTTTGAGTGATATATTTACATTATGAGAGCACTAATGTGTAGTAGTTTAATGCTGAAATACTTTACCACAAGTAGGACAGAGCATATATATATATCTACGCACACACGTACATATATAATGAGAGACAACTTAACTGAGAAATTACCCTCTTTTTGCAACATTATGTCAAAATGGCTTTAAAATAGTTATTACAGTCCCAAAATCCTGAAGCAAATTTGCTAACGGTTCTCCCTTTTCTGAAATGACCCAGAGTCTTTTCCCACGACAGCCCTATGCTGACAGCAGGTTTCTGACCAGGATGGAAGGTGACTGGTACTCATGAACTGAAGTGACTGCCTGATCGAGCTGACAAACACAAAACCTTTCACGTGGCTTGGCTCTTTTTATGAGATACCCCTGGGAGTGCAATGGTGTCTCCAGTCCACAGCTAGTATAGAGATGTGTGAGAGTTACCTTCACAGTCAAACCCAGAGGGAGTGATGCAAAGTGAATATCAGCTTTGAACATCATCACTACCCAACCTGAATATTTACCAAAGAAACATAACATTGCCATCACAAGTGAGAGAGAGAGAGCGAGAGAGAGAGAGATATGCAATTTGACAGTGATTAGCCCATCCGCTAGACAGCAGCACATTAATTCTAAAACCTTTGAGTAGCCCTAAATCTCAGCTCTAGATAACGCAGCATTTTAGCCTTCTCCCTGGAAAAGTGTGCGGTTGCCTCTGCTCGGAGGCGATTTCAATACCCAAATATATAAATTCATGCACCTACTGAAGGGAGGAGCTTTCGAGTTTAAAATAATTCTTGACTCTTTTCTGTGGTCTAAACATTGGAAATGTATTTTAACGAGGCTCATTAAAGTATGAAACTCATCAAATTTGTCAAGTAGATTCTGTAGATTATCTAGTGTTTTTGAGACAAATAGTGTGTCATCGGTAAACAAAAAGTTTGGAACCTTGGACCAACCTTAGGTGACACCTGTCAGTAGGACATACCCTAACTGCCTTTATCACTTGGTTCATGTACGGAGAAAACAACAGACGTGCCAAGACAGAGAATTGGCAGATGACATTATTAACAGGGAAAGGTTTAGGAGTATTCCTTGCTAGTCCACAGTGTACAATAGCAAAATATCAATCATTTAACTTTGCCAAGACATTTCAAGATGACGAATGGAATGCCCAAGAGCTCCTTTTCTAGACGGCAGAGCAGTGCACATTAAGGGCCTTATTTATACTTTTTGGTGCAAAACTGCATTAAGGCAGTTTTGCCCCAAAACGTTTTGCACCGGCTTGCACCATTTTTTAGCACCAGCTGGGCACCATATTTATGGAATGGTGCAAGCCGGTGCAAAGGGTAGGCTAGCTTAAAAAAAAATGACATTAGGCAGGTTTGAGTCCAAATAAATGATTCTAACCAGATTAGCATCATTTTTTTACGCTAAGGGGCATATTTATACTCTGTTTGCACTGAATTAGCGTCATTTTTTTGTTTACTCTAATTCAGTGCAAAACTAACTTCATATTTCTACTTTGGTGCTAGACCCATCTAGCACCAAATTTATGGAGTTAAAGTCATTTTCTGGAAGTGGAAACCTACCTTGCCTTAATGAGATGCAAGGTAGGCGTTCCCGTGCAAAAAATGAACAAAGTTGAGAATAAGAGGAATGTGCCAGATGCCTCTCCCTTCCATCAGCTACACAACTGATGTCTTCTCAATTTGCACTACTAAAAACAAATGTTAGGAAGTACTGCACATCATTTTCATTGGGATTTAACTCCCAGAATTAAAGTCTTTGAAACGTTTTAAATGATTATGCTCAGGACTTTATTCTTCTTGTTGTTCAAGAAATGAAGGTACTAATTGTTTATATCTCTATGAATACTTTATTGTCAATTTTTTAGGAAGATCCTCTACCTTTTTCAACATCACTGTTATAACAGCCTAACATTTTCCAGAGTTTGACAGCTGACACGTGTTTTGCCTAAATAATGCTTAATCAACGCTCAAGTGGTTAATTTTCTATTTCAAATTTCAAATTGTATTGTTTTTTTTCCTCTGGACTGTGATTTCGGTTTATGTTTGACATTTGTTTTGTATTTTTAAAGACCTTTGTTATGGTCTCATCTCTTTACAGAGGTGCAGTGTCTTCTGTTTGGGGCTCAACAAGCCAATAGGTAGTTTATTTTGTTTATGCCTCTAGTTATAGGGCATGCATCTAATGTTTGTCTGAAAAGAAGTAGATTAGTGGAGGCAAATCGAACCTTCCCTGTCTATGGATGTTTTTTTTGTCTGGTGCTTACCCACCATAACACTCCTGATTTGCTTCTGTATTGCTGTCCAGAAGATGGGAAAGACTTGCTTACCGTGGAGGAGCTGCTTATGTGCAGAATGTTACACATATAGAGAAACACTCTTTGGTACACAGTTACAAGGCATCACTCCTCAATTTATGAGACATTCAATGCCAGGTTGCAAGGAGATACATTTTAAATGTGTTAGATGAATGCCTTAGTCTGCATGCGTTCCCGTGGCCAGGTCTTTGGAAGCCAGTGGTGGAGTTAATAGTGGCTCATCACATCTTACTTCTTCTACGCAAACAAAGGCCACTGGGCTTCACTATTAACTGATGTTTTTCTTTGCTCAAGTCCCCTATCGTGTTGTTGGATCTTTCACTGGTGATTTAAGAAACCAGGTTCTGTTGCCTGAACTGGTACGTGATGAGCTTGAGATTCTGGGATGTATTCCTGGGGTGTTCCTTCAGTCTGGCCAACCAACTTGCAAACTGAGTTGGTAATTTCCTAACCTCCTCAATAAATATCCTTAGTCCTGAAATGTGTGGAGAAAGTTTTCAATAAGTCTGGGAAAATAGCTGCTGGTTCAGGGCCTAGTTGTATTATAGTACTCTGCCTATCCAATACTTACAATATCCTCCTCAGCACACCTACTTATCATCCTTCAGTGCCTGGTCAAATGTTTTTGCAATGGCAGTTGTTGCTTCAAGGAAAGGAACGGCAGGTGGAATATCAATCACAGTTGTGTCTCTTTGTTATGGCTTCCACAGGTGGGCGTCTTCCCCCCTTCATGCTTAGGCACAATTGGCGAGGAAGCAACCAATGGAGCCTGGCCAACCATGGTATCGCTTTGTTCTGCCATGCCTGCTAAATCGTGAAATATCTCGAGGGTCTTGTCATTAATTCCAATGTCTACACAACCGTAAGTGTTGCCTTGGAAAGAACTGATGATGATGATGATAGCATTATAGATACAGAGGCTTTCTACTCTGCCATAACCTGAGCTTCTGCTATCATTAAGCACATAGATTGATAGACCTTGCCATGAAGGAGAAGGTGCCTTAGATAAGGAAGTTGGTACAGTGCACCAAGTGTTAGATGCCAGGTCCAAATTTTGGGCGACCTTGCAAAAGAGACTAACATCTGGCTCAGGGCCTGACTCAAAGAATGACTTCTTAGTTCCTTGGATCAATTGGCCTGGACCAGGGAACGTCTTATTACTGTCAAAAATGCTCGCTGAAGCATCAGATACATCCTTTGTGCCCGAGATAGAAAGAAATGCCATGGTAGCTATAGTGGCAGCGGCATTGAGAGCGATGTTACCACTATGAGTCACTCTATTGATTGAGTGTCTTGGGTTCTTACCAGTAGTATTCAGTGGTCTTCCCAACCATCTGGAAATCTGGTAAATGGTGTCTTGGGGAGATATTTTGATCTTTCAGCCATCAGCAGCAACCCACTACCATCACCTTAAGCAAAAACACCAGTTGATCTCCTCCACGTTGCGGGTGAGGCTGCAAGGGTTGCAGCAGAAACGTCAGAGCTAAAGCATGAGAGCTGGTTGAGAGGAGGCAGATAAGCGCAAAACATGCTCGCAAGCAGCACCAGATTGAGGCCTTCTTCCCTACTTAGAGCCACCAAGGCCCACTGCCAGCACTCACAGGGCTACACGTCAAGCAGAGAACACCCCCTGACCGCTCACTGTGAGCAGCCAACAGGCAGACAACACTAACAAACAGCTCCTACAGGCTCCATTGCAAGGGGCAGGGTGAGGTGGTCTAATGCGGTACGCTTCAAAAATACAATCCCAAAAACAGCAGCGCCGCATGAATGACAGAAGCGTAGCAGGAGGGAGGGGCACCAGCACGTTTGGACGCTTCCGCGGTACGAATCGTATAGGCGCAGAAGCTTGCCACTCAACAAAATGAATTAGCCACGGTATTTTGATGCGGGAGATGAAACCGCCTTTTTGAGGGTAATAATTAAAATATTCTGTAACAAAATAATATATAATTGTTTAATTGTAAAATTAAAAATCCGTAGTAGACGACACTAAGATCAGACAGAAGGGTATTTACTGCTGAAAGCCATCCCATGCCGGGACATGCAGTATTTGTCAAGTGCCTTGCGTTAAACACCTGTCACTGATAAATCATCCCTCTCCTCTGGGATCACAGTGACAATCCCAAACGCCGCCTGCCTTTTCAGTGCTCTGCTCCCCATAACGGCGTCCTTGGGTCGTTCAGTGTTAGTATTTATCATTCCGTCTGTAAAGTTAAATCAATCGAATGGGAAGAGTGTCGTACGTGAGTTAACGCACGAGGCCGGAGGGACAGAGCTAGTCTGTCTTCTATGTTTAGACGCCTCATGACGCCACGACCAATCTGTAACGAGGACGGTCGTGACGTCAGGGGGCGGCGCGGCGGAAAGGCAGAGGCGCGAAGAAAGCGCGGTGTTGCGGCCGGCCGGCTGCTCGTGGGCCTTATTTCTTGTGGCAAGAATAAAAGATATTAACATGAAATCTGCCTCCCTCGCATCCTTCATACTTGCCACTACAAATGGCGACGAGGGTCACAGCTTCTACCAAGGCCCACGAGTGTAGCCCACCTTACCTGGTGTTTCGGGAGGCCAGTGGAAAGCGCTGATATCTCTTCACTGGGACTACGTGCAACCCCTAAGGCGCTGATGCTGCGGTCTCCACACGATTGACTTTGACGACTCCTACCGTTCTGCGCAGCCCAGTAGCCTCCCGCTTTCCGCCCATGTCGCAGACAGGTCATATCTGCGTACCTCCTCTCTTCCTGGACTCTCCCGGTAAGCCATGCATGAAGTGGAAAGGATGGCTGCGCGCATTTGAGAACTATATTATCTCAATTGATGGTCAGGGGTATAGCCCCGAACGGAAAAAGTCTTTGCTATTCGGACTGTTGGGGAAGGCTGGACAAGAGGTTTTCGATAGCCTGCCGGTATATGTGAATCCCCATGGAGCCACAGCTCCGCTGAATGAGTACCAGGAGGCTGTACGGCGGCTTGAGCTGCAGTATGCAGAGGAGTGCAACATCATGGTGGGGCGCCATAAATTCGCACTGCGGAAACAAGAGGAAGGAGAGACTATCGAGGAATATATTGCATGTCTACGTGTCCTAGCTCAAGATTGTGAATTTGCAGTGATGACTGATACGTACATTAGAGACCAGGTGGTGTTCTACTGCCATTCAAAGAAAGTGCAGGAACGTTTGCTTTCATGCAGGAATCCCGCGCTGAAGGACGTAATTGCCATTGCAAAGGCAGTGGAACGCTCCATGGTATCTTCCAAGGAACTGGCGAACACTAGTCAGGCTTCAAATGTGTTCTATGTACAGGACAGCCGTAAACATGTGCCCGGAAATTCAGAAAGGGCAGCGAGTGATAGAGGGGGAGGCAGGAGGCAGCTCGTCTGTTATAGATGTGGGTCAAAAGATCACTTAGCGGATAGCAGGGCCTGCCCTGCCGTGCACAAAAGCTGTTCTAAATGCAGGAAGTTGGGCCACTTTGCGGCAGTATGCAAAGCAAAAAAATATAATACGGGCATGAAAGTGAGCTCGGTAAGCGAGAATGATACTGATGCGGATGCGGACATGGTGTTGTCCATTGATGGTGAGGACGATAGAGTGAAGGGTCCCATTGGCTCCGTCATGATTGGTGTGATAAAATTGCCATTTACGGCTGATTCTGGTTCCCCCTTACCCTGATCTCTGATAGGACATTTGATTCGAAGTGGCAAGATGTACGACTGCACGAGACGGATGTGAGTCCAAAGGCCTTCGGGGAACACGACATAGTGATGAAAGGTTACTTCTGGGACTCCCTCACCTTTCGAGGGCGCACTGTGAGAACAAAGATATATGTGGCTGAAAATGGGAGGAGCCTTGTAGGATGGAAGGACCTGGCGAAGCTAGGTGTGATGCTAGTCCCTGGGGCGGAAGATCCCATAGTTCTGAGAGATAACTGGGTCAATTATGTGCAGCCTGATGATTTACATGATGGATTAGCTGAGGTCCTCGAAATGTTTGACTCCGTTTTTGAAAACAAGGTAGGGTGCGTAAGAGGATTTGTGCATGCTATACGGCTAAAAAAGGGTGCCCTTCCCATAAAACACAAAGTCAGAACAATTCCTCTTTCAGTAAGGGGGGAGCTTAAGGCTGTTCTTGATAAGCTGAAAAGGGAAGGAGTAATAGAGGAAGCAGGTGCATCAGAATGGGTGTCCGCAATCGTGGTGTCCAAGAAGAAGAGGACAGGGGACATTCGGTTGTGTGTAGACCTGCGATCACTGAACAGAAATATCCTGGTGAACTGCCATCCACTGCCCAACATTCAGGAGATATTGTCGGCCACAGCAGGATCGAAGTTTTTCACCCTGATAGACCTGAAGTCTGCATACCACCAAGTATGTCTCACGGAGGAATCCAAGGAACTTACCACCTTTATTACCCCGTTTGGAGCATACAGGTACATCCGTCTTCCATTCGGCCTTGCATCGGCCTCGGGCGTCTTTCAAAAGCTAATGGACCTCCTCTTCTGCGATATGAAGGGGGTTGAAGCATTTCAGGACGACATTCTGATACACACGGAAGACGAGAAGGGGCACTTAGAACTGCTGCGCAGAGTGTTGGAGGTGCTACAAAAAAGGGGGATGACAGTCTCCAAAGACAAGTGCAAATTCATGAAAAACAAGATAGAATACTTAGGTCACGTGCTTACCCCAAATGGCATCGCGCCGAAAGATGATTTAGTGAGGGCCATACGAGATGCCCCTTGCCCAGGAGACAAAGACACCTTGCGATCGTTCCTGGGACTCAGCGAATACTATTCCAAGTTCATGCAAGGATACGCAACCACTGTGGAGCCTCTAAGGAAACTGCTACGGAAGAACGAAAAGTATACGTGGACACAAGAACAAAGTGCTGCCTTCGAATCCGTCAAGCAGGCAATCGCCGCGGCCCCAGTATTACGACCGTACAACAAGGACCTCCGGAATGTAATCACGGTTGACGCCAGTGCCAAGGGAATCGGTGCAGTATTTTGCCAATTCCAAGGGAAGAAGGAGAACACTGTTGCATTCATATCGCGGTCATTGAGCGAAGCAGAGAAGCACTACAGCACCATCGAGCGGGAGACGCTCGCGTGCGTCTGGGCCGTGGAGAAACTGAGAAAATATTTGTGGGGCAGGGAGTTCGAATTAGTCACCGACCACAAACCCTTGATATACATGATGGAAGGTGAAGGACGTGGCAATGGCAAAGCCAGCTCTAGGCTCCTACGTCTACTGTCTAAGTTGCAAGAATATCACTTCACCGTCAGACACATCAAAGGGGGCCTCAACTGCAGGGCGGATTGCCTATCTCGCATACCGATCCCGGACGAGGAGAATGATTCCCTGGACGACACGGAGTGCGTTGTGGCAATGGTTGACGCAACAGCCATGTGCGAGGGATCCATATCAGAGGAAGAATGGTTGACGGCTCAGGAGAAGGACGGGACTATGCGGAGGGTGATGGACCACATGAAGGCTCATTGGCCCCCTATCCGGAACTTGCACGGGGCACTCAGAAGTTTCCAACAGATTAGTCCCGAACTCACCATCGAAGGCGGCTTTGTGAAGAGACACGAGCTGTTTGTACCTCCGGAAAGCTTAAGAGACAAGCTAATCAGGATTGCCCATAAAGGCCACCCGGGCAATACCGCTACAAAGAATCTCCTCAAGCAGTACTACTGGTGGCCAGGGATGTGCAGCGATGTCAGCAGATTCATTGATCGGTGTGGACCGTGCTTAAGGGCCGATAAGCACTGGAAGACGACAAAAGGAGAGTTGCAGCTGGTGGACATACCTGCCGGCCCGTGGAACAAGATTGCCATTGATTTTGCGGGCCCATTTACAAGGCTACCTGACGAGTGTAGACATCTCATCGTCCTTACGGATTACTTCTCCAAATGGATTCACTACAAGTTCGTCAGGGAAGTTACCACTGAACGAGTGATCAAGGCATTGACGAAAATGTTCGCGATTGAGGGACAGCCGAAGATCATGGTGTCGGACAACGGCACCCAGTTAGTGTCCAGGCGGATGACGGATTTTCTGTCCAGGTTGGGGATTAAGCAAGAGAAAACCCCGCTGTACAGCCCGAAGAGCAATGGGCAGGTTGAGCGTATGAATAGATTCCTCAAAGAGGGCGTGCAACAGGCGATCGCTTCCAACATGAATGTGAAAGCGTTTCTGGCGGACAAGGTGAACACTTTCCACAACACGCCCAGTGAGGTTACTGGACACACTCCGTTTTATTTGATGAGAGGGAGAAGATGCATGAGTGAGCTTACCCCCAAATTAAATAAGTGGTATGACATGAACCGGGAAATTGAGGCAGAATCTGATGAGAGATTGAGAGTCAAAGCAAGAATAGTGGCCAAACAGGAAAACAATAAGAGGTACGCTGACATGGTGAATAGAGCCAAAACTAAAAATATAGCGCAAGGGGATTGGGTATTGGTGAAGAAACCCAACAGGGTGATGAAGGGGGAGTCTGTGTTTCAAACCCCGGTGCGTGTGCAAGGAGTGACAAGAGGGGCAGTCTGCCTGGAAGGAGCGGGGTGGCGGAGCAAGGACGACATAGTTAGGCTCAAGGCTGGGCAAGAGAAAATCATCATGAAAGATGTCCGTGTGGATGGGGCCGAAGGCACGGATGATGTTGATGAGTGGCAAACTCACGAAGCCAGGGATGTAGTCATTGACGAGGAGGAATGTGTGAATACGCCTTCCAGGCCAGGAATAAGTGGACAGGCGAGTGCGGAGCGATGCGAGAAGGCATGGCGTGGCTTGACGGCTGCCTCAGGACAGAATGGCTGCAGGCCCGAATCTGGGGAGAGCGACAGTCACAATGTAATGGGGTCAAGCCTAGAGGATGCGTGCGCCGTCAAGGCGAATTCACTTCAGTATGTTACTCCGAGCAGGCCAATTAGGCGTATCCGAGCACCCAAGAGGTTCGAAGATTTTGTTATGTGGTGAAGTTCCTTAAGTTTCTTGTTCTGTTGAAAAGGGAGATGTCGTACGTGAGTTAACGCACGAGGCCGGAGGGACAGAGCTAGTCTGTCTTCTATGTTTAGACGCCTCATGACGCCACGACCAATCTGTAACGAGGACGGTCGTGACGTCAGGGGGCGGCGCGGCGGAAAGGCAGAGGCGCGAAGAAAGCGCGGTGTTGCGGCCGGCCGGCTGCTCGTGGGCCTTATTTCTTGTGGCAAGAATAAAAGATATTAACATGAAATCTGCCTCGTTCGCATCCTTCATACTTGCCACTACAAAGAGCAATCATAGAGTTTGACAGATGCAGTCATAAAATGCAAATCTCTCGTTGGGATGAATCATTTATCCATGGGTCCTGTTTGTGTACAAAAATATCGACTGCTTATTAGTGTTTCTCTTGGCGCTGCTCGGATCAATGTTTCAATGTTTCAAGGCTGTTTTTTTTACTGTTGATTACAGTAGTCACAAGGGTCGAACAGAAACATATCCGTAATGCAAAATGATGCCCCCGTCCTCCCCCGCAGAATGTGATGAGGATCCCCGAGTCTCCCATATGTTACACACATTCCTTGTCACTGATCTCAATCGGGTTCCCCTTGAAGGGCGAGAGCCCCTTGGAGGGTTGTGGTGCCTCTCCGCCGCAGGGGCTGCAGGGGTCTGTGTTACCCTACTATATCGTGTATCGGGCTTTAATTCAAACTGCGTCACTGGGCCCTCTGGGACTTTCACCATTACAAAATGGAGACTGGTATTGATTTAATCTGCAAAATTGCGTTGAAAGATCAGTTAGGTTTGAATCAGGGCTGTGAGCTTCGGGTTTGCACAGAGGCGACAGTGGATCTGTGATCATCTAAATCACTCACTGTGTTTTTTTACTGGTAATCCCTCAGCTAAGCAGCACATTTTATCTTTTACCTCTTTTCCAAATACCAAAGAATGTCTAAAACAGTATTGCGGGGGGCAGGAGATTCATGTGATACATTAAGTTAGTCAGGGAGCTTTGTAACGTGATACATACACCATGGAAGAAATACCACAAAGTAAAACCACAGCAGCCAAACTTCACTTGCTATGCCCAACCACAGTGTTTTTTTAATGGCCTTGGGGATATTTTTGATTTGTTTCGTAAAGTTGTTATGGTTTTAAAATAACTGGAAACAATAACATGTTTTACTTATTTACGCCCATCCACCACATGCAGTGCCCAAAAAATCCTGGTCAAAGTGTTGCAGCCTTAACAACACTTGCCTTTCCTCAAACAACAGTCACCTACGTAGCCAAGAGAATATTTTACTCAAACCATTTGACTAAAAAATGTGCCCACAAAACCACACCTTACTTAATTAACCATATATTATTGAGCGTAAACTTCCGTCGGAACACAACACTTCATGCAAACAACACACAACAAAATCCACCGAGGGGGGCAAATTATTTCTTTCCCTACAACACACTCACACTCAACTTCTTTCCCTACAACACACTCCAACTCAACCGCACAGACACACTTGGCTGGGCAAGAGTCATCTGTTCATCCTAACAAAATGCAGTAAATGGCAGTTTCATACCACATGTGTCAGTAAGTACAAGGTGCACCAGGCTTCTCCATCGAGTAGCTTGTGAGTTCCTGGTAGCTGCATCTATTTGATAGTAGTTCTTCCATGTGTATATAATATATGTATACCAAAATTGAGAATATGTATTGAAGACAAACATGTGCATTTTTTGAACTCATATGCCGATGTTTGGAGAAAAATGGTTGATTTTCTAAAATGTAATTAAAACTTATTTTCCACTCATAAATCTTAAGGCACTGGGCAGAATTATTAGTAGCTTGTGATGATTTTCATTAATCACAAACACCTCCTATTGCAAAAAAGGGTGGCGTCCCCTAAGGTACACTATCAAGATCCAAGCCCACCTCCCATAATTTAGCAGTATACCAGGGGCGGCTGCTCCAAATCTCAAGGAGGGGCAGGGTGAAGGGGGAACAGTGGGATAAATAAACCAAAAAAATAAGCGTACCTTTCCTGATGTTGCTGGCTGCCTCATGTTCCTCTTCCAATGGCGTCTCAGCAGTCCCTGGGACACCAGCACAGGATCCACACGCAATCCTGGTGCTGCTTTCATGCTATACCTAGCATGAGAGCAGCACCAGGAGTGGTCTGAGCAGATTGATCTGACCCTGTTAGCACGTCGGACCTTACAAGGGGACATGAATAGGTCGATGAACCCTTTGACTCGCATTTAAGATGTTCCCACCGTAGATCCAGTACATTCAGATCAATAATCAATAACCAATCATTAACATCAATAATCAATGAAAATCAATAACATTAGTAAAAGTTAGAATATTTATTTCCTTATATTAACAATGATAATGTCACGTAAGATAAATCAAAATCAAATGATAAATATACAGAAACATCACTGGCTACCCAAAGCGGCAAAAGAAACGTAATCTAGTCAAAGCTTGAACAATCACACATTCTAAGGTTACGGTGCAAATTAATAACAAGAACAATTGTGCAAACAATATTACATACACTTATATTCAGCAAAGGAAAAACATCAATTGTTACTCCATATGGTGAACTTTCATTAGTGAGGATCCTTATCTAACATCAGATTAGCATTAGCATGTTTTGCTTTATGCAAAACATTTTAGTCAACACAAATTTAGAAAACATCTAACTATGGCTCTATCAAAATAGTGCGGTTGGTACCTAGAAAGAAAAAGCAAATAGGCATCACAAAAAACATGCGTAACAGTATACCTCTCATCAACTGGATAGGCAAGCTAAGATAGTCTTCGTCATCAGGACATAAGTTTCGTCAGCAAGGCATCAGGATTCAGCATCAAAGTTCAGAAAACGCAAAGTCTTTAAGCATTAAAGCAAAGCATCTCTATAGACGCTTAGTAAAGTAATGGGCTTTCGGCAAGAAGAAAATGGGCAAATGCTTTGTCTTTCATCAGTGCAGTTAGATTTCCTGAAATTACTTCCCAAGTCCCTATTGGTCAAGGGATCGCATGTTCACACTTTGTCCAACTAAACTAAAACTTCAAATCTATCATTTGTACTAGTACTCCGTTCACACATCGCTGATTGTCTTCTCTTGTAATGTCCTCATCGTCTGGCTCGTCAGATAACAATATTGTTGCAGCTTATACTCCAGTCAGTGTCTCCATTATTCTCCTCCTGAGAAAGTCAGCCTTACATACATTACACGTATACTGTAACATTTTACAAGAACATCATCTTCTAGCAAGTGGTTCTCATGAGAAAGACCTTTAGCTATGAGCACATTTAGTCAGCACAGTGGAAAATAACAATTTAATTCTCTGAGCAGAATTTTATTAATCGGTTCAGAAATACAGATTGACATGAGGCCGTGCAACTAGGCCAAGACCTCCGCTAAGTTTGCGCCCACAATTAATAAATCGAAAACATAATGCATAACCCTTAATATGATGTACTACTACATTAATCAAACAAAAGCTCCATATTTCATATTAATAAGCCATTAATAAGTATACTTCGTGAACATTGGCAGCCACTCACATGGACACATTTTCAAATGCGTGCATTATTTTTCTCTATATTATTACATTTTCTATGCAAATCCATTACTCAGAATACATGAATATTAATTAATATTTTATTAAACACCTGCTCTAGCAATGCTCAGACACTGCGTTGGAGTCTGTGCAGTTTCTCCTACTCGGCTGTGTGACACAGCTAGGTTGGAGAAACCTAAGTGCATATGTCAGTTTGGCTGGCCTAAAACGGCCGACCAAACTAACATGCGCACTTAGTGCACTCCACTCCTTGTCCCCCCTCAAATGGCCCAGTCTTGTCCCTCCCTTCACACACTGGCTCAGCTGACCCAGCAGCTGAAAAATAAAAATAAAACATTGCTTTTTTTCTCAGCTGCTGGCTCTTAGCCAGTTGGTCAACGCTCATCTGCCATTGCAGAGGAGACACAACTGCAGTATACTAAAATACCACTGGCCAATGCTCAGAACCATTCAAGAAAGGGCCCACAGCTTTCTAAGAGTGCTGCAAGACCAGACAAACAAGAGAAATGCATCGCCTGTCCTAGTTGATTTGTCTTGAGATAATTGCCTTATAACACAAAACACATTTTAAGAACAGCTAGGTTGAAAACCTGCAAAGTAAATATTCCAAATTGAAGAAACTTCCTTTTATATATGACTTCATCAAGAAAAACATAGCTCCAAAACAATGGAGTGTTATCTGAAGAGGGAACTACTCTGGTGGGGAGAACTTGGATTGTGCAAAGGTAATGGTAAGAGAGGTCTACCAGTTGGGAGGTTATGGATGTAGATTGGGGAGAAATCGAGGAAGTAAATGAATGCATGAATGTTAAAAGCTGGGAGATGCAGTTCTTTATGTAGATGTATGCCTGTGCAGTTCATAGCTCTAAAGCTTTTTAATGTGATAGTACTGCTATTCTATCACTCAGCCTGAAAAGGAATGATCTCTTATGACTTGGGAGTGCACATGGTGTAGGAGAGACACATCAGTTACCTAGACTTACACTGTGGGCATAGCAAATGCCTTTTTCATTTCATACCATCAGATTGTGTAAGGCAGAGGAAGCGTGCACTTATAATACAGTTAATAGAATATCCACCAACTATGTGATAGAGTACCCATCTACCAAGCTCTAAATCAGGTCCTATGAACACAGGACCATTGAGGACTGACGATGGAGCACAATCTATTCATGGCTCCAACTGCTAAACATGTTAAAGGGCCATGGCAAAGGTTTGGCAACAATAAAAGTAATGTACAATGCAGTAGCTGCATCACCAATGTCTCTACTGTCTCCATAACCTGGAAGTGAGGCTAGTATGTGGACTGAGTGGATATACCTCCCTGGTAGGTCGGGTCACTCCCTCCTCTGGCTTCCGATTAGACAGTTCAGTTCAATGCTTTCTAATAGTTCAGAAAATATGTTTCAAATGTGCATTTGTTAGGTAAAATCATTAAACTTGGCATTACTGTTGTGTATACACAGATTGCAGTTTTAAGCATTACAGGTTCACTCATAAATCCAGAATGAATCAAATTACTTCACTTTTGTTTTTTACAAAAAATATCAACAGTGAATTCTCTAAAGGAAAAGTAATAGTTCTCATAAGCTCCACCACTGTATTTTAAAGTTGTGCTGAAATACTAATACAAGGAATTCACTGCCCTACTAAGGTTTCAAAGAAAAAAATAACGAAAGAGACTATAATTTATTGTTTAATTACCCTATTGCAGTTTGTGATGCTTGCACAAAAGAGAAGTGGTAAGATTGAGAGGATATATTATTCATTTTTGCACTCTTGTAACAGTATTTGTAATATGTAAGTAGCAAAAGATTCTGTTTGTTACAGGTTAAACAAGACTCCAGACTTCAGGGGCGATGGAATTAGTGGGACTGCTACATTAATGAAGTGCAGTACTGTGGAAGGGGGGCAAGCAGAACATTGTTCCTCGTGCAGTGGTCCTTGAAGAGGTCCTTTGCTAGGGATGAAACTGTCAGCAGGCGGCAAATCTCTGGTGTGGCATGCATGGCAGTGCAGGTCACAGAAATCCTAGTACGCTCTATGAAACATGCCATGCCCATGCTGTGAGAGTCAGACAAGCCGAGTTTGTGGTTACGGTGTGGGCGTGTCAAGGCTCTGCACCCTACACTCAAGATTCTCCGGCCTTTCTACCAGTGCCATATCCGCTGTGGTAATTGTAATGTCGCTGATCGGTGACGTAACCGATCAGCCGACACTCCCAATTAGAAGGGGTTACCCAAGTGGGTTGAACTTGGGTGTTCCCCGGATGTGGAGGCGGGTTTCCCCCCCTCCATGCTTGAAGAATTTGGTTTACCCCGCGGCCTCCGGCCCTGGGATATAAAATAAAAAGGGCGTGGTCGGAGGAGGGACTGCTGCAGCACACCGCGGTCCAACAGCAACACGACGGACCACGAGTGCATGAAGCTGGGCCACAGCTGACCACGCGGCTCAAGTACCAAAACGGTTGTCCGCGTCTGCTATTTATTCAGTGCGCGTTGCGCTAGCGTGTCGGGAACAGCCGGAGGCTTCCCGACACTACACTGGTGATGAGGGAGGCGGCTCCACGTGATCAGGATCGCCCCGCAGCGGCCGTTTATTGTTGTGCTCGTGCGGCAGGTGCGATCATTGACAAGCACATCAAAGGGCGGGCGCAATCCACGCGGTGCTCGTGCCGTTTCTGTGATTCCCTGCCTCAGCAGACGATCGTGCCCTCCCAGATCAAGCCAAGCAAAAAAAAAATAAAAAAATAGTTAAGAACTTTGCTCACTGAAGCAGGATCCCGACTTCCAACCACAGGATCCTGTCCACAAGACCAAACACTACAGGACTGTACCTGGAGAAGAATTAATTAATGTGAGTACAGTAAACCCCCTACGCCCTGCACTCATAGCAAAAAAACTTCAAAGGGGGGAAAACAACGCCTATTTGACGTTGTAACGCCTGTTTGACTTTTGTAATAGCACCCGGGTCCACCCAGCCACCATGTCTGCCATCCCCCCAGTAGAGCCATTCATCATTGAAGGGGGGCCCTCTGCTCAAGCCCCTAGATGGAAGGAGTGGGTAGAAAGAGTATTACTCTTCTTCGAAGCCACCAAAGTAGCAAATGACCAGAAGCGTGCCATGCTTATCCATATAGGAGGGAGGGACATATACAAAATATCTAAGAACCTCGTAGAAGACTCTCCAAAAACGCACACAACGCTAATAGCTGCTTTGAACAGGCACTTCGAGCCCATGGTCAACACCGACTATGAGAGGTTCATATTCAGGCAGGCCAGACAACAGACAGAAGAATCACTGGATGCATTCCATATGAGGCTGAGAGAATTAGCCAGCACCTGCCGGTTCAATGATGAGACGGAGGAAGTGAGGGGACAACTCATCCAGGGATGTGCCTCCCTAAAGCTCAGGGAACGCATTCTAGAGGAATCCGGAAAGCCGTTACCGGACATCCTGCAAATGGGGCGTACGAAAGAACTATCACGGGCCCGCGCTTCCCACATGGAGGCAGTTTTACAGCGACCCATAAAGGAAGAGACAGCCAATACGATCATGACGCCCATGAGCAGATTTAAACAACGGCCGAACAAGACTCAGACCAGGCAATGTGAATATTGCGGAGGAGTCCCACACAAACCCACGGAGTGCCCAGCGAGAGGCAAGATTTGCTCCAGCTGTGGGAAGACAAACCACTTCGCAAAAGTCTGCAGATCCAGAAAAGCTAGAACGGGGAATGCGTCCGTCAATGTCGCAATCGAAAGTACAACGTCCAGTAAATCAGAGCCTGGAAGTGACATGGACGATGATGAGACCATGATACACGTAGTTCATGACCTTTTTACAGTCAAACACACCCACTCTCGACAGGCCAAACTGCCAGGGTGCCAGATTCGAATGGGCACACACGTGACAATTGCAACCTCCTAGCAGCGGAAGAACATTGCCGGATGACACTGAGCCCAACGCTAACGAAGCCAAGTGTAGGAGTGTATGCCTACGGACAGAACACCCCACTGGCCCTGAAGGGCATGTTCCGAACCACCCTCACTCACGGATCCTGGTCCATCCCGGCAAAGGTCTATGTGACAGAAGAGGGACAAGGAATGCTCCTGGGCTGCAAGGCTGCTGAGGAGCTGGAGATAGTCACGTTCGCATTTAGCATCCATCAGGAATCCATAACGGACCTGCTGGCGAAGTATACAGGGATCTCCGAAGGGAATGGCTGCCTCCGAGACCGTGAGATCAAACTCCACATCGACGAGACGGTACAGCCAGTAGCCGTCCGGCACGGACGAGTCGCTTTTCACCTTCGACCACAGGTGGAAAGAGAACTGGACCATCTCGAAAAGGCAGGCATCATTGAAAAGGTGTCAGGACCCACACCGTGGGTCCCACCCATTGTAATAGCCCGCAAACCCAAGCAACCTGGGGAGGTACGCATACGTGTGGACATGCGCCTCCCCAATGCCGCCATCAAACGAGAAAGACATCTAACCCCCACCATTGATGACATCCTAGGGAAGCTCAGCGAATTCCGATGGTTTCCAAAGCTTGACCTCCGGTCAGGGTACCACCAACTGTTATTAGCAAAGGACTCCAGATATATCACAACCTTCTCTACGCACGTCGGGCTAAGAAGGTACAAATGGCTAAACTTTGGGATATCTAGTGCCGCAGAAGGGTTCCAAAACATCATCCAGGAACTGCTGGCCGACCTGCCCGGAACCATCAACGTCAGCAACGATATTCTCGTCCACGCACCCACCATTGTGGAACATCACTCTCGCCTCCAGAGTGTCTTGCAGCGCATTCAGGATTCTGGACTCACTTTGCACCGCCGTAAGTGTGAGTTCCTCAAAGACAGGATACAGTTCTTCGGCTACACTTTCTCGGCAGACGGCGTTGCTCCAGATCCGGCCAAGGTAGAGGACATCAAGAACGCGTCACCTCCTACGAGCACCACAGAGGTCCGGAGTTTCCTCAGCATGGTCAATTATTGCAGCCGTTTCATCAAAGACCTGTCCAACCTCTCCCAACCCCTGCGGAGGTTAACGAAAGCCGCGGAACCCTGGAAGTGGGAGGCCGAGGAGCAAACAGCTTTTGAGGCTATTAAGGAGGCCCTGTCCAGCGACACAACCTTAAGGTACTTCGACCCGAAAAGGAACACGAAGATCGCCGTTGACGCAGGGCCAAAAGGGCTAGGTGCCGTGTTACTCCAGGAGCAAACGGAGGGGATGTGGTCCCCGGTCGCATATGTCAGCCGGTCGCTTACCGAGACGGAACAGCAATACTCTCAAATAGAGAAAGAGGCCATTGCTGTGCACTGGGGCTGCAAACACTATCATATATATGTCTATGGCCGTCCGTTCAGTGTGACCACCGACCACAAGCCTTGGCTTCCCCTTTTTAATGGCACCGCCTCTAAGCCTCCACCGAGGCTAGAGAAGTGGATGTTGCAGCTGCAGGACTACCATTGCCAACTAGAGTATCGTCCAGGGTCAGAGAACCCAGCAGACTACTGTCAAGGCATCCCCGAGCAGCGTCGGATGCTGAGGTTGACGAGGCCCGAGAGACTGAGGGATACGTGAGGTACATCACGATCGGTCCCGACCAATGCCCATGTCAATGGACGAAATTGTGCAGGCCACTCAAGATGACGAATGTCTACAAAAGGTCCTTGCAGCCATTGGAGACAACCAGTGGCATGTGCTGAAGAGTCAGTTACCATTGCTGACCCGAGAGTCCCAGCGCATAATCGGGAGTCTGCACAGCATCAGGAATGAACTCACCACTGATGCAGAAGGGTGCTTACTGAGGGGCACTCGACTAGTCATCCTGTCGGCCCGCACCACCTGGGCCGTCGAGTTGGCACACAACGGCCACCAGGGTATGGTCAAGACCAAAGGGCGGTTGCGGTCCAAAGTGTGGTTTCCCCTCATGGACGAACAGGTTGAAAAGCTGGTGAGATCTTGTGTGTGGTGTCAGGCCACTGGAGAGCCGAGCAGTCCCGCCCCTATTGAGACTGAACCTTCCCCAGCGGGGCCTTGGATGTCTGCTAGCCTCGATTTCGGGAGCTTGCCTGATAGTCGCCATACCATGGTCCTAATAGATGATTTCTCGAAATACCCGGAAGTGGAGATCATTCCGGCCCTCATGGTGGACGTTGTGGTATCGGGTTTGGAAAAAGCTGTGGCCACTCATGGTTTGATATCTGAGATCAAGACCGACAATGGTCCGCCTTTCCAAAGCCGTGAACTAGCGGAGTATCTGAGCGTTACTGGCACCCGTCAACGATGAATCACTCCCCGGTGGCCTCAGGCTAATGGTGAGGTGGAGAGGTTCATGCGAACTCTCAACAAGGTGATCCGTATTGCCGTTGCTGATGGTCAGGCTGTAGACTATGCCATATTTTCTTTTCTACGCAATTACAGACAAACAACCCACTCTACCTCGAACAGGGCACCAAGCCACGTTGTATTTGGGAGAGCTTTTGCAGACACCATTCCTCATCACCCCTTGTGTGGCCCACCTGTAATGGACAGTGGTCGCGCTCAGTAGAATAGGCGTGTAACCAATCAGCGGGCCAGTCTGAGGCGGAATACTGCTCCGTCAGACCTCGCTGTTGGGGATAGGTGTTGTTGAAACACGTCTCGCCAGGAAGCAAGTTCCGCACATTTTTCGACACTGCCCCATGGACCATCGTTCATCGAAAAGGATCTGCTGTGGTTGCTCAGCGGGGAAGTGAGACTGTCACTCGTAATGTGTCTTTCTTCAAAAGGTACTGTCCTATGGGCGAAGATCCCAGGGGTGAGCTGCATGGCGAGGATGATGATTCACCGTTGTTACCGGTTGAGGAGGGCGGTTCCGATTCTTCACCCAATATTCACCGTGGTGAGTGCCAGGCCAGATGCAAGATGGCCTGCCGAACGCCATGTCTGATATGGGTTTGACTCAGAGTCGATCAGAGACGACCAAATATAACTTACGTAGCAATCCTTGCCCCTCCACTGGTCTGCGTGACCATTTTTGCCGAGTGTGAACATTTCTCATGTCCTTGTGTATTGTTGATTTGTTTATACATTTTTGGAGGAATGTAATGTCGCTGATCGGTGACGTAACCGATCAGCCGACACTCCCAAGGAGAAGGGGTTACCCAAGTGGGTTGAACTTGGGTGTTCCCCGGATGCGGAGGCGGGTTCCCCCCCCTCCATGCTTGAAGAATTTGGTTTACCCCTCGGCCTCCGGCCCGGGGATATAAAATAAAAAGGGCTTGGTCTGAGGAGGGACTGCTGCAGCGCACTGCGGTCCAACAGCAACACGACGGACCGCGAGTGCATGAAGCTGGGCCACAGCCGACCACTCGGCTCAAGTACCAAAACGGTTGTCCGCGTCTGCTATTTATTCAGCGTGCATTGCGCTAGCGTGTCGGGAACAGCCGGAGGCTTCCTGACACTACAGTAATGACGGTGGTGACATATCCCATAATTCTCTCGCCAGCTCTATCTGTGGTACATTCTCAGACAAGACTCCTGTCTGGAATAACAGCACTGCAGAGTCTGAGGAGCCAAGTGATACTGCTCTTAGCTCAACCTGGACCTCCTGCCTTGAAAGTGTGGCTAACTGCCACTGAGCTGGAGGTAAACATGTTTAAATTAAAATAAAAGTGTATTTTGTAACGTTTTGAGCTGTTTCGTTTTAACACATTAGAATATATCATTGCAATACATGGGCTTTAATAGAACTGATAGTGAACCACCCTTTTCTACCGGAACAACAATTTTGTTAGTGTCGAAAGAGGCAAGTCAGTTGTCTTGTGCCCCCTATATGAGCCTTTACTGTTGTTACAAAGGAAGAAACATTATAGTCTATTAAACCCTTATGCATGGGAAGTATTGTACAGTGCACATCCTGGAATGAATTAATTTAATGTGCTCTAAATTGTCATGCTCATGGAAAAGAATGCACATTGTCATAAAGCACTTGCTTTGGGTCACACATTGTGATCAAGCTAGGAATCTGGGATTGAAACCAGGTTTCCTTATAATGCATTGGCAATTCAGCCACTCCATGGGCATTTCTTTCTTTCCTCGTTCTGCCATGACAACAATTTTATAAGAGACCGAAGAGATTCAGTTGTCTTGTGCCTCTTGATAAGGCCTTTATTGTTTTCTATAGACAGAGCAACATTATAGCGAATACCATATAAATGAGAGACTTTTTGGCACAGTGTATATCTTGAATTATTAAAATGTGCTCCTTAATGTGATGACCGTAAAAAAGGAGGAGGCAGAGTGAAGAAAAGTGACTGACTAGGGTCACAAAGTTTCAGGGAGCCGGGAAGCCAGAATTACAACCTGGCTCTTTGGATCAGAGCCCCACAACTAGGTTTTGCCCTAGTCCCTGCAAAAGATTCTGACTGGCATGATGAACTGATTCATATTGGACACTGATTGGATGGGGTGAAACTGTGAACAAACGTTTTAAGTTAGTGGGAGGTGAAAATGTATCCAACCTACAATGAAGATCAGCTACACACTGGGAAAATATACTTGGTCCAAAAAAGACAAAAACTGATAACTTAACATGTCCTTCTGATTATGCTAATAGGAACGCGGCTGCAGGATATGAAAATATCGAGAAAAATCTTCAAGGTTTTGTAATTAGCTTATCTGATCCATTGAATGATGGTAATGGAATTAAAGCTACCCTCCACCAATTTACAGTTAAGCTTCACAGAAAGTGGAATGTTGGAGGAAGAAAAGTAAGCAAGAAAATACTTTTGAATCTAATAAAGCACAGGTATCAGAAGGTGAAAGTTGACTTACAAGGATAACAGTTATTATAACTCACAACAGGAATGTTTTTTGTCTGTCATAATACAGGTTCTGAGGTATTATCAAAAATCTTTGTGCCTTACAGCAACTTATAAAGTGGACACCTTTATAAGGCACAGGGCACTGAATCTTCAAGAGGGAGACATGATTGCTGGAAACGCAGTATTCCATGCAGGGTGCCCCACACGCTTGTATTATAAAAATAGTAAACAACAAACCAGAGGTGCAAAGGATGATTCACAACATTTGATAGTCCAGAGCACATTTGCCAAGCTTATTGGTTTTATTCAATCCATCAGAAAATGTGAAGATACTCCTGTTTTTAAACTTTGTGAGCTTTAGTGGCTCTACCGTAGAGAATTGAGCATCTTGGGGAAAATCTGTCAAGTATTCATGCCACAAAGATAAAACAGAAAATCTCAGCCAATTTCCCTGAGTTTGTTCAGAATCCAGGGATTTTTTAACATATTTTTATTGAGATCCAGTATCAAAATACATTACTCATATTCCACAAATATTAGCATAAAGAAACTGAAAAAACAGAACATCTATATAAAGCATTTTATAATGCACAAGTATCGCCAGAAGCACCCAGAAGCACCCAGGACGTAACCAATTTCCCAAAGTCATATTGCATTGTAAATTCTTTCCCCTAAGGGGATTTTACAACACAACCACCTCCAAAGATAGTGCTGAACAATTCTCCCACTATCCCTGGCGACATCATTTATTATTCTATGGTGTCTCCATAAACTTCCCCCAAATTTTTGATAATCGCTTGGTCCCCCGGTATCCCATTGCATACAGCAGTTCCTGTTTCCTGACTTGCTGCATTTTGGTGACTCATTCCTCAAAAGTGGGGATTACCAAAGTACACCACTTCTGTAATAAGAGAGATCTAGCTACTGCCATTGTGATGTGTAACAATTTAGTAACTTTCGGGTCCCACTTCCAGGTAGGATCACAGCCAAGCCCTAACAGCCAGGTACTGGGAATGATTGTTACCTGTAAGGCTGTTTCAAAAAACCTAACAGCCTTGTTCCAGAATTCTTGAATGAGACCACATCGACCTATGACGTGAGTCCAGTTTGCGATGACTGTAGCTTTACATCAAAAACAATGCCCAGACTGATTAGTATTAACCTGTACAAGAAAATGTAGGGTCCAATAGAGCAGCCATTTACTAAAAAGTAGCATTCTGCACCAGTTAACTCCTCTCAATACGTTACAGTTCAACCGATTAATTTCCAACCACATTTTCCATGTTAATTCTAACTCTTCATATTTGTCCCATTATCTGATCGCTTTTAGACATGGGTCCGAGCCCTTGAGCTTCACGCGCAGCCTTTTAAACTCACCCGCCCGCCTGAAGATATTAATATGAAGTATTGAGTACCTAGAATAGAGTTCAGCCTGCTTCCTGAACAGCCAACTAAGGATCTTATAGTGAACTTTCTTTGGGGATTTTGATAATTTTACCATGTCCCGTACGTCATACTCCTTGCAAATTAATCCACCGAGACCTGCGAGAAAAGAGGCCCATGTTGCGGCTCTCTCTTGAATCTGGCCATATATAGTACAAAATATGCAAAGTAGTTATCTTTAATATAAGGAAGTACAACGCCCCACTTCTCCGGTTGCGCATAAAATGTGCTCAGTGCAATTCGAGCAGTCTTGTTTTGCCAAATAAAGTAGGTAAGCATAGATTCTATTTTTCTAAAAAATGAAGTAGTTAAAACACATGGAATGGTCGAGAATAGAAAGTTAAATGATGGCAATATAGACATTTTAACCACGGCAGCCCTGCCTAAAATTGTCAAAGGAAGCGACTCCCACCGTGATAGCATGGTCTGAACTTTTGTGAGGAGAGGGGAAAAAATGTTCTTAAAGAAAATCTAACCCCCAAGTATCTCTTAGGTTGTGAACTCAAGGAGGGAGGCAATTCAGCTAGCACTGTGTCTGGCCTACATATGCATAGAATAATGTCTGTTTTTTTCCTGTTGATCTTGCATCCCCCACTTGCTCAAACTGTGAGACTATCTCAAAAGCGTTTACCTGTGAGCTCATGTTTTTATCTAAGGATAGAATGATATAGTCTGCACATAGTTTAATCTTCCCCACCTGATTGACAGGAAGGCAGACAGTAGCGTTTTGTCTAATAAAGACAGCTAGAGGCTTATAAAGAAAGCAAACAATATTGGGGGAGGGGGCACTCCTGCCGGGTTCCCCGGCAAACTTGTATTTTACCCACATCTGCAGAAATTATTATAATATTTGCTTCAGCACTGTGATACATTTTTAGCAGCAATCCTGTAATGTGGGAGGAAACCCCAAATTTCGCTATGCTGTCAAACAGTGTCTCCCAGACCAGTAGGTCAAAGGCTTTTTCTACATCCAGTAAAAGAATGACAGCTAGAATACTGTTGGCAGAGAAGTGATCTAACGCCTGGGCCAGGAATTGTGTATTAGCTGCCAACTGTCAACCAGCTACAAACCTATTCTGATTGTGATAAATCAATTCAGCAGCAATCGGGTTCAAGCAGTTAGACAAAAACTTCATGAAGATCTTATAGTCAGAATTTAAAAGCGTGATTGAATGATATGAATTTGGATCTTCACCATCTTTGTCTTTTTTAAAGAAAATAACAATATTTCCTGCGCTGAATGATGTTGGGGCAGTGCCCCCTTGCAGTATTTAATTGGCCACCAGCAACAAATAGTCTGCCAATGCATCAATACAGGTTTTAAAGAATTCCACTGGCAAGCCATCCGGATCGCACACCTTTCCATTCAGGAGGTTCTTAACCGCCTCCAGCAGTTCAACCTTGGTAAAAGGATGGGAAATACTTTCCCTGTCTTCCTTAGAAAGAGTAGGGATAGTGAGTCCAGCTTAGAATTTCCCCATTGCTTGGCTATCAACCATTTGATGCTGACCATACATCCGCCTATTGTGTTCTAACATAATTTTCACTATCTTACTATATTCCATATGTCTTGCACATGAAATCTGGCATTTCAGTACAGAAATCGTATTGCTGGCAGCCTGACATAATCTTTGTCGAAGATTGGGTGTTCTTTTAAAACTCATTTAAGGATACTTTTTAATGCCATCTTGAAGTAGAGGAATGTTAATTAGTAACAACCAATGTCTCTGTAGTCTTTTCCTCATGTAATGATGCTCATTATTATAGTCAGTAAAAAAAACAAATCTGCGGTGAGGAGCTCCTAGACTTTTTACAGTCCCGTAAAAGGTCCATCCGATTATATGTTGAACTTTTTGCAAGGGTATGGACAAGAAAGAAATGTCATATCCTCTATTATTTAGTCTGGTGCTAATTTCTTCTGACTTTGTACTAAGTCTTCATTTTTGCTACAGTTTCTCGTGGCTCTCATTTAGTCCTCCGTTGAAGTATTCAAAATGGTAGTTCTACAGTGGCAGCTTGTCACATGTAGAACTGAGTTAGACTCTATTGATTTACAATGGCTTTTGCTACACATTTTATTTTTTTCAAGGTACAAGCCCAAATTCAAGTATTCAATTGCTTTTTTGAAGACTCTAGGTCTTACAGTTACACTCCATTTGTTATTAGGTAGTTCCTGAATTAAATTCTCAAGTGTGGTCTGTGAACCTTTCTATATTAATAGTATGTCATCTATATATTGTCCAAGAAAATTATATTATTATAGAGTTTGAATTCTTCACTCCACAGCCCAAATTTCTCCACTTCTCCCATCAAAATCTAGGCATATGGGATTCAAATTTGGCCCCCATCCAGACCCTTGATGCTGTAAGTACATCTTGTTAGTAAAGGAGAAGAAGTTATTAGTTAGACAAAACTCAAGCATTTCCATAATTATTTTGTTTCTCTCAGAAGAATGTACAGATCTTGTAGCTAGGTCTTTTTCTCCGGCATCCAGTTCATTTGCATATCTGGTGGAAGTATATAGACTAACTAAATCAATCATAGCCAAAATATAATCGGGCTGCCCATCTAGGCTATCCAATTTTATTAAGACATCTTTTGTGTCTTGGATGTACAAAGGTAGACTCCTCATGAAGGGTTGAAGTTCTGCATCAATACATTGCCCAAGTATGGAGCAGATCGAGTTGATACCTACTATAATGGATCTGCTTTTAGGTAGAAGGCTAGGTTTGTGTATTTTGTGAAATACATAGATGGTGGCCATCATCAGTTACTTTATGTAAAGATATTGTTTTTCCTTTGAAGTGATCAAACCTTTTTCGTACCATTCGCCTAGGTGTTCCAGTAACTTCTTTTGTATCTCAACTCTGGGTTTATAAGACAGTTTTGTGTAAGTATCGTGTAATCGTCATGTGATCCTCTAAGTGGGGGATCACCACATTGCCTCCTTTGTCTCAATCAATCAATAGTTTATTCGGTCCAAATTTGGGCCATTTAAAAGGTTAAAAAATATATACATACGTACAGAAAGATAAAAACCATAAACCAGTACACAATAAAAGGAACAATAGTAAAAAAAGTAGGGGTCCAGTAGCTGCCTGAGAAAGATTACATAAATAGGTGGGGTGAAGGAGGTGCTCGGAAAAGTCTCTGGATCTTACCCTGTACATAACCCTGAACAATAAAATAATAATAACGTAAAAGCTGTTGTGTGGCACATCTCTATATAAAATCAGACATTAAAACTCCAGACAGTAAAACTGATTAAAAATTTAAGAAGTCAGACAGAGGTAGATGATGCTCTAGGTTAATTTGTTCTTTTGGTGTTAATTAATTCAATAAATTGCATCTTGGCAATTATAAAATTAAATATAATTTTAAATTTATAAAACACTTTAATTAAAATAACCCGATGTAGCACTTGTTTAGAAATACGGTCTTTTGTGCTCAATAAGTCGCGGTTTGCAATTAAAGCCCAAGGCTGATATAACAGGATGCTGATTTACTGTTTTCTAGACAGCTCTTCAAACAGTGAGTTAAAATCTAGAATAGTCCTATTACGAATTTTCCATGCTGCTGCCAGATATTTAGAAACAGCGCTGATTATCAGTATGGAAGTGTCGTATTTACATATTCTGAATAGGCTGTTGCGGGATAGTGGATGGAGTGTTCTGCACAGGGGAATGATCCACTTCCCTCGGGGACCTTTGTACAAAGGGCAAAAAAATAGGATGTGTTCAGCTGTTTCCTTGCATAAATGACAATTTATGCATTTGTCCGATGGGGAACTGTTAGTCGACCAACCAGCCGTGTAGCTATTGACCGCCAGTGTCCCGTACCTGAGCTGGAGTAGTAGAGAGCGAGCACGGGCTGGTATGGGTAGATCCAGGGAGCTTTCAGGGAAGGGAACGTGTTTGACCAGCAGGAATTCTGCTGTCAGCCGACCTGACCCATTTGAACCGAGAGATTCCTCGTTGATTTTTGCCCAATGATGTTCTTTGATCAGGCGTTTAGCACTGCCAGGAATCATCTCGGGGTTCTCCCAGTACTGGGATAGACTCAGTTTGGTCCATGCCGCTTTCATCTCCCTGAGCCACCGTACCTTTTCCCATCCGCGATGAGGTGGTAATAGTTCTTTAACTGCTGACCTGTAGGGTTCAAGTTCGTCTGTTTTCCATAGTCTGACCCAATACAGGAGTGGTCTTAGATATGCTATGTCTTTGATACTATTTAAGCCCAGGTCCAGTCTGAGGGGGAGCATTGGCGTGCCCCTCCCCAGTCTAGATATGTGTCTGAGGAAGTTATTTTCTTTAGTTTGGAGAGTATCCATCTGTCTGTGTGATCCCCAAAGTTCTGCTCCATATAGGGCCGCAGCACGGATTTGTGCTTTATATATTTCAGAGATAAGAATCAGAGGGGGGCTTGTGGCAGTGCTGGCTTTGCGTCCTATTACTCCACATCTTTGGCTAATTGTTAGTGCCCCTTTCCTTATGGCTGGCTCCCAGCTGCCCTTGTCAGATAGTCTAATGCCCAAGTAGTCATATTCCATTACTCTCTCCAGGGGAGTTAAATCCATCTTTATGTTTGCGCTGAGCTTCTTGTTCGGGGCGCTGTATATCATGAGTTTAGTTTTCTTATGGTTTATGTCTAATCCATAGTTTCTGCAGTATACACCAAACTGATTTACCAAGTTTTGAATTCCCATGGGTGATTTAGACAAAAGAATAGTGTCATCTGCGTAGAGTAGGCAGGGGACTTTAGTTCCAGCCTGCTTGGGAGAATCATTTGTGCAGTTTGCTAAGTACTTGATACAGTTGTTTATGTATAATAGGAAAAGAGTTGGGGCCAGGACGCACCCCTGTCTAACTCCCCTCTCTATAGCCACTGGTTCTGTGAGATCACCCTTCTTGCCGTTCCTGATTTGGGCATAGGTATTTTCATGTAGGCGGGTAATAAGTTTCAGAAGGCCATGCGGGACACCCATATTGGCTAGCGTCAGCCATAACTGGTTTCTGGGGACCAGGTCGAACGCGGCTCTGAGATCAATAAAAACTACGTAAAGGTTACCCCTTCCTATTTCTACAGTTTTCCATTTTATTGTTAAAAATCTTAGCACCTGATCTATAGTACTGACTGCTGGTCTGAATCCTGCTTGTAGATCAGAGATGGCGTTTGTTTCTAAAATCCAGTCTTCTAGACAGGACAAAATTTGCTTTGCAAAGATTTTTTGGAAGTTGTCGAGTAAGGAGATTGGGCGGTAGTTGGCGGGGTTAGAGGGGTCGCCTTTCTTAAAAATGGGGACTATCTCTGCTCCCAACCAGGAGCTCGGAACAGGTGCTCCAGCAGCTATCTCATTGGAAATGAGGTTTAAGTATGGGGCCCATACATCTGGATTCGTCTTGTAAAGGTCTCCTGGTATTTTGTCAAGGCTGGGGGCCTTTCCCCATTTCATTGAGGCAATCGCAGCCTTGGTATCTGCCAAAGTGAATTCAATTTTGGGGGTCTCGGAGGTCATGATATGGATCAGATCCCGGGAAGCAGCATCGGCGGACCCCAGGTATAATTGGGAGAAATGGTCGGACCATTCTGCAGGGAGTATTGAGGCACCAGGCGAACGGTGTGGTTCATTGCTGGCATCAGCTACCAATTTCCAAAATTTCGTGGTGTCGTTAGTTTTAGCAGATTCCAGGAGGAGGTCCCATCTTGATTCATCCCATTTCCTACAGGCTCTACCTTGTTCCTTTTTGTAGTCTTTTCTAGCTTCCCTTATATAATCCATCTGGCCACCTCTTAGGGCTCTCAGCAACTTATGCTGTGCTTCTCTGCATGCAGTGTTGAACCATCTTGCGTTAGAGTTCTGTTTGGGCTCTGTTGCCGACTCTTTAGTAAGTAGAGTTTTTAAAGAGTTAAAAAACAGTGTGTGGGCTGCTATAAGCCCACCACTGTCTTTCGTGGGTTGAAGTATATATTCCATATGATCCGCCAGCTGCCTGTACACTTTTGCCAAAGTGGTTATGTCAGTGTTCAGGGATTTCCATCTAACATTTCGCCTGTTGTTGGTCAGTGCGAGCTGCTGTCTATAGGACTTGGGGCAGGAGACTTCAAGTAGGGGTAGTAGGTTCCTGAGTGATAGAATCAGTGGTTCATGGTCGCTTTCCTCATGTTCTGTGATGTTCATATCGACCATGTGACCCCAAAGGCGGATGTCGAGCAAGATGTAATCAATCTGGCTCTTCTGCAACCCACGTTTAAATGTGGGGTGAAGGTTAAGATCCGAGCGGGAACGGCCATTGCAAGCCCGGAGGCCGTGTGCCAATGTAATGTCCATGAGCTGGTATGATAGTCTGTTGATTTTAGGTCTTTTGCTTGACACCAGCTGGGGGATGCCCCAATGAGCATCTTCATCTTTATATAGTTCCTGGGCCAGCGAGTAGGGTTCAAAAGTGGTGTTAAAATCTCCGGCAATGAGAATAAAATGAGAGGGTGATTTATCGGTGAGAAAATTGTCTAAGATAGTCAGTGCGTTGGACTCATATTTATTGCCCAGGCTCCTATTATAGATGTTAATTATTAAAAGTGGTTTCTCTCTAAGAGATGGTATTGATAGACCCATTAGATCAGGGCAGCCCAAATCAATTGGTTCAATTTGGCATTTGAGAGAACAGCTGAGCCATATTAGCAGGCCACCTGAGGGTCTCCCTGAATTCACCTTATTTGCTGGAACCCAGTAGCTTTTGTAACCGATTCTATATTTAGGCTCCAGCGCCCATGTTTCTTGGAAGAGACATATTTTATGTTTGTCTATAAATTTTCCCCATTCAGGGTTGTTCATTTTACTCTCCAACCCGGCAATGTTCCAACTGAGGATGGTATCTAAGCCATCTGGTTTGTTATGGGGAGCTTCAGCCACGGGATTCTCTCTCGGGACTAGGGTACCGTGGGGAAGCATTATGCCCTTCTCAGTCGTGTCTAGGGTGCTTCCAGCCCCATCTAGGACAGGGGGTGGCCTAAGCCAATCAAATACCTGGGGTAGAGGTGGGTCTGCGGGTTTGCTGTGATCTAGTGGGTCTGTAGCTAAATTAATCTCAATCACCCTGCGCTCCTTATCTAATTCCCCGAAATGGATTTCAGAACATTTAAGATAGTCTGACTGGGCGAGAGCGGGAGTTAGAGTAGACTCACTAGTGTTGCTAATGGAAGTATATTCGGCCCCACAGTTGATTTGCCCTGTTTTATAAGTTTCATTTTTCCCAGCTATAGGATAGTTTTTGTTCCAGTTGCTTGAACCTCGGGAATTAGGAAAAGTCGAGTGTAATAGTCAATCGTTTTCGGAGAGTGTGGGCGAGGCAGGATTGCAACTTGGCAGGAAATCAGTTGACATCTGAGCCCTAGGAAAATCTCTGGACGTCATTGTCACCCCCTTGAAACCAGGTACAGTTTTATGGGGGTAAAAGGCCTGAAGCCTGCAAAGTGAAGTGGCCCCCCCTAAGGGGTTAAGATGGCATGCATTTAGGGAAAGCTGTTCGACAAGGGAGGGCGCATTAAAGTTAATAACAATACAGTCCCCAGTACCAGGGTTTTTGAGTGGACCCACCCAACCCACCCTCCTCACCATTAATTTTGAGGGTATCATATGGAATGCGAATCTTGCATGTTTATGCAACCAATGAATAACCTTGTTTTTCAGTTCTGTGAATGATTCTGGGATGGTGGACTTGAGCTTAGGGACGTTCGTAATAACAAGCACGTAGGGGCAGGCTTCTGGTGGTAGATGTAAAGTTCCCATGTTAGTTCCTGAGTCCCTGCGCATCCGATCTACTGGGATATTTGGGTGGGTTCTATGGGGTTTGGCGCCCGTGTTTGTGGAAGGGGCAATTTCACCAGTCCGCCTTAGGTAAGAGGAGTCGCTCTTTGCGTACCACTTTTTAGGGAGATTAGTCAGACTAGGTGTAGAGAGCTTCGGTAGTTGATGTAGTGTGTCAGAGCAGGGTGGTTTTGGCTTGTGAACCATAGGTGGTGGGAGAAGGGGACTACTGGCATTATTGACAGGGGGGCCAAGGATAGGGTGTTGTCGCAGGCAGTGCAAACCCGATGGGGAAGGGGGGATTGGCTGGCTGGGTTTAATGAGGGCATCGAGTTTCTCCTCGATGGCTAATAGACGGATTGTTATAGGATGTAGTTGTTTTAGAAGCTCATCTTTAATAAAGTCTGTGATAGAAGTAATATCCAGGTTGCCAAAGTTGGTAGTTTGGGCAGGTATATAATCCTTAGGTCTGGTAGATACGGTATGGACAGAGGGGTCCAGGACACGGGCCCGTTTGTTCTTTAGATTCGTCTCCCCCCGTTTTCTTTTGCCCTTTGTGCCATGATTTGGGGAGGGTGTAGGCCTGATTGGCGTAGGCTGGGTAGATCCCGAAGAATGTATGGTTCTGTCCAAGGGTTCTGCGTTGAGTGTTTGAATTGTGAGGGTGGTTGGTGCTGGTGGTTCTGCAGAGGGGGGCTGGGAAGCTGGTGAAAAGAAGGATGGGGGAGCAGTTAGACGGCGCTCGACCAGTTCAATTTCTTTTTCTAGTGCCCCTACCGCTTTTTGGAGGAAGCCGTCTAAGGTCTTGTTATTGCCTGCTTCTTCCAAAGGTATCCCTCCCTTCCGTCTACCCATCTTGTTTTGGTAGGACAATCAGATCCTGTGCAAAAGTTTAGCAATCTATTTCCTGTGAGCACTCTCCCTCTCTTTTCCTCACCCTGTTTAGCTCTGCTGAGGTTTGTTTTAGGGGGTGCTGAGATATCTAAGAGGCATGAAGGGCTGATCACCTCTGTTTGAGAAGGTGTCCGGGTAGGTGGATAGTTGTCAGCCACTGCCCAAGTCCTACATCTGTGGAACCTGTTTAGGGCGTTGGAGTTCCGAACTGTTGAAAATCTTTCTGGGTGCCTCACTCCACCCACAGCACCACATGGTGCTTCCTTCAGGCAGCCTTTACCTATTACAAAGTGTCAGGGGGGTGGCCCTGCCCTGGCTCTTCCTGGCAATGACGGGCAAGGACGCGCGGCGGGAGCGCGATGAAAATTTAAAGGGCTCCTGCCCTTCTGATTGGACACTGGGCTCTGGTCTCAGGGCTCCTGCCCCCTCCTGATTTCTCGGTCGATGCGCGCTTTCCCGCGACGGCGGGAGCGCGATGAAAATTTAAAGGGCTCCTGCCCTTCTGATTGGACACTGGGCTCTGGTCTCAGGGCTCCTGCCCCCTCCTGATTTCTCGGTCGATGCGCGCTTTCCCGCGACGGCGGGAGCGCGATGAAAATTTAAAGGGCTCCTGCCCTTCTGATTGGACACTGGGCTCTGGTCTCAGGGCTCCTGCCCCCTCCTGATTTCTCGGTCGATGCGCGCTTTCCCGCGACGGCGGGAGCGCGATGAAAATTTAAAGGGCTCCTGCCCTTCTGATTGGACACTGGGCTCTGGTCTCAGGGCTCCTGCCCCCTCCTGATTTCTCGGTCGATGCGCGCTTTCCCGCGACGGCGGGAGCGCGATGAAAATTTAAAGGGCTCCTGCCCTTCTGATTGGACACTGGGCTCTAGTCTCAGGGCTCCTGCCCCCTCCTGATTTCTCGGTCGATGCGCGCTTTCCCGCGACGGCGGGAGCGCGATGAAAATTTAAAGGGCTCCTGCCCTTCTGATTGGACACTGGGCTCTGGTCTCAGGGCTCCTGCCCCCTCCTGATTTCTCGGTCGATGCGCGCTTTCCCGCGACGGCGGGAGCGCGATGAAAATTTAAAGGGCTCCTGCCCTTCTGATTGGACACTGGGCTCTGGTCTCAGGGCTCCTGCCCCCTCCTGATTTCTCGGTCGATGCGCGCTTTCCCGCGACGGCGGGAGCGCGATGAAAATTTAAAGGGCTCCTGCCCTTCTGATTGGACACTGGGCTCTGGTCTCAGGGCTCCTGCCCCCTCCTGATTTCTCGGTCGATGCGCGCTTTCCCGCGACGGCGGGAGCGCGATGAAAATTTAAAGGGCTCCTGCCCTTCTGATTGGACACTGGGCTCTGGTCTCAGGGCTCCTGCCCCCTCCTGATTTCTCGGTCGATGCGCGCTTTGTCTGCCTCCTTAATGATAATTTCTGGATTATGGTGTAGTTCTGCAATTGCTTTTTTTTGTTCTTTGGTTATGTTTGATGACATGTATTTGCTATTGGATGTCTACTTCTTATATTTTGTATCCAGATCTTGTAGAACTATTGAATAAAAACCTTATATTATGTTCCCAAGTGGCAGAGTGGATAGGAAGGTAGATTTGGAATTGCACTTATTTTCCTTAGTATGGGAGGTGTTAATCCTTATTTCCACTGATGTTCTAAGAAGATCTATTCTTCTGTTGAATGCCCCCCTTGATCCAAGAGGGAAGTGAGAAGGTGTATGGCTTCCAAGTCTTGTATTGATAAATCACTTGTTATCGGTTGTACGTTTGTCAATTCTATCATTACAGAGACATTGGCTATTACTAATTAACAATTTTCAACTTCGAGGTGGCATTGAGGAGTATCCTCAGATGAGTTTTAAAAGAACACATAATCTATGCCAAAGATTCTGTCACTCATTCTTTTTAGATTAAAGAAACAAACAAGGTACATTTTAAAAGAAACCTAAAGGCTTTCACAAGCGTAAAAAGTGTTCTGTTTTTAAACTGGTAAAAAATAAAGCAACGTAATTAATAATTTAAAAAAAACACAGCAAAATAATTAAAAAACAATATTATAAACAATTATTTAAAAAAGAGATACAAAGTACCTAAAACAAACAATATTCTTACCTTAATTATTCTGTGCCATGATATTGTTGACATTACAACATATTTGACCAAATATTTGTGTCCCAGATAATTCTGGAACCCCGTGTAATTATAGGGACAATGTCTGGTCCAGCTAGGATTTTATGTTAAGCCTATTTTCTGTTAACTCTTAAAAAACAGTGGGCTGTAAAAATCTTCTTCTTTCTTTCTTCCTCCAACAAAAATGGTGTGAATATTCTCTGTCAGAAATCTTTAAACATTTCTGTGCTTTCTCAACATCATGGTTCACAGGGTCTCTGGGTGCCTGTTACACTCAAAATAGATGATATTACTCTCACTATACTGATCTTTTATGGTCCAACTCATCCTGACCCAAATTGTTGGAAAAACGTTTGTCACGTCATTACTTCTCATGCCACTGACAATCTATCAGTGGGAGGTGATTACAATCAAGTTCTAGATTCTTTCATGGACGGGAAGTCTATAGCAAGGTTTATTCCCCATGCTTCTCACAAAGGCTTTAAAAATACAAATAGAGTACATTTTACTACATTATTTGACACCCATATGACAAAAATCTAATCAGTAGAACCAAAGTTATGAATTTTTAAAGTTTTAGGTGCAAAATATTTCTTAAATGCAAAAAGCGCCAGCTGTATATATCTCGTTGTGCAGACTGGGTCAAAGTTAAAAGTTAAGGTCGACCACGATGGAGCCTGGTTCAGTTACACTAAGTGGATTGGGACCTGTCAGCGCTCATCTTCGGAGTTAGAAAAGCTTTGAAAAAAAATTATCTGAAAAGGTCGAAGTTCAGGGGGGCAAGCCTGCAGGAGTGTCTGAGGAGGGAGTCCTGTTGTCAGATAGCCATGGATTAAAGCCACAATGAAGATTTTTACCTTCAGACTTAGTGGTCGAGATGGAAGTTGAAAATCTCCAGTGGGATGAAGCAGAAGGCTGTAGCCATAGACAGTTCAACGAGGTTGGATACCCCTTTTGTGAAGGACGCCTGAATAGGATTTGCTGCAGCAGAGAAAACTGTAGTGGGAGAAGCTGCGAATGCAATCCAACTGGTGAATGACGTCGAGCGGATAGACGAGCAGGTTGGTTCAGGTCTTATTGTGGTTTTCATAGCACTTTTTGGCCACATTTTGCCTAAGACTTCAGTTTTGGAAATTAGCCATCCGAGCACAGTTAGCACTACAACCTGGGGTCCAGACATGGATGGAGACCTTTTGGGGGTTCAGGACTCACTCAGACTGGGTCCAGGTTTGGGTTCAAGATGGTGGGAGCTTGTTATGTCCCTGTGACTCTGAACATGAGGCCAGCAAACTAGCCCTTTGAGTCACTTCTGGAAGTCCTGGGTGCAGGTGAAGATCTAGGGCTCAACAGCAGTGATGGCCTCTGAAGGATCAAGGCAGGCTCCAGACAACAAAGCAGTTCTTTCAGGTACAGCATCAGGCAGTTCTCTGAGAGTCCTTCAGCAGGTCCAGTAGTGAACTGAAAAGTGGGTCTGAGAGTTCTGTTGTTATACCCTGGTGCCTTGTCCTAGAAGCTGGGAGAAGTTTCGGGTAAGATTCTTTAAAGATCCAGGAGTTTCCTGCCTCCCCTGCCCTGGCTCCTAACTGGCTGCACTGAAAATACAGGGTTGTTAATCCTATTGTGTGGTGGAAGAGCACAGCCTATTCAGGTGCAAGTGGGACCGTGCTCAGCTCTTCCCCCCATCCTGCCAGTAGAAAGGCCATTCAGGATCTGCTAATCCCGCTGTTGTGTGACTGAAAGTTTCAACTGTTCGTTACACCCAGTCATGTGACCTAAGGCAGGCTGCAGGCCCAGATCGCTAAGGGCAGGAAAACGCCATCTTTCTGAAAGTGGTATTTTCAAACTTGTAATGATAAATTTGACTTTACCATTAAAGTGGGTTTATTATTACAAGTTTATAGGTACCAAACATGACATATCCACCTCCTCTCATTTAGGAATTACAGCCTATTATCCCTAATGTTATCCTAGTGGAGGGGTAGGACCCATAGTAGTCAAAAACAAATGTTGGAGTTTTTCACTACTAGGACATGCACAACTTAAAAGTACATGCCCTACCTTTTTATTACACAAGCCCTGCTTTATGGGCTATCTAGGCCTACCTTAGGGGTGAATTACATGTAACAAAAAGTGGCGTTCAAGGCTTGGCAAGCGGTTTAAATGCCAAGTTGATATGGCAGTGGGATACTGCCTTCAGGCTGCAGTGGTAGACCTGGGGCACATTTTAAAGTGGTGCTTAAGTGGGTGGCATAGTAAGTGCTGCAGGCTCATTGGTAGCCTTTAATTTAAATACCCTGGGTATATGGTGTACCACTCTAAAATGGGCTTAGATTTAAATTAAGTATGCCCGTCAGGTATATGCCAGTCCAACCATGTTTAGGGGAGTGAGCACAAGCATAGTGGCACTGGTTAGAGGTAGTTAAGTGCATAGTGTCATAAGGCCAACAAAGCAAAAATCCAGCAAAATGCAGGAGGAGGAAGGCAAAAAGTTTGGGGGTGACCCTGATGCTTGTTTCTGATCCAGGGAGGACCTGGCCTGGCAGTTTGGGCTGGACTGTTCCCATGGGGAACAGGGTGAAGACTGATTTTACATTCAGCTGGGTCAAAACTAGGGTGGCATGCTGAGCAAAAAAACTATGGATTAAACTCAGATCTGTGACTGGGGACGAGTGTTTGAAAGGTTTCCACACTTTGTCCATCATTCTTTTGTGTTGCTAAAAGTTTAGGACAACATCCAGTTATTTCAAATATTGGTTCAATAGTAATCTTGGATAACACCCCCGTGTGGACAGATCTTGAGATCCCTTTTTGCAATTCATAGACCCTTCTTTGAAGTCACCCCCACTTGAGAGGCACTTTTGGGCATAAGTATTGGGCCTCCGACCCTACCAAGACAGTACACTTCTGGACGTGAGGATACTGTGCCTGGAAGAAGGACTGCTGTGTTGCTAAAAGGACAGCCAATATGCAGGAATTTTCCTGGACTTTGCTGAACTCCTCCTTTGGTATGCTTGCCCTGCTGCCCTCCTTTCCTGGAAGTAAGAAGTACTGGGCCTGCATCTCCTTATCCCCAGAACCAAGTGACTCCAAGGACTTGCTGGCTTGTCTTCTGTTCTAGTCTCATGGCCATCAAAGACTTCCGAAGACACTGCTTCAGCTGCTGGAGTCTGCCAACTGTGAGTCCTGTCTAGCCAAGAGCTGTCAATCCAGTCCTGGACTTGAAAGGGGACTCTACAGCTGTTTTTCTGCAAAAACAGATGCATCAATGCTGTTGCACTGATTGGAACCGCCATAACATCCTTCCTCCATGCCGATTCATCGCTGCTGCTGCCCCTGAGGTTGAGGACTTCACATCACCTTTGCAGTGTGGCTTGATTATGACGCATTGACTCCAACACCGAGGGGTTGACACCGAACTTCAAGGACTCCACTCCAATGACTGCTCAGCTCGATGTCGACACACCCCCCAGTCTCCACGGATCAAAACTGACACATCACCTCCACATTGCCTCCTCTACATCGATGCAGCCCGCCTTCTAAGGTACTTTTCAGCAGGCCCTACATGGGTCCTGTAGCCAACCTGCCCTCCTTTTTTGTCAGCCTGAACTTCAGATTTATCCCAGTTTAGCAGGACCTCATAAACCTTTATATCTTGGGGTCTACTTAAAGGATTTTTGTCATTTCAGTCTTAGTTTACTTAGATGAATATGCTCTATTTTTCTAAACTAGTGTGGAGTCTTTTTGTGGTGTTTTGACTGTGTTACTGTAATTTAAGTGTTGCACAATTATTTTACATATTGCTTCTTAAATTAAACCTGACTGCTCTGTGCCAAGCTACCAGAGGGTGAGCACAGGTTAATTTAGGCTGTGTATCTGACTTACCCTGACTAGGATTGTGGTCCCTATTTGGGCAGGGTGCATACTCTATCAACTAGAGACTCAATTTCTAATAGCAGCAAAGAAGTCTGCTTCCATCTTGGCACACATAAAATAAATGGAACATAACTATTACACTTCCAATAATAACAAATTGGATCTGGACACTGTGATGGCTGCCACAATTGAATTAAACAATTTACCACTAAGCAGGCATGTGGTACACTCCTTAAATGTAATGCCAGATACTATGGTGGACACAACAGAGCTGGTTCCCTTTTCGCTTGTTACCTAATGTGTAGGAAAGAAAAATCTTCTATCAAACCCATTAATAATTATTCCAGTGATACGCTTTTCCATGACTTTGATATTGCAGCATGCGTCACTTTATACTATAAAGATTTATATACCCCTGAATCCACACCATAAGAAGCCACCCTCACCACTTATTTTTCCAAACTAAAACCCAAATCCACATCTTCTTTAGGCTTCTCAACTTTAGAATTACCTTTATAAATTGAGGAACTTTATTTGGCAGTGTGGCTTCTTCCAAAGGACAAAGCACCAGGCCCATTTGGCTTTATTGTTGAATCTTACCTTCACTTCTCAAAAATCCTCATTCCCAAGCTTTTCAAATTACTTCAATACTTCACCATCGGAACTTCTTCTCTGGCTCATTTGTGGAAGCCACAGACTATCTCATTCCTAAAAAAGATCAGGATTTAACCCAATGACAAAAATTGTAGGCCTATTTCATTAATCAATACTAATTATAAGATATTTGCCAAATCATTAACTTTACATTAATCTCTCTTTATGCCTGAATTAATTGATCCTGAGCAGTCTGGTTTTATCCCTCAGAAGAATATTGCAGACAACTCTTTTGTCCCTCTAAATAATATTATTAAAACTCACAAAATTCAGGAGACTTTGGCAGCATTATCTCTGGATGTGGAGAAAACTTTTGCGGGGTTAATTGGCTTTCTTTATAAAAACTTTGCAGGGCATGGAATTTGCCCGTATTTTAAACAGCTTGGGGCATATTTATACTCCGTCTGCGCCGATTGTGCATCAAAATATTTGACGCACAATCAGCGCAAACGTTGCCCCGTATTTAAACTTTGACGCCCGAGGACGACAAAATTCCGCCGTGTGCGTCATTTTTTGGATGCGGCAACCCGCCTTGCGGTAATTATATGCAAGGTAGGCGTTCCCGTACAAAAAATGGCTTAAAGGGCCGTGCGTCGTATTTATGCTTTCGGGCAAAAATTACGCACGGCCGGGAGGCGGAGCCAGAAAATGATGCACAACCCGATTTGCGTCAAAAATTAACGCCTGGGTCAGGGCAGGCGTTAAAATGGGGCAAACACACCTGTATTTAATCAGAACACACAGAACAAACAGCAGACCAGCAGAGCAGCAACAGGGAGCCATGGAGGTGATTCTAATCCAGCATGCACGCAGATGCAGAGCCCAGCAGCAACAACAGCAGCTACAACAACACCAGCAGGGACCCCAAAGGCAGCGCAGAATTCAGGAGAGGATATTCCGCCCAAGAACAACACTTCAGGGCCTCAGGGAACACGACATCATACAGAGGTACCGGTTGAACTGGCAGGCCATTCAGCAGCTGCTGCGAAACATTGAACAGCAGTTGGCCCCCACTTTGCTGACACCCCGCACAATCCCAACAGAAACAAAGCTGCTTGCCGTACTTCACATGCTGGCAAGTGGCTCTTTTCAAACAACTGGTGCCCTGGTTGGTGGAATATCACAACCATCATTCTCCGCCTTTTTGCCCAAAGTACTGGACGCCATCATTCAACTGACACCCCGCCACATCTGCTTTCCTAACACACTGCAGAAGCAGCAGGAAACTAAACAGGGGTTCTACGCAATCAGTGGCTTCCCACACGTCCTTGGTGCAATCGACTGCACACATGTACACCTTGTGCCACCTGCTGCCACTTAACACCTCTACCGCAACAGGAAGCACACACATTCCATCAACGACCAGGCCATTGTCGATCACCAAGGATTGATCACCAACATCGTGGCTAAATATCCTAGGAGTGTACATGACTCATACATCTTCCGTCACTGCACCATCAATGAACACTTCCAGGATGGACGGTATGGCAATGGACTACTTGTTGGTAAGTACAAAAACCTACTTATTTACACACTGCACAGCAACCCTCTTGGACACACAACACATACACCACAACAGCAACATGTCGACAGGAACACACTGAGGTCGTGACATCGCCAGCCATGTTTCTTAAGTCACCATTGAACCTGTCACACATCGGAAATTACTGTACAGCCTAATGTGAAGACGTCAATGAGTGTGGTTGCCTAAATGTCACCTTGCAAATTGTAAGTGTCCCAATGACCTTTACATTAATACATTGCATAAGTCTAAAGGTATGGGATGTCCAGGGTACTTTCATATGAACGTGTTAACAACACTTTCAATTTTAACTGTGCATGGAACTATCATCTCACACCCAGTGAAGACACATGGACACCTGTATCACAAGTCACAATGCTAGGGAGGGCACACTGTACTGGAAATCCCAAAACATACTGCTGACAAACGGTTAGCAGACAAACACTCGTTCAGCCAAGGAAACAACACAATTCAGATGGTACAGCCTACAAGCATAGGATGTCACATTAGTACACAAAAGAGTCACAGACAACACAAGACAACTACTGCCATTAAAGGTCTTTTCAATAGTGCCATCTACATCAACATGATCCCATTCATTTTCTCTTGCAGCTGATCAGGGGTATGGCATCCAGCCATGGATTATGACACCATTTGGCAACCCGAGTACAGCTGCAGAGCGTGCATACAACGAGGCCCATACGAGGACACGCAGCTTTGTCGTGCGGACCTTTGGCATCCTCAGGTCAAGGTTCCGCTGCCTCGACATCACTGGTGGTAGCCTCCTATATTCCCCCAAGATGGTCTGTAGGATCATCTTCACATGTGCAATATTGCACAACATTTGTATCAGAAGAATCATTCCCCTCCTGGAACCAGAGCCACACATGCCTGAAGAGGAGGAAGAGGAGGATGCTGGCCTGCAACAGGAGGGGGAACTACAGAACACAGCTGCTGGTATACGCAGGCGGCAACATATTGTAAATAATTTCTTCTGAATATGATCACCTTCACCACTTTAGTTAACTAATGTAAATAAACACCTATTATAATCACCATATCATGGTCTGGCTATTCCTTTTTACACACCTTCATCTCTACTTATCAGAATAAGAGTGTTGCCTCATGGAGCATTGCTGAGACACTGAGTAGGACACAGAACATCCCAGAGCTAATGTGAAGCCTAACATACAATGATCACATACACACACACTCTTAATGACATATATCATGTACATATCTCCTTTGAAGGCCTATAGCAGAGGACCACAACTATTTCACACATACATGTTGAAAGCAAGGTCCAACGCAGCATATGGCACACAACTATGACACCATCACTCAATAAGGGGAAAACAAGCCTCATACATGAGGATGTCAATGTGCTTTGGCATCACTAACAGGAATGTCTGACAACACCCTTGACAGCAGTTAGTCTAACTGCATCCAATATTTGCAAGGAATATCTGTGACTAGAGTTCCATAGAAGCAGAGCATAGACAGCATAAGTGCCACACATATGACATGCATTGCGCACATGACATTCCATATACATGTCAGACCATTTCCTAACTCATTACACACCCATGCACCTGGTCACAACCCACCTGTCGGAAGAGGTCCCTGGAATACTAAGATGTGTACCCTGATAATACCTCCTCTACAAACACAGACCAACATTAGCAAACCAGTGTGCTATACCCTTTACTAAGGTGTGCCATTGTCAAAGAACATCTGACTGCATGGACGTCAGGTCAATTTATACACTGTCTTCTAGTTTCAAAGCCCTGTTAGCACATGTAGATTGCTTCCCCTTGTGAAAATGTCTGTTGGCCCTTAGAATGCAAGTCTCACCTACAGGACTGGTGGGAAACAGATGCAGCCCACACCTGTGATCACCTCCATGCACACCACCCATTACAAAAAGCACTGCCCCTGATGATGCATGGAACAGCATAGGATTTGCCATTATGTCAAATACATCGTCAACCATTGATAGTAATTAAGCCGTGTAACACAGCCCTTGGGTTCATTTGTCACCTTCAAAAACACAGGACATACACAGATTGACATGTCAGCTGTCTAGTTTGTCCTCCAAACAGTCTCAGTCAGACCACTGATTATGTAACTTGTCCAGTAGCTGGCTCCTGAATCAACTTGCATTCTGTCAGCCTGACTGGCAACTGTCTGTGCGTCACACTAAAGTATACCTGTGTCTACATATGTACCACACTTGCATTAGCAAACCTGCCATTCATCAGGGGGCATTGGGCATGGGCTTCTACCATGCATGCACAAATACATTGTATAGCATCATCTGCCTTTTAACTGTACCATTTGAGTTAAATCCTCTTGGAAATGCAAAATTCATGGCCCATCCCTTTTCTGGGTTGCATTTATGCATGAATGACAAAGTGTGACAGTGTCCCAGGGTCATAGGCAGGGATTGGGTACGGGGCTTTCAGCACAACCAGCAACCTCTGATAATGTACATGACTAATACACAAATGTCAGAACCATGACAGTTCACACACAGCATTCCAGTGCGCACAACATAGTGATGGGCCGTGTGTGGTGAATAGCTGCGAGAATAAACAGCACAGAGGCTATGATGTTCCCAGATGCAGTGGGAAGTGCAGAGGCCAACCTGTGTACAAATGTTGTAATGACACCTGCCGGAAAATGACAATTGAGACATTATCTCACTCAGCACACCAAGGTTGCCCTGTTGACTGTCTCATTACACGTCTTTAGTGACAGGGTGGGACCATCCACATGTTGGTTCACATGTCCACATCTACTTTACTCACATTGATCAACAAAGGATACTCAGTAGTTACAGGAATAGCTGCCACTGACTCATGATGAGTCCTGGTCCGAACTGTGACAAATTACATCCCAAAAAATCTACAGGACCATCATTGGACCACACACATGAACAAGACACCTATGTGCAATTGATCACTGGAAATATGTGGACACGTGCTGTCTTGTATGCTGGTCCACCACAGCCACTTGATAGTTGGGGCTTACTTCTATGGCCTCAACTGTGGTGTCATCATACATATGAGATTGACCCTTGTCTGTCTGTGCAAAAAACATGGTACCCACTTCCTCAATGCATGTGTATGACTCACTGTGGGATTCATCAACTAGTGCCTAGGAAGCTCTTACCAATACTCTAAGACATAGGATGTAGAAATTGTGGACCTTTGACATGAACATGTGTCTGCCATCCATCTGGTGCATGCTATGTCACATGTGGTGTCTACGTGACCCTAAAACTTGGAAGTATACTTTGTGGGTGTTGTTACATGTATGACTAACACATGCCCTTGCTCATTCCAATTTTTACTTGCATCTTAGGGTTGGACACATGGACGTCACATTCATACAACCAAATGTACAATAATGCTTCATGTGATGTACACACACACCTGGTCAACCAACAAATTAGTTGTCAAAGCACACACTTTGAGCCAAAGGCAATTAGATATTGTACATATGTGCGTCACATTGCTATCCTCTCCTTATGGCAAACATGCACAATTTGTGGAACACATATATGTAGGCCACACTTATGACCATCTATGACGTCAGCCAACTGTAAACATACTGTGAAGGGTGTAGTGGATGATGCTCCGCTGCAGTATGATGTCACACATGTGAACATACACCATCAACACCATACTGTCTTCAATTAGCCAATCTCTGATGTGTTCCAAATGTAAAATACCCCAAAAAAGAAGTAAAAATGCCCCAAACCAGTTAATGCACTGTAATTTTGACGTCCCTAGCGGTGTGCATCATTTTTTGTTTACCAAAACTGTATTTGTGTCATTTTTTTTGACGCACAGGAGTGAAATATAGCCCGCATCCAGATATTTGTACAGTCCATGTATCATTATGTGGATGCGGGTTAATATTCACGTCTGTGCGTCAAAAAAAATGACGCAAATACAGTTTTGTGCAACAAAAAAGGACGCATAATGCGAAAAAGGCGGGACTTTTCATTCAGGAAGTGATGTAATAGGATATCCTGTTTACAGATCATGTACAGTGGGTGTACTTTCACTTTAACTTTGCAGTCTATTATCCTTCTAGACTGTGTGGCTGTGAAGAGAGTGTTGTCCAGAGATTTTGTGCTGTATTTGTCCTGTGTGCTATCTGTAAAGTCCTTTTGTAAAATGAATTTTGTTTGTGTATACTGTAGTACTGTGTTTTGTCTACATTTGTCCATTTATCTTGTGTATTTCTTGTTTGTGGGAGTCTGTTGTGGGTAGTGTTAATTTGGGGATAGTTGGGCTCTTTTAGTGTTTAGGTTTACTTTTTTTCTGTCTTTTTACCTCTACTTTCACCCATTTCCCCTTTCTATTTCTTTTACCCCTATTCCTTCTCTTCAATTAGAAGTATGTCTGGTAGGCCACGTCTTGGCAGGATGGGAGAAGAGGAGTTGGGGGGCTTCATCTGGCTGGTGACACATTTCTTGCCGCTCATGATCCAGGCAGGGGGCAGGGTCATACAGGGGTACCCTACAGAGGCGCGCAGAATCCGGTGGGGAAAGGTGCTGCATCAACTGCAGCGTGTGTATGCCAGCCAGAGGAGTGACCACCAGCTGAAGCACCGGTGGGTTGACCTCATCACCAGAGAGCAGGATCTCTTGGACCACCTGGGAATCATGATTGGTGGCACTGTTGGTGAGTACTACTATTGTTATTGTGCACAAATGAATGCTCTGTAGTGACATCAGTGGATTAGTGCAATGTCTGCCAGCTAACTTGATGACTGTGTGTAATTTTGGGGAGATATGAGGGGATCATTGATGCACCATGGCAAGGATCACAATTGCTAGCTGTCAGGTAGCACGTGATCAGCAAACTTACAGGTAACTTTACCATGTAGGAAATTGGTGCGGCCTTTCTGTCAGCACAGCTAACAAAATAGGAGCCAATCATGTCTATATAGGGTACTATTGACAGAGAAGTACAGATGTACCAACATTTAGGCCAACTATGTTGATGCAATTGCTAGACTGACTTTAGAATCACTACATGATGCTGAAAATGAGTGCTGCCTTCATGACAATTTATAATAGCAAAGTGGCTCAAACATTGATCTCATGTGAGTCTGGTGAGTGTGGAAGGAAAGCGTTCACAGAAGTACTATGAATGTGTGGGATTATTGTGTTTCTTAATCTTTTTGGATAAATGTCAGTTCATGATTTGAATACATCGTGTAAAGGTGTAAGGTGCCCTCAGCTAACATCGTAAGATGTTTGTTGGAATCGGTTGAGCCACAATCCAAATATGGATGGCAGTCCAAGTGTATGCACATGGCTTTACATCTCCATGGTTGGTGCAAATCACCATAGCTGGGCCACATCAATTGAGTATACTGTAATAACAGGATGGTTTACAGGAGTCCCTGCCCCTCCCTCTGTACATTGGGCCTATGTGCACTAAATGTGTCATGGCCACAGGACATGTTTGACTGGTAATGCAGTCCTCAAGTAACCAGGCGTTGGATGTTTCTCTTGGATGCACATGATGAGACGATTACACTCCATATTTTTTAGTGCTCACCAATTATGGGGCAAGTTTGCAACCACATGATAGTTAGGGCCAATGTATGTGTGCAGATATGTGTGTAACTGTCACAGGAGACCCATGCTATGTACAAGTTGGCCGTGAAATATCAGATGCAGTACCATCATGTCTGAATGGCTGCCATTTCCTTACTCAGCCTACACATTGTAAATGATACTGGAAATGTTGCACTGTGCACAGATTTTGAGCACATTTCTTCCTTCCATACCTTACAGGTGGACCGGTGCCCTACACTGTGGGAGAGGTGGCGACATTTGAGGACCCCGACCACTACAGTAAGTGTTGATATGTCTGTTATGTGTTGTGTTTGCTGGCTATGGACTTGTGTGAGTTGGACGCATAGCAAGGTGTGATGCTGTGGGCAAGTTTTTCACTTGTTCCATGAGTGGGAATGCAGTTTTCACATGTTTTGAGTTAGGCAATGCGTATCCAATGGTATCATGTAGGGATTGTAGGACATCCCTGTAGGCCCCACTGTGAGTACAGGGGATAGTTATGTCTCTGACACTTGTATCACCAAGAGTCGCAATGGAAGTCAGCCCCTATTTAGTCAGCCTGTCAGACCCACATTCTCTAAGATTGGTGGAGCTAACAGCTTCCCAATAGACATCTGCTTCACTATTTACCTACGTAATTTTGAAACAGTAGGTAGAACCTCCTAGCATCATGTACTTCCACATGTAGTACATCAAGTCTGTGGAACCTGAGTGTAATGGCCTAGGTGTGCATGCAATTCATGATCATGGGTGTTCTAGCAACTCTGTGTCTGATGTAAGTCAGGCCTTACTGGAAGTATATGTTGTGTACTAAGTTCTGATTTTCCTGACATGTCTGACCCTATGAGTGCTCTAGGGTTTGCTGATTCCAAAATGTAGATAGACCTTACCTGTGGTGTGTCTGTAGAGACAAACATGTGTGGATTAGCCTATACACTCCTCGGTGTACATGTTGTTGGCAAATTATAGTTGTGTATCCACCGCCCCCCCTCAAACACGGCCATGGGTTTGTGAATGCGGTACCTAGTATTGATGCTACCAGTATGTTACACATACCTGTGAAGAAGTGACGGTTTGGTTGCATACTAGTAAACACACTCAGGTTTGGTACTTGGTACCATACTGGAAAGTCCAGTTACAACTTGCAGACCATGTGGCTTTAGTTTTGCTTTCCGTACACTGACATTTGTTGCCCAGCTCTTGGTGGAGGATATGCAGCATGATTCTTAGATGTTAACTGTCAGAACTCAGATTGCAAGTCAAGGCCAGTTGTTACCCATCTTGTGGGTTATGAATGTGCTTTGTGTGATGTGACCTTTGTTGTCTGGCCTGCCATGTACTTCCTCAGGGACATTCGATGCTCTGTATCGTGATATGAGCTGTTAGAAGTACAGTAGATGTATTGTCTGATTAACTTGCTGTGCTGTTTCACACAATGCAGTTACTAATGTGGCATATCTGCATTTGTCTTCACAGCAGCTAACATGACTCCAGACCAGGTCCGTGAATTTCAGCGTCGGGCCATGCGATACCAGCACATCCTGCTGGTGGAGTCGGGGTTCCGGAGGATGGCCCGGCGATATCGCCATGAACGTGCCTCCGGGGCATGGAGAGCCTTCCCACAGGGTGGGCCTACTGTGCCCACCACAGAAACAACAACCAATCTGAGCCAGGTGGCCCCACCCACAGCTGCCTCTGTTCAATCTACATCTGCTGGACTTCTTGGCCCCAGCATTGCCACTGGTGCAGGAGAGCCCACATAGACCTCCTCCACCGGTACCCAGACTGCCACTGCTCCAGCTGTTGACCCTGCAGCCTTCAATAGACTTGAAAACAAGATGGACAAAGTGCTGCGCAAGGTGAGCCACCTGAGCCGGGACGTGCGGCACATTAAACGGCGGGTCAAGGATATCAAGAGGACCCTCCGGAGGGCCAACCTCTAGACAGTTGAATAGATGGACATGATACCCTCCCCTCCCTCCTCTTTCCTTGTTCTTATACTTAGTGGGCTTAGGGGGCTTCGTGTTAGGTTAGTATAGGCTGTTAGTTTAGTCAGTGTTAGTGGGTGGGGGGTAGGGGGTCCTGCTTCTTTCTTTTTTGACTTATTACATGTGTGGGTGGGGGGCTATGTTGGGGTTCTTGTGTGTAGAAAAAAAAACATTAAAAAACAAATTACCAAAAAAATATATATTTGTTTAGGATAGTATAGTATGTGTTTAGGTTAGTATGTGTTGTCCACAATGTGTCCCGTCTCATAAGGGGGGTAAGGGGTAGATGTTTAGAACGTTTCGTTACATGTGATAAGTAAGTGTAGCTTAGGTTAGTTGGGGACAGTTGTGGGTAATGAGTAGTCAGGGTAGATTAGGGTAGGTAAGATTTTTCCCTCAGTTTCCTCATCTATGGTTAGCTTTTAATAAATATTTGGTTACCCCTTAATAGTATGTGTTGAATGGTACTTGATCGTGGGTTTGGATTCCGTGTACATCTCTTTTGTACTATAACATCTGTGTCCAATGCTACACACAAATCCCAACTGAGCTGTACGATTGGCAGCTAACCCAGAGCTACCTTGCAAAGTGTCTACCCTTTGTTGCAACCACCAATCACAGTTAATATGGATGACAATGTGTTTCTGTTGATAAGTGTGTTTTCAAAGTCACTAACAGTGCTTCCAGACTTGATATTGGGGAAACAGTTTTAGGTCTGACTGCAGTGTGATGATCATGCACACCCTTATAAGATGAGTTCTCATTGGCAATCTTGTAATCTTGTCTTCATGACCCTCATACATCATTTGTGACACAGTTCGGCATGATTACCTATTTGTATGTTAACTTAGACACCTTCATTTGTGCAGTTTTTTTTTGTGTTTACTTAGATTAGTGTGGCATGTTTATTGTGTTATTTTTGCACATTGACAACATTTAGCGGGCACTATTTGATGACTTAGTTATCCCCTGAGGAAGCATTCTTCTGTCCAACACAGCATGGTGGTGTATGGTTTCTCACTTCATCAGATTATTCCCTCAGGATGGGCAGAGTATGATGCAATCATAGTCACTGTGCAGATTTCTCTAACTACATAATTTCTGGACAGTTGTATTGACAAGCTACGTTATTTGACAGCAGGGACATTTTAATTATCTACTGCGCAGTTGATATGTCACATTACCCAGAGACAGATTTGTTGTGTAAGTGCTATTTATTGACAAGTGCTGTAGTGCTATATGTACATTGTCCATGATTGTGAGTCCATTATAGTGATATCTTCCATTGTGATCCAACACAAGGGTTTACCAAAATGCTTTTGTCATGCTGGGGTTGCTGTTTCAGACAGTGCAGAGGGACAGACTTAGCCAATGAGTAGGAGAGAGACAATCACTTGTCTGGGTGACAAGTTATACAGTGGTTATCAGAACAGTGCTTGAGTACAGTTGTTGTAAGACTGTCATGTTTCAAAACGCAGGACTTTGGTAATAGTTGGCCATGTGGCAGGGACTAGTGCTTCCGGGTACTTTTCCTTGTGAATGTGATCTGTTCCATGTGTTCTTCTTCTGATGTGTGTGTTGCCTGCTTTGTCCTTGTTGTTGTTGGTTGTGAAGGGGCAACACACACCTCAGTGTTAGAAGACGTGGAGTCAGACATCCCGGTGGCTGCTCCCTGTGAAGGTCTTAAGGGCAGTACTGCTCCAAGGAGGGCCTGCTGGTTCTTGAGAATAGCAGCCACATCACGATGGTAGGCAGCCAAGTCGGCCCTGAGGAGTTCAATGTTGCATTCGTGCACGCGTTGACAGGATTGCTGTTGTAGGTGTTGGGTCAACTGTATTACAGCTGTGCTGATTTCCTTCTGGGTTTTCTGCAGTTCCTGCAAGATAGATGTTAGGGCTTGCATAGCTGCTGCCTGATCTGCAGATGACATCATGCACGAACGCATCCCCTCAAGGCTGGCTGCCTGCCATATTTTGCATCCCCACCCGCACCTCCTTGGCCAGCTCCGGCTGTACTCCAACTACAGTTCTCTCAAAGCTGGTGCCTGTGACGTCTGATTCCTCAGCTGTATTGGAGCTGGCAGGTCTTACAATTGGGGTGGTGGGTGGATCCTCTGCGATGGCTGCTTGTTCTGTGCTCCTCCTTGTGACTGAAGGTGGGGTCTGGAGGGTTTCAAGGACCTTTTGGATAGTCTCCTGGGGAATGTTTATCGGCTCGTCATCCATGTCATCAGGGAAATCTGGGACAGGCATATCGGCAGGAGATCCATCTTCCTCTGCAATGAAACAGGGTACAATTAGTGTCTCTGTGTTGTGACAATTTTGACGTGACATGCCTGCCTTTTGATGAATTCACTTTGTGATTTTGTTTTGTATTAATATCTGCAGTCCTTCAGATGGGCATTGTTTCAGGCCTATGGCCCACCTGTGTGTCACATGTATGTTATTGAGTTATCAGACTTGTCAGCCTCATTGCCTCTAGGTGTTGCTTTATGCCAAATAGAGAATTGCCACCTTCTTTTCCTACTCGACCCTCCGTGTATATCCATTCTCATGGTGAGACCTTTCACTGGCTGTGGGTGTTCTGATGGCCCTGGCAGCACACTTAACTATCAGGACCTGCCCCAATCCCTGATCGTTCAGATCGACTTAAATGTAATTGACATGTTGCATATCCTATGCATGGCATAGTTATGATCTGATATGGATGTTGACATTGTTAATGTGTCCTGCTGATGTTGGGTAATGTGTTTTACATTGGATTGCCCTGATAGTCGTATCAGTGTCCTATTTTGTCCTCTGACTGTGCAGGTGTATTTCAGTGACCAGTTACATGTGTCCCCTCCTCAATGCTGTTGTCTGAGCAGTATGACATTTGTGAGGTAGCCTTGTTACCCAGGCACAGGATGGACCCTGACATATGCAGCATGGGTGTGTCCTTAGTGCTGTGTCGCTCCTATTGTTGTTTACTTTGGCGGATGTTTGTGACAACTATGGGCATTGACATTTGAGTGTACTGGGGCCTTTGTCTTGTTTCAGGAGATTGTTGCAGATGTCATCCTCACCCCCTAATTTAGGTATGTATGTTCCATGGGGAGGTTACTGCCATTGGCTACTTGAGCTGCACACAGATCAGTGGTGGTAGTGGCAACTGTTGTCGCAGTTACATTGCAGTTGTCAGTTTGGCTAGAGGATTGCTAATAGGGCCCTAGTTAATGTAGGCGGTATGTTGGCTGACGAGTGCCAGGATGTCAGTTTGACGTAGTGACCTTTCCTCCTTTTGTGGCTTTTCCTTTGCTCCATCGTTGGCATGACAGCATGCCCCCATGGAAATATTGTTGGTGTTGTGTAATGGTGTGCCCCAGGTCTTCTCAGAACGGGCCATGCCCCCCTGCCGTGCCCCTTTACCCATGCCACTCCATGTATTAGATGACTTACAAGCAATGTGTAGTAGGTATTTCCCCCCCCCCCGGTTGCAGTTGACATTAGTGCATTTCAATTCCCCATGTGACTTACCCTGCATGTGCGTTGTCCCCTGGTAGTCTACGCTGTCCTGTCCTTGAATCCCTGTGACGATCTCCTCAGGGATGACGGCTGCGACCATCTCCTCGATGTGGTCCGGGACCTCCTGGTGTGCTGGACTCCCCCCTCCAGTCTGTAGTGCTGCCTTCCTGTTCCTGGCCATCTTTTCCTTGGTCCTGCGTTTGCCGTCATGCCAGCGTTTCTTGCACTCGATGACAGTTCTGCGTACTTCAGCCACACTGTCAATCTTGTCGACAATTTGTTGCCATATAGCCTCTCTCCTACTGATTGGCAACTTTGATGTGACAAACAGTTGGTGCTGGTGTTGCATCACGTCTTTAACCAGGATTTCCTGCTCCTCTGCACTGAAGCAACACTTTCTTTTCTTCTTAAAAGTGTCCTGTTTCTTGTGTGGGTCCTCCTGGCTGGTTCCTGGTCTGCTGTCATCTTCCTGGGGTATGTAGTGGCATCTGGGATCCATTTTGGCTCTCCACTGGTGAAATGGCTGTGTTCGCTGAGTTTTTTTAAGCTATTGCATCAAAAAAACGGCGCATATCCGGTTTGCGGTGTCGTAAATCGACCCACAGTCATTTCCGCCGCGTTAACGTCGTTTTTTCTTTATGACTTGACGCCGCGGTGTGCGTCAAAAATAATGACTTCCACCTGTTGTTTGCGCCGCCGTGCGTCAAAGTATAAATAGGACGCCCGCACGGCGCACCAAAATGGCGTTAGCCGGCAGTAATATTTTTGACGCAAAACTACGCCGGCGCAGTTTTGCGTCAAAAAGTATAAATATGGGCCCTTATTTCTAGGTGAAACTCCTCACCACAGTCATCTGTTATAGCGGAAGATATATAGTCCCCTTTTTTGTCTCTTAAAGGAGGAACTAGACAGGACTGTTCTATTTCTCACCTGCTTTTCATTTTAGTTTTGGAACCTTTCCTTCTTCAATTAGGAAATTCACAGAAGTTTTGTGGGTTCAAAATTAAAGATTTTCATACTAAATTCACCGCTTATGCAGATGACGTTCTTTTATACTTATCACTTCAAGAACGCCCTCTACCTGCTTTATTTTCATTAAATTACTCTTTTTTATGAAGCTTCGGGATACAAATAAATATCAGTAAATGAGAAGTAATGCCACTTAGTACATACTGTATCAAGCACCCGTTTATTGAGGCAGGACTGTCCTGGAATTCTGGAATTCTGCTAAATTAATTGTTTAGTTAAATGGCATTGTAAAACTGTTAAGGTTGCGCTGAAAGCACTTTTAGACACCCTTTTAGCCAAACTCACTTCTCTCAGAAATGGTCCCCAATATACCTTTCATGGTGGGGTCTTTTAAATTCCATTAAATTATGCTTTTTCCCATTATTAAGTTCTATCTCATGATGTCACCTGTTAAGACAGCCAAATTATTCTTTGGATCTATTGACAAGATTCTCTCTAACTTTCCCCGGAATGGTAAATCACCTTGGATCTCTCTAATAAAAGTAAAAATTGCTAAGGTTTCAGGTGGAGTTAATTTATCTGACTTTCACACCTATTATAGAGCCTTTGGCATTAGGCAAATACAATGTTATATCTCCCAAAGTCTTGATTCTCCTCACAAATCAAGGTTCTCTTTGAAGGCTGCACTGCTGTTGCCCTTTATTCACAAACATATTTTTTTATGTCCAGTCCTTCTAAGGTTTGGCTACTAGCCACTGTCACATATGCTTGCACCATAGTGCATTGTTTTCTTGTTTCTCCACTTTGAAATGGAAATCTTGGATGAACAAAGCCTATTTCTCATCTCACAACTGTTCCACTCTTGCTCCCTTATATTTTTTTCTGGGTTATCTTCCTCATACAACCTCCCACACACCATGCTAACCCAGTATAATGAACTTTCCACACCCGTTCAAACTGCTTTCAGTCAACTCACCTCTCCTGTTTCCTCACACACTTGCTCACCTTCTCACCCGCTCTCATCATCTGTACTGTCTAAGGTAGCTAAGGTTTATAAACTATTCAGAACTCTGACCCAGACAGACCTAAATCATTGATCAAAACATTGCGGGAATCTAACTTTCCCTCTGTATGGTCTATTTCTATATGACATACAATTTGGTGTAAAACACACTCCACAGCTGGCACTGCTAGTCTAACTGATTTTTTTATGGTAGACTTTTTTACACTCCTATTCATCTAACCTGTTCACCAAGACACTTGCTGGAGTTGTAATACCAATTGAGGAAAATACTTTCACAGGTTTTTCTCTTGTCCTACTTTATCTGCTTTTTGGATCTCTGTTAGGAAACCAACTAATGATATAACTCAGGTTTGTATGCCCTTTTCACACAAGGCTTTCATTCTGGCTGGCTTGCATGTTATTTGGGGCCAGATGTAGGAAGTTCAGTTTTTGCGAATGAGAAATTGCGAGTCGGTGTGACTCGTAATTTCCGATTCGCAAAATCGGATGCAGAACGGTGTCTCAGACACCGTCTGCGATTCGCTATGGGGTCCCAAAGACCCACCTCATCAATATTAATGAGGTGGGTCGCATTTTGCGACCCCAAAGCGAGTCCCTGCACTCACAGGGATGGTGGCCTGCTGAAGACAGCAGACCTCCATGTCTGTGACTGCTTTTTAAATAAAGCAGTTTTTTTTTTTATTATGCAGCCCGTTTTCCTTAAAGGAAAACGAGTTGCAAAATAAAAAAAATAACGAAACCATTTGGTTTTGTTTTTTCAGAGTAGGCAGTGGTCCAATGGACCACTGCCTGCTCTGAAAAAACATTTTGGGCAACATTAACAAAGGGGAAGGGGTCCCATGGGGACCCCTTCCCTTTTGAGAGGGTTACCACCAGTGTGACACTGGTACACTGGTGGAAACTGCGAATTGCTTTGCAACCGCATTCGCGGTCACATAGCAATTTAGCATTGCGATGCGAGTCGCAAATAGGAAGGGGACACCCCTTCCTATTTGCGATTCGCATTCACAATTTGCAAGTCGGTACTGACTCACAAATTGTGAATGTGCATTGCGATTAGCATTTTGCATGGTGCAAACTGCGATTTTCGCAGTTTGCACCATGCAAAATGCTTGCTACATCTATCCCTTGGTCTTCTAACAAAATGCCTAGGAACTTTGCTGGTATTCTGATTTCAATTGCCATTCAGATTATTTTCTTCAACTGGAACTCTAGCAACAATATTACACTCCAGTGCTGGTGGAACTTAGTATGTCATCATGACATGCTCGACAGACACAATCTTAGTTCCTTACAGTTCTCAGTTAAGCATATTCGGCTATGGATGCCACTTCCCAAATACTTATATCATATTACTATGTCGGTTGCTACTTCTCACTCCAAATACATTTATTTTCTTATAGTATTGTATGTTCAACATCAACTGCTCTTTTGCATTTTAAATATTTTTCAAGTAGACTATTTCTTGTGTCACAATTTGACTCATGCTTATTCTTATTTCTTCCTTCTTCCTTTTTTCTTTTCTTTTCTTTCCTTTCTTTCTCTTTTTTTGAAATTCAGTCTTTTTGACTTGCACTGCCTTTATACATTCTCACTCTTGCATTCTTGACTCACATAAGTTTAAGTACTGTTTTGTATTCAATGTTTTCCTATATTTATTGACAATGTTGTATTGTCTTACTTATTTTTCTCTAATAAAATATTTTACCTAGAAAAAAGATAATAAAAGTGGAAATCATTTATGCTGTCAGTGGATAAGAAAAGTGGACACAATTCCACCCAGTTTAGTGAGTGCCAGTAAATGCATGTGAATGAATCTGAACATTTGTGAGCAAACATGTCTGAAGTTCCTCATATAGATTAATTCTGCCATACATGTAGGGTGCACACAGTGGGACAGTGAGATGCCAAGGGCCTTAATGCAAGCATTGGAAATACACTTCCCAAATCCTGGCTGAACAGTAAAAAACAGGCACCATTGGGGTGTAGAGGTCTGATTACGCTACAGTCCCCTGTACCACTGCAGCAAGATTGATAGATACTTCCCTGGGTGCCTAGACATCTCAAGTAGGGGACTTGTAGCAGATCTTTTCATTTTAAATGCAGCAACCTTATTTGAAATTCAGTTTCTGTATTTATCATAGAGCTCAACGACCTTGATTATGAACCCACACCAGGCTTACATCATCCTTCTTTCCTGACTGAAGGCACATTGTTGAGCCCAGTCACAGCTGGCAGCGGGGGGCAAAGTGGTGGGGCGGGGGTAGGGTGAACAAAATAAAACAAAAAACGTACCTTGAACCTGCCGCACCGCCACTCCTCAGGTTTCTGCTGGACTGCAGGCTCCCAGGCACAGACTCCCAGCCTGCCCTGCGGCCAATCCTAACGCTGTTCTCAGGCATAAGAGCAGTGCTAGATTTGGCCTGAGCACCCTAGCTTTGCGCTCTCAGGCCCAGGCAGACTGGGAGCCTGGGCCTGCTGTCTCCAACCCAGCAACACAGTGCCGGGTTGGAGAGAGCTCAGTGCGCATGTGTGTTTCGCCGTTCCGAGATGGCCAGCCAAACACACATGTGTACTGAGGGGAGTGCACACCACTCCCCCCAGTGCCTGTCATCCCCCACGGCCCGTTCCTTTAAAAATAAAATGATAAGAAACATTGTTTATTATCATTTTATTTTTAAAGTTTTGCAGCTGCTGCTGGTGGGTGGGTGATGCACCTCTGCCATAGAGGAGGAGCTGCCGCTGGCTGAGCCTCCTCTAGGAGCTCCAAATTACTTGCAACTGATGTTACAGAGTATTCAACCTTCTGCCGTCTTCCTAGGGAGAAGGTAGGGATGACAGCAGTACAGGTAAACTTGCTATTACAGTTCTCTGCTTTGCTCTGTTGCTACCATAAAGGTTTTGTCAGTTTGATTTTTATGTCCTTCTTTGATGTAACTTCCTGAATCAAAAAGTCATCAGGAACAACCTATTCTATGTTTGAAAAAATGGCATGCTTCTTAAAATGGCATCTTTATGTCATGGGCAACCAGTTGAGACCATTCAGTAAGTTCAAGTTTTGCACTTTATGCAATTATTTTTCTTCAACTCATATCCTTCGTAACATGTTTGACAATGCCTCCTAAACGATAGTGGGCCAGATTTACACGGCCCTTGCACCACATTAGCATAATTTCTTTTACGCTAATGTGGCGTAAGGTAGGCATTTTTGATGCGCCATTTTTACAAAGTGGCGCAATGTTAGCGTTGCACCACTTTGTATCCCCTTGCACCATATTATGCCTGCGCCAGGCATAGGCCCTCATTACAACTTTGGCGGTAAATCCCGCTTAATACCATGGCAGAAGACCGCCAACACACTGCTGCGGCGGTGGAATTCCGCCACAGCTATTATGACCCACAGCTCGGAATCTGTCATAATCCAGACACCCACACAAGTCCGCCATACCAAAGGTCAGTGTTAAACTGGCGATAACAAAATCGACACCGTCACGGTAACAGGAATATGCCCACACTATCACGACCCACGAATCCATGCGGCGGTCTTTCAACCGCGGTATTCCATTGGCGGTACACACCGCCGCGCTCAAAATACACACACATTTACAAAACACAACCACATTGGACAATTCCAAATACACACACCTGATACACATACACACACCACTCCCACACACCCAAACCAATATAAAACACACACCCACATCACCCATAAACTCTCACTACCAAAATTTCGAAAGAAGGCCAGAGAGAGACACCACCAGAAACGACACTAGCATCCACAGACACACAACATCATCACTCACACAACATCCACGCACCTCAAACAACACACAACACATCCCCATACACATCACAACACACACCACTTCACACATCACCCACACCACATCATGGCACCTCAACGACAGCCCAGGTTCTCTGACGAGTAGCTCAGGGTCATGGTGGAGGAAATCCTGCGGGCAGAGCCACAGCTATTCGGATCACAGGTGCAGCACTCCTCCATTGTTAGGAAGATGAAGCTATGGCGCAGAATCGTTGACAGGGTCAATGCAGTGGGACAGCATCCAAGAACACGGCATGACATCAGGAAGAGGTGGAACGACCTACGGGGAAGGTGCGTTCCTTGGTCTCCAGACACCAGATTGCAGTACAGAGGGCTGGCGGTGGACCCCCACCTCCTCTCCCACAACTAACAACATGGGAGGAGCAAGTCTTGGCAATACTGCATCCTGAGGGCCTCGCAGGAGTAGCAGGAGGAATGGACTCTGGTAAGTCAACTCGTAACTAATATATCCCCCACCCTACCTGCATGCCATCACATACCCCCACCTTCACCCTCACCCCATCACTCCAACACCTCAAATATGTCCCACTATCACAACCCACCCATCCCAACACCAAGCCCTGCATGCAACACCAAAGCATGGACACCCATCACCAAAGTATGTCCAGCACAGATACCCACACAGACCCCAAACCAAATATCACACAAGAACCTAGACAAGAATGCAAGCACTGGAGTACAGCGTCACTCACCCACTGCACACGATGGCACACACAGATGCAATAATCATGAATCATGCTTTACACCCCTACCCAACGTTACTGGACAGGAGATCCCAGACGTATCCAGGCCCCCCACAGAAGAGGCCCACAGTGATGACAGCAGCTCTGCACAACTGGATCAAGATGACCAGCCCGGCCCATCTGGGACCTCGGGACAGTCGGTTCCCCGACACCGGCACAAGCCACCACAGAGCCTCCTCCCTCAGGAAACACCACCACAGCACCCACCCAGCGGGACCATCCCTCTGTCCCCAGGACACGTCAAGCAGCAGTGTGCCCACCACTACAGGGAACCCAGGCAAACCCACCACCCCAAGAAAATCAGGGATCTGGGGGCAGTGGGCACACGGTTCAGGGGACAGAGGAACAGGAAAACAGGGGAACTGAGAGGACTGCTGTGCGACAGGGGGAGGACAGGCCCAGGGAACCCACTCTCCATGAGGCACTCTCCAACATCATGGGAGCGTACCATCATTCCCAGGAGACGATGGCAACGGTACTGGCCAAGTTTCAGGAGACCCAGCGGCTGCAGGAGGAACACTATCTGGGGATCAGAGAGGAACTGAAGTCCATCAACACCACCCTGTTCACCATTGTAGGGGTGCTGCAGGACCTTGCCAACACCAGGAGGGACACTGTGGCACAACAAGGGGCCCATGACACTAGCCTGGATGATGAGCAGCCCTCCACCTCCACCGGCGCTAGTGGACAGGAGGCACGGCCACAGGACCACGACACCAGCACCCCACCCCCTGCAGATGGAGAACCACCCCACAAAGGGTCCCTGAGATCGAGGAACAAGACAGAGAAAATTGCCAAGACCCCCGCCAGGAAATTAGACCTCCCTGAATGTCACCCTTCTGTCCCACTTTGTCACCGTGTCCATCCTTAAACTGCCATAGCTCCACTTCCTATGCCCCTTTGGACAATGCACCTGTGAAACAAATAGACAGGACTCTGACATGGACATTCCTCCACCATCCCCCTTGCCAATTTTACAACACCCTCCACTTATTTGCACAGAAATAAACACACATCAATCACAAAACAATCTGGAGTCAGTCTGTGCTTTCACAAATGTGTAATTGCAATAACTATGGAATATAACAATGTCAATTTAATTGTCCACATACCGATGAAACACAGCCTAGGGGCTGGAGGAAATATAGCTGAGGTCACAAAGTGGGACCCACATCTGTTAAATGGGAAGGCAAAGTGACAAGTCAGGGTCCATACACTGAGGGAAAATGCCAGACGTATGATAGCTCAAACAATAGTATGAGATGTGTGAGGCAGTGACATCTTCTTACCTGTGTCTCACTGGAAGTATTGCTGGATAACATTGTTTCTGTTGTCGATATCCTCTTCTTCTGCCTCCTCTTCTTCACTGTCTACAGGCTCCACAGCTGCCACTAGACCTCCAGCTGGACCATCTTCCTGCAGAAAAGGCACCTGTTGTCGCAAAGCCAGGTTGTGCAGCATGCAGCAGGCCACGATGATCTGGCACACCTTCTTTGGTGAGTAGTAGAGGGAACCACCTGTCATATGGAGGCACCGGAACCTGGCCTTCAGGAGGCCAAGGGTCCCTTCTATCACCATCCTAGTTCGCCCACGTGCCTCATTGTAGCGTTCCTCTGCCCTTGTCCTGGGATTCCTCACTGGGGTCAGTAGCCATGACAGGTTGGGGTAACTAGAGTCGCCTGCAAATGTTGAGGGACAATTGTTAGACACACACTAACCTGTAGGGACAACCCCATACCCAGATGACTATTAACACTCGGGTCCTTGTCCTCACCTATCAGCCACATACGGTGCCTCTGGAGTTGCCCCATGACATAAGGGTTGCTTAGAGAACATTGGCTGGGACATCCCTGATGCAATGGCCACTGTTGTTTGAAAAGACCCACTTGCCAGGAAATGGAGTACTGACAGGACCTGCACTAGAGGGGGGATCCCTGTGGGATGGCGGATAGCTGACATCAGGTCTGGCTCCAACTGGTTACACAGTTCATGGATTGTTGCACGATCAAGTCTGTAGGTGTCTATTACGTGTCTCTCTTCCATTGTCGACAGGTACACCAGCGGTCTGTACACCGGGGGATGCCGCCATCTCATCACCTGCCCCAGCGGACATGCCCTATGGAGGAGAACAGCGAGCAGAGAGTCAGCCAACACTGAGGTATCACAAAATGTCATTTGCACACATTTATTATTCCGCAAGGTGCCTGTTACTGTGTGTATGCAAGGCCTAGATAGGTGTGACGCAGTTATAATCAATGCCATGTGGCCCCCTGAAAGGCGGCCCCCTCGCAGTAGGCGGTCAAAGACCGCGGCGCAATCCTGCATTGGTTAACATTGGACTCTATGGGTCCCAGGAGCCAATGACGATGTACGCCGGCGGTGACGGTACGCACCGCCGCGGACGTGACCGCCATTTTCTGTCTGTTCACTCACTTGATGCCTGACTTTCAACAGGAGAGGACCTACACTGCAAGCACTGCTGTGACCTCAGTCTGGAAGCGAAGATGGCTCATGTGTCTGGGGAAAGGGCCCCTGCCTTCACTTCGGAGGAGTTGGAGAAACTAGTGGATGGGGTCCTCCCCCAGTACACACAACTGTACGGTCCTCCATACAAACAGATGAGTACACTGTGAGCATGCTGCATGGGCAATGCCTGTTTGGAGTGGTGTGGATGGAAGATACATGGGGGGGGCTGAGGCCTGCATGAGTGTACGGTAGGTGTATGTGCGTCAGGGCAGGGGTTGGAACGTGGGCCAATGAGTATGACGGTCCAGATGGGTAAAGATTTTCCTTTTCCCCTGTACTATTCCTCTAGGTCAGCGCCCACCAGAAGAAGGATATTTGGCGTGCCATCGCCAAGGACGTCTGGACCCTGGGGGTCTACCACAGACGGAGAACCCTCTGCCGGAAAAGATGGGAGGACCTTCGCCGCTGGAGCAAGAAGACGGTGGAGGCCCAGCTGGGGATGGCCTCCCAACGTGGAAGGGGTGCCCGTCACACCATGACCCCCCTGATGTTCCGGATCCTAGCGGTGGCGTATCTGGAGTTGGATGGGCGCTTGAGCAGCCACAAGGGGGTGAGTACAGTCACATTCATCTGACTCTGCGCGAATTACGGGGTGTCTGGGTGGGGGAGGTGGGCAGTGGGTTCCCCGAAGCCAGGGCGAACTTGCTAGGCAAGGTCCGCAGATTCAGTGGAACTCCAACCCCACTAGTGGTTAGTGCCATCTACACCTAGTCAGGCTCCTGTGACTTCTATGTGTGCAGCAATCGGGCTTAGGCCTTGTACCCCATGGGCATGTGAATAATCTAGGAACTATAAGTGCCAGGCGTAGTGCAGAGGGCTGCTGTGTCTGTAGTCTCCGCCAACGGTAGTGTCTTTCTTCTGTCTCCCCCCCCCTTCTTTGTGATCTCACTGTTCTTGTGTGCAATAGCATCATCAGGTGGAGGAGCAGTGGCACCGGAGCAGGAGGGAGCTGCATCCCACTTGGCCCTGGAGGGCGGAACAACGGAGTCTGAAGCCACCAGTGGGACGGAGGGTGAGGGGAGCTCCACAGCAGGGACAGGAGGTGACAGCAGTGACAGCGACTCCTCCTCTGATGGGAGCCCCCTTGCGGTGGCGGGCCCCTCTGTGCCCCCGCATCAACAGGTACAGCCGCCACCCCACCTACCAGCACTGCCCTCCCAGCAGCCCCTCAGCGAGTTTCCTGTGCCCGCTCACCCGGGAGGGTGGGCATCTCCTTCGCCCCAGTCAGCCCTGCTGCCCTCAGTGAGGAGGCTATAGACCTCCTGAGATCCCTCACTGTTGGGCAGTCTACCATTGTGAATGCCATCCAGAGTGTTGAGAGCCATTTGCAACAAACAAATGCATACCTGGAGGGCATTCATTCTGGCCAGGCAGCCCAACAGAGAGCATTTCAGGCTCTGGCCTTAGCACTGATGGGAGCCATTGTCCCTGTGTCCAGCCTCCCCCCTCCAACATCCACTACCCAGACCCAATCCCCTGTAGCTCAGCCTATCCCAAGCACACCATCAGACCAGCATGCACACACCTCAACACACAAGGGCGGCTCTGGCAAACATAAGCACCACACATCCCACAGGCACTCACACAAGCATCATACCCATGCTGACATACCAACATCCACTGCCTCCACTGTGTCCCCCTCCTCCACGCCCCCTCCTCCCTCCCAGTCTCGTCTACACTCATACCTGCATGCACTATATCTTCAGCCACTACCTCCATCACCAGCACACCCATCACCACACACCGCTCACGTGCACTCACGACCCCCACTACCATGCACACATCCCCAGTGTCCTCTCCCAGTGTGTCAGTGAGCCCTCCTCCCAAATTACACAAACGCAGGCACATACCCACCCAACCGCCATCCACCTCACAACAGCCTCCTCCTACAACCACTACCTCTTCCTCCACTCCCAAACCCCCTCCATCTACCCGTCCCAGTGTGTCTAAAAATCTTTTTCTGGTAATTTTGACCTCTTCCCTACACCTCCCCCCCACCTTCCCCTAGGGCCAGGCTTTCCAGATCCCAACCCAGCACCTCAGCCACCACATCCCCAGGCACAGTGGTGCCAGCAACTGTGGGCTATTGGAGTGCGCCAACCATCAGGACTGCCAGTGTGCCATGGAGCGAGGGCAAGGACATCCCACCACCTGCCAAGCAAAAAAAGGTTGCCCACATCCCGGAGGGAGAAGCCGAAAACACCTGCCACCAAGGGGTCAGGAAAAATGAAAGGGGATAGTGGCAAGACAGCTGCGCCACCTTCAAAGGTGGGGAGGGGCCAGAAAATGAAGGGCAGGTCAGGAGAGGGCATCGTGGCACAGACTGAGGGACCAGTGTCACACCTTATGTCCACGTCCACGCCAACCTATACGGCGGAGAAGACCGCCACCTGAACCACCACTTGCACCGCCACCTGCACCACCACAGAGCCTGCAGCCAGCACTGCTGTCACAGAGCCCATAGCCAGCACCGCCACCACAGAGCCCACAGCCAGCACCGCCGCTACAGAGCCCGCTGCCAGCACCGCCACCACAGAGCCCGCTGCCAGCACCGCCGCCACAGAGGCAGCTGCCAGCACCACCGCCATAGAGCCCGCTGCCAGCAACGCCGTCACAGAGCCCGCTGCCAGCACCGCCGCCACAGAGCCCGCTGCCAGCACCACCGCCACAGAGCCCGCTGCCAGCACCGCCCGCCACAGAGCCCGCTGCCAGAACCGCCGCCACAGAGCCCGCAGCCAGCACCACCGTCACAGTGCCTGCAGCCAGCACCGCCGCCACAGAGCCCGCTGCCAGCACCGCCGCCACAGAGCCCGCTGCCAGCACCGCCGCCACAGAGCCCGCTGCCAGCACCGCCGCCACAGAGCCCGCTGCCAGCACCGCCGTGACTGACACCGCCGCAAGCACCGCCAGCGGCCCCGCGACATCCTGAACCAGTGGCACCACCGCAGACATGGCTGCCATCTCCAGTGGTCAGTCGTCCGATGAAGCACTCTGGGCACCAAGCCCCCTCCAGAACCAGTGGAGAGATACATTCACTTCCTCAGTCCTTGGCAGGATGAAACACTCTGGGCACCAAGCTCCCTCCAGAACCAGTGGAGTATCACATCCACTACCTCAGTACTTGGCACGACGAAGCACTCTGGGCACCAAGCCCCCTCCAGAACCAGTGGAGAGATACATCCACCAACTCAGTCCTTGGCAGGATGAAGCACTCTGGACACCAAGCCCCATCCAGAACCAGTGGAGATACATCCACTTCCTCAGTCCTTGGCAGGATTAAGCACTCTGGGCACCAAGCCCCCTCCAGAACCAGTGGGGACTGTTATCGACTTGTGAGACTGTGGCTTTGCACGCCCCAGGATGCAGCAGTGGGCAAACCACCCACTGGAGAGACTTGTGAGACTGTGGCTTTGCACTCCCCAGGATAAAGCAGTGGGCAAACCACCCACTTGAGAGACTTGTGAGACTGTGGCTTTGCACTCCCCAGGATAAAGCAGTGGGCAAACCACCCACTTGAGAGACTTGTGAGACCGTGGCTTTGCACTTCCCAGGATAAAGCAGTGGGCAAACCACACACTTGAGAGACTTGTGAGACTGTGGCTTTGCACTCCCCAGGATACATCAATGGGCATGGAGCCCCTTCGTGGAGCAGTGGCGTTGTGCATTCATCAGGCTGAGGTGCCCCCCTCCCCCTGAGGTGCCTGTTATTTTCTGTCTGATGCCCCAGCAGTGTTCTCTCCGTTTCCAGTCAGGTATCATGTGTGGGCCTCGCCCATGCATTTTGGGCCCAGTGGTCCATGGACAATGATTGGTGCACTATCCGGACTTGTGTAGTTGGTGTACATAATTGTATATACTGTATTTTGTGTTTTGACTACGGGATTTTTAGTGATAACAATTGTTCAAATCAATTCCTTTTGTCCTTTGCGTTATTCAAGGGGGGTGGGGGATGTATATGTAATGTTGCTGCATGTATTTGTGTGTATTGTATGGTGTTGTGGGTGAGGGTGGGGGTGTTGCATGTGTGTGTCACTCTCTTCCCTCCCCCTGTGTTGTAGGTGCAGTACTCCCCGTGGTCGTCGCTGCCGTCTTTGGAGCTCCTGATAGAGGAGCGGGAAGACCATCGCCGGAAGGATCTGCAGTTCTGGCTCCATGACGTCCTGGTTCCTCATGGGATGTGGAGAGGTGAGTGTTTTCCCTTCTGTGTACTGTTTCCGCCATGTTTTTATTCATGTTGGTTCCACTCTGGAAAAGGTGGCGGATAGGCCTGTTGTGATGGGGTGGGCGGTACATTGTCTTCCGCCTGTCTGTTGGCGGTGTCCGCCACGCTGTTTGTTTGTACCGCCGTGGTGGTCGGAGTGTTAAAGTGGCTGTCTATGTTGGCAGTTTCCACCACGGTCGTAATCCCATTTTTGTTACCGTCGGCCTGTTGGCAGTATTCCCGCTGCTTTAACACCGACCGCCAGGGTTGTAATGAGGGCCATACTGTCTGCAATGGAGGCGTTCCCCCGTAGGGAGGCTGCGAAAAATGGCACAGTGAAATCTAAAAGATTTCACTGCGTCATTTTTTCTGCCATTTTTAACGCCTGCACCAAGTGACCAGTCCTTAATAACCTATGGGCATCGCTAGTGCTTTTCTCGACTACTGCCATAATTAATGGTGCTAATCCAGCAAAGCACCACAATAGCGTTTTAAACTCTGATGATATTCTGCTAATGTGAGCCTTGGTACGCTGTATTGTAAAAGCAGCGTTACCATGGTGAAATTAGGGGGACTAAGGGCGGCGCAAGAAAAGTGGCGCATCAGGATTGATGTGCCACTTTCTTGTAGATCTGGCCCAGTGTATCTAATCAGTTTTCCATTGAGTAGTTAAAGTTCAATTTAGACAAGTATGCTATATTGTTAATTGTTTTAAGGATCTTCAGGCCCAGATTTGAGAGGGCCTAGCTCCACTTTAGTGCCGCCTTAGTGTCATTTTTTTGCGCTAAGGTAGCCCTTTCCCCGCATCAAATTTACAAAGTGGCGCATTGCATGCATTGCTCCACTTTGTAACCCTTTGCGCTACATTATGCATGTGCCATGCATAATTTATGCAAGGCGGGCGTTCCCCCATTGGGGGGGGCGTGAAAAAATGACATTAAGAAATCTAAGACCTTTCTTTGCATAATTTTTTTAATGTCTACTCAGAGGAGGTGTTAAAAGGGGGCATGCCACTGTTTTCCATGGGCCCCTATGTACTGTTCAGGGTTAGCGCCAACATTTTGGCACTAACACTGATCAGTACATCAATAGCATCAGAAATTCTGACGCTATTGCCCCTTACCCTGCGCCGTGGTGCGCCGTATTTTAAATACGGCGCACACATGGTGGGGGTAGAGGGGTGCAAGGGGCTGCAAAAAGAGTGGCGCTACATGTATTGTAGCACCACTTTTCTTAAATCTGCCCCTTAGTGTCTTGTTACAGTTGACATTTCAATTTCTGAATACATAGATTTTGGCGGTAGTTATTGGTCACTGTCATATAACGCTGATGATTGCCGCTTCTTGCTTCCTATTAATGTTTGATTGTATGCGCGTTGTTCATTTTCCTTTGTTGTGTTCTGACATTCGAAAGACATGAGTTAAAATAAGTAACGTGCTAGGTAGCAGTGATCATGATTCATTGAGTAGTCAGCCTGTTTCGCAGGTGTCGGGCTGTGGACTTGTCAGGCACGCACAGAAGCATCAGAGAAAATTGCAGACTTGTGCAATCCGTGCGAATGATGCATTGAAAACAGCTTGTGCTGTAAAACCACTCTCCCAGGGGGCCCCAAGTCTCTCGCATGTCTGTAGGACATAAGCCGTGCTGAGTCGATAACAAAAGTTTTGTTACTACATTCTATGCTAATTTTAATTCGCACTGACGCTTTTCCAGTATCTGTGACTAGCACTCAATTATACCTTGGTGGGCATGAAACCCACAGAAGAGCTCTTGGACAGCATGCAGCTAGTGTTTTTTTCTTGTTCCAAACACATTTGTATCATATCACACCATGTTATGTTTATGCTATGTTACGAAATGTTATGGTATGTCATATGTTAGTTATTATTTGTTGATATTTTATCAGTTATGGTATGTTATGTGATGTTATGATATATGTTAGTTATGTGTTGTTGTCTTGTCTGTTATGATTTGTTATGTGTTATGTTGTAATGGGTTGTGTTATGTTGTGATGGGTTGCTATGTTATGTTGAAGTATTTTTATGAAGTGCTAGCTTGGCTGAAAGTATCCGTCCCTATGTGCCATTAATTTTCCGTCTCTTTTATGAACAGCTGTTCTTATAGATCATTTAAAACTATTTAAAAAATGCTAAATGCAAGGTAAAAACATCATATGAAATTAACACTATGTAATATTGCAACAAGTGTTTATCATTGCCATTCGAATTAGCATGATCACGACAGTAGGAACAGCAACAACTACATCCTAACCGGAATATCTGACTTGGGTCCTCATTACGAGTTTGGCGATCTTTTGGTAAGATCGTTGCGATGGCAGCCACCAAAAGACTACCATGTTGGCAGCAATCCGACCACCGTATTAATAGTCAAACAGTGAAGTCCTCCAAAAAATAGCCAAATTACTGAAACCACCAGGACACTGGAGGACGGAAAAGAGGCAGTCCCAGCACTGCTAGTACGAGAAAAATCCTCACATCAGATTATGAGCCACAAATCACGAGATCGGTTCTTCCATGGCGGAAAACCATTGGCGGTGTGAACCGTGGCTGTCTCAACTCTCTTCAGTCAGAACACCACACCACATTGAATAGTTTGAATACCCCACACCTGATACACATCCACACAACCGACACACCTAGGGGGTCATTCCAACCCTGGCGGTCGGTGTTAAAGCGGCGGCTAACCCGCCAACAGGCTGGCGGTTTAAAAAATGGAATTCTGACCCTGGCGGAAACCGCCAACAGAGACCGCCACATTAACACTCCGACCGCCACGGCGGGACAAACAAACAGCGCGGCGGTCACCGCCAACAGACAGGCGGGAGTCAATGTTCCACCCACCCTATCACAACCCACCAAACCGCCACCTTTTCCGGGGCGGTAGCGCCGCCGATAAAAACACGGCGGAAACAGACATTTCAAATGGAAAACGCTCACCTCTATACACCCCACGAGGAATCTGGACAGCATGGAACCCGAACTACACATCCTACCAGCTATTGTATTCCTGCTCCTCTACCAGGAGCACGAACGCCGGCGCAGAAGACTACGGTGAGTACTGCACCTAGGAAACAGGGGAGGGAGGAGGAGAAAATATTACGGGCACACATATGCTACACACCCACCACCACCCTCACCCACTACAACACACACATCAATGCATAGCAATACATCACTGTTACAACCCCCAAACCCCCCGAAGAAAGCAAAGACAAAATGAAATGATCATAAACAGTCGAATATATTGTATTATCGGCATATAAAAATATCACACATTTAAAACTAATATATACATAAATATTAAAAGTCCGATAATCTTAGCAGTCATTGTCCGTGGACCACTGGGCCCAAATCACATGGGCAAGGCCCACACAGGATACCTGACACCAATGGAGAGAACACTGCAGGGGCATCAGATAGAAAAACTACAGGCACCTCAGGGGGAAGGGAAGGGGGGGCACCTCAGCCACATGAGTACACGATGCCAGATCCACGAGGGGCCTCCATGGCCACTGTCCCATCCTGGGGAGTGCAAAGCCACAGTCTCTCAAGTCCATACAGTGGGTGGTTTGCCCACTGTACCATCCTGGGGAGTGCAAAGCCACAGTCTCTCAAGTCCATACAGTGGGTGGTTTGCCCACTCTACCATCCTGGGGAGTGCAAAGCCACAGTCTCTCAAGTCCATACAGTGGGTGGCTTGCCCACTGTACCATCCTGGGGAGTGCAAAGCCACAGTCTCTCAAGTCCATACAGTGGGTGGCTTGCCCACTGTACCATCCTGGGGAGTGCAAAGCCACAGTCTCTCAAGTCTCTACAGTGGGTGGTTTGCCCACTGTTACATCCTGGGGAGTGCAAAGCCACAGTCTCTCAAGTGGATGACAGTGTCCACTGGTTCTGGAGGGGGACTGGTGCCCAGAGTGCTTCGTGCAGCCCTGCCCGACAGAGATGCGGCACTGCCCCTTCCGCCAATGGGCCAGCAGTGCTTGAGATGAAGGGCCCAGTTCAGCGGTGCTTGAGACGGCGGTGCCCTGTTCAGCGGTGCTTGAGATGAAGGACCCAGTTCAGCGGTGCTTGAGACGGCGGTGCCCTGTTCAGCGGTGCTTGAGACGGCGGTGCCCAGTGGAGCGGTGCTTGAGATGAAGGGCCCAGTTCAGCGGTGCTTGAGATGAAGGGCCCAGTTCAGCGGTGCTTGAGACGGCGGTGCCCAGCGGAGCGGTGCTTGAGATGAAGGGCCCAGTTCAGCGGTGCTTGAGACGGCGGTGCCCAGCGGAGCGGTGCTTGAGATGAAGGGCCCAGTGCAGCGGTGCTTGAGACGGCGGTGCCCAGCGGAGCAGTGCTTGAGATGAAGGGCCCAGTGCAACGGTGCTTGAGATGAAGGGCCCAGTTCAGCGGTGCTTGAGACGGCGGTGCCCAGCGGAGCGGTGCTTGAGATGAAGGGCCCAGTGCAGCGGTGCTTGAGATGAAGGGCCCAGTGCAGCAGTGCTTGAGATGAAGGGCCCAGTTCAGCGGTGCTTGAGACAGCGGTGCCCAGCGGAGCGGTGCTTGAGATGAAGGGCCCTGTTCAGCGGTGCTTGAGATGAAGGGCCCAGTTCAGCGGTGCTTGAGACGGCGGTGCCCTGTTCAGCGGTGCATGAGACGGCGGTGCCCAGCGGAGCGGTGCTTGAGATGAAGGGCCCAGTGCAGCGGTGCTTGAGACGGCGGTGCCCTGTTCAGCGGTGCATGAGACGGCGGCGCCCAGCGGAGCGGTGCTTGAGATGAAGGGCCCAGTTCAGCGGTGCTTGAGACGGCGGTGCCCAGCGGAGCGGTGCTTGAGATGAAGGGCCCTGTTCAGCGGTGCTTGAGATGAAGGGCCCAGTGGAGCGGTGCTTGTGATGAAGGGCCCTGTTCAGCGGTGCTTGAGATGAAGGGCCCAGTGCAGCGGTGCTTGAGACGGCGGTGCCCTGTTCAGCGGTGCATGAGACGGCGGTGCAGAGCGGAGCGGTGCTTGAGATGAAGGGCCCAGTTCAGCGGTGCTTGCCCTGTTCAGCGGTGCTTGCCTTGGTGGTCCTTGCCCTGTTCAGCGGTCCTTGCCCTGTTCAGCGGTGCTTGCCCTGTTCAGCGGTGCTTGCCTTGGCGGTCCTTGCCCTGTTCAGCGGTGCTTGCCTTGGCGGTCCTTGCCCTGTTCAGCGGTCCTTGCCCTGTTCAGCTGTGCTTGCCTTGTTCAGCGGTGCTTGCCTTGGCGGTCCTTGCCATGTTCAGCGGTGCTTGAGTTGGCGCTCCTTCATTGCCCAGCTGGGCTGTGGCTGGCGCTCCTTCATTGCCCAGCTGGGCTGTGGCTGGCGGGCCCTCCTGGGCAGCTGGGCTGTGGCTGGCGGAGCCCTCCTGGGCTGCCGTACCGGGCCTTTGGGTGTCCTCCTGCACACCTGGGATGGGGCTGGTGGGGCCCTCCTGGGCAGCTGGCCTGCTGCCAGACTTGTCGGGCGTGCTGCCCTTCCCACCCTTCCCTGGTCGTCTGTGGCCCTTTCCCACCTTTGGCGGAGTGCCAGGTGGCACCCCACTTCCAGCCGGAGCCAGGGTAGTGATTTTGGTCCCTGGTGTCCTTGGCCTCTCGCGCCGGGCACTGTTAATCTTTGGGTGTTTTTCCGGGGGTGGGCTGGCCGTGCCTTGGCTCCTAGCAGAACTAGTTGCCCTTGAGGGTGGGGGACTCCACAGTCCTTGGACAACAGTCTTGATAGGTCCTGGTTTGGTGGTGGCTGAGGTGCTGATTGCAGTCTTATGAGATGGACGGGGTGGGGGAGTTGTTGGAAAGAGGTCAAGTTTGGAAAGGAAAATCTATTTGGAAAGAGAGGGACGGCTAGGTGTAGTGGGTATGGGAGTGGAGGAAGAGGATGTGGTTGTAGGAGTGTGAAGTCTGGTGTCTTTGGGTGCAGGTGCTTGGGCTGGAGGCTGTCGTGAGGTGGATGGCTGTTGGGTGGGTGGCTGCCTGCTTTTGTGTGGTTTGGAAGAGGGGGTGACAGACACACTGGGAGAGGACACAGGGGACGTGTAAATGGTAGTGGGGGTGGTGACTGCACGTGTGCGGAGTGTTCTGGTGGGTGTGCTGGTGATGGACGTAGTGGCTGAAGATGTTGTGCATGCAAGTGTGAGTGGAGACGTCACAGGGAGGGAGGAGGGAGACGAGGAGGAGGGGGACACAGTGGAGGCAGTGGGTGTTGGTGTGTCTGCATGTGGATGTTGCTTGTGTGATGTGTGGTGCTTATGTGTGGATGAGCTTCCCTTGGGTGTTGAGGTGTGTGCAGGCTGGTCTGTAGGTGTGTCTGGGATAGGCAGAGGTACAGGGGATTGGGTCTGGGTGGAGGAAGTTGGAGGGGGGAGGCTAGAGACAGGGACAATTGCTGCCGTCAGTGCTGAGGCCAGAGCGTTGAACGATCGCTGATGGGCAGCCTGACCCGAATGAATGCCCTCCAGGTATGCATTACTCCGGTGCACCTCCCTTTCTACACCCTGGATGGCATTCAAAAGGGTAGACTGCCCAACAATGATGGTCCTCAGGAGGTCAATGACCTCCTCACTGAGGGAAGCAGGGGTGACAGGGGCAGGGCCTGAGGTGCCTGGGGCGAAGGAGATGCCCCCCTTCCTGGGTGAGCGGGCACTGGGCAAACGCTGAGGGGCTGCTGGGAGGGCGGTGCTGGTGCGCTGGGTGGTGGCTGTACCTGTTGTTGCGGGGGGCATGGATGTTGCCGCCACCACAAGGGAGCTCCCTTCAGAGGACGAGTCGCTGCCACTGACATCAGCACGAGCCCCCGCTGTGGAGCTCCCCTCGCCCTCCCTCCCTCTGGTGTACTCAGAGTCCGTTGCATGGCCCTCCAGGGCCATGTGGGATGCAGCTCCCTCGTGCTCTGATGCCACTTCTCCTCCACCTGATGATGCTAATGCACACATGAACAGGAAGACCACAAAAAAGGGGGGGGGGAGAAAGAAAGACATGTTGAGTGCATGGATTACCGCTACCGTTGGCGGAGAGGACAGACACAGAACTGCGCACTACGCTGCGCACTTGGGGTCCACTACTCAATCAGTGGGACATGGCCTACAAGCCTATGGACGACAACTGCACACATAGATGACACAGGGCCATGAATAGCTGTACTTGGCACCCTACAGAGGTGGGGGGCGGGGGCACAGGGCCATGCCTTACGGAGGGGCCTAGCCTACAGAAATCACCCTGGCCTATAGATACCCACAGCCCACCTCCCCCACCCAGACACCTCCACTGCGCGCAGTCACCAGAATGAGAGTGTACTCACCCCCTTGTGTCTGCTGTGATGTTCTCACGCGCCCATCCAAATCGGGGTAGGCCACCGCCAGGATCCGGGACATCAGGGGGGTCAATTGACGACTGGCACACCTCCTACGTTGGGAGGCCATCCCCAGCAGCCATCTGCCGTCTTCCTACTCCCGCGTCGGATGTCCTCCCACCTCTTCCGGCAGTGGGTGCCCCGTCTGTTGTGGACCCCCAGGGTCCGGACGTCCTTGGCGATGGCACGCCAAATAGCGATTTTCTGGTGGGCGCTGACCTATGTGACATGTACAGGGGGAGAAAAAAAATCATCACCTTCTGCATGCTTGATGTGAGTGGCCCCCCATCCCCACCCTTGCCATGTGGCCAATGCTCTCATCTGTCGTCTGATGCATGCCTCAATCGCTCCCCTCCCCACCATCTTTCATCCACCCGACTCAACCCAGGCATTGCCCACAAAGCATGGTCCCAGTGTACTTACCTGTTGGTCTGGAGGACCGTAGAGTAGCGCATACTGGGGGAGGACCCCATCCACGTGTTTCTCCAATTCTTCAGAAGTGAAGTCAGGGGCCCTTTCCCCAGTCGCAGCAGCCATTGTCTCTTCCAGACCGAGGTCACAGCAGCACTTGCAGTGTAGGTCCTCTCCTGTGGAAGATCAGGTATCGAGTGATTAAGTAGATATAAAATGGCGGTCACGCACGCGGCGGTGCGTACCGCGACCGCCGGCGCACATCGTCATTGGCTTGTGAAACCCATAGGGTTCTATGTTAACCAATGCGGCTTTGCGCCGCGGTCTTTGACCGTCTACTGCAACCGTGTGCCACGCCAGCGCATTGACCTCACATCCCATTGTCACACTTCACAGGTCAGGCAGCCGCCATTTCAAGGGCCCACATGGCTTAATTTCTACTGCGTCACACATACCTAAGCCTTTCCTCAACACTCATACAAACCATTCAATGCATAGTGAATCGTGTTGTGTGCAAGCTGTGGGAACGTACCTGTGGGTTGATTGACTCTGTGCTCGCTGTTGTCCTTCCTAGGCACCGTCCGCTGGGCAATGCGAGGAGATGGAGGAATCTTCCCGTGTACAGACCGCTGGTGGACCTGTCGACAATGGAGGAAAGACATGTCATACTGTCATACAGGCTTGACCGATACCCACTATTCATGAACTGTGTGCCCAGCTGGAGGCAGACCTGATGTCACCCATCTGCCAACCCACAGGGATCCCCCCTCTAGTGCAGGTGCTGTCAGTACTCCATTTCTTAGCAAGTGGGTCATTTCAAACAACAGTGGCCATATCATCAGGGATGTCTCAACCTATGTTTTCCAAGGTGTTGTCCAGAGTGTTATCTGCCCTGCTGAAACACATGCAGAGCTACATCGTTTTGCCTGAGGTGGGGGATTTGCCTACAGTGAAGGGTGATTTCTATGCCCTTGGACATATCCCCATCATCATAGGTGCCATTGATGGGACACATGTGGCTTTGGTACCCCCCAGCAGGAGTGAACAGGTGTACAGGAACAGGAAAGGTTATCATTCGATGAATGTACAGATGGTCTGTTTGGCAGACCAGTACATCTCCCATGTTAATGCCAAGTTCTCTGGCTCAGTGCATGACGCCTACATCCTGCGGAATATCAGCATCCCGTATGTGATGGGTCAACTCCAGAGGCACCGGGTGTGGCTATTAGGGGACTCTGGTTACCCCAACCTGTCCTGGCTACTGACCCCAGTGAGGAATCCCAGGACCAGGGCAGAGGAACGCTACAATGAGGCCTATGGGCAGACTAGGAGGTTGATCGAACGCACCTTTGGCCTCCTGAAGGCCAGGTTCAGGTGCCTCCATATGACAGGTGGATCCCTAATGTACTCACCAAAGAAGGTGTGCCAGATCATCGTGGCCTGCTGTATGCTTCACAACCTGGCTTTGCGCCACCAGGTGCCTTTTCCGCAGGAGGATGGTCCAGATGGTGGTGTTGTAGCAGCTGTGGAGCCTGTGGAGAGTGAAGAAGAGGAAGCCGGAGAGGACGACATAGACAACAGGAACACAGTAATAGAGCAATATTTTCAGTGACACACAGGTAAGAGTACACACCGGCATATTACATTTACTTAAAGACTCCTACCTCTCTACTGTCTGACTTTTTCCCCCAGTGTATGGTAACTGTGTTGTGACTTTCCCTTCCGTTTTCAGAGCTGTGGGCCCCACTGCGTGACATCTGCTTTGTTTCCCAATGGACTACAGCTGTGTGACAGCGGTTTGTTGGCATCACAATGTGAATAACAATTTTGGCACTGTCATGTCTAATACATTTGTTAAAATCACAGACAGACTCCAGATTGTTTATGTGCAATAAGTGTGTTTATTCAAGTGCTCTAATTTGGATGGGTGGTTGCAAATCGGTGAGGGGTGATGGTGGAGGATTGTCCATGGCAGAGTCCAGACTATCAGGTTCACAGGTGCATTGTCCAAATGCCTGTGGGAAGTGGAGCAGGGGCAGTTTAAGGTTGGACAGGGTGACAATGTGGGACAGTGGGATGACAATCAGGGCGGTATCCTTTGCTGGCGGGGGTCTTTACATGTTACTCTGTCTTCTTCCTGGATCTCAGGGCCCACTTGCGGGGTGGTTCTCCTTCTGCAGGGGGTGGGGTTCTGGTGGCCTGTTGGTCTTGTGTCGGGGCCTCCTGTCCACTAGCGCCGGCGGAGGTGGTAGCCAGTTCTTGGTCCATGCTAGTGTCAGGGGCCCTTTGAGGTGCCACAGTGGTCCGCAATGTGGTGATTAACTCATTCAGGGCCACTACGATGGTACCCATGGCGGAACTGATGTTTCTTAGTTCCTCCCTGAACCCCATATACTGTTGCTCCTGCAGAAGCTGGATTTCCTGAAACCTGGCCAGGACCGTCGCCATCGTCTCCTGGGAGCGGTGGTATGCTCCCATGATGGAGGAGAGGGCCTCGTGGAGAGTGGGTTCCCTTGGCCTGTCCCCCCCTGTCGCACAGCAGCCCTCCCAGTTCCCCTGTTTCCCTGGGCCTCCGTCCCCTGGACCGTGTGCCCACTACCACTGCCCCCAGGTCCCTGTTGTTGTTGGGGTGGTGGGTTAGCCTGGGTTCCCTGTAGTGGTGGACACACCGCTGATGGACGTGTCCTGGGGACAGAGGTATGGGCCCGCTGGGTGGGTGCTGTGCTGGTGTTCCCAGAGAGGGGAAGGTCTGCTGTGGCCTGTGCCTGTCTGAGGGGAACCGACTGTCCCGAGGTCCCCGATGGACAGGCCTGGTCATCTAGATCCAGGGAGACAGAGCTGCTGTCATCACTGTGGGCCTCTTCTGGGGGTGGAGTGGACATTTGTGGACCCTCCTGCGCGGTGACCTGGCGTTCGGGTCCTGCAGGGGTATAAAAGTATGGTTATTGCTTCTGTGTGTGCCAATGACGTGCACTGTGTGGGTGCCCGTGTACCCCAGTGCTGGCATTCCTTTGTGGGGGCTGTTGTGACGGTGTTTTGGGGGGGGTGATGGGTATGTGCATTGGGCATGCTTTAGTGATGGGTGTCCATGCTTTGGGGCCGCATGCAGGGCTAAGTTTTGGGATGGATGGGTTGTGATGGTGAGACATTTGCAAGGGGTAGTTGTGATGGGGGTGAGGGTGAGGGTGGGGGTATGAGTTGGCATGCAGGTGGGGTGGGGGGGAAGAAGTAGTGAAGATGAGACTTACAAGAGTCCATTCCTCCACCGACTCCTGCGAGGCCCTCAGGATGCAGGATGTTCAAGACTTGCTCCTCCCATGTTGTAAATTCTGGGGGAGGAGGTGGGGGTCCGCCGCAAGTCCGCTGTACCGCGATGTTGTGCCTTGATACCATGGAACGCACCTTCCCCCGTAGGTCGTTACACCGCTTCCTGATGTCGTCCCTATCTCTTGGGTGCTGTCCCACAGCGTTGACCCTGTCGACTATTCTGCTCCATAGCTCCATCTTCCTGGCAATGGTGGTGTGCTGCACCTGTGTCCAGAACAGCTGGGGCTCTACTCGTACGATTTCCTCCACCATGACCCTGAGTTCATCATCTGTGAACCTAGTATGTCTTTGAGGTGCCATGGGGTGGTGTGGATGATGTGTGGGGTGGAGTGTGTAGTGATAGGTGGGGTGCTATTTAGTGGTGTGTTGTGTGAGGTGCATGGAAGTTCTGTGAGTATTGGTATTGTGTGCCTGTGGATGCTTGGTAGTTGACTGTGGTGTCTCTCTCTCGCCTTCTCTCTGAATTTCTGGTCGTAGGGGTTTGTGGGTGATGTGGGTGTGTGTTTTATATTGTATTGGGTGTGTGGGAGTGGTGTGTGTATGTGTATCAGGTGTGTGTATTTCGAATTGTCCAATGTGGTAGTGTTTTGTACGAGTATGTGTATTTCGACCGCGGCGGTGTGTACCGCCAATAGAATACCGCAGTTGAAAGACCGCCGTGTGGATTCGTGGGTCGTAATGGCATGGGCGTATTTCTGGTGGCGTGACGGTGGAGGTTTGGTCATCGCCAGTTTATCGCTGACCTTTGGTGTGGCGGACTTTTGTGGATGTCGGTATTTTGGCGGTTTGCCTGTTGTGGGTCAGAATGACCGTGGCGGTTTACCGCGACCGCAGCGGTGTTATGGCAGTCTTCTGTCTGGCGGTAAGCGCCTTTTACCGCCGAGGTTGGAATGACCGCCCTAGTCACTGCACTATATAACACACCCAAACACAACCCACAATCCTTTGCAATCAAAACGCCACACCCAACCACAGGCAACCCACATCCCAGAGAGTTTAATATAGCAAGAATAGGCACCCATTTACACTTCACTATGCACACATCACACACCTGCACAACATACAAAAACACACATTAGCACTACACAAAATCCACAGCACCCGTCACCAACTCATGTCACAGCAGCTACACCTCACTGTTTACCTAACTCTGCACTCATTCACTTTGATCACAATAACACTGTCTTCACAACCACTACCATGTCCCCACAAAAACACCCATGTTTCATGGATGAGGAGTTGAGGGTCATGATGGACGAAATTGTAAGGGTAGAGCAACACCTGTTCGGAGCACAGGTCTAACAAACATCTATTGCCAGGAAAATTTAGTTGTGGCAAAGGATAGTCGACAGGGTAAATTCTGTGGGCAGTTATCCATGCACAAGGGAGGACATCAGGAAGAGGTGGACCGATTTCAAGGGGAAAGTACGGTTCATGACATCCAGGCACCAGCTAGCAGTACTGAAGACTGGCGGTGGGCCCAACCTCCTCCCTCTACGTCCACATTTTGTGAGGAGAAGGTCTTGAACATCCTGCATCCTGAGGGCCTGGCAGGAATATCTGGGGGAGTGGAGTCTGGTAAGTACCAACAACATCCATGTTACACAATTGTCTTGTCCTGCATGCTCCCTCACCACCTATACCCACCCCAGTTAACACACCATCCACTACAAAAATGTCCTAATTACCTAATACCACTCCCTGGCATGCCAAATGCCCACTAAACCCATCTTGCCCCACAGTCCTTGGAAATAGCACTTGAAGTACTGGCTAATTATTGCACTAAAACTCCCAGAATGCAATATTCCAACATTTACAACACCAGTACCCTGCACCAAATATCTCTTGTCATGCATGTTAAACCAATATCCTATCTAACCCATCATGATTGTTCTAGTGTGGAAAAGCACATGGCAATAACAGCAGTGCAATAGGCTCACTGACACTAGCAACCCAAGCAAAACACAGCTATACCAGAGTGCCTATATATAATGGCTACAGATGAAACATCACAAGCTAGAAATATACTCATCTAGTTTGGAAAGTCAGATGGCTGAGTGGGTGCACATGCAGTATACACAGATACAGCTCAATGTCCATTGTAAACTCATATACTATGATCCTAGAAGGACTCCAATGTGGATTGTTCAGCTCTTATTTGTGTCATCTATCATGCCAGACAGTTCACTAGGTAAAATTGGTGAACAGCCATGTCAATAATCAGACAATATCAGATGCCCTTAACAGTAAAATCACTACCAACATAGTTTACCAGCACAAACATGGTGTATGGAATTGAAGTTACAGAGATTAATGTTTTACTAAGTTACATTGTGCAGCAGCTGTCATTGCTGGGGATCATGTTAAGGCACTGTTTGCATCTCACACAACTGCTACAATATCCCCATTTCAACCCTAACTCTGTGTTTCACTCCCTTCAAAGGTAACCTTGCCATTGTCACCAGGGAGAGGATACCAGAGACTGTCACTACCCCTCTGGATGAAGGCCCCAGGGATGAGAACACCCCTGGATGTCTGGACACTGACTAAGAACCTGGCCCATCTGGGACACCTGATCAGTCAACAACTGTCAGCCTCACCCTGCCCACATCAACTCCACCCAGCCCGTTGCATCTACATCACAGGCAGCCATTCACCCCCAACCTAACCACTGTGTGCCCTACAGTACAGGTACCTGAGTCTCACCTTGCCACCCCTGACAATGATGGACCTGCTACCGCTGGGAGTGGGCACACTGTGCCAGGGGCACAGGCACACGGGGTCAGGGTGTGTGGGCCAGAGGATAGGGTCTCAAAGGGACACTACTGACCAGAAAACCATCTCCCAAGTCTTGGGAGCCTATCAAAGTTCCCAAGGCATGATGGACCAAGTTATCAACATGTTAAGGGAAATCCAAAAGCTGCAGAGGGACAACCACCAGGAAGTCATACAGCAGTGGCAGGCACAAAATGCCCACTTGGCTTCCATTGCAAGGTGCTGAGAGACATGAATACCACACTGAGTAGGTTTTGTACCCAAAATCTGGCCCCTTACACTAGCAATTATACATCAGGCCCTTCTACATCTGCGGCAGCTAGTTGAATGGAGGCCCTTCCAGGGGAAGGACATGCTTCAGACACCCCACCCTCTGTAGCTGAAGAACCCCCCCACAAATGGGGGCATCCACCCAGACATCCAGCAGTAGCAGATGCCAAGACCAAACCCACTGCCAAGAAGTAAACCTCTTCTGAATTGTTCCCCTTGCGTGTCACAGAAACACCCTGTTGACTATTCTGTAAACTATCTCCATTTTCCTATTGTGCAAAGACACTGGACTTGTGTTCGGCTATGATGTAGCATCTACCCTGATGGTTTCATCCACCATGGCTGAACCTATCTCTATTTTCTTAGTTGTGTTTTCTGTTAATAGTCACATATGTTGTTTTTATTTCCACAATAAATCTCACTTAAACACTGGACCTGTGCATGTTTCATTTATCATCCATGTACAATAGTTATGCATGCCAACTCTAGTCTGATTATGACCCCCTGTATTGTACACCCATTGTTATGGACCTCATACGTGGACTCCATCAGCAGGAGACTCATCACAATAGGATTGTAACAGGACAGATTCCAAAAACGTTGTAAACTACAACTACACAATCAGTGATAGGTACGCTAACAGCACAAAAAGCATGACTGAGAGTAGCATCAGGATGTCTGCTAAGGTGTAACACAATGCTAAACTGCACAATACAGAAGTTAAGGTCATATAACTCAACCAACAAGGTTAGAGGCACGCAGACTAGTTATATGTATCACCTGGGGAAGCCTTATCATATACCCATACCAACAATCAATCAATCAGTCGATACTTGTAATGCACAACTACTCACCCGTTAGGGTCTCAAGGCACTGGGAGGGGGGAGCATAGCGTTCACCGTTGGGTCTTAAAAAAGCCAGGTCTTCAGTTCCTTTGTGAAGCTGAGGAGGGAAATGGTTTGATATGGAGAGGAAGGGCATTCCAGGTGGGGCCTGAGAGGTAGGAAAAGGAGTGTCCTCCTTTTCTGGTTTTCCTGATGCAGGGTACTTCTGCGAGAAAGAGCTAGGCTGAGCATAGGGTTCTGTGGGGTACGTGGAGGTTGAGTTGATGGTTCAGGTAGGCTGGTCGGTGTTGTGGGCGGCTTTGTGTGCGTGGGTGATTCTTTTCCCATAGCTTCCAAATATACATATCCAATGGTACAGACAGAGATCAGTACTGATCTACCACAGTGACATGCACATTGGTCTGCAAAGTAGGAACACACTGACAGCTAGGTTCAAGGTAGATCGCATACAACTGCTACCACTGTGAGTGATAGGAGAGGCTATGGTCCTACATTTACACATGAGCTAGACACATATCCTGACACAAATGACAGCATTTGGCAACCTTGTGTACCCTACAGGTGAACTTGATGGGAAAACACTATTCCACCCCAGTGTCCCGACAGTCTAACAATGTTAGTCACATAATCAAGACTTATAGGGCCATATTTATACTTTTTGACGCAAAACTGCGCTAACGCAGTTTTGCGTCCAAAAAATTTGCGCCGGCTAACGCCATTCTGAAGCGCCATGCGGGCGCCGTATTTAATCAATGACGTTAGCCGGCGTTAGCCGCCGGCGCTGCCTGGTGTGCGTGGAAAAATCGACGTACACCAGGCAGCGCCGGCGTAGGGGGATATGGAGCTTGGGCATCAAAAAATGGGGCAAGTCAGGCTGAGGCAAATTTTTCGCCTCAACCCGATTTGCGCCATTTTTTTCGACTCCCAACCCCCATAGAAATGACTCCTGTCTTAGCAAAGACAGGAGTCATGCCCCCTTGCCCAATGGCCATGCCCAGGGGACTTCTGTCCCCTGGGCATGGTCATTGGGCATAGTGGCATGTAGGGGGGCACAAATCAGGCCCCCCTATGCCACAAAAAAAATAAAAGAAAATACTTACCGGAACTTACCTTAATGTCCCTGGGATGGGTCCCTCCAGCCTTGGGTGTCCTCCTGGGGTGGGCAAGGGTGACAGGGTGTGTCCCTGGGGGCATGGGAGGGCACCTCTGGGCTCCTTCCGAGCCCACAGGTCCCTTAACGCCTGCCTTGTCCAGGCGCTAAAAAACGGCGCAAAAGCGGCGTACGTCATTTTTTTTGACCCGCCCACTCCCGGGCGTGAATTTTGCCCGGGAGTGTAAATACGGCGCACATGCCTCGGAGTCAATTTTTTAGACGGGAACGCCTACCTTGCATCTCATTAACGCAAAGTAGGTGTCCACGCAAAAAAATGACGCAAACTCCATGGACTTTGGCGCTAGACGCGTCTAACGCCAAAGTATAAATATGGAGTTAGTTTTGCGTCGGAATTGCATAAAAAAAAACGACGCAATTCCGGCGCAAACAGAGTATAAATATGCCCCATAGTACCTAGTATCAGCCATGTCCACTTCTCAAGTCTGTCTGCAATTCCCATCTGCTTCTGACACTGTCTGCCGTTTGCCAAGGTTGATGAGCCAAACAGGATCTGGGCAAATCTGTGATTGTAAGAGAAGAGGGATGAGACATAACAGAATACACTCCTCAAATCAGAGAAGTCACGTCCACAAGTGTAACTTTGCATCTGTCATAACAATACATGATACTGTGGACCACTCTGTTCTGTACACAATAGATATTTTCAGTTTGTATGCACAACTCACTCATAGGCATTGGAGCTATCTACAACCCCACAGATGATGCAAGAAAGGAGGTGACATGCTACCCATCTACTTCTGGTTGCAAATTTGAACCATAACATTACTTCTACTTCACATACCTTTTAGTCAGTTGAAGTACTGATTGATGTGATCTGCCCTAGAGTCTCCTGCTTCATCTTCTACTGGCTCTTCATCACTTGGCAAATCTGCATTTCCACCCACAGGTTCTGCTGGCTCCCCCTCATTTGGTATAAATGGTATCTGTCGTCTCACAGCAAGATTGTGAAGCATGCAGCAGGCAACTATTATTTGACATACCTTGTTGGTTGAGTAGGGGAGGGCACCTCTTGATCCGTCCAAGCATCTAAATCTTGCCTCCATGAGCCCGAAATTCCACTCCACAGCAGGCTTCCCCTGGTGTGGTTGTGTACCGTACAGGTGTCAACAGCCAAGGACGGTAAAAATAGCAAGAGTCACCTGTGGACACATTGGTACAACAACACGCACGTATGTGTGGGACATGCAACATTGTGATGGCAGGAGACATACATTGCAAACACACATTTCATTTGTAACTTACCAACCAGCCACACCCTCTCTGTGTGGAGTTGTGTCATCAGCAGTGGGGCATTGCTAACCCACAAGAAATCATGGACTGATCCTGGATACTTAGGACTGACTTGTGAAATGTACTGGCCACCAGGCACACTACTTGAACATTTATGGAGTGGTAGTTTTTCCTGTTCCTAAACACCTGTTCATTGGCACTGGGGGGAACCAAGGCAACATGGGTGCCATCTATGGCTCCAACCACATGTGGAATGTGTCCCATAGCATAAAACTCTGCCATCACAGAGGCCAAATCCGCACATTGGGGAAACCTGATGTAGCTGTCCAGGGGTTTCAACAATGCACACAGTACATCCCTTAAAACCAGACTGAACATGGGCTGAGACATTCCTGCAGGTAGGGCCACCGTATTTAGAAAAGACTCAGTGGCCTGGAAGTGTAGCACTGCCAAGACTTGAATGATGGGAGGCAAAAGGGATTGAGAATGGCAGGCATCAGATCTGGCTCCAATTGATCACAAAGATCCATAATAGTATGACGACTCAGCCGATATGTCTGGATACAATGTCTCTCCTCTATGGTGTGCAGGTCTACTAGTGGATGGTACACTGATTGTTGTCGTCCTCTCCTCATGGCAGGATAACTATGTGGAAAAATGTCAACACATTATGTGACTTGCAGCATGCTGACATATTTTAAAGTCAGATAAACAACTCACACATATCTGCTGTTCAGGTCAGTTACATGGTTTGATATCTACAGTACAACACATAGCTATGCACCCGATGACACCCTCCTTAATGCCCCCAAATTCCCCCAAATAACTACTGAACTACACATACAGATTCATCTGCTACTGTACATGGTTGTAAGTCCAACCGATTTTACATGTCTTACACATATTGTTGCACATTAGCTGTTTTCAAAGCACTTAAGAACATCCGAGTAGATGTACATTGCTATCACCACATGTCCTCCAATAACACAGCATTTACTGCATAATATGTCTACTGCATTGACAACTAAACATGAAGGCAGTACTTACAGATGTACTGCACAATATGGGGTATAGTTCATGACACAGATTATAAAACTCTTCCATACATGAAATGTGTTTAAAAATGGCAACTGCCTGGCCTACTGTACTGCACAAATGGAAGTGACCTAAGTCCGCCGGTGGAAGATGTCATGGCTGTAGGCAGTCACAACCACGGTGGAAGTTGCCATTGGAAGACATTGCTGCCTTTGGCAGACTTGGGCTAATGGCGATGTCCCCCGGTAGTGACCAAACCCAAAGCCAGCAACATAGACCCCTTACACACACAGCCCCTATGTGGCGCCCTCTCCAACCACTTCCACCACAACATCCTGGACATCCACAACAGCTTCATACCACACACACCCACTGAACACACCCCTCACTCACCCAACCCAACCCGCACTCATGACCCCCCACCACACTCACCACATGGGCCCCCACCACACACGAAGAAACCAAAAAAACAATGAACTCCATCCACTCCGAATCCCCCTCCGACCCCTGTCCACATCGTATCTACAACAAAGCCAGCCCAACCATCGCCCCCATACTCTGCACCATAATCAATTCCTCTTTCGACTCCGCCACCTACCCAGACCCCTGGAAGCACGCGGAAATCACTGCTCTCCTAAAAAAAAACAAAGCCGACCCGGAGGTCCTCTCCAACTATCGCCCCATCTCCCTCCTCCCTTTTCCCGCCAAGGTTGCCGAGAAACTAGTCAACGCCCGCCTATCCCACTTCCTTGAAGCAAACAACACTCTTGACCCCTCACAATCCGGGTTCCGCAAGAACCACAGCACGAAAACTGCCCTCATCGCATGCACTGACGACATCAGGACCAAAGTCGACAAAGGCAAGACTGTCGTACTCATCCTCCTAGACCTCTCCGCAGCCTTTGACACCGTCTGCCACCACACACTCCGCACACGCCTCCACAACATAGGAATTCGCCACAAAGCCCTAGACTGGCTCACCTCCTTCCTCACCGACCGGACCCAGAGAGTCCACCTTCCACCTTTCCACTCCACCACTACCAAGATCATCTGCGGAGTCCCCCAAGGGTCCTCCTTCAGCCCCACACTCTTCAACATCTACATGATCCCCCTAGCCAACATCCTCCGAGCACACGGAATCACTATCCTCTCCTACGCAGATGACACCCAACTCATCCTCTCACTCACCCGCAACCCCACCACTGCCAAAACCAACCTACACGCTGCTCTCCTCGACACCGCCAACTAGATGACCATTAACCACCTCAAGCTTAACTCCATCAAAACGCAGATCATCATCTTTGGCCCCAACAAAACCACATGGGACGACTCCTGGTGGCCCACCGCCCTAGGCCCGCACCCACCCCGCAAACCATGCACGCAATCTCTGCATCATCCTGGACCCCTACTTCTCTCCATGATACAGCAAATCAATGCCCTAACCTCCTCCTGCTTCCACACAATCCGCACTCTAAAAAAATCCTTCAAATGGATTCCCCCAGAGACCAGGAAGACAGTTACCCATGCACTCATCAGCAGCAGACTAGACTACGGTAATGCCCTCTCTACGCCGGCACCACACTCAAACTCAAACGCAAACACCAGAGAATCCAGAACACAGCCGCACGCCTTGTCCTTGGCCTCCCCTGCCACAAACAAATCTCACCACACCTCAAATCTCTTCACTGGCTCCCCATAGACTAGCGAATCACATTCAAGATCCTCATCCACGCTCACAAATCCCTCCACAACACCGGCCCAACCTACCTCAACGAAAGAGTGAACTTCCACACTCCCACACGCAACCTCCGATCAGCTGACCTCGCCCTAGCCCCGCATCCAACGCACCACCACAGGAGGCAGGTCCTTCTCCTACCTCGCCCCCAAAACCTGGCACTCACTCCCCACCAACCTTCGCAAAATCAAAGACCTCCTGCTCTTCAGAAAGAACCTCAAGACATGGTTGTTCGAACAGTGACTCTCCTTGCCCCCCCCTCTTCAGTTCCCCCCAAGCGCCTTGAGATCCTAACAGGTGAGTAGCGCGCACTATACGTTTTTTTGATTGATTGATTGTGCTTGGTGGACATGACCGCCATCTTCTGCAGTATTGCTCACTTGACTCCTGACACTGCTGCCAGCAAAATCTCCACTACCTGAGCTGCTGCGTACTGACTCTGGGAGCTATCATGCCACCTCCTCCAGGTGATAGGGCCCCAGCCTTCACCCCGGAAGAGCTGGATAAGCTTGTGGAGGAGGTCCTACCCCTGTATGAACAGCTAAATGATGCACCAGAAGAGCAGGTGAGTCCAATGCAATACCAGTGTGTGATAGGTGTGGTGTATGATGGTGTACCTGAAATGTAAAGTAGTGAAGGTGTTGATGTATGCAGATGATAATTTGTAAATGACTGTGACTTAAAAGGATGGGAATGTTTGCCTACTTGCTGTCACTGAAGAGTACTGTCCACCACTATTGGTATGGTGCATGTGGACATGACTTTTTTGTTTTGTCTGTCATCAATGCAGGTAAATGCCCATCAGAAGAAGGGAATTTGGAATTTGGCATGCCATCGCCAAACAAATGCGGACCCTCGGGGTCCACAACCAGTGGAGCACCCACTGTAGGAAGCGGTGGGAGGACCTTAGATGCTGGGCCCAGAAGGACGCAGAGGCCCAGCTCAGGATGTCCCCCCAACGAAGGAGGGGTGCCCATCAGAACTTGACCCCACTAATGGCCCGCATTTTTGCAGTCGCCTCCCCTGAGGTGGATGGGCGTTTGAGGGCAGCACAGCAGCCACAAGGGGGTAAGTACTGACAGTACCCATGTACTTGCCTCTGAAAGTTTAGTGTAAGATGTCTAAGTATTGCATCTGTGGTGATGTGGTAAGTCCTACAGGTATGGTGACTACTAGAAAGACATGGTATTACAGCTGCCAACATACTCTAAATTAATCTTTTCCTAGTATTTAGATGGATGTTTCAATGACATGCAATGTCATTTTGTGATGCACACTGTGTGGGTATGCCATATGTAGGGGCATATTTATGAAAAGTGGGACTGCACCTAGTGCAGCACCACTATTCTTGCGCCCCTTAGCGTCGCTCTAACGCCACCACGGTAGTGCCGTATTTATAATATGGCTCACGATGGCCGTAGTTAGGGTGACTAGCGTTATAATTTGTGATGCTAGTCCGGCTAGCGGTACAAATTATTACGCTAATCTGCAAAGCACCCAGAGGCCCATTGTAATCGATGGGAGCCTCTTTTTAATGCCTGCATCTCATAGATTCCTTTGTGCCATTTTTATGCCCCCCCTGCGCCAGAATACCCCCCTTGCATATATAATGCCTGGCGCAGGCATAATGTGGCACAAGGGGTTACAAAGTCATGCATTGCAAGCATTGCGCCACTTTTTAAATATGGCGTGTGGGAAATGCCACCTTAACGCCACATTTGTGTCAAAATAAATGTCGCAAATTTGGTACAAGATGGCACTAGGGGCTCATAAATATGCCCCGTAGTGTCTTCATCTGAGGTGCTTGCCATTGTGTAAGTTGTATACAGAATGGTAAGTTAGGCATGTGATTGGAAAGCAACATGCTTTGTCATATTTTAGGTGAGATGAGTTTACCTTCATGGAACATGATTACTGGTGATGAGCTGGGCAGGTGTGGAGTAGGGGGAGGTATGATATTGTGTTGTCAGTCAAATGCATTTCCTTAGAATGATTTGATGATGGGCAGTGATGATCTGTATGGGGATAGTTTTTTGATATAGCCAATCCATCTTGTGCATGATGCTTTTGAGTTACAGATGAATTGATGGGATGGTGATGTAGTGGTCAGATGGTTGGCTTATGTTGTGGGTAAGACTGTGGTCATATGGGAATGTTGGAAGTATCTTGTTGTGACTTGATGTAGGCTCTGAATGGTTTCTAACTGGGGCTTTATTTGACATAGATGTGTTGTTACTGCTGTGCATATTGTAATGTTTGTGTGTGTGGAGAATATGACAACCACCCCCTCTCTCTCTCTCTCTCTCTCTTTCTGTGCATCAGCATCGCCAGGCAAAGGACACGGGGCACAGCCAAGTCGGGAAGCTGCTGGCCACAGGACCCAGAGTGTTGAGACCACCAACACCGATGGACCCAGTGGCCTGGAGGGTGAGAGGAGTGCCATGGAGGACACAGGATCCACTTCTTCATCATCAGAATCCACCTCCAGTGGACACTCCCTGGACCCATCTGGGACTACCCGAGAATGATCTCTGTCCCCCACCCCCCCTTACTACCACTGCTCCCCCTGTAGCTCCCCACCACGTTGGCCGTGCCCGCTCACCCAAGAGGATGGGCATATCCTTTGCAGCAGGCACCTCTCCCCCTGCCTCTGAAAGCCCAGCTACCCTCAGTGAGCAGGCTATTGACCTCATGAGGTCCATCTCTGTGGGTCAGTCGATCATTGTGAATGCCATCCAGGGACTGACAACTCAGACACAACAGAGCAATCCGTTCCTGATGGGCATTGAGAGTGCACTGGCTGGCCTACAGAGATCTTTTCATTTCAGGCTCTGGCCTCCACACTGATGGCAGCCAGTCACCCTTTGTCTTCCGTCCCCCCTCCACCTTCCTTTTCCCAATCCCATACCCCTTTTACCTGACCCAGACAAAGCACATAGACAGACAAGCATGCATCCACCTTAACATCCAAAGGTAGCTCAGACAAACACAAGCACCACAAGACACACCACCGGCATGCATGCAAGCAACATACACCAGCACACACATCAACAGTCACAACCTACATTGACACCCCTACCACTTCCAGCATCACAGTCACAACACCTGACACACCCGCAGACACCACACCAACATTCACAGATCCAGCCACTACATCTGTCTTACCCACAGACAGCACAACAGCAGACCTTCAGACATCCACCCCAGTCCCAAATTCACAGACACCACGACCACAGAAACACCAACATGCAGCACATCCACCATACCTGCAGTCACCACCCCAACAGACACTCACCTACCCACCCACCACAGCACCTCCCAGTACTTCATCCCCCCTCCTCCAAAGACACATAAACACCCACACTCACACACCCAACAGATACCCACTACCCACAAGCATACCTCCCACAAACATGCACCCAAGGCATCCACACCAACACCTCTTACATCCTGTCCTTCTCCCTCCACATCCAAACCCTTTTGCTATGACCATCCCCATGTGTCTAAGAAAGCTTTCGTTTTGGAGTTTGCCATTTTCCCTACTCCTCTCCCACCCCGTGAAACCCCTAAATATTCAGTGTCCCTCCTCAAGTCTGGCCCTCCCACCTTCAAGACCCCCCTGCCCCCGCAAGTTCCCATGCCCCCGCCAAGAAGTATACACCTCCACCTAAAAGCCAGCCCTCCCCTAAAGCTAAGTCCAGGCCCAAAACTCCCCCTCTCAAGTCTGATCCCAAAGGCCCCCCCTCCAAAACCCAAACCAAACCCCCCCATCAACCCCAGATAACCCCTGAGGTGCCTGCCTGCTCCATTGATGCCCCTTCCTATGGAGGGTACATGGCAGTAAGGAGTCAAGTTTGGGTCACACATCTGTGCACTGTGTGCATGCAGCATGGACTGGTCTATGGCCTTTGTTTTACATATATTGTATTTTTTATAATAATTACTTGCACCAACCAGTGGTTGGTTTCCTGGGTACATCTTTGTGATGCATTTCGTTCCCTAGTATGGAGTTGTTCCTGGCTGACACTAGTTGTGTGTATATATGTGTGTGTAGGTTTTCTGCTTAGGCTATGTGTGTTGTTTGCTCAGTGTGTGTGGTTGTGTCCAGTATTTTTGTCCAAAAGTGGTCGAGTGTGTGTTGTGCCATGGACATTTGTGTGTCGAAGGGATTTATTTGTGTTGGTATTGTGTGTTGATGGTGTGCAGATCTGTTGTGTGGCTTTGTGTGCATTGAGTGTGTGAGCGTTATGTGCATGAAATGTTGGACACGAGTTCTTTGTATGTCTATCGGTAAGTAGTTTTATCGTGTATTTGTATGTGTGTTTTGCGGATTGGTGTTACATTGTGAAGTCTGTGTGATGTGCTCCTGGGTAGTGTCCCCTGTGTGTCCCCTGTGTGTCCCTACCAAGTGATTGTAGTTGGTGAGGATGTGTTGTTTTTTGTGTCGTGTTGTGGTGTTGTGTGGTAGTGTGGGCCTGTGCGGTGTTTCCGTGTGCACCTATGTGTGTTTGTGATGTTTGTGTGTGTATGTGTGGTGGCCGCGTGTGTTTGTTGTGTATATGGAAGTGTGAGTGGCTGTCTGTGAGTGTGCGTGTTGTTGTGCAGTTACGTGTGAGTGTCGCCCTTGCACCCCCTTCCTGACTGTATGTTGTGTGTGTACGAAAATTTACAATATACAACAATGACAGGTAAGAGTGTGTACTTACAGTTGCTGTCACCATTGCCATGTATTTCATAGTCGTTGGGTAAGCAGGAGCAGTGGGAAGACGTATAGTTCAGGTTCCAGGGCGTCTCCAGACGAGTATGACTTCCTGAAGGTGAGTGTCTCCTTTTATAGAGTTGGTTTCTGCCTGGATTTCTGTGGTGGTGCGGCCGCGGTGGAAACTTTGACAATGTGCGACCTCATAATCTGTCCAGTGGAAACATGGTCTTCGCCGACCTGCAGATGACTACCGTTGTCCGTGGCGGCTAGACCGCACTGGCGGTGCCGGCGGTGCTTTGGCTGTATTCTGTTGGGAATACTGCCATGGTCATAATATGGCTGTCTTTTCCGCCAGCCTGTTGGTGGTGTGACCACAAAACTTGTAATGAGGCCCTTAATATCTTGCCTACCGCCCTTGAGAGCAGTTGAATGCACATTTTGGGTTGGTGGTCACATGATGCTGTGATCAAGCTATTAACCGGGATCAAGCCCCCAACCTGTTGGTAAATATGAGATTCTTGAACGTGATGTGCTTTAGGCCGATTTTTAAATGAAATACGGGGTTCCTTAATGGGCTCTCTGAAACTTTGGGAGGGGTGAGAGAGCTGGTATGCGACGTTTAACTAATCAAAGGTAGTTTTACAAGGATCAAATTTTTTTAAATTATTGAGCATATGGTGAGGAATGTACAGTGTTATCTAATATGTATTTAGGATTAGGAAGGCTTGCACCCCCAAGAAATGCAGTTAGTTGCATCTTTGGGTGTCGCGAGAATTGCTGTTGACCTGTGTAATGCTGTCCTGTATGTTTTATGAGAATCATGAGGGGATAAAACTCCTATTTTTATATTTGGAGCAAAGTGTGTTTGGAGTAATGATTTAATTGTGATTTCAATTGACTTGTGCAATGTTTTAGGTCTATGGCCGAATAAAGCTTGTTTTTTAAATTGAAAGGTAAAAAGGTAAAGACTTGATGCTTTCCACTTGTTTCCCTTCATTCATATTTAGGTACAGGAGTATGTGACCTTACACAAGACGCATGTCTTCCTGAGAACTTTTGGAGCTGTTAGAGCTTGGCATCGACCACGCCCTTACCATTTAAATGTAGATTATGGGGAAGGATGCTCAGGCAATGACACTGGCCTATCAGCATTGAGGTTTGAAGGCAGGAGACCCCAGGCATGGCTCCCAGTGGCGGCTGGTGACCTGTAAAGGTGATGGGGCATAGTCCTTGGCTCAAATTCTAGTGAGCTTCTTCTTGAAGAGTTCTCTCACACTTTCTTGCACTAAGGGCCTCATTTACAAAGATTTGGCATAGGGCAGCACCACAAGTCACTTTGCTGTGCTGCCCTACAACAAATAGAAAGGGAAGGACCACACTGTATCTATGAGATAAGATACAGTGCATTTATGTCCTGTCAGCCGGCGCAGATTTTGGTGCCTAGCGCCAATGCAAGCACCCTTGCACCATGATGCAAGGGTGACTGCGTTGTTGGCAGGATACCTTTCTGCACACAAGCAATCCATGGAGGCATTTTCCTTCTTCTATGTGTGCTGTCGAAAGCAGCACACATGGAAAGAGGAAAAAACAAGGAAAAATAAAAACATTTCTCCTTGTTATACCTGTTCTAGGGAGGTGTAAGGTTTCGGCGCTGCCCCAGGTTTACGTGACTTTGTAAATTTGGGGCAGCGTCAAAATATATTGGTGCTGCGTGGGAACACCCACCGCAACAACCATGGAACGCCTCCCTGACACAGAGTAAGGCAAGGCCTTACTCCTTTTCTATGAGGCCATGCAAAGTCATGCAGGATGGCTTTGCGTTGCCTCATAGATATGATTGAGAGGCCTGCACCACCGGAGTGCCTGAAAAAGTGAAGCTCCGGTGGCGCAGGCCTGTTGTAAATAACTCCCTAAGTTTACTGTCTCACTTTTACTCATTCAATCTCACTCGGTCTCACTAATTCACGCAGTCTCACTCATTCTACTCTGACCCACTCTGTCTCACTCAGTCCCACTCATTCTCACTCATTCTGAATTACTCAGTCTCACTGTGACTCAGTCACACACACAGTAACACGCAGTTACACTCACTGCCACTCTCCTGGACTCAGTCACATTCATCCTCATACATACTCGTTCTTACTGTCACTCATTCTCACTCTCACTTACACCTTCATTGACTCTCTCTCTCATGTTAACTCACACAGACATGCTCACAGTGCTGGAATTTCACCAGCTCTGAAGAGTATCTCTGATAGATGGCACGGGCACCTTCATGCCCCAGTGTCAGCAATCAAACATTGTCACTAGCTGCCTCAGTCTGTGCTGGACTCGAAGCGGGCCTTCATTTTATTTTTATTATACAAGAGTGAATAACTATCCACTCTTCAAACAATAAAAATGGACCACTAAACAAGGAGGGTGTAGTGTAGCTGTGGAGCCCATAAAGGAGATCCGCCACTGGTTGAAGGATACCCATCTATCAATCCAGTCCATCCACTCGATCATCCATCCTTTCACTTATCTACCCTCCCTTTTATTCATCCACTCATGCATCTTTCAGTCATCCATCCATCCCTCTGCTCATCAATCCACCCCTTTGCTCCATCTATTCAACCTTTCAGTTCATCCACGCACCATCTTCCCTTTGGCTCGTCCATCTACCCTCCCTTCCACTCAGCCATCCATCCTTACACCCATCATTCCAACCTTCGTCCCATCCATCCAACCACTCACTCATCTCACTCATACATGCCTCTGTTTCCCCTATCACTCAGCCATTCATCTTTTCACTTACTCATTCCATTTATCCATCCATTAATTCACCCTTCCAGTTATCCATCCATCCATGCATCCTTTCATCCAGACATCCATCTACCCTGCCTTTCACTCATCCATCCATTGTTTTACTCATCCCTCTTCACATACATCCTTTCACTCATCCATCCTTTTGCCCATCTATCCATATTTTCACTCAATCCATTCATCCACTCATCCATCCTTTTTCACTTACACTCACCCATCCTTTCACTCCTTCTTCCATCCGTCCATCCTTTCTCTCATCATCCATCGATCCATCCTTTCACTCCTCCATCCATTCACCCTTTCACCCATCCATCCATCCATCCATCCACCCACCCTCCCTTTCACTCATACACCCTTTCTCCCTTTCACTCTTCCATTCTCACATCCATCCTTTCACTCATTCATCTCTGCATTTATCCATCCACCATTTCATCCATCCATTCACCCATCCTTCCTTTCACTTTCTCTCCACATTCCCAAGTTCATTATGAGCTTTTGTTTGCAGAGCTGCAAATAGATGAGGCCCATCAAGAACCCCACCCCCCTGTAGCTACTAAAGCAGGGAGGAGGTTGGGTTGGGGGTGACAATGCCACAAGACAGAAGCATAACTGCATACTTAGCTCTTAGTCCACTCTTAGTCCACTAGTATAATTGTTGTCCGCAACTGTTCCTTCCTTCTCTTGGGCCTCTGCTGTAGTACAAACGTCAAGATAAGTAGCACTCTGAAGGGACAGGCTCTGGCTCAGCTCCATAATGTTTTTTAAAAGTGAAACCAAATGCAGTACTAAACACATGTTACTGCAAGGAAAGCAGACCCCTGCACTCCTCCTACAGCCTACCTCTCTGTGATTATTAACACATTGTTCCCACACACTCCCTCCTTGTCCTTATCAGCCAGCCCCAGTTATTGAAGTGAATAGAGCTTTGCTAACTTCTTCTAGGGCTACTGTTTATGCAAGCTGCAATTGAGGCTGGATGTCCTTCCCCCTGAATCGTCCAGTGGACCTTAGGAAGACCGTGCACTGTGCAGCCCCTGCCACGAGCTGCCAGATTACCAGATTGCCGCCAACTCCCCGCAAAGCAGGTTCCTTCTCAGAAAACGGCCTTCCAGGGCAGTAGGGAGGTCACTGGAAAGCGTGAGTGTGCCTGGCTTCCTTAGCTCCCTACAGCATATTTCCTCTTGGGCCAGTGGATTGTTGCAATCGCAGAAGTGGAGGGGGTCTAGGGGAGTGGGGTGAGGTTTGGAGTCTGCAGTCTGGCTGTCATCCTTCAGACACTCTACCTCTCAGAGGTGTGGCCCCCCATTCCTCCCGTTCTAGCCCCAGCTTCTCATGGCTTCCTTATCTCTCTTCAGTGCATTATGTTTGTTGCGTCAATATGACATGCAGATACATTTTCCATGGTCGCATAGGGCGTGCTGGATGTTTATCTAAGCATGTCAAGGCCTAGCCTGGGGGTGGGCCTGACGAGCAAGTGTATATTCTTTTCTGGAGTATTAACAGGTTAAAGTTGCCCTATGAGAGTATGCTTTTTAAAGAGGAATTACGCTACTTGCATCCACAACAAGTAGGGTTACAGGAAACCCATCTTCACCCCATACAGAGTTCCCTACTCGATGATTTGGGGTACCAGGTCCTGGTCTTGGCTTGTTTTACCTCCTCGCAGAGAAAGTTGGCCTTATTGGCCCAGGATAAAAGTTGGACATGTCTAGGCTATCGGATTGATCTAAGTGGACAATGGCTTACCTCAAATGTCAACAGAGGACAACTCTGTTTCACGCTCTGTGTTCAGTATGAGATCAACATTGATGATCCGGGGGTCTGTAATAGCTTGTTGTCTGAGCTACATTTATGGCCCAAGCCACTAATAATATGCTGCGATTTTAACCTTACTTCGAATCCACGTGTGGACTCTTTGTATGGGTGTCTAGGGGTATATCCCCCTTAACGAGTTCTTACATGTCTAAAAACGTGGCTAGAGCTGCCCTGGTCCAAGTAATTGAATCTTATGCTTTGGTTGATATTTGACGTTATCACTGAATGAGTGAATACAGCTTTACATATTTCTCAGCTTCTTGTCAGTCTTTCTCTTGGATCGATATGTTTCTTCATAGTCATACTCTTTTGTCTTATCTTACCATTTATCTGAATCCTAGGGTTTAATCGGATCATAATCTTATGCCTCTTTTTATCCGGGTAGAGGGGTCAGTACTCAACTCTAAATCTCGATCTTGGACATTTGAGCGGAAACTCCTCCTAGATGAAGTATATGTCCACTCTATGACCCAGGAAGCCAGGCTTTTTTTATTTTATTTAATAAGGGCTCAGCGTCTATCATTTTGGGACACATTTAAGGCCTATTGTAGGGACCTTACTCTGAATTACGCTTCCTTTCAATGGAAGCAGGCTGTATTGGTCGAGACCAATATTCGGTGTACCCTTACCCATGGATATTTTTATGGCCAGGAGGGCAATTGCTTACGACTGGTGATCTTTATCATCTCTGAGAGATCAGTTTCTAATAGCTCAGTCCTCTCTCTGGGAACTCAAGCTCTATAATGTCATGAAAAAGGCTCGGACAAAACAATTAATCTTCTTTGAAAATAGCGAAGAAATGGGTCAAGTGTTGTCATTTCAAGTTCAGTATAGAGCCAATTGGTATGCCACCTCTGAGATTAAGCGCTCCTCTGGGGATGTTGTGACCAATCTAGCTCTTAACAGGGAGAAGTTCCACTGCTTTATCAGAAGCTATATGAATAGGAAGGAATCTCCTCTACAGATTCAATAGAACAGTTCCTCCAGAAGCATCACCATCAGAAACTGTCCCCTGCACAGCAGCTTAAGCTAGAGGGACCAATATCCGATCTGGAAGTGGAAGGTGCAACTGGCTAGTTGGGCGCGATAAAGCCTGTGGTCCGGATCAACTACCACTGAAATTATATTCTAGCTTGCTACATCTCATGGTACGTTCCTCCATGATCTATTCAATTTGTTCAAACCACTGGACAAGGTTGCTGGATCATGGTTAGAGACTAACTTAGTAACCTTCCCCAAAAAGGGGAAGGACCCCCTACTATGTAGTTCGTTCAGGCCTATATCCTTAATCAATGGCAATTTTAAAATCTACACTGCGGTTTTGGCCAACAGGCTTTCAGCAGTTACTACCGATCTTGTTGATAAGGATCCCCACAGCTTTGCTCCTGGGTGGGATACCACTGCACATGTCCTTTCAGTGACCATGGCATTGGAGGTAGGGTCTGCCCAGAGAAGTCGCTTCGAAGTAATAATGCTGGATGCTGAAAGGCCTTCAACCGCGTATCATGACCATTTTTATGGGCGGTTATAGCACGATCTACTTCAAGCGGACCAGATTCAAGACAATAAAGGTTTTTAACTCTATCTGGGCCTCTTTGACAAAGAGGCTCACTGGGTTTACATCTTTTAATATGAACTCTCATCTTGTGTACAACTTTCCAAGTCGGCATGATAGCTTCATCGACTGCTGGCAGGCATCAGGCTTATTTACATTGGGCTCTTTCTTCAGAGGGGATTGCTTTCTCTCCTGCACTTGGGCTTCTTCCCATACCTATAAATCAGCTGTTTTTTAGAGAGTCTAAAGGGGGGCGGGATGGACTGCTCTAATAATAGTTTTCTCCAATTTCTACAGAAAGGACCCCACAACAAATGTATTAGCCGTTCATACAAACTGGTTTCTGTTGCAGAGGCTCAACAAAGGTCAGAAATCTTTCAGAATTTGGCCGACAAATGATGTTGACATCTTGGAGTCCCCTTTACTCCTGAGGAACTGAGGTGTACAAACAATCTATCTCAGACTGTTTTGAATGTTTCTTGGGTTAAGATCCACCATTTTAATTTCATTAATAACTTGTACTATGCTCCCTATTGATTTTCTGCCATGAACCTGAGAGGGGGATTCCAAGTACTTTCGGTGCTCTGGCTACGGGCAGGCTCTGTTCATATTTTTGCTAGCTGCCCGGTTATTGCACACTTTCGGCAGTCAGTCTTTGTTAAATTGAATTCGCTCTGTGAGATCGCTTTCAGGTGGGATCCCAAACTAATCACGCTCTGCTATTCATTCCTTATCCCGAGACATATTGCTGGCATTTATTTTTGCACTATTGTTCTGGCTCGTTTGAATCTGGCTAGACACTGGATGATGACTCAGGTTCCCAGCCCGGTGCTCTGGTGGCATGAATTTATCAATATAGGTTCCCTTGAATGCTTACTTATCGACCCGGATGAGCAGCGATGCCGCCTTAAGAAGACATGGGAGCCATTTTGCAGGTTTCTCACGCTCCTTAAAGCTGGTCAGAACAAATAATTCCACCTGGCTTTGTCTTGGCTTCGAATATCCTTTTAGTCTCTTTGGGTATGGTGTAACAGCATTTAAAATACATCCAGGCACTCTTAGAGGATGGGGTGGATCTTTCAATCATTTTATGGTTATCTGATGGGCATTTTTTCTATCTTTGTCTTTGATTTATAACCTTACTAAAAAAAAAAATGTAAAAAAAGAGATTCAGCACAATGTCTCGGAGCAGTGATTTCTTTTCAGCTGTTCTATTTATATTTCTGTTCTTGCCTCTTCCCAGAGGGTGGCAGGTCAACAACCCTTGTGCCAATGAAAGCAGGTCACTGATGGCTCATGTACTTTAGAGTTTGACAGAAGTCTGTGCCCGTGCCCCTGCCTGGCCTCATGCACATTGAGAAATAGAAGGACCTCAGGCATGGACCATGCCACTTAACTTGACCTACATTAAAGATCTGAGGTAGGAAGTCACCTACTGTATCCCTTGCCTCCACTCTCTATCCACATAGAGGTACTGGCCATGGAGTCTGCCCCACAAGCCACCTCCATGGAGGTTCCACTACCTATAAACATGGCTCTTACCCCTAGTCTGCAAGATGTAATGCGAGGGAATGAGGTTGCATTGCTGCTTCTCATACAGTACCTGTCTGCTGAGTGAATATCGTTTGCAGCCCTACTGCCCCTGCTTTACCTGCTGTGTGTGTGAGAAAAGCTTACACTGGTGCCCAAACGTTCCAATATTTGTGAGTGTGAGGGAGAAGGAACGAGGCAAATAAATGAGTTAGAACAGAGACAAAGAAAGAAAGCAAGAATGCAAAAGAATCTGCATGCATGAAATAAAGGGGCTGGGAGAGTCTGATGTAGATGAGCGAGGCATGAGATGGAACCAAGACTACTCAGCCTTGGAGTACAGCAGCCGGACATCTGGTAGTGCCAGCAGCAGGCTGCTGAGCCCTTATTCTTTAAGAAATAAGCATTGTGTGGTTGTGAGTATGTGTAGCCTCCACAGCTGTTACCTTTAATGCATCTGTGCTGTGAGTGAACGAGAGAAAGACGTATTGCTTATGTCTGCCTTATATTTTTGCTGTGTGTGAAGAAAGGTTGCACTGCTGCTGACAGGGCTGTATATGATCCGTGTAAGTAAAGCGTTCACTTCTGCTAAGCATCCTCTACCTGTTTGGCGTGTGAGTAAAGGGTATTTGGCCTTTAACCTAAAAAGGCTAATGCCTAGTTGCCAATGTGAATAAAAGTACCCTGGACTTGTCTCTTGCTGACTTAGGACCACATCACATATTTTATTAGCGGAGCTAATGATGGAAATTGATAATCCACTATTGTAAAACTGGGCTCTCCTTGCACCCTACACGGGCTATTTGGTGTTACACAAAATAGAGCTACCGTGATCCATACTGCATCTGCTGTTTGTGGATGAAGCCTGTACTGTTGCTGTCCATACTGTGATGCAACATTATTTTTTTTCTGTTAACATTTCTTTCACCTTGTTCCTCCAAATACAATTAAAAAAATTACGGCTTGTTCACCATGATTTAAAATTTGACATTAAATGCACGAGCAAGTTAGTAGTTCATGTCACTTATGGGACTTCATTCCAGATCATTTAGAACAGGTGGAAGTAATTGGATATAATCATTTAAAGACGTCTGTGATTGCTTTGTTTTAGGATGTATACTTTTTTAGTGAAAGGGTTAATTTGCTTTTGACGCCAGGATTCGAGTACGAGTTTCTCCTCTTGGGAGCTTGTCTGGTTGTTGCCTTGGCAGCTGGGAGTGTCTCGACAGTGTTTTGTCTGCTGCTCCTGATGCCCAGGTGTTGAGGGCTGCTGCTATCCCTGGGGTGGGACCACTCACCAGTAATCATATGTGAATCCTTAGGAAAAATATGCACAGTAGATTTTCTTGTTAGGCACTCTAACAACGAGCATTGGCAAATCCAATAGAGTGCTGCATCAAAAGGCAAAGCTATTGGTTTTGATAATGCTTGTTGTCACTGTCATGTGAATGCATGCTTCAAGACGCATGAACACGCATGTTTCAAGGTGCATGCACACACACCAGGGCGGCATTCTTGTAATACATTTTCCATCAAATAGACCTCATTTCAAGTCGGTTTCCGAAAAGCGCAGACATGACTTATGGTGCGTATACCTGCATGTGTCATGACACATCTGCTCTCATGCATTCTGACACAGTTGGACATGAGTCATGGTGCATATGCTGTGATACTTCTTGCGCAGACGTCACAACGCATAGTGGCAATTTGTAATTCACCGTTTTAACATGGTAGATGGACCTGTAAGAATTAATATTAAAAAAAGATAAAAATAAGTGAGCATGAAGCACAAAAAACAAAGCAAATAGTCGGGTGGCAAGTTGCAGCTGCTGAGCACCAATAAACTAAATAAATAGGAACAGGATGAATGAGTTGGGGGGAGCCCAATGGAGTTGGGGGTGGGAGTGAAAAACTGAGCATGCATCAAAGGTCAGGACACGGAAACCCTATCATGGATGGCTCGATACATAAAAAAATAAAAATAAAACATTTAGGGTGTGGGACGAATAGCGGGATGCGGATTGAGATGGGAAGCATCGAGGAGCAAGAGAGTGAAAAGTGAGCACAGGTGGGTGGCAAGCCACACATGCATCCCAAGGGAGTGTTTAGTAAAAACTAACTAAAAAGTCCAGTCAAGTATGCAGTGGAGGGATACAACTTATGCAATCAGAGCTGAGACCGTAATGCTCCTGGGTGGGACGGTACAAGAACAGGGAGGAAAGCCATTGAATAAACAGTAGAGAACAGAGATGGACAAGAAAGTAATCTGATCATGCACAAGGAGCTGATCAAAAGCACACTCTAAGTATATAATATGTATTGGAAACAATATGCCAGCCTCAGGCAGGTAAAGCTGTCTGTAGCCAATACCGAAAAATGGAATTCACACAGGGGAAACTGCTACACACTGGGTGTTTGAGCAGCATTCTCATGTATTTTGTGAAAAAGACATATCTTCATTATTTTATCGTAGCACAACATGAGGCAATTTCGCATGATGGTGCTCTGAGGTTCCTTGAAATCGGTGTCCTCCTAATTAATACATGTAGAATACTTAGTACACTACACAGGAGATGGTTTTTATGTATGCACCTACCCAGGGATGCTCTCAAGGTAATTGCGTTACACAACTATATATGGGTCTTAAGTCTTATTTATATTTGTCCATTAGCTCAATAGTATCGTAGGGGGAAATTTATCAAGGACTTGCATTGGTGTTGCATCACTTAGTGTGGTGCAAGTGTGACGCAAACCATAAGTCATATTTAAGAAACAACGACAGATGCATAATTTTTTTTTACAATTGCAGTGCGCAAAAAGTGCACCTAATCCCAAGGCATTACACAAGAATTAATATATGCAATCTAGGTGTTCTCAGGCAAAATCCAGTGCAACTGTTACACAGTGGCATTTATCACCATACCACTGTGTAACATGGTGTGGCGTTTCACAACAAAATAATAGAAATGCATCAGAATTGCTGCGCATCGGCAACCCAGGTGTAAAAAATGACACTGCGGCTGTAGTATAAAATCCTCACCATCACAGAACACTTTGGCAAGCTCAACTATGCCGAAGAGGTTGTTATACTGCAACAAGGGTAGCTGGGAGACAACGACGTAGGCAGCAAATGAGAAAGGAACTTATATTCTGCCAGCGCATATCCCTCATTGAGTTCAGGGAGGAGGAGGTTATTCACTTATAAAGATTAAAGAGGGAGTCCACAATGGAGCTGCTGGAGAAGATAGTGCCAAGTCTCCAGAGAAGCAACTACACTGCAGCACACATCAAACTGATGTATGTGCTACATATGTTGGCCTCTGGATCATTCTAAACTATATTGGCAAGGGTGGCAGGTATTTCACAGGGAGCACTAAATGGTTTCTGTCACCTGTATTGGATGCCAGAATAAAACTGACCACACAGTGCCTTCTCTTCCCCAAGCCTAACCAACAGCAGTTGAATACCAAGCAAAGGTTCTACAATATTGCAGGATTCCCCCATGAGCCTGGTGCCATAGTTTGCACACATGTCCACTTTGTGCCCCGTGCAGCCACATGTCACCTCCACAGGAACTGCAAACATAGGGGGTCATTCTGACCCCAGCGGTAAAAGGCGCTTTCCGCCGGTCAGAAGACCGCCATAACACCGCTGCGGTAGCGTTAAACCGCCACGGTCATTCTGACCCGCAACTGGCAAACCGCCAAAAACCCGACATCAACAAAATTCCGCCACAGCAACGGCCAGCGAAAAACTGCCGATGACCAAACCTCCACCGTCACGCCAACAGAAATACGCCCATGCCATTCCGACCCACAAATCCCCGCAGCGGTCTTTCAACCGCGCTATTCCATTGGCGGTACACACCGCCGCACTCAAAATACACACACCTCTACAAAACACAGCCACATTGGACAATTCAAAATACACACACCTGAGACACATACACACACCACTCCCACACACCCAATTAAATATAAAACACACACCCACATCACCCACAAACCCTTACGACCACAATTGCGACTGAAGGACAGAGAGAGACAGCACAGAATAGAGTAGACCATCACACAGAGGCAAATCACAACATCACCCACACAATATCCACGCACAAAACACCATACACCACCACACTCACCACACTCTACAACACATACACCACCCCTCACCTCATCCACACCACCCCATGGCACCCCAAAGACACCCCAGGTTCTCTGACGCAGAACTCAGGGTCATGGTGGAGGAAATAGTTTGGGTAGAGCCCCAGCTCTTCGGGACACAGGTGCAGCACACCACCATTGCCAGGAAGATGGAGCTATGGCAAAGAATAGTGGACAGGGTCAACGCTGTGGGACAGCATCCACGAAATCGGGTCGACATCAGGAAGCGGTGGAACGACCTACGGGGGAAGGTGCATTCCATGGTATCAAGGCACAACATTGCGGTGCAGAAGACTGGCGGCGGACCCCCACCTACTCCCCCAGAATTCACAGCATGGGAGGAAGAAGTCTTGCACATCCTGCATCCTGAGGGCCTCGCAGGAGTAGGCGGAGGAATGGACTCTGGTAAGTCAAATCTTCACTACTTCATTCCCCCCACCCCACCTGCATGCCAAATCATACCCCCACCCTCACCCCCACCCCCATCACACCAACTCCTTGCAAATGGCTCACCATCACAACCCACCCATCCCAAAACCTAGCCCTGCATGCGTCCACAAAGCATGGACACCCATCACCAAAGCATGCCCACTGCACATACCCATCTCCCCCACAAGCCACTGTCACAAAAGCCCCCACAAGGGAATGCCAGCACTGGGGTACACGGCCACCCACCCATTACACGAAATGGCACACACAGAAGCAATAACCATACTCTTATACCCCTGCAGGACCCGAACGCCACGACACCGCCCACGAGGGTCCAGAGATGTCCATCCCACCCCCAGAAGAGGCCCCCAGTGATGACAGCAGCTCTGTCTCCCTGGACCCAGATGACCAGCCCGGCCCATCGGGGACCTCGGGACAGTCGGTTCCCCACAGACAGCCACAGGCTACAGCAGACCTAACCCCCTCTGGGAACACCAGCACAGCTCCCACCCAGCGGGCCCATGCCTCTGTCTCCAGGACACGTCAATCAGCGGTGTCCACCACTACAGGGCACCCAGGTTGACCCACCACCCCAACAACAACAGGGACCTGGGGGCAGTGGTAGTGGGCACACGGTCCAGGGGACAGAGGCCCAGGGAAACAGGGGAACTGGGAGGGCTGCTGTGCGACAGGGGGGGGACAGGCCCAGGGAACCGACTCTCCAAGAGGCCCTCTCCTCCATCATGGGAGCATACCACCGCTCCCAGGAGCTGATGGCTACGGTACTGGCCAGGTTCCAGGAGATCCAGGTACTGCAGGAGGAACAGTAAATGGGGTTCAGAGAGGAACTGAGAAACATTAGTTCCGCAATGGGGACCATCGTCGTGGCCCTTAACCAGATAGTCACCACATTGCGGGACCATGTGGCACCACAAAGAGCCCCTGTCACTAGCATGGACCCAGACCAGGCTACCACCTCCGCCGGCGCTAGTGGACAGGAGGCCCCCACACAACGACAGGCCACCAGAACCCCACCTCCTGCAGAAGAAGAACCACCCCGCAAGCGGTACCTGAGATCTCAGAAGAAGACAGAGTAGGATGCCAAGACCCCCGCCAGCAAACGATACCCCCTGATGTCATCCCACTGTCCCACATTGTCACCCTGTCCAAACTTAAACTGCCCCTGCTCCATCCTTCCACAGGCATATGGACAATGCACCTGTGAGACTGAAAACTGGACTCTGCCATGGACATTACTCCACCATCACCCATCACCGTTTTACAATCATGTCCCTAAATTTAGCACTTTAATAAAATCACTTATTGCACTTAAAAAATCAGGAGTCTGCTTGTATTTTGAACAAATGTATTAGACATAACGGTGCCAAAATGTTCAGTTACATTGTGATGACAACATACCACTTTCACACAGCTGTAGTCCGTGGGGAAACAAAGCAGAGGTCACGCAGTGGGGCCCACAGCTCTGAAAACGGAAGGGAAAGTCACAACTCAGTTAACAGGAACTGGGGGGAAACACAGACAGTAGAGAGGCAGGAGACTTTAAGTACATGTAAAATGGCGGGGTTGATTCGTACCTGTGTGCTACTGAAAATACTGTTGTATCACTGTGTCCCTGTTGTCTGTGTCGTCCCCGTCGTGTTCCTCCTCTTCACTCTCCACAGGCTCCACAGCTGCTACAACACCACCATCTGGACCATCCTCCTGCAGGAAAGGCACCTGGCGTCGCAAAGCCAGGTTGTGAAGCATACAGCAGGCCACGATGATATGGCACACCTTCTTTGGTGAGTACATTAGGGATCCACCTGTCATATGCAGGCACCTAAACCTGGCCTTCAGGAGGCCGAAGGTCCGCTCGATCACCCTCCTAGTACGCCCATGTGCCTCATTGTACCGTTCCTCTGCCCTTGTCCTGGGATTCCTCACTGGGGTCAGTAGCCACGACAGGTTGGGGTAACCAGAGTCACCAATTAGCCAGACACGGTGTCTCTGTAGCTGTTCCATCACATAAGGGATGCTGCTATTTCGCATGATGTACGCGTCATGCACTGACCCAGGGAACTTGGCATTTACATGGGAGATGTACTGGTCAGCCAAACAGACCACCTGGACATTCATCGAATTATAACTTTTTCTGTTCCTGTACACCTGCTCACTTTCACTGGGGGGAACCAAAGCCACATGGGTCCCATCAATGGCACCAATGATGTTGGGGATATGGCCAAGGGCATAGAAATCACCCTTCACTGTAGCCAAATCGCCCACCTCAGGGAAAACAATGTAGCTCCGCATGTATTTCATCAGGGCAGACAACACTCTGGACAAAACCTTAGAAAACATAGGCTGAGACATCCCTGATGATATGGCCACTGTTGTTTGGAATGATCCACTTGCCAAAAAATGGAGTACTGACAGAACCTGCACCAGAGGGGGAATCCCTGTGGGTTGGCGAATGGGGGACATCAGGTCTGGCTCCAGCTGGGCACACAGTTCCTGTATAGTGGCTCGGTCAAGTCTGTATGTCAGTATGACATGTCTTTCTTCCATTGTCGACAGGTCCACCAGCGGTCTGTACACAGGAACATTCCTCCATCTCCTCCACAGGTACGTAACCACAGCTTGCACAGAAGACGATTCGCTATGCATTGAATGGCTTGTATGAGTGGTAATGCAACGCCTAGGCCTGTGTGACGCAGTAGAAATTAAGCCATGTGGGCCCTTGAAATGGCGGCTGCCTGACCTGTGAAGTGTGACAATAGGATGTGAGGTCAATGCGCTGGCGTGGCACACCGTGGCGGTAGGCGGTCGAAGACCGCGGCACAAAGCAGCATTGGTTAACATTGAACCCTATGGGTCTCAGGAGCCAATGACGATGTGCGCCGGCGGTCGCGGTACGCACCACCACGGTATGCACTGCCGCGGGCGTGACCGCCATTTTCTATCTGCTTAATCACTCGAGACCTGATCATCCACAGGAGAGGACCTATACTGCAAGTGCTGCTGTGACCTCGGTCTGGAAGAGACAATGGCTGCTGCGACTGGGGAAAGGGCCCCTGCCTTCACATCTGAGGAATTGGAGAAACTTGTTGATGGGGTCCTCCCCCAGTATGCGCTACTCTATGGTCCTCCAGACCAACAGGTAAGCACACTGGGACCATGCTTTGTGGGCAATGCCTGTGTTGAGTGGGGTGGATGAAAGATGGTGGGGAGGGGAGCGAATGAGGCATGCATCGCACGACAGATGAGAGCATGTGCCATATGGCAAGGTTGGGGAGGGGGGGCCACTCACATCGACCATGCAGAAAATGATGATATTTATTTTCCCACCCTGTCCATGTCACATAGGTCAGCGGCCATCAGAAGATCGACATTTGGCGTGCCATCGCCAAGGACGTCCGGACCCTGGGGGTCCACAACAGACGTGGCACCCACTGCCGAAAGAGGTGGGAGGACATCCGCCACGGGAGCAGAAAGAACGCAGAGGCTCTGCTGGGGATGGCCTCCCAACCTAGGAGGGGTGCCACACGGCAATTGACCCCTCTGATGTCCCGGATCCTGGCGGTGGCCTACCCCGATTTGGATGGGCGCGTGAGGACATCACAGCAGACACAAGGGGGTGAGTACCAGCACATTCTGCTATATTAGCGCACAGTGGAGGTGTCTGGGTGGGGGAGGAGGGCTGTGGGTATCTCTAGGCCAGGGCGATTTCTGTAGGCTAGGCCCATCCGTAAGGCGTGGCCCTGTGCCCCCGCCCCCCACCTCTGTAGGGTGCTAAGTACAGCTATCCATGGCCCTGGGTCACCTATGTGTGCAGTTGTCGTCCATAGGCTTGTAGGCCAAGTCACAATAATTGAGTAGTGTACACCGAGTGCGCGGCATAGTGCAGGGGGCTTCTGTGTCTGTCCTCTCCGCCAACGGTGTCGCCAATGCATGCACTCAACATGTCATTTTTTCTCCCACCCCCTTTTTTTTGGTCTTCCTGTTCATGTGTGCATTAGCATCATCAGGCGAAGGAGAAGTGGCATCGGAGCACGAGGGAGCTGCATCTCACATGGCCCCGGAGGGCCATGCAACCGACTCCGAGCTCACCAGTGAGACGGAGGGCGAGGAGAGCTCCACAACGGGGACCCATGGAGACGTCAGCGACACAGACACGTCCTCGGAAGGGAGCTCCCTTGTGGTGGCAGCAACATCCGTGCCCACCGCTACAACAGGTACAGCCGCCACCCAGCGCACCAGCTCCGCCCTCCAAGCAGCCCCTCAGCGTTCGCCCCGTGCCCGCTCGGCCAGGAAGGCGGGCATCTCCTTCGCCCCAGGCACCTCAGGCCCTGCCCCAGTTACCCCTGCTGCCCTCAGTGAGGAGATCATTGACCTCCTCCAGACGCTCATTGTTGGGCAGTCTACCCTTTTGAATGCCATCCAGGGTGTAGAAAGGGAGGTGCACCGGAGCAATGCATACCTGGAGGGCATTCATTTGGATCAGGCTGCCCATCAGCGATCGTTCAACGCTCTGGCCTCAGCACTGACGGCAGCCATTGTCCCTGTCTCCTGACTCCCCCTCCAATTTCCTCATCCCAGTCCCACTCCCCTGTTCCTCTGCCTATCCCAGCCACACCTACAGACCAGCCTTCACACACATCAACACCCAAGGGCAGCTCATCCAGACATAAGCACCACAGATCACACAAGCATTCACACATGCAACATCCACATGCAGACATGCCAACAGCCACTGCCTCCTCTGTGTCCCCCTCCTCCTCGTCTCCCTCCTCCCTCCCTGTGACGTCTCCACTCACACCTGCATGCACACCACCATCAGCCAGTACGTCCATCACCAGCACACCCACCAGAACACTCCGCACACATGCAGTCACCACCCCCACTGCCATTTACACGTCCCCTGTGTCCTCTCCCAGTGTGTCTGTCACCCCCTCTTCCAAACCACACAAACGCAGGCAGCCACCCACCCAACAGCCATCCACCTCACGACAGCCTCCGTCACAAGCACCTGCACCCAAAGACACCACACTTGACTCTCCTACAACCACATCCTCTTCCTCCACTCCCATACCCACTGCTCCTAAGAAGTTTTTCCTCTCCAAAATTAACCTCTTTGCATCACCTGACCCACCCCCTCCATCTCGTAAGAGTCCAAACAGCACCTCAGCCACCACAAGCCCTGCACCTACAAGGACCATAGTCCAGGGCTATTGGAGTCCACCAGCTTCTAGGGCAGCAACATCGGCCAGCAGCAAGGGGACAGCCAGCCCACCCCCTGGGAAAAAAACTAAAAAAGGGAAGGGCCGGCGCAAGAGGCCAGAGACGGCAGCCCCCAAAGGCACTACCCTGCCACCGTCACCTGGCACATCCACAAAGGGAGGCAAGGGCCCCAGAGAATCGGCGAAGGAGGGCAAGGGCAGCAGGGCGGACAAGTCCGGCAGCAGGCGAGCTGCCCAGGAGGGCCCCACCAGCCCCATTTCTGGTGTGAAGGAGGACACCCACGGGCCTAGGACTCCAGCACAGGAGGACCCGCAAGCGAAAGGTCGGATGGCGACTGAGCGGAAAATATTGGCCCGATCTGGTTCCCTGGGAACACATGTCAAGCACCGCTGAACAGGGCCCCGCCGTGACAAGCACCACTGAACTGGGCCCCGCAGTGACAAGCACCGCTGAACAGGGCCCCGCCGTGACAAACACCGCTGAACTGGGCCCTTCAAGACAAGCACCGCTGAACAGGGCCCCGCCGTGACAAGCACCGCTGAACAGGGCCCCGCTGTGACAAGCACCGCTGAACTGGGCCCTTCCTGTCAAGCACCGCTCCGCTGGGCCCTTCCTGTCAAGCACCGCTCCGCTGGGCACAGCCGTCTCTGAACTGCTCCGCTGGGCCCTTCCTGTCAAGCACCGCTCCGCTGGGCCCTTCATCTCAAGCACCGCTCCGCTGGGCCCTTCCTGTCAAGCACCGCTCCGCTGGGCCCTTCATCTTAAGCACCGCTCCGCTGGGCCCTTCCTGTCAAGCACCGCTCCGCTGGGCACCGCCGTCTCTGAACTGCTCCGCTGGGCCCTTCCTGTCAAGCACCGCTCCGTTGGGCCCTTCCTGTCAAGCACCGCTCCGCTGGGCCCTTCCTGTCAAGCACCGCTCCGCTGGGACCTTCCTCTCAAGCACCGCTCCGCTGGGCCCTTCCTGTCAAGCACCGCTCCGCTGGGCCCTTCCTCTCAAGCACCGCTCCGCTGGGCCCTTCATCTCAAGCACCGCTGGCCCATTGGCAGGGCCGGATCTGTGTCGGCCAGGGCTTCACGAAGCACTCTGGGCACCATGCCTCCTCCAGAACCAGTGGAGTCTGTAATCCACTTGATGGACTGTGGCTTTGCACTCCCCAGGATGGTACAGTGGGCATGGAGGCCCCTCGTGGATCTGGCGTCGTGGACTCATGTGGCTGAGGTGCCCCCCCTTCCCTTTCCCCTGAGGTGCCTGTAGTTTTACTATCTGATGCCCCTGCAGTGTTCTCTCCAATGGAATCGGGTCTCGTGTGTGGGCTTTGCCCATGTGTTTAGGCCCATTGGCCCACGAACAATGGATGATAGCCAATATGGGCCGGACTTTTGACCTATGTATATATTGTTCATGATGTAATATATTTTATTTATATATTTCATATTTCACTTAACTTCAATTATGCTATAATATACTTCATTTTTAATGATCATTTTATTTTGTCTTTGCATTCTTCCGAGGGGTTTGGGGGGTGTCACTCTGACTTGTTGCTCTGCATTGATGTGTGTGTTGTAGTGGGTGAGGGTGGGGGTGGGTGTGTGGCGTATGTGTGTCCCCGTAATTTTTTGCCTCCCCCCTCCCCTGTGTCGTAGGTGCAGTACTCACTGTTGTCGTCTGCGCCGGCGTTCGTGCTCCTGGTAGAGGAGCAGGAAGACAATGGCTGGGAGGATGTGTAGTTCTGGTTCCATGCTGTCCAGATTCCTCGTGGTGAGCGTTTTCCCGTTCGTAGACTGTTTCCGCTGTGTTTTTATCGGCGGGGCTCCCGCCCCGGAAAAGGTGGCGTATTGGTGAGTTGTGATAGGGTGGGCGGTACATTGTCTGCCACCTGTCTGTTGGCGGTGACCGCCGCGCTGCTTGTCTGTACCGCCGTGGCGGTCGGAGTGTTAAAGTGGCGGGCTGTTTTGGCGGTTCCTGCCAGGGTCGGAATTCCATTTTTTTGGCTGCCTGACTGTTTGCGGGTTGGCCGGCCCTTTTACACCGTCCGCCAGGGTTGGAATGACCCCCATAGTTGTTCCATAAATGTCCGCGTCATAGTGGACAATCAGGGACTCTTCATAACGTTTCTTGCAAAATACACTGGGAGTGCCTATGATGTCTACATTTTCCACCCCTGTCTACTCAATGAGCAGTTTGAGATTGGCAGATATGGGAATGGCCTACTAAGTGGTACGGAAAGCAGAATTTACCAATACTTTGCGTAATGTGAAATGAAAGACCAAATACCCATCTCTGTGTTTGTGTTTGTATCATGTGTGATGTGTACCTAGTGGTAGAATGTCACTCAAACACGAAGCCAATGATGTCCCACTTTGTGATTACCTCAAGGATTTTGGAATGGAAAGATAAAAAACACATAATGACATAATGATAGGTATTATGTCCTGTCATATTGTGTAACCTATCAGAATCACTAGTGTAATGTCATTAACTGAAAATGACAAATCATGTGCTCCACAATTGTTCTGAAGCTAAGATCAAAGGAGCAACCTCAAAAGTGTGTGTGATGTGTGTGTATGTACAATCATGTATCGAGGTGGGAATATATGTTAATCACCCTAAATTTAAAAATGATGCAGCCTAAATCTTGTCATCCCAAGTATCGGTTTCACACATGGCACCATATCTTTGGGCTGATAAATTTATTAGCACCCCAGATGTAAAAGGACCATCAAATATCAATGAGTGTCATGCAGTGAAAGTGTTGGATCAAATAATGTAGCAAATACCTACCCTAGGTGCATAAGTCCCACTAAAAGAGAAAATGGCAGGTATACACCGGTCATTACTACATTCAAGGTCAAATAATACACATACATCATCAGTCACATTGACATCCTTCATCAGTGTAATAGATGATTTCATACATGCCAAAAGTTGGCTACGTTTGCTGCATCTCACTTAATCAAAGTAATTTCCGCACAATGATTAAATAGGCCAATATAGAAGTCATAATCTAGGAACAAATCCAAGTCACATAGTGCTGAAGGAAAGGTATCACAGTGTAATTACCACATATAATTTTACATACTTATGATCAAGAAATGGCATAAGAATCAAGGCCTATAAGTAATGATTCATAAACAATTAAATTTCACAAACATACATTTTCTGACAGAAAGTTAACTGTACAGGTCTGTTGAACCAAGTCAGTCTTTCAAACATAATTTGGTCTTCTACAGAGGCCCAATTTCTATTTCTATGTGTCAATCTAAGGTCATCCACACAACTTGCAAGACAATACCCGAAGGATGATATTTTGAAACTGAAATATCCATGTCATATGTCAAACAATGGAAGCTTTAAATAGGAACTAGACATGCAAATTTATATCTAGCTATGTAAGGCCATGTACTCAAACAAGCACATCATAGTTGAAAATGTGACAAATATATGTGTGAGTGTCTAACTTACTGTCACTATTCAAACCTATACATCTCAAAACACCTGCAATAGAGTCTTGTCTAAAGTTAGAGACATTGTACACACATAGGTCCAGATGTATCAAAATCCCATTTTGCATTCCCTAAATAGTGAATTTTGAGAAATTGCTATATAGGGAATGCAAAATGGTATGTAACAAAACAGTGACTCTCTAATAGCAATTCCTACAGAATCACAAACGCTAGGGATTGCAACTCCATTTGTTCCTATGGGCCCAGAGGCCCACACGCCCACAGGTGCGAATGGTTTTGCATTTCTTAATTTGTGATTTTTTATTATAAAATACAAAACCAAGGGTTCTTAGAGCCTAAGGCCGCCTTGGATGCACCCCTAAAATAAATTGTGCACCTGTAAAGCGCACACATGCCCAAAAGGCATGTGTGCGTTACAATGCACTTTAAAAAATGCATTTCTAATGCATTTTTTAAAATTGCACATGGTTATCATCAACTTGGAGTTGACAGTAATAGCATTTCCTAAATGTCCATTTCGCATTTAGGAAATGCTTGTTGCACATGCTTAGGGAATCACAAAGAGGAAATCCCTATTTGCGATTTCCTATTTAGGGAATCGCAAATCAAGATTCCCTATTTGGAGTTGCAATTTTGGGGAATCACAAAAAATTGTGATTCCCTAAAAGGGGACTGACAATGCCTTTCATAGATCTGGAAGGGCACTTTTGCATTCACAAACGGTGGAATTTAACGATTCTCACTGTTCATGAATGCAAAAACGTTTGATACATGTGACCCATAGTCACCAATTTACATTTAGCTGATACAAATAGACAAACTTGCTAATCCTGCCAATCTTCTGTCTAAACAAATTAATCCTCATGTTGATGTGTTGTATTTCTTACATACTGCACAATATGTACAAATAATCCACAATTTAACAACAAGCATGTGTAAAGCAATATTCATAAATGACTAAGACATATTACAGTAAATTAAAAAGAAATGTGTTTGATATTGCCTGTAAACAAATGACCCATATGTAGTTATGTTGAAGTCACAATCATTGACCAGTGATGTTTTCTCTTTTCAGCTGCCTATGGATATGGTTTGCAGCCATGACTGATGACCCCATTCACAAATCCGCAGACGGATGGACGGAAGAAATTCAATCAGCTCTATCCAAATCCCACAATGTGATGGCGCGTTTTTTGGAGTACTAAATTCCAGCTTGAGGTGCCTTGTCAAATCAAGTGGCTGACTACTCTGTTCACCTACCATGGTCTGCAAAATCACATTAGTCTGTGAAATATAGTATAATATTGTCTACGGACAAGTGTCCCAGGAGACTATAACAGGGCAATCCCACTTGACCAGGAAGAGGATGAAGACTCTGAGAGAAAGATTGTCCACACAATGAGCGGTCATCAAAGATGTGATCAAATTGTAGAAAATATCTTTACTTAAAATACAGAGAAAGAATTAACACAAATACATGAGTTGTTAGTTAAAAAAAAATCATCATTGACACCACAAATTATCTTCTTGTTTGTTTCATTTTGATCCATTTTGCAAATGTTTAGCTAATCACTGTGCCACTCACCCAAAATATGTGACAACATATCTGATAGACGTGCTATACCAGGTTATCTTGTAAGTGATGAAATCAGTATATGTGACAGCAGATACACAATACTCAAATATTTGTGAGAACAGCCATGTATAACATCAAAATATATGTATGGCTCACATCCAATATAATCCCATCACATCACCATGTTACAATGCTGCAACATGCAAGTACCATTTGCTTTGTTGAACTTCACAATGGCAAGTGACTGTGTAATGTCGGGACTTCACCATAAGGTGACAAGTGCACAAAAAAGAAGTCCCCATGTACACTTTCAAACATATGTCACCCATACAAAATCTAGTCTCACTCAGATTGAGATATGCAATATTCAGCTGTGTATTACAGTGGTTGTCACAAAGATGGCAGATGTAAGGCACTATCACCCAATGAGTAATGGATATATATGTGCATCCAAATGTGCATATCAATGTTGAATGTTAATATGCAATGGTTATCAAACTAAGGTATGAGGGCAATGGATAGTGCAAAATCTACACTAGTGGTGTGGTACTCACACCATCTACTTTAAAGATACAAGGTACCACTATAGATGTATCAAGCAAATACGCAATTCCTCAGTGATTTCCAAACATATCAAACATGTTGGTGTACAAAGTTAGACAAACAGGATTTTGTGCATACTAAAAGAATCTTCATCAATGTCACCTGGATGCTGGTGATCACACAGAACAAAAATGTTGTTACACAGCAGTGTTATGACATGTAATCAGAATGATGACAATGCATGGGAACTCAGAAGAGAAAACCCAAAACATCAGTGTCTTTGATCTGCCACCAAGTCACATTTGTCGTACCAGACAGGTACATCTTCATTAGGATCACCAATTATCAGAAACAGTCACGAATCAAGTGCAAAGGAGTCTAATGTGAAATGGATGAAGCTGCCTAAAGCAATTATGCCAGTCTACAGATATCCTAATCCAATTATATAGCTCAAAGAAAAACACATAAATCTCTGTAGGTTCATGATTTAGGGGGTTATTACAACTTTGGAGGAGGTGTTAATCCGTCCCAAATGAGACGGGTATACCACCAGCCGTATTACGAGTTCCATAGGATATAATGGACTCGTAATACGGCTGGTGGTATATCCGTCACTTTACCGTCACTTTTGGGACGGATTAACACCTCCTCCAAAGTTGTAATAACCCCCTTAGTCTTCGGTACAACTGTACATTTATACATGTCAATGTCACCCAATGCATGAATACTTGGACAATACACATAAGCCAAGTGATTGATCTGTGAGACATCAGCATTGAAAGATGGGTATCCATGAATGTTGTGAGTTCCACTTGTTCTACATGACGCCAAGGAGGGTGATGTCAACCTTACAGTGGTCTTGAACCATACTCACATGTCACAGTATAAGGCCAGTGAAAGGTGAACACACATTTTAACATATCCTTAGAACCTGAGTGACAAAGTGATTCCAAAGTGGTAAGTGTTTGTGGATAGTGAGGTATTACACATGTGCACACTTTGTCAGAATAGCATGTGTAACACCAGAAACCCTTGCAACCCATGAAAATTGCAGCTACATGATATTGATACATAAACGTGTGCACCAAGCAAGACAGCACTTAGGCATATATCCAGTAAGTGCTAAGTATCATGGATGTTTTAAACATTTTGGGATTTTTGACCATTAGTGTGCAGGCGCACATGTCTATCTTCAACATGTATCCATACATATGTATGTTGCAGTTTTCATACATTGCTGCTAAACCTTATTGTTGGAAAGCACTTATGCCTATTTCTGTAACCTCCAATGTGATGGTAAATTGGGCACCATGAACATATGCATTGTGTGGCCCTTGGTGTAGCTGCATAAGTGCTACTGCATGCTTATATGTCATGCACTAAATAGTCCATTGGCAAGTAAAAAGATGCGTTGTGTGTGTATTTTCTGCATTCTAGATATGCTGTTGCCTAGGTAACATATGTGTTTGTGTGGTTATTTTCTGAGTTCTAGATATGTCATTCACTAGGTAAGATATTTGATGCATGGGCATATTCTGCGTTCTAGTTATGTCATTGCCGAGGTAACATACGTGTTGCATGGGTATTTTCAGCTTTCTCGACATGCCATTTCCTAGGTAACATATGTGCTGAGTGAGTATTTTCTGCATTCTGGATAGGCCATTGTCTGAATTACAAATGTGCTGCATGGGTATTTTCTGCATCCTGGATAGGCTATTGCCTAGGTAACATGTTGCATGTGTATTTTCTGTGTTCTAGATATGTCATTGCCTAGGTAACATATGTGCTGCATGGGTACTTTCTGCATTGTAAATATGCCATTGCCCTAGGTAACATATGTGTTGCATGGGTATTTTCTGAATTCAAGATATGCCATTGCCTAGGTAAGATGTGTTGCGTGGGTGTTTGCGGTGCATCACTATGTTGTCTATTTTATGGCTCTTTGCAGCGCTCAGTCTAGGCTATTGTGTGGCTATTTGTTGCCCTCTACAAAGGCCATTGCCTAGGTAACATTTGCATTGTATGGATATTTGCAGCGTATCACTATGTCACCCATTTCATGGTTCTTTGTGGTGCTCAATCTAGGCCATTGTGTGGCTATTTGCTGCGCTCTACATAGGCCATTGACTAGGTACTATTTGTGTTGCACGGCTAGTGCATCATGCAATGGACATATGTATAGAGATGTTTCAGGAAACTTGAATGAAATTACGACAAGCTGTCTGTCACACCCAGGAAATGACACAATGGGTTTAGCTGCATACCAGTAACTGTACATTACTTTCACTATCTGTTATGGTCTGTTGGTTGGTGCTGGTTGCTTTTAGAGTGCATAGAGAGTTTGGAGGAGAGTTTGGCTGTTTGTGGTGTAGTCTGTGTCTGGTCTGTCCCTGTTAATCAATCAATCCATCAGTATTTGTAGAGCACGTCACTATCATCCATGGAGGTACCCAGGGGCTGGGGTGTGAGGTCTCTGCTGAAAAGCCAGGTCCTGAGTTTCTTTCTGAAGTCTGCAAAGGGAGGGTACTGTTCAGAGGTGGAGGGGCAGGTCATTCCAGGTCTCAGTGGTTATGTAGGAGAAGGAGTGGCCACAGCTGCGACAGATTCAGGGTCTTTATGTGTGAGGGCTAATGAGGAGGAGCGCATGTGTCTGGTGGGTTGATGGAAGTCCAGTCGGTGGTTGATGTAGGCCAGTTTTTGGTCATGTAAGGCTTTGTAGGCGTGCATGAGGATCTTAAACTGGCATCTCCTCTGGATGGGGAGCCAGTGGAGGATTCTGAGGTGGGGGTAATGTTGGCCTATTTGGGGAGCACCAGGATGAGTGTACCTGTTTTGTTCTGTATGGTCTGGAGTCTTTTGAGGAACTGGGTGGAGATGCCGGCATAGAGTGTGCTGCCGTAATCGAGGCGGCTGGTGTTGAGTGCCTGGGTGACGGTTTTCCTGTTGTTGACTAGGATCCATCGAAGATTCTGCAGAGCATGCGGAGGGTTTGGAAACAGGCGGAGACGACTCAGTTGATCTGTTGTTTCATGTCAGTTCGCTGTTGAGAATGATTTGAGGTTGCCTGAGTGGTTTGTTGGCATGGGAGTGGGTCTGAGTTCAGCTGGCCACCAGCTGCGTTCCCATATTGATGTGTTTTTCCTGAAAATCAGCACTTCTGTTTTGTCGGAGTTAAGTTTGAGGCGATTTGTTTTCATACAGTTGGCTACATTGGTCATGGCGTTGTGGAAGTCTGTTCTGGTAGTGGAGGGGTCTTCAGTGAGCAGGAGGATGAGCTGTGTATCATCTGCATAGGATATGATGTTGGGACCGTGGGGTATGACGATGTTTGGTAGGGGGGTCATGTAGGAGTTGAACAATGTAGGACTGAGGGGTGATCCTCGAGGTACGCTGTATATGATGTTCTTGGGTTCAGTAGGGAATGGAGGCAGCAGGGAGCTCTGAGTACATCCTGTCAGGAAACAAGCGATCCATTTGATGACGTTCTCTTGTATGCCGATGTTGTGGAGTCTGTTGATGAGGGTGTGGTGAGAAATGGTATTGAATGCAACTGAGAAGTAAAAGAGGATCAGGGTAGTGGTCCCCCTGCAATCGAGGAGTGTTCTGATGTCATCTGTGGCTGCGATGAGTGCGGTCTCAGTGATGTGGTTGGTGCAGAATTCTGATTGGGAGATGTCAAGCAGGTTGTTTTATTGCAAATATTCGATGAGCTATTGATTGATGGCTTTCTTAAGTACTTTGGTAGCAGAGAGGGATCAGTCGATAATTTTTGAGTTTGCTGGGGTCGGTGGAGGGTTTCTTTAGGAGAGGTACGATTTCTGCATTTCTATTTGTCCAGGAAGACTGCCATGGTAATGGAGATGTTGAGGATGCTGGTGAGTTCCATGCTGATGTGGTTAGTTATGAGGTTGAACAGGAGGTGGAGGCATGGGTCGGTGGGTGTTCCGGAGTGGATGGATGACATGATGGCAGAGGTGGATTGTGTGGTGAGCGATGTCCATCTGGTGGTCGTCCAGCGGGTTTGCACTGGTTGGTCAAGGCTGCTGAGGTTGGGGTCTCTGGGTTGGGGGTCAAAGTTGTTGCAGATGGTGGCAATCTTTCTGTGAAAGTAGTCCGAGAGAGTGTTGCAGAATTCTTGGGAAGGTTGGATTGTGTTCTCTATGGCTGCCAGGTTGGAGCATTCTTTCAATATTTTAATAGATGTTTGTGCGGTTCACTGCTGTGTTGATGCATGCTGTGATGGCTTCTGTCTTGGCTTCCTTGATGTGATGGCTGTAATCGCTAAGGGCTACTTTGTGGGCAGCTCTCTAAGAAGGGTTCCTGGTGAATCACCATTGTTTCTCAAGTTGGTAGCAGCTGTGCTTCGTGGTTCTGAACTATGGAGTGTACCAGCTAGCTTGTCTTGAGGATTTGTTGGTTCTGGCTGGCTTCAACAGGGGGACTCTGTGGGTGCATTAAGTGATGGATTGGGAGGTGTTAGGGGTTTGAGTCCAGTGTGTCTCTGTTACCTTGCCCCAGCTGTGGTGGTTGGAGCTGTGGTGCTTGTGGATGGTCTGCTGTGTGCTGGAGATGGTGAAGTGAACAATGATGTGGTCAGACCACGTGAGTTCTGTGACATGGCTGAATTTGACTCTGTTGCTAGAGATGAAGTTGGGCCCGGCTTTGTGCGTGGGTTCAGTGACCAGTTGGGCGAGGCTATTGTTGCTCATGTTCTCCAGGAGAGTGGTGAAGTTGGCATCACTGGGGTTGTCAATGTGGAAATTGAGGTCACAGAGTAGGATGTAGTGGCTGGAGCCAATGGCTAGAGGGGTGATGATGTTGGAGATAGTGATGCAGAAGGCTGGTCGAGGTCCCAGGGGTCGGTATCCGAGGGTGCCTTTTACTGTTGTCTTGGTATCAGTTTGTAGCTGGAAGTTGAGGTGTTCCATAAGAGGTGTGGGGTCATTGTCAGTGGTGAAGCATCAGATGGTACCCTTGAAGATGTTGGCGATGCCTCTGTTGTGTTTGTTGGTGCTGTCTCGTTGTATCATCTTGTAGCTGTCGGATGTTGCGGTGGCTATGTTGGGTTTCGAGGCGGGGTTGAGCCAGGTTTTAGTTATGAAGGCTATGTCAGGGGAGAAGGAGGTGATGGTGTCCAAAACTTCCATGGCATGTTTGCAGAGGGATCAGGGGTTGAGAAGGTGCATTGGAGCGATTCTGGGTGGTGCAAGTTCTTCCTGGCCAGGGTGGTGCGGGATTCTCTGTGGATTGGTGGGCTTGTGTTGCAGGAGAAGCAGCAGTGTAGGCAGGTAAACAGTCCTTTGGTTGCTCGGGGGAGGAGGTGTAGCATTCAGTTTTGCGGCATCCGAGTTCCAGGGCTAAGAGCTGTTCGGCGGTACAGTGGGGGTGGCAGGAATGCCAGGGTTCCTGGCACTAGATGTGGTCCAGGCACGGACGGGCACAGACAGACTTGCCTTTAGTGCGCCTTCGGGGTGTTGGCCGTGTACCTGCTGCACTGCTGTTCTGTGGCCTGCATTATGTAGGACCTGAGTGAAGGAGGGGTACTGGGAGGTGGGAGAGAGGAAAAGGCAGATAGCTGTCGCAATGCAGGAAGCGGTCAAAAAATGAGAGGAAAAGCAGGGTGCAAAAATAATGCAAAATTACAGGCAAAACAGAGTGCAAAGGTAAAAACAGGAGAGGCAAAGCAGAGTGCAAAAGTAAAGGTGAAATTAGAGGCAGAGCAGAGTGCAAAAGTAAAAGCAAAAGAGGCAAAGCAGAGTGCAAAAGCAAAGGTGGAACCAGAGGCAAATCAGAGTGGAAAAGCAAAAGAAGTAGAGGCAAAGCAAAGTGCAAAAGCGGAGACAAAAGTAAAGTAAAAAGTGACGACTAGAGCAAAGGCATGGAATGGACAGGAGACCTGCTGTGGGGGGAGCTGGTGCGAAGACCTGCTCAATGGGGTCACATTGTGGCCTCCATTAAGTGGGTCCTGGGGGGAGGAAGGGGTGCTGGGTGGTGGGAGGGAGGAAAAGCCTGGAAGCAGGTGCGATGGGGGAAGCGGACAAGAAATGAGAGGCCTAGCAAAGTGAAAAAATAGGGTGAGATTACAGGCAAAACAGAATGCAAATGTAAAAGCAACAGAGGCAAAGCAGAGTGCAAAAGTAAAGGTGAAATTAGGGGCAAAGCAGAGTGCAAAAGTAGAGACAGAAGTGAAGACAAAAGTGAAGTCCAGAGCAAAAGCCCAGAACCGACGGGAGATCTATCCCCGGGGAGCTGGTGCAAGGACGTGCTCAGTGGGGTCGCACTGGAGCCTCCATTCAGTAAGTCCTGGTGGGAGGGAGGTGTGATGGGTAGCAGGAGGCAGGAGAGAGGAAAGGGTGGAAAGTGGGAAGCAGTCCAGAAATGAGAAGACAAGCAGAGTGCAAAAGTACAGTGAAATTAAAGGCAAAGCAGAGTGAAAAGGTAAAAGCAGTAGAGGCAAAGCAGAGTGCAAAGGTAAAGGTGAAATTAGAGGCAGGGCAGAGTGCACAAGTAAAAGCAGTAGAGGCAAAGCAGAGTGCAAAAACAAAGGTAAAACCAGAGGCAAAGCAGAGTGCAAAAGCAGCAGAGGCAAAGCACAGTGCAAAAACAAAGACAAAAGTGAAGACAATACTGAAGACCAGGACAAAGGCATGGAACAGACAGGAGACCTGTTGTGGGAGGAGCTGGTGAAAGCACCTGTTAAATGGGGTCACACTAAGGCCTACATTAAGTAGGTCCTGGGGTGAGGAAGGAAAAGGCAGGGAGCAGTCGGATGCAGGAGGCGATCAAGAAATTATAGGCCAAGCAGAGTGCAAAAGTAAGATGAAATTAAAGGAAAAATAGAGTGCAAAGCTCAAAGCAGTAGTGGCAAAGCAGAGTACAAAAGTATAGGTGAAGCCAGAGGCAGAGCAGAGTGAAAGAGCAAAAGCAGCAGTGGAAAGCAGAGTGGAAAAGCAGAGACAAAAGTGAAGACCAGAGCAAAGGCAGGGAGCGAACAGGAAACCTGTTGCAGGGGGAGCTGGTGCGAGGACCAGCTACTGTTACTGTTACCTGTAACGTATAAATTGTGTACTTTTTGTGTCTTAGGGCCAGATGTAGGTAGGAAAAAATTTGCGAATCGGAAATAGCGACTCCATGCGAATCGCTATTTCCGGCTCGCAAAATCAAATGCAAGAAAGACTTGCAATACCAATTTGCGAGTCGCAGAGGTGTCGCACCGCAATTTGCGAGAAGGGTGTCGCAAATTGCGACTGCTTTGCAAATTGCTTGCAGGTGCAGCACAACAGTTGGGAAACCCACTTCCTGGCTCTTCGTGATGACATCAGAACCAGGAAGGCATCAAATAGACCTGGGAGTAGAGAGGACCACACCCATTTCAAACTGCTGAGCCACATCCAGGGGAGAGGAGCTGCATCAACCGTGGAGGAGACAGGCAGTGCTGGCAGGAGGAGGAAAATTAAATTTTCTGACCAGGAGTTGGAGGTGCTGACAGAAGAATGCTGCCTGCATCATGATGAACTTTCTGGCAAGGCAGCAATGAGTGTCCCAGACACTCAGAAGAAAAGAATATGGAATCAGATACAGGAATAGATCAATGCCATAGAGGTGAGCCACTGCACCCTCGAGGAAATACGCAAAAGGTGGTATGACCTGCGCTCCAGGACCAAGGAGAGGGTTGCGGTGCGCATGAGGGAGATGATGGGCACCGGAGTAGGCCTATCCACCGTCCCACCACCCACAGCCCTGGAAAGCATGGTGGAGCAGACACTGGAGCCAGAGGCCGTACTGGACATGGGAGAACTGGACAGTTCAGCGCCAGGGACATCAAAAAGTGAGTACCAGGAAATGTGCTTTGACACCCACAAATGCAGTATACACACTATCCCAGTACACAGCAGCAGGCACCACCAGACTAGCTCCATTCCAGTCTAGCAACCTCTAGAATAGTGCATTATGGGCAATGTAGTATAGTAGTCCATATATAAGCAAATGTTTATTATGAGGCATAAAACAGATGTGCGAGACTGACAATGTATCCCCTATGTTCCACAGGTCTCCCACAAGACACCCCCAGCAGCGACATCAGGCAGGGAGAAGAACATGGGCCAGACCCACTGCAGGAGGCTGCCGGTAACATTGCAGGGCCCAGCAGGACACCACCAGGGACCATTGAAGAACAACCGCAGGACATGGGGACAGCAGATACAACGCCAGGGCCCAGCCCCACAGAGAGGCGCACAGAGCCAGCAGCTGGACCAGTGCGCAGACGCCGGCTCAGAGTGCCCCAGGATGACGTAGGGGAAGCAGAGTTTGCGGGCTTGGAGGCATCACTCATTCAGGGTCAGCGCCTGCAAAACAGACAATTAAGATCCATCACCAGAACCCTCAATAGAATGCAGAGCACAATGTCACATGGGATGGCGAATGTGGACAGTCAGTTCAACCGCATGAATGAACATCTGGGGGACTTAACACAGGCCATTCAACATTTGGTGACTGAACCTGTGGCAGACAGAGCACATGCAAGGTGCAGTGAGCACTACACTGCCGCACGCTTTGACCGCCTGGCAGCATCTATTGGGCGTCTTGCCACAAATACAACAGGCCTGTCAAGGCATACAGTCAGCCTCCAGGTGGAACCTGGGCACTTCGCAGGGGATGTGGCGCAAGGACTTGGCCGCATCAGCCATGCGGTGGACCTTATGGAGAGCAGGCAGGCTGCAAGGGGCGCAGGGGAGGACCCTCAGGACAGTGAGGAGGGGTCAACCATTAGTATTTTATCTGCCAGCGAGTCCCGTGTGCTACAGAGTAGCAGTGCATGGCAGGGGTCAGGGGACCCACCAGGGATGAGCCATGGTGGCCGCACTAGGAGGAGGGTGTGAGCCACCAGACTGTACTGTCAATAAGGCACATGACTTATAATGGGGGTTATTCTAACTTTGGAGGAGTGTTAATCTGTCCCAAAAGTGACGGTAAAGTGACGGATATACCACCAGCCGTATTACGAGTTCCATAGGATATAATGGACTCGTAATACGGCTGGTGGTAAATCCGTCACTTTTCCGTCACTTTTGGGACGGATTAACACCTCCTCCAAAGTTAGAATAACCCCCAATGTGTCTTAAATGCAAATGGACAATTCCTGACTGTGACATACAGCAATTTTCTTTTTGCACATAGTTTAGAAATAAAAAGGTTTTGTTTGTTTCACTACATAACTGGGCTATGTGTGTCTGACATTTGTAAATGTGGTGACGGTTGCCACGTACCTGCCAAAGTATTGGGTTGCAATGTGGTTCTGTCTCTGTCTTGCCTCATTTGCTATGTTTCTATCGCCAGGCTGTTGGTGTGGTAGCTCTTCCTCCTCATCCTCCGTGTCCGTGTCCACGTCTGGTGGCAATGTGGTGGAGGATGGCAAAGGCGGCAACTATCTTGCATGCTGTTTCTGGGGCATACTGGAGTGCACCTCCACTTTTGTGGAGGCATCTGAATCTTGCCTTTAACAAACCAAACATCCTCTCAATTACAGTTCTGGTCCGCCAATGTGCAATGTTATATCGCCTCTCGTTCTGGTGGCCAGGTGTTAGGTACGGGGTGAGTATCCATGGTCTCAGGACATATGCGCTGTCACCTGTTTGACAAAAAAGGCAAATTTAGCAGGGCATCACAGGGTTACACAGTGATCTGTATGTATGGCTTCAGGGTGTGGTCAGCAATACCTAATAGATATCCGTCTCCAAACTCCCCACGTTCTAGGCGTTGGTGTATCCAACTGTGCCTGAATATGTATGAGTCATGTGTACTCCCTGGATATTTAGCTACAATGTCAGTAATGACATTATGGGCGTCACATACCACCTGGATGTTTAGTGAGTGGGTTCATTTCCTATTGTGGAACACATATTCCAGATTTGCAGGTGGGCAAATTTGTATATGTGTCCCGTCCACACACCCTATTACATGGGGGAAGTTGGCAATTCTGTAGCAGTCCAACTTGGTGCTGTTAATTTCTGCCTCATTCCTAGGTAGGTATATATATCTGGACATGTGTGTGAGTATGGCATCTAGGAAACAGCTGAAGAATCCGGAGAGTGCACTTTGGGATACCCCACCTGCCACAGCAATCACCCCCTGGTAGCTCCCCGAGGCCAAGAGGTGCAGTGAACATAGCACTTGCACATGTGTAGGGATGGCGCTGCTTCGCATTGTCTGTTGTTCAAACTGAAGATTCAGTAGTTAGATTAATTCTAAGATTGCAGCACTGCTCAGTCTATATTTGTCATATATCTCCTCGTCAGTTTGTTGAAATAGTGTCTGCCAGGTTCGGTATATCCTCTCCTGTCTCTGCCTCCTCCTCCTCTGCTGGGAGGCCTGGACTCTCCTCCTCCATGCTATCACGTACAGTTCAGCCATTTTGAGTAACCCAGATGCCTTCTGGGTCTCCTTTTATACTTTGGTTCTGGTTACCACCTGCTCTGAATCAGTGGTAATCTGGATGTGCAAAATGGGCTTTTTGCGACTAGTCGCAATTTGCGACTGGCTTTTGCATATGGTTTGCGACTCGCAATTTGCGACTTCCTATTTGCGGGTCGCAAAATCAGGTCGCATATTTTGCTAGTCGGTAATGGATCGCATCACTATTTGCATTTCGGAAATGGGATTTTTGCATCCCTTTTCAGATTTTGCGAGGTCCCAAATAGCGAATCGGGCTTTTTGGGACTCTCAAAACTTTGCTACATCTGGCCCCTAGTGTAGTAGTTTGTAATTATATTTTCCTTTGTATTGTTGGGTGTTTGTTTAATTTGGGGTAATAATTATTTAGGCGTAGGTTGGGGTTTAAGGTATGTTATTCTTTTGTTTAATGTTGTGAAGAGGGATAGGGCCATGTCAGGAAAGGGAAGAGGGAAGAACTTTTCAGAGGGAGAGATTGGTCCATTGATCTGGATGGTCATGCCCTACCTGCTGCAGATAGTGGCTGCTTGGGGAAGGGTAAGCCAACTTTACCCACTAAAGGATCACAAGGACCAATGGGAGAGGGTGTGGTGTCTCATGAAGACTGGACTGTTTCCCAGCTGAAACATAATTCGGCAAAAGTTATATCCAGTAAGGCAGATGTTCAGGACCTGCTGAGTTTGGAGGTTGGAGGCCCATAGCTTTGTATTCATATACCATCAGCATGTAGTAATTTGCTATGTTGGTTATGCCAAATTTTCATCACAAAATGTAACTGCAATATATGGATGCCTTGTGACTCATAAGGCAAAAGAGAGTGACACCAAGTTGCAGATGTATCAAAGGGTCACGCAAAGCAGCACACCTAGCACAAATGCTGTGTTGCATTATATGGAGCGAGCACTCATGGCACTAACTAATGCCAAGCAGCCCTTTCTACAATTGAGGGTTACTATTTACCAATACCCTGCACTGATGAATGTTTTGGCATGTCTTTGAAATGGTATTCATAATGTATTGCTATTTTAGCTCACTCAGACGACGCTAACACTGCACACCATGTTAGAAAAACTCCCCCTATGACTAGAATCACATTACATATCACCATTCTGACTACACACAGTATAAGGTAGGTCTGCAGAGCAAAGTGAGTATGTATGTACCAAGTGTCACATTTATTATTATTACACCCAGCACAGGAAGTCACCTTGCTGTGTTGCACCAAGGTGAAGGGGCAGGAATGCATCATCTTTACCTTTATGGTGCATTCCTGTCCTTTCCTAGTGTGGGAACACTTTTGTCTGCCTGAAACCAATCACATTCCCCTTGCATCATTGTGGAAGGAGGCTGTGATGATCCTGGACAGCAGTTCGTACAACATCACATGCCTAAGGCATTATTCTGGCATTTGATGTGAGACATCTCTGACCTTTCACCTCCAGCCATATCAGCCCTGTAAGGTGACTAGCTGCATTCCATGTTCTGGCAATGTATACATATGTGTGGAAGGGTGTTGAAATTTGCCATTGCACTGGGATGTCACAGTGCTTAATTCTGAATTTGAACTGTATGTAGTTGCACTATTTAAAATGCAAATTTCAAACTAAGGTCTTGCAGTTGTACATTACCCTTTTACCCAGGGAGAAGTTGAGTTTCCGGGGTCCTGATGTAGAAAGTAAATGTCATGAGTACATGGTTGTAGCTCTGAAACATATTTGTGTGATCCATGTTAGTTGTAACAGCGTGATGTGTCTGGGGAGGTATTAATGATGCAGCAATAAATGACATTCAGTGGACCAACACAACAGCATGTGTCCACAGATTAATTTTGAATTGACGAGCAGGCATGTTAATGTGAATGTAGTGTCAATATAGGTGTGGCTAAATATTGATGCAGATCTACACTTAAAATATGGGGAACTCATACCTATCTCTGGACCTGGGTGCCAGAGCTAAACCTAATTTGAATAGACATTGATGACAGTACCACCAGGGTAGACATCATACTGCAATCCTTGCACAAATGATATATGCTGGGAATGTGGCAGTTGCATCCCAAAGTTTTTTAGGATCATGAAATCAACTCACGAAAAGGAACAATTGACATCTCTACAAGTGTTTCCACAGGGGTGTGAGTAATTTGTATGAAGTCTTGACATTTTATTGGTATGAACATTTACCTGAGGTATGGTGGTTGTAATCTTACCTCAGAGGTGACCGAGTCTCCCTCAGAGGTGTCCATGTCACTGGTGCCCTAGGGGATGCAGAAATGTAGGGCAGCTACTGTATCAGTCTAAGGTGTTGTTCACATCATTAGCTCTGAACCGGTCTAGTATGCATTGTGAGGTAGATGTTCACATCGCGGAGATCTTGTTCTGTGCCTTGGCAGCTGTAAAGTGGATGTCAGTCTGCATATTGGAGTTATATGTGTATTTGTAGAACACAGTGTGCCAATCTCAATGTTGTAAAGCCTATGCAGCTACAGTAGTCCTCACTGCATGGATACCTTCTCATTTTCATGAGGGTGGCCAGCAAGACAAACACACTAGAATTGCCATGGATTGGCATAACAATGCCAGCCTCACAGCCAGTATTTTCACTATGTGGCATTTTATGTGAAGCATTCATACAATGCAAAGTAGCAAGGCAACTTGCTGTGCTGTGTAAAGGTGAAAATTGAGAAATGCACAGTGGTACCATAATTCAGCACATTACTGTCCTTTTCTCCTGTTGGGAAACTTTTGCCTGCCTAGCACATGCACAGGCAGCCTTGCATCATGGTGCAAGGGGCACTGCATTGTATGCAACATAGTTCTTGGCTAGATGAGTACTCTTACCTGCAGACACACACTCCTGATAGGCCTCTAGCATTTTATTTGTGTGATGCTGAATGCAGCACAGGGAAATTGAGTGAACAGAAATGTCAAAATCTAAACTTTCTCCTGGTTTTGGTACACCGGTGTAATTGATGCATTATGTCAAGTTTCCAGGTCTACCAATCCTGCAAAATCTGTGAAGTCTTAAAAACAAAAACTAAAGTGTTGAGGAAGTTAGATACCCACCCTCAATCTATAGACTGATTCCCTGCCGCAAAGTAAGGAAAGTCAGAAATTTGTGCTGCCTTGCGTACCTCCCGATTACTTATGAAATGCAGAATCACACTAAGTGGACGCGCTTATTTCTACACATTTCACATAGATTTTGCCAAGACCTTGCCCCCCTTGCATCATACAAGACCAATACCAAACGTGAACTTATTTGGGCCATGGCTAGAATTTGCCATTGACACATCTGAATGAGCATGTATCACTAGTATGAGTGAAATGCATGTTTTTATATTGTGGCTAAATAGATACGTTGTGCACCTACACTGATCTTACATTAGTCAGATTGACATATTTTATTAGGAGATGTTATTGTACTGAAGGTATATTGTACATATATCTATCCCAAGATTTGGTGTAGGTGTGGTCTGGCACTTATGATTGTGTAACAATGTCAGACACATTTTGGAAAATGTGCTGTACGTATGCAATGTGACCTAATATGAGTTTTCATTTACTCCCTAACTGACAGGACAGCAGAATTGGCCAAAACCTTTGGACTATGATGAGCACACTATTGGCACATACGTAAAAGTGCCCATTGAGTCTGCAAAATGAGCTACATCTACAAGAAGGTGAAGGTTACTGGCATTTGGAAATCAGATACCAGGTCCAGGTAACATCAGACCCCTGTGGCAACAGAATTTCTGGATGACACGCAGCAGCAGGGCAGCACACAGCCCACTCCTGGACCCTCAAGTGGACAGCAGCTGGCAGGCACAGGGAAAAAGAGGGCCAGACGTGATGGACCTTCAACGTTTAACTCGTTGCTGGTCTGACAGTTGCGCAGAATGGACAGGAGGATGGCTAGGATTGAAAAAGTGCATGTCATCATATGGGAATGGTGGCTCTTCTGCTATGGCAGAGAAGTGTTGCCCTCCGCTCGCAGCTACAAATCTTTAACAATAAAATTAGAATAAACTATATTTATTGCATTTTATTGTTAAAGGGGGGGCCATGAGGCATGACAGGGAAGGAGGGGGAGTGCACATGTGTGTTTGGCTGGCTGTCTCGGGCAGGCCAAACACACTTGCTCACTGAGTTCTCTCCAACCCAGCACTGTGTTGCCGGGTTGGAGACAGCAGGCAGGGGCTCCCAGTCTGCCTCGCAGCGCCAAGCCAGGGTGCTCCAGCCAATCCTAACTCTGCTTTCATGCTGCCAGGGGCATGAGAGCAGCATTAGGATTGGCCGCAGGGCAGGCTGGGAGCTTTTGCCTGCAAGTAGAGCGAACAGAGCGGCGCGGGGGCTCGCAGTAAGGTAAGTTAAAAAAAAATAATAATAATGTTGTCTCATTTGTTTTTTGTGTCCTCCCATCACCCGCCCGCCACACAGAGCCCTGCCCCTTTACCGTATGGTGAGCCATGCCAGTCGATTCTGGAGTGGATTGAGACACAGATCTGACTCTCCCTCCAAACATATACTTTCCTGTTGTGTAATAGCTGAACATGTTTTTTTACTAGGCATAATTATAGTTAGGGTTTAGCGTAGGTATAGCTTAGGTAGGTTTCAGATAATTGAGAAGTTTTTAGGTAGTTTTTTTGTGAGTTTTCATTATGGTAGGCTTTTAAGTAGATGGGGGTTAATGTTTAGGAAAAAAAATTAAAAACAGAAAATCTGAAAAAGAAATACAAAACATATATATTTGTTTAGGCTTCTTTGTGCGGTTAGTAAATGTTTAGGATGTAGTTGATGCTTGTAATGTACTGAGCGTTGTGTATTAAAAGAGACGGGAGGTTGATTTTTCACTTGCCATGTGTCAGTAGTGGTTAAGATAGGTTAAGCTTTAGATCAGGTAGTATAGGCTAGTGTTAAGGTTAGTTCATGTAGGATAGTTTGTTAATCATTTTCGATAATATGTTTTCCTAATCATTAAATCAATCATTGTTCTCTAGTTGGATGTTAGACTTGGTATCTTTGGCGTGGTCTCCCCTAACTTTTTGCCTCTGCTTCCCAGGTTGTTGATGTGTGCTTGGCTTTGTTTTTGCTGTTTTTGATACTCTGGGCACTTTACCACTGCTAACCAGTGCTAAAGTGCAAGTACTCCTATATAAAATGTATGTGTAAGTGGCTGCCCATGATTGTCATATTTGATTTACTAGTAAGTCCCTAATAGAGTGCACTAGAGGTGCCCAGGGCCTGTAAATCAAATGCTAATAGTGGGCCTGTAGCACTGGTTGTGCCACCCACATGAGTAGCCCTGTAAAAATAGCTCAGACCTGCCACTGCAGTGTCTGTATGCAGTTTTAAACTGCCAATTCGACTTGGCAAGTGTACGCACTTGCCAGGACTAAATCTTCCCTTTTCATACATGTAAGGCACCCCTAATGTAGGCCCTAGGTAGCCCCGTGGGCAGGGTGCAGTGTATGTTAAAGGTGGGACATGTACTGATGTGTGCTACATGTCCTAACAGTGAAATACTGCTAAATTCAGTCTTCACTGTTGCAAGGCCTATCTCCCTCATAGGTTAACATGGGGGCTGCCCTTAAATATTTTTAAAGTGCAGCTTCCCTTAGAGAGCAGATAGAAATTTGGAGTTGGGGTCTCTGAACAATTTAAAAATACATATTTTAGTGAAGATGGTTTTTAGATTGTTAGTTTAAAAATGGCACTTTTAGAAAGTTTGTGGCTCAAATCGATGTTCCATCTGCATCGCGGCTGGGAGATCGACACATTGCAGCTGGAGAAACGACGTGCAACACCTGCTTGCGGCTTCTGATAATGACGCAAACGCCACGGAGCGCAGTTTCCTAACATTGTGCAACAGGATTTTCCAAGCATCGCCCCTGGGCATCAAAGTCAACCAGACTCTTCGCAGATCCAAGGTGCCCCGTAGGGAAATCGACGCATCGCTTTCTTACCAGGGAGAAAAACGATGCATCACCGACCCGACCAGAGAAGAAACGACTCACGGCCTCCCTTGCGAGGAAGGAATCAACACATCGCTGACTTTTCTGACGCACGCTCGCCTGTGCAGCTTTGTTTTTGATGCAAACCAGGTACTTTGTGCAAAATCATAGTTTCCATTGTCTTCTATGGAGTAAGACTCTCAGGACCTCATTATGACATTGGTGGTGAGTCCCGCTTACTACCATGCTGACTTCCGCCAACATACCACCAGCGCGGCGGATTACCGCTACCCATAATATGACCCACACATAGTAATCCGTCACTTCACAGCCACACACACAAGTCCGCCAGCCCATAGGTCAGTGATAAACTGGCGGTACCAAAACCCACCGTTACGGCAACAGAACTACGCCCACAGCATTATGACCCACAAATCACCACGTCGGACATTAAACCGCAGTAAACCATTGGCGGTACATACCGCCGAACTCAAAATACACACACACATACAAAACAACACCACATTGGATAATTCAAAGTACACTCACCTGACACCCATACACACACCACGCCCACACACCCACACCACTATAAAGCACACACCCACAGTACCAACAACCCTTTACTACTACAAAGAATTGCCAGCAGAGAGAGACAGCAAGAGCACCCCTAGAACCAGAGCCACATAACACCGTCACCCATACACCATCCACGCACCTTACAGCACACACCCCAACACATCACCCCACACACCCTCACACACAGCACTCACACCACACCCATAGCACCACAAAGACACCCCACATTTTCAGAGGAGGAGCTAAAGGTCATTGTGGAGGAAATCATCAGCGTATAGCCACAGCTATTCAGATCACAGGCGCAGCAGACATCCATTGCTAGGAAGATGGAGCTATGGCGGAGAATCATGGACAGGGTCAGCATCCAAGAACAAGGGATAACATCAGGAAGAGGTGGAAAGACCTACGGGGGAAGGTGCGTTCTGTGGTAGCAAGACACAAGATAGCAGTACAGAGGACTGGCGGTGGACCCCCACCTTCTCCCCCACAACTAACAACATGGGAGGAGCAAGTCTTGGCGATCATGCATCCTGAGGGTCTGGCAGGACAAGCAGGAGGACTGGACTCTGGTAAGTCAACTCTTTACTACTTTCACCCCCTTACCTGCATACCATCACATACCCCCACCCCTACCCTCACCCCATCACGCCACCACCTCACATATACCCCACCATCACAACCCACCCATCCCAATGCCAAGCCCTGCACGTAACACCAATGCACGGACCCCCATCACAGACCTGCATGGACACACATCACTAAAGCATGCAACCTATAGAGAATCACCTACCCCACAAAATCACTACTCACACAAGGCAAATCTCTGGACACCTGGATCTGGATGACCAACCTGGCCCATCAGGGATATCCGGACAGTCGGTTACCCAGGCACAGTCCCATACCACCACAGAGCCTCTCCCCTCAGGAAACCCAGCACAGAAACCACCCAGTGGGCCCATACCTCTGTCCCCAGGACACGTCAATCAGAAGTGTGTCCATCACTACAGGGACCGCATGCCACCCCACACACACAGGACGATCAGAAACCTGGCGTCAGTGGGCACACGGTTCAGGGGACAGAGGCACAGGACAACAGGGAAGCTGGGAGGACTGCTGTGCGACAGGGGAAGGACAGGCCCAGGGAACCAACTCTCTAGGAGACACTCACCAACATCCTGGGAGCATACCACCATTCCCAGGAGACGATGAGCCAGATACTGGACAAGTTGCAGGAGACCCAGCGGTTGCAGGAGGGACAGTCCCTGGGGATCAGGGAGGACCTGAAGAACATCCACAACACCCTGGTCACCATTGCAGGGGTGCTGGCAGACATGGGCAACACCCTGAGGGAGGCAGTGGCAGAGCATCGGGCCCCTGACACTAGCCACACCAATGAACAACCCTCCACCTCCGCTGCCGCTAGTGAACAGGAGGCCCCCCCACAGGAACAACAGGCCACCAGCACCCCTCCCCTGCAGAAGAAGAACCACCAAACAAACGGTCCCTGTGATCCAGGCAGAAGCCAGAGAACATTGCTCAGACCCCGCCAGGAAATAGGACTCCCCTGACTGTCACCCTTGTGTCCCACTCTGTCACCCTGTCCACTTTGAACTGCCATTGCTACACCTCCTATGCCCCCTTGGCCAATGCACCGGTGATTCAAATGGACTGGACTCTATTCCGGACTTACCTCCACAATCACCCCAGCCCATTGCACATCCCTCTCTACCAATTGGCACCTAAATAAACACCATTAAAAAAAATGCAAGTATGGAGTCTGTCAAATGATAAAACGATGTATTTGTTTAACAAGCTTTAAACACTGCAATACAAATGTACAGGAATGTATACATAGGAATTACCTGTAGTAGGCTGCAGTCAACACACCAGGTGCCAGAGTGGGGCACAGATATCTGAAAATAAAGATGCCAACATGTACAGTAGGAGAATCTGCCCGCTATATACAATGTCAAACACAAAACTGTCAATGTAAAGTGAAGTTACAGTGTCTTACCTGTGTGTCACTGGAAGTACTGTTGTATTATTGCTGTTCTGTTGTCCTCATCCTCATCCTCTGCCTCCTCATCTTCACTGTCCACAGGGTCCACTGCTGCCACACGCCCATCTCCAGCCTCATCCTCCTGCAGAAAAGGCACCTGGCGTCTCAGGGAAAGGTTATGCAACATGCAGCATGCCACGATTATCTGGCAGACCTTCTTGGGTGAGTAGTACAGGCATCCACCAGTTAGATGGAGGCAACAAAACTTGCCCTTCAGGAGGCCAAAGGTCCTCTCGATAATCCTTCTTGTCCGACCATGTGCCTCATTGTAATGGTCCTCTGCTCTTGTCCTGGCATTCCTCACAGGGGCCAGTAGCCATGAGAGGTTGGGGTAACCAGAGTCACCTGCAAATATCGACGGATACCTGTTAGACACACACTAACGCTTATGGCCAACACCATACCCGTACACCAACTTCTAATGGGTGGGAACCAGGGCTCACCTATAAGCCACACTCAGTACCTCTGGAGTTGAGCCATCACATATGGGATGCTGCTATTCCTCAGGATAAAGGCATCATGCACAGAACCAGGATACTTTACACTGAAATGGGAGATGTACTGGTCCACCAGGAACACTATCCGCACATTCATGGAGTAAAAGCTCTTTCGATTTCTAAACACCTGATCATTTCTCCGGGGGGGACAAATGCAATATGTGTACCATCTTATGTTGGGGATATGTCCCATTGCATAGAAGTCAGCTTTCACTGTCGCCAAATCCTCCACCTGGGGAAAAATGATGTAGCTGTGCATGTGTTTAATCAGGGCAGACAACACTCTGGTCAGCACTATTGAGAACATTGGCTGTGACATTCCTGCTGCCAAGCCCACTGTCACTTGGAAGGAGCCAGTTGCCAAGAAATGGACCACAGATAGGACTTGCACAAGAGGGGGGGATCGCGGTGAGCTGACGGATAGCAGATATCAGGTCAGGCTCCATTTGGGCACACTGCTCTGTGATTGTGGCCCTGTCCAGTCTATAGGTGAGGATAATGTGCCTATACTCCATTGTTGCCAAGTCCACCAGGGGTCTGTACACGGGCAGATGTCTCCATCTCCTATTCATCCGCAGCGGTTGCAATCTAGGGGGCACAACGGGGAGCAGGTCGTCAGTATTCCACATTTCCAAACACTACACTGCATTGCATGTTGTGACTGTCACAGTATGTTGTTGTATAGGCCCAAATGGTGCCTATGTGTACTGTGACGCAGTTGGGTGCCATGGCGTGCCCCCCTGAAATGGCGTCTGCCTGTCCTGTGTGGATGGACATGTGAAAAGGAGGTAATGCCGCTGACTTTGTGCGCCATTGCGGGAGGCGGTCGAGTACCCCTGTGCAGCTCCTCATTGGTTGTCATTGGGCCCTATGGGTTACAGTGGCCAATGGTGATGAACGCCGGCGGTGACGGTACGCACCGCCACGGACGTGACCGCCATTTTCTATCTGTTCACTCACTTGCTACCTGACCTTCAACAGGCGAGGACCTACACTGCAAGTGCTGCTGTGACCTGTGTCTGGAACCGACCATGGCTCGTGTCACTGGGACAAGGGATGGGGTCCTACCCCAGTACTAAATGCTGTATGGGCCTCCAGACCAACAGGTGAGTACACTGTGCGCACAATGCATGGGGCATGAATGCATGGAGTGCTGTGTGTGAGGGCCTCATGTAGGGGGGGTTGGTGGAAGGGTCCTGGGCAACATGATGCATATTTGGCGGGCAATGTCTGTGCGTAACGGGATGAGAGGGCTATGGTGTGACATGAGTGTAACAGGCCGGACGGTCTGACTGATACCTTTTCCTATGTGTATTTTTCTGCAGGTCAGCGCCCATCAGAAAAGTGGTATATGGCGTGCCATCGCCAAGGACGTGCGGACCCTGAAGGTCTACGGCAGGAGGAGCGCCCACTGTCGCATGCGGTAGGAGGACCTGAGATGCTGGGCAAGGAAGACAGCGGAGGCCCAGCTGCGGATGGCCTCCCAACGAGGAAGGCGTGCCCGTCGAACCCTGACCCCTCTGATGGCCTGCATACTGGCGATGGCCTATCCAGAGCTGGATGGGCGCTTAGGGGCATCACTGCAGCCACAAGGAGGTGAGTACAATTTCCCAATATAATACTTGTGCGTGGTGGGGGATGTGGGCCTGTGGGTGCCCCTAGGCCAGGCCGGACATTGCAGGGCAGGTCCCATGTTGGGCAGGGTCTAATGTACACCATCTCCTACCAAGCTAGTAGGCATCCACTACTGGGTAGGGGACTGTGGGTCTCAGGTATGCTGCTATTGGCATTTGGTTTTCCTGTTCATGGCCTGGTGACTAGCATTGTCACTGGTTGTGCATTGCCTAGTGCGTAGGGCTGTTCCCTGTGTGTGTGTGTGTGTCGTGTACGCCAACGGTGGAGTTGGAGCAGCCATTGACCACGTGTATCCTTTGTCTGTTCCCCCCCTTTTTGTTTCGTCACCATGTCCTTATGCATTAGCATCATGAGGCGGAGGAGCAGGGGCACCGGCGACGGAGGGAGCTGCATCCCACAGTGCCCATGAGGCCGAATCCACCGACAGTGAGCGAGGGGAGCACCACTGCGGAGACAGGAGGGGACAGTTCTGACAGTGATACCTCCTCCGATGGAAGCCCCCTGGTGGTGGAGGACACCTCTGTGCCCACCCCAACTACAGGTACAGTCACCACTCCCCTACCAGCACCACCCTCCCAGCAGCCCCTCAGTGTTTTCCCAATGCCCACTCTCCCAGAAGGGTGGGCATCTCCTTCGCCCCAGGCACCTCAGGCCCTGCCCCAGTTAGCCCTGCTGCCCTGAGTGAGGAGGCTATTGACCTCCTGACATCCATCTCTGTTGGGCAGTCAACCATTGTGAATGCCATCCAGGGGCTGGCAGCCCATTTGCAATGAACTAATGCATCCCTCAATTGCATTCACTCTGGCATGGCAGCCCAACAGAGATCAATCCAGGCTCTGGCCTCCTCTCTGATGGCAGCCATTGTCCCTGTTTCTAGCCTCCCCCTCCAACTTCCTCTACCCAATCCCATTCCCCTCATCCCTAAGCTATCCCAAGCACACAGGCAGACCAGCATGCACACCAGACAACACACTGGAGTGGCTCAAGCAAACACCAGCACCGCACATCATCCCACAGGCACTCATACAAACACCATCCAGATGCAGACATACCAACATCCACTGCCTCCACTGTGGCCACCTCCTCGTCCTCCCTCCCAGTAGCGTCTCCACTCACACCTGCATGCACTACATCTTCGTCCACTACCTCCATCACCATCACACCTATCACTACACACCCCTCTCTGGCAGTCTCCACCCCCGCATCCATGCACATGTCCCCTGTGTCCTCTCCCACTGTGTCTGTGCCCCCTCCTCCCAAAGTACACAAACACAAGCACTCAGACACCCAACAGCCATCCACCTCACAACCGCATCCAGCCCATGCACCTGCACCCAAACTCAGCAGACAGACACCTCCTACAACACCTTTTCCTCCACTCCCAAACCTTCACTGCCTTCCCTCCACAAAGTCCCTAAGAAGCGTTTCCTCTCCACCGTTGACCTCTTCCCTACCCCTCCCACCCATCCTTCATGTCGGGCCAGGGTGGTCAGAACCCATGCGAGCACGTTAGCCACCCAGTCCACGGCCACAGTAGTGTTGACAGCTACTGCAGGTAGGAGAGGCACCAGGGAACCAAGCAGCAGCACTGAAAGTGTGCCTGCACCAGGTGCATCAAGGAAGGGCAAGGAGGCACCACCAGCTGCCAAAGGGAAGGGCAAGGGGCTTGCACCAGCAGGCAGGAAGGACAGGAGGCTTGGTGCTGGGACTGATTCTGAGCCCCCACCACCAACCATGGCGGTTCAGTCATCCGAGGCCGCAGGGGATGGGCTGAAGCCTCCCCCCACCACTGCCAGCACTGCTACCAGCACCGCCATCAGCAGCAGCAGCCCCAGTGGGCAGCCGTCCAAGGCTGCAGGGGCTGGGCTGGAGCCTCCCCCCACCACTGCCAGCACCACCACCAGCACCACTGCCAGCAGCATCCCCAGTGGGCAGCTATTCGAGGCTGCAGGGGATGGGCTGGAGCCTCCCCCCATCACTGCCAACACCGCCACCAGCACCGCCACCAGCAGCAGCGCCAGTGGGCAGCTGTCCGAGGCTGCAGGGGATGGGCTGGAGCCTCCCCCCACCACTGCCAGCACCGCCACCAGCCCTGCCACTGCCAACACTGAACAGCATTCACTGCCAGCGGGCAGTGTGTAGTCCTGCCTCCATGGGCTGTAGTGCGTCCTGGACCCTGCAATTCCTGTGGGGGTGACACCCAGGTGAGAGACTGTGACCTTGCAATCCCCAAGTGCTGCATCACAGGGCACAAGGCCCCCTCTAGAACCAGTGGAAGAAGCCATCCACTCACCCCATCCTTGCCAGGATGAAGCCCACTTGGCACAAGGCCCCCTCCAGAATCAATGGAAGAAGCCATCCATTTGAGAGACTGTGGCTTTGCACTCCCAGGACCAAGCAGTGGGCAAACCACCCACTAGAGAGACTGTGGCTTTGCACTCCCCAGGACCAAGCAGTGGGCAACCACCCACCCACTTGAGAGACTGTGGCCTTGAACTCCCCTGGACCAAGCAGTGGGCAAACAACCCACTTGAGAAACTTGCACTCCCCAGGACATCGCACAGGGCATGTAGCCCCCTCCAGGATCAGTGGCATTGTAACATCTTCTGGCTGAGGTGGCCCCCCTTTCCCCATCGCCCTGGGGTGCCTCGAGGTATATTTTCGACCTGATGCCTCTGCAGTGTTCTCTCTGTGTTGTTGCAGGAGTGAGGTGGGGACTAGGCCTATATGTAGTGGGCATGTGGCCCACGGACATTGAGGACTAGGCAGTGTCCCTCCATTTGTAAATATGTATAGACATTTTTAATTTGAAGCACATATTTATACTATTTTGTCTTATTACACTCACTTTAATCAATTCCTTTTGTCCTTGCATCATTCCTGAGGGGTACGGGGTGGATATGTAATGTTAGTGCATCTGGTTGTGTGTACGGGGGTGGGGGATGTTGCGTGTGTGTGTCATTCTGTTTTTTCCCCCACCCTCCCTTGTGTGCTAGGTGGCAGGACTCACCGTGTTCGTCTTCACCGACGTTGATGTTCGTATTGCAGGAAAAGGTATACAAGCATGGGAAGATGTGCAACTCGGGCTTCATAGCGTTGTGGTAGTCCCCTGAGTCTCCAGAGGTGAGTCCTTTGACTTCTGTGTTCTATTTCTGCCGTGCTTTTGATGTCGTTGGTACCGCCCCAGAAAAGGTGGCGGATAGGCTTTTCTTAATACAGTGGGTGGTACATTGTCTTCCACCTGGCTGTTGGCGGTTACCGCTGTGGTGCTTGTTGCTACTGCCATGGCAGCCAGTGTGTTAAAGGGGCTGTCTGTGTGAGCGGTGTCCGCTGTCGCCATAATTCCATTTTTGTTACCGCCGGCCTGTTGGCGGTATTACCTCTGCTTTATCACCGACCGCCAGGGTTGTAATGAGGACCTTATACTTTTGAAAATTCATATTTTAACTTTTGTATGTTGAATTTTTCTCGTTTTGGTCTTTGATTTAGATAAATACTACCTATTTTTCCAAACTGGTGTGTTTTCCATTTTGTAGTGTTTTCACTGTATTACTGTGTGTGTTGGTACAAATACTTTACACAATGCTTCTGAGTTAAGCCTGCCTGCTTGTGCCATGCTACCAAGGGGGTGAGTAGGGGTTAACCAGGTGTGTTTCTCCTTTGCCCTGACTAGAGTGAGGGTCCTTGCTTGGACAGGGGGTAACCTGACTGTCAATCAAAAATACCCCATTTCTAACACATATTATTTATTTGTCATGAGCTGGTACTATTGTGTTAGGTGAGTAGATGATGTACAATTTTTCCGTAGTACATTGTAGATATATGTTGCATTGTCAAAGGCCTCTGTACAACTGTAAGTCTTCCTAACATTTGAGTTTTTTATGGAACCATTTCCATACTTTTGACACTGTAAGTGGGTCTCAGTATTTGATTTTACACACAGCACAACACAGGTAGTCTCCTTACTGTTGTTTCTCGAATGGGAAATTACCTTGAAAAAACAAAAGGCAAGGGATGTTTTGCAAAAGAGGAACAGTTGGTTTAATTACAGAAACGGGGTCTGACAACTGTCTCAAAGTACAATCGATCTGAGCGGTGTTTTATACATACCTCTGTGCACCCAAAAAAATTACTGCATTCCTTTTTAGGTAAAGAATGTGAATTAATGTCTTGGAGTCGTAAACAAGGTCCTGATAACAAATGCAGGTGGGCCTAGACCTTGCGTGGACACAGTTAGGGTCAATGGGTAATCTGTCCAGATGTACAGCCTGAGGGGTATGTGATCGCTGCATGCTACTGTGTGTGCTGTGTTCTGATTGGCTGAGTGTTCCTAACTTCATGTGACATCTGACTTTATGGTTCTCCCCTCGGGCCATATGTGCTTTATTGGTGCCAATCTCCTGGGACCATTGTGGTGTTGCTGCACCCATCTATGGGATTGATCTGAGGTTACTGTTCGTATGTTTGTTTGCCAGCTACATGCTGCCTCACCTGTGATCTGTCAATCAGTCACCTCTCTGACCCTGTATGACACCATATTTCTGAGTGGGACTGATAGAGAGTTCATGATGGTTGAATCCATAACAGTGATTTGATTTTGTTTTTATATGTGAATGTATCATGGTGCACATCGACTTCGACCTTTAGGGGAGCTGAAAAAATGGCACAAGTAAATCTAACAGATTTCCTTGGAACATTTTTGTCTCCACTTTTAATGCCTGCTCAGAGCAGGCGTTAAAAGTGGGCACACCATTGTTTACAATGGGCCCCTATTTACTCTGCAGGAGTAGCACAAAAATGTTGATGCTACTCCTGCAGAGTACATCAATTGCTTCATAAAAAACAACCTTATTGCCCCTATTCTACCCATGGTGCAAAGTATTTTAAATACGGCACACACATGGTGACGGTAGGGGGCAGTAAGGGGAGCAAGAAAAGTGGCACTGCACTGTGTGCAGCACCAGTTTTCTTAAATATACCCCTTGAATGTGGCCCTGTCATGCTCAGTGTGTGTCAGTGTGATTGCTGTGATGCGAGTTCAGGTCAAACACTGTGTGTATTTCCACAGTGATCTTCTCCTCTCAAAACCTATTTTCCCACTCCATCCAACAAAGGTGAAAATGTGGTCCTTAGCCCTTCTTTATCCATATGAGCCCAGGGCAAACAGATGGTCCCTGATATGCCCTTTTGCAGTAGCAGGTACATTTTGGCCATGGGTAGCTCCACTGGTTTCTCCCTAACATAGCGTTCCCATCTTCTTAGATAATCCGGCATGTAGGGGAAGTTCCACTTGGGATCTCCGTGTCAGTGCTGGACGCAGTCTTCCGCAATGGCAATATCCTCTCGTTCGAAGGATCCCTCCTCCGGCCAGGGTCTATCGTACTGGTCTTTTCCCTCAGTCCAGCGGGCTAGCAGGTGACAAAATGGCCATGCAAAGATCTCACCTTCCTCTTGGGCCACTACTCTCTTGGGGGTCAGTTTGTCTGTCCTGCGGCTTTGGGAGGAGCAATGTACGTCTTCATCTTTGCTCCCGTCGTACGTGCACAAAGGTGCCATTTTTGTTCTCCTGAGTCTAAGTTGAGTTTACACCAGACTACCTTGGTCTTTTATTTCCTGGTCATCCCCTCTCCTACATTGACGAACTGGTGATGCTCGGACCCTTGCCAAAAGCCTCTCCTCTAGTTCTGTTTTGGACTCTTCAGTTCTCTGTACCTACCCCCGCTCTCCTCAGGTGGAAGACGTGCTGCTCTTCTTTCTCGTTGTGCTTCCAAGGTGCAAGATCTCTCTTTTTCTCTCCTTAGTTCGCCCCTGACCTCTAAATCCCACCTACGTGGCTTCCTTCATTCTGAGCTATGTGCTGTTTTTCTTCGTCAGGACTTGCCCTCAAACTCGCTTTCTGAAGTTTGTTCGGATACCAGAGGAAACCCAACGGCTTCTCCCTCGTTATTGGATCCCGGAGAAATGGGACCCCTTTCCTCTCCCCTGCTAGTTGTGTCACTATCCAGAAACGCTATGAATCTCCCTGTCACTCAAGTGTGTTCACTAGAACCAGTAGAAGTGCATGTTCTCTGTGCCGCTGAGGTTTGATGGGCTGAATATGACAGACCAGGTGGGGGGTATTTGAACTTTGGGTTGCGCTAGCTCTAGATGGGTGTGGTGCTGGGATTGCCTGGGCCTCCTGGCCTGCTAGACAGTTATGCCTGGACATAACAGTTCATTGTTCAGTAGGGGACCTTCCGGCTCCCTTAACCGGTGGACTGGTATAACCTAATGCGGGATAGCACGCATCAGGGAGAGCACCTCCATTCCTGCATATTGCAGGGGAGGTGCGGACACCTTGCTTGCTGTTGGTTAAGATTATCAGTCTGGGCCTCCTCAAAGATGGTCCATAGTTCTAATAGTGCTTCTCTTCTGTCCTTCTTTTGCTCTACATACTTGGTCCGTATGTGTGTCCTCGTGTTCGATTATGTTAGTGTCAAAGGTACCCTCCTTTGGGCAGAGAAAAGCGTGTGCCATAGTGTGTGTGTGTGCCATTCGTGGCAAAACTTGTTATGTTTTTTAGCCTGTGTGGGGAACCTGGTTTGCATGTGTTGTTAGTGGCAACTCCATGGTAAGTTTGGAAGTTTTTTAGGGGACAGATACACGTCTAGCTTTTCTGGTTTTAGGGAGTCTTAAGTTTTACTCTGATAGTGGGGACATATATACAGAGGGATTTCTAGTTCTAACCAGTTTACTATGAGCTCAGCATTATTTACAGATGTATCAACATGAACATTTTGCAAACATAAATAGCAATGCATATGAGAGGCCACAACCTAGAAGAAAGTGAAATTGAAATGTCATGAAATTTGGCATCAAATAGCAAACTTTACTTTGGTATCAGGTAGTGATTGTGAGAAATAGTGCAATGGTTAATTCAAGAGTCATGAAATATGGCATCAAATAACAAACTTTACTTTGGCATTAAATAGAAATTTTGAAAAATAGCAACGCCTTCATATAGCACATTAAGTTATTGACAAAACAAAAATACTCAAGACAAAACACAGTTGCATTAATTTACCAGACATCATAACATCAAAGATACATTAATTTTCAATTAAAACAAACAAAATCTGACAGAGAAAAAAATGATGACTTTGTCAAAAATACCTTAGCCCTCTCCTAGCACATGCTATCCTGTGAGCAAGAGAAGTTCTCTGCGGTACACAGGACCAACGTTTGGTTTTGCAAAACCTTCTGTTGTATAGTGTCAATTACACTATTAGCGATTCGCAAGGGGGTCGCAAATGTCCACCTCATGATTATTCATGAGGTAGGTCGCAATTTGCGACCCCCTTGGGAATGGCGGCCCTCACAGGGATGGTGGCCTGCTGGAGACAGCAGACCACCATCGTCTGTGACTGCTTTTAAGTAAAGCAGTTTTTTTCTTTTTTGAAGTGCTGCCCGTTTTCCTTAATGGAAAACAAGATGATTTCAAAAATAAAAAATGAAACATTTTCATTTCACTTTTTCAGAGCAGGCAGTGGTCCACAGGACCACTGCCTGCTCTGATTTTTTTTTTCACTAACATTCACAAAGGGGAAGGGGTCCCATGGGGACCCCATCCCCTTTGCGAATGGGTTAGCACCAGTGTGACACTGGTGCTAACTGCGATTGTTTTGCAACCACATTTGCGGTCAAAAAACAATCATACATGGGACTGCGAGTCGCAATTAGGAAGGGAACCCCCCTCGCAATCCCTTTTTTGCGATTCAGTAAATAGTTTACTGAATCGCAAAAATGGGTTGGTACATGAGGAAGTGCATTTTGCACGTTGCAAACAGCCCAATTTGCTGTTTGCGACATGCAAAAGGCTACATACATGTGGCCCAAAGTGAGCCTGATAGTCTGTTAATATCGGCTTTACGCTGAGAAAAGGAATAACTCGACAACCACAGGCCTTTTATGGTCCAATGCAAGCCTCATCTATTCTCCCATATTCAAATCTTTTTCCCTAATGTCCAAACTGCACCCTATATCACACAAAGGGGTCATGCGAACAACACCTCTCACTTGTTTCCAATACCATCAGTGTTAAGAAACTAGTAGCACTGAAAAAAAAACCTTTAGACTTAAAAATAAGATTGAGGTGCTCGCCCTATATCACAGTCAGGGAACAAGTGTACCATTTGACTCACCAAAATGTTGCTCGAATTTAAAATTACCTTGTTAAAAAAAAGACAAGAGGCATTTGGCAAAACAGGAACAGTTGGTTTAATTAAACACTACGGCTGGGAGAACAGTTACAGACACAGAGTCTGAGGATTGTCTCAAAGTACAATCGATCAGAGTAGTGTTTTATACACTTCTCTGGGCACCATAAAACAATTGGAGCACCCCATTCCTTTTTAGGTAAAGAGTATGAGTCATTGTCTTGGAGTCGTAAATAAGGTCTTGATGACGAATGCAGGTGGGCCTCAACCTTACGTGGACATAATGAGGGCCAGTGGGTAAAGTGTCCAGATATACAGCCTGGGGGGTGCTGTCTTGTGATTGGCTGAGTGTTCCTAACTATGTGGCATCTGACTTTCTGGCAATGCGCGTACCCCTCCGGCTATATGTGCTTTATTGGGGCCAATTCTCCTGCAACTATTGTGGTGTCGCTGCACCTATCTGTGGGATTGATCTGCATTTCTTATTTGCACGTGTGTCTGCCGGCGACGTGCTGTCCCATCTGTGACCTGTCAATCAGAAATCTCAGGCCTAGGTCTCAAAGCCTGCCAGACCATACATTTCTGAGTCGGGATTGATGGAGAGTTCATGACGGGTGAATTTGATAACAGTGATGCAATTTCATTTTTATATGTGAACGCATCATGTTGCACATCGACATTGACTTTTTCAAGTCAACACTGTAGCACCCTGTGTGAAAGGGAGTGTGTAGCAAAGAGCCTGATGTACGACACTTTTTTGCGGTCCAAACTGCAGAAATCACTGTTTGCGGCCGCAAAATGGGCACGTACGACGTACCATCCCTATTTTGCAAGTTGGTACGCAATTACCGACAAAATAGGGACAGCGACTCGCAATCAGAAAGGGGTGTCCCGAAAGCATCCCTTCCCAATTGTGAGTCGCAAGGGGATGTATGATTGTTTTGTGACCACAATTTTGGTCGCACAGCAATCACAGTTACCACCAATTTCAAACTCTGAAAAAATTAAAAGAAAACTTTTCATTTTTCTTTTTGAAATGCATCCTGTTTTCTTTTAAGGAAGGTCTGCATTTAAAAAAGTCTTTATTTAAAAGGCAGTCACAGACATGGTGGTCTGCTGTCCCCAGCAAGCCACCATCCCTGTGAGTGCAGTCATTCATAATGGGTCCCCAAATTGAGACCTACCTCATGAATATTAATTTGGTAGGTAATTTGCAACCCCATTGGGAATCAAAAATAGTGTGAGGTAAACTGTTGTGCATTTGGTTTTGCGACTCGCAGTTTGCGACTAGCAATGAGTGACAAATTGGGAGTCGCAAAACTCACAGTTGTACATCTGGCCCAAAGTGTTTAATTTGACCTTTTATTACAGAATGCTGCTCCCTGCCTACATTGTGACCTCAATTGCTGCATAGCACAAAATCAGACATCCTTGCTCCATTGTGCAAGGGAGTCTGCATTGTTGTGTGGATAATAATTGTGCAGGAAGTAACACCTGCCTGGACAAAGTCCATAATTTATGCCATTTACTTCTTGCCTAGTATGCCACATCATGCAGCTCAGTTAGAAAAGGCTGACAGCAATAATATTCGACCACATGTCTTCCATTTACCTCTCCTCAGGGAGGTGTAGCATTTATACAGATTCACTGATCTTCCACCCATGCAAAACCTGTATGTGCAAATGGTTTTATATGTGGATGCACTCACAGTCAACACGTGGGGCCTCACTGGGGCTGAGTAATATAAGTTGGCTATTTTGGCCTATGTTGTATTATTCAACACTTATCAATATACACAGGGCAAGACAAGGTGCACTTGCATGTCTTGGTTACTGTCATTCACACTATTGGGTTGCTCTTGTGCATCATTCTGTGGTACAAGTACAATGCTAATCCATGAGGGCTATGGGCCTGGGTATCTGGCTAGCACTGGTACAGCTATCTTTTGTGTGAGCAGTGACGTTTTCAACTTTGAGAATGATTTTGTAAACTTTACATTGCAACATTTATGCATTTATGTTGATATGTGTTATAGTGTTTGCTTCACACATTCCATTTATAGGTGGTAAGTTTGTGTGTACTTTGTAGGAACCTTCCCACTGTGTGCCTACCAAGAAAATGCATATGGTTGAAACACTCTGACATTACAAGGTACATATTGCTCATCATACCATTGCACTGGATGTAATTGGTGTACGTGCACATACAAAGACAGCATGTGCAAGTAAGTTGAACTCTTCTTCAGCTTCAAATAAGTGACGTTGGTTGTTATAGCTACATTATGTTTGTAGACTTTTGAGGAACAAACAAACAAAACTCATAAAGCTTTCTGCAAATAATATTAGTTTTCTTCCTGAGGTTCCTTTCCTCACATTACAACATGTAAGTAGGTTTATTTTTAAAACAATTTAGAAATACGTATGTCAGATCATTAGGTATTGTGTGTAAAAATACATTCGTTTACATATGTTACAACCTATTTACATGTGTGTAGTGAGACCAGAGAGGAGCAAAAAATTGCCATTATAAATTGTTGCCTAGTACTTAGAGGCACACGTAGACAAGATAAACGACACTAACAAAAAGTACTGTCCTGGGCTTCAAAGAGGGTGGCATAATGTCCTACACTGGAATGATAGGAAAACTGTCCAGGGGGCATCAGCAGACCACCATGTCTGTGACTGCTTTTATGAATAAAGCAATATTTTTTTATAACGCAGCTCTTTTTCCTTGAACGAAAACGGGATGTGTTTAAAAAGCAAAAAAATTGAATGTTTCAGTTTCCTTTTTAAGAGTAGGCAGTGATCCATGGGACCACTGCATGCTCTTAAAAAACGTTTTCACATGCATTCACAAAGGGGAAGGGGTCTCTTGGGGACCATGACCTGTCTTCAAATGGGTTACCACCAGTTTGAAAAAGCTGTTAACTGTGATTGTTTTGTGACTGCATTCATGGTCACAAAACAATCATACATACCACTGCGACTCGCAATTAGGAAGAGACGTCCTTGGCACGCCCCTTCCTAATTGCGACTCTCAAACCTATTTTGTGATTCAGTAAGTAGATTACCGAATCGTAAAATAACATTTGTACATACCAAAATGCTTTTTTCTGTGCGTAAATGGCCCAATTCTGTGAATCGTGCCGTTTGCACACAGAAACAAACTTTGTACATCTAGCCATTTTTCACTACTTTTACATGATTGTATTGGACATTAGTGTTTTTGTTGACATTCAGACAGCATTCATGTTCAATTTCAGATACACAGAGACATGTGTAACATATGCCTCTTGTAAGCATCATTGAGACCCATAGTCTCCACATCATTTGCTTACACTGCTGACACCAGGTTTATACATTAACTCTCAGGAGCCACTGAGCCACAAAAAGTTGTTACATTATGCCATTGACCAACATGGCTAACTCTATGGAAGATTATTCTCAACCTGACGAGATAGTAGTGATGATATTCTGCAACATAAACTTACCCTGTTTACCCTCAGAACTAGCCCCAAATCTCTCACCCTCCAACCACCCCAGAAACCTGTTACTCATTCTGGACACCAGACTCACCATCAAAATTCAAATGGCCACTGTCATCTCCTCCTGCTGTCACATATTAGCATGCTTACGCATTTCTTCACATGGTTCCCTCCTGACAACTGTGAGACCATCACACAGATCCATATCACTTGTAGACTGTACTACACCAATGCACTCTACTAGAGCATCTCTGCACACCTGCCCCACATGAGGCAAACAAACAACACGCCAGCTCAAACCAACCTTGCAGCATTCATGTCACACCTCACCTCAAAGAAATACAATGTATGCCCATTCATAAACACTGCCAGTTGAAGATGCTCAGGCACACCTACAAGGCACTACACTACCAGGGACCCACCTAGATCACACACTATATACACTTCCATCAAACAATCATGAACCTCTGCTCTGCATCACATCCACTCACCCCCACCCCAAATATCCATGTGAGCAAGACAGGGGGTAGGGTGTTTTCTTACATGGCAGTTGACACCTAGAATAAACTCACTGAGCACATCAGGAAACCTGCATTACACATAGATTTATGATAGCAACTCGACAACTGCCTCTTCAAGTGATCCTACTTGCAGAACATGTACCTGCTCAGCACCTGGATACCTTCTCTGGTGACAAGTCGACCCGCTACAACCCAAAGTAAATGATTTTCATTTACAGTACACTTTTGGCTGCCTAGCCCCAACAGAAGCACACTTAGCTCATGGTGCGAGGGGGCAGCATTGGCACTGGCACATCTGCCAGGTTTCCAAGGTCCATGCTTGATGTGCTGCTCCAGTCCAGGTGTTTTGACTTTGTTTTCTGGGACTTACAGTCCTGCTCTATAATGTTAAACATTACACTAAAGGTCATAGTAATCAAAAGGCAAACCAGGACTGACACAGCATATCACGCATGGACCAGGGAAACTTGGCAGGGCTGGCCTGGGCTGGAAAAATGATTACTGCTCAAGGAAAGGAAAGTGATGTCATGGATGACTTAACACGTGGGGCATTCCTGACCTTTACGTTTCACACAGTGCAGGGCAGCAAAGTTTCTTGCTGTGTTGCCCTGCATGACAGTTTGAATAAACTACATTGCTCAGCGTTGCGTCAACAATGATAAATTTGCCCTTTAATGTTTCATGGAGGCCCAGTGTGTGAAAGAAAAAACAGGGAAGCTGAAATCATTCTACATTCCTTTTGGTTGCATGTCATTATTATCTGAGGTGAAGTATCAGCTTACAAAAATAATGCATCCTTTAGATGAACTACTGCTACATCGCCATGGGAAGTATATATTTACTTTTATTAACTCCAGATCCACTTACCTGGATGATACAGTTGTATTTTAACAGCAATACTATAATAGAACTATGGCCCTTTTGTCTCTTTTTATATCTGTTCTCGTTTTGCTCATAAATATTGCTTCAGCTTCTATCCTTGTACTACATTTTGCTTCACTGCTCGAATTGGAATCACTCTATTTAAGGTATTTCATTGCAATACAATATTTTGCTTACTGCAGCTCTAATGCAGTGACTTTAAGTTTCTATTTAACTCCTTTAGTTTTTGGAATTATTACTCTGCACAGATTAATTTCAAACCATCATACTTTCCCCTACCACACACACAGGCTCAAGCTACCTTACTGAGAATAGTCTAATTCCTAAAAGTATTGATTGAGTAAAGTACAGGCAATGAGGAACCATAACCATTTAAGTCACGATGGGACTGATTTAAGAGCCCTTAGAGCCTAGTGCCACATTAGTGTTTTTTTTTTTTTACACTAATGTGGCCCAACGAGGCCAAAATCGCCGCACCAAATTTACAAAGTGGCACAATGCATGCATTGCACCACTTTGTAACCCTTTGCACTACAGTATGCTTTCACCAGGCCTAATGTATGCAAAGGGAGCATTCCCCCGTTTGGGGGGGGGGGGGAGAGCAAAAAAATGGCACAAAGAAATATAAGCAGGCATTAAAAGGAGGCACACCATTGATTACAATGGGCCTCAATGGCTTTGCTGGATTAGCGTCAACATTTTTTACTCTAATCCGGCTAAACTCTGAACTAGCATAAAATTTTTTGACACTAGTTCCCTTAGCTACTACCACGGTGAGCCGTATGTTAGTTAGAACACACACATGGTGACACTAGGGGGGGCGCTAAGGGGTGCAAGGAAAGTGGCACTGCACTGGGTGCAGCACCACTTTTCTTAAATCAGGCCCTATATTTTATGCATCAAAACGTTTAAGCATTTTCCCGAAGGAAGGAGATGACCATTGCCCCTGGAAAATAGTGAGCACTCCGTACCATTTTTTGATATTCACACATTTTTCATAATTCTTCCCACACAATTTGTGCACCTAACTTGATGCAGAAATGGCTGATGTATATGTGCAAATTGGATGTGAAAAAACGCTATTGTTGAAAGATGGAGAAAAAAAGAGATTTCACATGCTAATTCACATTTGCTTCACAGTCTCTCCTACAGACAATAGAACCAATCACAGAAATCTACACATTGCAGAGACTCCCACAAGCATTCCTGTTTCATGTAGTGAATTCTGCAAAGAATTGGAAATCATATGAACAGGCTGGCTTTCAAGTTGTACATGCACATGCCTGTATTTACTTTCTTTGTATTTTTTATGAAAGATTGGTAAGACACAAATGCACATTTTCAAGCTATACCACCACTATGCAACCCTCTCCACACCTGGAAGTGATTACTTACCATTGGCTTTCTTGTCACCTATTTGCTTAACATAGCTTCTTTATCATACTTTTTATTATATGGCTTGTATCCTTCCGTTGCTTGCATTCAAAGAGCTATTTTTTTCTTTTTCTTTACACACTTTATGAGAGTGCCTGTGTTTTCTTGCTGTCTTCCTTTTTTGCTACTACCTCCCCTAAAACACCCACCTGGTCTCTATGTGCTCTGTGTTGCTTCCAGCTCCGCACACCCCAAGCTCATCTTTTGTTTTTCTCACCTGGAATGTTTTGCTTTTTGCCCTCATTCCGATTCCCATTCCTCTTCCATTCCCTCCCACTTTAATTTTTTCCCACCTCCAACCCTGTGTTGCCTTCTCCACACCCCACTCTCCTCCATTGCTTTCTTACCCTTCCTGTCCCAGAGCAATTTTTCCTGTTATTTTTTTTTTATTATTTTGGGGGCCTGGCAGCTTTCCTTTGGTGTGCACCATCTTGGAATGGAATGGTAAATGAATAAACTTGTGGCTGTGTCATTACATATGTGCGTGTATGCATGGTGATGAATGCATGTGCGTAAGGAATGAGGCTCCTGCCAGAAACATTATGACATTTGCGTGCAAATTTGTGTTAATTGACAATGATGAACATCTCAAACATCCACTTCACCAGATCCTTCAGTAGCTAGCTGGGCAGATCTGACAGCCTTTCTTGATTGCAACTTCCTAAAAGCTCACGCCCTAGCCACGTGGACATTACTAAAAGTGAATAATATTCCTTGATTCTGTAATTACTCCCTCCGTATATTTGATGCTTAGTCCTGCATTTCTGACAATGGTGTGGTCTTAGTTGTACCCTCATGCCTCAAAATATGAACATAGTTGTAGAGGCAACTATGAGATAAATATCCTTTGTTTGATATGTCAGCATAGGATTTGAATGCAGATGAAGTACAGTATGATAAAGTTAGTTGCTAGTCTCACCTCCGGATAACTAAATTGTATATAGTCCCTTCGTGTTGTGTAGATGTATATTTGTTTTTATGTCAGCCTAGGTATGTTCTTTCTCAGCCTGTATGATAGCCATGTTGCCAACAATGGGCTGTTTGTGCTCTGCATTAAAACATTTGCAACACGAGCCACAATGTATGTTAGAACCCCATTCAGAGGGCCAGGGCAAGTGGGAGCTATTCGGCCGAACCATGAGGGTTGAGGCCTTTTACTCCTGCTGTCGGGCTGGACCTACTATGGATATAAAGTTACTCGCCAAATACGCCTTCAGTATTTGGCTCTCAGTGGCAACACTCCAAAGTTTTTCTGGAGGACTGGGGGATGGGGGAAGGTAGACACAGGGGTGAAGACAGGCTCACAACTCAAAATACGCTCAAAAGCATCAATAAATGATTGTCCAGTCAAATACTTGCTTTTATGAAAAAAGGAGTATTTATACTTATGTATCAAAACACAGTTTCCTGAGGTCATGGCTCTTAAGTTTTGATAGGTGGGTTCCTGAGTCCCACTACTCTCTCGCTAGCGGTAGTGATTATTCCCCATTCACTAACAGCGACATTCAGGTTAAATCCCACTAGCAGTCCTAGTCATAAAGTCCCACGCCAACTCCAATCAAAGTCATAATTGTTCCATTTCTGGAGTGCTATATGCAGGCAAGTTCCCCCAGGATCTTTTGGCCCATTAATCAGTCTTACCCACACCAGCAGGACCTGCACAACCGGAGTTTTCAAGGGTGTCCCCCTCGCAGGTGTTGAAGCTGCTGCAGCTCTTCTGGTGAATTCCACACACTGCCCTGCAGGCTGTGATCAGCATCACAGCCTCAGAACTTTACTTGAGTGAGCCAGTAGGCCTCACTCCAGTGATACTGGTAAAAAGCCCTGTTCACTTCTACTAATCACTGCATGGTAGGCTGCCACCACAGTATTCATGCTGTTTAATTCCTATCAAAGGTAGTAGTCTTTTGCAATGATGAGGGTAGTGCTTTGGGATCCCCTCCTGATCCAAAAGGACCCAGATCCATGAGACAGGCCCATGTCACAGTGCACACACATGATTTATGTTCACTCATGACAACAAAAATCAGCATAAGGGATCCGGATATCATTGCAGTTGGGCGCACTCAGGAGAGGGGTACACATCTATCACTTTGCAAAGGACTTTTACGTCTCAACAGATCCCCTCCCAGATCAGAACACCCAGTACCATCTCCTAACCTAGAGAGGTAGGGTGGTCAAATTAGTAAAATTGCTGGTAAATTCCATCAGCATTCCTTTGGCTCAAACCAGATCTGTGCTCCACTACAAAGTCTAACCCTGGCCAAGCAACAGACCGTCTCAACAACTTGGGATTCTCTCCCTTCACAGTATTGAACCATTTCAATGGATAATTATCAGTTTGCACCAGAAGCTCAGTGCCAAACAAATACGGGTAGAACTTATATAAGGCCCATACTATGGCAAAGCCCTCTTTCTCAATAGCCGCCAAGTTCTGTTCTCTGGATAGTAACCTCCTACTAATAAAGCCTACCAGACACTCTATGTCCTTGTCATCAAGTTGAACAAACATTGCTCCAGCCCCCTTGTTAGAGGAATCCATCTTTACAATAAAGGATCACTGTAGTCACGTGCTTCCAGTACCAATGCAGTGCATAGGGCTTTCTTCAATTCCTCAATTGCTTTTTGAAACTCAGTAGTCCATATCACTTTTCTGGGCTTCTTTTTGGAAGTCAAAGCAGTCAATGGGGAAACTATTATCCATAGTTTGCCACAAAGTTCCTCTAATACCTGATGAGTTATAAAAAGGTTGTGACCTCAGTCTGGGTAGTAGGCTATCCCACTCCCTCACAGATTGTCTCTTGGCATCCAAAGAGTGACTCTTCTGATACCTGTAATAAGGATGAATCTTGATGGTAAAAAATGTAGGTTCTTTAATAGGAGTATCTTAGCCACATACAGATCTGGTCAAGCCAACAGTCAGCTCCAACAGCTTCCTCGGAATCCCTTCTCTCTCTCACTCTACTCTGATGTCAGATATGACATCAGTGCCACATCAGTGCCTGAGAGAGATGAGATCCCTCATATTCTAATGCTGCATTCTATCATTACACTCTACCAAACACCTTCCCCTTTTTTTTAGAACAATTACAAAACCCATGAGAACAAAAGAAACTATATACAGGAAGAAAATATAATACCAAAACAACAAACTGTAAACTGGAATAAAATTGGGTTACATTTTCCTTGAAACAACCACACGGTTGAGATTCCAGACTCTACCATCTTTAATTCTCACCACATTCCTGAAGAGTTTGACCACTTCAAAAGGACCCATAAACTTACTTCCAGACTTGCTAAATCTGGGGTTTCTAATCAAAATCTTATCACCCACTTTCACCTCAACATTGCATGTGCTTTTCCTACTATCATAGTTTTCCTTTCTTTTCACTAAGCACTTTTCCTCTTTCGCCCTTTCCTCCCTATTTCCGTCACACCATGTAACACACTCATTCTTACCCCAACGCACCCAACCTGGTGCCAAACGTGTGTTAGCTTTCCGTCCCCTGAAAATTTCAAACGGTACCTTCCCTGTAATGCCGTGAGGAGAAAATCTATATGCATGGAGAAAATTCTTAAGACCATCTTTCCAATTCCTTCCAGCTGCAACTTCCAACTGTATACATTCCTTTATGCACTTATTGAATCTTTCTACTGTCCCATTACCCTCAGGATGATCCAAGGAACATCTTTTATGCACAATACCCCTGGATTTACAGTACTCTTCCATCTCATTTGAAACAAATTGGGGCCCATTGTCCGTGAGAATGGTGTTCAGCAAACCTTCACGGCTGAAAATGTCATTAAAGAAATTAATCACTTTAGTAGTCTCCATGCTACTACCAATCGCTATTTCTGCCCACCTTGAAAATTGGTCCACTAAGACTAGAATATAGTTGCAACCACCTTTACCATTCCTGGCCACCAATAATTAAGGCGAATTGTTGCTTTAGTTTTACTCATCCCTTGATGACCCTCATGTGCTAGTTCGATAATTCTTTCTCTCAACAATACCGGGACAACCAATTTTGTTCCCCCCAGCAAAATTCCATTCTCCATAGATAATTCCTCTCTCACCTTCCAAAATCCGGCTAACTCTTTATCCCCCTTGACAGATGAACTCCATCCCTCACTATGTTCCTTACACATGCGTTGTAGCACAGCATCTTCCATAACCGCTCTCAACCACTCATTTTGTTCAACAATACCTCTTGTCACATTACACACACTAATGACATCATCTTGACTTTCTTCTGAACTGCTCTCAACTTCAGTACTCAATCTTGATAGGCAATCAGCAATCCTATTGCTTGGACCTGGTACATAAAACACCATAAAAGAAAAGTCTTGTAGGCCAACAATCCACTTACTGATTCTTCCAGAGATCATATCCAGACCTCTCTTCATGAACACTTCTACCAGGGGTTTGTGATCAGTAAAAATCTGAAACTCTTTTCCCCACAGGAAATTGTTAAATTTATTAATTGCCCAGAACACACTCAAAGCTTCCTTCTCTATTGTCGAATGATTCACTTCTGCTCCTCGCAGAGTTCTAGGGCAGTACACCACAGGTCTTAAATCTTGCTCCCCCAGGTCTTGCAAAAGTACCGCTCCTAACCCTTTCATACTCGCATCGGTCATGATCACACACATTTCCTTAGGATCAAATGAGCTTAAACTTCCAACTGATGTCAATTCTTTCTTTATACTCTCAAACTCCACTCTGCACTCATCATCCCACACAAATTCCTTCCCTTTCTTCAACAATTTCCTCATGTTTGTGGTTTTGGATGCTAGATTTGGCAAGAAGTTTGCCTGAAATTCAACCATTCCCAAAAATGTTAACAGTTCCTCCTTTTTCTCAGGTTCCCGTAGGCCCAAAATGTTCTTAATAAGTTCTTCCTTAGGATACACCCCATTGGGAGTTATTCTATGACCTAAATATTCTGCCTCCGGTCTACCAAATGAACACTTCTCAATTTTAAGAGTCAAACCATGTTCTCTTAAAATTACCAAAACTTTCCTGATGTTAGCTTTCCGTCCCCTGAAAATTTCAAACGGTACCTTCCCTGTAATGCTGTGAGGAGAAAATCTATATGCATGGAGAAAATTCTTAAGACCATCTTTCCAATTCCTTCCAGCTGCAACTTCCAACTGTATACATTCCTTTATGCACTTATTGAATCTTTCTACTGTCCCATTACCCTCAGGATGATACAAGGAACATCTTTTATGCACAATACCCCTGGATTTACAGTACTCTTCCATCTCATTTGAAACAAATTGGGGCCCATTGTCCGTGAGAATGGTGTTCGGCAAACCTTCACGGCTAAAAATGTCATTAAAGAAATTAACCACTTTAGTAGTCTCCATGCTACTACCAATCGCTATTTCTGCCCACCTTGAAATTTGGTCCACTAAGACTAGAATATAGTTGCAACCACCTTTACCAAATATAGGTCCTACTACATCCACTGCCACAACATCCCACGGCTTAGAGGAACATTCACGAGTACACATCAGCGGAACTCTGGTTTTATAAACCTTATCACTGTTACAGCAATCATAACATTCCCTTACTCTCCTTTCGATCATAAGATCCATTCCTGGCCACCAATAATTAAGGCGAATTGTTGCTTTAGTTTTACTCATCCCTTGATGACCCTCATGTGCTAGTTCGATAATTCTTTCTCTCAACAATACCGGGACAACCAATTTTGTTCCCCCCAGCAAAATTCCATTCTCCATAGATAATTCCTCTCTCACCTTCCAAAATCCGGCTAACTCTTTATCCCCCTTGACAGATGAACTCCATCCCTCACTATGTTCCTTACACATGCGTTGTAGCACAGCATCTTCCATAACCGCTCTCAACCACTCATTTTGTTCAACAATACCTCTTGTCACATTACACACACTAATGACATCATCTTGACTTTCTTCTGAACTGCTCTCAACTTCAGTACTCAATCTTGATAGGCAATCAGCAATCCTATTGCTTGGACCTGGTACATAAAACACCATAAAACAAAAGTCTTGTAGGCCAACAATCCACTTACTGATTCTTCCAGAGATCATATCCAGACCTCTCTTCATGAACACTTCTACCAGGGGTTTGTGATCAGTAAAAATCTGAAACTCTTTTCCTCACAGGAAATTTTTAAATTTATTAATTGCCCAGAACACACTCAAAGCTTCCTTCTCTATTGTCGAATGATTCACTTCTGCTCCTCGCAGAGTTCTAGGGCAGTACACCACAGGTCTTAAATCTTGCTCCCCCAGGTCTTGCAAAAGTACCACTCCTAACCCTTTCATACTCGCATCGGTCATGATCACACACATTTCCTTAGGATCAAATGAGCTTAAACTTCCAACTGATGTCAATTCTTTCTTTATACTCTCAAACTCCACTCTGCACTCATCATCCCACACAAATTCCTTCCCTTTCTTCAACAATTTCCTCATGTTTGTGGTTTTGGATGCTAGATTTGGCAAGAAGTTTGCCTGAAATTCAACCATTCCCAAAAATGTTAACAGTTCCTCCTTTTTCTCAGGTTCCCGTAGGCCCAAAATGTTCTTAATAAGTTCTTCCTTAGGATACACCCCATTGGGAGTTATTCTATGACCTAAATATTCTGCCTCCGGTCTACCAAATGAACACTTCTCAATTTTAAGAGTCAAACCATGTTCTCTTAAAATTACCAAAACTTTCCTGATGTTAGCTTTCCGTCCCCTGAAAATTTCAAACGGTACCTTCCCTGTAATGCCGTAAGGAGAAAATCTATATGCATGGAGAAAATTCTTAAGACCATCTTTCCAATTCCTTCCAGCTGCAACTTCCAACTGTATACATTCCTTTATGCACTTATTGAATCTTTCTACTGTCCCATTACCCTCAGGATGATACAAGGAACATCTTTTATGCACAATACCCCTGGATTTACAGTACTCTTCCATCTCATTTGAAACAAATTGGGGCCCATTGTCCGTGAGAATGGTGTTCGGCAAACCTTCACGGCTAAAAATGTAATTAAAGAAATTAACCACTTTAGTAGTCTCCATGCTACTACCAATCGCTATTTCTGCCCACCTTGAAATTTGGTCCACTAAGACTAGAATATAGTTGCAACCACCTTTACCAAATATAGGTCCTACTACATCCACTGCCACAACATCCCACGGCTTAGAGGAACATTCACGAGTACACATCGGCAGAACTCTGGTTTTATAAACCTTATCACTGTTACAGCAATCATAACATTCCCTTACTCTCCTTTCGATCATAAGATCCATTCCTGGCCACCAATAATTAAGGCGAATTGTTGCTTTAGTTTTACTCATCCCTTGATGACCCTCATGTGCTAGTTCGATAATTCTTTCTCTCAACAATACCGGGACAACCAATTTTGTTCCCCCCAGCAAAATTCCATTCTCCATAGATAATTCCTCTCTCACCTTCCAAAATCCGGCTAACTCTTTATCCCCCTTGACAGATGAACTCCATCCCTCACTATGTTCCTTACACATGCGTTGTAGCACAGCATCTTCCATAACCGCTCTCAACCACTCATTTTGTTCAACAATACCTCTTGTCACATTACACACACTAATGACATCATCTTGACTTTCTTCTGAACTGCTCTCAACTTCAGTACTCAATCTTGATAGGCAATCAGCAATCCTATTGCTTGGACCTGGTACATAAAACACCATAAAAGAAAAGTCTTGTAGGCCAACAATCCACTTACTGATTCTTCCAGAGATCATATCCAGACCTCTCTTCATGAACACTTCTACCAGGGGTTTGTGATCAGTAAAAATCTGAAACTCTTTTCCCCACAGGAAATTGTTAAATTTATTAATTGCCCAGAACACACTCAAAGCTTCCTTCTCTATTGTCGAATGATTCACTTCTGCTCCTCGCAGAGTTCTAGGGCAGTACACCACAGGTCTTAAATCTTGCTCCCCCAGGTCTTGCAAAAGTACCGCTCGTAACCCTTTCATACTCGCATCGGTCATGATCACACACATTTCCTTAGGATCAAATGAGCTTAAACTTCCAACTGATGTCAATTCTTTCTTTATACTCTCAAACTCCACTCTGCACTCATCATCCCACACAAATTCCTTCCCTTTCTTCAACAATTTCCTCATGTTTGTGGTTTTGGATGCTAGATTTGGCAAGAAGTTTGCCTGAAATTCAACCATTCCCAAAAATGTTAACAGTTCCTCCTTTTTCTCAGGTTCCCGTAGGCCCAAAATGTTCTTAATAAGTTCTTCCTTAGGATACACCCCATTGGGAGTTATTCTATGACCTAAATATTCTGCCTCCGGTCTACCAAATGAACACTTCTCAATTTTAAGAGTCAAACCATGTTCTCTTAAAATTACCAAAACTTTCCTGATGTTAGCTTTCCGTCCCCTGAAAATTTCAAACGGTACCTTCCCTGTAATGCCGTGAGGAGAAAATCTATATGCATGGAGAAAATTCTTAAGACCATCTTTCCAATTCCTTCCAGCTGCAACTTCCAACTGTATACATTCCTTTATGCACTTATTGAATCTTTCTACTGTCCCATTACCCTCAGGATGATACAAGGAACATCTTTTATGCACAATACCCCTGGATTTACAGTACTCTTCCATCTCATTTGAAACAAATTGGGGCCCATTGTCCGTGAGAATGGTGTTCGGCAAACCTTCACGGCTAAAAATGTCATTAAAGAAATTAACCACTTTAGTAGTCTCCATGCTACTACCAATCGCTATTACTGCCCACCTTGAAATTTGGTCCACTAAGACTAGAATATAGTTGCAACCACCTTTACCAAATATAGGTCCTACTACATCCACTGCCACAACATCCCACGGCTTAGAGGAACATTCACGAGTACACATCAGCGGAACTCTGGTTTTATAAACCTTATCACTGTTACAGCAATCATAACATTCCCTTACTCTCCTTTCGATCATAAGATCCATTCCTGGCCACCAATAATTAAGGCGAATTGTTGCTTTAGTTTTACTCATCCCTTGATGACCCTCATGTGCTAGTTCGATAATTCTTTCTCTCAACAATACCGGGACAACCAATTTTGTTCCCCCCAGCAAAATTCCATTCTCCATAGATAATTCCTCTCTCACCTTCAAAAATCCGGCTAACTCTTTATCCCCCTTGACAGATGAACTCCACCCCTCACTATGTTTCTTACACATGCGTTGTAACACAGCATCTTCCATAACCGCTCTCAACCACTCATTTTGTTCAACAATACCTCTTGTCACATTACACACACTAATGACATCATCTTGACTTTCTTCTGAACTGCTCTCAACTTCAGTACTCAATCTTGATAGGCAATCAGCAATCCTATTGCTTGGACCTGATACATAAAACACCATAAAAGAAAAGTCTTGTAGGCCAACAATCCACTTACTGATTCTTCCAGAGATCATATCCAGACCTCTCTTCATGAACACTTCTACCAGGGGTTTGTGATCAGTAAAAATCTGAAACTCTTTTCCTCACAGGAAATTTTTAAATTTATTAATTGCCCAGAACACACTCAAAGCTTCCTTCTCTATTGTCGAATAATTCACTTCTGCTCCTCGCAGAGTTCTAGAGCAGTACACCACAGGTCTTAAATCTTGCTCCCCCAGGTCTTGCAAAAGTACCGCTCCTAACCCTTTCATACTCGCATCGGTCATGATCACACACATTTCCTTAGGATCAAATGAGCTTAAACTTCCAACTGATGTCAATTCTTTCTTTATACTCTCAAACTCCACTCTGCACTCATCATCCCACACAAATTCCTTCCCTTTCTTCAATAATTTCCTCATGTTTGTGGTTTTGGATGCTAGATTTGGCAAGAAGTTTGCCTGAAATTCAACCATTCCCAAAAAATATTAACAGTTCCTCCTTTTTCTCAGGTTCCCGTAGGCCCAAAATGTTCTTAATAAGTTCTTCCTTAGGATACACCCCATTGGGAGTTATTCTATGACCTAAATATTCTGCCTCCGGTCTACCAAATGAACACTTCTCAATTTTAAGAGTCAAACCATGTTCTCTTAAAATTACCAAAACTTTCCTGATGTTAGCTTTCCGTCCCCTGAAAATTTCAAACGGTACCTTCCCTGTAATGCCGTGAGGAGAAAATCTATATGCATAGAGAAAATTCTTAAGACCATCTTTCCAATTCCTTCCAGCTGCAACTTCCAACTGTATACATTCCTTTATGCACTTATTGAATCTTTCTACTGTCCCATTACCCTTAGGATGATACAAGGAACATCTTTTATGCACAATACCCCTGGATTTACAGTACTCTTCCATCTCATTTGAAACAAATTGGGGCCCATTGTCCGTGAGAATGGTGTTCGGCAAACCTTCACGGCTAAAAATGTCATTAAAGAAATTAATCACTTTAGTAGTCTCCATGCTACTACCAATCGCTATTTCTGCCCACCTTGAAATTTGGTCCACTAAGACTAGAATATAGTTGCAACCACCTTTACCAAATATAGGTCCTACTACATCCACTGCCACAACATCCCACGGCTTAGAGGAACATTCACGAGTACACATCGGCGGAACTCTGGTTTTATAAACCTTATCACTGTTACAGCAATCATAACATTCCCTTACTCTCCTTTCGATCATAAGATCCATTCCTGGCCACCAATAATTAAGGCGAATTGTTGCTTTAGTTTTACTCATCCCTTGATGACCCTCATGTGCTAGTTCGATAATTCTTTCTCTCAACAATACCGGGACAACCAATTTTGTTCCCCCCAGCAAAATTCCATTCTCCATAGATAATTCCTCTCTCACCTTCCAAAATCCGGCTAACTCTTTATCCCCCTTGACAGATGAACTCCATCCCTCACTATGTTCCTTACACATGCGTTGTATCACAGCATCTTCCATAACCGCTCTCAACCACTCATTTTGTTCAACAATACCTCTTGTCACATTACACACACTAATGACATCATCTTGACTTTCTTCTTAACTGCTCTCAACTTCAGTACTCAATCTTGATAGGCAATCAGCAATCCTATTGCTTGGACCTGGTACATAAAACACCATAAAAGAAAAGTCTTGTAGGCCAACAATCCACTTACTGATTCTTCCAGAGATCATATCCAGACCTCTCTTCATGAACACTTCTACCAGGGGTTTGTGATCAGTAAAAATCTGAAACTCTTTTCCCCACAGGAAATTTTTAAATTTATTAATTGCCCAGAACACACTCAAAGCTTCCTTCTCTATTGTCGAATGATTCACTTCTGCTCCTCGCAGAGTTCTAGGGCAGTACACCACAGGTCTTAAATCTTGCTCCCCCAGGTCTTGCAAAAGTACCGCTCCTAACCCTTTCATACTCGCATCGGTCATGATCACACACATTTCCTTAGGATCAAATGAGCTTAAACTTCCAACTGATGTCAATTCTTTCTTTATACTCTCAAACTCCACTCTGCACTCATCATCCCACACAAATTCCTTCCCTTTCTTCAACAATTTCCTCATGTTTGTGGTTTTGGATGCTAGATTTGGCAAGAAGTTTGCCTGAAATTCAACCATTCCCAAAAATGTTAAGAGTTCCTCCTTTTTCTCAGGTTCCCGTAGGCCCAAAATGTTCTTAATAAGTTCTTCCTTAGGATACACCCCATTGGGAGTTATTCTATGACCTAAATATTCTGCCTCCGGTCTACCAAATGAACACTTCTCAATTTTAAGAGTCAAACCATGTTCTCTTAAAATTACCAAAACTTTCCTGATGTTAGCTTTCCGTCCCCTGAAAATTTCAAACGGTACCTTCCCTGTAATGCCGTGAGGAGAAAATCTATATGCATGGAGAAAATTCTTAAGACCATCTTTCCAATTCCATCCAGCTGCAACTTCCAACTGTATACATTCCTTTATGCACTTATTGAATCTTTCTACTGTCCCATTACCCTCAGGATGATTCAAGGAACATCTTTTATGCACAATACCCCTGGATTTACAGTACTCTTCCATCTCATTTGAAACAAATTGGGGCCCATTGTCCGTGAGAATGGTGTTCGGCAAACCTTCACGGCTAAAAATGTCATTAAAGAAATTAACCACTTTAGTAGTCTCCATGCTACTACCAATCGCTATTTCTGCCCACCTTGAAATTTGGTCCACTAAGACTAGAATATAGTTGCAACCACCTTTACCAAATATAGGTCCTACTACATCCACTGCCACAACATCCCACGGCTTAGAGGAACATTCACGAGTACACATCGGCGGAACTCTGGTTTTATAAACCTTATCACTGTTACAGCAATCATAACATTCCCTTACTCTCCTTTCGATCATAAGATCCATTCCAGGCCACCAATAATTAAGGCGAATTGTTGCTTTAGTTTTACTCATCCCTTGATGACCCTCATGTGCTAGTTCGATAATTCTTTCTCTCAACAATACCGGGACAACCAATTTTGTTCCCCCCAGCAAAATTCCATTCTCCATAGATAATTCCTCTCTCACCTTCCAAAATCCGGCTAACTCTTTATCCCCCTTGACAGATGAACTCCATCCCTCACTATGTTCCTTACACATGCGTTGTATCACAGCATCTTCCATAACCGCTCTCAACCACTCATTTTGTTCAACAATACCTCTTGTCACATTACACACACTAATGACATCATCTTGACTTTCTTCTTAACTGCTCTCAACTTCAGTACTCAATCTTGATAGGCAATCAGCAATCCTATTGCTTGGACCTGGTACATAAAACACCATAAAAGAAAAGTCTTGTAGGCCAACAATCCACTTACTGATTCTTCCAGAGATCATATCCAGACCTCTCTTCATGAACACTTCTACCAGGGGTTTGTGATCAGTAAAAATCTGAAACTCTTTTCCCCACAGGAAATTTTTAAATTTATTAATTGCCCAGAACACACTCAAAGCTTCCTTCTCTATTGTCGAATGATTCACTTCTGCTCCTCGCAGAGTTCTAGGGCAGTACACCACAGGTCTTAAATCTTGCTCCCCCAGGTCTTGCAAAAGTACCGCTCCTAACCCTTTCATACTCGCATCGGTCATGATCACACACATTTCCTTAGGATCAAATGAGCTTAAACTTCCAACTGATGTCAATTCTTTCTTTATACTCTCAAACTCCACTCTGCACTCATCATCCCACACAAATTCCTTCCCTTTCTTCAACAATTTCCTCATGTTTGTGGTTTTGGATGCTAGATTTGGCAAGAAGTTTGCCTGAAATTCAACCATTCCCAAAAATGTTAAGAGTTCCTCCTTTTTCTCAGGTTCCCGTAGGCCCAAAATGTTCTTAATAAGTTCTTCCTTAGGATACACCCCATTGGGAGTTATTCTATGACCTAAATATTCTGCCTCCGGTCTACCAAATGAACACTTCTCAATTTTAAGAGTCAAACCATGTTCTCTTAAAATTACCAAAACTTTCCTGATGTTAGCTTTCCGTCCCCTGAAAATTTCAAACGGTACCTTCCCTGTAATGCCGTGAGGAGAAAATCTATATGCATGGAGAAAATTCTTAAGACCATCTTTCCAATTCCATCCAGCTGCAACTTCCAACTGTATACATTCCTTTATGCACTTATTGAATCTTTCTACTGTCCCATTACCCTCAGGATGATACAAGGAACATCTTTTATGCACAATACCCCTGGATTTACAGTACTCTTCCATCTCATTTGAAACAAATTGGGGCCCATTGTCCGTGAGAATGGTGTTCGGCAAACCTTCACGGCTAAAAATGTCATTAAAGAAATTAACCACTTTAGTAGTCTCCATGCTACTACCAATCGCTATTTCTGCCCACCTTGAAATTTGGTCCACTAAGACTAGAATATAGTTGCAACCACCTTTACCAAATATAGGTCCTACTACATCCACTGCCACAACATCCCACGGCTTAGAGGAACATTCACGAGTACACATCGGCGGAACTCTGGTTTTATAAACCTTATCACTGTTACAGCAATCATAACATTCCCTTACTCTCCTTTCGATCATAAGATCCATTCCAGGCCACCAATAATTAAGGCGAATTGTTGCTTTAGTTTTACTCATCCCTTGATGACCCTCATGTGCTAGTTCGATAATTCTTTCTCTCAACAATACCGGGAAAACCAATTTTGTTCCCCCCAGCAAAATTCCATTCTCCATAGATAATTCCTCTCTCACCTTCCAAAATCCGGCTAACTCTTTATCCCCCTTGACAGATGAACTCCATCCCTCACTATATTTCTTACACATGCGTTGTAACACAGCATCTTCCATAACCGCTCTCAAAAACTCATTTTGTTCAACAATACCTCTTGTCACATTACACACACTAATGACATCATCTTGACTTTCTTTTGAACTGCTCTCAACTTCAGTACTCAATCTTGATAGGCAATCAGCAATCCTATTGCTTGGACCTTGTACCTAAAACACCATAAAAGAAAAGTCTTGTAGGCCAACAATCCACTTACTGATTCTTCCAGAGATCATATCCAGACCTCTCTTCATGAACACTTCTACCAGGGGTTTGTGATCAGTAAAAATCTGAAACTCTTTTCCCCACAGGAAATTTTTAAATTTATTAATTGCCCAGAACACACTCAAAGCTTCCTTCTCTATTGTCGAATAATTCACTTCTGCTCCTCGCAGAGTTCTAGAGCAGTACACCACAGGTCTTAAATCTTGCTCCCCCAGGTCTTGCAAAAGTACCGCTCCTAACCCTTTCATACTCGCATCGGTCATGATCACACACATTTCCTTAGGATCAAATGAGCTTAAACTTCCAACTGATGTCAATTCTTTCTTTATACTCTCAAACTCCACTCTGCACTCATCATCCCACACAAATTCCTTCCCTTTCTTCAATAATGTCCTCATGTTTGTGGTTTTGGATGCTAGATTTGGCAAGAAGTTTGCCTGAAATTCAACCATTCCCAAAAAATGTTAACAGTTCCTCCTTTTTCTCAGGTTCCCGTAGGCCCAAAATGTTCTTAATAAGTTCTTCCTTAGGATACACCCCATTGGGAGTTTTTCTATGACCTAAATATTCTGCCTCCGGTCTACCAAATGAACACTTCTCAATTTTAAGAGTCAAACCATGTTCTCTTAAAATTACCAAAACTTTCCTGATGTTAGCTTTCCGTCCCCTGAAAATTTCAAACGGTACCTTCCCTGTAATGCCGTGAGGAGAAAATCTATATGCATAGAGAAAATTCTTAAGACCATCTTTCCAATTCCTTCCAGCTGCAACTTCCAACTGTATACATTCCTTTATGCACTTATTGAATCTTTCTACTGTCCCATTACCCTCAGGATGATACAAGGAACATCTTTTATGCACAATACCCCTGGATTTACAGTACTCTTCCATCTCATTTGAAACAAATTGGGGCCCATTGTCCGTGAGAATGGTGTTCGGCAAACCTTCACGGCTAAAAATGTCATTAAAGAAATTAATCACTTTAGTAGTCTCCATGCTACTACCAATCGCTATTTCTGCCCACCTTGAAATTTGGTCCACTAAGACTAGAATATAGTTGCAACCACCTTTACCAAATATAGGTCCTACTACATCCACTGCCACAACATCCCACGGCTTAGAGGAACATTCACGAGTACACATCGGCGGAACTCTGGTTTTATAAACCTTATCACTGTTACAGCAATCATAACATTCCCTTACTCTCCTTTCGATCATAAGATCCATTCCTGGCCACCAATAATTAAGGCGAATTGTTGCTTTAGTTTTACTCATCCCTTGATGACCCTCATGTGCTAGTTCGATAATTCTTTCTCTCAACAATACCGGGACAACCAATTTTGTTCCCCCCAGCAAAATTCCATTCTCCATAGATAATTCCTCTCTCACCTTCCAAAATCCGGCTAACTCTTTATCCCCCTTGACAGATGAACTCCATCCCTCACTATGTTTCTTACACATGCGTTGTAACACAGCATCTTCCATAACCGCTCTCAACCACTCATTTTGTTCAACAATACCTCTTGTCACATTACACACACTAATGACATCATCTTGACTTTCTTCTGAACTGCTCTCAACTTCAGTACTCAATCTTGATAGGCAATCAGCAATCCTATTGCTTGGACCTGGTACATAAAACACCATAAAAGAAAAGTCTTGTAGGCCAACAATCCATTTACTGATTCTTCCGGAGATCATATCCAGACCTCTCTTCATGAACACTTCTACCAGGGGTTTGTGATCAGTAAAAATCTGAAACTCTTTTCCCCACAGGAAATTTTTAAATTTATTAATTGCCCAGAACACACTCAAAGCTTCCTTCTCTATTGTCGAATAATTCACTTCTGCTCCTCGCAGAGTTCTAGAGCAGTACACCACAGGTCTTAAATCTTGCTCCCCCAGGTCTTGCAAAAGTACCGCTCCTAACCCTTTCATACTCGCATCGGTCATGATCACACACATTTCCTTAGGATCAAATGAGCTTAAACTTCCAACTGATGTCAATTCTTTCTTTATACTCTCAAACTCCACTCTGCACTCATCATCCCACACAAATTCCTTCCCTTTCTTCAACAATTTCCTCATGTTTGTGGTTTTGGATGCTAGATTTGGCAAGAAGTTTGCCTGAAATTCAACCATTCCCAAAAAATGTTAACAGTTCCTCCTTTTTCTCAGGTTCCCGTAGGCCCAAAATGTTCTTAATAAGTTCTTCCTTAGGATACACCCCATTGGGAGTTATTCTATGACCTAAATATTCTGCCTCCGGTCTACCAAATGAACACTTCTCAATTTTAAGAGTCAAACCATGTTCTCTTAAAATTACCAAAACTTTCCTGATGTTAGCTTTCCGTCCCCTGAAAATTTCAAACGGTACCTTCCCTGTAATGCCGTAAGGAGAAAATCTATATGCATGGAGAAAATTCTTAAGACCATCTTTCCAATTCCTTCCAGCTGCAACTTCCAACTGTATACATTCCTTTATGCACTTATTGAATCTTTCTACTGTCCCATTACCCTCAGGATGATACAAGGAACATCTTTTATGCACAATACCCCTGGATTTACAGTACTCTTCCATCTCATTTGAAACAAATTGGGGCCCATTGTCCGTGAGAATGGTGTTCGGCAAACCTTCACGGCTAAAAATGTCATTAAAGAAATTAACCACTTTAGTAGTCTCCATGCTACTACCAATCGCTATTTCTGCCCACCTTGAAATTTGGTCCACTAAGACTAGAATATAGTTGCAACCACCTTTACCAAATATAGGTCCTACTACATCCACTGCCACAACATCCCACGGCTTAGAGGAACATTCACGAGTACACATCGGCGGAACTCTGGTTTTATAAACCTTATCACTGTTACAGCAATCATAACATTCCCTTACTCTCCTTTCGATCATAAGATCCATTCCTGGCCACCAATAATTAAGGCGAATTGTTGCTTTAGTTTTACTCATCCCTTGATGACCCTCATGTGCTAGTTCGATAATTCTTTCTCTCAACAATACCGGGACAACCAATTTTGTTCCCCCCAGCAAAATTCCATTCTCCATAGATAATTCCTCTCTCACCTTCTAAAATCCGGCTAACTCTTTATCCCCCTTGACAGATGAACTCCATCCCTCACTATGTTTCTTACACATGCGTTGTAACACAGCATCTTCCATAACCGCTCTCAACCACTCATTTTGTTCAACAATACCTCTTGTCACATTACACACACTAATGACATCATCTTGACTTTCTTCTGAACTGCTCTCAACTTCAGTACTCAATCTTGATAGGCAATCAGCAATCCTATTGCTTGGACCTGGTACATAAAACACCATAAAAGAAAAGTCTTGTAGGCCAACAATCCATTTACTGATTCTTCCGGAGATCATATCCAGACCTCTCTTCATGAACACTTCTACCAGGGGTTTGTGATCAGTAAAAATCTGAAACTCTTTTCCCCACAGGAAATTTTTAAATTTATTAATTGCCCAGAACACACTCAAAGCTTCCTTCTCTATTGTCGAATAATTCACTTCTGCTCCTCGCAGAGTTCTAGAGCAGTACACCACAGGTCTTAAATCTTGCTCCCCCAGGTCTTGCAAAAGTACCGCTCCTAACCCTTTCATACTCGCATCGGTCATGATCACACACATTTCCTTAGGATCAAATGAGCTTAAACTTCCAACTGATGTCAATTCTTTCTTTATACTCTCAAACTCCACTCTGCACTCATCATCCCACACAAATTCCTTCCCTTTCTTCAACAATTTCCTCATGTTTGTGGTTTTTGATGCTAGATTTGGCAAGAAGTTTGCCTGAAATTCAACCATTCCCGAAAAATGTTAACAGTTCCTCCTTTTTCTCAGGTTCCCGTAGGCCCAAAATGTTCTTAATAAGTTCTTCCTTAGGATACACCCCATTGGGAGTTATTCTATGACCTAAATATTCTGCCTCCGGTCTACCAAATGAACACTTCTCAATTTTAAGAGTCAAACCATGTTCTCTTAAAATTACCAAAACTTTCCTGATGTTAGCTTTCCGTCCCCTGAAAATTTCAAACGGTACCTTCCCTGTAATGCCGTGAGGAGAAAATCTATATGCATGGAGAAAATTCTTAAGACCATCTTTCCAATTCCTGCCAGCTGCAACTTCCAACTGTATACATTCCTTTATGCACTTATTGAATCTTTCTACTGTCCCATTACCCTCAGGATGATACAAGGAACATCTTTTATGCACAATACCCCTGGATTTACAGTACTCTTCCATCTCATTTGAAACAAATTGGGGCCCATTGTCCGTGAGAATGGTGTTCAGCAAACCTTCACGGCTGAAAATGTCATTAATGAAATGAATCACTTTAGTAGTCTCCATGCTACTACCAATCGCTATTTCTGCCCACCTTGAAAATTGGTCCACTAAGACTAGAATATAGTTGCAACCACCTTTACCAAATATAGGTCCTACTACATCCACTGCCATAACATCCCACGGCTTAGAGGAACATTCACTAGTACACATCGGCGGAACTCTGGTTTTATAAACCTTATCACTGTTACAGCAATCATAACATTCCCTTACTCTCCTTTCGATCATAAGATCCATTCCTGGCCACCAATAATTAAGGCGAATTGTTGCTTTAGTTTTACTCATCCCTTGATGACCCTCATGTGCTAGTTCGATAATTCTTTCTCTCAACAATACCGGGACAACCAATTTTGTTCCCCCCAGCAAAATTCCATTCTCCATAGATAATTCCTCTCTCACCTTCCAAAATCCGGCTAACTCTTTATCCCCCTTGACAGATGAACTCCATCCCTCACTATGTTCCTTACACATGCGTTGTAGCACAGCATCTTCCATAACCGCTCTCAACCACTCATTTTGTTCAACAATACCTCTTGTCACATTACACACACTAATGACATCATCTTGACTTTCTTCTGAACTGCTCTCAACTTCAGTACTCAATCTTGATAGGCAATCAGCAATCCTATTGCTTGGACCTGGTACATAAAACACCATAAAAGAAAAGTCTTGTAGGCCAACAATCCACTTACTGATTCTTCCAGAGATCATATCCAGACCTCTCTTCATGAACACTTCTACCAGGGGTTTGTGATCAGTAAAAATCTGAAACTCTTTTCCCCACAGGAAATTTTTAAATTTATTAATTGCCCAGAACACACTCAAAGCTTCCTTCTCTATTGTCGAATGATTCACTTCTGCTCCTTGCAGAGTTCTAGGGCAGTACACCACAGGTCTTAAATCTTGCTCCCCCAGGTCTTGCAAAAGTACCGCTCCTAACCCTTTCATACTCGCATCGGTCATGATCACACACATTTCCTTAGGATCAAATGAGCTTAAACTTCCAACTGATGTCAATTCTTTCTTTATACTCTCAAACTCCACTCTGCACTCATCATCCCACACAAATTCCTTCCCTTTCTTCAACATTTTCCTCATGTTTGTGGTTTTAGATGCTAGATTTGGCAAGAAGTTTGCCTGAAATTCAACCATTCCCAAACATGTTAACAGTTCCTCCTTTTTCTCAGGTTCCCGTAGGCCCAAAATGTTCTTAATAAGTTCTTCCTTAGGATACACCCCATTGGGAGTTATTCTATGACCTAAATATTCTGCCTCCGGTCTACCAAATGAACACTTCTCAATTTTAAGAGTCAAACCATGTTCTCTTAAAATTACCAAAACTTTCCTGATGTTAGCTTTCCGTCCCCTGAAAATTTCAAACGGTACCTTCCCTGTAATGCCGTGAGGAGAAAATCTATATGCATGGAGAAAATTCTTAAGACAATCTTTCCAATTCCTTCCAGCTGCAACTTCCAACTGTATACATTCCTTTATGCACTTATTGAATCTTTCTACTGTCCCATTACCCTCAGGATGATACAAGGAACATCTTTTATGCACAATACCCCTGGATTTACAGTACTCTTCCATCTCATTTGAAACAAATTGGGGCCCATTGTCCGTGAGAATGGTGTTCGGCAAACCTTCACGGCTAAAAATTTCATTAAAGAAATTAATCACTTTAGTAGTCTCCATGCTACTACCAATCGCTATTTCTGCCCACCTTGAAATTTGGTCCACTAAGACTAGAATATAGTTGCAACCACCTTTACCAAATATAGGTCCTACTACATCCACTGCCACAACATCCCACGGCTTAGAGGAACATTCACGAGTACACATCGGCGGAACTCTGGTTTTATAAACCTTATCACTGTTACAGCAATCATAACATTCCCTTACTCTCCTTTCGATCATAAGATCCATTCCTGGCCACCAATAATTAAGGCGAATTGTTGCTTTAGTTTTACTCATCCCTTGATGACCCTCATGTGCTAGTTCGATAATTCTTTCTCTCAACAATACCGGGACAACCAATTTTGTTCCCCCCAGCAAAATTCCATTCTCCATAGATAATTCCTCTCTCACCTTCCAAAATCCGGCTAACTCTTTATCCCCCTTGACAGATGAACTCCATCCCTCACTATGTTCCTTACACATGCGTTGTAGCACAGCATCTTCCATAACCGCTCTCAACCACTCATTTTGTTCAACAATACCTCTTGTCACATTACACACACTAATGACATCATCTTGACTTTCTTCTGAACTGCTCTCAACTTCAGTACTCAATCTTGATAGGCAATCAGCAATCCTATTGCTTGGACCTGGTACATAAAACACCATAAAAGAAAAGTCTTGTAGGCCAACAATCCACTTACTGATTCTTCCAGAGATCATATCCAGACCTCTCTTCATGAACACTTCTACCAGGGGTTTGTGATCAGTAAAAATCTGAAACTCTTTTCCCCACAGGAAATTTTTTAATTTATTAATTGCCCAGAACACACTCAAAGCTTCCTTCTCTATTGTCGAATAATTCACTTCTGCACCTCGCAGAGTTCTAGAGCAGTACACCACAGGTCTTAAATCTTGCTCCCCCAGGTCTTGCAAAAGTACCGTTCCTAACCCTTTCATACTCGCATCGGTCATGATCACACACATTTCCTTAGGATCAAATGAGCTTAAACTTCCAACTGATGTCAATTCTTTCTTTATACTCTCAAACTCCACTCTGCACTCATCATCCCACACAAATTCCTTCCCTTTCTTCAACAATTTCCTCATGTTTGTGGTTTTGGATGCTAGATTTGGCAAGAAGTTTGCCTGAAATTCAACCATTCCCAAAAAATGTTAACAGTTCCTCCTTTTTCTCAGGTTCCCGTAGGCCCAAAATGTTCTTAATAAGTTCTTCCTTAGGATACACCCCATTGGGAGTTATTCTATGACCTAAATATTCTGCCTCCGGTCTACCAAATGAACACTTCTCAATTTTAAGAGTCAAACCATGTTCTCTTAAAATTACCAAAACTTTCCTGATGTTAGCTTTCCGTCCCCTGAAAATTTCAAACGGTACCTTCCCTGTAATGCCGTGTGGAGAAAATCTATATGCATGGAGAAAATTCTTAAGACCATCTTTCCAATTACTTCCAGCTGCAACTTCCAACTGTATACATTCCTTTATGCACTTATTGAATCTTTCTAATGTCCCATTACCCTCAGGATGATACAAGGAACATCTTTTATGCACAATACCCCTGGATTTACAGTACTCTTCCATCTCATTTGAAACAAATTGGGGCCCATTGTCCGTGAGAATGGTATTCGGCAAACCTTCACGGCTGAAAATGTCATTAAAGAAATTAATCACTTTAGTAGTCTCCATGCTACTACCAATCGCTATTTCTGCCCACCTTGAAAATTGGTCCATTAAGACTAGAATATAGTTGCAACCACCTTTACCAAATATAGGTCCTACTACATCCACTGCCACAACATCCCACGGCTTAGAGGAACATTCACGAGTACACATCGGCGGAACTCTGGTTTTATAAACCTTATCACTGTTACAGCAATCATAACATTCCCTTACTCTCCTTTCGATCATAAGATCCATTCCTGGCCACCAATAATTAAGGCGAATTCTTGCTTTAGTTTTACTCATCCCTTGATGACCCTCATGTGCTAGTTCGATAATTCTTTCTCTCAACAATACCGGGACAACCAATTTTGTTCCCCCCAGCAAAATTCCATTCTCCATAGATAATTCCTCTCTCACCTTCCAAAATCCGGCTAACTCTTTATCCCCCTTGACAGATGAACTCCATCCCTCACTATGTTCCTTACACATGCGTTGTAGCACAGCATCTTCCATAACCGCTCTCAACCACTCATTTTGTTCAACAATACCTCTTGTCACATTACACACACTAATGACATCATCTTGACTTTCTTCTGAACTGCTCTCAACTTCAGTACTCAATCTTGATAGGCAATCAGCAATCCTATTGCTTGTACCTGGTACATAAAACACCATAAAAGAAAAGTCTTGTAGGCCAACAATCCACTTACTGATTCTTCCAGAGATCATATCCAGACCTCTCTTCATGAACACTTCTACCAGGGGTTTGTGATCAGTAAAAATCTGAAACTCTTTTCCCCACAGGAAATTTTTTAATTTATTAATTGCCCAGAACACACTCAAAGCTTCCTTCTCTATTGTCGAATGATTCACTTCTGCTCCTTGCAGAGTTCTAGGGCAGTACACCACAGGTCTTAAATCTTGCTCCCCCAGGTCTTGCAAAAGTACCGCTCCTAACCCTTTCATACTCGCATCGGTCATGATCACACACATTTCCTTAGGATCAAATGAGCTTAAACTTCCAACTGATGTCAATTCTTTCTTTATACTCTCAAACTCCACTCTGCACTCATCATCCCACACAAATTCCTTCCCTTTCTTCAACATTTTCCTCATGTTTGTGGTTTTAGATGCTAGATTTGGCAAGAAGTTTGCCTGAAATTCAACCATTCCCAAAAATGTTAACAGTTCCTCCTTTTTCTCAGGTTCCCGTAGGCCCAAAATGTTCTTAATAAGTTCTTCCTTAGGATAAACCCCATTGGGAGTTATTCTATGACCTAAATATTCTGCCTCCGGTCTACCAAATGAACACTTCTCAATTTTAAGAGTCAAACCATGTTCTCTTAAAATTACCAAAACTTTCCTGATGTTAGCTTTCCGTCCCCTGAAAATTTCAAACGGTACCTTCCCTGTAATGCCGTGAGGAGAAAATCTATATGCATAGAGAAAATTCATAAGACCATCTTTCCAATTCCTTCCAGCTGCAACTTCCAACTGTATACATTCCTTTATGCACTTATTGAATCTTTCTACTGTCCCATTACCCTCAGGATGATACAAGGAACATCTTTTATGCACAATACCCCTGGATTTACAGTACTCTTCCATCTCATTTGAAACAAATTGGGGCCCATTGTCCGTGAGAATGGTGTTCGGCAAACCTTCACGGCTAAAAATTTCATTAAAGAAATTAATCACTTTAGTAGTCTCCATGCTACTACCAATCGCTATTTCTGCCCACCTTGAAATTTGGTCCACTAAGACTAGAATATTGTTGCAACCACCTTTACCAAATATAGGTCCTACTACATCCACTGCCACAACATCCCACGGCTTAGAGGAACATTCACGAGTACACATCGGCGGAACTCTGGTTTTATAAACCTTATCACTGTTACAGCAATCATAACATTCCCTTACTCTCCTTTCGATCATAAGATCCATTCCTGGCCACCAATAATTAAGGCGAATTGTTGCTTTAGTTTTACTCATCCCTTGATGACCCTCATGTGCTAGTTCGATAATTCTTTCTCTCAACAATACCGGGACAACCAATTTTGTTCCCCCCAGCAAAATTCCATTCTCCATAGATAATTCCTCTCTCACCTTCCAAAATCTGGCTAACTCTTTATCCCCCTTGACAGATGAACTCCATCCCTCACTATGTTCCTTACACATGCGTTGTAGCACAGCATCTTCCATAACCGCTCTCAACCACTCATTTTGTTCAACAATACCTCTTGTCACATTACACACACTAATGACATCATCTTGACTTTCTTCTGAACTGCTCTCAACTTCAGTACTCAATCTTGATAGGCAATCAGCAATCCTATTGCTTGGACCTGGTACATAAAACACCATAAAAGAAAAGTCTTGTAGGCCAACAATCCACTTACTGATTCTTCCAGAGATCATATCCAGACCTCTCTTCATGAACACTTCTACCAGGGGTTTGTGATCAGTAAAAATCTGAAACTCTTTTCCCCACAGGAAATTTTTAAATTTATTAATTGCCCAGAACACACTCAAAGCTTCCTTCTCTATTGTCGAATGATTCACTTCTGCTCCTTGCAGAGTTCTAGGGCAGTACACCACAGGTCTTAAATCTTGCTCCCCCAGGTCTTGCAAAAGTACCGCTCCTAACCCTTTCATACTCGCATCGGTCATGATCACACACATTTCCTTAGGATCAAATGAGCTTAAACTTCCAACTGATGTCAATTCTTTCTTTATACTCTCAAACTCCACTCTGCACTCATCATCCCACACAAATTCCTTCCCTTTCTTCAACATTTTCCTCATGTTTGTGGTTTTAGATGCTAGATTTGGCAAGAAGTTTGCCTGAAATTCAACCATTCCCAAAAATGTTAACAGTTCCTCCTTTTTCTCAGGTTTCCGTAGGCCCAAAATGTTCTTAATAAGTTCTTCCTTAGGATACACCCCATTGGGAGTTATTCTATGACCTAAATATTCTGCCTCCGGTCTACCAAATGAACACTTCTCAATTTTAAGAGTCAAACCATGTTCTCTTAAAATTACCAAAACTTTCCTGATGTTAGCTTTCCGTCCCCTGAAAATTTCAAACGGTACCTTCCCTGTAATGCCGTGAGGAGAAAATCTATATGCATGGAGAAAATTCTTAAGACCATCTTTCCAATTCCTTCCAGCTGCAACTTCCAACTGTATACATTCCTTTATGCACTTATTGAATCTTTCTACTGTTCCATTACCCTCAGGATGATACAAGGAACATCTTTTATGCACAATACCCCTGGATTTACAGTACTCTTCCATCTCATTTGAAACAAATTGGGGCCCATTGTCCGTGAGAATGGTGTTCAGCAAACCTTCACGGTTGAAAATGTCATTAAAGAAATGAATCACTTTAGTAGTCTCCATGCTACTACCAATCGCTATTTCTGCCCACCTTGAAAATTGGTCCACTAAGACTAGAATATAGTTGCAACCACCTTTACCAAATATAGGTCCTACTACATCCACTGCCATAACATCCCACGGCTTAGAGGAACATTCACTAGTACACATTGGCGGAACTCTGGTTTTATAAACCTTATCACTGTTACAGCAATCATAACATTCCCTTACTCTCCTTTCGATCATAAGATCCATTCCTGGCCACCAATAATTAAGGCGAATTGTTGCTTTAGTTTTACTCATCCCTTGATGACCCTCATGTGCTAGTTCGATAATTCTTTCTCTCAACAATACAGGGACAACCAATTTTGTTCCCCCCAGCAAAATTCCATTCTCCATAGATAATTCCTCTCTCACCTTCCAAAATCCGGCTAACTCTTTATCCCCCTTGACAGATGAACTCCATCCCTCACTATGTTCCTTACACATGCGTTGTAGCACAGCATCTTCCATAACCGCTCTCAACCACTCATTTTGTTCAACAATACCTCTTGTCACATTACACACACTAATGACATCATCTTGACTTTCTTCTGAACTGCTCTCAACTTCAGTACTCAATCTTGATAGGCAATCAGCAATCCTATTGCTTGGACCTGGTACATAAAACACCATAAAAGAAAAGTCTTGTAGGCCAACAATCCACTTACTGATTCTTCCAGAGATCATATCCAGACCTCTCTTCATGAACACTTCTACCAGGGGTTTGTGATCAGTAAAAATCTGAAACTCTTTTCCCCACAGGAAATTTTTAAATTTATTAATTGCCCAGAACACACTCAAAGCTTCCTTCTCTATTGTCGAATGATTCACTTCTGCTCCTTGCAGAGTTCTAGGGCAGTACACCACAGGTCTTAAATCTTGCTCCCCCAGGTCTTGCAAAAGTACCGCTCCTAACCCTTTCATACTCGCATCAGTCATGATCACACACATTTCCTTAGGATCAAATGAGCTTAAACTTCCAACTGATGTCAATTCTTTCTTTATACTCTCAAACTCCACTCTGCACTCATCATCCCACACAAATTCCTTCCCTTTCTTCAACATTTTCCTCATGTTTGTGGTTTTAGATGCTAGATTTGGCAAGAAGTTTGCCTGAAATTCAACCATTCCCAAAAATGTTAACAGTTCCTCCTTTTTCTCAGGTTCCCGTAGGCCCAAAATGTTCTTAATAAGTTCTTCCTTAGGATACACCCCATTGGGAGTTATTCTATGACCTAAATATTCTGCCTCCGGTCTACCAAATGAACACTTCTCAATTTTAAGAGTCAAACCATGTTCTCTTAAAATTACCAAAACTTTCCTGATGTTAGCTTTCCGTCCCCTGAAAATTTCAAACGGTACCTTCCCTGTAATGCCGTGAGGAGAAAATCTATATGCATGGAGAAAATTCTTAAGACAATCTTTCCAATTCCTTCCAGCTGCAACTTCCAACTGTATACATTCCTTTATGCACTTATTGAATCTTTCTACTGTCCCATTACCCTCAGGATGATACAAGGAACATCTTTTATGCACAATACCCCTGGATTTACAGTACTCTTCCATCTCATTTGAAACAAATTGGGGCCCATTGTCCGTGAGAATGGTGTTCGGCAAACCTTCACGGCTAAAAATTTCATTAAAGAAATTAATCACTTTAGTAGTCTCCATGCTACTACCAATCGCTATTTCTGCCCACCTTGAAATTTGGTCCACTAAGACTAGAATATAGTTGCAACCACCTTTACCAAATATAGGTCCTACTACATCCACTGCCACAACATCCCACGGCTTAGAGGAACATTCACGAGTTCACATTGGCGGAACTCTGGTTTTATAAACCTTATCACTGTTACAGCAATCATAACATTCCCTTACTCTCCTTTCGATCATAAGATCCATTCCTGGCCACCAATAATTAAGGCGAATTGTTGCTTTAGTTTTACTCATCCCTTGATGACCCTCATGTGCTAGTTCGATAATTCTTTCTCTCAACAATACCGGGACAACCAATTTTGTTCCCCCCAGCAAAATTCCATTCTCCATAGATAATTCCTCTCTCACCTTCCAAAATCCAGCTAACTCTTTATCCCCCTTGACAGATGAACTCCATCCCTCACTATGTTCCTTACACATGCGTTGTAGCACAGCATCTTCCATAACCGCTCTCAACCACTCATTTTGTTCAACAATACCTCTTGTCACATTACACACACTAATGACATCATCTTGACTTTCTTCTGAACTGCTCTCAACTTCAGTACTCAATCTTGATAGGCAATCAGCAATCCTATTGCTTGGACCTGGTACATAAAACACCATAAAAGAAAAGTCTTGTAGGCCAACAATCCACTTACTGATTCTTCCAGAGATCATATCCAGACCTCTCTTCATGAACACTTCTACCAGGGGTTTGTGATCAGTAAAAATCTGAAACTCTTTTCCCCACAGGAAATTTTTTAATTTATTAATTGCCCAGAACACACTCAAAGCGTCCTTCTCTATTGTCGAATAATTCACTTCTGCACCTCGCAGAGTTCTAGAGCAGTACACCACAGGTCTTAAATCTTGCTCCCCCAGGTCTTGCAAAAGTACTGTTCCTAACCCTTTCATACTCGCATCGGTCATGATCACACACATTTCCTTAGGATCAAATGAGCTTAAACTTCCAACTGATGTCAATTCTTTCTTTATACTCTCAAACTCCACTCTGCACTCATCATCCCACACAAATTCCTTCCCTTTCTTCAACAATTTCCTCATGTTTGTGGTTTTGGATGCTAGATTTGGCAAGAAGTTTGCCTGAAATTCAACCATTCCCAAAAAATGTTAACAGTTCCTCCTTTTTCTCAGGTTCCCGTAGGCCCAAAATGTTCTTAATAAGTTCTTCCTTAGGATACACCCCATTGGGAGTTATTCTATGACCTAAATATTCTGCCTCCGGTCTACCAAATGAACACTTCTCAATTTTAAGAGTCAAACCATGTTCTCTTAAAATTACCAAAACTTTCCTAATGTTAGCTTTCCGTCCCCTGAAAATTTCAAACGGTACCTTCCCTGTAATGCAGTGAGGAGAAAATCTATATGCATGGAGAAAATTCTTAAGACCATCTTTCCAATTCCTTCCAGCTGCAACTTCCAACTGTATACATTCCTTTATGCACTTATTGAATCTTTCTACTGTCCCATTACCCTCAGGATGATACAAGGAACATCTTTTATGCACAATACCCCTGGATTTACAGTACTCTTCCATCTCATTTGAAACAAATTGGGGCCCATTGTCCGTGAGAATGGTGTTCAGCAAACCTTCACGGCTGAAAATGTCATTAAAGAAATGAATCACTTTAGTAGTCTCCATGCTACTACCAATCGCTATTTCTGCCCACCTTGAAAATTGGTCCACTAAGACTAGAATATAGTTGCAACCACCTTTACCAAATATAGGTCCTACTACATCCACTGCCACAACATCCCACGGCTTAGAGGAACATTCACGAGTACACATCGGCGGAACTCTGGTTTTATAAACCTTATCACTGTTACAGCAATCATAACATTCCCTTACTCTCCTTTCGATCATAAGATCCATTCCTGGCCACCAATAATTAAGGCGAATTCTTGCTTTAGTTTTACTCATCCCTTGATGACCCTCATGTGCTAGTTCGATAATTCTTTCTCTCAACAATACCGGGACAACCAATTTTGTTCCCCCCAGCAAAATTCCATTCTCCATAGATAATTCCTCTCTCACCTTCCAAAATCCGGCTAACTCTTTATCCCCCTTGACAGATGAACTCCATCCCTCACTATGTTCCTTACACATGCGTTGTAGCACAGCATCTTCCATAACCGCTCTCAACCACTCATTTTGTTCAACAATACCTCTTGTCACATTACACACACTAATGACATCATCTTGACTTTCTTCTGAACTGCTCTCAACTTCAGTACTCAATCTTGATAGGCAATCAGCAATCCTATTGCTTGGACCTGGTACATAAAACACCATAAAAGAAAAGTCTTGTAGGCCAACAATCCACTTACTGATTCTTCCAGAGATCATATCCAGACCTCTCTTCATGAACACTTCTACCAGGGGTTTGTGATCAGTAAAAATCTGAAACTCTTTTCCCCACAGGAAATTTTTTAATTTATTAATTGCCCAGAAGACACTCAAAGCTTCCTTCTCTATTGTCGAATGATTCACTTCTGCTCCTTGCAGAGTTCTAGGGCAGTACACCACAGGTCTTAAATCTTGCTCCCCCAGGTCTTGCAAAAGTACCGCTCCTAACCCTTTCATACTCGCATCGGTCATGATCACACACATTTCCTTAGGATCAAATGAGCTTAAACTTCCAACTGATGTCAATTCTTTCTTTATACTCTCAAACTCCACTCTGCACTCATCATCCCACACAAATTCCTTCCCTTTCTTCAACATTTTCCTCATGTTTGTGGTTTTAGATGCTAGATTTGGCAAGAAGTTTGCCTGAAATTCAACCATTCCCAAAAATGTTAACAGTTCCTCCTTTTTCTCAGGTTCCCGTAGGCCCAAAATGTTCTTCATAAGTTCTTCCTTAGGATACACCCCATTGGGAGTTATTCTATGACCTAAATATTCTGCCTCCGGTCTACCAAATGAACACTTCTCAATTTTAAGAGTCAAACCATGTTCTCTTAAAATTACCAAAACTTTCCTGATGTTAGCTTTCCGTCCCCTGAAAATTTCAAACGGTACCTTCCCTGTAATGCCGTGAGGAGAAAATCTGTATGCATGGAGAAAATTCTTAAGACAATCTTTCCAATTCCTTCCAGCTGCAACTTCCAACTGTATACATTCCTTTATGCACTTATTGAATCTTTCTACTGTCCCATTACCCTCAGGATGATACAAGGAACATCTTTTATGCACAATACCCCTGGATTTACAGTACTCTTCCATCTCATTTGAAACAAATTGGGGCCCATTGTCCGTGAGAATGGTGTTCGGCAAACCTTCACGGCTAAAAATTTCATTAAAGAAATTAATCACTTTAGTAGTCTCCATGCTACTACCAATCGCTATTTCTGCCCACCTTGAAATTTGGTCCACTAAGACTAGAATATAGTTGCAATCACTTTTACCAAATTTAGGTCCTACTACATCCACTGCCACAACATCCCACGGCTTAGAGGAACATTCACGAGTACACATCGGCGGAACTCTGGTTTTATAAACCTTATCACTGTTACAGCAATCATAACATTCCCTTACTCTCCTTTCGATCATAAGATCCATTCCTGGCCACCAATAATTAAGGCGAATTGTTGCTTTAGTTTTACTCATCCCTTGATGACCCTCATGTGCTAGTTCGATAATTCTTTCTCTCAACAATACCGGGACAACCAATTTTGTTCCCCCCAGCAAAATTCCATTCTCCATAGATAATTCCTCTCTCACCTTCCAAAATCCGGCTAACTCTTTATCCCCCTTGACAGATGAACTCCATCCCTCACTATGTTCCTTACACATGCGTTGTAGCACAGCATCTTCCATAACCGCTCTCAACCACTCATTTTGTTCAACAATACCTCTTGTCACATTACACACACTAATGACATCATCTTGACTTTCTTCTGAACTGCTCTCAACTTCAGTACTCAATCTTGATAGGCAATCAGCAATCCTATTGCTTGGACCTGGTACATAAAACACCATAAAAGAAAAGTCTTGTAGGCCAACAATCCACTTACTGATTCTTCCAGAGATCATATCCAGACCTCTCTTCATGAACACTTCTACCAGGGGTTTGTGATCAGTAAAAATCTGAAACTCTTTTCCCCACAGGAAATTTTTTAATTTATTAATTGCCCATAACACACTCAAAGCTTCCTTCTCTATTGTCGAATAATTCACTTCTGCACCTCGCAGAGTTCTAGAGCAGTACACCACAGGTCTTAAATCTTGCTCCCCCAGGTCTTGCAAAAGTACTGTTCCTAACCCTTTCATACTCGCATCGGTCATGATCACACACATTTCCTTAGGATCAAATGAGCTTAAACTTCCAACTGATGTCAATTCTTTCTTTATACTCTCAAACTCCACTCTGCACTCATCATCCCACACAAATTCCTTCCCTTTCTTCAACAATTTCCTCATGTTTGTGGTTTTGGATGCTAGATTTGGCAAGAAGTTTGCCTGAAATTCAACCATTCCCAAAAAATGTTAACAGTTCCTCCTTTTTCTCAGGTTCCCGTAGGCCCAAAATGTTCTTAATAAGTTCTTCCTTAGGATACACCCCATTGGGAGTTATTCTATGACCTAAATATTCTGCCTCCGGTCTACCAAATGAACACTTCTCAATTTTAAGAGTCAAACCATGTTCTCTTAAAATTACCAAAACTTTCCTGATGTTAGCTTTCCGTCCCCTGAAAATTTCAAACGGTACCTTCCCTGTAATGCCGTGTGGAGAAAATCTATATGCATGGAGAAAATTCTTAAGACCATCTTTCCAATTCCTTCCAGCTGCAACTTCCAACTGTATACATTCCTTTATGCACTTATTGAATCTTTCTAATGTCCCATTACCCTCAGGATGATACAAGGAACATCTTTTATGCACAATACCCCTGGATTTACAGTACTCTTCCATCTCATTTGAAACAAATTGGGGCCCATTGTCCGTGAGAATGGTATTCGGCAAACCTTCACGGCTGAAAATGTCATTAAAGAAATTAATCACTTTAGTAGTCTCCATGCTACTACCAATCGCTATTTCTGCCCACCTTGAAAATTGGTCCACTAAGACTAGAATATAGTTGCAACCACCTTTACCAAATATAGGTCCTACTACATCCACTGCCACAACATCCCACGGCTTAGAGGAACATTCACGAGTACACATCGGCGGAACTCTGGTTTTATAAACCTTATCACTGTTACAGCAATCATAACATTCCCTTACTCTCCTTTCGATCATAAGATCCATTCCTGGCCACCAATAATTAAGGCGAATTCTTGCTTTAGTTTTACTCATCCCTTGATGACCCTCATGTGCTAGTTCGATAATTCTTTCTCTCAACAATACCGGGACAACCAATTTTGTTCCCCCCAGCAAAATTCCATTCTCCATAGATAATTCCTCTCTCACCTTCCAAAATCCAGCTAACTCTTTATCCCCCTTGACAGATGAACTCCATCCCTCACTATGTTCCTTACACATGCGTTGTAGCACAGCATCTTCCATAACCGCTCTCAACCACTCATTTTGTTCAACAATACCTCTTGTCACATTACACACACTAATGACATCATCTTGACTTTCTTCTGAACTGCTCTCAACTTCAGTACTCAATCTTGATAGGCAATCAGCAATCCTATTGCTTGGACCTGGTACATAAAACACCATAAAAGAAAAGTCTTGTAGGCCAACAATCCACTTACTGATTCTTCCAGAGATCATATCCAGACCTCTCTTCATGAACACTTCTACCAGGGGTTTGTGATCAGTAAAAATCTGAAACTCTTTTCCCCACAGGAAATTTTTTAATTTATTAATTGCCCAGAACACACTCAAAGCTTCCTTCTCTATTGTCGAATGATTCACTTCTGCTCCTTGCAGAGTTCTAGGGCAGTACACCACAGGTCTTAAATCTTGCTCCCCCAGGTCTTGCAAAAGTACCGCTCCTAACCCTTTCATACTCGCATCGGTCATGATCACACACATTTCCTTAGGATCAAATGAGCTTAAACTTCCAACTGATGTCAATTCTTTCTTTATACTCTCAAACTCCACTCTGCACTCATCATCCCACACAAATTCCTTCCCTTTCTTCAACATTTTCCTCATGTTTGTGGTTTTAGATGCTAGATTTGGCAAGAAGTTTGCCTGAAATTCAACCATTCCCAAAAATGTTAACAGTTCCTCCTTTTTCTCAGGTTCCCGTAGGCCCAAAATGTTCTTAATAAGTTCTTCCTTAGGATACACCCCATTGGGAGTTATTCTATGACCTAAATATTCTGCCTCCGGTCTACCAAATGAACACTTCTCAATTTTAAGAGTCAAACCATGTTCTCTTAAAATTACCAAAACTTTCCTGATGTTAGCTTTCCGTCCCCTGAAAATTTCAAACGGTACCTTCCCTGTAATGCCGTGAGGAGAAAATCTGTATGCATGGAGAAAATTCTTAAGACAATCTTTCCAATTCCTTCCAGCTGCAACTTCCAACTGTATACATTCCTTTATGCACTTATTGAATCTTTCTACTGTCCCATTACCCTCAGGATGATACAAGGAACATCTTTTATGCACAATACCCCTGGATTTACAGTACTCTTCCATCTCATTTGAAACAAATTGGGGCCCATTGACCGTGAGAATGGTGTTCGGCAAACCTTCACGGCTAAAAATTTCATTAAAGAAATTAATCACTTTAGTAGTCTCCATGCTACTACCAATCGCTATTTCTGCCCACCTTGAAATTTGGTCCACTAAGACTAGAATATAGTTGCAACCACCTTTACCAAATATAGGTCCTACTACATCCACTGCCACAACATCCCACGGCTTAGAGGAACATTCACGAGTACACATCGGCGGAACTCTGGTTTTATAAACCTTATCACTGTTACAGCAATCATAACATTCCCTTACTCTCCTTTCGATCATAAGATCCATTCCTGGCCACCAATAATTAAGGCGAATTCTTGCTTTAGTTTTACTCATCCCTTGATGACCCTCATGTGCTAGTTCGATAATTCTTTCTCTCAACAATACCGGGACAACCAATTTTGTTCCCCCCAGCAAAATTCCATTCTCCATAGATAATTCCTCTCTCACCTTCCAAAATCCGGCTAACTCTTTATCCCCCTTGACAGATGAACTCCATCCCTCACTATGTTCCTTACACATGCGTTGTAGCACAGCATCTTCTATAACCGCTCTCAACCACTCATTTTGTTCAACAATACCTCTTGTCACATTACACACACTAATGACATCATCTTGACTTTCTTCTGAACTGCTCTCAACTTCAGTACTCAATCTTGATAGGCAATCAGCAATCCTATTGCTTGGACCTGGTACATAAAACACCATAAAAGAAAAGTCTTGTAGGCCAACAATCCACTTACTGATTCTTCCAGAGATCATATCCAGACCTCTCTTCATGAACACTTCTACCAGGGGTTTGTGATCAGTAAAAATCTGAAACTCTTTTCCCCACAGGAAATTTTTAAATTTATTAATTGCCCAGAACACACTCAAAGCTTCCTTCTCTATTGTCGAATAATTCACTTCTGCACCTCACAGAGTTCTAGAGCAGTACACCACAGGTCTTAAATCTTGCTCCCCCAGGTCTTGCAAAAGTACCGTTCCTAACCCTTTCATACTCGCATCGGTCATGATCACACACATTTCCTTAGGATCAAATGAGCTTAAACTTCCAACTGATGTCAATTCTTTCTTTATACTCTCAAACTCCACTCTGCACTCATCATCCCACACAAATTCCTTCCCTTTCTTCAACAATTTCCTCATGTTTGTGGTTTTGGATGCTAGATTTGGCAAGAAGTTTGCCTGAAATTCAACCATTACCAAAAAATGTTAACAGTTCCTCCTTTTTCTCAGGTTCCCGTAGGCCCAAAATGTTCTTAATAAGTTCTTCCTTAGGATACACCCCATTGGGAGTTATTCTATGACCTAAATATTCTGCCTCCGGTCTACCAAATGAACACTTCTCAATTTTAAGAGTCAAACCATGTTCTCTTAAAATTACCAAAACTTTCCTGATGTTAGCTTTCCGTCCCCTGAAAATTTCAAACGGTACCTTCCCTGTAATGCCGTGTGGAGAAAATCTATATGCATGGAGAAAATTCTTAAGACCATCTTTCCAATTCCTTCCAGCTGCAACTTCCAACTGTATACATTCCTTTATGCACTTATTGAATCTTTCTAATGTCCCATTACCCTCAGGATGATACAAGGAACATCTTTTATGCACAATACCCCTGGATTTACAGTACTCTTCCATCTCATTTGAAACAAATTGGGGCCCATTGTCCGTGAGAATGGTATTCGGCAAACCTTCACGGCTGAAAATGTCATTAAAGAAATTAATCACTTTAGTAGTCTCCATGCTACTACCAATCGCTATTTCTGCCCACCTTGAAAATTGGTCCACTAAGACTAGAATATAGTTGCAACCACCTTTACCAAATATAGGTCCTACTACATCCACTGCCACAACATCCCACGGCTTAGAGGAACATTCACGAGTACACATCGGCGGAACTCTGGTTTTATAAACCTTATCACTGTTACAGCAATCATAACATTCCCTTACTCTCCTTTCGATCATAAGATCCATTCCTGGCCACCAATAATTAAGGCGAATTCTTGCTTTAGTTTTACTCATCCCTTGATGACCCTCATGTGCTAGTTCGATAATTCTTTCTCTCAACAATACCGGGACAACCAATTTTGTTCCCCCCAGCAAAATTCCATTCTCCATAGATAATTCCTCTCTCACCTTCCAAAATCCGGCTAACTCTTTATCCCCCTTGACAGATGAACTCCATCCCTCACTATGTTCCTTACACATGCGTTGTAGCACAGCATCTTCCATAACCGCTCTCAACCACTCATTTTGTTCAACAATACCTCTTGTCACATTACACACACTAATGACATCATCTTGACTTTCTTCTGAACTGCTCTCAACTTCAGTACTCAATCTTGATAGGCAATCAGCAATCCTATTGCTTGGACCTGGTACATAAAACACCATAAAAGAAAAGTCTTGTAGGCCAACAATCCACTTACTGATTCTTCCAGAGATCATATCCAGACCTCTCTTCATGAACACTTCTACCAGGGGTTTGTGATCAGTAAAAATCTGAAACTCTTTTCCCCACAGATTTTTTTTTAATTTATTAATTGCCCAGAACACACTCAAAGCTTCCTTCTCTATTGTCGAATAATTCACTTCTGCTCCTCGCAGAGTTCTAGAGCAGTACACCACAGGTCTTAAATCTTGCTCCCCCAGGTCTTGCAAAAGTACCGCTCCTAACCCTTTCATACTCGCATCGGTCATGATCACACACATTTCCTTAGGATCAAATGAGCTTAAACTTCCAACTGATGTCAATTCTTTCTTTATACTCTCAAACTCCGCTCTGCACTCATCATCCCCCACAAATTCCTTCCCTTTCTTCAACAATTTCCTCATGTTTGTGGTTTTGGATGCTAGATTTGGCAAGAAGTTTGCCTGAAATTCAACCATTCCCAAAAATGTTAACAGTTCCTCCTTTTTCTCAGGTTCCCGTATTCCCAAAATGTTCTTAATAAGGTCTTCCTTAGGATACACCCCATTGGGAATTATTCTATGACCTAAATATTCTGCCTCTGGTCTACCAAATGAACACTTCTCAATTTTAAGAGTCAAACCATGTTCTCTTAAAATTACCAAACTTTCCTGATTATTCTTTCATGTTCCTCTTCAGTCTGAGCATGTATCAAGATATCATCCTGAAAACATTTAACGCCTGGTTCTGAGCCAAACATATTATACATCAAACACTGGAAAACAGCAGCAGCTGAAACCAGACCAAAAGGCATCCTTTTGAACCAAAAGGTCCCAAAAGGTGTGACAAAAGTGGTATAGTCCCTTGAGTCTTCATGTAACATGACCTGATGGTAGGCCGACGTGAGATCCAGCTTACTGAAATACTTGGACCCATGTAGCAAAGTCACCATTTCTGTTATATTAGGCAAAGGAAATTGGTCACTCACTACACATTTATTAAGATTCCTCAAATCGACACACAGTCTAATATCACGTGATTGTTTCCGTGCGACTACAATTGGTGATACCCATTCTGATGACTCCACAGGCTCAATGATTCCATCTTCGCACAATCTTTGTATTTCTCTTTCTACATCATCTTTCACGGCAATTGGTACAGGACGCACTTTGGAAACTACAGGAACTGATCCTTCCTTATTCTAATGTGGTGGACATATTTCTTAAGACATCCCAATTTATCACTGAATACATCCTCATAGTCCTTAACAAACTTTGGCCAGACATTTCCTTTGATTTCCTGCACAGGAAATTCACCACCATCCTGCACTTTTTTGATGAATTCATCCCTCAACATTATCGGAGAAGTTGAGTTAGGATCTAAAATGACGTTCAAGTCTCGTTGGTGCGGCCAACTTAACACACTGTCCCCTTTAACTGGAACATAAATCTTCCCAAAAATAGTATTTCCTCTGAATTAAATTTCTGATTCAAAATAGCTCCTCAGTTGAATGGTTTGGCCACCATATCCTCTTCGGATAACATCCGGATCTTTTAAATGGATCTTGTGAGTCAAATTTTCATCAAAAAACTTATTTGAAATTAGAGTCAACCACGCTCCAGAATCAAACAATATTTCCACATCTTCTTTTAAGATCGAAATTGTGTCTCTCGGATGACTTTTCCTTTGAGCATTTGCTGAAATCGACAAAATGCAATCTTCCACCACTTTCACCGATGTTGCACTTTTGCTTGACTTACAGCATTTAGCAAAATGTCCCTTTTTATTACACAACTTACATATGCTGTTGATCGCTGGACATTTCTTATATGAATCAAAGTGACCTGCATTCCCACAACAGAAACATTTCAAATCCTTAGATTTTAACCATTGAGCATGAGTCACTTTATCTTCCCCTTTGTCACTTAGGGCCAGATGTAGGAAACTGTTTGCGACTCGCAAACGGCAAAATTTGCCGTTTGCGAGTCGCAAAACGCAGTTTCCTATGCAGAAATGCATTTTGCGAGTTGGAACCGACTCGCAAAATGCATTTCCGACTCGCAAATAGGAAGGGGTGTTCCCTTCCTATTTGCGACTCGCAGTGGGATGCAATACCATTTGCAACCGCGTACGCGGTCGCAAATGGCATCGCAGTTACCATCCACTTCAAGTGGATGGTAACCCACTCGCAAATTGGAAGGGGTCCCCATGGGACCCCTTCCAGTTTGTGACTGGACCCACAAATATTTTTTCAGGGCAGGGAGTGGTCCAAGGGACCACTCCCTGCCCTGAAAAAATTCCGAAACTAAAGGTTTCGTTTTTTTTTTAAGTGCAGCTCGTTTTCCTGTAAGGAAAACGGGCTACACTTTAAAAAAAATAAAACTGCTTTATTGTTCAAGCAGTCACGAACATGGAGGTCTGCTGACGACAGCAGGCCTCCATGTTAGCGAGTGCCTATACTCGCTATGGGGCCGCAATTTGCGACCCACCTCATGAATATTCATGAGGTGGGTCATTGTGACCCCATAGCGAGTCGCAGTCGGTGTCTGCAGGGACTCGCAGGGACTCGCAATTTGCAAGTCGCAAATTGCCGTTGTGCTACATCTGGCCCCAGATGCTTCTTTACTATGATCTTCTTTTTTTTCATATATCTTATTTACTGAATTATTCTTTCCTTTCTCTAATTCTTCTACACATGCCAAAGTGTGCTCGACACCCTTTGCTAATACAATGACCTCTTGCAAAGAAGGATCGTCCTTGCTCCACAATTCCTGACGAACTTTATCACTCGAGCATCTCAGCATAAATTGATCCCTTATACGTTCCTCTATGGTTACTCCAAACTTACAAGTAGATGCAAGTTTCCGCAAAGCTGTAATATAATCCTCAACACTTTCTCCTGGTTGTTGCTCTCTCATGCCAAAGTGATATCTTTCCAAAATGGTACTGACTTTTGGTAAATAGTGCAAATCTATTTTTTTTAAACAAATTTCAAATTTGTTCAGATCTGTTCCCTCATCACCAGTGTCAGGGAAGTTCTCAAAAATTTCTTGTCCTTCGCATCCTAGACAATGCATCAGGAGAGCTGTTTTTCTTTCATTAGAAAGATTAGTTCCACACACCCTGGAATAGTGTAGGAAAGTTTTTTTCCATTTAGACCATTTTATAGGAGGTTCCCCTGGTGTAGTGAGGAAAAATGGTGGGGGCGAGATGTTTTGCATACTTCCTTGTGATTTATTTCCAAAACGATTTTAAAGTTGAAAAATATGTGTTAAATATGCTTTTAGTCTAAAGCTTGAAAACAACCAAAAATGGGATTATATTCCTATTCACTTCGTTGTATGAATTTATAAACCAACAGATTGTTTTCTAGAGGAGGTTGGAGTTAAGCACCTTCCTATGCACTTCGTTGTATGAATTTATAAACCAACAGATTGTTTTCTAGAGGAGGTTGGAGTTAAGCACCTTCCACAACAAAACAAGTTAGAGACGAAGAAGATTTGGCTGAAAATCAGATTCTGCACGCTTCACTGTAAGGTAGGAAATCTTCAATCTTCATGGGTGGTTATAAAAACACACAAAGGCAGCTATTAAAGACGCGCTAGAGAGTTTCTTAGCGCACACTCATAAAAAGGAAACGCTTGTAAATCCAACATACACAAGGTATATAGCATTTCAAATTTCAAAATGAAAGCGTTTCAATCCAAAAAGGGAAAGATGTTTCTCACCATCTTGAATTAAATATCCAGCTCCCTCGATGTAGAAATCCTAACGGTCTAATTGTCTGGAAAGGAAGGCTGGATTAGCAGTGCCCTGATAAAGTAAAGTCCCAAAAATATGGTGTTAAGATACTCCTGCACACCCTCGTCGCCAAGTGTAATAAGGATGAATCTTGATGGTACAAAATGTAGGTTCTTTAATAGGAGTATCTTAGCCACATACAGATCTGGTCAAGCCAACAGTCAGCTCCAACAGCTTCCTCAGAATCCCTTCTCTCTCACACTCTACTCTGATGTCAGATATGACATCAGTGCCACATCAGTGCCAGAGAGAGATGAGATCCCTCACATTCTAATGCTGCATTCTATCATTACACTCTGCCACAATACCCCACCTCATTCCTAAAGTAGACTACAGAAGACTGCCCCATCTGATACTTGGTTATTTTGATGGTCGGTTTTGCCTCCTGTATCATAGCCAGCATCTGTTCTAGGTGTCTCAAGTTATCCTGCCATGAATTTCTGAACACTTCAATGGTATCCAGGTAGGCCACAGAGAACCCCTCCGGTCCTGCTAGAACTGGTTCACCAAGCACTCATGGGACTTTGTGCATTGTTTGTGAATGCCATATTTTACTTTGGGTTAGTATATACTCTTTTTTTATAAGCACAAGCATTTGACCAAACAATCCTTTTGTGCTGACATTTGACGTATTTTGAGTTGTGAGCCTGTGTTCACCCCTCCTGTGTCTACCACCCCCCCGAGAAGCCTTGGACTGTTCGACTCACGCTACCACTGAGAGTCAGGTGCTGAAAGAGTACTTGGCCTAGTTGCTCAGAATCCATAGTACGTCAAGATGCAGGACATTGGGAGTAAAAGGCCTCAACTCCTACGGTTGGGCTCAGTAGTGCTGCATGGCCCACGTTAGGTTTTTATTTTAGATCTTAGCTTGATACTTTTTTCTAAATGGTGACCTTTTACATATTTTTCCACTAATATAACAATGTGCTGCACACGCATTTGTTCTTGGAAGGCATTTTCACCCTGTAGTCTGCACATTCAGTCCAAGGACATACAATCAGAACACACTGCCTTTGTTTTCTCTTTTTGCGCTCACTAGGAGACAACCCGTTTGTGCTAGTAGCCTAGTTCTGCACCTCTGTCACAGTGTGATAGGAAGAGTGTTTTAATATATAAACACTCTCTGTGCTACACTCTTGAAGAGGAACACTTCATGCCAGCTGATCATGGAGCTGCTGTGATCTGTGACTGAGATGCAGCCCACTTGACTCCGACCTCTATGCTGCAAGGTAAGATAGCTTGTACACTGAGACCGTCTTCCTGACATCTAAGACCAAGGTATGGGGTTAATCTGTCCTCACTACTCTAGTAGAAGGGTACTCCGGCTATGCTCTCTTTCGAATGGTACTAGATGCAGATAGGAGTTAGGTAACATTAGTAATAATTACCATGGTTGAATAGTTTATATTGTTTACCATTCTAATAATGCTGATTACAGTAACATGTTTCAGCTTTTTAATAATTGCAGCTCATGTTTTTATGCAATAATACAATCATTTCAATAAATGTTTTGGAAATGCATTTTCATATCTTTCCTGTGTGTACCTTGGGCATGCAAGAGTGACCAAATGAAAGGGATAGATCTGTTCCCATGGATTCCTTGGGAATCAGATTGTCATGCTCAAGGTTACCCATAACATCTATTTACCCAGGTCAGTTTAGGGGTTTGGATGTGGTACTGTGAGCTAGCCAGAAACAAACCAACAATTAATGATCATATAGGCAAACTTATAGCTTGATTTAGAACTCGGTGGACCAGTTATCCTGTAACAACTGTGACGGAAGTCCCATCTGGTGAAATCTAAATCCCATTTATCCTACGGGATTTCGATTTCAGCAGATGGGATGTCCATCACCATTGTGACGGCGCAACCTGCCCACTGAGTTCTAAATCAGGCCCTAAGTTTCTATATTCTAAAGTTCTTGTTATCATATACATAGTCATAATAACCTCAAGGAAACCGTATAGCAGTAGCTCCCACTTGCCCTGTGGCCATCTGAAGGGAGTTCTGACAAATGGTGTCAATGGTGGGATTTAAACCAATGCCTCTGAAGAGACTTGAGTCTCAATCCAGTGTCACAGGTAAAAAGGCCTGTTCTACTGATCACTACACTTTTTTGCTCCCACCACCGTGCTTGTGCTGCTTAACTCTTGGCAAAGGCAGGAGTATTTCACTACTATCAGGGTAGGGCTTAGGCTCCTCTTATGGTCCAAAGACACCACAATCAATGACAAAGGCCGATATTATGGTGCGCACGCATGATCAGTTTTCTCCCATGACCACAAATATCAGCACCATGGATCTAGGCATCATTGCGGGTGGGGTTCACTCAGGGTAGGGGTACATGTGCATCACCATGCACAGGACTTTTCTGTCCCAACAGTGCAATATAACTAAGTCACAAAAACCATGAAACAAAATATTAAGGAGTGTTTCCTTTACTGATAAGAAGTTACCTCCATTATCAACAAATATAATGGAAACTACTAGGAGGGGGAGCAAATGTAGGATTTGTGAAAGGGACCAAATTGCATAATCTAAACTTTCTATACCAGGTTGAATCCATTTAGTTACAAACTGAAGAGCTCATACCAAAATAGATTCTCTAATGTTACACCATCTCAATACAGTACAAGAGTTGCCGAAATATGATTGAAAACAATACAAAAGTAAACTCTTGAATGGGGATATTATCCTTAGACTATGAAAAGTAGTGATCAGGTGAGCATATTTTGTTCACTACTTTACAAGGCGAAAGTTCTTCACTTCTCTCCAAAGATAGCTATTATCTGAAGTACTACCCTTGTGGCGTTTGTATCTTGCAGGTACATTTTGAAAGACATTTCATTGTAGATTTTTTTTTAAACTACCAGAGCCAGGACAACAGGACACAGGTTTAAAAAAAGATGAAAGCTACAGTGTATGAAACTTTGCAAAATAACATTACTGGTTGCACATGCGGTAACAGAAACAGACTGGAGGAGACTGGACAGAAGAGAAATATTTGACAGATAGATTCAGCAAGATACCACTCCATCACAAAATAGGGAAAAGCAATGAACATATATTAAATATAATCTTTCTTATACTTGTCTCCTTCTCTCTCTATCACTGCTGCTTACACCCTCTAGCACCTTCTTGACCATTTTCTCCACTCCCTTTCACCTCACATCCTCATTGAATGTTCATCCTTTCAAAACTGAAACTCTACTAGATTCCACATTCAGCCATTTGTGCCTTATTTAGCATTGTCAAACATCTTCAGAAGACACTCAAAATATATTGCCTGATCCTTTATTACCAGGACCCATCAATTTTTCCCTAATCAAATCTTCATGCTTACTTTCTCTTGTCATATACCATTCTTTGGAATTTCCACATGTCTTGACATTTGTACTGACTCTTTGGCTAGCCACTTTGTAAATTAATTTATAGATATGTGTTTTCCATCATGTTCCTAAAATGACACACACACAAAAGGACAAACTGTGGGCACAATAAAAAAAAATATTGTGCAGGCTAACTCAGGAAAATGTAGACAATATTTACCAACACTAAAACACACAAAAAAGTCAAACTTCTACTCAATAAACAATATCACAACCAGTTTTGAAATATTAAGATCAAGTTAATATAAAAATGACACCAAAATGACAAAATAGCCAATAGGGATGGCTGGAGAAATGCATTTTTAAAGTTGTAAGGCAAAAAGTACCAAGAAAAAGTAAACCCCCTACCAGAAATCACTGCTTGACTAGAACCTAGACGTAATATAAGGCTAACAGTGACGGAGGGCAGGTTGGGTACATCACTGGGTCATCCCATTCAAAGTTTTTACATTCCGACTTAGGGCCCGATTTAGAACCCTGCGAACTGGTTACTCTGTCACAATAGTGATGGATATCTTCTTCTCCAAAATCTAAATCCCATAGGATAGAATAGAATTTAGATTTCAGCAAACAGGATATCCTTTTGTGACACAGTAACCCATCTACAAAGTTCTAAATCAAGCCCTTAGTCTTTTTTATGGGAGATGACATTTTCCATTGGGCAAGCTTGAAGGCTGCATCTGCTGAAGTTCTCTCAAAGCCATATAACTGCTAGACAAGGTTATGTGAAACCAATGGTTTTGGCGTAAATGGTTCAGAGCAGGAGAAGCCACTTATAAGGCACCCAGTACCTCAGGGACAGCAACTAAGGGCCAGAAAACAATCCAACAGAAGCAACCAGCAAGGTATCGTCCAGTTCCAGTTGCAACCGGTCTTTGTTCACTCAAGAAAAAAGGCCTCTTGCAGTTTGTTATGGCCCTGTAGCCACACAGATTATCCACTTGATTACTGGAGTCCACTTTTTAGTCCTGGGTACATGTAGGAGAAGGTCCAGTCCTTTAGGTCTCCTCACTTGTTACTGATAGCAGGTCCAGTCCTCTTCTGTTCTCTCAGAGATCAAGAAAGTATTCTGAGGAGCTGGGAGAGAGATGTTACTCTTGTTCAATTTACTAGCAAGTGGGAGGGGTGACTCCTGGGTACTCCTTGACTAACAGGCAAAACAATCCAAAGGGCAAACCTTCCCCCTTTTATAGCACTCCCTGATTGCCCTTTGAAAGCAGCTCCACAGTCCACCATCTTCAGTAAAATCCAGCATGGAAAAATGTGTCCGTCTCTGGACGGAGCTTGTGGCGCACCTAGGGGTGTGTGCAACAAAATTAGCTGTCCCTTCCATTCAATCACTCTAAGCTGTTCTGGGGCCAACCCTCCACCACTTTACTGAACCTAAAGCCAGGAAGCTAAAACATGTTTTGGGTTCCAAAGACCCCTCTCCTGAAGTTCTCACAAATCTCTAAATAATAAAAGTACATGTATCCCTTGGTCCCTTTTAAGATAGTGAAGTTCTTGGACACTCCTAAACTGCTCTGCTTGGTTTAATCACGGTCACATTCCTCCACCTGAGCCATTCTGCCAATCCATCACAATTGTCTTTGTTTCAGAGCAATATTTTACACCTCATCAAAGAAATACTGACAGGCCTGCAGCAGACAGGCTAATGTTTATTAGACTGCAGAGGCCTTAGGCAGGGAAACTATACCTTTTTAAAAATTACTTTTACTGTATGATTAACAAAAAGCCAATTTGACATTAAATTTGAGTTTAAATCAATATGAAAAGTGCCTAAACACTCTATGTAGGTTACACCAAACCCAATATACAGAATTAACATAATAACTATACTTCAACTTTTTCTTCATAGAACCAGCTTGAGTGCTAACAGTAAAATTTGTTTTGGGGGCTAGTCATTGTAGTAACATGCAAACATTAGCGGCCACATGTACAAAAGGTTTTAGAGGTTGCACATGGAGAATAGGGCTGTTTGTGACCGCTAAATAGCCTTTTGACATATATTAATCCTATTTTGTGAGTCAGTAACCTATTACCGAATCGCAAAATAGGGTTTGTGATTCAGTATTAGGAAGGGGCAAGTTAAGGGAGTCCCTTCCTAATAGCAAGTTGCAGGGGATTGTATGAAGGTTTTGCGACCGGAATACAGTGGCAAAACATGTACAGTTTACCACCAACTTCAAGTGAGTGGTAACCCAGTCTCTTAAAAAATGAAAAGGAAGCTTTTCATTTTTGTTTTTGTAGTGCATCCCATTTTCCTATAAGGGAAAGGTGCTGCATTACAGCAAAAACAAAATGCTTTATTGAAAAAGTAATCACAGACATGGTGAGCTGTTGACCCCAGCAGGCCACCATTCCTGTGATTTTGGCCATTCAAAATGGGTCGCAAACTGCAACCTACTTTATGAATATTGATGAGGCAGGTCCATTTGCAACCCACTAGGAATACCAAACAGTGTCAAACACACTGTTGTACATTGCATTTTGCAACTTCCTAATTGCAAACCACAAAAAGTCGCAATAAGGAACACGGACAATGTAGCGATCATACATGTGACCCTAAATTTTTACATGATTTACTTTAAATACCAGACATCCTATCTTGCGGGCTACAAGACCTACTTAGGGATGACTTCATATTCAAAAGTAGTATTTTCCTACTGTCAAAAGTATATTTTGAACAGTCTCTCTGCCTGTTGAAAAGCTGCAGGAGTCAGTCTACACACATAGGCCTGAAGCCCTGTTTTCCTAGTCAGGCCAGTGAATGACACAATAGGTGCTGCAGTCTACGGGTGACATTTAACTTTCCATGTCATTGGTGTATTTTCTTACGCCATACACTGTTATTGTACTAGAAAGTTATATATGCCACCTGGGGATAAGACAATTTTATCATATTTTAGGTGTACGAACACATGCACTGGCAACGAGATGACAGTACCCTAATGCACAGAGTTAAAAAACTAGCAGCATCAGTCCACAAAAAATGGGCATGACCACGCAAAAGGGGTCAGGATTTAAATATGAACTGGGGTGATGTGGCAAGCAAAATAAACCCAGATCTGTGACTAGGGTTGAGTGTTTCAAAAGTTCCGTCCATCATTTTCTTTTGTGATGTCCCCACGCAAGGAGACACCTTCTAACAGCGTTTATATGGACTCTGTTATTTTCTACACCTCGCAAACATCTTCCCTGTCCATCTAATGAAATTGTGAATTCTGCTTTGATTTGGCTTTTAGCAGATTGAGACAGAGAAAATAGCAATGAGGTAACATAAAAAATATTTAATCTGGTACCATATTGTGGTAGGTACAAAATCAGAAAACTTATAAACCCAACCCCACATCCCACAATTGATGCTGCTTGACTTTATGTAAGATATTGTTTACTTACATTCATGGTGAATGTCCTGCCAATAGAGTGGCTCTTAATCTTAGAGAAATGTTGAGTTCCTTGAAAGTGTCGAGTCTTGTGGCATTTAGAATGTCTCTACAATATCACCAATAACTCCTCTGACCTCAAAGTATAGATATTTATGCGTTAAGTTTGCTTTCAGAGTTTGTAGAATTTCACTCCAACCCTTTATGTATTAACCAAAATGTAGCTCATTGCATTCCATAGTTTTAGACCAACTTCAAAACACTTTTTAGTGCAAATATAATTAAGTAAATTTGAAAAATCTATTAAAATTAACAATCTTCCGGATGAGTACTGAGAGGCCTTAGACAGGTGCTCAGCATTGAGTCAGGCTGCTTTTAGTAGGCTGTAAGAGGTTGGCCCTCTCTGTAGTGGGCAAGCTAGGCACACTGTGCAGGGGGTCCAGGCAACCACATATTTCAGTCTTTTTGTACGTTTTACGCACTATTGGAATCAATAGGTCACCTTTAAACATACATATAAAATTGTACAGGTGATTTAATACGTTTTTTTGCAGGTTGGTTGAATTTGCTGTGCCAGCTGGAGAAGTTCAGGCGGATCCTGGCTCCGGCGGTAGCAGCGATGAATGGTCTCAGGAGCTGGTGCTGCACAGGTACGTTTGAAGATGGTTTCTTGGGGTCCTTTTGGAGTGTTGAGGTTGCAAGGGGTGGGGGTCCCTTAGGGCACAGCAGGTTCTTCGTTGCAGGGCACAGGGCCACCGGGTGCGGAGCGAATCTGTGAGCAAGGAGCTGTGCGCAAGGATACCCTCTGGAGCAGGAAGTAAGTTGGTTCAAGGGGTTGTTGCAGGGCAATGGGGACACTCTCGTGGGTGGCCAAGGGTGTTCCTGAAATCCTTCAACTGGGGCTTCCACCTGGTCCTTTTTCAGCCCCAGGTGGACTGTTTTTCTTGGTGTCCGATGTTAGCTGACTAATACCAAGGGTATTGGTACGGTTTGATCACTGGAGACCACAATGATACCAAACTTGGCACACTTGCAGGGTTTGTCCTCACGGTTGTTGGTGTGTTGTTGGTCAAACTGCATCTTTCCGTTCTGGTGTTAGTGGCTGGTCACTGACTTGCTGGTTACTTGCTGTTGTAGAGTGGTACCTCCCCTCTGGAGGGAGTTCTATTACAATGTTTGAAGCCTGGAGGACCTCTGGGGTTCTTTAGAATTTTCCCAATTGCCCAGCAGCTCCTCAGCGGCGATTGTCAGGCCCTGGATGCATCAGGGATGGTTTGGTGCCTTTTCTTTGTTGCAGCAGGTCCACAGTTCTCGTGCCTTGGATCGTCTTGGTGCTGGTCTTCTTTTGTCCATCGAATATGATTTCCTGGTCTAGGGATACCCTCTAAATACTGTATTTAGTAGGTGTTTTAGGGGGAACTTGGTAGTGAATAATGGGTCATCTACCTTAGGGGGGGCAACACCCACTAGCGTAGCCAATTCATGTGAGAAGGATCACTTCCCTATCCATGATTGGCTATTTTCCTTCCATCCACGATGAAGGAAATTGAAATGGAGTGCCCACCTCACAGGCAAGACCTTAGTGGTGGTGCATGCCATATGGGGCCACTCCTCCTACTCTTTGTGAAGTTTCCCACCTTTGCTCCAGCCAAAAGCTGGGGTTAGCAAAGGGAGTGACCATCTGCTGCTCGCAGCAGGCCTGGGGGTCAGGTTTCAAAGGAGGTAACCCTTTGAAGCTCATCGCCAAGGCAGTGCACATTCCTGAGGGAGGGGGTGTTAGCACCTCCACCTAGGAAGGGCATTGTTCTACAAACCAGGGAGACAGATCTCTCCCCCAAGGTTTGTAGATTGGGCGTCTGGAGGTGGTTAGCTTTTGAAGGGACCGCCTCTAAGGTGACCCTTGGGTACATTTAGTAGTAAATCCAATACTGGTACCAGTTTGGATTTGTCATTCTAAATTGTTTGATACTAAACAACCCAGGGATCTGAGTGACCATCATGAAGCTGGGAAACTCAGATTGACCAGTGTCCAGCACATGTATTAAAATGGCTGCTCTGTTCACTCACTATGTCCCAGGTTTGGCAAGGACGCAGTGGGGGCATATTGCTCATACATCTATGCCTTCACACATAATATGGTGCACCCTGCCTTAGGGCTAGAAGGCCTGCCAATTGGGTGTTTTGTCCATAGTGTATGCAGTGTAGGGTAGACAGGGCACACAGGTAGTGTGCCATGTTGAGTTGGTATTTTAGGTTTGTCCCAGAGTACTCAGCCTGCAATGACAGTGCTGGGTGCATCTGGATGCGTGGCCCTAGAGGGTGGAACAATCAGTGCTGCTGCCCTCAGAGCCTACCCTTAGTAGCCTATGCCCTAGGTACCTAAGTACCATTTACTAGGGACTTATAGTGGCAGCTAAGGGTTTTGCCAATTACCTTTGCAATTTTTAGGGAAGGAACACTGTCACTGGGAACCTGGTTAGCAGGATCCCAGTGCACTCTAGTCCAAGTTGCATCCAGAAGCCAGGCATAAAGGGGGGGTACTGCAACCAAGTGCCAGTTTCCTACACTGCTTAAAAACTTGAAAGAGCGTGACTGATGTTCTAACAAGATTAGGGGCAGTGGGAATTCTTAATTCTGTTGTATCTCTGCTACCCCTGCAACACTGTGGATTGTTAAATATTAAAAGGAGAGGTGTCATCCTTTTGTATTACACAAGTGTGGCTTTGCAGAGCTGTCAGTTGACAGTTCTCTTTACATGTTGGTTTTGGTAATCCACTCAGGGGGTAACAAAGGGCTGTGTTTGAAAAAAAAATACCACATTTCTCACACAAATACGTAAAGGAAGTGTATTGATGAATGCACCAACTGGCTAGTTCTCAAAGGATCCAAAACAAAGATGGTAACACAGATTTTTGTATATGACATCATATGTCATGGGAGTGTCATAATAATGTAGTCGAAAGAACACATATTGTGTGTCTTAACGTTACAAATGTAAAGTGGAGTACCTAAATTGTGTTATTGACCGTGCATTCACGATACAGAATTAAACGTTTATTTATAAGCATGTTCTAATGTTTGATTTAACATGCTGATTTGTAGTACTCATGCACATATTTATTATTTTGGCTTTGCTATTATTGTGAAATTGCATACAATCATGTTTCATTTTTGATTCTTGTTCCATGTATAATTGCAAGATGCACTTATAATCATGCATTCGAAATGTGCATTCAATGCCATATTAAGTTAGCACAATCAAAGACCTGAAACATTTGATTTTGTGTTTAAACCTTTAATGTGGAGTTTTGTTTACACTGCAATGTATTTCCTTTGCAGGTGCAGCAGTGTGTATCTATAGTTAACAAAAGGCATGTTGTGGGTGAAAGATAGCAGGGTATGAGAGGATACTTTGGTACAAACAAAGGACCGCTAATGAACTGAGAAGAAAAGACTTCTGTTTGTGTACCCAGCACCTAGAGACATTCAAGGTTGCTCCAATGTCCAAATCATGGGATGGGAGGTTTGATGGGAGTAGCCAATTTCAGCTGTGCACAGAAGATAGAAAACTACTGGTGTTGATGTCGTGGATTTCTCAAAAGTTCAGTAGGTTTAATTAGTACTCACTTAGTTAGTTAGCAGATTCCCATTAGCCTTTGTTGAGGGTGGATACCCTGAAGACTTGGAGGGGTACAGACCTCTCCACTCATTATTCCTTGAGTGGTTTTATGCTAAACAGCACCTCTCTATCAGAACTTCTGCTGAGGTTTCCGCTGTGCTGAAACTTTCCTATATTTCTATTATTCCTATATTTCATGAGAGGTATTTAGAATTTCCTATAGCTTTGCTTAGGGTAGTTAGGTTAACTTAGTTTCTCCAATGTTTAGGCAAGAGGCCCGCAACTTCTCTGCAGATCATCAGATCTTATTTCTCATCTTTTGTATTGCTTCAGCTGAAATTCTTGTATGCTGTATGCTAATCTGATCTAACTTCATTCAACGGTTTACTTCACCTTTAGGCATTCTGTACTTATACATCATGTTTTTGAGATTCATTTATATCAGTTTGGCTCTTAATTTGTAATAAACTTTTGAACTTTATCCTTCGCTTCCTGGATTTAATGTGTGACTAAATATGTTAGACTGTTAATTGATTTGAAGTGTTGATTTTAACACCTCTTTACCCTTTCAGACTCCTAAAAAGGCATGTCAGAAGAAGAGAAGTAAATGGTCCAGAGAGTCATCAGATGGTAGCAGAGTGAGGACGGTTAGGGTCTAGAAGTAAGGGGAGCTGAAACCCTTTATTCTAGATTAGTTAGTCCCTAGAGCCCAGTCCTAAGTGCCCACATCCATAATTTGGAGGGTGGGTGGAGATCCGGAGATTTGGGAGAGAACCGTGTGAGGAGAGAGTATTAATAGGGTCATGAGTTGCAGTGGTTGATGCTTAGCTTGTGGTGCTTTGTGGAGTTTGGATGGTATTATCGGAGTTGTTTTGAATGTTGTGTGAGTGCGGTGTTTTAGTAAAAAAAGGTGAAGCTGTCATCGAGTCCGACGTGAACTAAGATCCCAGGACAGTATTAAAAAAAGCATAGAAACACTATATTGTAAATGTGTGCTGAGGTGGTTTTCGTGAGATGTCATTGACTGCACAATTGATTTAGGGACATATCTTTGCATGAGTGTGAGATGTGGTTGGTATAGTGGATCCTAATGCTCAGAGTGATTCTTTAGCAATCTGAATGATACCCCACAGGATGAGGTTTTGTTTGAAGGGCTTGATTATTCTTGTGTGATCAGATATCTGATACTATCAATTCTTTAATGAAGCAGACACAAGTTACTTGTATTGTATTTTCGTAAACATGTTTGCTGTTGAGAAGAGTGAGTGCATGCAGATTGTAAAGGACATTAACAGTTACAAGGAGCGACATTGATGTCACAGTGTGCTGCACTGGAATTGGTTGGTTGGTGTAGTGCCGTACTGGTATTGGTTTTATACATCACAAGGGGTCGATCTGTGATTAGCTGTTATTGGTGGATGAGAACTGTGGACAGAGATTAATTTCCTGGTACCGAACAAAAATCTATTTGTGATTATTGACATTTGGTTGAAAAATGAAATGTTTCAAGGTAATAAGAGGTTTGTTTAGGGGATATGTACTTGTACCTAGTAGGGAGGGAGAAGAGGCACCTCCTGAAGGTATTCCAGGTCAATAAATGACAATAAATGTAGGGCTCCATGCATGTATTTCACTTGGCCAAAGGCACAAGATCACAGAAAAAGAAGGTGCATTGAGAGGTCATGTTATGGTACATTTAAGATGGGAATTATTGAAAACTTGAGAAGGGTGTTATGTGAGATGAAACCACTTCCTAGACCTGCACAGTATGAGGCACTGAACACTTTGGAGCATGCTGCTCATGCTAGGCTAGGGTGAAAGAGAAGTATCAGGGAAGAGCTTGAAAAGCAGCGCATGTTTATGCAGATGCTAGATGGGATGCTGAACAAAAGAAGTGGAGGACCTATGTGATAGAGGGAATTCGATTGTATCCAGCCTTAACAAGCAAAATATTCAAGAGAGAGAAGGAAAAGAAAAAGGACAAGAAGGCAAAGAATGGAAAGCAAAAAGATGCAGATTATATGAGTGAGATTAGTGACAGTGATTCCGGTGATAGCTTTTTGGATATATTATTGTCAGAATGTCCACCTCCGTTTAATGAGACCTGAATGGAGGGAGGAGATAGTACAAATGCACATGGGAAGACTGGATTAGCTACTGCCCCAATAAATGTGAATCCTGGCCCAGTGGAGGGTAGTCTGGTAAATGTACCTCATGAACCAATGGGAAAAGGTTCAAGAATTTGCATTCCTGCTAACTCTATTGCCCCAAACACTGCTGATGCTCCTACTGTACCAGTCACTATTGGTTCTGTGGTCCCCATGCATAAACCTGATTTCCCAGAACTTATAATTTGGCTGGTTCTGGTGCAGCAGGTGCTTCAGGTAATGCTACAGCTAGTTCAGATACAACAAATGTGTTTCTCTAATTCTGACACACACAGGCTCTCCATGTGTGGTGAGTGCTGATTCGACTTTGGATCTTTTGGGTACAGTTCAATAGGTACATATCAGAGAATGCCAATTTCTAGTACACCCATATGGGAGCCACCTTTAAATTCTAGTTGCAGTGCCCATGGAGGTGGGAATATGCCTAGGGTTCCCGTGGTATCACGGTGTCTCAGTGCAAAAGAAAAAGATGAGTGGGTGAAGTGAGGAGTACTGCCTATGGAAACTGGGCCTCGAGGACTGCAAGTCCCATCCTGCTGTGCACCCAAAGGTGGGCTGGTCATGTCACACCTTTCTGCACACACTGCTATGTGCTACAAAGTGCTTGCCAAGCCCTGCTGTGCTGGAATGCTACCTGTGGAAACTAGACCTTGGGGACTATGAGTCCCATCCTGCTGTGCACCCGAAGGATGGCTGGCGATGTCACACCTGCCTGCAATCACTGCTGTGCGCTATAAAGTGCTTGCTGAGGCCCCACTGTGTGGGAGTGCTACCTGTGGAAACTGGACCTTGGGGACCAGAAGTCTCTTCCTGCTTGTGCCCGGATGAGTACTGGCTGTGTCACACCTGCCTGCAATCACCACTGTGCACTACAAAGCACTTGCTGAGGCCACGCTGTGTGGGATGCATGAGGGTCGCACCAGGCAAAGCATGGGCTAAGGGAGGGCCTGTCCACCATGTCAGAGCCCAGTGGAGGCTGGCCCCCCTTTCTTTTACCTGCAATTGTGGAAGCTGTCATCTACAGAGCCGCTTGCCCTCCATGTTGCAGCTGAGGTACTGGGATTGTTTTTCATTTTTAATACCTTGGTATCTTTCCTTTGAAGCCTGGTTGAGCAGCTTTTGTGGAGGGTTCCATGCTTACGACTACTTGACTGCCCTGGTTGAAGAGTTTTATTTGTATGAGGGCAGTAGCTGCTCTAGGAGCTACTAGAACGTAAGCAGAAAGGGAGTTCCTTTGTATTTATTAACATCAAGCACTCACCCTGCCCTCTGGTGTCCAGCCAGACAAACTAACTATGCTGTAGCCGCTCCCAGAGTTGCTACCGGCTGGTGAGACTGGGAAAATTGATTGATAATCCATTGCCGACCACAGAGAGGCCACAGGGTACACTATTGCACAGGTCACACCGACCTAAGGATGAATAATTGGTGCAAGATCCTTGGAAGCGAGTCGAGGCATATGAAAAAACATTGTAGCGTGATTGGCTGGAACTTGTCCCCTCAAGCCTTTCTTTTTCTCTCTCCTTTATGTTCATTCAACTCTACTCTAATTTTGTGCATTGAAAGTGATTGCTAAAATATAACATAGGGAAGGGAAGAAATTAACTAATCTCTATAGAATTATGCTGCCACTTTAACCTAGCCTGGTGGGGAATATTTGGAAACACTGGCAGTGCTAAGATGGTCATCAGAATCTTTGTTACCTATCAGGGAGTAAGGGGGATCCTGTCCATTCTGACTGAGTAAACTAGTTTGGAGCAAGGAAGATTCTGTGAACATCGATTGAGCAAAAAGAAGGGGAAGCATAAAGCATCTGAGGCACTACCTGCAAAGAGGAAACACCAAAATAATGAGGAATGCAGGGGATAGTTGCACAATAGCTGAAATAGATGATCTAATGCAGGAGGCCAAGTTTATGTTGAGGGATAATACCAAGCTGCCCAACACATACATTTTGAAAGTAACCTCCTTTAACACAAAAAGAGGGGGGAGCTTTGCAGAAAAATGAAACAGGTGATAAACAGGCATCATACCCTGGTATGGCACAGCATGGATCCCACTTTGCGACAAGAATAGCCAGTGACACAACTGCAGGGGTCCCAACCCATCCATGAAGCCATGTCCCTAGAGAGAGTCCAACCACCCCAGAACTACACGCAGAGGGAGATGATGGCCTTTGGTGTTACCTGTTCAAATAGATATACACCACTGATAGTTAGGGAGCTAACCAAAGCAATTATGACACACCCAGTAGGCTCAGTTTCTGCAAGCCAAGAGCCCCATTTAACAGAAGAGGTCCAAGAAGGGGAGGGAGCCAACAGAACCTCTGAAAATCCTAGGGTGTAGGTGTAATGAACTAGAAGCAAGGCATATAACTGGAACAATTGACACTTTAACAAATGAGGTTGCAGATTAGAAAGGCCTAGTTAGATCTGTAATGGTTAAATTGATGGACCAAGACAAAATGCTGTGCAGGAAGTGGGAGGGATCCTGTGATGTGCCATCCTATTTACCCAGCTCTCTGAACGTAGGCTCTTCAAGTACAAATCGTAAATCATGACCCAGTGACATCTTGACAGGCAAAGATAACCATGCTACTGCCGCGACCATCAAACATGGAAGGCCTTAGCGCCTCAAGTGTTCTATCTATGGCTCAACAGCTTCGAATGCCACCCACACAACAACTGGGGAACACGAGTAGGCAACACAGCATTACTCAGTACAGGAGGACCCCTGTCCATACCACACACAACAAATGGAAAATATGAGCATGTCATGTAACACTACCCGGTAAAGGAGGACCCCCCTATCCTAAAACCGTACGATATCCTAGCAAGCACTCAAATGTCAAATGGAACTATGGAACATAAGGTGTAACTAGCGAACGTTCCAAAGCTAAGGCAAGTCAGCTGAGAGGATGGGGACTCTCTTGAAAATAAATGTATTCACTGGATAAGACAAAAGCAGCAATACTTGTCGGTTGTGCACTCAGGTATAGTGAGAGGAGAACGGCTACCCAGCAGCAAGGGTAGCGATGATGCTATTTCCCTTACTGTTATAAATAAATCAGTAGTAGGTGATCTGATTGCCATGGATACAAGATCAGGCCCACTCCTAAGTTCCACAATGAGGTTCAAGCTACACAGAACATGGACTGATGAACACTTGCTACCAAGGAATCAGGATGCCCTGACTAACCAGCTAACACACAATCATGGCACGTCAAATCTTGAGACAGTGGACTGATTGAGCCAGATCATACCAGTAGGCCAGGGCCAAGAATCAAGGGGAATAGCACATATAAGTCTTGATAGGGCCATGTGCCAGGATCCTCAGAGGGACTGAAGAGGGAGATTGGGCAGTAAACCCAGTGCCAAGGCAAGAGGTTGCACTAGCAGTAAACCCAGTAGCAGTACTAAGTCAAGGCAAGAGTTTGCTTTAGGTTGCATGAGTAACCTTGATCTGAAATCCATAAGCCTGATTTTGTGGAACATGGCAGGGCTAAGATACAAGCTAAATGACCCAGTCTGGCAGACATATATCAGTCAGTTCCATTTCTTCCTATTCCAGGAGACTTGCCTATTGAACCCTCTGCATAAGGTAGGGTTTAAAGCCTACTACATTAAATCAAACCCCTCTCCGAGTGATAGACTGACAGGGGGGCTGGCCCTATGGATAAAAATCTCTCTAAACACTTCATTTAGTGTATGTCCCACTGACTCGCGAAATATCCCGGGAGTAAAATTAGGTATTCATAGCAAGACCTTGCTACACTTCTTTAATGTGTATGTAAGACCTATGAGGAGTAACTTTGAGTCACAGGTTGTAGAAACAATAGATGGTGTTCTCAAAACAATACCTCCTGAACATACTATCATCATAGGTGGTGACTTCAACTGTGTGTATGAGCTGATAAATGGCCTAAAACAAATTATGGAAGATGAGGCCTTGGTAAGAGGTATTCCTCAACCTTCATCCAGTCCATTGATAACACACACAGTATCAGCCATGCAATTGGTACACCTTATACTAGAACATGGCTTGAGAGCATGCAATGGCAGGATAAGCTCAAACAATACTAGCCTATATACAAATAAAAGGGGCAGTGCTCGATCAAGGCTAGATTATACCCTGCACAGTGTAGCAATGTGGAATAGGATAACGGCCTTCAAATAAGAAAGTTGAGAAGATAGCGACCACTTACCACTATGATTAGAGATCAAAAGGTACCTCCCAGATATACAACCTCTTAGTAGGGGGTACGCTATTAAAACAACCGACCAATTGTACGTCGGTAAAGTGGTCCTCCATACTGAACAACTTTGGGAGTAGGGTCAATAGCTATATTACCTTCTCTGAAATAATGAGCCGATACATTGATAGTACTCCATCACATATTCCAATAACACATATCCATCAATCCCTGGTAACAGCTATAATGCCATACTTAACAAAGTTGCCCATGCAGATGAGAAAACAAGGGGCGGTTCGAGATACTCCGCATATTCCTTGGTATATGAAGAAATGTTACGGAGGCTAAAAAGGTATTTTTTAAAGTTCTGAAGTTAAAGTCTGATGATACATCAGCCATGCAAGTAGTCAGGGGCAACTACAAAATAAATTATGTGGAGCTTAAAGAAGTTGGAAGAAATGAACTGGAATGATTTGCTCCAAGCTGCTAATGCAAAGATACATTCACATTTTGGAAAATAGTTGCCCATGGAAGTAAAGATTTGTTAGCTGGCACTGAGCACTATTTAGACCCCATTACTTGGATTAGGCATTTTTCTGACCTTTATTCCGAATCTTTGGAGCAGCCCAATTGCAATGGGCTTCGAACAGCTCCACAAATAAAGACATAGAATTCACACCTTTTTTAGCATAGAAGATACTTTGGAGGCTATTGATGCCATCAAACCGGAAAAGCTCCTGGATTAGATAAAATCCAGGGAGATTTATTCAAACAGAGCAAAGACGTGTGGTCCCCTTATGTAAGCCTAATTAGTAATGCAGTGGCATTGGGAGCACCTGTACACCCCTACGTGGAAAGGGGCAGAAATATTCCCGATGTACTAAAAAGGGAGTAAGCAGGAACAAAGCAATTCTAGGTCAATCAGCCTTATTGCTGTACTCCAAAAAATATTTGCCAGGCAGGCCCTGGGAGAAGTGAATGGTTGGAAGGATGCCAACAGCACATTAACATCTTATCAGTCAGGGTTTAGGTCCAGTGTAAGCACAGTCAACCAGGTCTTCAGGCTTCTGTGTATCGTGTGGAAATACACCAAACTGAGGGGAGGGCACATGTATATTGCATTTATAGATCTAAGGGCAGCTTTCGATCTTGTTCCTGCAGGCCCTCTGTGGGCCTCGCTGATGAGCTAAAGTGTGCCTGATGACCTCTTGACCCAGACAATTAGTTTGCATGAAGTTCATTGGGGTTTGTATGACAAGCTCACAGAGTCTGTTTCTGTAAATAGGGGAGAAAGGCAGGGTTTCGTGCTCGCACCTACCCTATTCTCACTCTATGTGAATGATGCAGGGGATCTTCTTAAGAAGTACAGTCATGGCTCTCCAAAGCTAGGTAGGGTCCCTGTCCCAGTTCCACCTTTTGCAGATGATATCATTTTGGTGTCACAGACACCAGGAAGTCTCCAAAAATTACTTGATGGGCTTAATGTATATTGCATATCAAAGGAGCTAGAAATGAATACCGGCAAGACTATGTACATGACCATTAAACCCCACAGGACCTTTAAGAAAAATCTTACAGTCCAAGAGCAAAAACTTGAGCATGTATCCAACTTCAGTTATCTAGGCATAGCGCTTGATGCTAGGGTGTCTGGCTCCCTCATATAAACAAAGCAAAAGCAGTCCTCGTACACATTTCAATAGCTATTGCTAACAAACACCAAAGATCGACCTCTAAAATGATCTGCGCGGCCCTCGAGGTTTACAGACCAAAGGCACAAGCTGCAGCTTTCCACGGGGCTGATATAGGGGGCACAGGGGACCCAAAAAAGCTTGCACTGAACGAAAATAGGTTTATGAGGGGGCTTCTGGGTCTACGTGTATCAAAAACACTAAAATCTAGGTACCAGGACCTAAACACCAAACAAATAGAGCATATGGTAGCTTTGAGACCTATGCTCTATTGGATAAGATTGTGGACAACTCAAGAACTGGTGCACTGTAAAGAAGCTCTGTTGGAGCTCAATAGATCTGTAACTTTTCCTTGGCTCTGACATATCCAAACCTGGTTTGGTAAGCTTGGCCTATCTTCCTATTGGAATACGCTGCAAACATTAACAACGCACTGCTCTTGAAAAAAACGTACTGGGAGCATAGCTTGAATACCCTCCATTACAAGACAGGGGAGGCTGACAGCACAATTTCTCATCACCAAGCTAAACCCTAGCTTTGAAGAGTTTTTAGACACCATTCAACCACATTTAGAGAAAACACTATACATGAGATTCCGCTATGAAACACTACAATTTAAAGCCATCACCACAAAGTGGAAGCTGCACAATAACGATTGGGAAGATCCTACTTGCACTTTATGCACTTTGGGCAGCACCGAAAACATTGCACACATGTTGTATTTTTGCACAGTTTATAACAAGTCTAGAAAGAAATGGAGCAGCCGATCTGGAGAAACATGGGGTTTAGAAAATATCTAGAAGATCTAAGAGTCCTAAAACATGACACAACTCCCCGTGTAGTTTTTGGCTCAAATAGATATTTACTTGAAGTTGAGTTTGCTTGGGAAAAGGTGGGGTTGAAATCTTAATCTGTTATGAAATTGTATTGAGATGGTTCTTAAACAAGCCGTTTTAATATGGTGATTGAATTATGTATAAAATAAATTGCAAGTAATGTTTTCAGCTAATGTTTTGCATAATTGTGTATATGCTTTTAATGTTTTTTTAACTGCAAAAAGCTATTAAATCTGAGTGGGTAAAGGCTTTTAATCCTAATACTGCTTTGAGTTACAGCAGGAGTACTGAGTTGAGTCAGTCACCTGGGAGAGAGAACTTGGTGGATGTGGCTAAACTGAAGTTAGAATTGGATGAGATGATTAGTGTGAATCTTGAAATTACCCCTTTTGATTCTTACCAAACAAATGAGCTTGTGGTCTTGTGTAAGGATGGTACCAGACATGCAGGACAAGTTTATGACAAACTATCTGAGTTGGCTCATAGAGACGCAATAGACTTAAATAAGACCAAAGCATTGCAAAGGTGCTACTGTACATGTTTAATGAGGAAGACATGGCCTGTATGAGAACTTCAGGGATGGAACTTCAAATTAAAGAGCTGATTCAGAATATTTGAACAATTTGAAAATGGAATGTGCTAGATGAGTGGGAAAGTCAATGGGTGAGGAGAAAAGAACCTTGGGAAACAGACAGGGGAACAACCTCTTCCTGTAGCAGGATAGGCAAGTGCACCTAATTTCCCTTTGAGAGAAGTGCCTGGAGGAGGTTATGTTCATGTGCCTTGGAGTAAAAGTGATTTTGTATCAATCACTAATGACTTTCCAAAGTTGAGGGGAAAGCTAGTGGAGTGGTTCAAGCAAATTGAGATGTTTATGAAGATTTCACAAGTCTTGTGGGTCTATTTGAATACCCTGTTCGACATTGTGGTTCTGAGTAACTTGTAGGCAGAATGTAAGATAGCTGTTGAATGACCTGATCAGAACCGCCGAGGAGCCTAGTGACGAAAGACCCTTCGCAGTGGTGATGAAAAAGTATCATCAGGTGATGATGACATTCTTGAAGTCAAAGGTGTCACCCAAAGATATTGACTGGATCAAAACTGACAGATCGACTCAGGAAGAGTTGATAAATGCTTATTATGAGAGATGTTGTAGGCATTCATGCACAACAGTGGAAGGGAGATGCTTGAGCCCAAGGATATGGGACATTTTATGTCAAGGTTTGTGACAGATTTGAGATCTGAAATTAACATGATGATTCAACAGCATTTGTGTGTACTGCATTGATGAAATAGAGATGAAAATGAAAAAGCTGAAGAAGAGAAGAAGAAGTTAATAGTTGCCCAGATGAAGGCTGCTCAGAGGAGTTTTCAGATCCAGCCATTTGTAGAGAATGTTGGTGCTATGCATGGTGTGTATCAGCAATGTACTACTGTGATGCAGGGTAGAGGTTGGGCAGTACCCAATGGACCCTAGTAAAGGAATGGACATGGTTAGTCTGAAGAAGACAGCCCCTTGTCATTATTGCAACAAGTTGCAGCATTCAAAGCTGGAATGTCATCCTAATCCAGCCAATCAGATACAGAATTCAGGGTTTGTGCAACCCCAGAATGCCAACCTCATAAAGATGCAAATGTGCAGAGACAGAGAGTGCAGAATTTCCATGTACCACAATCTCCAGTGATGCAGGCTCCCCAACCCCCGATGCTGCAGCAAAATACAAATGGCCCCAGATTAAATTTTAATCAAGTTCCAAACATGAATTAAAATGCATTTCAAGACAATGATCCCTTTTTAACAATTCCCTATGTTTGAGACATTTGAGAATTATGGCTCAGATCAGTCAACCTGACGATGTCTGAGGGGTGAGGAAGATTGTGTACTTGGTGCAGTCTTGGAAGTAAACCGGAGTGGTCCATACGTAGATGGTGAAGTGAATGGCAACTCTGAGTCATTTTCGGTTGCCACTGGTGCTACCCATTCTACTCTGAGAACAGTAGAAGTCCCAAACCTATCACTCTAAGGAAAAATGATCCAAGTTATAGGAGTTGCAAGTAAACAAGTGATAACCTAAGAAATGACAGAAGTGTCTGTGAGAATAGGGTCCTTTGAAGAGACTCACTGATTTGTGGTGTGTGATTTTGGTTCAGTGAATCTCTTGGGAAGAGACCTCCTTTGCAAGTTAAACTGCATCATCTATTGTACACTGAGAGTCTTAAAGATGCAAACGCATGATGAGGATGTTGTCTTCAAATTGGTGAATTATGTTTTTTACACTACATTGCTGACCACTGATGATTTACCGTCAGACCGTAAAGATGCAGTCTGGTCAGAGGTTTGGGATTTCTCAGGAAAGGACATCAGGTTGACCAAAGGTGGTGAACCCATCCGAATCATGATGAAATTAAACATTGAATATCGAGAACACCCCAATATAATTTGACACCTGAAATGATTGCTGGGATTACTCCAGTAATTGAATCTATTGTCAAACAAGAGATCCTAAAGGAGATTATGGAGAGGCTATCCAATTCACCCAGTATGGGCTAACAGAGGCCTAGTGGGAAGTAGTGCATTGTTCAAGACTTGAAAAAAGTAAACAACATTGTTGTTCCCTGTTGTCTCTTGGTACCAAATCCAGCTGTGATTTTGTTTCAGATTCCATGTGAGGCCTAGTCTTTCATGGTTAATGATTTGTGTCAGGCTTTCTTTTCTATACTGTTATATGAAGACAGTCAGTTCCTCTTTGCATTTCGGTTTGGCAAACATGTTTTGGTATGGTGCTGAGTCTCACAAGGATATACCAAAAGTTTCCCATCTTCAACCACATTCTCAGGAAGAATCTGGAGTCTTTTGTCATGCCTTGCGACTCAGCCCCGAACCAATATACCGATGACCTACCGGTGGCATTGAATACAAAGGAAGCTTGTAAGTAAAATACCATAGCATAGTTGAACCACCTAGCTGAGAATAGACATTGTGTCCCCAGGTAAGTTGCAGTACTGTCAGTAAAAGGTTTAGTATCTTATACATCACATTGAGAAAGAAGCTAGAAAAATCTAGGCAATTGTATGAATGAATCCGCCAACTACCCAGAGACAAGTCAGGCAGTTTTTGGGAATGGTGGGCTACTGTCACCAGTGGATGCCCACCTTTTCCCTAGTGGCCAAGCCTCTGCAGATGCTGACACAAAAAGATGTGTTTGATCCAGTACCCTGGGATAGCAATTGATTGATTGCCTTTCTAGAGCTGAGAGAAAGTCTATGTTGTGCCCCAGCACTGGGAATTCCTAATTACAGTAAGTCATTTGCACTTTTCTGCAGTGAGAGGGAGGGCTGGACTCTCTCAGTGATTACACAGTTACATGGAAATTCCAGAAGGCCTGTAGTCTTTTTCTCTGCTATTCTTGATCCCGTAGCTTCTGTGCCACCAGGTTGCCTTAAAGTGGTGGCGGTGGTCAGTGTCAGCATAGAGAGGTGTGAAAACATGATTACGGGTCACCCATTTACCTTTGTGATCCCTACTATGTCGAACTGTTGTTGACAAGGGCTGCAACCCAGCATTTGACAAGTAGCCGTCTTACTAAGTATGAACAAGTCATACCTGTGGCTGAAAATGTGACTGTCAAACGCTGTGCTGTTCTAGATCCTGCTACTCTTTTGCCTGTACCAGACAATGAGAATGATGATTTTGAAGTGGAGCTTGACTGTCTCAATATCACTGAACCAAAGAGAGACCAGATATATGAGATGAGACACTACCTGAGCCAGCGTTTATGCTTTATGTTGACGGCTCGTATTTACAAGACAATGGAGGAAGTCTGACAGCTGCCTATGCAGTCTGTACAATTTCAGGAGTTGTTGATGTTTCCTGGCTTCAAGGAATAATTTCTGCACAAGTGGCTGAATTGATTGCTCTTACTGGAGCATACTGTGTTTCAGACCAGCTGAAAGTGACAACTTTTACTGGTAATCAGTATGATTGGTGTTGTGCATGGTTTCAGGCAGTTATGGTCCCAGAGGGGGTTTATGACATCCTCCAGTTTCCAAATCCAGAATGGTGAACAAGTGAGAAATCTTATTGAAGCGTTACAGATGATTTAATAAATTGTAATGGCCAAATGCCCTTCAGACCTTAGTGGAAATGATCATGCATCTTTGGGAAATAAGTATGTTGATGAGGTTGCAAAGTACTGTGCTCATAATGACTGTACCTTTAATGGAGAGTATACAAAGGAGGGAATGGATTAGACCAATTACAACATGTTGTTAATTGCAGACACATGGGAAGAGGTAAAGGTGTTTCAGGAAGAGATGTCAGAGGAAGAACAGCAGTGTTGGGTCAGAGCAGGTCGTATCAAGAGAGAGGATGGTGACATTTGCGTTTCAGTGGATGGAAGATCAGTGTTGCCAAATAGCTTGATGCCTCCAATGGCTAGGCTTTTCCATGGTCCGGTTTATGTTGGTAGAGATGCAATGGTGCAATTGTTTAGGCTAATGTGTTTTAATCACAAGTTCACGTTGATGGCTGAAGTGTTGTGCCACAGACGTGTTGTGTGCCAGCAGAACTATGTTCGAAAGAGAACTGCGGAAACATTAAGTTACATGGGAAGATCAGGAGGTCCTTTTAACAGGATGCAGTTTGACTTTATTGAGATGCCTGTGTGCAACAGGATGAGATATATCCTGGTAGTTGTGTGCTTCTTCTTGCATTGAGTTGAAGCTTACTTGACCAGAAGAAATGACAGTCTCACTGTGGCAACACTGTTGTTAAGAGAACTCATACTCAGGTTTGGCTTTCTCACTTCTCAAGAATCAGATCAAGAGCCTCATTTTAATAATGTGGTGCTGAGAGTGTTGTGCACAGCATTGCAAGCGGAATAGAAACTACATTGCAGCTGTAGACCTGAGGCTTCGGGTCTTGTCGAACAGGTGAATGGGACACTTAAATCCAGATTTGTGAAAGTGTGTGCTTCAACATCTTTGAAACAGTATGATGCTTTGTATCTTGTGTTGATAAGTCTTGGCAGTGTATCTGATTGGAAGACAGGTCTGTCTCCCCATGAGATAATCATGGAAAGAGCAATGAGATTGCCAGCTATTCCTGCGAATGCACTTGTGAACATTAAAGATGATCCTTGATTACTGTAAAGGGCTAGCTGATGTGGTGAGTTCTGTGTCTCAGTAGGTCGGAGCAGCCACAGCTCCTCTGCATCAGGAACAGTGCCATGACCTCAATCCTGGTGAATGGGCCCTGGTAATGAATCACATCAGAAAGACTCGATTGGAGCCTCAACAGCTGTTAAATGTGGAGGTCCCCCTAGCTGGATACATGCTTTCCATACTCGCAGAGTTGAGTGTCCCCTTGATGTGACAGCACCTGTCCCAGAAGTACCGGTGGTGACAGAGAGACAATGGGAGCACATTAGTCGAGCTGTCGGGGATCAAGGAGAGCAAGGAAAGCCTGAAACATCACATGATCGGTCTGAGTGGGGTCTGGAGAGACCGACAGTTGAAGTTGAGAAGGAAGAGTGTTGTCATGTAGTGGTGAATGATTTGAATTTGGTTTCAGACCCTAACAAAGGACGTAGTGCTGTGAGAAAGTGACTGGAAGCTAGAGACCGTTGGCCTAGAAGACAAAAGAAAAGAGAAACTGAATCTACCCAAGGAACATGTACCTCAAACAATTCAGTGAGAACTATGATCTTAGTGAAGGTGAAAATGAAGGATTGGCACTAAGAAGAAGAAAGGTAAGAGTGCCAGGACAGAGGTAGTCTTCACCTGAATTTACCTATTTTTCTACTAATGACAGAGAGAGAGAATTTGGAGAGTTTTGGAGTACCAGTGCAGATAAAACTGAATCTCCTTGAACTGAACATTGTGATTGAATTTTATTTTGAGTTTCCTGTGCTGTTGGATGGACTGAAACATTTCATTCTGAAAGTGACTTTGAACTGTATCTTATGTAGGGACTTTGCACTAACTTTGTTTGCTAAAAGAATTAGAAAGAGTACATAGGCCCGAGTCTGCAGAAGAAGAGTGGGTTATAATTAGAAGAATATGGAGTAGGGCTAAGAAAGACTCATAAAGACTGTATAAATAAATTTGTTACCAATTATCACTTGAACTTTGTTTTGCCACTTTGCACAGGTAGTATTTGAGGGAGAATATTATGTTGCTGCTGCATTCCACCCTAAAAGATCTAATTTTGGAAAAGTCACGGAATCTTATACAACCAGTAGATGTAAATACATACTAGGTGCAGTGTTGGTTGGTTTCCTTGTAGTATTAATCATTTTATTGACATTAGCATTTTCCCGCACACCTTCTGTACCAAATGAGTTACTGTCCATATAGATAATGGCCTATATAGATTAGATGAAAAGGATTGGCACTTAGATGATTCTAGAGGAAATTATTCTGCAAATGTATATTTTAGTCTGCTTTATTGGTGCATCAACACCATGGATGTAAGGGATTTCTACGTTTGTACGCAACTACCTGTTTCCATTTTAGAAGGCATTACTTACCACTACATTTCTTAGACATATGGAGTCTCTTATAGTCTTGCATTGAGTATATTTTATAGGCAGGGGAGTTTCTATTATTCTTTTTCTAATTATGAGTTAATTATTTCAGATGTTCCTCTGTTTAAACATTTGAATAAACATCCTTAATTTAAAGGTGCAGCAATAGCAGGCAACTATTTTGTATCTCTCAAGTCACTAGACACTGCATATGCACACAGACATGGGCCCTCATTACAACCCTGGCGGTTGGTGTTAAAGTAACGGTAATACCGCCAACATGCCTGCAGTAGTTACCACCAAATGATGACTGCAGCGGAAAAATCTCAGATAGACAGCCAATGTACCATACCGACCGCCAGGGCGGAAACAGCAGGCACAACGGCGGTAGCCGCCTACAGCCATGCGGAAGTCAATGTTCCGCCCACCATATGATGACCCAGGAATCCACCACCTTGTCCGGGACAGTACCAATGACATCAAAAGCCTGGCAGAAACAGAACTCAGAAGGGAAAGGACTCACCACTGGAGACACAGGGAACAACCAGCCCCCATGGAGCCCGAGCTGCATGTCTTGCCCATGATCGTCTACATACTGCGCTACCACAAACGACAACAACGGTGAGTACAGCTGCCTAGCACATAAGGGAGGGGGGAGGAAAAAGAAAGTGACACACACACGCACCACACCGCCCCCCCCCAACACCATACACACAATCAGCTGCAGTACCAAAACATATTTACCACGTACCTCAGATGAATAATGCAAGGACAAACGATTTTGAAAAAGTGAATGTAATGAGAGCAACACATCAAGTTAAATAAGTGAAGCAAGATAATAGATATATACATACGTACATAAAAAGAGACACAGCCCAGTCCACAATGTATGTTGTCCACATGGCCACAGGCCAAATTCAAAGGCCACACATGGCACCTACCTCAACACGGAGGGAACACTGCAGGGGCATTAGTTGGTAAATAGGCAGGCACCTCAGGGGAACAGGGGACAGGGGGGCACCTCAGCCGGCAGATGGAACAAGACCACTGGTTCTATAGTGGCAACATGCCCTGTGCTTGGTCCTGGTGAGTGAAAGGCCACAGTCTCTGAAGTGGGTGACTTGCCAACATGCTCTGGAAGGGCAACATGCCCTGTGTTTGGTCCTGGGAAGTGATAGGCCACAGTCTCTCGAGTGGGTGACTTGCTGACACTAGTTCTGTTTTCTTGATCTTGGGGAGTCTGGGGTAGGTGGGTGTTTTACCTACTGGTTCTGGAGGGGACATCGTGCCCTGTGTTCTTGATCCTGGGGAGTACGGGGTAGGTGGGTGTCATACCCACTGGATTTGAAGGGGGCAGGCTGCACAGCAGCCCATAGAGGCAGCATTACATACCATCCGCCGGCAGTGACGGCTGCTCACTGGAGGTGGTGATGCTGCTGCTGGGGCGGGAGGCTCCTGCCCATCCCCTGCAACCTCAGATGGCTGCTCACTGGTGGTGCTGCTGCTGGGGGAAAGGCTCCTGCCCATCCCCTGCAACCTCGGATGGCTGCTCACTGGTGGTGGTGGTGGTGCTGCTGCTGGGGGAGGAGGCTCCTGCCCATCCCTTGCAACCTCAGATGGCTGCACAACCATGGTTGGTGGTGGGTGCTCCGTCACAGTCCCAGCCCCAGGCCCCTTGCTCTTCCTGCCTGCTGGTGCTGGCTACTTGCTCTTCCTGGCAGCTGGGGCAGGCTCCTTAGTCTCCCTGGCAGCAGCTGGGGCAGGCTTCTTAGTCTTCCTGGCAGTAGATTGGGCAGGCTCCTTGATCTTTCCGGCAGCTGTAGCAGCCTCCTCTCCCTTAAGGCTGCCTGGTGAAGGCTCCTTCACCCTCAGGACATGTGCCTTGGATCCTTTTCCACCACAGGTGGGTGTGGTGACAACTGGACCCGCGGACTGGGTGGCTGAGGTGCTTGGCTGGGTTCTTCCCACCCTGGCCAGACATGCAGGACTGGGGTAGGGGTAGGAAAGAGGTCAATGGTGGATAGGAAAAGGTTTTTAGGGACATTGGGGCGGGAAGAGAAGGAAGGTTTGGGAGTGGAGGAAGAGGGAGTGGTTGTAGGAGGTGTTTGTCTGCTGATTTTGGGTGCAGGTGCATGGGCTGGATGCCGTTGTGAAGTGGATGGCTGTTGGGTGTCTGAGTGCTTGCCTTTGTGTACCGGGGGGCAGACATAGTGGGAGAGGACACAGGGGATGTGTGCATGCCTGTTGTGGAGCTGTCTGCCAGTTAGGTGTGTGTTCTGCTTGGTGTGTTGGTGATGCTGGTAGTATATGATGATGTAGTGCATGCAGGTGTGAGTGTAGACGGAACTAGGAGGGAGGCGGAGGAGGAGGAGGAGGGGGACACAGTGGAAGTTGTGGATGTTGGTATGTCTGCATCTGGATGGTGTTTGTGTGAGTGCCTGTGGGATGAAGTGTGGTGCTTGTGTTTGCCTGTACCACTCTTGTGTGTTGTCTGGTATGCATGCTCGTCTGCCTGTGTGCTTGGGATAGGTTGGGGTTGAGGAGAATGGGATTGGGAAGAGGAAGTTAGAGGGGGGAGGGTGGAAACAGGGACAATGGCTGCCATCATAGAGGAGGCCAGAGCCTGGATCGATCTCTGTTGGGATGCCAATTCAGTTTGAATGCCCTCCAGGAATACATTAGTCTGTTGCATCTGGGCTGCCAGCCCCTGGATGGCATTCACAATGGTTGACTGCCCTACAGAGATGGATGTCAGGAGGTCAATAGCCTCCTCACTCAGGGCAGCAGGACTAACTGAGGCAGTGCCTGAGGTGCCTGGGGCGAAGGAGATGCCTACCCTCCTGGGAGAGCGGGCACGGGCAACTCGATGAGGGGCTGCTGGGAGGGCGGTGCTGGTACGGGGTGGCAGCTGTACCTGTAGCTGGGGTGGTCACAGAGGTGTCCACCACCACGAGAGAGCTTCCACTGGAGGAGGTATCTGTGTCAGAACTGTCCTCTCCAGTCTCCGCCGTGGTGCTCCCCCTGCCCTTCGTCTCACTGGTGCCCTCAGCGTTGGTGGACTCTGCCTCCTAGGTCCTGTGGGATACAGCTCCCTCCATCGCTGGTCCCTCTGCTCCTCCACCAGATGATGCTAATGTACATAAGGACAGGGTGACTAAACGATAAGGGGGAGAAGAGACAAAGGATACACTTGGTCAATAGCTGCACCAACACCACCGTTGGCATACACAGCACCATCACACACAGGGAGCAGGCCTACGCACTATGCATTGCACTACCAGTGATATTGCTAGCCACCAAGGCATGGGGAGGGGCACACACTGGCAAATGCAGCACACCTGGGACCCACGCAGCCCTGGCCAGTAGTGGTTGTCTACGAGCTAGGTAGCAGGATTATCCCTTCATAACCCTAGCCACCAGGGGATCTACGCTGCAATGTCAGGCCTGGCCTAGGGGCACCCACTGACACATCTCCACCACCCGGATACCACCCCACCAGGCGTAAGTAGTAATGACGGGCACTGTACTCACCCCTTGTGGCTGCTGTGATGCCCTCAAGCGCCCATCCAGCTCTGGATAGGCCACTGCCAGTATGCGGGCCATCAGGGGGGGGTCAGGGTTCGACGGGCACTCCTTCCTCATTGGGAGGCCATCCCCAGCTGGGCCTCTGCCGTCTTCCGGGCCCAGCGTTTCAGGCCTTCCCACCGTTTCCGAGAGTGGGTGCTCTTCCTGCCGTAAACCCCCAGGGTCCACACGTCCTTGGTGATGGCATGCCATGTACCCTTCTTTTGATGGGTGCTGACCTGCAGAGGAAATACACACAGGAAAATAGTATTAGTCAAACAGTCCTGCCTGTTACACTTATGACCCACCATACCCCTTCACATCACCATTTGCACACACATGGCCCAGCACACAACCAATACACCGCCCAGAGTACATCCACCCACCCCCCATACAGGAGGCCATCACACACCACTCCATAATTGATGCCACATGCATAGGGCCCACAGTGTACTCACCTGTTGGTCTGGAAGACCATACAGCAGTCCATACTGGGGTAGGACCCCATCCACTAGTCTCTCCAACTCTGCCGAAGTGAAGGCTGGGGCCCTTTCCCCAGTCACACGGGCCTTGGTAGGTTTTAGACACAGTTCACAGCAGCACATGCCGTGTAGGTCCTCTCCTGTTGAAGATCAGGTAGCAAGTGAGGAATCAGATTGAGAATGGCGGTAACGTCCGCGGTGGTGCATACTGTCACCGCCGGCGTAGATCACCATTGGCCACTGTAACCCATAGGGCCCAATTATAACAAATGAGGAATTGCACAGCAGTTCCCGACCGCCTCCCGCAACGGCACACAAAGTCAGTGGAATTACCTCACTTCCACCTGTCCCTCCACACAGGATTGGCGGACGCCATTTCAGGGGGGATGGCTGGCCCTGGATAAATGCTGCATCACTGGTTAAATTTGGACATAATGGACAATTCACACTGACCCATTACACGTTAACAGCATGCAAAGTTCTGTTGTAGCCCTATTGTTCAGATTGTGACAGGCTCCACACTCTTTTGCACCATAGATTGCTACCACTTTGGATGAATAGGAGATGTGGACATAACCCTGTGTACATACCCCTGGTGGACTTGGCAACAATGGGGGACAGGCACATCATCCTCACCTATAGACTTGACAGGGCCACAATCACAGAGCTGTGTCCCCAATTGGAGCCTGACCTCATATCTGCTATCCATCACCCCACTGGACTCCCCTCTCTTGTGCAAGTTCTATCTGTGCTCCATTTCCTGGCAACTGGTTCTTTCCAAGTGACAGTGGGCTTGGCAGCAGGAATGTCACAGCCAATGTTATCAAACATGCTGACGAGAGTGTTGTCTGCCCTGATTGAATACATGCGCAGCTACTTTGTATTTTCCCAGGTTGAAGATTTGGCCACAGTGAAGGCCGACTTCTATGCAATGGGACATATCCTAAACATAATTGGGGCGAATGATGGAATACATATTGCATTTGTCCCCCCGTCAAAATGAACAGGTGTTCAGAAATCATAAGAGTTTCCCTCCATGAATGTACAGATGGTGTGCTTGGCGGACCAGTACATCTCCCACATCAATGCTAAGTATCCAGGGTCAGTACATGGTGCCTTTGTCCTGAGGAATAGCAGCATCGCAAATGTGATGGGCCAACTACAGAGGCACAGGGTGTGGCTAATAGGTGAGCCCTGGTCCCCACCCAGTATATGTTGGTGTATGGGTATGGTGTGGGCCATATGGGATAGTGTGCTAAATGTTGTCCCTCAATGTTGCAGGTGACTCTTGTTACCCCAACCTCTCATGTCTGCTGACCCCTGTGAGGAATGCCAGGACAAGGTCAGAAGAATGTTATAATGAGGCACATGGACGAACCCGAAGGATTATAGAAAGGACCTTTGGCCTCCTGAAGGCCAGGTTCAGGTCCCTCCATCTAACAGGTGGATCCCCGCGCTACTCACCCAAGAAGGTCTGCCAGATAATAGTGGCATGCTGCATGTTGCACAACCTTGCCCTGAGACGTCATGTGCCTTTTCTGCAGGAGGAGGAGGCTGGAGATGCCCGTGTGGCAGCAATGGACCCTTGTACAGTGAGGATGAGGAGGCAGAGGATGAGAATTAGGACAACAGAACATCAGACATCAGACAATACTTCCAATGACACAGAGGTAAGACAGTGTTACTTCACATTTCACTGATATTTTGGGGAATTTCTGTGGCACTGGCATGCTGTTATTTCCCACTTCTATGCCCTCTTACTGTACCCTTTGGCAATTCATTTTACAGATGTTGGTGCCTCACATATGTTCCTGGTGTGATCACTGCAGCCACCCACGGGTCATTAACCTATGCTCATTTTCTGTACAGTTGATTTACAATGTTTGTACCTGGTTAAATGAATACATACTTGAACAATTGGACATACTCCATACTTCTTTTTTCCAAGGGTGTTTATTGCAGTGCTAAAATATTAAGGGGCAAGTGCAATGGGATGGGGTGATGATGGTGGAAAGTCCAGGGTATTGTTTCAGTCTGAAGCACAGGTGCATTGTCCAAGGGGACATAGAAAGGGGAGCAATGGCAGTTCAAGGTGGACAGGGTGAGACACAAGGGTGACAATCAGGAGAGTCTCATTTCCTAGCCTCAGTCTTGGCAAGTGTCTCTGACTTCTGTATGGATCAAAGGGAAGGTTCGTGGGGTAGTTCACCTACAAGGGGAGGGGTGCTGGTGGCCTTTTAGTCCTGTGGCAGAGCCTCCTGTCCACTAGCGGCAGCAGAGGTGGAAGGCAGTTCAGATGTCTGGCTGGTGGCAGGGGCCCGCTGTTGTGTGACTGCCTCCCTCATAATATTGGCCATGTCTGCCAGCACCCCTGCTATGGTGCCAGGGTGGTGTTAATGGCCTGCAAGTCCTCACTGGCACTGTCCCTCCTGCAGGCACCTGTTCTCCTGCACATTGTCCAGGATCTGGCCCATCGTGTCCTGGGAATGTTGATATGCTCCCAGGATCTCTGCAAGTGCCTACTGGAGAGTCGGATCCCTGGGCCTGTCCTCCCCTTGGCACACAGCAGTCCTCCCAATTTCCCTGTTGGCCTGTGTGTCTGTCCCCTGAACGGTGTGCCCACTGCCACTGACCCCAGGTGATTGTCTTGGGGGCAAAGTGTGCCCTGGGGTCCCTGTAGAGGTGGACACACTGCTGTTTGATGTGAGCTGGGGACAGAGGTGTGGGTACACTGGGTGGGTGCTGTGGTGGTGTTTCCTGATGGGGAAGGCTCTGTGGTAGAGTGTGACTGGGCATGGGTAACCGACTGTCCAGAGGTCCATGATAGGCCAGGTTGATCATCCAGATCCTGAAGACCAGAGTTGCTGTCATCACTGTGGGCCTCTTCAGTTGGGGAACTGGATATTGCTGGTACCTCCTCTCCGCTGACATTGGCTGGGGTACCTGTGGGGATGTAAATGATGTGTTATTGTTTCTGTGTCTGACATATTGTGCATCTGTGGCTTGTCCTCTGTGGTTGAATTTGTCCGGGCAGCTTTCACTTGTGTAAGTTGGTATGTGGTGGGATAGTTGATTGTCTCTAGTGTGCATGCTATAGTGATAGGTGTCCATGTAGGGCTGTAAGTGTTGCCCATGCATTGGTATGGCATGCAGGGTTTGGCGTTGGGATGGGTGAGATGTGATTGGAGGGTGATTGTAGGGTGTGTGGGATGTGGTGGAGTGATGGGAGTGAGGGGGAGGGTGGGGGTATGTGATGTCATGCAGGTAGGGGTGTAATAGTAGTAGAGAGTTGACTTACCAGAGTCCAGTCCTCCTCCTACTCCGCCCAGGCCCTCAGGATGCATGATTGCCAAGACTTGCTCCTCCCATGCTGTTAGTTGTGGGGGAGGAGGTGGGGTCTACCGCCAGTCCTCTGTACAGCGAGCTGGTGCCTTACTACAATGGAACATACCTTCCCCCATAGGTCATTCCACCTCTTCCTGATGTCATCCCTAGTTCTTGGGTGCTGTCCCATGGCATTGACCCTGTCCACGATTCTCCGTCATAGCTCCATCTTCCTAGCTATCGATATCTGCTACACATGTGCTCCAAATAGCTCTGGCTCTACCCTGATGATTTTCTCCACCATGACCCTTAGCTCCTCCTCTGTGAATCAGGGGGTGTCTTTGTGGGTGTTGTGTGAGGTGTGTTATTGAGGGTGTGTAGGTAATGTGTTGGGGTGTGTGATGTGGGGTGGTGCGTGGTGTACAGGTGTAGGTAGTGTGTGGCTCTGGTATTGTCTGTGGTCTTGGTGTCTGTCTCGTTCCAATGGTTTGTAATTTTACAGTGGTGTGGGTGTGGTGTGTGTATGGGTGCCAGGTGTGTGTTATTTAAATTGTCCAATGTGGTGTTGTTTTGTTTGTGGGTGTCCATTGTGAGTGAGGTGGTATGTACCGCCAATGGTTTACCACCATTGAATGTCCGCCATGGTGATTCGTGGGTCATAATGTCCTGGGCGTTGTTCTGTTGGCGTAACGGTGTGGGTTTTGTTACTGCCAGTTTATCACTGACTTTTGGGGTGTTGGAATTGTGTATGTGGCTGAATAGTGACAGATAGGTGTGTGTGTGTCATAATATGGTGAATGGATATCCGCCGCGGCGGTGGTACGTTGGAGGCAGTCAGCATGGCGGTAAGTGAGATTTACCGCCAATGTCATAATGAGGGCCATAATTTGACTTGCTCAATGGCAGATGTAAATTTGTTATTCTAATGGAGGACAGAAGGAGAGATTTAGAGTCGAAATCTGAAACAGTTAAAGACCTTGCAAAACAACATATGTGGAATAGAAAAGAAACTGAACATCAAGTGAAGGGAAACCAGCCAGCATTAGCTCTGGATTGGCAGCATAAGGGGAAATTGTGCAGACACATTGACCAGAGTTATCTGGGTCCATTATTTATAGGGAAGAATACATTTGACCATACCATTGATGTTAGTTGAAAGAATTAATTATTTTTAAATGGACAGAATCCCGTGATTTCTGGAGTATACTTTATTTGTGGAGAGTATGCTTATTTCAAATTGCCCAAGGGATGGCATGTTACATGTTATTTCGGACAGTCTTCCTGATAATTTACCATGTGGAACATTTCAATATTCCTGTGTAGGAAATGAATCCCAGAACTAGAAGAGGTGTTAGTGCTGGATAAGTAGTAGGAGATATTTTAGGTGCATTTATAACATCTGTAGAGGTGATTCTGAATGATTTGAAGAAAGTTCTTTATGATGGTGGATAAACTGGCAGCTAGTACAGCAAACTCAGTATTGCTTGTGAATACTAAGATGGTAGTGATAAAATATATGGTTTTGCAGAACAGACTTGCGTTAGACCTTCTACTTGCAAAAGAAGGCAGAGTCTGCTGGATGCTATACTTACTTCCAGACAAAAGTAAGGATCTGGAGAAATATATGCAGAACATTTGTGGTTTGACGAAGGATTTGAAAGAATTGGTAGCAAGAGGTGCATGGAAGACTATTTGAAATGGATTTGCTGCTGTAGGTACATGGTTTGGAAACTTAGTGAATGGAGTTGTTTTGAAACAATTTTTGGACATTGCCATATGTGCAACAGTTATGGTTGTAGGTTTCAAGATCTATCAGGGGATTAAAGTTGAGCAGGCAAGGAAGAGAAAGAGAGCAGAAGTTGAGCTGGAAGAGAATAAGTATAGATTTTATAATGACATGAAGCATCTGGAGGAGTCTAGATGGAAATTGATGAAAACTACAAGGTTTTAGAAGGTCTCATCAAAGGATTTTATCATGATTTTGATTACTTAATTCATCATCAGAGGGGGGTTGGTAATGGAGAATTTTGGCTACGTCATCATGAGTCATGGGATTTACATAATATTGTAATTCGGAATACTCATATTCTGTGTCTTAATGTTTTTTTTTAAAAAAATTTATTTTTATTAAAGTGAATTACACGGAATGATAACAGCATAAAGTTGTAGCATATACAAAGTACAGTGATCATAACAAGATACACATTGTTCGCAAACCACTCCAGTGCCTTAATGTTACTAATGTAAAGTTGTCTGCACACCTAAATTGTATTATTGAAGCTGCATTTACCTTTGAGAATTAGAAGTATATATATAAGTGTGTTCTATTGTTTGTCTTTAACATGCTGAATTGTAGTACTCATACACATTTATATTCATGTATCTTGGCTACTGTATTATGTGGAAATTGCATATTAACATGTTTCATTTTTGGGTCTTGTTCCATGTATGATTGCAAGATGCACTTATAATCAATTATTCGCAATGTGCATTAAGTTAACATAACAAAAGGCCTGAAACATTTGATTTAGTGTTTTAACCTTCAAAGTGAAATTTTGCTTGCACTGCAATGTTTTCCCTTTGCAGATGCAATTGTGCAAGCCTATAGTTAATGAAAGGCATATTGTGCGTGAAAGATAGTAAGGTATGGGAGGAGTCTTTGGTACGGACAAAGGAGCACTAAAAAACTGATATGAAAAGAGTCCTGTTTGTGTACCAAGCATGGAGAGACATTTAACGCTGTTCCGATGTCCAAATCATGGGATGTGAGGTTTGATGGGAGCTGCCAATTTTAACTGTTCACAAAAGATGGAAATCTACTGGTGATGATGATATGGATTTCTCAAAGGTTCTGTAGGTTTAGTTACTACTCACTTAGTTAGACAAAGCAGGTTCCCTTTAGCCTATCATGAGAGTAGATTCCCTGCCGACTTGGAGGGGCGCAGACCTCTCTACTTATTATTCTTTGTGTGGTTTTATGCTACGCAACACCTCTCTGTCAGAACTTATACCAAAGCTTCTACTATGCTGAAAATTTCCTGTATTTCTATTCATTTCTATAATTCTTGAGAGATAAATAGGATTTCCTATAGCTTAGCTTAGGGCACTTAGGTTACATCAAATCTTATTTTTCATCTTTTGTATTACTTCAACTGAAATGCTTGAATCCTTATGCCTATATAATTTAACTTCAATCAATGTTTTACTTCACCTTTGGTGATTTGGCACTTAAACATTATGTTCTTGAGATCATTTATATAAGTTTAGCTTTTAATTTGAAATAAACCTTTGAACTATATCATTCGCTTTCTGGAGTTTATTTGTGACTAAATATTTCACTAAATAGGTTACACTATTACTTGATTTGAAGTGTTAATTTTAACTCCCCCTTTCCCCTCAGGACTTCTAAAAAGATCTGTCAGAAGAAGAGATGCAAGAAAGTGGGCCAGAGCATCCTCAAAGGAAATGTTAATCAGAGCTAAGTTATATATAGTTGACATATTCTATATCTACCTTTCTGGGCCCAAGTTCAAGGCCAGAGCTATAGGTTTTAATATTGGGGTTAATTACATGCCTATATTGTAAAAATAAACTACAGGTGTAATTGTTAGTAAAGATGGGCAATTTAAACTTAAAACGATGAACCTCTGAATCCGCATTTGTCAACAACTCACAAGGGAATCACTGATTTGAGCAACTGTATTTGAGTGTTTCGATTTAAGCTTTGCATCAGAGGGACATACATAGACTCCTGCTACTTCAGTCTAACGAGGCATGATTAAATCCAAAATTAGGTTGCACCCGCTATACACAGGATGGTATCCACAAAGAACTCGCGCAACACTATACACAGGTATATCAGTCAATTACAGACGCAGGTTTGGAAGCTTATAACCCCTTCTTTTCCAACCTGACACTGCCTCGCATCACCACAGACCAGCGTATGGAGCTAGATGGCCCTATCACACTGGTCGTAATTAAGGAAGCATTCACAGCGCTGGCCACTGGCATGTCCCCAGGCCCAGACAGTTTACAGGCAGAACTATACAAGGCTTATGCATCCCAACTAGCTCCACACTTACTCTCAATGTACGAAGAAGAATTATCCATTCATTGGCAGCCTCTTTGTCTCCCAAAGACAGCCAATGGTCATTTCTTTGAAAAAAAACAATAAAGATCCCCTCCTCGCCAGCTCCTACAGGCCACTGGCTCTGCTAAATACACATTATAAAGTTCAGGCAAAAATACTTGCGGAGTGCCTGGCACCCCTGGTCCCATCCTTTGTTCACCCAGATCAAAATGGGTTTGTCAACCACTCAAAACACCTCCTTAAATTTGTGTTGTTTCTTTAGAGTTATGATTTATGCCCGACATGAGTGGCCTTGTGCGGAATGTCTGGTCTTGGACCTTGAAAAGGCTTTTGGCACCTTGGAGTGGGGGTACCTCTTTGCTGTATTGTCCTGATGTGGCTTTTGCCACCACTTTCTTCGCTTAGTGAAACTATTATGCACCAACCCCTTAATTAGGGTCAAGACAGGGCCCTTTTTTCAGAGGTCATTGCCATACACACGGCGACAAGACAGGGCTGCCCGCTTTCACCCCTATTGTTTTCATTGACAAATGAACCATTAGTGCCACTGGGGGACACAATGGGGCATCCCTCTGGGGGATGGGATACACGTGATATCTCTATATGCTGATGATTTGTTGCTTTACATAAAGGACACACACAACATTCATGACACGTTTGCTCCCACCCTGGCCCAGTTTGCAACCCTCTCTCAATTGTGAGTAAAGTGTGTGGAATCCTGTCTATTCCCCTTTCTTCTGAATGTTCGCGACTCCTGCTTTGCTCTTGATTGGACAGGATTGGACTCGCCAACACACACATTCAGACGCCAGGGGGTGTGTGTTCACCACTCCATGACTGACCTTTTAAAAGGTAATGTCACTAGGGCGATAATATCTCTATGTGCCTAGATGGCTTTCTGGAACACGCTGTCACTGGCTGTGGCGGGGAGGGTGGTGTTGCAAAAATTGTGGTTTTGCCCTGCCTCTTGTATTACTTCTTGTGCACATTCTTGGTGTATTTTTCAGTGCGTTTAATAAACAGGTTCGAGAATTCAACTGGAGCAAGTCAAGGTGTAGGGGGGAGTTGGCAAAGCTCTGCTTGCCCATGGACAAAGGGGGTTTGGCTGCTCCCTATTTCCAGTATACTATCTTGCTGTCCAAATTCAATAGATAGCTAAGTGGGTGGCAGGGTTGCACCTATCAAACACAGCCACGTCCTCCCCTAGCTGGAGTCTGCCATCCATTCAACACCTGTTTCATCTTTGTACATGAGCGCGGATACCTGACTCACTCTTACTGGGGGTTGCATATCAGCAATTTCATAGATACCTGTGCATCACAAAGCATCTGATCCCCTATGCTCTGCTGTTGGCACTGTTGGGTATACCTAGGCCTGGGGAGTCCACAACTACAGCTGAACTGACAGCATGGCATGTATTAGGTTTACACACACTAGAGGACCTATATAGAGATGGTGCATTGACAACGTATGAGATGTTAATGGAGAGGGATGGCCTACCTTAAAAAAACTTTTGCTTCCTAACTCATTACTTGCTATGTTGGGGCGCTACTGGGGTGACAAGACCACTGAATTGCCCATGCATCTTACAATCTACTATTTGCATGTGATGGGCATGGGCGGACACCTGATATACTGGCTCGCTGATTCACTCGGCTCTCACTTTACTTCACAGCTCTTCCCTGTACGTCACCTCTAGAAAGTGGATTTAACACTCCCTTGCACTGAAAAGGAATGGGCTGCCTTACTGGAAGGCCTGTGACACATGCCACTTTACATAGTACACAGGGCTTATCTCACACCAGCAAACATAAATAGATTTTACCATAGGGAGGATGTAGCATGCAACTGTTGTTCTCATGTGGGTGCTGACTTAGTTCACATGCTTTGGTCCTGCCCCCACTTACACACATATTGGACCAGCATTACTTCCAGCCTATCTGCCTGCACTGAACGTCCAGACCTACATAAGTGGGAAATATGTCTCCTGGGATTGTACCACATGAGAAAGAAACATAGGGTGACCTCCCACTTCCTAGATTTGGGTGTCATTGTGGCTAAGCGACTCATTACCCTCAGATGGAAATCCTCGGAGCCTCCACTGGTCACAGCTTGGGCACAAGCAGAAAGTGTAGCCCTACATAGAGAAGATGCACTTGGACTGATAAAATACCCAGGAACTACTTATTGGGACACTCTTTTATCTGATATGCAGCCTAATCATTCACTGGCAATGGGCATAGGTACTGACACAGTAGGGGAGTCAATGGATGCACAGACAGCAGTTGCAGGCTTATGTTGCTTATCATGTCCATTACGACGCCCCTCAAGCACACTCTTTTTGATTTCACTATTGGTGAATACTTCACACAACATTTATTGGAAATGACAGACAGGGGGAATGGTGGTGGATAGTTAAAATGTGTGGTCTGTTAAGATGTTTTTTTGTGAGAAAAGGCCTCTTTTGTCATGGGTAGCCCCCACTTTTTGCCTGGAATTTGATGTAGTCTCAAAGGTGTTAGTCCACAAGGCCCCTGTAATCACATTCCCTGGGCAAGATCTCACAGATACATTATGATTACTCTGAACCCTGGGTTGTTTGGTGTCAAACAACTCAGAATCATCAATCCAAACTGGTACCAGTATTGGATTTATTACCAACTTTACCCAGGGGTCACCTTAGAGGTGCCCCCTGCAAAAACTAAGTACCCTGGCATGGTTGCTGGCCAGTCACAACCAGCCTGCCATCAACAGACAAGATTCTCAAACCCTGGGGTGAGGGATCCTGCTCTCTGGGTCCCATAACAAAGCCCTTCCTGGGTGGAGGTGGAACACTCCCTCACTCAGGAATGTGCACTGCCCTGCTAGTGATCTTTAAAGGGCTTACCGCCCTTGAAATTGACCTCCAAGTCTACTGCTAGCAGCAAATGGCCACTTCCATTGGAAACCCTCACTTTTGGAAGGCGCAACGGCGGGAAAACTCACAAAGGATAGGAGGAGTGGTCATCCCCAGCTTGCACCACCCCTTAGGTGTTGCATGCGAGGTCACCCCCCCAATCCTCCATCTTGCATGGAAGAAAAATAGCCAATCAGGTGTAGGGAAGTGATCTCTGCCCACAGGAAGTGGTCACTAAGTGGGTGTAGCCACACTATGGTAGATGACCCACTGGTCACTACTAGGCACCCCCTAAAATGCCCATTAAGTACGGTACAAAAGAAGACCAGCAACAAAGAATACCCAAGGCTCGAGAACTGAAGTCCTGCTGCACCAGGAAAAGGCGTCAAACCCTGCCTGCTGCACCCAGGACACGACATTCACCGTTGAGGGGTTGCTTGGACACTGGACGGACTCCAAAAACACTGAGAGGACCTCCACTCTTCCAAAATCACCTGTTGGACTTGGCCCTTTTAGCAGGGTCATCCCCAAACCTTTTGCCTTCTTCCTCCTACTTTTTTATGCTCTGTTTTTGTTGGCTTTAAAACTCTGGGCACTTTACCACTGCTAACCAGTACTAAAGTGCATAGGCTCTCTGTCTAAATTGTATTGGTGATTGGTTTATCCATGATTGGCATATTTGATTTACTACTAAGTCCCTAGTATAGTGCACCATGTGTGCCCATGGCCTGTAAATCAAATGCTACCAGTGGGCCTTAAGCACTGATTGTGCTACCCACATGAGTATTCCTGTGAACATGTCTCAGACCGGCCATTGCAGTGTCTGTGTGTGCAGTCTTGCTCTGCCAATTCAATCTGGCAAGTGTACCCACTTGCCAGGCCAAATTCCTTCCTTTTACTACATGTATGTCACCCCCTAAGGTAGGCCCTATGTAACCCCATGGGCAGGGCATTTAAAAGGTAGGACATGTACTGGTACATGTCCTGATAGTGAAATACTGCCAAATTCTATTTTCACTATTGCAAGATCTATCTCTCCGATAGGTTAACATGGAGATTGCCTTTAAGCATCTTTTAAGTGCAGTTTCCAATGGGAGCAGATAGAGATGTGGAGTTTGGGGTCTCTATACTCACAATTTAAAAATACATCTTTTGGTTGAGTTGGTTTTTAGATTGTCTATTTGAAAATGCCACTTTTAGAAAGTGGGCGTTTTCTTGCTTAATCATTTTGCGCCTCTGCTTGGCTGTTGAATAACACGTCTGGGTCAGACTGACAGTTGGGCTGTTTGTGATTGAGCCTGTCCTCACACAGTGCAGTCTCTGATCCCATGGAGTACGTCTAGAGACAGGCCTGGGCAAGGCAGGATCTTGTGAACAACAGAGACTTTCCTTTGAAGTTTGACTATTTTAAAGGCAGAAATGAGTATAAGTAGTGGACCCAAAACCCCAGAGTTTCAGATTACTTCTGGATCAAGAGGAACTTCTGCCAAGGAGAAGAGATTGATGGTTGAGGAGGGCCTGCCAACCTGCCTGTTGCTTTGCTGTGTTAGCCTGCTGCTTCTGCCTTGAGAGGGAAAGGACTGGACTTTGCTTTCTGAAATCTTGCTTGTGAAGTTTCTCCAAGGGCTTGGACTGACCTTCCCTCCTGTTAAGAAGTCTCAGGGACATTAAAGATTTGACGTGCCAGTACCTGTGTATTCCTTTTGAGGACCCTGACTTGCCAAGTTGTACCAATCCAGTTCTTGGGCCCTTGGTAGTGAGTTCTGGAGGGAAACAAGAAGATCCAGGCACACCGACTCCGTACAATTCCAGAACTGGCACCGTTCCACGACTCTGCGCCACTGCCTGCAACTGGAAGCTGTGGTCCCCGTTGGAGTGCAATGACCCCGACTGACACCGCAGGCCCAACGCCACTGATGTCACGCGACTCCATGAGTCCTGAGTGCTGTGTCACCAGCGTCCGTGACACCCGACACAGCTGTGGCGCCTGGAGCCCCATGGCATGACCTTGACCCTGAGAGGTCGCCGATCACATCTTGACCCATGAGATTTATCAACCTTGCCAGGTCATCAGGAACCAACACCTCGCACTGAAGCCACATCACATCCCCTGTTCTGCAGTAAGGAACTGATGCCGTACCGGATCCATCAACGAATTACCTCTGCGACAACGTGAACCGGCTTGCTTTCCTCATTACCAAGGTATTGTACCTGAGGGCCCATGTGACTCCGTGACCGGCGCCGCTGTCCCCGTGAGTGGCATCGGACTGTTGTGAATCACTCCGTCAAGGTGGTCAAGATAGCCCCAGTTGGAGCTATTTTCTGTTTTTAAGTGTTTTTATTAGGATTTAGGGGGTTATTCCAACTTTGGAGGAGGTGTTAATCCGTCCCAAATGTGACGGATATACCACCAGCCGTATTACGAGTTCCATAGGATATAATGGACTCGTAATACGGCTGGTGGTATATCCGTCACTTTACCGTCACTTTTGGGATGAATTAACACCTCCTCCAAAGTTGGAATAACCCCCTTAATCTTTAAAAATTCATATTTTTACTTGTGTACGTTGGATTTTTGTCACTTTGGTCTTGTTTGATTTAGCTAAATATTGGCTATTGGTGTGGAGTCCTTTTGTGGTGTTTTCACTGTGTTACTATGGGGGTCATTCCGACCACGGCGGGCGGTGCCCGCCGGGCGGAAACCGCCCAAACACCGCACCGCGGTCAAATGACCGTGGCGGTGATCACAACTTTCCCGCTGGGCCGGCGGGCGATCTCAAGCAGATCGCCCGCCGGCCCAGCGGGAAAGCCCCAGCAAAGATGAAGCCGGCTCCGAATGGCGGATTTGCTGGGGTGCGACGGGTGCAGTGCAGACACTGAAAATCTTAATGGGGCCCTGTTAGGGGGCCCCTGCAGTGCCCATGCCAGTTCCCCTTTTCTGACCGCGGCTTTACCGCCGCGGTCAGAATTGCCCCGGAAGCACCGCCAGCCTGTTGGCGGTGCTTCCTCTGCCCTCTGCCCTGGCGGTTACAAACCGCCAGGGTCACAATGAGGGCCTATGTGTGTTTGTACAAATACTTTACATCTTGCCTCTGAGATAAGTCTGACTCCTGGTGCCAAGCTTCCCAGGGGGTGAGCAGCGGCTATCTGAGCTGTGTATCTCCCTTACCCTGACTAGAGTGAGGCTCCCTAATTGGACAAGGTGTAAACTGACTGCCAACTAGAGACCCCATTTCTAACATCACCAAAGAACTCCCTCTAGAGTGAAGGCATTACTCTACTGCCACCAGGAACCAAAGGCCCATTGAAAGCCACTTCACTGACAGGCTGCTGACCAATAAACCAGATGCCGCAGCCAGACCAAACTCCACCTGACAAACCCTGCAATTGTGCCAAGTTTTGTGGCACTGCGCCCTCCAGTGGCTAACCCGTGCAATAGACTTAGGGACTGGCCACATCACGATGTACACCAAGAAGGACAGTCTATACCGGACTGTAAAAGGGAAGGAGGAAGACCCAGTTGAGGGACTTCAGAAACCACCAGGACCTCACACCAGAGTACCCCTGCTGACCTGCATGCGACCCCCAAAGAGGCCTACCTCCTGCTTCCAATGGCACCTTTGCGAACAGCTTCTGGCACACCAATTCACATTGCACCTGGCCACCCTGTGCCTTGAACCGAATATCCAGCTGTGCCCTAAGGGTCCTCCACCCCTTGTGACCCCAACACTCCAAGGGGACCAACTGGACTTACCTTTATGTCCACCTGTGCAGTGCTTTTCCAAGTGATCCCCAGCAGTGGCCTGGCACCAGCTCCAACGTCTTTCTGCAGCTGCTCCCACCGAAACTGGGAGCAGCCCGAACTTCTCCAGCTGGTCCGTAGTGCTCACCGATTACTTTGACATACCTGCAAAAGGAGACATTGGTAAATGCATTGCCAGATTTTATGTGCATTTTCAAAGTATTTTCTCCATTGATTCCTATGGTGCTCAATTATGCACAGATACACTATTTTAATGAAAACTTCAAAAATGTATAACTGAAAAAGTACTTACCCTATTTTGATAAACTTGGTCTTAAAATTTATAATCTGAAATTTTTTTGTAAATTGGGCTCGATTATTCTTTTGAGTGTGTGGTCTCATTTATTGATACTGTGAGTACAACAAATGCTTTGCACTTCTCCTATATTAGCCGAACTGCTCGACCAAGCTACCATAAGAATTAGAGCATTAGGTGGTCTAGTTTTTACCTCTGTAAACCAATGTGTGGTTGCCTGGAACCCATGCACAGTGTGACTAGCTTTTCAAGCCAAATAGAGGGCCAGCCTCCTACATTTTTGTTTGGGTTTTTATTACGAAATGTTTATCAAACTATATGAATCTGTTCCCAACATCACTTATGTTCCCAAAGACATTTGAGCTTTCCTACTGTTTACTGCAGTAGTTGCCATACGCACATCACATTTTTTGTCAGAGTATGTGCAATGTAATCATATGTACTATTCTCGTTGCTAAGCACTAGTGTTTCTCATAATATATGGACTTTCTGGTATGCACTTACCAAGGTGATTTACCCGTATTATTATATACGATTGTTGCACTATATTGTTAAGGTATTATGTAATCACAATTTCCATTGCATTTATGTTACTTGCTATGCGATTGTATTGTAATATACTTGGGAAAACTTTAATAAACAGAGTCAAACAAAAAAAGGGCATGCTTAAGTATGCTAGCAGATTTCGAAAACACAATGCACAAGTCCTCAAGGCAGGTTATTAGATGATATCAAACACATATGCAAGTTCAAAATCTTTTGCATAGTTGAAGTGGCCATATGCAGTAACGTACTTAAGAAAAAAAGTGAGTAGCATGTATCAATATGATTTGTAAGTTATCAGCCATTCATTCCTAAAACTACACGCTTCAAAATCCATCTAAATGGGGGGCACGCTATGTCTTTGCAATGTCCCAATTTCTGTATCCTCTTCCTGATGGATTTAAATACTATTAAGAATAATCTCATTTGTAGAAAAATCCTGGGGATGTGTAGTTGGGGATCATGGCAACTTGTGTGTGACATAAAGCTGAAATAGTGTATAATTTAGAGTGATGTGCTTATTGTCTCTTTTAATTCTGCACACTGGGATTCTGCCAGCCCAGCCCAATGCACATGCTCTGACCCCTAAAACATGCTCAAACAGGCTGTAAGTTCTTAGTAATATAAATATCACTAGTAAAGCGCAGCGCATATTGTGCTACCACTAAAGTGACAATGCAAAACAAGACTGCAGGCCTGCCACCGGAAACCTGGCTGTGCTGGTTTAAACTGCACATATTACCAGTCACAATAACCCCCTTTGACAGGGATTTTAAATATGAAAGTACCCATAAATATCCATTAATGCCCAATAAGGAAGTGTGCATGGTATTTAAAAGTAGCAAATGTGAACTTTTAATGTAAAGCGTGCTTACAGAGACAAGGCCTTAAAAGCAATTTTCATTGTAGCAAGGCTAGCTATCCTTTAGAAATGTATTGGGAGTTAATATTAAAAGTAAATAATGGTATCTCTGCCAATTCATTGGTAAAGTCAGGTTTGCATTAATTATTAGAGGTACTTTTCAAAAGTCAACCCTTTTCTGCCTAAAACTCCTAGAAACCTATTTGCATGATCTTCCAACTGACACCCAGAAGCTGACTAGCTCCTAGAGGCGGTCTGAAGACAAAGGCCTTGGGTGTGGGGAGGTGTTCTGTTTCTCTGAGAGGATGATCATCTAGGCAGTGCCCAGAAGCTTATTTTTCTACAAAGATATTTATGCAGACACAGGCAGATGTCCCAAACACCTGGCCCTCCCCTTCTTTTCTCCTACATCTAGGCATGAATCCCAGTGGAAAAGAGCTGCCAGCCTTACCCCATCTCAATGACCACAGAGGAGGGTTCACTCATTTCCTGGGTCACACCTCTAGAGTCGGCAGGAGAATTCCGCACAAAGCTGGAAAGGTTCTGCCCTCTTAAATTTTGATAGAGAAAGACACTGTATGATTGTTTGCAGGAGGGCATATAGGAACTGTTTCAAAAGTGGGTGAGTTACCCCTTGGAACTTTTTCCCTATTGGTGAGGGAGGGGCCAGGAGTCACCCCCAACCACAGGCAAGTGTCAGGCATAAATGTAACATCCCTGGACACTCTCTTCAGAACACTATTGGACCTGTGGAAAACAGGACTGTGTCTGCCGTTGAGACCTGTATGGAGAACATTAAGGTCTAGACCTGTACCCAGTTGTACCTACCAAGGGTTGATTGGCTGAACTCCTGTTAAAAAGCCTACTCCTCTTATAGAGCCCAGCTGACCAGTTTCAACTAGACTTTCTTTGGACCCTGCTGGGGCTTCTGTTTGAGTAAGTCCTGACATCCAAGTGCTGTTCTTCAGGTCCTGGAAATCTTCGCTGCTGTCAGAGTGTACTTCTTAAATCTAAACCTGGAAATTTGGGATTAAGGAATGTTTTGCCACCTTTTTGACTGGAGAGCCATCGAGGGACCAGGAACAACCGACCAGCTGATCTGGTGAGGGTGTGTCATTAGTCGGCCTGAATACAAGTTGCTCTCACTACATTCTTCCTCTCGGCAGCCAATCCATTTCAGTGCACCCGATGCTAAGCGGTATCCAACCGCATCAAACCCTCCTCAGCTGAGCGAATTTCCTCATTTTAAAATGAAATGCAACTGACTGAAAAGTGCAAACGTTTCGTCGAATGTATTATGCATATTATGAATGCAAATTTTGTAGTAGGTAGTCAGATGTTGCAAGCATATACATAGAACAGCTAATGTATTGATTTAAGTAAACATAATTGACAAAGACATATTAAAAGAAAAGTTTGTAAAGGCCTGTTTTCACATGGAATTGTTGTTTTTGCATGCAATGTTTCACTTTTGCTGCTGCAGATGATGTAATCTTCCAGAAGCCTCCTGTTAGTTAGTGAATAGACATTTGTTTTGTACTAGACAACTGATAGTTAGGTTCTCACTGGGAAGAGAGGAGATGAGGGAAGCATGACTCATGAGAAGAACTGTCTGAACTGCATGATGTGGACAAAGTATCTTTTTAAGGACTTATTGAAAATGTGAGAAACTAGGGCGTTTATCTTCTCCCAAGTGTTACTGAACTCCTATTGGTTGTTGAGAATGTGGAACATGTTTTTGTTGCAATTAAAGTTTTGTGGAAATATATTATCTTGTTCTCCTAGAGTAGGTTAATACACTTTTCTCCTGACACTCTGGCTTTTGATAGCAAGAGCACTTTGGACTTTACTGAGGTCCATAGGGTATCTCTCTTCACAAGAGATTTCCTTTAATTTTCACTTACAGAAGATGTCTACTGATTTATAACTCACAACAAAACCTCTTTATTGACTAAATTAAAAGTATAATGAATTTATTGATAAGAGGAATTGATGTAAATGATTGTCCCTTTTAAAATCTCTTTGTCAACGACCAAATGTCCATTTGACCAGCGGCAGGTGTTATGTACTGATTACACTAGAATATTAAAACACAAGCATTCCCGAACCTTCACCTCACTGAGAAAATCCGACTTCCAGGAAAGAGTCTAAATCTGATGTTAGAAGTCTTCAGTGGGCTCGCCAGGATCAGCTTCTAATCAATGTCAAAGACTTCCTGAGTGTGAACTCTGGGCTTTTCCTGCTCTGGGCTCTTCTGACCTTCATCAATGGCTTCACTGAGACTTCATCCGTCATAAATCCACCATCAACAAGCTTGATTTTGAATCCAGCCTAGTGCCTTGCCCGCTGAAGACTCTACCTTCTTGAAAATGTTTTAAGTGCGTAGGTAAATTTTAGACTGGGAGCAATCCAACCTGTGTATCCGCCCGAGTTCCATCGTGTCAGACTTACACCTTACCCTTGTACTGGTCTAGCATGACTAGCATAGCCTGTTGTCCATGGTCGTCGCTGTGCTCTTTTTGATGCTATTTTTACTTAAAACTTTAAAAAATCATATGTCTGGTTCCCCTTATTGGAGTTTTGTCCTTTTGGTGTCATTTTGCTCCTTACATTATTCACTATTTGTATAAATTGGAGTGTGATTTTTGCTGGGTTTGAACTTCCTGTGTTGATACATTTACACATTTTCTTAACTTAATCCTTTCTGCTCCGTGTAATAGCTACCAGGGTTTGAGCTAAGGTTTAAATCACTGAAACCTTTACTGGACTGAACACAAATTGTAACATTATTACTTGTAGTGGACTACCATCCACCCCAACTAATAGTCCATTTTCTCACACACATGTAGTATAACATCACAGCATTCTTTATGTTAAATTCAAGTTCCTTATTTGTGTTCGGCCATTAGAAATAAGTCTGTCAATCCATACATCCAGCCATCTGCACGTCTATCTATATATCCACTTACCAATGGATCTGCCAATTTTGCCAGACTATCTCTGTGTATGCGTATAGATCTCTATAGACATTATCTGCTTTTTCAGCCCTGTGTCAGAGATCTGCTGAAATCTCTGTTACAAAAGTGCTGCTGCATCACCCTATCACTGTGCTCTTCTCAGAGTCTACTGAAGAAGAGTACCTCAAAGTTCAATTTTCTCCACGCTCCTCTTCAATGTGTACATTAGTCCATACCCGGAACGCATCAAATCCTGTTTACCTCATATGTTATAATTATGCAGATGATACCCAAATAGAAACTTGGAAAAACCTGATAAACTTCAAGCTTCAAAGTTACATGACTGCTACAGAGCCACTAAACACTTGATAATAACGAACCACCATAAACTCAGCACATCAAAACTGTGCTTCTGACGTGGCAATTGGAAAACAATGATTCTTTGATGATATGGCTGGAAGAACTCAGAACTCTACCAGCAACTTCAACAGAATTGAAAAGCCTAGAAACTATGATGAACTCAGCCATCTCTCAGGGGCATAATGCAAGCCCCTGCAGCCCCTCAGGTGCAGGGGGGCCTCCAATCTTGCAGGAGCCCCCCAGCCCTTTAGACAACTTCATTCAGCCAAAGGTGATAGCGCATCCAGTCTTTATAAATTACTTGTACTTGGACACGCCGGAGGTCGATGAACCTTTTGACCGAGTTGGGTTCTTCTCATCCAAGAATAGTCGGATCACTCAAATCAATCATCAATAACCATTATAATCAATACCCAATACTCAATTAATAGATCAAACAACAAATTAGTTAAACAGAAAATCAGTAATTAGACACACCATGACCTTTCAGTCATGAATAACCACACCTGTTTATTAAAGGTTAATGAGTTTATTTCCCTATATTAACAAAGCTAGCACAATATAAGTAAGTCTCAAAATCAAATGGTATGCATATACGAACATTAATAGCTGTCCATAGCGACGGAAGAAACGCAATCTACGTAAAATCTGGATTATAATGCACTCGGTTATAGCAATGCAAATCACTAATATAAGCAACTGAATTTGACTAATTGCATACATCGGTCAGCATAACAAGATTTCAATTTAGCATGGGGCATCAAATGAATACCTCAACTAACCTCTAATTAGCATTGGCATGTGGGGCTTCATGCAAAACAAATTTAGTCAACATGAATTTAGAAAACTTCTAGCTTGGGCCGTGTCAAAATAAGCAGTTGGTACCTAAGAAGGAAAACACAATGCATAATACAATTATCCTTTTATAATTACCAAATTCAATCAGCATTCAAGGAAAAGTCTTCGTCCTTCAGGTACCGGTTCAATCAGCATGGGGCAGATTTCAAAGGGGCAAAGTTAAAGCAAGTTTCCTTGCGGCAGCAAGGAATTTGGGGCAAAAGTTACTGCAAGGACAAGACGGGGCAAAATTAAAATTAAAGTCTCTAGGGTGAGAATTCTTAAAGTCTCTTTCTCTAGGACAGAGAAAAGGCATCAAAGTGTCATTTAAAATGGCGTCTTGAATCTGGCTTCAAAATGGCATCAAAGAAAATGGCTGACTTCTCTTTGTCCGGTGGGTTTAAGTAAGAAACGTTCCAAATTCTTCAGGGTCTTCCATTGGAGGGTTTATAGGGTGGCTTCCTTTTGACCAATGAATAGTGTCTTTCTCTTAGTACTCATTTATGCATAAGGTGTCCTTGGAGCCTTGGAACACAAGTAGCAACAAAGTTTGCCAATTATTTCTTTATCAGTTTCTTTCTTGTCTGCACCTGCAGAAACTGACCTTGCTTCAAAGGGGATGAAACTAGCCTAGCACGAAACCTTGAGATAAGTATATTAGTCATTTCTACTGGAAAAATACAACCTTAAAGTTAAAATACGTTTTTATTAATACAAGTGAAAACCACGCAGTTAAATTTAAGACCAGGCAAACTAGGCCAAAGCCTCTGCTAAATTTCAGCTAAGCATATAAAAGTTTCAACAAGAAAATCATAGAATACATTTGCAATTATTACGGATTACTACATTTGTCGATTCTTCATGATTAATTAAGCTTGTTTATAATAATGGCGAACTACCTCGTGGGCACATTTTCCCACATACATTATTTTTCTTTGCTAAAACCACACTACCTTATACAATTTTGATACATGATATATGAATATTTGTTAGTCTTTCTTTTTCTGCTTCATCAAAGGCCAAGGACTATTAACCTTGAGACGTAAAAACTCAGGGGCACCTCATCAGATTCTGCATGGGGGCTTCATCATTTACGCCACAACATCTCTATAAACTCTTAGGTTAACCAAGAAACAATATCTAAATGTTGTACCATGCAGATACTACAGCATATTTTCCAGCATCTCAGACTTTCACAGATGGTCCAAGCAACTACTTCCATTATCATATTAGGATTGTATAATGCAAAATGGCTTTATGATGAAGTATCAAAGTCAATTATGAGACACCTTCAAAGGGTCCAGAGTAGAGCAGCAGTACAACGTCCACATGTAAACAAAACAAGATAATTTCTCTCCGCCTCTAAAGGCACTTTACTAGCTCCCTAATGCTAGCAGGTCTCGTTGCAAGCTACTATGTATCTCACAGATGACAATAAGTGGCAATGGACCAGTATTCCTGGGGAAAGTTTCAAAGACACTTCTAGATAAGGACTCTGTGCTCAAGACTAGCCTCTCTGCTAATCAAACCACTTTACAAGAAGACAACTATCTGTGGATTTCCTTCCCGGTTGAAGCTTAATGCACTTCGGGAGATGTTGCCCTGGTCCACTTCACAAGAAGATAATGTCTAAATAACATATCCAAGACAGGAGCCTTGCAGCCTTTATGACATGAAGCCACTGGTAACCGTACCTTATCATGTTTCAAATTTCATGCAGAACACTGAAAACAAAGCCATCCACCTGCGGGATGCAGCAAGAAGTGGCACACCGCCGAACAAAGGGGCATATTTATACTCTGTTTGCGCCGGAATTGAGTCGTTTTTTTTTACGCAAATCCGACGCAAAACTAACTCCATATTTATACTTTGGCGTTAGACCCTTCTAGCGCCAAAGATCTTGGAGTTTGCGTCATTTTTTAGCGTGGACACCTACCTTGCGTTAATGATATGCAAGGTAGGCGTTCCCGTCTAAAAAATGACTCCGAGGCATGTGCGCGGGTCAAAAAAAATGACGTCCAGCCGTTTTAGCGTAATTTTTTAACGCCTGGTCAGGGCAGGCGTTAAGGGACCTGTGGGCTCGGAAGGAGCCCAGAGGTGCCCTCCCATGCCCCCAGGGACACCCCCTGCCACCCTTGCCCACCCCAGTAGGACACCCAAGGATGGAGGGACCCATCCCAGGGAACTTAAGGTAAGTTCAGGTAAGTATTTTTTTTAAATTTTTTTTGTGGCATAGGGGGGCCTGATTTGTGCCCCCCTACATGCCACTATGCCCAATGACCATGCCCAGGGGACAGAAGTCCCCTGGGCATGGCCATTGGGCATGTGGGCATGACTCCTGTCTTTGCTAAGGCAGGAGTCATTTCAATGGGGGTTGGGAGTCAAAATAAATGGCGCTAATCGGGTTGAGGCGAAAATTTTGCCTCAGCCTGACTTGCCCCATTTTTTGGCGCCCAAGCTCCATTTTCCCCTACGCCGGCACTGCCTGGTGTAAGTCATTTTTTTTTACGCACACCAGGCAGCTCCGCCGGCTAACGTCATTCCATAAATACGGCGCCCGCATGGCGCTTTGGAATGGCGTTAGCCGGCGTTAAATTTTTTGGCGCACAACTCCGTCGGAGCAGTTGTGCGCCAAAAAGTATAAATACGGCCCAAAATGTCTGCAACAACACGCTGCCCAGTGTGGGCACGACTGTTCTCCCAGCTTACCCACTTAACTAGTCTGTAATCCGTGCAGGAGGCTGAACACACTCGCCCTCGTTGTAAAGCACAAAGGCAGCCTGTTCCACTGCTTTGAGCTTCACTGGGAAACTGTTAATGCTGTGGGTTTCCATAAGCCCACGATAAACCGGTGTGAAAATATGCTGAGTAATGACAGCTTTAGAAAGCCAGAAAAAACTACAATAACTTCAAAAAATTCATAATTAATGTTTTGGAGTCATTAAGTTATCAGCGGCAAAACCGAAGCGAGCGTTGTGTTCATTTCCTCAGCAGCAGCTGCAACATTTCTTAAAATGCACTCAACAGGGCCCCGTTGCACGTAATTTCTCTCTATTTTAAAATTTGAGACTAGTGAAGACATGCAGTGACTGTAACCGTTTGTTTGCTTCTAAACCACTTCACATCTTCCTATTTGTTTTGGTAACTCGTCCCATCGATGTCCTGTCTGCAGACACACCGCCACCCAGCAGGGTTTAGCTAATAATAGGGATTCTCCAGATTTACCTTTTCCAAACAGAAGGCTTATCTAATATTTATAGAAGTAGACAAATACCCCATTTTCGCACGGACTTTCCAAATTTTACTCTCAAAGTAAAAAGAAAAGAAGAAACACAATTTGGAATAAATGAATGAACATTGTTAATCACTTTAACTTTGATGGGATGCTAATAAGTAAATGAACAGAAAAAACAACATATATTGGTCATGGTCAATATCTTTTAAAACATTTTGGGGGTCATTCTGACCCCGGCGGGCGGCGGGAGCCGCCCGCCTGGAGGGAGCCGCCAGAATACCGCTGCGCGGTCAAAAGACCGCTGCGGTTATTCTGGGTTTCCCACTGGGCTGGCGGGCGACTGCCAAAAGGCCGCCCGCCAGCCCAGTGGGAAACACCCCTCCATGAGGATGCCGGCTCCGAATGGAGCCGGCGGAGTGGAGCATGTGCGACGGGTGCAGTAGCACCCGTCGCGAATTTCAGTGTCTGCTGAGCAGACACTGAAATTCAAAGTGGGGCCCTCTTACGGGGGCCCCTGGGGTGCCCATGCCATTGGCATGGGCACTGCAGGGGCCCCCAGGGGCCCCACGACACCCCTCACCGCCATCCTGTTCCTGGCGGGCGGAACCGCCAGGAACAGGATGGCGGTGAGGGGGTCGGAATCCCCATGGCGGATTCCCATGGGCAGCGGAAAGTCGGCGGTACGCCGCCGACTTTCCGTTTCTGGCCGTGGCTGTACCGCCACGGTCAGAATGCCCGGCGGAGCACCGCCAGCCTGTTGGCGGTGCTACCGCCGACCCCGGCCCCGGCGGTCCTTGACCGCCGGGGTCAGAATGACCCCCTTTGTTTGTAATCAATCTTAGTAGCATTTTATTTTGTAATTAATGTTTGTAGCATTTTATTTTACAACGAACTTTGTCAATGAGTAATAACACACACATAAGCATTATTCACTTCATTATTTTTAATAAAAGTTTAGATAGCCCTTGCAATAGCAATGACGTCTTCTCAATATCATTATATTGTGATTTGTTTACAAATGAGTATCATTTCTGTGCATTGTACATCTGCATGCCCTCGATCTATCCAAAAGGCGACAAACAGGAGCACGTGGGAGAGATGAGAGAGAAGGCACCACCAGGAGTAGCTCCTCCACCTTCCACAGTGTCAGTTTCCTCTTCCTTCACTTCGACTTCAGCACTGTGCTGAGAACGCAGGGATCCTTCTTTCTGTCCATTTTATTCTTTCATAATCTCTCCCTGGGTAACAAGAATTATCTCACCCCAGATTGTTACATTTTTTATTGAGCTCCTCCTACACTATATATATATATACCACTTTTTGAAATTCCATGCATGCCTTGTGTACATCCAATATAATATGTATTCTTAGGGGCTGTGATTCGCCAGTGAATGATTATCTCCCTCTTGACAGTTGACAACATGAAGACAAATCACTTCTCTTTATAGTATCCACCGATGCTGATGTGGACTAATTTTAGATTTTTCTGCACTCTACTACCAGCTGTTCTTGACAGTTCAATTAATACCACTATCCATGAATACATGCACACAGGCAGCTATTGTCAATGAAAACAAACGCCCTTGTCCATTTTACATTACTGAATCCTGCCTCTGTTTCTCCTGTCCTTTCTATGCAAACTACCCCACCCGTAGCATCTATCATGTAGATAACAGAGTTGAATTAACCTCGTTTTCGCACTCTAGATACTTCATTGAGACTAGAACGGCTCAAGACCATTTGTCTACCTCAATTGGCCTATGGCTCCTTCTCATTTGCCCCTCAGCTTTTTCAAGGGCCACCGATAACAGCACCCTATGAGTATCCCTGAAAACTGAGAGAGCAGGGAGATGACTTGTAGGTGGCATTGTTCTGGAAAGTCTTCCTCCCCATGTATTATCCTGTACCGTGCATGACTAACATATGTGTAAAAGAAAGACTCTTGCCCATATTTATACTTTTTTAGCGCCGCATTTGCGCCGCTTTTTGACGCAAAAGCTGCACAAACTTAGAAAATAGAATTGTGGGGCATATTTATACTCTGTCTGCGCCGAATATGCGTTAAAAATTTTGACTCAAATTCAGCGCAAACCTTGCCCCGTATTTAAACTTTGACACCCGAGCCCGCGGACGACAAAATTCCCTCGTTTGCGTCATTTTTTGGATGCGGCAACCTGCCTTGCGTTAATCATATGCAAGGTAGGCGTTCCCGTCCAAAAAATGACTTAAACGGCAGTGCGTCGTATTTATGCTTTCAGGCAAAGATGACACACGGCCGGGAGGCGGAGCCGGACAATGACGCACAGCCCGATTTGCTTCAAAATTTAACGCCTGGTTCAGGGCAGGTGTTAAAATGGGACAAACACACCTGTATTTAATCAGAACAAACAGAGCAACAGCAGAGCAGCAGAGCAGCAAAAGGGAGACATGGAGGTGCTTCTCATCCAGCGTGCACACAGACGCAGAGCCCAGCAACAACAACAGCAGCTACCACAACACCAGCAGGGACCCCAAAGGCAGCGCAGAAGGCAGGAGAGGATTATCCGCCCCCGAACAACCCTTCATGGCCTCAGGGAACATGACATCATCCTGAGGTACAGGTTGAACTGGCAGGCCATTCAGCACCTGCTGCGAAACATAGAGCCACAGTTGGCACCCACCTTGCTGACACCCCCCACCATCCCAACAGAAACCAAGCTGCTTGCTGTACTTCACATGCTGGCAAGTGGCTCTTTTCAAACAACTGGTGCCCTGGTTGCCGGAATATCACAGCCATCATTCTCTGCCTCTTTGCCTAAAGTACTGGATGTCATCATTGGACTCACACCCTGCCACATCTGCTTCCCTAACACACTGCAGAAGCAGCAGGAAACAAAACAGGGGTTCTACCTCATTAGTGGCTTCCCACACGTCCTTGGTGCAATCGACTGCACACATGTATGCCTTGTGCCACCTGCTGCAACTGAACACCTCTACCGCAACAGGAAGCACACACATTCCATCAATGTGCAGGCCATTGTCGATCACCAAGGATTGATCACCAACATTGTGGCAAAATATCCTGGGAGTGTCCATGACTCAGTCATCTTCCGTCACAGCACCATCAATCAACACTTCCAGGATGAACGGTATGGCAATGGACTACTTGTTGGTAAGTACAAAAACCTACTTATATACACACTGCACAACAACCCTCTTGGACACACAACACATACACCACGACAGCAACATGTCGACAGGAACACACTGAGGTCGTGACATCACTAGCCATGTTTCATAGGTCACCATTGAACCTGTCACACATCTGAAATAACTGTACAGGCTAATGTTAAGATGTCAATGATCACAACGTTTGGAGTGTGTTGCCTAAATGTCACCTTGCAAATTGTAAGTGTCTCAATTATGTTTACATTAATCCATTGCATAATTCTAAAGTTATGGGATGTCCAGGGTACATTGATATGAACGTGTTAACAACACTATCAATTTTAACTGTGCATGGAACTATCATCTCACCCCCAGTGAAGACACAGGGACACCTGTATCACAAGTCACAATGCTAGGGAGGGCACACTGTACTGCAAATCCCAAAACATACTTCTGACAACCGGTCAGCAGCCAAACACTCGTTCAGCCAAGGAAACAGCACAATGCAGATGGTACATCCTACAAACTTAGGATGCAACACAATAACACAAAAGAATCACAGACGACACAAGACAACTACTGCCATGCAAGCTGATATCAATGGGGAAAGCTACATCAACACGATCCCATTAATTTTCTCTTTCAGCTGATCAGGGGTATGGCATTTAGCCATGGATAATGACACCTATTGGCAACCCGAGTACTGCAGCAGAGTGTGCCTACAATGATGCACATAGGAGGACACGCACCATAGTCGAGAGGACCTTCGGCATCCTCAAGTCGAGATTCCGGTGCCTCGACATCACTGGTAGTAGCCTCCTATATTCCCCTGAAATGGTCTGTAAGATCATTCTAACATGTGCCATCCTGCACAACATTTGCATAAGAAGGAACATTCCCCTCCTGGAACCAGAGCCACACATGCCTGAAGAGGAGGAAGAGGAGTATGGTGGCCTGCAACATGAGGAGGAACAACAAAACACGGCCACTGGTTTGGGTAGGCGGTAACATATCTTGAACGATTTCTTTTAAATATAATCACCATCACCATCACCACTTTATGAACTAATTTAAATAAACACCGATAATAATCACCATATCATAGTCTGGCTAATCATTTTTGCACACCTTTATCTCTAACTATCTGAATAAGAGTGTTGCCTCATGGAGCATTGCTGTTATACTGATTAGGACACCGATAATCCCAGAGCAATTGTGATGCGTACCATATAATGGTCACATACACACACACTGTAAATGACATACATCCTGTACATTTCACCTTTGAAGGCCAATAGCAGAGGACCACACCTATTTCACACATACATGTTGGAAACATGGTTCATCGCAGCATATGGCACACAACTGAGACACCATTACTCAATAAGGGGAAAACAAGCCTCATACATGAGGCAGTTGATGTGCTTTTGCATCAGTAACAGGAATGTATGACCAGACCCTTGACAGCAGTAAGTCCATCTGCATCCAATCTTTGCAAGGACTATCTGTGACTGGAGTTCCCTAGAATCAGAACATAGACAGCACAAGTGCCACACATATGACAAGCATTGCGCACATGACATTCCATGTACATGTCAGCCCATTTCCTAACTCCTGGCACACCCATGCACCTGGTCACAACCCACCTGTCTGAAGAGGTCCCTGGAATAGTCATATGTGTACCCTGATAGTCCCTCCTCTACACACACAGACTAACAATAGTAATCCAGTGTGCTACACCCTTTCCTATGGTAATCCATTGTCATAGTACATCTGACTGCATGGACGTCAGGTCAATAAATACAATGGCTTGTAGTTTCTAAGCCCTGTTAGCACCTGTAGATTTCTTCCCGTGTGAAAACGTCTGTTGGCCATTAGAATGCAAATCTCACCTACAGGACTTGTGAGAAACTGATGCAGCCCACACCTGTGATCACCTCCATGCACACCACCCATTTCAACATGCACTGCCCCTGCTGATGCCTGGAACAGCATAGAAGTTGCCATGTTGTCAAATACACCATTAAGCATTGCTAGTAAGTAAGCCATGTAACACAGCCCTTGGGTTCATGTGTCACCTTCAAAAACACAGGACATACACAGTTTTACATGTCAACTGTCTAGTTCGTCCTCCAAACAGTCTTAGTCAGACCACTGATTATGTAACTTGTGAAATTGCAGGATGCAGATTGACCCTGCATCCTGTCAGCCTGACTGACATCTGTCTGTGTGTCACCCTAAAGTTTCCCTGTGGCAACATATGTACCACACTTGCTTTACCAAACCTCTCATTCCTCAGAGGGTATTTGGTCATGTGCTTCATCAATGCATACCCAAATACATTGTATAACATAATCTGCCTTTTAATTGTCCCATATTAGTTAAATCCTCTTTGAATACCAAAACCATGGCCCATCCCTTGTCTGGGTCTCATTTATGCATGAACGACAAAGTGTGACAGTGTCCCAGGGCCATATGCAGGGATTGGGTACGAGGCCTTCAGCAGAACCAGCATCCTTTGATAATGTCCATGAAAAGTCCACACATGTTAGGACCCTGACAGTTCACACGCAGAATTACATTGCTCACAACATATTGATGGGCTGTGTGTGGTGAATAGCTGCAAAAATAATCAGCACAGAGGCTATGATGTTCCCAGATGCAGTGGGAATGGCATGGGCCAACCTGTGTACAAATGTTGTAATGACACCTGCCGAAACATGACACCTGAGACATGATCTCACTCAGCACACCAAGGTTGCCCTGTTGACAGTCTCATTACAAGTCTTCAGTGACAGGGTGGGACCATCCCTATGTAGGTTCTCATGTCCTCATCCACTTTACTCACATTGATCAACAAAGGATACTCAGTAGATACAGGAATAGCTGCCACTGACTCATGATGAGACCTGGACATAACTGTGACAACATACACCCCTACAAATATACAGGATCAACATTGGACCACACACATGAACAAGACACCTCTGTGCAATTGATCACTGGAAATATGTGCACACGTGCTGCCTCGTCTGCTTGTCCACCACAGCCACTGGAGAGTTGTGGCTCAGTTATATGACCTCAACTGTGGCGTCATCATACATTTGTGGTTCACCTTTGGCTGTCTGGGCCAATTACATGGTACCCACTTCGTCAATGCATGTGCCTTACTCACTGTGGGATTCACCAAAAAGTGCGTAGGAAGCAGTTACCAAAAATCTAGGACATAGGATGGCGAAATTGTGGACCATTGACATGAACAAGCTTCTGCTATCTATGTGGTGCATGCTTTGTCATTTGTGGTGTCTATGTTACCCAAAATCTTGGAAGTGCACACAACGGATGTTGCTACATGTATGACTAACACATGTCCTCTCTCATTTCCACAATGACTTGCATCTAAGTTATGGACACATTGACTTCACATTCATACAAGCATATGTTCAATAATGCATCTTGTAATGCACACACACTCGGTCAACAACTACATTAGTTGCCACTGCGCACACATTGAGCCATAGGCATTGAGGTATTGTACTTATGTGTGTCACATTGCTATCCTCTCCTGATGCCAAACATGCCCAAATTGTGCAATACATATACTGTATGTAGGCCACACATATGGCCATCTAGTGCGTCAGCCAACCGTCAAAATCCTGTTAAGGAAGTAGCAGGTCATGGTCCGCTGCAGTATGATGTCTCACATGTGAACATACACCATCAACACCATAGTGGGTGCAAACAGCCTATCTCTGATGTGTCCCAAATGTAACATAACATAAAAACTGAAAAAATGCCCCAAACCAGTACATGCACTGAAATTTTGACGTTGCTAGCGTGATGCGTTATTGTTTCCCCACCAATACAGATTGTGCGTCATATTTGTCGACGCACAGGAGTGAAAATTAGGCTGCATCCAAATAATTGTACAGACTATTTACTATTATTTGGATGCAGCCTAATTTTCACTCCTGTGCGTCAAAAAATATGACGCACAATCTGTATGCGTGAAAAATATGACGCATAACGAGAAAAACGGCGGCCATTTTATGCAGGAAGTGATGTAATAGGATATCCTGTTTACAGATGATGTACAGTGGGTGTACTTTCACTTTGCAGTCTGTGAATCTTCTAGACTGTGTGGCTGTGTTCAGAGTGTTGTCCAGTGATTTTGTGCTTTTGTGTCCTGTGTGCTATCTTAATTGTTATTTTGTGAAATAAATATTGTTGTTATATAGTGTCCTAGTGTGTTTTGTTTACATTTGTCCAGTATTCTAGTGTTTTTGTTGTTTGTGGGAGTCTGTTGTGGGTAGTGCCAGTTTGGGGATAGTTGGGCTCTTTTAGTGGTTAAGTTTACTTTTCTTTTTTTTCGTACCCCTACTTTCCCCCTTTTCTCCTTTCTACTTCTTTATCCCCTATTCCCCTTTTCATTGCCGAGATGTCTGTTAGGCCAAGTCTTGGCAGGATGGGTGAGGAGGAGTTGGGGGGCTTTATATGGCTTGTGTGCCATTTCCTACCACTCATGATCAAGGCAGGGGGCAGGGTGATACAGGGGTATTACACTGAGGCGTACAGAATCCGGTGGGGAAAGGTGCTGCATCACCTGCAGCGCGTTTATGGGAGCCAGAGGAGTGACCACCAGCTGAAGCACCGGTGGGCTGACCTCATCACCAGGGAGCAAGATCTGCTGGACCACCTGGGAATAGTGATTGGTGGCCCTGTTGGTGAGTACAAATCTTGTAAATGTGCACGATTAAATGCTCTGTAATGACATCAGATGATTTGTACAATATCTGCCGGCTAAGTTGCTGACTGTGTGCAATGCTGCAGAAACATACAGGGTAATTGATGCACTATGTGAAGGATCACAATTGCTAGCTGTCAGGAAGCACGTGCTCTGCAAACTTACAGGATACTTTTCCGTTAAGTAAATTGGTGCTGCCTCTGTGTCAGACAACCAAACAAAATAGGAGCCACTCATGTCTATGTAGGTCACATTTGCCAGAGAAGTAAAGATGTACTAAAATATTGGCTAACTTTGTTGACGCAATAGCTAGACTGACTTTAGAAACACTACATGATGCAGAAAATGAGTGCTGGCATCACGTCAATTGATGATAGCAAAGTGGCCCAGACATATGTCTCATGTGAGTCTGGTGAGTGCGGAAGGAAAGCGTTCACGGAAGTTCTATGAATGTTAGGGATTTTGGATACATGTCAGATATGGATTTGAAAGCATCGGGAAAAGGTGTAAGGTGCCCTCAGCTAACATCTTAGAATGGTATTTGGAGTTTGTTGTGCCACATTCCAATTAGGGATGGCAGTCGAAAGGTATGCACATGGGCTCACATCTCCATGTTTGGTGCAAATCACCATTGCTGGGCCACATCAAATGAAGAAACTGTAACAACATGAGGGCTTACAAAAGTCCCTGCCCCTCTGAACATTGTACCTATGTGTAATAAATGTGTCATGGCCACATAGGCTGTTTGACTGGTAATGCAGTCCTCAAGTAACCAGGCTTTGGATGTCTCTCTTGGATGCACATGATGAGACGATTACACACCATTATTATTTCTGATCACTAATGACGGAGCATGTTTGTCAACACATGATAGTTAGGGCCACTGCATGTGTGCAGATATGTCTGTAACTGTCACAGGAGACCCATGCTATGTACATATTGGCCGTGATATATCAGATGCAGTATCATCATGTCTGAATAGCTTTCATTACTTTAGTCAGCTTACACATTGTATATGTCTTTGAAATTGTTGGTCAGTGCACAGGATCTGAGCACATTTCTTCCTTCCATGCCTTACAGGTGGACCGGCACCCTACACTGTGGGAGAGGTGGCTACATTTGAGGACCCCGACCAGTAAGTGTTGATATGTCTGTTATGTGTTGTGTTTGCTGGTGATGTGTGATGGACTCCTGTGTGTTGAACACATAGCAAGGTGTGATGCGCTGGCCAATCATTTGTCTTGTTCCATGAGTAGGATTTCAGTCTCTCAAAATTTTTGAGTTGGCCAATGCTTATCTGATTGTATTATCTAGGGATTGTAGGTCATTCCTGTAGGCCCCACAATACTGGGGTGAGTCATGTGGATAACACTTGTATCAACAACAGTCGCACTGGAACTCATCTCAGATTTAGTCAGCCTGTCAGACCCACATTCTCCCAGATTGGTACTGCAAATCGCTTTCCAACAGACTTCTGCTTCCCTATTCACCAGAGTACTTATTAAACTGTAGGTAGAACTTCCTAGCAGCATGTACTTCCACATGTAGTGCTACAGGTATGTGGAATTTGAGTGCAATGTTCTAGGTGTGCATGCTAATCATGATCATGGGTGTTCTTGCAACTCTTTGTCTGGTGTAAGTCATGCCTTACTGGAAGTATATGATGTGTACCAAGCTCTGCATTTCCTGACATGTGTGGCGCTATGATTGGTCAAGGGTTTGCAGACTCCTAATTGTTGATAGACCTTACCTGTGGTGTGTGTGTAGAGCCAAACACGTGTGGAGTTTTCTATACACTCCTGGGTGTCCATGTTGTTTGGAATTGTTCGTTGTTTCTCCACCCCCCTCTCAAACACAGGCATGGGTTTGTGAATAGGGTACCTAGGACTGGTGCTACCAGTATGTTACACATACATGTGAATAAGTGATTGTTTAGTCGGAACCTAGTATACACACTCAGGTATGGCACATGAGTACTATACTAACAAGTCCAGTTACAACTTGCAGACCATGTGGCTTTAGTTTTTCATTCCGTACACTGACATCTATAGCCCAGGCATTGGCGCAGGATGTGCAGCATGATTGTTAGCTGATAACTGGCAGAACTCAGATGGCGTCAATGCCAGTTGTTACCCATCTTGTAGGTTTTGGATGTGCTATGTGTGATGTGACCTTTGCAGGCTGGCCTGCCATGTACTTCCTCAGGGGCATCCAATGATCTGTATGGTGATATGAGCTGTTACAAGTACAGTAGATGTATTGTCTGATTTACTTCTTGTGCCATTTCAGACAATGCAGTTCCTAATGTAAATTATTTGCCTTTGTCTTCACAGCTGCAAAAATGACACCCATCCAGGTCCGTGAGTTCCAGAGGTGGGCCATGAGATATCAACATATCCTGCTGGTAGAGTCGGGGTTCAGGAGGATGGCCCGTAGTTACCGCAATGAACGGGCCTCCGTAGCATGGAGGGCTTTCCCACAGGGTCGCCCTACTTTGCCTACCACAGCCACCACCAGCACAACCACCAGTTCCACCCAGGTGGCACCACCCATAGCTGGGACTGTTGTCCCAACGTCTGCTGTTGTTCCAGGCCCCAGCAGTGCAACACCTTCAGAGCAGCCCACAGGCCTTGGCTCTACACGCCCACAAACCTCCTCCGCCAGTACCCAGACTGCCCCAGCTCCAACAGTTGACCTTGCAGCTTTCCAGGCAATGGAACGTAAGATGGACAGTGTGTTGAGGAAAATCAGTAATCTGAGCCGGGATGTTCGCCATGTGAATAGGCGTGTGCGGTCCATAAAGCGGACCCTCCAGAGGGCCAACCTCTAGACTTTGATGATGATGGACATGATTCCCTCCCCTCCCTCCTCTTTCCTTGTTCTCATACTTAGTGGGCTTAGGGGGCTTAGTGTTAGGTTAGTATAGGCTGTTAGTTTAGTTAGTGTTAGTGGGAGGGGGGTGGGGAGGTCCTGATTCTTTCTATTTTTACTTATTAAGTGTGTGGGTGGCTGGGTGGGGGGCTATAATGGGGTTCTTGTGTGTTGAAAAACAAAACAAAAAAAAATAAAACAAAATATCAAAAAATACAAAAAAATATATATTTGTTTAGGATAGTATAGTATGTGTTTAGGTTAGTATCTGTTGTCCTCCATGTGCCCTGTCTCATAAGGGGGGTGGGGGGGTTGATGTTTAGAACGTTTTGTTACATGTGATAAGTAAGTTTAGGTTAGGTTAGTTAGGGACAGTTGTGGGCAATGAGTAGTCAGGGTAGATTAGGGTAGGTAAGACTTTTACCTCAGTTTCCTCTTCTGTGATTACCATTTAATAAATATATAGTGAACCCTTTACTGTATGTGTTAAATGCTTCTTGATCATGGCCCTGGCATTAGTGTACATACATTTTGTACTATTACATTTGTGTCCTATGCTACGAACAATTCCCAACTGAGCTGTAAGATTGGCAGCTACCCCAGAGCTACCTTGCAAAGATTCCACCATTCGTTGCAACCACCAATCACAGGTAATATGGATCCCAACATGTTTTTGTCGATAAGTAAGTTTTCAAAGACACAAACAGTGCTTCCAGACTTGGTACTGGGGGAACAGTTTTAGGTCTGACTGCAGTGTGATATTCCAGGACACCCTTATAAGATGAGTTGTCGTAAGCACTCTTGTAGTATAGTCTTCATGACTCACATAGATCATTTGTGACACTGTTCAACCTATTTGGATATGAACTCAGACACCTTCATTCATGCAGTTTTTGGAGTGTTTGCTTAGATTTGTGTGCACTGTTATATGTGTTAGTATTGCATGGTGACAACATTTTGCAGCCACTATTTTATGACTTAGATATCCCTTGAGGAAGCATTATTCTGTCCAACACAGCATGATGGTGTATGGTTTCTCACTTCATCAGATATTTCCCTCAGGAAGGGCAGAGTATGATGCAATCCTGGCCAATGTGCAGATTTATCTGACTACATAATTTCAGGACAGTTGTATTGACAAGCTACGTTATTTGACAGAAGGCAGATTTCAGTTATCTACTGCACAGTTGATGTGTCACATTACACAGAGACAGATTTGTTGTGTAAGTGCTATTTATTGAAAAGCGCTGTAGTGCCATTTGTACATTGTCCATGATTGTGAGTCCATTATAGTGACATCTTCCATTGTGATCCTACACAAGTGATAAAGGAAAATGCATTTGACATGCTGGGGTGATGTTTCAGACAGTGCAGAGGGACAGGATTTGCCAATGAGTAAGAGAGAGACAAGCATTGGGCAGGCAGACAAGATATACAGTGGTTAGCAGAACAGTCATTGAGCAGAGTTGTTGTAAGACTGGCATGTTTTAAAACGCAGGACCTTGGTAATATTTGGCCATGTGGCATGGACAAGTGCTTCCCGGTACTTTTCTGTGTGAATGTGATCTGTTCCATGTTTTCTTCTTCTGATGTGTGTGTTGCCTCCTCTGTCCTTGGTGGTGGTGGTTGTGAAGGGGAAACACACACCTCAGTGTTAGAAGACGTGGAGTCAGACATCCCGGTCGCTGCTACAGGTGAAGGTCTTAAGGGCAGTACTGCAGCAAGGAGGATCTGCTGATTCTTAAGAATAGCAGCCACATCACGATGGTAGGCAGCCAGGTCGGCCCTGAGGGGTTCAATGTTGCATTCATGCACGCATTGACAGGATTGCTGTTGTAGGTGTTGGGTCAACTGTATTACAGCTGTGCTGATTTCCTTCAACCTTTTTTCAACTTCCTGCAAGCTAGTTGTTTGACCTTGCATAGCTTCTGCCTGTTCCTCAGTTGACATCATGCACAAACTGCCTCTAGGCTGGCTGCCATGGTTTGCATCCCCACCCGCACCTCATTGGCCAGCTCCCGCTGTACCCCAACTACAGTTCTCTCAAAGCTGGTGCCTGTGTCGTCAGAGTCCTCAGCTGTATTGGAGCTGGCAGGTCTTACAATTGGTGTGGTGGGTGGGTCCTCTGTGATGGCTGCTTGTTCTGTGCTCCTCCTTGTTACTGAAGGTGGGGTCTGGAGGGTTCCAAGGACATCTTGGATAGTCTGCTGGGGAATGTTTGTCAGCTCATCATCCATGTCATCAGGGTATTCTGGGACAGGCATATCCACAGGAGATCCATTATCCTCTGCAATGAAATGGGGTACAATTAGTGGGTCTGTGTTGTGGCATTAGTGATGTGACATGCCTGCCGTGTGATGAATTCACATTGTGATCTTGTTTTGTGTTTATTGCTCCAGTCTTATAGATGGGCATTCTCCCAGACCTATGGCCCACCTGCATGTCACATGTATTGTGGTAAGTTATTAGACTTGTCGGCATCATCTACTCTAGGTGTTTGTTCTGGCCAAAGAGTGATTTGCCACCTTCTTGTCCTACTCAACCCTCCGTCTACATCCATTCTCATGGTGAGGCCTTTCACTGGCTGTGGGTGCTCTGATGGCACTGGCAGCACACTTAACAATCTGGACATGCCCCAGTCTCTGATCTTTCACATCCACTTATATGTAGTTGACATGTAGCGTATCCTATGCATAGCATTGTTATGGCACGATATGGATGTTGGCATTGGTAATGTGTACAGCTGATGTTGGGAATGTGTGGTACATTGGATTTCCCTGATAGTCGTAGCAGTGTCCTATTTCCTCCTCTGACTGTGCTGGTGTATTTCAGTGACCAGTTACATGTGTCTTCCCCCTCAATGCTGTTGTCTGAGCAGTATGATATTTGGGATGTTACATTGTGACCCAGGCACAGGATGGACCCTGACATATGCAGCATGGGTGTGTCCTTAGTGCTGTGTAGCTCCTACTGTTGATGACATTGGCTGATGTTTGCGACAACTATGGGCATTGACATTTGACAGGACTGGGGCCTTTGTCTTGTTTCAGGGGATTATTGGAGTTGTCATCCTAAACCCTCTAATTTTGCTGTGTATGATCCATGGGGAAGTTACTGCCATTGGCTAATTGAGCTGCACACACAGCGGAGGTGGTAGTGTCAACTGTGGCCAATGTTACATTCCAGTTGTCGGTATGGCTAGAGGTTGTTAATTGGGCCCTAGTTAATGTAGGGGGTGTAGTGGCTGACGTGTTCCAGGATGTCAGTTTGACATTGTGTCCTTCTCTCCTGGCGTGGCTTTACCTTTGCTCCATCGTTGGCATGGCAGCATGCCCCCATGGGACTGTTGTTGGTGTAGTGTAATGGTGTGCCCCAGCTTCTGTCTGTGCAGGCCATGCCCCCATGCCATACCCCTTTACCCATGCCACTCCATGTATATGATGACTTCCATGCATTTTGTGGTCGGTATCCCCCCCTGCTTACAGTTGACATCAGTGCATTTTTATTCCCCATGCAACTTACCCGTCATGTGCGTTGTCTCCTGGTAGTCTGCGCTGTCCTGTCCTTGAATCCCTGTGACGATCTCCTCAGGGATGACAGCTGCGACCATCTCCTCCATGTGGTCCAGGGCCTCCTGGTGTGCTGGACTCCAACCTCCAGTCTGCAGTGCTGCCTTCCTGTTCCTGGCTATCTTTTCCTTTGTCCTGCGCTTGCAGTCATGCCAGCGTTTCTTGCACTCGATGACTGTTCTGCATACTTCTGCCACACTGTTAATCTTGTCAACAATTTGTTGCCATATAGCCTCTCTCCTACTGATTGGCAACTTTGAGGTGACAAACAGTTGGTGCTGGTGTTCCGTCACCTATTTAACCAGAATTTCCTGTTCCTCTGCACTGAAGTGACACTTTCTTTTCTTCTTAAAAGTGTCCTGGTTCTTGTGTGGGTCCTCCTGGCTGGTTCCTGGTCTGTTGTCATCTTCCAGGGGTCTGTAGAGGCATCTGGCATCCATTTTGGCTCTCCTCTGCTGAAATGGCTGTGTTCGCTGGGAATTTTGACGCTATTGCGTCAAAAAACGCTGCATATCCAGTTTGCGGTGTCGTAAATCGACCCACAGTCATTTCTGCCGCGTTAACGTCGTTTTGCTTTACGACTTGACGCTGCGGTGTGCGTAAAAAAAAATGACTCACACCTGTGGTTTGCGCCGCCAAAATGGCGTTAACCGGCGGTATTATTTTTGACGCAAAACTGTGCTGGCGCAGTTTTGCGTCAAAAAGTATAAATATGGCCCTGTATTTTCTAAGTTTGCACCGCTTTTGCGTCAAAAAGCGGCGCACATGCAGCGCCAAAAAAGTATAAATATGGGCGTGTGTTTTTCAGCCCCTCAAAGCTTTTGAAAACTTCTCTTCATATCAGATTCACTATCACTAAAACCTCTTTCATTTTCCACACTCTAAAACTCCCTGACTCACTCTGAATCACCCTGCCTTCCAAAGAGGAATCTGTAAAATTACCCTGCATTACACTACACCCTTTTCGTTCTAATCTCTCAGTTTCTCTCAGGTGTGTGAGGGGATTTGCCCTTACAATTTCCAACCATAAATATCAGGTGTCTCTCCAATTCTCCATTTATTGTCTCTGTAGTCTGACCTTGAGTCATCCGCTGTTACTTATTACTAGAAACTATGACACCCAGTATTGTTTAATCTCTGGAAGACCTATACTCCTGTACTTAGGATGAATATTGGAATCCACTCTGCTTCTACCTTCCAGATATGTCTGTACAGTTCTAACTTTTTTTTCTGGGACATATTTCCAGAAATCCCTGCTGGAATTTTGAAGAATATAGAAGAGTGAATGGTCGTGATTCTAGCTGTTTACTCTAAGTCTGGCTTTGAGGTGTGTAAATAGACATCACACCTTTCTTGCAAATTCAAGGCCTATCTCATCTGTGAACAGTACTTTGTGTGCTTGAAGCATCATTAAATAGATTAAAATACAGTGGCTCTACTTTTAAGTGCACTATTCAGCTAGGTGTATTTGGGATGAGATCACTCATTATTGTGATGGAACATCCTTTAACTGTTTTGGTCCCTCACTCTGTTGAAGTCCTTCTTACCAGGACTAAAACCCAGAATTTGACAAATGCAAGGCTTACTAAGTATGAGCTTATAATATCGGGCTCTCCAAATGTTACCTTGAAAAGATGTACAGTGCTTAACCCAGCAGCCTTACTCCCAGTTGACAATGTTGAAATTGAGAATCTGAAAGAAGTTGAACATGATTGTCTGGAGGTTACTAAATTGGGTATGAAACCCATATCTGATATTAAAGATACCTGCTAGAATAGAATGATGAAATTATTTTAATTGATGACTCCTGTTTAAGAGATAATGTGGGAACATTGAAAGCTGGCTATGCTGTGTGAACAATTTCTGGTATACTCGAAGCTTCATGGCTTCAAAGAGTATCTTCTGCACAAGTTGCTGAATGAGTTGCCCTTACACGAGCCTGTTGTATTAGTGCACAGCTTAAGGTTACAATTTTTATGGATAGCCAGTATGGATTTGGAATTGTCCATGACTTCGGACAGTTTTAGTCACAGAGAGGCTTCATGACCTCTTCTGGTACACTAATTAGAAATGGCAATATAATTCATGATTTGTTACAAGCCCCACAATTACCTGAGAAGATTGCTCTGGACAAATGCAGTGCACATCAGAAATCAAATGATTTTGTTTCAAAAGTAAATGCTTATGCAGATCAGGTTGCTAGATATTGCGCCTTGAATTGTATTTTAATTATTGAAGAATGTCAGAAATTTGAAAATGATGAAACAAATGCAAATTACTTGTTAACCACAGTTGATACATGGAATGAAATTAAATCTCTCCAAGAAAATGTGTCTAATGAAGAGAAACGAGAATTGATCAAATTAAAATGTGTTCAAAGAGATGCAGATGATCTTTGGGTCTCAATTGAAGGACAAGTAGTTTTGCCAAACTGTCTACTGATGCAAATGGCGAGACATTATCATGCTTCAGCACATGCAATGATTCAAACTTTTAAAAAGTTCTGGTTTAATCCGAAGTTCAGACTGATTGCCGAAGCAATTTGTCACAGATGCGTCACCTTCAGCAGAATAATGTGGAAAAAAGAACAGTTGTCCATTTGAGTCACATTGGAAGACCAGGATGGCCATTTAACAGAATGCAAATGGATTTCATTGAAATACCTGTGTGTGGTGGTTTGAAATGCGTGCTTGTGGTTGTTTGTATTTTTAGTCACTGCATTGAAGCTTACCCTATGCATAGAAATAATAGTCTTATAGTAGCAAAGCTTTTGCTTAGGGAATTCATATCAAGGTTTGGATTTCCAGCCTCTTTAGAATCAGATAGAGGAAGTCACTTCAAAACCAAAGTGAGAAAATTACTACATGCAGCCTTAAACATTGAGCACAAGTTGCACTGTAGCTATCGACCTGAAGCATCTGGATTGGTGGAGCAAATGATGGTACACTGAAAGCACAACTTGCAAAGGTGTGTGCATTTACAAATCTGAAATGGCCATATGCCTTGACTTTGGTTTTCATGAGCATGAGAAACACACCTGATAGGAAGACAGAGCTGTCTCCTCATGAAATCCTCATGGGTAAAGCAATGAGGATGGCTAGGTGTTCCTGCAAATGCTCTGGTGAATATAACAGATGATAAGGTACTGGATTACTGCAAGAATCTAGCTGATCTGGTTCAATCTTTCTCTCAAAAGGTGGAAACGATAAGCGTGCAACCATTCCAGGACCAGTGTCACAGTCTGCAGGCTGCCGACTGGGTGGTGGTCAAGAAGCATGTGAGAAAAACTTGTCTGGAACCTAGGTGGAAGGGTCAGTATCAAGTTGTACTTCTGACTACGACTGCTGTGAAGTGTGCTGCAATCCCGAACTGGATTCATGCTAGCCACCCGAGGAAAGTGTCCTATCCACTGGAAGATGAATTTGAGTTGTTGAGAGTACAGACAACTGTTAAGCAGTCTCAAGAAGCAATTAGGCTGTGAAAAAAAGAAACAGAGACAGTGCAAACTGGTGAAGATCCAGGTACACCTCTGAGAGATTAAATTGATGTTCCTGAAGTTACTCAAGCATCAGCAAATGAAGCAGGAGAGTTAAATCAGAGGAGAACTCTCCCAGAAGCAGACGAGTGGGAAGATCAGTTGAAACGAATTACGTTTCCTGAAGAAGCAGCTGATGAGGGAGTTGAGTTGGATCAAGGTCATACGGATATGACTCCTCCTGAATTGGTGAATGGTGCAGGTACATCAAGTGAAAGTAAAAATCCTACCGAAGGAAGAAGAGTTATAAGTCCAGTTTTGCAAAAGATGCTGTCAAAGAAAACTGTGAAAGGAGACAAGTGGTTTGAATTACAGATAAATGAAAAAGTTTCAGATATACTGCAGACAATAAATGAAGAGCCAGACACAACAACAAGAGCAAACACAGATGAAGATCTGAGTGAAGGAGAAATAAGTGCAAATCGAAGATCTAAAAGAAAAAGAGTTGCAAATCAAAGATACTCTGGTCCTGAATGGGCATACTGTGCAACAGATGAGCGGCAATGAAAATTTTTGTCTTTTTGTTTCGGTCTTCAATTTCCAGATCAGGATTTTGGAACTTGAATTTGTTTTTTAATTGAAATTTGGAACTAAAGTGAACAAGAAGGACATTAATGTTACAAGTGCAAATGAAAATTGTTGTTTAACAGACTATGATATACTGAAAGAGACTTTTAAACTGATTTTTCACAAACTAAACCAATTTTGACAACTACTGAAACAATTTTTTGTCAACAGTTCTGAAGAGGAGTCTGAAACCTGTAAATAACTGCAAATAAAATTATTTTTGTTTTTGATTTTGGCTGCATAGTTAAATATTTTGCTTTTTCTTCTACTTTCGGATTCTTTACAAGATGGACAACAATCACAATAGAGTGAAAACTAATAGGTGTTGCAAGTGTATGTGTATTGCTTAGGGAATTGTATGTGTGTTAGTGTGTTTGTTGTTGATTGTGATCATAATTGTTCATCACACACCTGAAAATAATTATATTAGCTCTGTAGAGACTACTACACTTTCAAAGTTAGACAAGTTTAATAGGTATGAGAAATACATTTGGACTACTCACAAGGAGAGCTTTCTTCTAATGTTTTCTATCGCTTGTTGTATGAATATGTTCAGACGATGAATGTGAGAGAGTGTTATGTTTGTACGCAAATTCCTTCATCAGTGCAAGAGGGAGTAACATACCATAACTTGCCACTCAAAATTGGAATTATTTGTAGTCTTCTACTAACAAGTCTTTATAACCAGGAATACATTCAGTATTTCTACTCTAACCTAGAAATAGGCCCTCATTTAAACCCTGGCGGTCAGAGTTAAAGTGGTGGTAATACCGCCAACAGGCCGGCAGTAAAAAACATAGAATTATGACCATGGCGGAAACCGCCATCACAGTCAGCCACTTTAACACACCGACCGCCACGGAGGTGGCAACAAGCACCACAGCAGTAACCGCCAACAGCCAGGCAGAAGACAAGGTTCCACCCACTGAATTATGAGACACCAATCCGGCACCTTTTCCGGGACGGTACCAACGCCATCAAAAGCACAGCGGAAAAAGTACACAGAAGGCAATGGACTCACCTCTGGAGACTCAAGGAAGAACCACGACACCATGGAGCGCATACTGCAGGTGTTCCCCATGATGGTCTACCTCCTCCTACACCAGGAATACCAACACCGGCGACAACGTCCACGGTGAGTAATGCCACCTAGCACACAGGGGAGGGTTAGGAAAAAGAGAGTGACACACACACACACAACACACAACACCCCCACCCCCAACACCATACACACAAGCAGATGCAATAACATCACATATTCACCCCCCACCCCTCAGGATTAATGCAAGGACAAAATGATTTGAAGAACGTGAGTGTAATAATATAAAATACTAGAACTACATCCTCAAAAATCAAAACAGTATTTACAGATATAGAAATGAAGGGACACTCCTCAGTCCATAATGTCTGTGGGCCACAGGGCCAAATCACATAGGCCAAGGCCCCACTTGACTCCTGCCTCAATACGGAGAGAACACTGCTGGGGCATCAGGAAATACACAGGCACCTCGGGGAAGGGGGGCACCTCAGCCGGAAGATGGTACAACACCACTGCTCCTGGAGGTGGCTACATGCCCTCTATGATGTCCTGCGGAGTGCAAGGCCACAGTCTCTCAAGTGGGTGGTTTGCCCACTGCTTGGTCCTGGGGAGTGCAAAGCCACAGTCTCTCAAGTGGGTGGTTTGCCCACTGCTTGGTCCTGGGGAGTACAAAGCCACAGTCTCTCAAGTGGGTGGTTTGCCCACTGCTTGGTCCTGGGGAGTGCAAGGCCACAGTCTCTCAAGTGGATGCCTTTCTCCACTGGTTCTGGAGGGGGCCTTGTGCCCAGTGTGCTTCATCCTGGCAAGGAGGGGGTGAGTGGATGCCTTCTTTCACTGGTTCTGGAGGGGGCTTTGTGCCCAGTGTGCTTCATCCTGGCAAGGAAAGGGTGAGTGGATGCCTTCTTGCACTGGTTCTGGAGGGGGCTTTGTGCCCAGTGTGCTTCATCCTGGCAGGGAGGGGGTGAGTGGATGCCTCCTTCCACTGGTCCTGGAGGGGGCCTTGTGCCCTGTGATGCAGCACATGGGGAGTGCAAGGTTACAATCTCTCACCTGGGTGTCAGATCCACGGGATTTGCTGTGGGCAGAATGCATGACACTCCATGGAGGCAGGACTACAGTCCATCTGCCGGCGGGGATGGCTGCTCAGTGGTGGCAGTGCTGGTGCTGGTGTTGGTGCTGCCAGTGGTGGGGGGAGGCTCCAGCCCATCCCCTGCTCCTCGGACGGTTGTCCACTGGGGCTGCTGCCAGTGGTGCTGGTGGCGGTGCCCAGTGGCAGTGCTGCTGGCGGTGCTGCCAGTGGTGGGGGGAGGCTCCAGCCCTTCCCCTGCAGCCTTGGACGCCTGCCCACTGGGGCTGCTGCTGCTGCCAGTGGTGCTGGTGGTGGTGCCGGTGCTGCTGGTGGTTCTGGTGTTGATGCTGCCAGTGGTGGGGGGAGGCTACAACCCTTCCCCTGCAACCTAGGGTGCCTGCCCACTAGGGCTGCTGCTGCTGCCAGTGGTGCTGGTGGCGGTGCTGGTGGCAGTGCTGGTGGCAGTGCTGCCAGTGGTGGGGGGAGGCTCCAGCCCTTCCCCTGTAGCCTTGGATGGCTGAAGCGCCATGGTTGGTGGTGGGGGATCAGATCATGTCACAGCACCAGGCCTCCTGGACAGCAGGAGCAGGCCCTTTGCCCTTGGCAGCTGGTGGTGCCTTCTTGCCCTTGGCACCTGGTGATGCATCCTTGGCAGCTGGTGGTGCCTTCTTGCCCTTGGCAGCTGGTTGTGCCTCCTTTACTTGGCAGCTCGTGGTGCATCCTTGGACTTGGCAGCTGGTGGTGCCTTCTTGCCCTTGGCAGCTGGTGGTGCCTCCTTCCCCTTGGCAGCTGGTGGTCCCTTATTGGCCTTGGCAGCTGGTGGTTGTTCCTTGGCCTTGCCCTTGGCAGCTGGTGCAGGCACACTGCCAGTGCTGATTGGTGTCTCCTTGGAGCTGCTCACACCTGCAGTAGCTGCCGAAACTACAGTGGCCGTGGACTAGGTGGCTGAGGTGCTGGCCTGGGTTCTGCCCACCCTGGCTCGAAGTGAAGGACGCGGGTAGGGAAGAGGTCAATGGCAGAGAGGAAAAGCTTTTTATGGACACCGGAGCAGGAAGAGGGTGAAGATTTGGGAGTGGAGTAAGAGGGAGTAGTTGTAGGAGGTGCCTGTCTGCTGTGTTTGGGTGCAGGTGCATGGGCTGGATGCTGTTGTGAGATGGATGGCTGTTGGGTGTCTGAGTGCTTGCTTTGTGTACTTTGGGAGGAGGGGGCACAGACACAGTGGGAGAGGACACAGGGGACGTGTGCATGGATGTGGGGGTGGTGACTGCCAGTGAGGGGTGGTAGTGATAGGCGTGCTGGTGATGGAGGTAGTGGATGAGGATGTAGTGCATCAAGGTGTGAGTGGAGACGCTACTGGGAGGGAGGTGGACGAGGAGGAGGAGGGGGACACAGTGGAGGCAGTGGATGTTTGTGTGTCTGCTTCTGGATGGTGTTTGTGTGAGTGCCTGTGGGATGATGTGTGGTGCTTGTGTTTGCCTGAGCCACTCCTGTGTGTTGTCTTGGGTGCATGCTGGTCTGATTGTGTGCTTGGGATAGGTTGGGGTTCAGGGGAATGGGACTGGGTAGAGGAAGTTGGAGGGGGAAGGCTAGAGACAAGGACAATGGCTGCCATCAGGGAGGAGGCCAGAGCCTGGAATGATCTATGTTGGCCCGCCACGCCAGAATGAATGCCCTCCAGGAATGCATTTGTATGTTGCAAATGCCCTGCCAGCCCCTGGATGGCATTCACTATTGTTAACTGACCAACAGAGATGGATCGCAGAAGGTCAATAGCCTCCTCACTCAGGGCAGCAGGGCTAACTGGGGCAGGGCCAGAGGTGCCTGGGGCGAAGGAGATGCCCACCCTCCTGGGTGAGCGGGTACAGGAAACTCACTGAGGGGCTGCTGGGAGGGTGGTGCTGGTAGGGGGGGTGGTGGCTGTACCTGTACTTGTGGTGGCCACAGAGCTGTCTGCCACCAGCAGGCAGCTTCCATCGGAGGAGGTATCACTGTCAGAATTGTCCCCTCCTGTCTCCACCGTGGTGCTCCCCTCACCCTCCGTCCCACTGATGCCCTCACAGTTGGTGGATTCAGCCTCCTCCGTCGCCGGTGCCTCTGCTCCTCGGCTAGATGATGCTAATGCACAGAAGGACAGGGTGACAAAACAAAAAGGGGGGGAAGAGACAGAGGATACACTTGGTCAATGCCAGCAACAACACCACCGTTGGCGTACACAACACACAGGGGACAGCCCTACGCACTATGCAATGCACTACCACTCACAATGGTAGTCACCAGGCCATGGACAGTAATACCTAACGTCAATAGCAGCATACCTGAGACCCACAGATCTCTGCCCAGTAGTAGATGCTTACTAGCATGTTTGGGGTGCAGTGCATCAGCCCCTGCACAACATGGAACCTACCCTGCAGTGTCCGGCCTGGCCTAAGGGTACCCACAGGCCCACATCCCTGACCAAGATACCACCCCTTCACGCGCAAGTAGTATATTGGGAACTGTACTCTCCCCCTTGTGGCTGCTGTGATGCCCTCAAGTGCCCATCCAGCTCCGGCTAGGCCACCGCCAGTATGCCGAACATCAGGAGGGTCAGGGTTCGACGAGCACCCCTTTGTCGTTGGGAGGCCATCCCCACCTGGGCCTCTGCCATCTTCCTTGCTCAGCGTCTCAGGTCCTCCCACCGTTTCCGACAGTGGGTGCTCCACCTGCCGTAGACCCCCAGGGTCCGCACTACCTTGGCGATGGCACGCCATATACCCTTTTTCTTATGGGCGCTGAGCTGCAGAAAAATGAAAGTGGAAAACGGGACCAGTCATACCGTCCGGCCTGTTACACCCATGGCCCACCATATCCCTCCCATCCCCTTACGCACATACATTGCCCACCATACATGCTGCACGCTTCCCAGGACCCCTCCACCACACCCCCTTACACAAGGCCTTCACACACATCACATGCATTCATGCCCCATGCGTCGTGCCTACAGTGTACTCACCTGCTGGTCTGGAGGCCCATAAAGCAATCGGTACTGGGGTAGGACCCCATCCAACAGTTTCTCCAACTCCACAGTGGTGAAGGCAGGGGCCCTTTCCCCAGTGACTCGAGCCATGGTCGCTTCCAGACACAGGTTACAGCAGCACCTGCAGTGTTATTCCTCTCCCTGTTGAAGGTCAGGTAGCAAGTGAATGAACAAATAGAAAATGGCGGGCACGTCCGCGGCGGTGCGTACCGTCACCGCCGGCGTACATCACCATTGGCCACTGTCACCCATAGGGCCCAATGATAACCAATGGGGAGTTGCATGGTGGTACTTGACCGCCTCCCGCAACGGCACACAACGTCAGCGGCATTACCTCATTTCCACCTGTACCTCCACACAGGACAGGTGTCCGCCATTTCAGGGGGGGCCAGGCCATGGCACCTAACTGCATCACAGCCGACATAGCACATTTTGGGAAGAAACATAAAGATGCTGTTTCTGTTACAACATGCAATGTATAGTACATTGAGGAAATGTTACGAACTGACCAGATGCTCATTGTTTTGCCCCCTAGAGTACAACCGCTGAGGATGAATAGGAGATTGAGACATCCTTCCGTGTACAGGCCCCTGGTGGACTTGGCAACAATGGAGGACAGGTACATTATCCTCACCTACAGACTTGATAGGGCCGCTGTGTGCCCTATTGGAGCCAGACCTGATCTCAGCTATCCGTCAGCCCACTGGGATTCCCCTTCTTGTGCAAGTCCTATCTGTGCTACATGTCTTGGCGAGTGGCTCCTTCCAAGTGACAGTGGCCATGGCAGCAGGAATGTCCCAGCCAATGTTCTCAAACGTGCTGACCAGAGTGTTGCCTGCCCTGATGAAACACATGCACAGCCACATCGTTGTCCCCCAGGTGGAGGATTTGACCACAGTGAAAGCTGACTTCTATGCAATGGGACATATCCCCAACATTGTTGGGGCAATTGATGGTACACATATTGCCTTTGCCCCCCAAAGCCCTGGAGAAATAAACAGGTGTTCAGGAATCGAAAGAGCTTTCACTCTATGAATGTGCAGATAGTGTGCCTGGTGGACCAGTACATCTCCCATGTGAATGCAAAGTATCCTGGGTCTGTGCATGATGCCTATATCCTGAGGAATAGCAGCATCCCATATGTGACGGCTCAACTCCAGAGGCATCGGATGTGGCTAATAGGTGAACCCATGCTCCCCACCCAGTGTATGTTGGTATATGGGTGTGGGGTTGGCCCTAAGGGTGAGTGTCTAACAGGTATCCCTCGATATTTACAGGTGACTCTGGTTACCCCAATCTCTCATGGCTACTGACCCCAGTGAGGAATCCCAGGACAAGGGTAGAGGAATATTACAATGAGGCACATGGGCGAACAAGACGAATTATAGAGAAAACCTTTGGCCTCCTGAAGGCCAGGTTTTGGTGCCTCCATCTAACAGGTGGATCACTGTGCTATTCAACGAAGAAGGTGTGCCAGATCATCGTGGTATGTTGCATGTTGCACAAGACTGCTTTGAGACGCCAGGTGCCTTTTCTGCAGGAGGATGAGGCTGGAGATTGGCGTGTACCAGCGGTGGAACCTGTGGTCAGTGACAAAGAGGAGGCAGAGGATGAGGATATGGACAACAAAACATCTATCATTCGACAGTACTTCCAGTGATTCACAGGTAAGACACTGTAACTTCATCTTCCATTGCAGTTTTCTGTTGTAAATTGTCACTGGCAGGCTGCTGTTCCCACTACAATGGCCACTTACTGTACCCTTTGACACGTCTATTCACATATATCTGTGCCCTACTCTGGCTCCTGGTGTATTGTCTGCAGCAAAATACAGGTCATACCTATGTATACATTACTGTATAGTCTACTTGCAATGTCTACAGATTGTGAAAGGAATACATTCTTAAATCATTTGACATACTACATACTTGTATTTTTTAAAGTGGTGTTTACTTACTTGCTGAAAATATAATGGGGATGTGCAATGGGCTGGGGTGATAAGGGAGGAATGTCCAGGATAGAGTCCATTCTATGTGGATCACAGGTGCATTGTCCAAGGGGGCATAGGAAGTGGAGCAATGGCAGTTCAAGGTGGACAGGGTAATAGAGTGGGACACGAGGGTGACATTCAGGAAAGTCTTATTTCCAGGTAGGGTCTTGGCAATGTTCTCTGGCTTCTGCCTGGATCGCATGGACTGTTTGCGGGGTGGTTCTCCTTCTGCAGGGGGAGGAGTGCTGGTGGCCTGTTGTTCCTGTGGCGGGCCTCCTGTCCACTAGCATCAGCGGAGGTGGAAGGCTGTTTATCGTTGTGGCTAGTGTCAGGGGCCGTCAGTGTGCCACTGCCTCCCTCATGGTGTTGGCCATGTCTGCCAGCACCCCTGCAATGGTGACCAGGGTGGTGTGGATGTCCCTCAGGTCCTCCCTGATCCCCAGGTACTGTCCCTCCTGCAGCCGCTGGGTCTCCTGCAAATTGGCCAGTATCTGGCCCATCGTCTCCTGGGAATGGTGGTATGCTCCCAGGATGTTGGTGAGTGCCTCGTGGAGCGTTGGTTCCCTGGGACTGTCCGCCCCCTGTCGCACAGCAGTCCTCCCAGCTTCTCTGTTGTCCTGTGCCTCTGTCCCCTGAACTGTGTGTCCACTGCCACTGACTCCAGGTCCCTGATCATCCTGTGTTTGTGGGGTTGCCTGGGGTCCCTGTAATGGTGGACACACTGCTGATTGACGTGTCCTGGGGACAGAGGGACGGGCCCGCTGGGTGGGTGCTGTGCTGGTGTTTCCTAAGGGGGGAGGCTCTGTCATGGTATAGGACTGGCTGGGTAACTGACTGTCCGGAGATCTCTGATGGGCCAGGTTGGTTATCCTGATCCAAGCGAGCAGAGATGCTGTCATCACTGTGGGCCTCTTCTGGGGGGGACTGGATGTTGCTGGCACCTCCTCTCCAGTGACGTTGGGCTGGGAACTGTGGGGGTGTAAATGCAGGTTTATTGTTTCTGCGTGTGAAATCTTGTGCCTAGGTGTGTTGCCCTGTATGGTTGTGAGTGCCCTGTGAGCTTTGCCTTGTGTGAGTAGTTATTTTGTGGGCTAGGTGACTCTCTCTAGTGTACATGCTGTGGTGATGCGTGTCCATGCAGGGCTGTGAGTGGTGTCCATGCATTGGTGGTGCATGTAGTGCTGGGTACTGGGATGTGTGGGTTGTGTTGGTGGGGTGTGTGGGAGGTGGTGGAGTGATGGGAGTGAGGGTGAGGGTGGGGGTATGTGATGGCATGCAGGTAAGGGGGGTGAAAGTGGTAAAGATTTGACTTACCAGAGTCCAGTCCTCCTGCTACTCCTGCCAGGCCCTCATGATGCAGTATTGCCAAGACTTGCTCCTCCTATGTTATTAGTTGTGGGGTAGGGGTCCACCGCCAGTCCTCTATACAACTATCTGGTGTCTTGCAACCACGGAACGCATCTTCCCCCGTAGGTCATTCCACCTCTTCCTGATGTCATCCCTTTTTTTCTGGGGACGAATAGCTGTGGCTCTACCCGGATGATTTCTTCCACCATGACCCTTAGCTCCTCCTCTGAGAAGATGGTTTGTCTTTGTAATGCCATGGGTATAGTGTGTGTGGTGTGTGTGAGGGTGTGTGTAGGAGGCTGGCTTGGTTTGTAGTGGGTACCTTGGGTACTTACACCTTATACCAGGTCCAGTTTTTCCTTATTAGTGAAGTAGAAGTGTTCTAGCAGCTTAGGCTGATAGAAGTAGCTATAGAAGAGCAGCTTAGGATGAACTAGGAGACATGCAAACCTCATGCAATACCACTTATAGTTACACCATACTTATACATAAGTAAAGACAATACTCAGTGTTACCAAAAATAAAGGTATTTATTTGGGTGACACAGTACCAAAAATATCTTACAGACAATACTCCTTCTGGAGGTAAGTATTATACACAATATATACACTAGACACCAAAATTAGACAAGTAAATAGTTATAGAACAATGCAAACAGTAGGAGGTCCTATAGAATGCAAAGGGAGAAAATAGATCTAGAGGGCAACACAAATCATATACTAAGAAAGTGGAATGTGAATCACGAATCCCCCCCTAGACAAGTGTAGTGTGTGCAGAATCGCCGAGAGAGTAAGAATACAGTAAAGGTGAGTAAATTACCTCACCCCAGAGCCCAGGAACGCAGGAGTAAAGTACTGCAAATTTCCTTAGGACACACTACACCTCGTTTTTGTGATTTTGCAGCAGCCAACCATGTCTGCAAAGAATAAGTGCTGGATTATTGGACCTGAAGACCTGCATAGAAAGGGGACCAAGTCCAGGAAGGACAGGAGCCCCTCCCAACCCAGAAGAGGGTGCAAAACAAGAGTCCACGGTTAGTCGACGACTGCATATATGCACCCTAGGACAATGCCAGCGGGTTCCTGCATCATGCAAAAGATGTCCCACGGAGTGAAGATTGTTGCAGATGAGATCTCGTGTTGGAAGGCGCCAACAAGCCTTGGTTACGACAAAAGTGTGTTTTGAATCAAAATGGTGCTGGATGGACCCAGGAGGGACTGGGGTCCTCAACTCTGAGTGAGGAGGAAGAGGGGGTTCTCAGCACTTTAGAGAGCCCTTAGGATGCCAGCCAGCACCCCGAGAAGCTGCAGGATCAGGGTTCAAAGGAGGTGCAAAATGTGGTTGATGCAGCACAACAAAAGAAGGTCCCACGCTGCCGGAGAACAACTCAGCGAGTTGAGGAACACAGGATGGAGTGCTGGGGACCTTTGCCTGGCTGTGCACAAACGAATTTTACAAAGAGTGCACAGGGGTAACATTGCTCTCAGGGAAGGCAAGGTCTTACCTCCTCCAAATTGCGTCAGCAGGACCTCAGGACAGTCTGTGTCGATGATGTCCAACCTCTGTGTCCTTAGAAGCACGCTCATCGCTGTGAGAGGAGTCCCAGAGTACCGGTAGTTGCTTTGGAAGGTGCCTGCTTGGAGCAGGGGAGTGACTCTGTCACTCTACGGGAGATTTATTTGGTCCTTCTGGGGCAGGATCAAGACAGGGAGTCCCCAGAGCATGCACACCGTGGAAACTGTTGCAGTTGCTGACTTGGAGCTGAGGTTGTTGAAGAAAAGTGTCTCTTGTAGACACTTTGTTGCAGTTACAGCATTTCTTGGAGCAGGCTGCGGTTGATCTGAGGTCAGAAGAGTCTGAAGTTGTTGCAGAGGATTCCTGAAGGAAACTTGCAAGCAGAATCTGAAGAGAACCCACAGGAGGGACCCTAAATAGCCCTGAGAGGGGGATTGGCTATCTTATCAGGTATGGACCTATCAGGAGGGGTCTCTGACGTCAGCTGCTGGCACTGGCCACTCAGAGCCCTCCAGAGTGCCCCCACACCTTGCAAAGCAAGATGGCTGAAGTGTAGGACACACTGGAGGAGCTCTGGGCACCACCCCTGGGGTGGTGATGGACAGGGGAGTGGTCACTCCCCTTTCCTTTGTCCAGTTTCCTGCCAGAGCAGGGGAGAAGGGGTCCCTGAACCGGTGTGGGGGGTGTTTTATAATGGTGTGGTGTGTGTATGAGTGTCAGGTGTGTGTAGTTTGAATTGTCCAATGTGGTTTTGTCTTGTTTGTGTAGGTGTATTTTGAGTGCGGCGGTATTTACCCCCAATGGTTTTCCCCGGTTGAATGTCCGCCGCAGTGATTCGTGGGTCATAGTGCTATGGGCATAGTTCTGTTAATGTAACGGTGTGGGTTTTGCTACTGCCATTTTATCACTGACATTTGGGCTGGCGGAGTTGTGTTTGTGTCTGTAGAGTGACGGATTGCTATGTGTGGGTCATAATATGGGTAGCAGTATACCGCTGCGGTCGCGGTATGTTGGGGGCAGTCGGCATGGCGGTAAGCAGGACTTGCCGCCAATGTCATAATGAGGGCCATAGTGTTTTCTTTTGTTCCAACTAATCAGCATTTGAGTAACATTGCCAAAGAAAGAAACTTTGACATTGTGGGAGGTTTCTTTGAGCCTGCACTAGGGACTGCCTATGTACATTGCAACAAACTTACATGCTTGCTTTCACCAGCAGAAAAGTCCTTTTTATATCAAACTGATGACAGGAGAAAAGCTTTGAAGAAGAAAATAGAGAAAGGGTTAGAGAAGAGGACATTGAGAAATTGCTATGCATTTAGTGAAACTAAAACTCAAGGGAAGTTAGCTTTAAATGAGCAACATGTAGGAAAGATTTTCATTTATAGACCACAATCTAGATTTGACACTAACTTTGTTGGAACAAGTGAATGCAGACATGCATTTCTTTTCAAGAATACATAGGACTTTATGCTAAATGGCCAGGACCCTGTTATTCCAGGAGTTTATTACATCTGTGGAAAGAATGCTTATTATCGTCTCCCAAGGGTATGGTATGGTACTTGCTACTTGGGAGTTGTATTCCCGAAAATATACCAAATTGACAACATAGATGACACACAAAGTTCAAATGAATTGCAAAGACCAAAAAGAGAAAAAAATTCTGGAATAATTGGGGATATATTTGGAGCAATTATTGCTTCTTTAGGAGTTGTTCTGAATGCTCTGAAAATTAGAAAGTCGTCTACTAATGTAGATAACATGCTAACTGATTTTTCTAGAGCTGTAATTTTAATGCATACTGAATTGGCTGTGGTCCATTCAATGGTTCTTCAGAACCGTCTTGCGTTAGACATCATTTTAGCAAAAGAAGGCGGAGTCTGCCGGATGCTGAAATTGAAACATTGTTGTACATACATTCCTGACAATAGTAAAGGAATTAGAAATTGTATTAAGAACCTGACAGATTCAAATTCAGACTTAAAGATCTGAAAGAGCCAGGGTTATGGGAAAATGTTGGCAAAAGTGTGACAAATGTGAGACATTGGCTGTATAATCTGGGTAAAGGGATTGTGGGAAAAATTCTAAGACCATTACTGATCGTAATTACTTGTGGAATTTGTACTATCGGATTTTACAAACTGTATAAACTGATTAAGAGAAAATGAATGAAAAATGATAAGAGGAGGGAAGAATTGAGACTTGAGACACTGAGAAGCAAACAATTTTATGATTTAAGACAAACTGAAAATTGGAGAAATACAAGAAAGAATAGATGTTTTAGAGAGACTAAGTTTTAGGCTAACGTAAATGAATTAATAAATTAATTAATATAGTTTTGTGATGACTTTTATAGTCATCAGAGGAGGAATTGTGAAAATTACTAATAAAATTGCATGCATGCGTTTAAAAGTGCAAGGCTGAAATAAAAATGTGGCCTACACTGATAATTGACACAGATATTTTTGAAAATGAAAATAAATCACTTTCTAATTAAATGTATTTTATGTTTTACTAACAGAGTAATGGAAATTTAAACAGGCCTACGTTAAGTTAATTCAGATGAAATAATATGATGTTTAGAAATTGCTGATGTGGATGGAAAGTCACTGCCAATGTTCTATCCTTCCTGAAGCATCCTGTTGACGTGGAGGGAAGTGTACTAATATTGATACATTTATTTAGTTCCTGCTAAATAGTGTTCCACAGAAACCAATGACTTTCAGTAGTTTTATGTAGTTTGAAACATTTCAATTCTGCGACGGGAAACTGGTGATGGCAGTGAAAGGAGCTGAACCAATGAAGGAGAAAAGAACACAAGAATTGCAACATGAAGAAACATGCTCTATTTTTAATTGGTTCTGTCCTAACCACTCAGTAGTCTGACCAATGGTAGAGTAGCTAGTTATTTTCTGGGACTTTAATCAGCTCGGACTTATTCTTGCTTGCTCAAGCTCAGACTGATTCAAGATTCTCTCTGGCTGCAGTTACTGTCTGTTCTGTGTTCAGATGTGCTTTTATTTTGTTTGTGAAATAATGTGCTACGTGGCACTTACAGTTCAGATGCATTAAGGCCAAATATTACTGAAATGTTTCCCTATATGTCGCTGTCCACTGAAGCTGACCACGTAGATACTCCCTTGAAGAAGACTATGCTTCCTGCTGAACCCATTAAGGAGGGGTGGTTGTACGACGGAACACCGATTTCCAAAACAACTAGTGCCTTAACAACGAGGTCGGAACACCGACCTCGTTGTTACTACTAATGATTTTACCATGAATGCCTTAACAATGATTTTCGTTGTAAAGACATTCCTGATAAAAGCATTACTAATAGGCACCATTGACCCTACATCCCGCACCCCACCCCCCCAACCCCACCCCAAAACCTAAAACCCCCTGACCCCCCACCCCTCCCCAAAACCAAAAACGCCCCACCCCCCAACCCCGCCCCAAAACCTAAAACCCCCTGACCCCCTCCCCAAAACCTAAAACACCCCACCCCCCAACCCCACCCCAAAACCTAAAACCTCCTGACCCCCCCCTCCCCAAAACCAAAAACGCCCCACGCCCCAACCCCACCCCAAAACCTAAAACCCCCTGACCCCCCACCCCCTCCCCAAAACCAAAAACACCCCACCCCCACCCCAAAACCTAAAACCCCCTGACCCCCCACTCCCTCCCCAAAACCAAAAACGCCCCACCCCCCCAACCCCACCCCAAAACCTAAGACCCCCTGACCCCCCACCCCCTCCCCAAAACCTAAAACCCCCCACTTACCTTAGTCGACCCCTTGTTACCTGCGTCGTCCTCCTTCGCCAACTCCCTTCTTTGTACCTTAACCACGCATGTTCGTTGTTCAGAACATACGTAGTTAAGGCACAAAATAACGGAGTCGTGGTTAAAAAAAGCGTTGTCTTTCTTGCAGATTTTTTCTATGTTTTTCTCTTCTAGAAACCCAACCACTATTTTAGCTAGCGCCATAGATAGATGCTTTCCAAATTAGTTGTCTTCTTTTTCTTTTTGCATGAAGACCAACATACTTACTCTAATTAGGGTAATAGTTAGAATGTCACATTCTGAATTTGGCTGCACAAAATAACTGATTGTGAATTATATATCTGTGTTAACTCAATGTATTTAATCTCAACAGTGCATCTGTTACTGCTGTTATTCTGTATGATTATTATTGAGTACCTAATGATTCATATTCTGTCAAAGGTGAGATTCTTTAGAAGGTTTGGTCACCCAGTGGTATTCATGTATCTTTATAATTAGGTTTTGCATTTGATTTACGTGATCTTAGCATTGTTAATCGAAAGGGAAATACATGTTTGAGCTTTACTAAACTGACGTTGTGATAAATGGCCAAATAGGTCATGGTGTGTTTAAATTACTGACTCTAATGTTGATTAATGATGGGATTGTTTGGTTTTGTTTATTGTTGACTTCGTTTTGTTCAGAGCCAAACATTCACACGTATCTGAGTCCAGAGGTTCATTCGACCTCATGAGGGTAGATGGTAACTAAATTATCAAAACAAATATAAGGTAGGGCGCACCCAAAGCCTATAAGAGGTTGTTTATGTTGGGAATGTATTTTGTATGGTAAAAACATTGGTGTCCGTTCTCAGATCCCTGGGTAGAATGTCTTTATCATGTCTTTGTTAGGGGTGGGTGGTAAACTTCACTATGCTGGTGAAGTTCACAGCTTTTAGTTCGGCATAAACACTGCCAAGCGCCACATGGCAGAGTTTACCGCCCACCCCTCATATAGATATAAAACCACAACATACGTGGCAGCTAGGCTGTGCTGACTACCTGAACAAATATGGCTGTAGTGAAGATTAATCTAATGAGGAATAAGAGCGTTGGAGAAGAACATGGAGTGACCAATGAGAGCAGCGTAGGCATGTCTTCCACACAGGTATTGCTCAGGAGCTTGCGGAGGTGTAGAAGAGTGGATTGAGCCCAGTGCTGGGGAGATGGCGAGGAACAAGAATTTCAGAAGGAGAAGTAGAGAATGGCTCTGGAGATGAGGCGGATCACCTGTGTTATTATTATTTTTGAGCCAGCAAAGTCCAGGGTATGCAATGCACTGCAAAGTACTATGCTTGGAGCACCTATGCGGCTGGATACCCATCACAGACAGAGGCGGTCGCGGGAGCACCGCCAACAGGCTGGCGGTGCTCCTTTGGGCATTCTGACGCCGCGGCCAGAAACGGAAAGTCGGCGGTCTCCCGCCGGCTTTCCGCTGCCCAGGGGAATCCTCCATGGCGGCGCAGCTTGCTGCGCCGCCATGGGGATTCCGACCGCCATCCTGTTCCTGGCGGTTTCGGCCGCCAGGAACAGGATGGCGGTATGGGGTATCGTGGGACCCCTGGGGGCCCATGCCAATGGCATGGGCACTGCAGGTGCCCCCGTAAGAGGGCTGAAATTTGCGACGGGTGCTACTGCACCTGTCGCACCCCTTCCACTTCCTCGTGGAAGGGTGTTTCCCGCTGGGCTGGCGGGCGGCCTTTTGGCGGTCGCCCGCCAGCCCAGTGGGAAACCCAGAATGACCGCCGCGGTCTTTTGACCGCGGTACGGTCTTCTGGCGGTTCCCGCTTGGCGGGCGGCTCCCGCCGCCCGCCAAGCTCAGAATCACACCAGAGTGTTTTTGTTACACCCTCATATGTGTCCGGTTACAGCTGAAATGTCATAATTGAGTTTAATTGGTGAGTCGGTGAGGTGGCGAGGGAAGCATCCTCAGGTGTGACCTGCAGGTCACAAAGTCGAATCACAGGTGGGCTGACTCAGCCCTTCATACTTTTGAGGTTGTCAGTTGAGCACCATTCCGTTGGGTAACAGGTGATGGCTTTTATGTACAGCACTTAGGAGTTGCTGTCTCTGGCAATATGCGCTGGTGTGATTCCACACCATTATTGTGTATTTTGTTATCTTGAAGTAGTTTGTGTCTTGTGCGTACTTTTCATTGGAAGCTCGCAGAACTGTGGCCCTCTGCTCCCAGCTGCCACATAAAGAACGGTGTACTGAAGAGCTCTTTAACAAAGCTCTGTCTTCTGAGAACACTTTAAGAATGTTCTTTAGCGCTATATGTGCAGAAACGTGAACTCCGATGATGTGCATTTACCATTTTGTAAAGTTGAAATTATGTGGTATCCGATCCCCGACTGATAGAGGGAGCAATTAGTCTTTTTCTGAGCTATTTTAAACATAGAGGCTGCATTCCTGACTAATAAAATGCCAGCTGTTATCATATATTGGGCTTTTTTAATTGTGCTCGAATGTTGCCCTGCCTCAAAGTGCTTGCATAATTTGTAGGAATTTCCTATGAATAGTATTTTTTAGGGTCGAGCCTGCGTCGCATGCACTCGCCCATGCGTATCGCTAGCGAGGCGCTTTAGGTATTTGAAAAGGGCTCGGAACTTCGTCGACGTCACGTCAGTGTCTTTGATTGGCAAGTTGGCTTGCCTGTAAGTATCCGCTTCTTTTGATTAGAGGAAGGCACGCATACGTCATACCTTTTACGGTGGTTAGCCCTCCTCGAGAGCAGCGACCAAGTACAGAAAACATGCGAGGCTCGATGGGTTTGTGGACTACTTTTTCTCTATTTTCGCAGCACAATCTCGCTGGGCAGAAGTCCAGCGCTTCGCATACTATCGACCTTGTTACACAGTTAATTGCACTTTTGCCGATAGCTATTATTACGTGTGAACTGTAGAGGCGCGATCACGCTGTTTTTTTCTTTTAATACAAGAAAAATACGGTTGGTAGTTTACAACTGTGAACAGCTGTCACTCCGACAAATACGAGACCCTAGTGCATTGCAAATGCTTGTTTTTTCTTTACAACCACAGCCCATAGAATAGGGGTTATCGCTGTGTTGGTTCGATAGCCCCCTCCTCCCCAGTGATTCCAGGCAACATGTGGATGAGTACTAACTTCTAAATAACTTCGCATTTTGGAAAAACTTCCATTATTTGCAAGTGCCTCAAGTTATTTGTCAGAAAATAGTGCTTGGTAACATGGTGAGCCACCAAAATGTTAATTCGGAATGAACACAGTTAATGTATGCACCACACCACATGACTCCTGACTGGGGCATTCCTGTTCATTACCAAGGTTAAAAGCCCGCATGAGGGACAGTGTGCTTTGAAATGAAAGACTTAATTGAAGAACTAACACCATATAATGCAGCACAGGTTCTCTAGATGCTAAATAGTAGGGGTAGGTGGAACTCTGCGGAATCTCACTGAGTTATTTGACTCCGCAGGATTCTACAGAGTAAAACTCTGCGAGTTCTGCCCACCCCTAGTTTTCATCTGAACATTGTCAGTATATGAAACTTAATTGAGTCTCCTATTTTGTACATTAATTTTCCCAGGAGCTTGTTTTGGAACAGTTATTTTTGTCTGTCTGCAGCCGGCTTGTGTGTCTTCAATGATTGTTGCATCCAGCAGTTCCCTGGCTCCCGTGATAGCTATACCATCAGTATAGCTGCCTGCAACATATGTGCATAGTCATTTACCTCTTCTCTTTTGGTCTAATAACGCCCCTGGCAGTATCTGGCAAATCTCTCCACTATATCCTTTTCAGCATCAGTGATCCAACTGTTATCATCCAGTAAACATTGGGTATGTTTTCCTACCTTAGCTCTTTTATCTAGCTAGACCATTTGTTTTCCTGCTTTGTCACCATATTCATTTTCAATTATTTGGGTTGTTTACTTATTATATCTGGCGTCATCTAACACTCAAGGTGAAATGCCTCCCTCTACATGGTCAACCCCTTAGTATTTCTTTCCTCCATTCAAAGCATACTTCATCTTTCTCTATTTTATACATGTCTTTCCTTCTCTCTTCACCTTCAGCTCCCTCATCTATATTCATAGTTGCAAATGAGATTGCTTTCTTTTTCATCACCTCTTGACTTTTCCTTTACCATTTTCCCACTCCCCACATTGGTAAATGCGTGGCCACGTCTGAGTTTTTTAAACAGAATGAACCTAAATCTCTGTTTTTCTAGAGGCTTTAATCCCACTCACTTGACCGTTAGAGTTAGTGGGGAATGAAGTGACAAACCCCTTGTTTACTCTTGCACTGCAGGTCAGTTTCCTTAATGAAAATGCAATTTGGTTTTGAAAATGAAATGGGGTAAAAAGGGACTGAATAAAACAAGTATGAGTACTCTTTCAGATGAAAGCCCACTAAAAATAAACAAGGCCTGTGGCTTTGATAAATTTAAGATGACTTTGCTGGGCTCTTTTGTTCTCTCCCCACCAATCAAGCTAGCTCATGTCTCATCAATTCATGGAAGTCATCTTGCCATCAAATAGAGGGTGGTCCATCTCTGTCTACTGAATTTTATCTTGAAGCTGTGGGTAAAGAAGTGCTTGTGCATATACATAACAAGAGTTCTGTCTAAATCAGACATTTAGCTGTCTTCTTTATCAATGGTTCATGTTGTAAGATGAAGTCTTTTTCATAAAAATTGAGGATTTTTGTTGTTATAGCCCTCAATGTGGTAACGGTTAGGGCTATTGCCTTAAAATTCTGTGAGTTCTCTCATCCAAAACATTGGGGAGAACTGCTTTGTGCTAATTTCTTGGAGAAGCTACTTCTATAGAAAATGGACTATATTTTGTCTCTCTTCCATTTCGGCCAATCTGAATATCCTTACATTGCCTATTCCGGAATGGTCTTTCTCATACACTGTACACATTTCTTTGTTCAAAGCTGCCCCCATTTGTTATGCTGCGGGTGGATTTCCAACTTGCGGCGTTCCATTCTTGTCTTGCGGTGAGGCCCACTGTCCGTTTTTCGGCCCACTAGGCCTGCCACAGGCGCGTGTCTGCCCACAGCATCATTTCCTTTCTTGATGGTGAGATCGGGCAGCCCAGGGTCAGGCTGCAGATCTTGCAGTGGTTGCTTGATGCTCTGCTCTTGCATCGCGGGTGGCCCCTGCGACGCATAAATAGTACTTACCTGTTTATTGTTTCCTGGGCTGTTCGTCCTCTGGACATGAGGCCATACTTTATTTGTCCCAGAATGCTATTTCCTTCCCAGCATGCACTGTTTTTCCTTCTTATTACTCCCTTTTCAAGATGGCATCTGCCTAGTTTTTCCTGTGGCACTTTCCCAAAATAATATGGCATTTTTCCTTTTTCCTGTTTTTTCACTTCTTTTCTATCGGTATATAAAGGCTTGAGTTCCTTGTTGGTGGAGGTCCTTGCTCCTGTTTGTTGCTCCTGTGGATTTGTTCCTGCTTGGTTTCCTCTGCAGGTTCTTGTTGTTCCAGTCCTTGGAGTTCTGGTTTCTGCTGTGCTTTCTCTGATTAGTTAGAGCTCCCGCCTGGAGGTTTTTTCCCTTGTGGTTTTTCCTTTGGGGCTCCTTCTGGAGGGCAGAAACTGCCTTGGCATCCACCTTGTTAGCAGCACCATGGGTCACCCCTATCTTGGCCAGAACAGAATGTGCAAGATCTGAAGTTGTACCCCGCTTTCATCTGATAGAGGTGGTAAGAAAGGGCCAGATCGTGACACCAGTATCGCCTGCCTGCTCAGTTGTTGCAATCTGCCTTTGGGCATTGTGATTATTACAATGCTGGCTAGCCACAGTGTGAAGGCTTGAAGAGCCTCTACTCTTTATATTTCTTTTTGACTTCTTTATGTAGAGTCCAGTCATGTTGCTTTCCCCAGCAAATTCCTCTGCTTCTCTCCCACCAGAAGTTCATTTCTAGACAGAGATCCATCTATGTATTACCTAACATAGATGCGCCAAAAAAATAACATATTACCCACCACTCGATGCTCTCCTCTTTCCAGCTGACATGTTTGGTTTCATTGCCACAGTCCATGTCCTTTAATGGCCTCACTCTTCACACTGGCTTGACAGCAAACTGGTCAGGGGAGGGGAGCTCTACATTTACTAATAAAATGAAATCAAAACAGAAGAAAAATCCCAAATCTATTTAGAAACATAGATTAGTATTTAATAAACAATGTAAGCCCAAAACAGCAAAAATCCAACCAGTAGAATTAGAGATATTGAATTTAAAGTTTTAGATAAAAGTAGTACCAAATGTCGCAAATCGCCAACTGTCGCGCTTGCCTTGACTTGTGAGTGTGTATGATGGAACCTTTTTGGATCCTGAAAGACTCTGTAGGATGATGATGTAAGTGTTAGAATGTGGTGAAGTGAATGCACGTTCAGAATGTTGAGTTCCAGGTTACACACTGAAGAATAAAGACATGCAGTACTTAGTGCCATGTGTGGTATATTCATTGGTGGGAACCCACACTAGGGAGGACACTATAATTGGTGACGAGATATGGGATAAGGAACCCAAAGATCAACTGTGCTGTCCTAGAGAGTTTGCTGTGGTCAAAGCAATTTGCTTGTGCATGCCACATGTGCCTTTGTCGAAGTACTGAATCAGTGGTTGGCGTATATGGAGTCAAAGTACAACTCCAGCCGATGTAAAGAGTTTGAAGATAAAGAAAGCTTTACTGAGAAGTCTACACATCAGTGGTCAAGAGACTACGACCAAGGCCATAGAGCGCTACTATGCAATATAAAAGCTATACAGTATACTGAGTGCTACTGAGGAAGGCAGATACAACCAGGTTTTGAAAGTATAGCAATTTGCAAAGGCGGACTACTCAGTACCACTGCAAACAGAAGTGCTGCAAGGCAGAGATCAACCATGTGTAAAAGCACAAAAAAAGCTTGAAAACATGGCCACTCTTATACATGTAAAGGTCATCTGCTTACCAGAACAGAGTATAGAAAGTCTTTGTACTGCTGCCAAAGGTGACACCAACAGAAGTGCCAGGGGTTGTGCTTTCAGAGCCGTTAATTAAAATGTCACGATACCGCTTGTGATTCAGTTTCCTGCTAGGGAGAGAGATAGGAGTTTTGTCTAGCGGCTGCTTTGACTCGCCATAAAGTAGCATAGAGGGTTAATATGCCTGCTGCAAAGAACATAACTATATTTTATGTGGATAGCTGAGTGAATAAGTAGAGCCAGCCTTTACAAGCACTTTAAAACAAATGAATGTATGTGAAAGGGGGGCTATGGAGATGTGAGGAGCACATTTGCCTGGTGTTAGTGAATGAATCCGAGGAGGTGGTCGTGGGGTTTGGGGGGCAGCAAAAATTACTGTCGCACAGGACGCCACCAGCACTGGCTCCAGTTGCAGTGTCAGCCAATCCCAGGAACAGTTAAAATGCTGTTGCCTTCCTGAAACCACCACCACCCTTTGATACTGACAAAAAGCAAAATAATAGCGATAGACGGACTGCTTGGATAGAGGCATTTGATGATTTCATTGATGCACTGGAAGAGGCAGATAAAAAGATGATCAAATACTTCAAGAATCTTGCTGGTGATGGTGTAAAAGAAGTCATAAAGAAAACGCTGTGAGCTGATGAAGTTACCTACTGTCAAATTAAAGAAGCCTTGAATCTCAAGTTTAGTCCAGGTCTGAATGTAGATTACGAGAGTTACATTTTCAGTCAAGAATGACAAAGAGTTGGTAAAACCATAAATGATTTTTTTGAGAGACTGGATACTCTCATAAAACACTTCAGATTCAATTAATTTGAAGACAAAGAAGTAATATGTCTCAGAGTTATTGACAGGTTCCTGTCAGATTCATTCAGACGATGAATACCGAGATAAACTCCTAGGTCATGATTTAGCTTTTGGTGGATTGATTACTCTGTCAGAATGGTGATGGATATCCTGTCTGCTGAAATATAAATCCCACTATATCCTCTGGGGTTTATATTTCGACAGCTGGGATATCCGGCACCGTTGTCATGGAGTAACTAGTTCACCGAGATATAAATCAGGCCCTTACTCTGGAGAGAGTTCTTATGGTTGCCAGAGCTGAAGAGCATGCTGATCAACAAGCTGCTCACATGGAGGCCGGAGGTGGCCAAAGTGAGTCAGTCATGAACATGAAAAGTAAGCAGAAACACAAAGCTGAAGGACACAAGGTGATGTCCCCATGGAAAAAGAAGTTGTGTTGTAGATGTGGATTGTCGTTTCCACACAAAGGTAAATGTCTCACTACTGGATGGATATGCAAAGGTTGTGGTAAAGAGAACCATTTTGTAATGGTTTGCAAGGTGAATGAAAAGTAAGTGCATCACGGCGAGAAGACAAAATGGCCGATCGAACGTTCCAGTCTATATAGCCCCTCAGCGTCTCCAACTAGACCCTGCTAAAGACAGCAGCCCTGCAGTCTACATAACTCCTCAGAGTCTCCAACTAGACCTACAAACATTCCACACAGCCAGCGGAACTACTACCCATCAACAGGAAGGGGATCAGATCCCAAGAAACAGCATATAGACCTAGAGCAGGTTATTGAAACAACAACGCGTCCAAGCCACAAAAAAGTGCAAACATTCACACAGAATGAAGATGACAATCCAATCTGTCAGCCCATTCTCTCAAACTTGGCAAGAGCAGTCAGGCTTGTCTCAAAACCAATGTGTAAAGCATTTGCACATAAAACACAGCTACACAGTGAAAACACTACAAAAGGACACCACACCAGTTTTTAGGAAAATAGCCAATATTTATCTGTGTAAAACAAGACCAAAACGAGAAAGATCCGACATACAGGAATAAAGATATGAATTTAGCAAGAATTACTTCAAAATATGGTTCCTTGAAGTCAGTAGCTCCGTCTGGCGTGAAGCGGGGAGGTGCGATGTGCGGTGTCACCAGGTCATACAGGTAGCAGCGTCGTACCTGCTAAAGCGCTGTCGTCGGTAGGCACAAGTCGGCGGTGCAGCGTGGGACGGCTCTGTGCGGCATCTACGGGTCGAGATACAGACAGGGATGCCTGGTGATGACACTGGAGTTCATGGTGCTGGCGTCGGTGGTCCGTGGCTGCGGTGTGGGTCGGGACGGTGCTTCATGTTCCTCATGAGTGGTGTCCACAGGCCACGTGCAGGCAGCGGTGCTGGTGTCGGCAGGAGCAGGAGCATCATCATCAGGAATGCCCTGGCTGCGGTGTGAGCAAGGCGAAGCAAGAGTGCGGGGCCAACAGGTCACAATTCAAGCAGCTCTTGGTTTTGGCATCAGATGGCGGTGTTGGTGAAACCAGGGTTGCAGTGTGAAGCGGGGCAGTGAGGCTTGGTGCGGCTTTGTGCGGCGTTGGCAGGTCACGGTGCAGGCCAGCGGCGTCATTGGTGGCATTGCAGTGATTTTTTTTCTTCAACAGCACAGAACATACAGTTCCCAGTGCTGCAGGCAGATGAAGCGGAAGTCCTTAGTATCCCTGAGACTTCCAACAGGAGGCAAGCTCTACTCCAAGCCCTTGGAGAACTTTCTCAAGCAGGATACACAGCAAAGGTCACCCTTTGTTCTCTTTACAAGGCAGAAGCAGCAACTGCAGGCCAACCCAGCAAAGCACACACAACAAAGGGGCAGTACTCCTCCTCCAACTCTTCTCCTTGGCAAAGGTTTCCCTTCATCCAGAAAGATTCTAAAAGTCTGGGGTTTTGGGTCCACTACTTACACCCCTTTCTGCCTTTGTTGTTGACAAGATCCTGCCTTGCCCAGGCCAGGCCCCAGACACACACCAGGGAGTCAGAGACTGCATTGTTTGAGGGCAGGCACAGCCCATTCAGGTGTAAGTGACAACTCCCCCCTCCACTCTAGCCCAGATGGCCCCTCAGGATATGCAGGCTACACCCCAGCTCCCTTTCTGGAGGGAATTCACAACAGCCCAACTGTCAATCTGACCCAGATGTGGAATACACAGGCATGCAGAGGCACAGACTGGTGTAAGCAAGAAAATGCACAATTTCTAAAAGTAGCATTTTCAAACAATTTAAAAACCACATTTACCAAAAGATGTATTTTCAAATTGTGAGTTAAGAGACCCCAAACTCCTCATCACTATCTACTCTCAAAGGGAAACTGCACTTTAAGGATAATTAAAGGCAGCCCTCATGTCAACCTATGAGGGAGATAGGCCTTGCAACAGTGAAAATAGAATTTGGCGGTATTTCACTGTTAGGACATGTAAAACACATCAGTGCATGTCCCACCTTCTACATACACTGCATTCTGCCCATGGAGCTACCAAGGGCCTACTTTAGGGGTGCCTTATATGTACAAAAAAGGAAGGTTTGGGCATGGCAAGTGGGTCGAATTGGCAGTGCAAAACTGCACACAGACACTGCAGTGGCAAGTCTGAGACGTTTCCAGGGCTACTCATGTGAGGGGCACAATCAGTGCTGCAGGCCCACTAGTAGCATTTGATTTACAGGCCCTGGGCACACATAGTGCACTTTACTAGGGACTTGTTAGTAAATCAAATATGCTAATCATGGATAAACCAATCACCAATGCAATTTACAAAGGGAGCGCTTGCACTTTAGCACTGATCAGCAGTGGTAAAGTGCGCAGAGACAATAAACCAGCAAAAACAGATCAGAAAAAGTAGGATGAAGGAGGCTAAAAGTTTGAGGATAACCCTCCGGAAAGGGCCATTTCCAACATACGCTCATAGGTCTACCGAGAGCCAGTCTAGCCCCATTGAAAGCGGTAATAAATGCAGCAGCAAGGCCCTGACAGGCATGCATCGTCATGCATCTTTATGATTGTATTCCCCATCACTCAGAGCTCTCAACTGGCTCCCAGTTGAATCTAGGATTACACACAAAGCTCCACAAAACTTTAGTCCAAAATACATGAAGAATAGGGATCAAGCTATCAGGAGGTTGAAGAGATTCTAGGAGTGCTAAATCCCTTATACTAGAACCAGGCAGATTCAAAACAAAGAAAACTCAAGCTCGGACTTTTGCCGGCTCTGCTTCAAAAATATGGAACTCCCTTCCACCCGCATTGAGAGCAATTACCTCATTCAGTCTGTTCAAGAAGTTAGTTAAAGCCTTATTACTAAAAAAACATGATTTATAAGACAACTCTTTTTATACAGTTATCCATCCTATTCGCTATTGTATTCTATTGTTTTATTATATTGGTCAGTTAAGATACAAACATGTACAAACATGTACGAATGTTTGGAATTGTGATTTCCTAATTGCGATTCCATGTGAATCGCAATTAGGAAATCACAATTCTAAATGTTAGAAACTCCATTGAGTTTCTTTTGCAATTTCCAGTGGATTGTAAAAAGACCTACCTCATTGGTATTAATGAGGTAGGTCACAATTTGCGACCCACTGGGAATTGCAAAATTCACAGGGATGGTGGCCTGCTGGTGCCAGCAGACCACCATGTCTGTGATTGCTTTTAAATAAAGCACACAGTTTTCCTTAAAGGAAAATGGGATGTGTTTAAAAAGCAAACAATGAAACGTTTCAGTTTCATTTTTGAAGAGTAAGCAGTGGTCTGTGGCCTGCTCTTAAAAAACATGCATTCACAAAGGGTCCCTTGGGGACACCTTCCCAATTACGAATGGGTAACCACCAATTTGAAATTGGTGGTAACTGCGATTGTTTTGAGACCGCATTCATGGTCACAAAACAATCATACATACTAATGAAAGTCGATATTAGGAAGAATGCCTTTGGCACACCCCTTCCTAACAGCGAGTCGCAAACCCGTTTTGCAATTCAGTAGATAGATTACCAAATCGCAAATTTGGGTTTGTACATAAGGAAATGCTTTTTCTTGGTTTCAAACAGCCTGATTCTGCAAATCGGGCTATTTGTGACTAATACAAAAGCTACCTACATTTGGCCCTACGTTTCGGTGTGTCATCAGCTTCAGAGTTTTTCAAGATGTCATTAGATTTATCATGAACCTTTTTGTAAATGCTTTCAACTGTAGAGATGACATATTGGTTTTCGGAGCTAAACAGAAGAAACATGTCAAAGCTTTAAGACAAGTTTTGTTAACTTGTTGATGCCGGTTTAACACTAAATGGTGAGAAGTGTGAGTTCAATAAGACAAAGTTAAAATTCTTTGGCCATGTCTTGTCTGATGGGGGCATGACACCTTATCCTGCTAAGGTACAAGCATTGTCAAATTCTAATCCTCAACAAGATGTTTCCATGTTACATTCATTCCCTGGCATGGCCAGTTACTATTTCGGATATATACTAGAATTTGCTACTTTGAGTGCTCCATTGAGAGAACTATAAAAAAGAATGTTTCCTTCCACTGGTCACATGAATGCAAGCAACGTTTTCAGAGAGTTAAACAAGCTATTGAAAATGCTACTAAAATGCCATATTCTAATATAAAGCTACATACTGAAGCTGTTGTTGACGCTAGCCCAGTTGGGTTAGGTGCTATCCTTGCACAACGCAATGGACAGGTGAATGCTCGAAGACATATTGTGCCCTATGCAAGTAAAAGTTTGTCCCAGTCTGAACTTCCTTATTCACAACCTGAAAAAGAAAGTTTAGCAGTGGTGTGGGCTTGTGAACATTCCCATGTGTTCCTGTGTGCAAAACCTTTCATGCTTGTAACAGATCATCAAGTATTGCTGACTATCTTTAGCAATCTAAAAGCCAAGTTGCCTCCACACATGGAATGTTGGGGTCTAGCATTATAGGAGAACAACTACACAATTGTGCCTCACCCAGGGAAAGATCACTACCATGCTGACTACTTTTCAAGAGTGCCTATACAATGTCAAAGTACCCCATCTAAGAGTGCTGACGCCTACATAAAGTTCACTGTGAAGGTAAACACATTAACTGCCATTTTGTTGGAACAAATTGTCACGGCCATGAGTCAAAATAGTGACATGTTAAAATTAAAAGATGTTATTTCACATCAGTCATGGAATCAACATTCTTGACCTCTTACCAGTGACAGCGAGTATCAGAAACACAAAAATGTCAAGGATGAACTATCTGTGACACAAGAAGGAATTCTAATGAGGGATTCGAGAATTGTCTGCAACACCAAGGGAGTGAAGTGGCCCATGAAGGAAATTGTGGACTAAGCGAGCTCTCGGGGATCGAATATGGTTTCCACATCTCGGTAAATGGGCTGAAAAAGAGTTGAAGACCCGTCATGTATGAAACTGCCTGCCATCAGAAACTACCCAACACCCCATGAATATGTCAGATTTAACAAAGCATGCCTGGGAAAGTATTGATGTTGACTTTTTCGATCCACTTGACAATGGACATCAACTGACAGTGATTTTGGACAAATACTCTTGCTTCTCATTAATTAAAGATCTCTCATCTATCACTCAGTACAGTCATTGAGAGATAAGATGGCAACTTTGTGACATGGGGCATTTCTGCGATTTTGAAAACTGACAATGGCCCACCTTTTAATAGCAGAGAATTTAGAGACTTCCTCAATCTGCTTATGTGAAGCATCAGAAGAGCACACCTCTTTGGCTGCAGGCTAACGGCCTCTTTGAATGTCAAAGAAAGATGTTTAACATGCTACATTAGAGAAGCTCACCCTCAAGACTGCCATTAATTCTACCTTACAAGCTTACCATTCAACTCCTCACTCAACCACAGGTGAAAGCCCTGCAACAATGTTCTTTGGGAGAGACATAACTACCAAGTTACCTCAATGGACCAAAACCAGATCCAGAACTGACACAGAGACATGTACAACAGACTTGAGTTATAAACAGAAAATGACTGCCTTAGTGGAAAACTGGCAACATGCAGAGAACATTATGGGAGGAGATGAAGTGCTTGCTCGTCAGCCACAAAGACATAAATCTGATTCTTCTTTTGATGCTTATCTATTTCATGTTGTAACCCACTAAGGACACATGGTGACTGCCCAACGTACAGTAAAGTCTATCATGTGAGATTCCTTGCACTTCAAACATGTGGCTCAACATTCGTCAGACACTAATATCCAGACTGGTTCATAGAGAACAATTGGAGAATCCCCAAATGCCATTGCTCCTACATCACTAAAGCAGATCATGGGCACTCTGACTACTGATTCCCTGTTTCCAAAGACACAATATGGATAAGTTATCAAAACACCAAGAAGGCTTATTGAATAGTTATAATGTGTATATGTTGTAAAAAATGCATTTTTTTTATTTAACAGAGGGGGAGATGTTATATTTTGTGAGTGTGTATGATTGAACCTTTTTGGATCCTGAAAGACTGCATAGGATGATAACGTAACTATTAAAATATGGTTAAGTGAATGCAGGTTTAGAATGTTGAGTTCACGGTTACACACTGCAGAATAAAGACGTGTGATACATAGCTCCGTGTGTGGTGTATTCATTGGCGGCTACCCAGGCTGGGGAGGATGCTACAGAGATGGACTGCAACAAAGCGCAAGTTCAGGTGGACTGCGATGGAGCGCAAACTAAACACAACACCAAATTTGGCCCCCTGAGGATTGCACCTTAAGTCCTTGGTGTGCTGTGTGCCTGTATTGCTTTGTGAGGCACCACATCATTTGGTGTTGGGTCCAATGAAGCTTGCAGTTATGCGGCAAGACTTTGCAGACCTTTCCTTTGCTATGCATAGGTTCTAATGAAGCTGCGCAGCTGTGTGGTAAGACTTTGCAGGGCCTCAGGTCGCTTCACACTGGATTTGATGAAATCTTTCGTTAGGCCAGGAAGAGTTTTCTCTGTTGCCAACCAAGGGTTCAGGACCTGGGGAGGCCACTCTTTGGGATCAGGAACTCACTCCAGTAGAGACTAGCAGAGCTCAGGCAGAACCAGTTGCAAGTCCAGTGCAGCTGGTTCGCTGGGCAGCTTTAAAAAAAAAATCTGATAGCATTAGTACTCAGATTTGAATAGTCCAGCAATATGTAATATGGGTAGACCATCAAAGTCGACATTTCAACACCTTACAAGGAATCACATGTGGTCTTCATCAAAACAAACAAAAGATGATAGCAACCTGACCAATAAAACTCTGGTCTGTGTCTATTCATATTCATTAATCCTTGTCAGTCATAATCTTGAAACAGTATCAGTCTTCATACAAAACTCTATGCTTCAGGCTCCCTCTAGCATGTCAGACGTCTGCTTTGGAGGCCTGGGCACCTATAATGAATACATATGTGGCCGTGTTTATCCATTATGAAGACGTCTAGTTAAGTGTGTAACCACACTGTTCCAACATCAATTCATGTCAGTGAGGAAATGCATTGCTAGTGAGTGTAACTGCTGCACGTTTGGTCTCTATATACACAAATATCAAAAACATGAGTAGCATATTACATACCATGCTACTAATAACATCATCAGGGCTATGGTATCAGGAAAATTAGTCCCCCCACAACCTTTGTTGTGAGGCACTGGATGTGATCAAAAGCCTTAACATGCATATTAGGCACAAGAGTGTGGCCCACAGTATGGTAACAGTCATTCAAATTATATAGGTGGGAACTGTTTTTCAGAGAGTGTCCTTTGGTTATGTACTACCTCTACAGCCAACTGAACAAGGCAACATCCCCCTCACCAGTTTTGTTGACAAGGACACTGTTGGACTTGTCCCTCATTGCAGCGTCACCCCAGACCTTTTGCCTTTACCCCTCCTACTTTTGCTAAATTAATCTTTGTTGGCCTTAGGACTATGTGCACTTTACTACTGCTAACCAGTGCTGAAGTGCTTTTGCTCACTCTCTAAAACATGGTAAAATTGGTTTAAAACTGATTGGCATATTTCATTTAAGTATGAGTCCCTAGTAAAGTGGTATAACATACACACAGAGCTGGTAAATTAAACGCCACCAGTGGGCCTCAAGTAGCCCATTAAAACATGTCTCAGGCATACCATTGAAGCCTGTTAGCAGTTTAAACTGCCAATTTAACTTGGCAAAATAAACCCTTTTTAATACGTATGTCACCCCAAAAGTAGGCCCTAAACAGCTTCTATGGCAGGATTCATTGAAATTAAAAAGTCGGACAAATACTTTTAAGTTCTACATGTCCTGCTAATAAAAATATCCTAAATTTGTTTTTCACTCCTGTGAGGCCTACCTTTCCAATAGGACATCATTTGGTTACCTTAGTACATTTAATAAGTGCTAACGCTGGATTTGGAGCAGGTGGAAAGTTGTGTTTGATGTCTGAAAATTGCAATTTAAAAACCTCTTTAATGGAAATGTCAGATTTTAAGTCACTATTCTGAAGATGCCTCTTTTTTAAAGTTAGCATTTTCCTGCCCTACCAGCTTTAGCCTGCAGCCTTTGCCTGGGTCACATGACCTTGTGTGAGTGGCAGTTGCCCTTTGTATCTCCTACCAGGCAGCCACACAATAGATTAGACGTGCCTTGATGGGCTTTTTCAGGCAGAATGGGGGCAGGGAGGAAGGAAATTCCAAGCACTTCTGAGAGGGGGACTTCTTGAAACATCTACTTCAAGGAAGGCAACAGGTATAAAAAAAGGACCCTCAGACACACTCTTCGGTTTACTTTTTGGACCTGCTGGAGGACTTCCAGAGGACTGCCTGCTGATATGTTCTGAAGACTGCTTTGCTGCACCAATAAGGACTGTTTTGCTGCCTGTAGCCTGCCCTTAGGCCCCAGAGGTCAGCCCTGCTGCTGTGCCCTGCACTTCTCCTTGATCCCAGGACTACCAGAGTGACTCCAAATGCTAGTTGGCTGGCCTCCTAATCAGAGACTCAGGGACAGAAAAGGCTCCAGGCATCTTGAACCTGCACCTGGACCCAGGGACAGAAAAGGCTCCAGCCATCTTGAACTTGCACCTGGACCCTACCTGAGTGGGTCCTGACCCTCAAAGTGGTGCCTCTCTAGTCCTCCTGGACCTTTGGAAGTGGTGCTAAAGGTGCAGTGGTAGCCCATATCCAAAACTAGGGAATATTTTTGACCAAAAAGTGCCTGATAACTGAGAGGAGACTGGGACCTACCTGCTGGTCAATCTGCCCCAGGTGCAATGCCGGGTGGCATGACTTTGTGGCATCTCCCGCTATGTTCTTGTCCATAGCAGCAAATCCTGTTCAGCGGCTTCTCCCAGAAGAATTTCAGTCCTCATAGAGCTCTTGTTGGCTACAGCCTACAGCTTTACCCAACTGGAGATCTTCAACTTCCAAATAAATAGACTACGTCCGAACGAAGGATTCTCCACTGAGACTTCGGCCAGAGGCTTCCTGACGATGAAGCCTCTTCTTTCAACACCAACAGCTGCCTTGCCCCGCTGAACTTTACCGTCTCAGACATTTTTCTACAAAATTTCTTTCAAGTCCGAAGGTAAGAGGAGGCCTGGTCCAAGCCACCTATTATATATGACCTGAGCTCTATTGTGGTTGATCTTAACTTTCGACTTTGCTCCGGTCTCATGTGACAAGATGACAGCAGTTGGCTTTTTGTTCTTTTAAATGCTAGTTTCTATCTTAACCTTTAAATACTCATAACTCTGTTCTACTTGTTGGATTTTTGTAATTTTGGTGACATATTTTTTTTAGCTTACTATATTTTTCTGAATTGTTGTGGGATTTTTATTGAGTTGTTTTTTCACTTTATTACTATTTGTATTCTACATAAATACTTTACATATTGCCTCTAAGTTAAGCCTGATTGGTTTTGTGCCAAGCTGCCAGAGGGTTCATTGCAAATTAATTTAGTGACTTTTCTGAGGTTCACCCTGATAAGAATTGGGGTTGTAAAAACCCAATTTCTCACAGGCACAATTTGCAGTGCAAAACCCTTGACAACACAATCCAAGTGGCGTCCACTAGGAAAGGCTAAAGACTGTGCCACACATGCTACTTGGAAAGATTATTGCGTTCAACCAAACCTTGGCTTGACTGAAGAGCACACTGTTGAGATTCACCAGAGATACTGGTCTGTGGCAATGCCCTGTGTTCAAAGCCTATTGGGCACAGCCAGAGCTATACCCAACAGGCACAAGGAGTAGGTTAACTGTGTGGAGAGCTTGGTTTATTTCCTCCCCCTACACTAAGGCTGACATAAACACACAAATAGCTGTGCCATTGAGCTGTGGCTCTAGAGGGACTAGGTGCAACGAATGTCTGAAGGCCACACTAAGTGTACATAGCTCACACAACATGTTAAAGTCTACATTTGGTAGGCACTAGGATGGGAGCTTTTTGTTTTAGATCTTTTCATAGGTTTTGGAAATACTATCGCAGTCACATCAGTATGCACATAGTCGCATAAATCAATCAATCAATATTTGTAAACCACGGCTACTCACCCATGAGGGTCTCATGGCGCTGGGGGAGGGGAGGCGCCTCATCCGAAGACCAACGTCTTGAGATTCGTCCTGAATATGGTGGGCGACGGGCTTTGTCTGAGGTGCAGGGGGAGGTTGTTCCAGCTCTTTGCTGCAGTGTAGGTGAAAGATCGTCCTCCGGCAGTTGTTTTGCAGATACGAGGGATGGTGGCCAGGGCCATCTGGGTGGAGTAGAGGGATCTGGCAGGGATTTGGAAGGAGACGCAGTGGTTCAGGTAGGCTGGTTCTGCATCATGTATGGCCTTGTACGTGTGGGTGAGAAGCTTGAAGGTGAATCACTTCTCGACCGGTAGCCAGTGGAGGGTCCTCAGGTGTTGGGAGAAGTGTTCTCGGCGAGGAACGTCCAGAATGAGTCTGGCGGTGGCATTCTGGATGAGCTGAAGTTTTTTGATGTTCCTAGTTGAGGTGACGGCATGGAGGGCGTTGCCGTACTCCAGCTTGCTAGTGACTATGGGGTGGGTGACTGTCCTGCGACAGTCTGCTGGGATCCATCTGAAGACCTTCCAAAGTTTACAGAGTGTGTGCCAGCAGGTGGAGGCGACAGGGTTTACCTGGTGGGTCATGGATAGGGAGGAGTCGAGGATGATTCCTAAGTTGCGGCTGTGCTCAGTCAGTGCAGGGGGCCGTAGAGGGATGTAGGCCATCAAGAGTCATTCCAAGCTAAGGTGGCGTTTCCGAAGATGATGCGCCCAGTCTTGTCGGAGTTGAGCTTAACGCAGCTTTCTCTCATCCAGATGGCAACGGCTTCCATTCCTGAGTGGAAGTTCCTTTTGGCCGTGTCCGGGTCTTCGGTGAGGGAAATGATGAGTTGTGTGTCATCACCATATGACACAATGTACAGACCGTGGCTTCTGATGATGGTAGGAAGAGGGGCCATGTATACGTTGAACAGAGTGGGACTCAGTGAAGATCCTTAGGGGACTCTGCAGTTGACTCCTGTGGGTCTGGAAGTGTAGGGCAGGAGTCTGACCCTCTGCGTCCTCCCGGAGAGGAAGGAGTGGATCCATTCCAGGGCTCTTTTGCGAATTCCTATGTCATTGAGTCTGGTGTGCAGAATGCAGTGGGAGACTGTGTTGAATAATGTTGAGAGGTCGAAGAGTATGAGTGCTGTGGTGTGGTTGAGGTCTAGGAGTAATCGGATGTCGTTGGTGGCTGTCTCCAGTCTGTGATTGCTGTGGAAGCCGGACTGGGAGCTGTCCAGGGAATTGCTGGCCTCAATGAAATTCCATAGTTGTGCATTGAGTGCTTTCTCCAGTACTTTGGTGGAGTAGGTGGCAGTGAGATGTGCCGGAAATTCTTTAGTTCTGATGGGTCGGCCGAAGGTTTCTTTAGGAGAGGGCGTATTTTGGTTTGTTTCCAGTCCTCGGTGAAGGTGCCCCTGTTGATGGAGCAGTTGATTGTGTTACGGAGTTCAGGGGCGATGGATGCGCTGGCTCTGATGTATATGTGGTGCAGGCAGGGGTACAAGGAGGCTCCGGAGTGGGTGCTGTTCATGATATTGACTGTTTCCTCTGTGGTGAGCATGGACCAGCTGTGGATGGTTTGGGTGGGTTCTGGGAGGGAGGGGGTCATTCACAGGTTCTGGTGCCAGGATTTTCCAGGAGGAAGCTGTCATAGATGTCCTGGATCTTGTGGTGGAAAAAGGAGGCAAGTTTGTCGCAGAGGTCCTGTGACGGGGGCTGGTGGCCCTGGAAGGGGGGATCTGTGAACTTGTTTATGGCTCAGAAGAATTCCTTAGAGTTGTGTACGGAGGAGTTGATGCGCTCCCAGAGTGCGTCCTTCCTTACATTCTTGATTTTTTGTTGATAGGCAGCGGTTGCGGCTCAGAATGAGGTTTGGCTGTTCCTCCATTTTTTCTCTAAGCATCTGCGGGTACACTTTGATTCTTGGAGTTCGATGGTGAACCAGCTGGCTTTCTTAGGTACACGTTTGGCCAATGTACACATAACTTGTGGACAAGCAACAAAAAAGATCTCCATGATATACAGCCATATAGCCCACAGAGTATTAGAAATAATGTATCAACAAACATGAGTAATGGGTGAATTCCTCCCTACCCGAAGAGAACAGGAGCATCGAGAGGGGAAAGGGAAAAAGGGGGAAGAAGGAGGAAAATGAGAATGTGGAGGGTTTCCAGGGAGCATAGTATCCTCTGTGGAGGGCACCACAGTTTATCAGAGATGCGTTTATGAGAAGTGGAGAGTGAGTGTGTAGGCATGGAGGTCTCATTGCATGGGGGGCGGTTTGACTGAGAGGACATGGAGGATGTGTCTGCATTTGCATGGCCTGAAAAGGGAGGATGTGCTTAGAATTTCAGGCATCTTACATGTATTAGGATAGGTGTCTTTGCTCCTATATATTACTCAGAGTTGTAGTGCACAGACTCTGGGGTGTAAAACACTATATTCCAGCCTATAGACATGGTCTAAAAGGGGTTGCATTGTGCATATTATTTTTTTTCCAGAATGTGCTGGGTTATGCATGATTTATATCATGGCAAGCACCTGCCATAATCTATGGAATCAGAGTGCAGTGTTAGTATCATCTTTTTTCGTCCAGAAGAGAACCTAAAGTTGCTTAGCTGCACCCATTGAATTGACAGTTAAATATGTAATCTGGGGAACCTATGCATTGCATATTAGAAGGTGGTAAACCTAAAATCATCAGCTGAAAGTGGGTATCCTAGGATTCCTTTAATGTGGCCCAGAATCACATTCTAAAATGTCTGAATTATCAAGCATAGCCAACCATAAATCAAATGTTGCGGGGGATATTTTGTGAAGCCTCACTGGAGTGAAGTACCAATGGTACATACCTTTATAAGCTTATTCTCTCTGAGGAATACTGTATAAAGCTGTAGGTATGTCAAGCTACAGCCGTTCCTATTCCTTGGGTGAAAGTTCCTTATCCAAATCTCCTTTCCTTTGAGATTGATATGTATGGAGTGGGATAGATTTAGAGTCTTGAAGTACTCAATATGTTTGAGAAATTAAACGTTATCAGACCGTGTATGTGCAAACCAGGTTCTTAAAGGGGGCGAGTGGCCTCATAGAGGCAAATGGGTTGGGTTGATGTAGCATCCCGTGTCTGAGCTGGCAATATTGGAGTTGAGATTTCTCTGTCTGTGAAAATCTTGTTTGCAATGGTCAAACGATTTAATTGATTCCCCCCAAAAGAGTTGCTTTAAAGACCTACATTCACTCATCATTGTGTCTAAAGCTGGAGCAAAGTTAGGGTTATGGGCTACTGATGTGTTCTGGGATGGGAAGATCATGAGACTTCTGTTGATGGCAATATGATCCCATATTTCAAGAGTCGTTTTAGTCGGTGTGGCAATGTATGTGCTGTTCAGCTGAGAATGCTAAGAGAGCCTGGCTACGTCCCAAAGAGATCAGCACACTACTGCTCAGTCCATGTGAAAATAATGTTTCTTACTTTCTCCACCACCATTTCAAAATGTACCAGAGGTGTGCTGCTCAACAGTAATGTAAAAGATTTTGAAAAGTCAGTCCACCTTTATATGTAGGGAGCATAAGAAACTTGTTGAAAATACAAGCTGCGTACTATTCCCACATGAACAAGCATATTTAAGATTGTAGTTGGGAGATATCCAATGTAGATATTGGTGTTGGGAGGGACTGGAAGATGTAGATGAGCCAGGGAAGAATGTTCATTTTAACGATGGCAATAAGTCCCAGCCACAATAGGTATGCAAGGTGCCATCTCCTGATATCTTCGAGCATAGCTTTATAATAGTCCATCCAGTTTACCACTCAACCACTACTCTAGCTGTTTGTTTGGTACTACAGAGACTGAGATACTGGATTGAGGCAGTTGTCCACTGAAAGGAGGCCTATGCTGGTAGAGAAAGGATGTCCATCGAGTGTACTGTAAGGTTGAAGACAGGGTTTGACTTTGTTATTCTTGAAGTCTGACACCAGTTCACATATTTTAAGTTCAGTAAGTAGTATTAGTAGGGGTGCAGCGGGATGTCATCTGCAAATAGAGTGATTTCATGCTGACCTGGATTTTAGTTATTAGTGCCTTGAGAAAAGACAAGCTTACCCAGTCAAGTGTTTTTTCAGCATCTAATGAGACAAGTACAGCTTGAATACTGCGTTTGTGTACTTTTTAGACGAGGTGAGAGAGTTGTCTGACATTGTTGGTTTCTTTTCTATTGCAGATAAAGCCAACTTGATCAGGGCCTATTAACCCCAGGAGAAGTGGTCCGCATCATTGCTAATATCTTGGTGTACAGTTTAGACTTTGTGTTTAGGGGGCAACTGGGCAGTAGGACATGAAATTTGAGGGATCTATCCTGGGTTTGGAAATAAGTGTAATCTCTGCTTCACAGATCATGGGTTTGAAGTTAGTGTCCTAAGAAAATAATTAAACAGAGAGTGCAAATGTTCTAAGCATCTGTTTGTGCACTTCTCGAGTTCCAAAATGCCAATAGACGCTTCTAAGCATTCCCTATTGTAAGGATCAATGAGTGGTGACTCTCATTCCTCCAGGTATTTGTGTATGTTAGTTGGATTTTCTGATCCCTGTTCATAAAGCACTTGATAGAAAGTATGAAATGTGGCTCATTTTTTTTCTTCCTGTGGTTAATTTGCCCAGGGTCATTTTAATGTGGTTCAGTTGAGTAAAATCTTGTGTGCAAGAAAAGAGACCATTTTGTCACCTTTGTCAAAAAATTGTAGGCCTTGGGCAAGTAGAAAACGCTTGGCTCAGTTGAATATATGTTCTTTGAGTTGTCCACTTACAATAGCAAATTTCCTTTGGTGGCCTTAGCAGGGGTTTTATTTGTCAAGTAGTTCAAGGGCATTGATCACTGCTGTGAGTATTTGTTCTATAAGTCGTGCCTCTATAGCTCTATCTATACAGATCGTGATTATGACGCCCAAATGTTACCTTTGAAGGCATACAAGAGAATATATGAGTATACTATATGGTTGGTAATTATTATAAAATATTCAGTGATTGCTTTGAGTAAGGCAGCCCTATTTCCTGGGTCTCTCAAAATTTGAGGAATTAGATTCCAGTGAGGGGGACCCTTGCAGGGAGAAAGGCCACCTCTTCAGGAGAGTTCCAGATTTGCATTGTCAGATATAGATATGGTTGGCATGGTCACAGAATGCAACGTGGGAAGTAGTGAATATATGATAAAGACATAGGCCCTCATTACAACCCTGGTGGTAAATCCCGCTTTCTGCCATGCTGAAGACTGCCAACATACCGTTGCGGCGACGGAATACCGCTACAGGTATTACGACCCACATCTCGGAATCCGCCACAATACAGACATCCACACAAGTCCACCACACCAAAGGTCAGTGATCAACTGGCGATACCAAAACCCACACCGTCACGGCAACAAGAATACGCCCACAGTATCACGACCCACGAATCAATGCAGCGGTCTTTCAACCGCGGTAATCCATTGGCGGTACACACCGCCGCGCTCAAAATACACACACATTTACAAAACACAACCACATTGGACAATTTGAAATACACACACCTGATACAAATACACACACCACACCCACACAACCACACCACTATAAAACACACACCCACATTACCCACAAACCCTTACAACCTAAAATATCGAAGAAGGCCAGAGAGAGAGATTAGCTAACACAACACCAGAATCCACAGACACACAACGCCATCACTTATACAACATCCACGCACCTCAAACAACACACACCAACACATCCAGCCACACATCACAACAGACAGCACCTCACACATCACCCACACCACATCATGGTGCCTCAAAGACACCCCAGGTTTTCAGAGGAGGAGCTTAGGGTCATGGTGGAGGAAATCATCGAGGGTAGAGCCACAGCTATTCGGATCACAGGGGCAGCAGACCTCCATTTCCAGGAAGATGGAGCTATGGTGGAGAATGGTCGACAGAGTCAACGAAGTGGGACAGCATCCAAGAACACGGGATGACATCAGGAAGAGGTGGAACGACATAAGAGGGAAGGTATGTTCCGTGGTAGCAAGACACCAGATTGCTGTACAGAGGACTGGCGGTGGACCCCCACCTCCTCCCCCACAAATAACAACATGGGAGAAGCAGGTCTTGGCAATACTGCATCCTGAGGGCCTGGCAGGAGTAGTAGGAGGACTGGACTCTGGGAATTCATAACTTAACTACTTTATCCCCCCCACCCCACCTGCATGCCATCACATACCCCCACCCTTACCCTCACCCCCATCACACCATCATCTCCCATATGTCCCATTATCACAACCCACACATCTCAATACCAAGGCCCTGCATGCAACACCTATGCATAGACCACCGTCACCAAAGCATGTCTAGTACAGAAACCCACACAGACCCCAAAACAACTATCACAAAAGGGCAAACACAATCATGCAAGCACAGGAGTAGAGGGTACCTCACCCAATGCACAAGATGGCACACACAGATACTAAAACTATGCATTTACACCCCAACAGGACCCCTACCCAACGTCACCGGACAGGAGGTGCCAGACATATCCAGTCCCCCCACAGAAGAGGCCCACAGTGATGACAGCAGCTCTGAATGCCTGGATCAAGATGACAAGCCCGGCCCATCACGGACCTCGGGACAGTCGGTTTCCCTGACACAGTCCCAAACCACCACTGAACCTCCCCCCTCAGGAAACACCACCACAGCACCCACCCAGCGGGCCCATTCCTCTTTCCCCAGGATACGTCAATCAGCAGTGTGTCCACCACTACAGGGAACCCAGGCAAACCCACCAACCCAAGACAATCAGGGACCTGGGGTCAGTGGCAGGGGGCATACGGTTCAGGGGACAGAGGCACAGGATAACAGGGAAGCTGGGAGGACTGCTGTGCGACGGGGGAGGACAGGCCCAGGGAACCGACACTCCACGAGGCACTCTCCAACATCATGGGAGCTTACCACCATTCCCAGGAGACCATGGGCACGGTACTGGCCAAGTTTCAGGAGACCCAGCGGCTGCAGGAGGAACACTACCTGGGGATCAGGGAGGACTTGAAGTCCATTAACACCACCCTGGTCACCATTGCAGGGGTGCTGGCAGACCTTGTCAACACCATGAGGGACACAGTGGCACACAAACGGGCCCCTGACAATAGCCTGGATGATGAACAGCCCTCTACCTCTGCCAGCACTAGTGGACAGGAGGCACCGCCACAGGAACAACAGGCCACCAGCACCCCACCCCCTGCAGAAGGAGAGCCAGCCCGCAAATGGTCCCTGAGATCCAGGAACAAGACAGAGAACATTGCCAAGACCCCCGCCAGGAAATAAGACCCTCCTGAATGTCACCCTTCTGTCCCACTTTGTCACCCTGTCAACCTTAAACTGCACTAGCTCCACCTCCTATGCCCTATTGGACAATGCACCTGTGAGACCAAGAGACTGGACTCTGCCATGGGCATTCCTCCACCATCACCCCAGCCCATTTCATACCCCCTTCACTTATTTGCACAGATATAAACACCCTTGAATCACAAAACATTCTGGAGTCAGTCGGCGCTTTCACAAATGTGTAATTGCAACATCTCTGGAATATAGCAATGTCAATGTACTTGTTCACATACCAATGTTACACAGCTGTAGGCTAGGAGTAAACATAGCAGAGGGCACAAATGGGGATCCAGATCTGTGAAATGGAAAGCCAAAGTGACAAGTCAGGGTCCATAGACAGAGGTAAAAAGGCAGACTTATGCTAGGTCCTACAATAGTATGAGATGTGGGAAGCAGTTCCATCTTCTTACCTGTGTCTCACTGGAAGTATTGCATGATGATGTTGTTTCGGTTGTCTACATCTTCTTCTTCTGCCTCCTCTTCTTCACTGTCCACAGGCTCCACAGCTGCCACAAGACCAGCATCATGCCCATCCTCCTGCAGAAAAGGCTCCTGGCATCGCAAAGCCAGGTTGTGAAACATACAACAGGCCACGATGATCTGGCACACCTTCTTCAGTGAGTAGTATAGGGATCCAACTGTCAGATGGAGGCACCGGAATCTGGCCTTCAGGAGGCCGAAGGTGCGCTCGATTATCCTCCTAATACACCCATGTGCCTCATTGTAGCGTTCCTCTACCCTTGTCCTGGGATTCCTGACTTGGGTCAGTAGCCATGACAGGTTGGGGTAACCAGAGTCACCTGCAAATATCGAGGGACAACTGTTAGACATCCTCCAAACACTAGGGAATCTCCCATACCCAGACAGCAAATGAAACTGTGTGGGGACTTTAGTCTCCCTATTAGCCACACACGATGCCTCTGGAGTTGCCCCATCACATAAAGGATGCTGCTATTCCTCAAAATGTAAGCATCATGCACTGAGCCAGGGTTCTTGGCATTTACATGGGAGATGTACTGGTCTGCCAAACACACCATCTGCACATTCATGGAACGGTAGCTTTTCAAGGTTCTGTACACCTGTTCATTCCTGCGGGGGGGGACAAATGCCACATGTGTCCCATCAATGGCACCAATGATATTTGGAATATGTCCAAGGGCATAGAAGTCACCTTTCACTGTGGGAAAATCCTCCACTTGTGGGAAAACAATGTAGCTGTGTATGTGTTTCAGCAGGGCAGACAACACTCTGGACAACACATTAGAGAACATTGGCTGGAACATCCCTGATGCCATGGCCACTGTTGTTTGAAAAGACCCACTGGCCAGGAAATGGAGTACAGACAGGACCTGCACTAGAGGGGGTATACCTGTGGGATGGTGGATAGCTGAAATCAGGTCTGGCTCCAACTGGGCACACAGTTCCTGGATTGTTGAACGATTAAGTCTGTAAGTGATAATTATGTGTCTCTCTTCCATTGTCGAAAGGTCCACAAGGGGTCTGTACACCGGAGGATGCCGCCATTCTCATCACCTGCCCCAGCGGACGGGCCCTATGGAGGACAACGGTGAGCAGAGGGACATACAACACTTAGGCATGACAATGCTGTTTTGCAAAAACGTTACATTTTCTCTATGTGCCTTTGTCTGTCCGTATTCCTGGCCTAAATAGGTGTGACGCAGTTATTTGGCCTGCCATGTGGCCCCTGAAATGGCAGCTGCCTGACCTGTAAGGTGGGACAAAGGGAAATGAGGTAACTGCGCTGGCGTTGTCCACCGTCGCGGTAGGCGGTCAAAGACCGCGGGGCAATTCAGCATTGGTTATCATTGGGCCCTATAGGTTCCAGGAGCCAATGACAATGTACGCCGGCGGTGATGGTACGCACCGCCGCGGACGTGGCTGCCATTTTCTAACTGTTCACTCACTTGATACCTGACCTTCCTTCAACAGGAGAGGACCTATACTGCAAGTGCTGCTGTGACCTGTGTCTAGAAGCGACAATGGTTACAGTGCCTGGGGCAAGGGCCCCTGCCTTCACTTCGGAGGAGCTAGAGAAACTAGTGGATGGGGTCCACCCCCAGTACACGCAACTGTACGGTCCTCCAGACAAACAGGTGAGTACACTGTGAGCATGGTGGATGGCACATGATTTTATGGAGTGTCGTGGATGGAAGAAGGAGGGCGAGGGACAGGCCAGCATGTGAGGCTTGTGTGTGTATGTATGTCTGGGCCAGGGTGGGAGGTTTTTAGGCAATGTGTGAGAAGAACTGTACAGGATAGTAACATCCATTATAACTTCACTTTTCCTCTAGCTCAGCGCCCACCAGAAGAAGGGTGTTTGGCGTGCCATTTGCCAAGGGAGTGCGGACCCTGGGTGTCTACCATAGATGGAGCACCCACTGCCGGAAAAGATGGGAGGACCTGTGCCGCTGGAGCAAGAAGACGGTGGAGGCCCAGCTGGGGATGGCCTCCCAATGTGGAAGGGGTGCCCGTCGCACCATGACTCCCCTGATGTACTGGATCCTGGCGGTGGCATATCCGGAGTTAAATGGGCGCTTGAGGGTATCACAGCAGCCACAAGGGGGCGAGTACATTGTCATTCAGCTGACTCTGTGCGCTTGACGAGGTGTCTGGGTGGGGGTGGTGGCCTGTGGGTTCCCCTAGGCAAGGGCAGACACTCAAAGGTAGATCCATTGTTTTGCAGCCTCATTCCCACTCCAACCCCAAAGGGGGTATTTGTCCTCTACACCTAGTCAGGCTCCCATGGGTTCCAGCTGTGCATGAAATGGGTCTAGACAGAGTCCCCCTTGGGCATGTGCTTTTTCCCCTGCACTGTTAGTGCATGGCTTAGTGCATAGGGCTGCTCCCTTTGTGTTGTGTCCACCAACAGTAGTGGTGTTGCATGCACTGACCATGTATCTCTTCTGTCTTCCCCCCCTTTTTGTTTTGTCACCCTGTTCTTGCATGCATTAGCATCATCTGGCAGAGGAGCAGTGGCACCGGAGCAGGAGGGAGCTGCATCCCACATGGCCCTGGAGGGTGAAGTAACGGAGTCTGAAGGCACCAGTGGGACGGAGGGTGAGGGGAGCTCCACGACGGGGACAGGAGCATACACCAGCGACAGTGACTCCTCCTCTGATGGGAGCTCCCTTGTGGTGGCTGGCACCTCTTGCAATAGCCTGTATAAGAGGTGTAGGGCAAGGGCTCGCCCCAGGAAGTGGCATGACTGCACAAAAGAAGTGAAGCAGCGAGGTAGCACAGGCTAGATAATGTTATATTTGCATTTTCTCCAGTTCCTTGTTTATTCCTGTGGAGAGCAGGGAAAGCTCTATCCTCAGAAGTCAATGCCTGGTGTTTTGTGCCTCTAGCTAAATGGGAAACAGGTATTGAGTAATTCCGCAGGGCAATGGAGATTTGCGCACAGTGTGGGATGATAGTGTGCATGTGGTGTGCATGTCAAGGCCTTAGCCCATGGGGGAAATCATCAGAAGGTGAATGTGCCCCTGCAGAGCCCTCTACTTGGTCACTGTAATCGCCTTTAGTCTAGCCTGAGACGCATCTCATATGGGGGAAGGGACGCTGCTGGGTCTCAGGAATGGGTGAAGGCAGGCCCCGGCAGAACGGGCTTGCTTCAGGAGAGTGTCACTATACCTCCTACTTATCTTTCGAGGGGCCATCCCCAGCAGAGGTCTAGTGGGCTGGAGCGAGTTACAGGTGCTCTGGAGGCTTTGGGTCGGCAATGAATTCAAAATGGCAGACGCTCTGTTCTTGCTGCCATGGAGCAGGCTGAGAGACTGAGTCCAGTAACCACTTCCAACCCCCAATGAGGACTCTTGCAGTGCACTGTTGCCCTCTTTTCATGATCTATGATCATATAGGGAGCTTTACCCTTTAAGAAGGTTGCTTTGTTGACATGTTGAGCCAAGAAGAGGAGCTCTCTGGATCTGCATCCTACTTCATGTTAGGCTTGTCTATGCTCCCTGACAGTGGCTTTTAAGACAGGATGTGGCTTTTTGCCAGTTCTCCTGCCTCAGCAAGTGCTGAGGATAAAATGTTGTGCCCACCCGCCTTTTGTAATTTCACTTCATTCTCTCTCATCAGCCTGGGGACAGAATAGGTGTAACATCCCAATGTCGCCAGTATCTTCTGGGCTTCTAATTACCTCTGTAGCCCCAGAACATCTTGACCACATTGGAAATATGAGTTGACAACTGGCTTACTTACACACACGCATCACTCTGATGCATGGTAAATTGGCGCATACTTGATAAGCAGTGCTGCGGCGCATCAAGGATTAAACTTGAAGGCATGAATCAGTATGATATTTGATAGAGGCCGGGACAACTATCAGTCGACCTATATATCTCTTTCCTATTCTTCTCTCTACACCTGGTTCCAGATCACCTGAATGCATTTGGGCCAATATTTATACTTTTTGACGCAAAACTGCGCTAACGCAGTTTTGCGCCAAAAAAATTAGCGCCGGCTAACGCCATTCTGAAGCGCCATGCGGGCGCAGTATTTATTGAATGGCGTTAGCCGGCGTTTGCCGACCGGCGCTGCCTGGTGTGCGTGAAAAAAAACCACGTACACCAGGCAGCGCCGGCGTAGGGAAAAATGGCGTATGGGCGTCTAAAAATGGGGCAAGTCAGGCTGAGGCAAAAAAAACGTCTTAACCCGATTTGCGCCCTTTTTTTTTTACGACGCCCATCCCCCATTGAAATGACTCCTGTCTTAGCAAAGACAGGAGTCATGCCCCCTTGCCCAATGGCCATGCCCAGGGGACTTCTGTCCCCTGGGCATGGTCATTGGGCATAGTGGCATGTAGGGGGGCACAAATCAGGCCCCCCTATGCCACAATTTTTTTTAAAAAAAAATACTTACCTGGACTTACCTTAATGTCCCTGGGGTGGGTCCCTCCATCCTTGGGTGTCCTCCTGGGGTTGGCAAGGGTGGCAGGGGGTGTCCCTGGGGGCAGGTGAGGGCACCTCTGGGCTCATTCTGAGCCCACAGGTCCCTTAATGCCTGCCCTGACCCAGGCGCTAAAATCCGGCGCAAATGCGGGTTTTTTAGTCCCGCCCACTCCCGGGCATCATTTTTGCCCGGGAGTATAAATCCGACGCAATAGCATCGCAGTAATTTTTTTAGACGGGAACGCCTACCTTGCATATCATTAACGCAAGGAAGGTGTTCACGCAAAAAAATGACGCTAACTCCATGGACTTTGGCGCTAGACGCGTCTAACGCCAAAGTATAAATATGGAGTTAGTTTTGGGTCGAATTTGCGTCTAAAAAAACGACGCAAATTCGGCGCAAACGGAGTATAAATATGCCCCGTCAAGTCTATACAGATAATGTGCAAAACAGCTGCACAAAGAGAGCCTAGGGTCTCTCATTAAACAAATTCATTAGGTACATGCTTGGGAGAGCCTTAAGGTCTATGAAAAGGACCTAAGTTGATATTCCATGAATGATCCATGACATTTCTTTTTGATTCTGTTAGCAAAAAGTTGAATCAACTCCCTTCATTAAAGAATCATTTTCAGTGCCAACTAGTTTCCAAACATGGCTCTTTTTGTAATGCTGGCAACCAGCCTTTGTCTTTCACTGCTTTAATCAAATTATCACCAAGGTGCCGGAAGTTGTGTCAATACATAATATAATTTTATAAAAATCTATTAATAACTTCCTCCACAATCTCATCGCTTGCCCTGAGAAGAAGTTCAAATTGCTCCAATATAACAACTGTAACAACTGTAACAGCCTAAGACTTATAAAAGCAGCATTGTAGCTACTCTTGACCACGTTAAGTGTAATGGGAGTTTATTATTTTCAATGTCACACGTGATATTTGTTGGAGCACATTAAAAACTGTTATTGGCAGTGCCAATATGTTTGCTGTATCTGTAGTGAATGAAGATGACTGGTTAGATGAGGATGCATTGACAGAATCTTTTTCATGTGGCTACTGCTTTAAGAATTCCTTGGGCCCCAGGAGGCAGCCCCAGTCAGCTACAGCACCTGTTGGTGCTATAAAGCGCTTCACCCTGTCCCATGGCGTGGGAGGCATTGGCGGCATCTTTTTCATGGGACTACTACTTCCCAGCATTCCCTGGGCCCCAAGAGGCAGCCCCAGTCAGCTACAGCACCTGTTGGTGCTTGAAAGCGCTCAACCCTGTCCACTGACACGTGAGGCATCTGCAGCATCTTTTTTATGGGACTACTGCTGCGAGCATTCTCTGGGCCCTAGGAGGTGGCCTCAGTCAGCCGCAGCATCTGTTGGCACTTGAAAAGTGCTTCACCCTGTCCCGTGGCATGGGAGGCATCGCCACCATCTTTTTTATGGGACTACTGCTTCCAGCATTCTCTGGCCCTCAGGAGGTGGCCCCAGTCAGCTACAGCATCTGTTGGTGCTTTAAAGTGCTCCAGCCTGTCATATGGTGCAGGAGGCATCAGAAGCATCTTTTTCGTGGGAGTACTGCTCTCAGCATTCTCTGGACCCCAGGAGGTGGCCCCAGTCAGCCACAGCACCTGTTGGTGCTTTAAAGCATTCCACCTTGTACCACTGCATTAAAGGCATCTGCAGCATCTTTCTCATGGACCTACTGGTTCCAGCATTCCCTGGGCCCCAAGAGGTGGCCCCAGTCAGCTACAGCGCCAAAGCCCAGGCCAAGGGCGGTCCTGTCCTGCACCCCTCAGTGCCAGGAAGAGGCCGGGTAGGGCCACTCCCATTGGCTTGGTGGTGTGGGAGCATTTTGGTTACTGCCTCTCAGTGGGGTGCTTTTGTATCCAAGGTACATGTTTAGTCACTGTCTGGCGTCTCCCCAAAGCCCATTCCCTGCATGGTTTGCAGGGCTCCACCTGGTGAGGTGTAAAGTGGATACTAGACTTGTTGACTGTGGGCCGCATTCCTGGCCATTGGATATTTTCAGCAGACTTTACACAACTGTGAACAGATTGGGCGTCAATCGATGTGGGGGTTAATTCTCTTTGGGACCAGTGTGTCGCTTTATGGTGTAAGCCCTATCTCTTAGTTCTGTTGGCCTCAAGGATGGCAAAAAGAAAAGTGGCTCTTCCTAGCTGAAAGTCCCCACAGGCCGCCCCCAAATTACAAACATTGAGGGGTTTTTGTCTTGGGCGGTGGCTGTTGTGGCCAAGCAGATTGAGCTGACTGAAAGAAAATCATCCCTAAGTAGGGAAGGCACCCCCCTCGCTCTTCCCTATTCTTCTGACTGTTCTGCCGCTTCAGCTACATCTTTAGTACAGTGTGATTTAGTCACTATGGGCTTGCGGGCTGTTCAAGAGTGTTTTTCAGGGTCACTTGGTCCTGATATTTTTGCGGTAGATATTCAGGGAGAAAGCATACAAACAAGTCCCACTGTATGTCCCAGGTGTCAATGCAGGAGGGGTGTGGCTGCTCCCCAACAAGGTATTGTAGTTAGCATAGGTATACAGACAGAGCCACTGTCATACTGCTCTCAGCCTTGCCACCAAACTGATCACCTTCTGCCCGCTCACATCCGGGAACTCAAGGGCGCTTTGAACACTACATTAGCCCCAATTATCTCAAGGTTAGCTACTATTGAAGCTCGAGTCTCACAGGTTATGGAACAGCTGAAAATGTCAGTTGTGTCACATAGGAGCGGGGCTCCTTTTTCTGGGAAGGGGTCTATTGGTACTGAACCTGAGTTCTCACAGTCGAGTGAGACAGCTCTCCTTCTCTCTCAGCCAGCGAGAAATTCTTCTACTGCCCTGCATGTTACTCCAGCTTCAATAGTTCCTCGAGCTGATCCTTGTGTTCCTGAAGTAACTCACTTGCCTTCTTCTAGTCCAGGGGTGGTAATTAATTTTCCCCCGGAAGCAACTCCTTATGTGGTAATACTTGGGGATGTTCCTCATTACACCAGTCCAATTCCAGAATCTTTCTGGGAGTTAAGTAACACAGTGGTTCTCTGGTTTAGCTCCCACCCTACCCTAGGCATGGAGATTTTTGATTCCATTAACATGGTTACAGGAGTAGGTTGGGTGGGTCCTGATGTTAACAGATGGCCAGAGGACTGTGTGGTGGTTAATTGTAACTACCTGATTACTGCTGGGCGTGTCTTGACCACTCTTGGCCATTTTAGTTCTTCTAGACCAACCAAAGCCTAGGCTTTTCTGCTAGTTTTCTTTTTATAAACTGGAAATTGTGTCTCGATCCCCATGGGCCCTGATACAACTTGGGTCGGCCTACTGCGGATGCCCCTCATTGGCCCCGTCGTTGTCCCCGATTCCCCTGTCACGGAACAGATTTACGCCCCTGAATACTCTTGAGTCATGTGATTGACTTGCTGCCAATGAGATACCCTCTCTCCCCATCTATTTCGTCTATAGCCTTTCCTCTGGATACCCTGTCTGATAAGCAGGATCATCTGAAAGTTGTTGTTATGGAACATTGTGACCTTGTCTGCTAAGTTCTGTGACAATAACTGGGTGCAGTTTGTGAGGTCGCATCATGATATCTGTTTACAGGAAACCTGGTAAGTAAATAATGTTTTTTTTCCTAGAAGGTTATAAAATGTATTTTTTACCTGCAGTAGAATTGGTATCAGGGAGGGCCAAAGGGAGGGGGTTGATAATCTTTCGGTCTTTAGAGAGAGACAGATATATTAAAGACCTTAAGTGGAATTCACATCAACGCCACACTTTGAAGTTGCATGCCCCCGGATCAATATCATTAATGTTATTTAATTTCTATAACACGAAATCAGGGTTGCATGGGGCTTCTCCCTTAGCTAGCTTAAGCCCTGCCATTGATTTCCTGGTGGGGTCTGGTGCTGGTCGATACAAGATTATATTAGTAGGTGACTTAAACTGCCATCTTTGTGATTCCTCCTTCGCCTCAGACTCCATTAACCACACGTGTACTATTTTAGATGGGCTACATATGGTACACACAAAGGAGGATAGAGAATTAAATCTTTTGTTAAACACTTACAAGCTAGTTTTTGCTATGGATAAGTTAGTTAGCTCAATCAAGTCACATTTTCCCCCCACGTTCAAGGGGATGGGTGGTGCGTTCATAATTGATTTAATTTTTGTTTCTGCCCTTCTATTTTTGTTTATTGAGGACTTTGCTCTTGTCCATAGTCCCTTCTTCGACCATAATATTTAGTCTCTTGGTAATGGTGGAGTCAGGGGTGGAACCAGGCCAGAGGCTGTGGCCTAAGGCAGGATCAACCTTCCTGACCAGGGCAGATGATTGAGATGGTCGCAGATAGTCCCAGAGGACTTAAACCGGTTACTCTTTTTTGAGTGCTGGACAGAAATGTCGACCTGATTGGATTTGAAGTCCTCGGGCATGCAATCTTGGCACGCATTGCCTAGAAGATCACAGCATTATTAATGCCCTCAGTGAAAGACTCTAAAGTGCCGGAGCCAAAATGGTTTCATCTGGAATGTTCTAAGTCCCTTCTTCATCTGAAGCTCACCGTTAAACAGGTCCCCAGAGATCAGGAGCAAGTGGTCCACTGTCCGAAACTGTATAAGCGGGCCCCAGCGACCTGTAAATTTACTTCACATATGAAGGTGTGGGAGGACTTAGTGCAAGCTAGTGAAACTAGTGACAGTTTCAACAGAGGAAATATTATTTTCAGTAAGCAGATTCCTACTGTCACTCTGGTGCAGGCGCCAAAAGATTTTAGCCTAGGTTGACAATTATTTAACTAGGAAATATAATTTTAAGCTATTGGATTGGACTGGGGTGAAACAGTTTCCGATGTTATTATCGGTGGGACTTTTGGCAATTTGGGGAACTAATATTCCGCTCAGGGTATGGAGTTCATGATTTTTATTTCTAAGATTGAGTTATTTAATGAGCTTCACCAGTAGGATTTTTATTAATATTTTATCTTTTTCCATTCATGTGCCCTATGTTCATATTTTAGAATTGTTTTAAATGTAATTTATATTCATGTACACTTTGATGGTCATGTATGACCGAATAAAGTATCTTCTACTACTAGTGACAGTTTCCATTTTTGAAAGGTAATAAATAGACCTTGTTTTGCTGAGCCATCATGCCCGGCTCTATGCCACCACATTTACGGACAGCAATGGGGGTTCATTTCAAGGAGATATATCATTTTAGTCTTGATGATGGCGTTGAGAAACAGCCTGTCTGTAATCTGGCTAGAGCTGATGTTGTTTTTTCCTTAGAGAAAGTTACAGATATTCAGGCTCTTGCATGTAACAAGGCCCAATGGCCTGGTGGTATACCCTCTGACCTGTTTCAGGAGAACATTGAATTCTGGGACCCAACTTTGACTATGGTTTTGAATGCAGCAGTAAGGGAGGGTGTACCATACTCATGGTCCACTGCTGTAATTGTCCCAATATTTAAAAAGGGAGATAAGGACAACCCTCAGTGTTATTGTCTGATCTCACTCATCAATGCAGTGATGAAAGTCCTTGGGAGAGTATTTATAAACAGGCTGATGCTGTGGACAGATGTGAACAGTATTTTTTCAGAGGTTCAATACTGTTTCAGATCAAGCAAGACTACAACTGATTAATGCCTAAATCCATACCTATTGATCAATAAACATACCATTGCTCAGCCAGGATTAATCCACCTAGCGTTTATGGATCTTACGTCTGTTTTCAATAGGGTCAACCGCAGGAAGTTGTGGAATCTGCTTCTTGCGATGGCCACGTATCCTAATGAAGTTCTCCTTTTATCAAACTTGCATGCCAATACCACAGGGACAGTTAGGAACTCACAGGGGGTGTATCTCACTGAACATCTCAGCACCACCAGGGGATTACACCAGGGATGCATACTTGCCCCTTCCTGTTTACCCTTTATATCAATGGGCTAGAGAAAGAGCTCCTTTCTGCAGAGGCCAACTGCCCTAGGTAAAGTACGAGATCGCTACCTGTGCTATTGTAGGCCAATGATTTGGTCCCTACGGCACAGAGCAGTGGGTTTGCAGGTATTACTGAATATGTTTGTTCCTAGATCTTGCTGCTAACTTTACGAAATCCTATGTTATGGTTCTGTGACCCCCTTTAAGGTACGGAGCAACGTTTTAGCAAAAGTTCCAGCTTTTTTCTACTTCAGGGTGTTGTTTGATGTGCATTTGAATTGGAAACCCCAGAAAGAGGATAGGAGAAATGACCTGGTGAAATCCACAGGGACTGTAGCTAGTTTTGCCCACAGGTAGGGCTCTTGGTCCCCAGGCACTTTAGTGAACCTATACCAGGCCAAATGTGTACGGTGCTGAGGTTTGGGGGTATACAATGGTTGACAAGATCCAGCTGGCTGAATATACATTTCTAAGATACTTATTGCAGGTTCCCCTTTCTGTCCATGAAGAGCTTGGGATAAGATACATTGAAGACATGGTCACTCCCAGGCCCCTGCTTTGATGGATTATGATCTGTTCTGGGGAGGGCACTCAGCTGAACAGACAGATGTTTGCTGACTGTTTGTCCTTTGACCATGCGCATACAATCCTATGGATAGCTCAGGTAAAGTCAGCTTTTATTAGTATGGGCAGGGCAGACTTATTTTAAAACTGTCATTCCCTAAACCCTCAGGTGCTTAAAAATGTCAGGGTTTTGTTTTTTGAACGGGCAGCATTACAACAGGAACACACAGAGCTGATTAAACCTATGGTATGGGGCACATGCTGTTAAAAACTAATGAGGGCATGGAACTTTATTTATTCCTTCTATCAAACTTGTAGGATAGATTTGTTGTGGTAAGATTTAGGTTTAATCTGCTGCTCCATTTTTTAGCTTACCAGAGCGGCTGGACCCACTCTGGAACCCTGGACCCCTGTGGTTGTGATAATGTCTTCCGCCAGGATACTTTATATTTTGTGTTCTTTTGTAAATATTTCAGTATGCCTAGGAAGCAGTTTTTCCTCCCATAATAGTGAGTTCATGGATGACCATGTGATTGGATGGATGAGTGAATGAGTGCATGGTTAGATCAGTACATGGAATGGTGTATACATGAGGTGTGCAAGGGCAGTGTGTGGGTTGGTGTGAGTGTTTGGCTGAAAGATAGAATGCATGGATGATACTAAAATTGTAAAGTCACTTACAGTATCAGTGGATAAACAAAAGATTTGTCACCGTTAGACCTCCTCTGGGGTCCAGATTCCAGATTTTGACTCCACATCGGCACCTAAAAGGGGTTTGGATTTTAAAGCACCTGCCACAAGAACTGATTTGTGTCAATAAGTAGAATATTAAAGTGTGGTAGTTGCAGAAGGATGGTATTTCTTTATAAAAATGTAGTCTTAACCTTGGTGTCTGTGCAAGAGATGGAATTTAAACAATTTCTACCTAAATATGTTGAGGTATTGTTTGATTCTCTTTGACTGAAGGCTGTAATGTGGTGTGTCGATCTGAGTATTGAAAACAAGGATAACAACACAGGTGGAAGTATTCTTCCCAAACTGGGAGGTTGCACACAAAGTTGTCCTTGCTTGCATACCTCTGAAGATAAAAATCATGGTACAAGATGACCAGCAGAGAAACAAACAACCAACAAATAAAGTGACAACAAATAAATTGACAAAAAGGCAGTCTTAGTTGTGTACCTGCTGGCCATGTCAAGTCAAGTCATACTTTATTTCGACCATTGGTCATAAATGTTACACATAGAATAAAAAGAAAGTGCATTCATTGTCATTGTGCTCTCACAGTGACTTAAAAGAAGATTTAGAGTAAAAAATACCTTTTCTAAAACCTTCAGATACTAGCAATAAAAATCAATCACAGGCAATAGCCTGCTGTAATCCACCAATGTTCCCAATACACAACTTAACATTTAGATTCCAGGGTATCTAAAACATCTGAATCAACATGAGAAAGTAAAATAATTATTTAATAAATCAAAATAGGTAGAAGATGGTTACAGATTCAAATTTCCCGACTAATACCATAGTCAAAATAAAAAACCAAACAGCCCAACCCAAGATTTAAAATGCTAGGTTAATGTTGTAAAGTGGCACAGTTTTGTAATAATTTAGATGACATGATTTGACAAAAAGAACCTTCTGCCTACACGGTCATAAAAGCTGATTTTGGACACGACCAAATCATTAGAGACACATGCACGGTGCAATAAAATCTTATATCATGACTTAAAACAATTATCAAGTTCATATTAAAATGGCGCAAAAATCAAACAAATACATAGAAGTAGCTCATTACAGCTAACACAGGTGATAAAATGGCAAAAACAGAGGATAATTGCCCACATGTTGCCTAAAAGAGATCTATTCCAAGGCCCTACCCAAATCACATGGTAAATGGATCTTTACCTGTGATGTAGGCTAAGCACTGTGATAGCCCTATAGCGAATGGACCAATCTGCTGACAGATATTTGGCAACCGCACTTACTACTAGTGTGGACAGGTCATATTTGCAAATTCTATGAGCATCAGCACGATCATACAAAAACAATGCTTTACACAATGAGATGATCCATCTTTCCCTTGGGCTCTTGCATAGGGGGCAGAAGAAAAGCACGTTCAGTTGACTCCACATGTAGATTACAGTTTATACATTTGTCGGCCTCAGAACTATTCTGTGACCATCGATCAGTGAAACTATTAACTGGTAAGGTACCATATCTAAACTGGAGGAATAAAGCACAAGCGTGTGCAGGTATTGGGAGATCTAGGAATTGCTCGGGCCATGGCTCCTGTTTAACAAGCAGAAATTCTGATCTTAAACGACCCACCCTGTTGCTATGGAGAATCTGCTCATTAGCCTTCTCCCAATATCTCAATTTGACCAATGGGATACCATTAGCTGGGATCGACTCAGGCCTCTCCCAGAAGTGGGAGAAGCCCAGAACGTCCCAAACTGATTTCATCTCCCTCAGCCATCTGACCTTATTCCAGCTGCTTTGGTTCCTTATAAGGTCTTTGATATCCTTGCGAAACGGTTCTAGTTCCTCTGTTTTCCAAAGGCGGATCCAATATAAAAGGGGCCTCAAACCCGCTACGTCTTTGATACTATTCATCCTGAGATCAAGTCTGAGAGGGATCATCGGGGTGCTTTTCCATGTCCTATGTGCCTAATGAAATCGTTCTCTTTAATTTGTAGGACGTCCAGTTCTTTTGGAAGCCCCATAGCTCTGCACCATACAGTGCAGCGCCCCGGATCTGAGCTTCGTAGATTTCTGCAATGGGATTTAGTGAGGGGCTAACTACAACTCTGGCTTTATGTCCTATAGCCCCTCCTCTTTGACATATTATATGTGCTCCTTTTCTAATATGTGCATCCCATCTACCTGAGTCCATCAGCCTAATCCCCAGATAATCAAACTTGTTAACCCTTTCCAATGGGATAGAGTTCATTAATATACTGGCTTTTACTTTCTTCTTTCGCGAGCTGCAGACCATAAACATAGTTTTCCCGACATTGACTTCCAGGCCAAATTCTCTACAGAATAAACAAAATTGGTCGACCAGATTTTGCAATCCCAGGGGTGATTTTGACAAGATGATAATATCGTCCGCATAGAGCAGTCCTGGAATTTTCTTACCTGGCAATCTAGCTGAATCATTATTACAATTAGTTAAATACTTAATACAGTTGTTTATGTATAAGAGAAAGAGGGTAAGGGCAAGGACACAGCCTTGCCTTACTTCTCTCTCAATAGTAACTGGATCTGTTAGTTCACCATCCTTACCACTTCTGATTTTGGCAAAGGTGCCTTCATGAAGTCGAACAATAAGGTTCAGAAGACCTTTAGGGACTCCCATGTTGGTCACTGTCAGCCATAAGTTATTCCTGGGTACCAGATCAAAGGCCGCTTGAAGGTCAATGAAGGCCACATATAGGTTTCCATCTCCAATATCCACTGTCTTCCATTCGGTTGCTAAAAACCTCAGGACTTGGTCTATTCTGCTAACCGCAGGTCTGAAATCTGCCTGTAAATCAGATATGGCCCCACTTTCTGAAATCCACTCTTCTAGGTGGAACAGATCTGCTTTGCAAATAATTTCCGAAAATTATCGAGTAGGCTTATTGGACAATAATTAAAAGGGTTGCAAGGGCTACCTTTCTTAAAAAGGGGGATTATCTCAGCTCCCCTCCATGTGCAAGGAATAGGTGCTCCTGCGGCAACTGCATTACAAGCCTTGTTCAGCTATGGGGCCCAGATATCAGGGTTTGACTTATAAAGATCACCAGGAATTTTATTGAGACCCAGGGCGTTCCCCCACCTCAGGGACGCTATTGCGGCCTACGTTTCAGCTAGAGAAAACTTGATTGAAGGGACACCAGTTTCCCTAGTGCAAGTCGGCTCCCTGAGATTAGTTTTTTTTAGCAACTTTAAACAGATATAACCCATGTTCCTATCCTGAGCCAGAGAAAATGAACTGTGTCTTCAGTGAAGCGGTATAAGTTGTTCTCAGCCATGGAAGGAGAAGTTGAGAGAGGTATTCAAAGTAAAGTGTGGAATGGGATATTGTTTTGTCAGAGCCTACTCACAAGACTGGATACAGATGATCCAAGCCAGAAATGAAACCAACCACAACTCCTGCTCAGAAAATTTCTCTCCTTCAAGGAAACCAAAGCTACAATTGTTTTTCTGAAGGCAGTGAGATCACCGGTAGGCAGGTAGGGACCACTGAAAATGGAGGCAGTCCTCAGCGAGGGGAGTGGAGGGTATAGCTTCTCTCTCCTGGCAAGTTGCTAATGTGCCCTGGATGACACACTCTCCACAGAAGAATTCCAGGTCGACAGGGTTTGAAGCAGCATAACTAATGGAGCAGATTGTTGCTCACTGCCTGGCAACATGTGGATTCCTCATTTGGCCTCCCTTCTGTCGTGCCTGCAGCTGACCTTTGGCATCTGGCAGCTGTATTGGTTTTACTCTGCGTTCCCCCCCAGTGGTAATCCACTCACCTCAAATTTTGATTTCTTCGTAAGTCTGCTCTTACATTTTCTGCTTTACAGCATCCTGTTTCTGGAATCATTCTTGGCAATTTCAGCACTTCTTAGGTTTTGGGCTTTGCTGTCTTGTCTCAGGTGTTTCGTCAAAGTCTAACACACTAGAATAGATGGATGAGGATGAAGGCATATACTTGAAATTAACCATGCTGCATTGCTCCTTTGCTCTCTAACCTTGCCTGTACTAATACATTTTCTCGTACTGCAAGAATTATTTGTTGATTACTGAACTCCAGGATCTATTTCCTCATCATCCATATTCCAACTAGTTTTGTCTTCTTCGGAGGTCTATTCTCATATCTCAATATCCAGATATAGGGGAGAGTGTATGATCAGCTTAGATCCATAATACTGAATCACCGTTTCCTGACAATTTTGAGCTACATTCAATTAACTGCATCTAAGCAGGAAATATTTGGAATGGTTGGTACGTGCAAAATTCTCACTTATGGTGTAAATGTTTGTATCTCACTTCTTGGAGTTTCCCTTTAGTTTTTGGCCTTAATATTTTGCACAGTCTGTTGTCACTGCTGCCACTATTTTATGATTTTTCCATCATAAACTGTATTTGACCATGTGTGCTTAAATGTGTAATTGTATTCTTCGATCCAATAAAATGCTTCTCTGGGCTAATACCCTAACACGATGAACCTAACCTCAAACCTAAAGAGAGCTTGGTTTGACAAACCTAATCTGCCAATGCGGTGTCCATGAGAAGAGCCCCCAACCCTCGTTACGTTGGAATGAGGTCTCTAGATTAGTCTCCGTGGGGACCCGAAGACTGGGCCGCGTCAAGCCGATGTGCAACATCGATAGCAGCGTTGGCATCTGGTCAGAATCCCTCTGACTATCTGTTTGTGTGAGATGTATTTATACAGATCTGATCGGACCCCTCACTTAGGTCTGTTCCCAAACATGTTTGGAGCGGCAATTTATATAAACAATTCCCTCCAAGGCGCAAAGGGGGAAATTACCTAATGTGAATACCTACAGTTTGTTTATCTTTGTCGCTTGATAGTGGTGCCTTAGCACAGTGGCACTCATAACATAAAACTAAAAAATTGGCCTAACTAAGAACAATGCAGCCATCTTGGAAAGATATAATTAAATAATTGCGCCAAAACAGAGCAAACTAAGGCCCATATTTATGGTTGGCTTGCGCTGAATTAGCGTAATTTTTTTATGCTAATTCAGAGCAAACCTAACTCGATATTTATACTTTGGCGCTAAACACGTCTGGCGCCAAAGTTATGGAGTTTACGTCATTTTCTGGAGGGGAAAACCTACCTTGCGTCAAGGTAGGCGTTCCCGTCCAGAAAAGGAAGATGTGGCCTTTGCACCATATTTATCCCCCCTACTAAAATCCAGCACGGGGGCCTTAAATAATGGCGCTAAGCTTGCTTAGCGCCATTTTTTAATGCTTCGGTATGGGCAGGAGCAAGGGGACCTTTAGGCAGATTCCATGTTCAGAGACCATAAAAATTGCCCACAGGTGCCCTTCCCTGTCCTCAGGGACACCCCCACCCACCCCTACCCACACCAGTAGGTCACCTGAGGGTGGGGGACCCATCCAAGTTAAGTCCAGGTGAGTATTTACATTTTTTTGCCAAACACCGCTCGGGGGCCCTGACTTGGGGCCTTCAGCATGGCGCAGGCCCCAATGGCCATGCCCAGGGGACATTTGTCTGATGGGCATGGCCATTGGGGTGGTGGGCATGGCTACTGTCTTTACTTGTGCGCCAGAAAATGGCGCTACACTTCCTAGAGGCAATTTTTTGCCTCCACAGTGTAGCACCATAATTTGGCGCACTAGCCCCAGTTTCCCCTATGCCTCCCCGGCCCTGTTAACGTCCTTTACAAGATGATAACAGGGCCTTAGTGCCGGCTAGCCCCATTCCATAAATATGGCGCCCGCCCGGCGTAATGGAATGGCGCTAGCCGGTGCTATACTTTTTGACACACACCTGCGCTAATGCAGGTTTGCGTCAAAATGTATAAACCTGCCCGTAAGTAGGGTAAAAGTCACTAGGTGATGGGGCATGAGTGTACAAGCCCGAAGGTTAAGCTAACTCCTGCTTCCCATTAAAACAAGGTAGGATTCACTACACTGTGTTGACTCTGCAAGTCTTTGTTTATTTCCCCAGGTTTCACATCACTTGCAAATTTTCTGATTTCATTACTTTCTTTTGTTTTTCTTTTTTCCTCATATTTCTAGCCTTTTGGCTTCATTCTCCTTTATCTTTTTTGGATTTGTGGCTTACATTGAAAGTGTGTTTTTTAATTTTTAGTTTTCACTGTTCTTACTCCGTATTTTTGCTATATTATTTATTGATGTTTTTTCTTCTGTATTGTTGTTTTGCATTTGTTTTATAATTAGTCCACCTTGAATTTTTTCTTGTTAAATGTTGTGGTTGGCTTTGATCATTTTTGTCTGTTTGCACACAAATTGTATTTTTGCCAGTTTATTTTTCATCTGATTCTGCACTGATGTTTGCAGGCCATCTCTGCTCCCAATAGCTGGGATCAGTTTGACAATAAGCACTGTTACTTTTTTGCAAACACATGTCCTGCTGTTTACCCTGACATACAGACACATGCATGCAGCCAAACATCCACACACACATTTATACACAAACATGCACATGTATAACTCATACACACATTGGGGCATATTAAGAGAAGTGGCGCTGCACACAGTGCAGCGTCACTTTTCTTGTGCCCCTTAGCATCCCCCTACCACCATCACGTGTGACCCATATTTAAAATACAACGCACCACGGCGCATTGTAGGAGGCAATAGCGTTTTTTTACGCTATTGATGTACTCTGCAGGAGTGGCGCCAAAATGTTGATCATTGTAATCAATGGCATGCCCCCTTTTAACGCCTGCTCTGAGCAGGCGTTGCAAGTGCTGAAAATAATTATGCAAGGAAATATCTTAGTTTTCCTCACGCCATTTTTTTGGCCCCCCCTAGCAGGGGAACGCCCCCTTTGCATACATTATGCAACGCACAGGCATAATGTAGCGCAAAGTGTTACAAAGTGGCGTAATGCATACATTGCGCCACTTTGTAAATATGGCGTTGCTGTTTTGGTCTTCTAATTTTACATTAGCATCAAAAAATTACACTAATGTGGCATTAGAATGGCGCTAGGGGCTCTTAAATATGCCCCTATATGTTATGGTATATATAGAGAGCACATTCACCAGTGGTCTCTTGGTACTTAAGAATAACACACTATATGGGGGAATAGAACTAGAATTACTTTCTCTCATAAGCTTGCTTGAATAGCCAAGTTTTTAAAGAATTACTAAACGATTGGAAGGTCCTTTCTCGACAAAGATAATGCGGCAGAGAGTTCCAAATAACTGGGGTCATTGCTGAAAAGGTTCGACCACCCACTCTGTGTTTTCGAAATTTGGGGACTGTGAAACCATTTGGAAGTGTTGATCTCAGATTATATGTGAAACTGTAGGTCTTGGTTTGTCTCTGCCACAAATTTAAGGGTTGATTCATTCAGGTCCTTAAAAACTGTGCAGAAACCTTCAACTGTATTTGCTCCTTTACTGGAATCCAATTAAGTTTATTTTAATTAGGATTTTGCATGAGTGGGTCTAGGAAACATAAATATCCAACTCCCAGCCTCATTTTGAATGACTTGCAGTTCATGTCACATAGCATTAGGTGGCCCTATATAAACAACATTTGGGTAGTCAAGTTTTGATTGTATAGTTGCTAACACTGTTAATTTCCGCAGGCCTCCATGCGGATGTGAGTGTGAGATTGCTAATAGCGATGGGATCTATTTTGGATTGCCCGATGATACATGGTACAAGAAGGAGAATATGGTAAAGTCTCCCAAAACAATGGAAGTGTATCAACTGCATTCCTGAACTGTAGGGTGTAAACCTAGACACTGAGGCCCTCATGACTTCGGTGGACGAAAACGCCAGTGCGCCAAAGCCGTGCGGTCAGAAAACTGCTGTGTGGTGATCTGACTGCGAGGGCTATTAAGATTTTCCCACTGGGTTGGCAGGTGGAAGCAGAGCTTCCTCCCGCCGGCCCAGCGGGAAATAGCCCACAACATTAACACTATCATGAGTCGGCGGGAAAGTTGAGGTGCGTCAGGTGCAGCAGCACCTGTCTTGCTGAAAAGTGCAACGGGGCTAGTCATGGGGGCCCCTGCACTGCCCGTGCAAAGTGCTTGGGCAGCACAGGGGCCCCAATAGGGCCCTCAGTGCCCTGTCTCTGTCATCTTTTACATGGCAGTGCAACCGCCATGTAAAAGCCAGCGGAGAGGAGGCTTGGGTGGATTGAGACCACTGGCATCGTCAAGCCGTCAACTGGCATAAATGTGGAGTGCTCGCAGTCGAACCGTGGAGCTTTCGGCACAGTCATAATGTGGAGGCCGGACCGCCGCTATGGCGGTGGTCCAACCACCACCGAAAGACTGGCAGTCCTAGGACCGCCAGACTCGTAATGAGGGGCTGAATGGCCAGAAGATGGAGAAAGATCTGTGTTTAAAAATTCTATGGTAACCTTTATAGCACAGGATTGCTGATTAGCCCTTTCTGAGCACTGCCATTTGGGTTAATGGTAGAGAAATGGGGGTGACTCAGGAGCTTCTGTTGTACAGGAATGGAGGCTCCTAGGCGGAGACTGCCTCTTTAGTTTCTCCCTGAGTGCTACTTCAAGATGGCTGATGTCAGCCAGGTGCAAAGGCTTCACATGTCATTGTGCTTTTGTTTGGGTCCTCCTGTTCAGAGCTAGCATCCTCACTACCTGCTGTGACTCTCATCACCTTTTACAGTAATTGTTTCTACACTGTAGATAGACCATTAAATATGAAATGGAGCCACCCCATACTCAGCGTGACTGTGGGATCAAAGTGTTCTGTCTGAGAAGTGGTAGGTGTGGCCCAAATTACCCCACCTGGTTCCAGTCCCAATTGTTTCAGAAATGAGGAAGGGAATGCTCCACAGAGTACTAAAAGAATTGCTGAAATCCAGGTCTTGTGTCTGTGGAATAGCCCAATCTCCAAGAGATGAGGAGTCATCACAGAAAGTCTGTACATCTTGCTGGAAGAGCTGTGGATCTGACTGTGGCCTTGGAACCTGCCTAACCTGCTGAGATGGGGGGAGGCATCTCTGACCATGGAGGAGCTGACTACCCAAGGAAGGAGAAGCCCAGTTGCAGAACCTGGAAGAGGGGCAGACCAGCAAAGCAGACTCTTTGCCGGACAGTAACCAAATGTTACCTGAGTTTGACCAAAGGTCTCTTGGCCTCAAAGAGTGTTTGTATGTGCAAGCAATGTGGCCTGAATCAGCTCAATGACCCCCAGCATACCCTTCAAACCACCATCGACAGGAAAGGACAACTAACTTGTGTTGACACTATCTTCTATGTACTGAAATTTGGACTCACACCATCTACCCAGGAAAGGAAGCCAACAAATGGAAGTGCTGGGACCAGCCTGATTGAAATCCATAGAACAGCTGTATCTAAACTAGGTCCTGCGTGAGGAGAAGCAGCTATGGCCTTGGTGAGGCGCTTCACTCATGAGCATGCCTTGTCATCTGTGCAGCTGTGGTCTGCACTTTCCCACGTAAGCCTATAAGCACCCAACAGGTCAGGTAAAACCATTGTCTTAAATGAACACTGACTGTGAGCTTTACTACAGAATTCGGTGGGATCTGTGCTTATCAATAACCCTGCTTAAAGATAACTGTCTAGTAGAAGAAATATATGCTGACCTATGGGTCACAGAAACCATGAAAGCTGTTCATCTGTACCCACAGTGAGCTTGCACCTGTGCTTGAATCTAGTCTACTGATTTCCGTATAACTAACCCTCTGTAGCACCAGTAGTATGCAGGCGAGTGGTGATTAACATTTCTTGTGTGTAGTATCTTGTATTAGTGTGATTAAACTACTTGTCTTTTTACTAGAGAAAAAGCAGTGGCTGCTCAATGAGTTACTCTGTCTGTTGTTTGACTACCCTTCCCACCCCCATGAGAAGTCTTTGACAGCGTGCTCTCGCTGCCAGTGAGAGTCAAGTGTGAAAAGAGTGTGCCTGGTCCAATTTCCTGAGCCATTGTAGAACAGGCATTAGCACCCCAGATGCAAACAACTCAAACCACTATGTTTGTGGCCCATTATCTCTTACTAGCTATATGGCCCCCCTTACTGACAGTAACATAGTATTTTTCCAGCAAAATGAAATGTCAAACTGCAGCAGCTATCAACATTTACAAACGTTTTGTGCTTGTGACGTTGAACGCGTAGAAGCAGGCTTGAATCCTATATTGTGAGAGAGCGATCCAACTGTATATTCACTGACTTTTGAGGTCAGACACAATTCTTTCCTGCATGTCTGCGTGTCTTCAACACAAAGCAGAGGGATGCAGTAGAGGTATAGCCAGACTGCTTCCTAGGCACAACTATACTAGGTGGTTGGCAAATCAGTAGGGTATTGAAACTAGTCCCATAAGAAAGAAATGTGCGACACAGCCAGTGTGTGTAGCAGCAAACTTTCATCTCACTTTGTGGAAAAATGGTTACTCCAGTCTTATTTGAGGCTGTGTCCTGGCATTGATGGGCTAGTCCCATACTTGTACATCATTTTCAGCATGTATTTTGCTTCCTTATAGGTTATTATCGCATACATCAGAAGATCTGTTAACCTGTTACATAAAGTATTAGGCCTGTAAATTAATAAGAGGAACCCCAGCTTGTCTTCTTTTACTCCTGCCACTTCCTTCACCCCTCGGGGTTCATGATGACGTTGCCAGGTACGAATTGTAAATAGTTCCAGAAGTCTTGTCCCTGCCCCCCAAACACTTAGCAGCAAACAGAAAGAAAGCCCTGAGATGCCATTGGGGATCAATTCAATCTGACTTTCTTGGGATTGTACATTGTCACACAGAAGAGAAAATATTAAAATATTTATTTAAAAAAAAGGAAAATTTCACCTTCTAGATCCTTATCATGATCTAGATCAGCATAAACATATATCGCTATCACACACATCAATAAAGGTAATAAAGTGCAAGTAAAAACATGGTGATTAGTTGAAAAATCTTGACTAGAGTTTATCAGGATACCAAACAGTAACATCACAATTTAGGAGAATTAAAATGCAACAATGTTCCTCTTCTAGCAAGAAAATCTAGATTCAAGTAACTTGAAAACATACATATTTACAGTGGGCCAGTCTTAGGCACAAACACAGCAGTATGTTTTCAGGATCTGATCCCAGATTGAAGAAAACACAATAAAATGTTCGTTTTATGTAATAGTGTACAGTTTAGAAAATCATTACATGCACTATCGCATCATGTTTGACCAACCCAAAAGGGCAAATGTTTTATTTCACCATTGAAAATGCCCTCTGCCATTGTGTCATTTCAGTGAATAATGCCAGCGTGTACAAATGTGCCTTGGTAATCATTTTCAGTGTTTTTACAGATCTTACTTTCATACTTTTGGATTTCCTACATGCTCTCATGTTCTAAATATTGCAATGAAGAAGACATAATTGAGAAATAAGTTAACTTTGAATGCTGCCTTTGTAATTGGTATTCCCGGCTAAATAATGGTTAATCCCTACGCTTATTGTGGGGTTCAGTGGGCCAGGGATACTTGGCTCAAAATGTTTATCATGCCTTGAACTATAGGATTTCCAAATATTGCCTCCAGCATGCGTGACCTCTCTTCGATCATACATACAATCAAATGGTGTTCATCCATCGCCACGACTGAAGCCTGAATATTACTGGTCTACCATCAAGAATACCCTTTAGAGGGCAAATACACAGTTTCAACTGTGTATTTTTGTTGATAAGAAGACCAAAAACACCCCTCAAGTATGTAATTGGGTCTTAGAAGGTGTGTCATATCACTTCCAACGCTTACGCTTTTGAATATATTGATGGCATGCACTTCTTGGGTTGACAAAACAGTGCAAAAGACCCATGTATGTATATTTGTATGTATACATGAATGTATGTATGTGTTGATTTATGTACTAAACATATAAAGAACAAAATGCAGTGAAACAGGGAACTTGGAGGGGCGCCTGTCAGTAGTGCAGAAGAAGGAGGAACGGTTGCAGGAGCAAGGGCGCATTTTTACAGTAGAGAGGAGAAGGGTTTAGAGATCAGGCTTAAATGGGTCTTAAAGTAAATAAACAATTAAAATAAAGCACAAGCAAAAAAATAGCGAAGATGAGGCGAGTGAAGATACTCATATGGAAGTAATTCTGATTTTGTGTGTGGGGGGTAAGTTATTGCAATTCTTTTTGCAATTTTACAAGACAATAACAATAACACTGCATTTCATGTTTCATCACAGCAGCTGTCTGTGTAAAGCAAAACCCTGACATTGCAGAGATATGCAGTTGTCATCATTCTTCTGCTTGACTGCCTTTGCAATCAGCTCCTTCTTTCATCCTGGCAGAGGTCGAGGGAGCCTTTAATCTGTGACTGCCTCCACCACTGAGTGCCTGTCCCCTTCCTGCTTCCATTTATAGCCGAGAGCATCACGCTGGCCGTGTTCAACAGAGCATTCCCGGATAACAGAAGTGTTTCCTTTTGCAACTGTTTGTCAGCGTCCCAAGCTGGAAGGCTTTCAACAGCCTGACTTGGTGCAAAAGATCACCTCTCCTCGGCGGTCCGGCTGCACTACAGATCCTGGGCTGCTGCCGCTCCTCAGGCCTCAGACTCCGAAACATACCCACAGACTGCTTTTAAAGCCATCTGGTTGGGAGGACGGGATTGGGAGCGATCATTCGTTTCTCTGATAGTGCCACCGCCCCAGCCTTTACAATCTCCATGTTAGTCCATAAGAATGGACAAATCAAACTGGTAGTTCCTGCTTCACAGAAAAATTCTGCAACATCACCAGTTTGCACTTAAAAAATGGCGCACGCGCAGTGAGTGATGTCTAAACGTAATAGCTGTAGTAGCTGTAGTAGTAAGAACAATAGGTGTTTTTAACCGATTCGCCGCTAGGCTTTTTCTACCCCTGTGCTGAGCCATTTTTGGCTATTTAGGGTTGTTCGTTATTAGGCTCCCATAACTTTTTCTGCACAAAAGCTAATCACAAGCAAATTTGCAACCTTTTTTTTCTAACATACTGGAGATATAAGCGACACCAAGGGTTTGTGGATTCCCCTGGCGAGGACCCAGAAATTGGCCAAAATACAGCTAAATTTTGTTTTTTTGGGGAAAAATGGGAAAAAATGCTGCAGAAGAAAGAATCTTTTTTCCCCTGCAAATGGCATCAATGAAGGGTTTATGGTGTTAAAATCACCACGTTCCCAGCTTTCAGGAACAGGCAGAGTTGAATCAGAAAACCACATTTTTCAACAGTTTTGGCATTTTACTGGACGTACCCCATTTTTTCTATTTTTCATGGTTTCAACCTCTTTCCAGTTAGGGGTAGAAATGGGTGTGAAACCAATTGTGGATCCCAAAAAGCTATGCATTTCCGAAAAGTAGACAACATTCTGAATTCAGCAATGGATCATTTGTGTAGATCCTTCAAGGTTTTCCTATAGAAAGTAATACTTGAAATAAAACATATTGAAATTGAGCTGGAAAAAAACACCATTTAGGTCTAAGTAGTGTAACTTTTTCTAAATATGGCAGATTTTCAAAAGCAATATACTGTTCTGTCCGCTAGACCCTTCTGACTGCAGGGATATATAGAGCTTGTAGGTTCACTAAGAAGCAGAGGTACCCAGAGCTAATAACAGATCTGCACCTTGCAATGGTTTTTCATTGTGTACCAGGTATAGAGCAATTAATTGGGTAAAATATAAAGACTGAAAAACAAGTATCAAGAAAAACTAATTCCAAAATGGGCACAAGATAAGGAATTTAGAAGTAGTTGTTATTTGCACAATTCTGAATTCTCAAAATGACTTCTTTCTTGCACACTGTTTTACATTTGGAAGGTGCAAATGCAGTGAAAGACAATTGGTAATAACAATTATTCTGCTAGTCTGTTTCCCCAAGTCTCCTGATAAAAATGGCACCCCACTTGTGTGGGTAGGCCTAGTGCCTGTGTCAAGAAACAGCCCAAAACGCACTGTGGACCCATCACATTTTTCCACTTAAAACGTTTTTTGCAAAGTGCTTATCTGTGGATTTTAGGCCCTACCACAGCCGAAACATAGGGAAACCTTGCAAACCTGTACATTTTTTAAAACTAGACACTAAGGGAAATGCAGGATGGAGTGACTTGTATGGCTCTAACCAGGTTCTGTTACCCAGAATCCCTTGAAGACCTCAACATTTGTCTAAAAGAACACATTTACCTCACATGTCTGTGATGGAAAGTTCTGGAATCTGAGGGAAGCCAGAAACTTCCTTCCAGCCAGCATTCCCCTAAGTCTTCCAATAAAGTCGGCATCTCACTTGTGTGGCTTGGCCTAGTGCTTGTGACAGGAAATGGCCCAAAACGCAACATGGACACATCTAATTTTTCCACTGAAAACGGACTCATTTTTTGCAATGTGCCTAGCTGTGGATTTTGGGCCCAGCACAGCCGGCACCTAGGGAATCCTAGCAAACCTGTACATGTTTGAAAACTAGACACCTAGTGGAATCCAGGATGGGGTGACTTGTGTGGCTCTCACCAGGTTCTGTTACCCAGAATCCCCTGCAAACCTCAAAATGTGTCTAAAAAACAGACTTTCCTCACATTTCTGTAACTGAAAGTTCTGGAATCTGAGAGGAGACACAAACTTCCTTCCACCCATCATTTCTCCAAGTCTTCTGATGAAAATTGTACCTCACTTGTGAGGGTAGGTCTAGTGCCTGTGACAGGAAACGGCCCAAAATGCAACGGAGACACATCACATTTTTCCACTGAAAACTGACTTGTTTTTTGCAATGTATCTAGCTATGGATTTTGGGCCCTAGCACAGCTGGTACCTAGGATAACCTAGCACCCCAGTTCATTTTGTAAAACTAGATACCTAGGGGAATCCAGGATAGGTGACTTGTGTGGTTCTCACCAGGTTCTGTTACCCGCAGCCTCTTGCAAACCTTAACATTTGTCTAAAAACACATTTTCCTCACATTTCTGTGATGGAACGTTCTGGAATCTGATGGTAGCCACTAACTTCCTTCCATCGAACATTTCTCTAAGTCTCCCAATAAAAATGGTATCTCACTTTTGTGTGTAGGCCTAGTGCCTGTAAGAGGAAATAGCACAAAACGCAACATGGACACATCACATGTTTCTACTGAAAACTGACTAGTTTTTTGCAATGTGCCTAGCTGTGGATTTTGGGCCCTAGCAGAGACGGAACCTAGGGAAACCTAGCAAACCTGTACATGTTTAAAAACTAGGCACCTAATGGAATTCAGGATGGGTTGACTTGTTTGGCTCTCACCAGGTTCTATTACCCAGAATCCCCTGCAAACTTCAAAATGTGTCTAACAAAACAACCTTTCCTCACATTTCTGTAACTAAAAGTTCTGGAATCTGAGGGGAGTCACAAACTTCCGTCCACCCAGCATTTCCCCAGGTTTCCCGATAATAATGGTACCTCACTTGTGTGGGTAGGCCTAGGTCCAGATATATAAATTTTCCCAATAGCGAATACCTAATTACGTTTTTTTGTGAATCGCAATTAGGTAATCACTATTTGTGTCTATGAAACTCCAGGAGTTTCATTTAGTGATTCCCAATGGCTCGCAAGTTGACCTACCTCATTAGTATTCATGAGGTAGGTCGCAATTTGCGACCCAGTGTGAATGGCTATAATCACAGGGATGGTGGCCTGCTGGCCTCAGCAGACCACCATGTCTGTGATTGCTTTTAAATAAAGCAATCTTTTTTTTTATCAGTGCAGCCCGTTTTCCTTAAAGGAAAACAGGATGTGTTTAAAAAAGAAAGATGAAAAGTTTTCTTTTAATTTTTTAAGAGTAGGCAGTGGTCTGTGGGACCACCGCATGCTCTTAAAAAATGTTTTCGCGTGCATTCATAAAGGGGAAAGGGCCCCTTGGGGGCCTCTTCCCATTTGCGAATGGCTCACCACCTACTTGAAGTAGGCGGTAAAATGCGAATGTTTTGCAACCGCATTTCTGTCACAAACATTTCTACATACCACTGCGATTCGGCATTAGGAAGGGACGCCCTTTGCACACGCCTTCCTAATACCGAATTGGTATGTAGCCGCAATTTGCGATTCGGTAACAAGTTACCCTATCGCAAATTTGAATTAATACATACCAAAATGCATTTTTGCGATCACAAATGGCCTGTTGAGCCATTTGCAATCTCAAGAATACATGATACATCTGGCCCCAGGTGCTTCCTACAAGAAATGGGCCAAAACGCAACGTGGACACATCAAATTTTTTCACTGAAAACTGACTCGTTTTTTGCAATGTGCCTAGCTGTGGGTTTTGGGGCTAGCCCAGCCGGCACCTAGAGAAACCCAGCAAATCTGTACATTTTTTAAAAATAGACACATAGGGAAATCCAGGATGGGGTGACTTGTGTGGCTCTCACAAGGTTCTGTTACCCAAAACCGCTTACAAACCTCAAAATGTGTCTAAAAACACATTTTCCTCCCATTTCTATGATGGAAAAGTCTGAAATCTGAGGGGAGCCACAAACTTCCTTTCACTAGCATTTCCCCAAGTCTCTCTATAAAAATTATCCATCACTTGTGTGGGTGGGCCAAGTGCCTGCAACAGGAAAGAGCCAAACATGTATAGAGTCTGAGGGGAAACAAAAGCGGGTCCAAAAGGGCTGTTTTTTCAATACATTTTTAGGCTGACTCTGCTTTGGGCACCCACACAAGCAAGTTATCATTTTCATCAGGAGACTGAGAGGTACACTGGATGGAAATGTGTGGTTTATTACTTTCCCTGGAAGAATATGGCACAGAAATACAAGGAAAATGTGTGATTTAGTCACATTTTAGTCACATTTTGAGGTTTGCAGGGCATTGGGGGTAAGAAAACGTGTTGTGATCCATGAGAGGCACACCACCCTGTATTCTCCTGAGAGTCTAGTTTTCGAACATATTTAGAGGTGGTAGATTTTTCCTAGACAAGAAGCATGCATGATGCCAAGTCTCTGACGCTTGTGATGCCCCAAATACTCAAATTGTGAAAACAACTCTGTTAGGTTTTGTTAAAAAGACTCCTCATCCACCAACCTAGCTCATGGCATGCTTCATTATTGGAGTCCCACCTGAGACAACTAGCATGTTAGGGGTGTGCTTTGATGCCTGATTACAGCAGAGCTGGGGGGTTTTCATGAGTAGAATTTCCAACTGAGAGCAGAAGTGCAATTAAATTATCGTGTTTTTACTCACCAATATGACTTTTTTTAATTGTGGTAACCTTTGGCAAAGATAAAAAACAGTGATTTCCATAAGTTGAGTTTTGGGACATCACAGAAGTAAGAGACTTGGTAGCGTGCTCGCTTCTTGTGGTTGTTGATAGTAATTTGGGAAGATGAGCAAGCTCTCCATGCACACCACCAGCCAAGCACCAGTCCATGCACACTGCCATCACATTTAAAAAAAAAAAAAAAAACACAAATCAACTGTAAGTAACTGTAAAACTCCAAACACAATTGCTCCAATTAAATACATCACAGTAATGTCAACTATGAAACTGAACAAAAAATAGAAAACACTACAGACCAAGCAGTTCACTTTTGAGCTCAAGGGTGCTCCCAAAAACTCTTTACCAGATTGTACTATCTAAAACATGCGGGCACACACAGCCAAGGTTTAGAAGGACAGTCAGGGCAGCACATAAGAGTCTCTTTCCCCTTACCTGTTTCTTCTACTGGGAAAGTCTTTTTTGGGTGTGGAAGGAATGTGATCAGCAAAGTGGTGATCTTTCAATCTAGCCACATCCTCTACCACTCCAGCTGTAGGAACACTTACCTGTTTCACTTCAACAAGGCTGCCTATCACAGACTCCTGAAACTGAACAAATGTCACCTTTGACTCCGGAGAACAATCCTTGAACACCAAAAAAGCATTAAAGGTTGCTAAGCAGAAAGATGGCTAGCCAACTTCATACACCAAGTGTAAGCCTTAGGAACCACAGTGTAAGGTTCCAACCTCTGATCTACTCTATCAACACCACCCATGTGCTTATTATAGTCTAAAATGCACACAGATTTGTGCACTTCAGCAACCTGACCCAAACAGTCACAGGTGAAGTACTTTCATCATGGATGGAAGTCAGCATGTTGACATCTCTACTGTCTGCAAATTTCACAGCTAGAAGTTCATCACTACACAAGGCACTGCACTGTTCCCTCTCTTTGACTCCGGAGAATAATCCTTGAACACTTAAAAAGCATTAAAGGTTGCTAAGTGGAAAAGATGGATAGCTAACTTCTTAAACCAAATGTAAGCCTTACGAACAGCAGTGTAAGTTTCCAACCTTTGACCTACTCTATCAACACCACCCATGTGCTTATGATAGTTTGAAATGGACACAGGTATGCATACTCCAGCAGCCTCACCCCAAACACTCACAAGGGAAGTACTTTCATCATGGATGATAGTCAGCATGTAGATATCTCTCCTGTCTGCAAATTTCACAGCAAGTAGTTCATCACTATGCAAGGCACTGCACTGTCTCTCTCTCTTGTTTTTTTACAAACAAGCTCTTTCGGGTAACCTTTACGGTTGGAGTGGATTGTGCCACAAGCAACAGTGTCCACTTTAACCAATTCTCTGAGCAACTGCATACCAGTATAGAAGTTATCTACATACAAATGGTGAGCTGTGTTAAAAAAGTCCTCTATAAGGTTCCCACACAGTTTTCTCACTAACTCCAAAGGTGGACAACCAGGGGAATCAATACTGGAATCCCTACCACTGTACACTCTGAAGTTGTAGACATGCCCAGTCCTCCTCTCACACAGCATTTACAACTTAACTTCATAACATGCCCTCTTGCAAGGAATGCACTGTCTAAAATCCAGATGGCCCTTTAACAGAACCAAAGGCTCATCAACAGCTATTTCCTTCCCTGGAACATAAATCTGTGAAAGCCGATCTACAAAGTGATCAAGAACAGGCTACATTTTAAAAAGACGGTCACACGCATGGTGATCTTGTGGCATACTAAAGCATTATCAACAATTTGCAGCATCTGAAGCAGAAGCTAATACCGATCATGACTCATGGTTGCAGGAAGTATAGCCGTTACCATCAAGGGACTAGTAGACCAATAAGAAGACAGTGATGTTTTCCTTATCAAGCCCACCAAAAAAAGGTAAACCCAATAACTTCTTCAACTCATCCAGATTTGTTGGAGTCCTCTGACTAGTTCTAGAGTGGGGTTTAAGTCTGAGACTGTTGTCCCTCAAATACTGTTCTTAGTCTGCTCAACAATCTCACCCAAAAATACATTGTCCATAAACAAATGAAAGAAAGTTATAGGCAAAATGTTTTCAGTATTCACTCTAAACCCTGCAACATCAGTAAACGCAGACAACACAACATCATGGGAGCCAGACTCGTATCTTGTATGAAAGAATTAAAAAGTGTTATTAGGTGCTCCTGAAGTAAGGGCCCCCATGGGCCAGGGGAATGTATGAGCTTTTCCCCAGGGGCGTGGAGCAAAAGGCATTACACAGTTTGTAGAGTCAATAGGAGCCTCAAGTAGGTGTCTGTGATACGGCAAGATAGGGATCCACAAGTCTGCAGAAAAGACTGGATATCTGTGAGGTTTTCAGTGCCTTAAGTGTATAAAGCTTGATATAAAGTTTGGAATGTTGTTTTTGTATCTTTTTCTCCAGCTGTCCAGGCATCATCCCTTAGCTTGAGGAGAGCAATCTGTGTGTCCATTGTAGTAGAGAGACAGTAGTGCTCCCATCACTTATCTTGGTTCCTCATTAAGATCCCTCCAGAGGTTGGTAGTGGTCCATGGAGTTTATTGTTCTGGAGTAGGATGCCTCTCTGTCTGCATCCTTCCTTTTTCATGGCCCCTCCCCACAATCAAGAATGGAAATAAATTGCATCCTAATCTTTGCATATCTGCATGTATATTATAGATTGGTATAAAAAGCCACAAGTTAGTCCAATATTAAAAAGCAGAGCAATATCCCAGGATTATTTTTCTTATGCAGAAAGAAATATATAGGACAATGACGTGCCCGATTGATACAGTGCTGTTGCTCTGCAATTCTGTATTACAGTTGGTGTAACGCTGTATTCATGTTTTCATTTATATCGTACATTGTTGATTACACAAGTTTCATGAAAAGTGCTCCAATATTAGGGCACATAAAATGGTGCTCATGTTATTTTAGGGGATTATGATACTGAATCATACTTTACTCAAAGGCAGTAAAGCAAAGCAAAGGAAGCAGGGGCTGTCGTTTCACAGAAGAACAAGCTTTTGAGAGCTCTCTTGCAGGCACAATGGTTTGAAATAAGTTGGACTACTTAAAAAAAAACTTGTTCCATAGAGTTGGAGTGCATACTGATAAAGACATGCCACCTACATGGCCCTTACATGGCCTTGGGCTATGTAGAATAATCAAGTTGGCTGACCCAAGTGTTCTTTTCAAACATTATCTCTTCAGACTTTTGGCAATGAATAATGGTATCCTGTCATAGTTATCTTGATTGACTATGCAGAGGGTTTTTAATATACCTCGCTGTTGGATGGCAAGCCAGTATAGGGATTCTCAGAGGGCAAGTTGGGCTAAATGAAGGGCTCTGACAACTGGTCTGGCAGCTTGGTTTTTCATAGCTTGTAGATGTTGGATTAGCATGGATTTTATATTGCAGTAGAGGCTGTTGCAACAATCCAGACTAGACCCAATTATTACTGAGATTGCAAAACTTCTACTTTCTAGTGACAGGAGGTGAATAATCAGTTTAACACGTTTAAGTACGCGAGGAGACAATAGAGATGACCTGGCAGTCCATTTGAAGAGCAGCTTAAATTTCTAACACTAATTTAACCAATCTGGAGGACTTAAGGCATGGACCAAAGTTAGATATCCAGAATATGAGTTATCAAATAGACTGATCAGATCTATTTATTGACAATTCTGGTCTTGTCCATGTTAAGTTTGAGTCAAGACTGGCTTATTCAGTGGTGAATAGTGGTAGGTGATTCTGTAGGGGAGGGGCATATTTGGAATATGAGCTCACTGTAAGTAATAACTGAGGGGGGTCATTATGACCCCAGCAGTTGGTGATAATGTGGAGGTAGTACCGCCACATTATGACATTGGCAGGTTGGCTGCAGCAAACCTGCCAATTTACCATTCCAACCGCCATGGCGGTAGCAGCCTCCGGGCCGGAGATAACAGTCTCCAGCCCGGAAGCCGCTATTGTACAGTCGGAGGCTTAATGACCCTGCCTACCGCCATGGCTTTCGTGGCGTTCACAACACCACGAAAACCATGGCGGGATGCCCTACCAGTGACAGGGAATTTCTTCCCTGTCACTGGTAGGAGGCTCACCCACTCCCCCAAACATTCCCCAGATGCCCCCCCTCCTCCCCTCCATCCACCCTCCCCCTCTTCCAATCCCCCTTCCCCCTCTGCACACTCGCAGACATGCATCACGCATACACACGCTTACTCACACAGGCGTACACGCATGCATCCATTCATTCTCGCACACACATTCACACTGACACACAGACACGCATTCACATTTCCATTCATAGATGCATTCTCACACATGCATACACTCACACAAACAACACTACACACACAGTCTCATTCACTCACACACTCACGCATTGATGCACACAACCCACCACACACACACCACACCACCCTCCCCTGTTTGAAACCCAACTTACCTGCATCCAGCGGGGTCTTCCGGCAGGGAACGGGGCGCTGCTATCACCAGCAGCACCCGCCAGCAGCACACCACCAGGCCATATTATTTGTCGTAATACGGCTGGTGGCGGTCTACTGACATGGCGCTGCTGGTGGTAGCAGCGCCATCTTAACACCATCTGCTAGTACGGCCACAGCTGGATTTCAGCCCTTCTTGTGGCAGAAATCTGGCTGTGGTCATAATTTGGCGGATGGATGTTAGCTGCGGCAACGGTCTTTTGGTGGCCGTCGCCGGGGTAGTAGGCGGCATTTACCGCTAATGTTGAAATGAGGGCCTGAATGTCTTTCGCATTGTATAAAGGTTCAAAACAAAATATCTAATTGCTGCAAGAAGTCTTTATATATACTATAAATGTAAGTTGAAAGTGACAAACCAACTGCTTAGTTTGTAAAAAAGTAAGTGTCAGGGCCCTTGTCTGGAGGCTTCTGCAGGCTACACTAACCATTGCCCCTGCTAGCTCTGCCAATGACAGTATCAAAACAAGTACAAACCATCACACTCCAATACGTGTGACAATTCAGCTATTCTAGGCCATCCAATGCTGTATTAATGGCATGAGCAGCAGCAAATGTTCTTTTGAAATGTTTTGACTTATTAAATCCTGCTGTTGTGCTCATCTCAGAATTAAAACAGACTGTTCCACTATGTCGTTGACTGTCATTAGAGCTGGTGCTAACAATTAGGTGCTTGTGCTGAGCACTGGAAACCACCGGCTTGAATTAAGCACTGAACGAACCCTGGTGGACCTCACAGGTATTGTCACAAGATGAAGAATAGAAGTGTCATAAGATCACTTGCTGCTCTAGTCTGTGAGAAACGAGATGAACCATATCAAAATAGAACTGTTGAATAACATAGTAGGAAGCTGACTAATAAGTTTGGCATGATCATGTGTCAAATGTTGCTGGCACGTGTAGCTGTTGTATGCTCCAAGGCGGAGGTCATAAAGGACAGCCTGGAGAGCAAAGGCTTGTGGCTATATAGCAATGGGCTTTTGTGTTGCAGCACAGAGGCAAACACCAGTTTTATGCACTTGCAGGGAATAAAGTGAGTACAAGAGTTCAGAAACAGAAAGAGGCAACCCTTGCCCACTGTTTGTGAGCTGCACTATCCGAAACTAAAGCACTTATAAAGAAATATTCTGGTTAACTGACTTCACCTTACACCATGTAAGCACTTTAAACTGGCTCTTGGCTCTGTGATGCACCAGAAAAGCTTATCCTGATATAGTTTCAGATGTACTAGTTACTGGTTGCAAAATACTTGCTGCAATTTGCGACCAATTTTTTCATGAGGAGTAAAGAAATTTGCAGAGCAACCTAATAGGTAGTTCATAAAATTATGATTTGAAAAAAGTTGTAATTGACCTATCTCATGAACATTAATGGAGTAGGTCTATATTGCAACTCACTCCAATTGGAAGCCATCACAGGGATGGTGGCATGCTAGGGTCAGCAGATCACCATGTCTTTGATCGTCTTTCCAAAAATTAAGCGTTTTTTAAATGCAACCCATTTTCCTCATAGGAAATGGGACTGCATTTAAAAACAAAGTTAACCTGTTTTTGAGCTTGGGTGTTGGCAGGAGTTACCTAAAATATTGCTTACTCCCTAACAATTTTGTATTTTAATATTCACAAAGGGGATGGAGGTAATGCAGGAGAAAACAATATACATTAAACCAAAAGGTGCAAGGGTTTATGCAAAATAAAGCACATGCAGGAAATGCATGTTTTGCAGTAGATAGACTTAATTAGGCAGTCAAAGCATACATGTGAAGTAACATAGTGAAATGACTTAAGTTAGCCAAACTACTGATTACATATTAACAGAGATTTATATGCTAACAATGAAAAGCTTATTTTCCAAGTTGAACTGTTGTTTTGCATGAGATGTTTTTCTCTTTCAATTCAGGTGCTGCAACTTTCCAGAAACCTTTTATTAGTTGGTAAATAGGTATTTGTTATAGCCTTAGAGCCCACCGTAGTAGGCTATGCCAGCCATTAAAGGCCTGCTCCAGTGCTAAAGGCCTGAGCCAAAGGTGCGGGAAGGAAGCAGGACTTTAATCACCGGTATAGCCCAGATATGAAGGGCTAAAAGGCTATTAAAAAATTCTACCACTAGAGGGCAGAATGTTCTAATAAATAAAACAGAGTCCTCACGGAGCCCCAGGGGATTGAAATCCTCATATTGGTTTCTAGAGCACTAGCCAAAATTTCTGTGAGAAAAAGCGCAAGGGAAACATTTTTCTCTCAGAGATGGTTGATCAAACCCAGTAGACAATCTGCATTTTTCACAGGGTGAAATCCATATAGATCTCACCACAATTCCTAAAATTAGGATCACTCTATAATGACAATGATCATAATAAAGAGGTGTTTTTAATCTCACTATGAGCGATAGCTTAAAATGTACCAGCTTTGATTTCAGCTGTAGGCTGGAGAAATCGATGCTGACAGTCACCTCTACTTCTTTTACTAGATTTGTAAACTGTTTTTTGATTAACTTATGGTCCCTTATTAAACATAAGGATCAGTTTTAAGATTTTGTAAAGATGAAGCCTCTGACCCAGATTTTGTCATAGCTCTCAGGTGAGTATGAGTCTAGCAGGCTTGGTCGTGCTGGTATAAGTGGAGGCAGCATTGCTATAGTTTATCACAATTCGCTGGAAGTTAAATGTGAACCTGCAAGACTAGCAGACTGTGAAGCCCCTTTGTTCAACTGCAAATTAACAGAACAACACATGTTTTATGGTGTTTTGATTTATAGAACTCCTGGCCCTAAATAAAAATTTCTGGGAGCCATTTGCAACTTGTTGAGACTAGCATTGCCTATCCTATCCCAATTTCACAGTATTCGGAGACTTTAATTTTCATTTAGATGACCAAGGAAATAAGGATGCATTACTATTAAATAAAAATAATACATTGTTGTAATTTAAACTAGTTGGTAAAAACTGCCACCCATAAGGCAGGCCACATTTTGGATGGCATTTTTTCTAACCGTACCAAGCTCAAAGTGGAGACATTACTACCAATTTTTTGTCCGGCTACAATAGGGTCCACTTTACTTTAGAATTAACATTTCCTACGCCTATGGTCAAAAAGATTGGAAAGATGATAAAGATGTCTGCTTGGAATAAAAAAAGACAAAATAGAATTGGAAGAAAATCTTGAAGCCTCATTACCCTCACTAACTGAGAATTCTAAAATAGCAGCAGTTAAATATACAAAGTGGATAGATGAGGCCCTCTCCAACCTGGTGCAGGTCAAAAATGTGAGAATGTTTAGCCCTGACTAAAGGAAATTAAACAGAAATGCGAAGGCAAGAAAAAGTTTGGAGATCTAATTATAGTGAAAGTGAAAAGAGGAGTTATAAAAGCTGTATTCAGGAGGATAAGAAACTTATAGTTGTGGAAAAAGTTAAATTCTATACAGAAAAAAATAACCCTTGCAGCAAGCTCATCTAATGTACTTTTTAAAACTGTACAATCGCCTACAACCCCTCCTTCTCCACGTTGTCCTCCTCCAAGTCAGCTTCTCTGTGACAAGCTGGCCAGATTTTTTAAATATAAGGTGGAAGCTATATACAATAATTATGATACTACTAGACCCTTTCAGGATGGTGAGGATGAGTCCATCACTTTGGTTGTCAGCAATGTCGAGCTCTGTAATTTTTCCCTTCTAACAATTGTTCGGATGGCTGAAATAATTAGATGCACCAAATCAGGATCTCCTTCAGCCCTCTGCCCGCTCCAAAGTTATACACAATGTAGTCAATAAAATAGCTCCAGCTCTTACAACTCTGTGTAACACCATCATTAAGGAGGGACTTTTTCCTGAGTATTGGAAGAAATCCTCTGTTCTTCCACTTCCCAAAAATGTCCTCTTTAGATCCCTTGTTAGAGAACAACTACAGACTCATTTCTCGGCTTCCCTTCCTGTAGGAGGCTGGACTGGCTTGTAGTGAGTACCTAGGGGTACTTGCACCTTGCACCAGGCCCAGTTATCCCTTATTAGTGTATAGGGTGTCTAGCAGCATAGGCTGATAGATAATGGTAGCTTAGCAGAGCAGCTTAGGCTGAACTAGGAGACGAGTGAAGCTCTTACAGTACCACTTAGTGTCATATGCACAATATCATAAGAAAACACAATACACAGATATACTAAAAATAAAGGTACTTTATTTTTATGACAATATGCCAAAAGTATCTCAGTGAGTACCCTCAGTATGAGGATAGCAAATATACACAAGATATATGTACACAATACCAAAATATGCAGTAATAGTATTAGAAAACAGTGCAAACAATGTATAGTTACAATAGGATGCAATGGAGACACATAGGGATAGGGGCAACACAAACCATATACTCCAAAAGTGGAATGCGAACCACGAATGGACCCCAAACTTATGTGACCTTGTAGAGGGTCGCTGGGACTATTAGAAAATAGTAAGGGTTAGAAAAATAGCCCACCCCAAGACCCTGAAAAGTGAGTGCAAAGTGCACTAAAGTTCCCCAAAGGACATAGAAGTCGTGATAGGGGAATTCTGCAGGAAAGACACAAACCAACAATGCAACAACGATGGATTTCCAGTCGAGGGTACCTGTGGAACAAGGGGACCAAGTCCAAAAGTCACAAGCAAGTCGGAGATGGGCAGATGCCCAGGAAATGCCAGCTGTAGGTGCAAAGATGCTGCTACTGGACAGAAAAAGCGTAGGTTTCTGCAAGAACGACAAGGGCTAGAGACTTCCCCTTTGGAGGACGGATCCCTCACGCTGTGGAGAGTCGTGCAGAAGTATTTTCCCGCCGAAAGACCGCCAACAAGCCTTGCTAGCTGCAAATCGTGCGGTAACGTTTTTTGGATGCTGCTGTAGCTCAGGAGGGATCAGGATGTCGCAAATTGCGTCAGGGGACAGAGGGGACGTGGAGCAAGACAAGGAGCCCTCTCAGCAGCAGGTAGCACCCGGAGAAGTGCCAGAAACAGGCACTACGAGGATGCGTGAAACGGTGCTCACCTGAAGTCGCACAAAGGAGTCCCACGTCGCCGGAGAACAACTTAGGAGGTCGTGCAATGCAGGTTAGAGTGCCGTGGACCCAGGCTGGACTGTGCAGAAAGGATTTCCGCCGGAAGTGCACGGAGGCCGGAGTAGCTGCAAAAGTCGCGGTTTCCAACAATGCAGTCTGGCGTGGGGAGGCAAGGACTTACCTCCACCAAACTTGGACTGAAGAGTCACTGGACTGTGGGAGTCACTTGGACAGAGTTGCTGGATTCAAGGGACCTCGCTCGTCGTGCTGAGAGGAGACCCAAGGTACCAGTGATGCAGTTCTTTGGTGCCTGCGGTTGCAGGGGGACGATTCCGTCGACCCACGGGAGATTTCTTCGGAGCTTCTAGTGCAGAGAGGAGGCAGACTACCCCCACAGCATGCACCACCAGGAAAACAGTCGAGAAGGCGGCAGGATCAGCGTTACAGAGTTGCAGTAGTCGTCTTTGCTACTATGTTGCAGTTTTGCAGGCTTCCAGCGCGGTCAGCAGTCGATTCCTTGGCAGAAGGTGAAGAGAGAGATGCAGAGGAACTCGGATGAGCTCTTGCATTCGTTATCTAAGGAATCCCAAGAGACAGAGACCCTAAATAGCCAGAAAAGAGGGTTTGGCTACCTAGGAGAGAGGATAGGCTAGCAACACCTGAAGGAGCCTATCACAAGGAGTCTCTGACGTCACCTGGTGGCACTGGCCACTCAGAGCAGTCCAGTGTGCCAGCAGCACCCCTGTTTCCAAGATGGCAGAGGTCTGGAACACACTGGAGGAGCTCTGGGCACCTCCCAGGGGAGGTACAGGTCAGGGGAGTGGTCACTCCCCTTTCCTTTGTCCAGTTTCGCGCCAGAGCAGGGCTAAGGGGTCCCTGAACCGGTGTAGACTGGCTTATGCAGAAATGGGCACCAAATGTGCCCATGAAAGCATTTCCAGAGGCTGGGGGAGGCTACTCCTCCCCTGCCTTCACACCATTTTCCAAAGGGAGAGGGTGTAACACCCTCTCTCAGAGGAAGTCCTTTGTTCTGCCATCCTGGGCCAGGCCTGGCTGGACCCCAGGAGGGCAGATGCCTGTCTGAGGGGTTGGCAGCAGCAGCAGCTGCAGAGAAACCCCGGGAAAGGCAGTTTGGCAGTACCAGGGTCTGTGCTACAGGCCACTGGGATCATGGGATTGTGCAAACTATGCCAGGATGGTATAGAGGGGGCAATTCCATGATCATAGACATATTACATGGCCATATTCGGAGTTACCATTGTGAAGCTACATATAGGTAGTGACCTATATGTAGTGCACGCGTTTAATGGTGTCCCCGCACTCACAAAGTCCGGGGAATTGGCCCTGAACAATGTGGGGGCACCTTGGCTAGTGCCAGGGTGCCCACACACTAAGTAACTTAGCACCCAACCTTTACCAGGTAAAGGTTAGACATATAGGTGACTTATAAGTTACTTAAGTGCAGTGTAAAATGGCTGTAAAATAACGTGGACGTTATTTCACTCAGGCTGCAGTGGCAGTCCTGTGTAAGGATTGTTAGAGCTCCCTACGGGTGGCAAAAGAAATGCTGCAGCCCATAGGGCTCTCCTGGAACCCCAATACCCTGGGTACCTCAGTACCATATACTAGGGAATTATAAGGGTGTTCCAGTAAGCCAATGTAAATTGGTAAAATTGGTCACTAGCCTGTTAGTGACAATTTGAAAGAAATGAGAGAGCATAACCACTGAGGTTCTGATTAGCAGAGCCTCAGTGAGACAGTTAGTCACTACACAGGTAACACATTCAGGCACACTTATGAGCACTGGGGCCCTGACTAGCAGGGTCCCAGTGACACATACAACTAAAACAACATATATACAGTGAAAAATGGGGGTAACATGCCAGGCAAGATGGTACTTTCCTACACAACCCCCCCCCAAACAAAGGACAATAAGACTAGCCATGACCTGATGAGTCTTCATTGTCTAAGTGGAAATATCTGGAGAGTCCATCTGCATTGGAGTGGCTACTCCCAGGTCTATGTTTCACTGTATAGTCCATTCCCTGTAGGGATATGGACCACCTCAATAATTTAGGATTTTCACCTTTCATTTGTTTTAGCCAAAGTAGAGGTTTGTGGTCTGTCTGAACAATGAAGTGAGTGCCAAACAAGTATGGCCTCAACTTCTTCAGTGCCCAGACCACAGCAAAGGCCTCCCTCTCAATGGCAGACCAACGCTTTTCTCTAGGGGTCAACCTCCTACTAATAAAAGCAACAGGTTGATCCTGGCCCTCAGAATTAAGTTGTGATAGGACTGCCCCTACTCCTAATTCAGATGCATCAGTTTGGACATACAATTTTTTAGAGTAACAAGGGCTTTTCAGGACAGGTGCAGAGCACATGGCCTGCTTCAGCTCCTCAAAAGCTTTCTGACAGCTAGCTGTCCACAATACCTTTTTAGGCATCTTTTTGGATGTGAGGTCATTAAGAGGGGCTGCAATGGAGCCATAGTTCTTAATGAACCTCCTGTAATACCCAGTGAGGCCTAGGAAGGCTCTCACCTGAGTCTGAGTAGTAGGGGGAACCCAATCTACAATAGTTTGGATTTTCCCCTGAAGTGGTGCAATCTGTTCCCCACCAACAAGGTGTCCCAGATAAACCACCTTTCCCTGCCCTATCTGGCACTTTGAAGCCTTGATAGTGAGGCCTGCCTTTTGCAGGGCCTCTAAAACTTTCCATAGGTGGACCAGGTGATCATCCCAACTGGAGCTAAAGACAGCTATATCGTCCAAATATGCTGCCCTAAAAGCTTCCAGCCCTTGCAGGACTGTGTTCACCAACCTCTGAAAAGTGGCAGGTGCATTTTTCAATCCAAAAGGCATTACTGTGAATTGGTAATGTCCTCCAATGGTTGAAACTGCAGTTTTAGGTTTAGCATCTTCTGATAATTTGATCTGCCAATACCCTGCAGTCAAATCAAAAGTGCTTAGATACTTGGCAGATGCCAGTGTATCTATGAGCTCATCTGCCCTGGTATAGGGCGAGCATCAGTTTTGGTTACCTGGTTGAGACCTCTATAATCTACACAAAACCGCATTTCCTTCTTTCCATCTTTGGAATGAGGTTTTGGTACAAGTACCACAGGAGAGGCCCATGGACTTTCAGAGTGCTCAACCACTCCCAGTTCTAGCATTTTCTGCACCTCTTGCTTTATGCAGTCTCTGACATGGTCAGGCTGCCTATAGATCTTACTTTTGACAGGCAAGCTGTCTCCAGTATCTATAGTGTGCTCACACCAAGAAGTGGTACCTGGCACAGTAGAGAAGAGTTCAGAAAACTGACCCAGGAGATTTATGCAATGGTCTTTCTGCTCAGCAGTAAGACAATCAGCCAAAACTACCCCTTCCACTAGAGCATCTTGTTCTGTGGAAGAGAAGAGATCAGGTAGAGGATCACTGTCTTCTTCCTGTCCCTCATCAGTTGCCATGAGCAGGGTGAGATCAGCCCTGTCATAGTAGGGTTTCAGGCGATTGACATGGAGCACCCTAAGGGGACTCCTGGCAGTGCCTAAGTCAACTAAGTAGGTGACTTCACCCTTCTTTTCAACAATGATGTGGGGTCCACTCCATTTATCTTGGAGTGCTCTTGGGGCCACAGGCTCCAAGACCCACACTTTCTGCCCTGGTTGGTACTGAACCAAAACAGCCTTCTGATCATGCCATTGCTTCTGGAGCTCTTGGCTGGCCTGAAGGTTTTTACTGGCCTTTTTCATATACTCAGCCATCCTTGATCTGAGGCCAAGTACATAATCCACTATATCTTGCTTTGGAGCTTTTAAAGATTGTTCCCAACCCTCCTTGACAAGTGTTAGTGGACCCCTAACAGGGTGTCCAAAGAGGAGTTCAAAGGGGCTGAAGCCCACTCCTTTCTGGGGTACCTCCCTGTAGGCAAAAAGGAGGCATGGTAAAAGGATATCCCATCTCCTGCGGAGTTTTTCAGGGAGTCCCATAATCATGCCTTTGAGAGTTTTGTTAAATCTCTCCACCAGTCCATTTGTTTGTGGATGATAGGGTGTAGTGAACTTGTAAGTCACACCACACTCCTTCCACATGGCCTTTAAGTAAGCAGAAATGAAATTGCTTCCTCTGTCTGATACTACTTCCTTTGGGAAGCCCACCCTGGAAAATATTCCCAGGAGGGCCTTTGCCACTGCAGGTGCTGTAGTGGTCCTTAAAGGAATTGCTTCAGGATATCTTGTGGCATGGTCCACTACCACCAAGATAAACCTATTGCCTGAAGCAGTAGGAGGGTCAAGGGGGCCAACTATGTCAACCCCTACCCTTTCAAAGGGAACCCCAACCACAGGTAGTGGAATAAGGGGTGCCTTTGGCGTGCCACCTGTCTTGCCACTGGCTTGACAGGTTTCACAGGACTTACAAAATTCTTTTGTGTCCTCAGACATTCTAGGCCAATGAAACAAGGGAACAAGCCTGTCCCAAGTTTTCATTTGTCCCAGATGTCCAGCTAGGGGAATGTCGTAGGCTAGAGTTAGGAGGAACTTTCTGTCCTGAGGAATCACTAACCTCCTGGCAGTTCCAGGTTTAGGATCCCTTGCTTCAGTGTACAAGAGGTTGTCCTCCCAGTAAACTCTGTGAGAGTCACTGACATCCCCATTAGCCTGTTTGACAGCTTGCTGTCTTAGACCCTCTAGTGTGGGACAGGTATGCTGTGCCACACTCAGCTCCTCCCTGGCAGGCCCCCCTTCACCCAAAAGCTCAGCAGTGTCTGCTTCCAGCTCTTCTGGTGTAGGTTCTGCACAGGGTGGAAATTCTTCTTCCTCAGAAGTAGAATCCACTGTAGAGGGAGGGATAGTAGGAAGTGGTTTACTTCTACTAGCCCTAGCTTTAGGGAGCACTTGGTCCATTGTTCCAGGATCCAAGCTTCCCTGTCCTTTTTGCTTTTTGGCCTGAGCCCTGGTTAAAGCAAAAATATGCCCTGGGATGCCCAGCATTGCTGCATGGGCCTCCAACTCCATATCTGACCAAGCTGATGTCTCCAAATCATTCCCTAATAGACAGTCTACAGGTAAATCTGAAGCTACCACAACTTTCTTTGGACCAGTAACCCCCCCCAGTTGAGATTTACAACAGCCATGGGGTGGCTAAGTGTGTTGTTGTGAGCATCGGTTACTTGGTACTGGTGACCAAGTAGGTGTTGTTCAGGGTGGACCAGTTTCTCTATCACCATAGTTACACTGGCTCCAGTGTCCCTGTAGGCCTGAACCTCAACACCATTTATTAGGGGTAGTTGCGTGTACTTATCCATGTTAAGGGGACAAGCAACCAAGGTGGCTAAATCAATAGCCCCCTCAGAGACTAACACCGCCTCTGTGGTCTCCCTAATCAGACCAACCCCAACTAAGTTACCAAAAGTGAGCCCAGCTACTCCCTTGGATTGGCTATTAGTAGGTTTGCTCCCACCACCACTGCTATTAGTAGGGACACTAGGTGTAGCAGTAGGGGTTGTAGTGGTAGGAGGCTTGGTGCTTTTCTTTGGACAACTGGGATCTGTTGTCCAATGGCCTTTTATTTTACATAAATAGCACCATGGTTTCTTTTCCTTGTTTTGATTAGAAAAGGATTTGGGCCCACCACCCCCACCAGAGTGTTTTTGTGGGCCTGATGAAGACTCATTTTTAGATTTGTCCCCACCCTTGTCAGAAGACTTACCATCCTTCTTCTTGTTGCCATCTTTGTCACCCCCTGTATGAACTTTTCTGTTCACCCTTGTTCTGACCCATTTGTCTGCCTTCTTTCCCAATTCTTGGGGAGAGGTCAGATCAGAGTCCACCAAGTACTGGTGCAACAAATCAGACACACAATTATTAAGAATATGCTCTCTCAGGATCAAGTTATACAGGCTGTCATAATCAGTAACTTTACTGCCATGTAACCACCCCTCCAAGGCCTTCACTGAATGGTCAATGAAATCAACCCAGTCTTGTGAAGACTCCTTTTTGGTCTCTCTGAACTTTATCCTGTATTGTTCAGTGGTTAAGCCATAACCATCCAGGAGTGCATTCTTAAGAACTTTGTAATCATTAGCTTCATTTTCTTTTACAGTAAGGAGCCTATCCCTTCCTTTTCCACTAAATGATAGCCATAGGATAGCAGCCCACTGCCTTTGAGGGACATCCTGTACAACACAGGCCCTCTCAAGTGCAGCAAACCACTTGTTAATGTCATCCCCCTCCTTATAAGGGGGAACTATCTTGTGCAGATTCCTAGAATCATGCTCTTTTGCAGGATGACTATTGGGAATACTGCCGCTGCCACCATGGGTTTCTAAACCCAGTTTCTGTCTCTCCTTCTCTACTTCTAAAGTCTGTCTATCCAAATCCAGCTGTTGCTTCTTGAGCTTCAATCTGGTTTGTTCCACTCTCAATCTATTGAGCTCCCTTTCTAACAATCTGTCATCAGGGTGGGTGGGAGGGACATGTCTTGAAACAGAAGTATGATGAGAATGGACAGAAGGAGACCTGTCCCTTACAGAGGGCACCCTAACAGCTTGGCTAACAGAAACATCATTTGTACTGTGATGAGAATGAATGCTCTTGCTATGATGTGAGACAACACTATCTGTATGGTGTGACTCAACATCAGTACCAACTATGCTAGACTGTCTAGTAATGGGCAGGCTTTGAAGTTTCTTTCCTGAATCTTTTCCTGGGGGAGTCCCTGGATCAGATTAGGAACCATTAGCTACATTTTCAACAGATGGGGCACTTTTAGCCTTATCTTGTTCTCTAAGCATGTTAAGTAACAATTCCAAGGAAGGATTCTTCCCTACACTCAAACCTCTTTCTACACAGAGACTCCTTGCTCCTTTCCAGCTAAGGTGGTCTTATGCAAGTTTGGACAGATCAACATTTTGGCCTGTGCCAGACATTTTTAGAGAGAGTTAAAGTGATAGAAAAAGAGAAAATAGTTTGTCAGAGCTTTTAGAAAGACAGAGAAAAAAACTTGTTTAACTTTTTAGAACTTTTTGAAAGTTTAGAAGTAATTTTCAGCACTTTAGAAAAGAGTGAAAAGAGGAAATGCAAAACTTTTTAGTTATGTGTACACACACTGAACTTGTTTTGTATATTTTTCTCTTATGAAAAGTACAATGACTAGAGTGGTAAGTAGTCTCAAAGCACTTATCCCACCGCTGCACAACCAATGTAGGAGGCTGGACTGGCTTGTAGTGAGTACCTAGGGGTACTTGCACCTTGCACCAGGCCCAGTTATCCCTTATTAGTGTATAGGGTGTCTAGCAACATAGGCTGATAGATAATGGTAGCTTAGCAGAGCAGCTTAGGCTGAACTAGGAGACGAGTGAAGCTCCTACAGTACCACTCAGTGTCATATGCACAATATCATAAGAAAACACAATACACAGATATACTAAAAATAAAGGTACTTTATTTTTATGACAATATGCCAAAAGTATCTCAGTGAGTACCCTCAGTATGAGGATAGCAAATATACACAAGATATATGTACACAATACCAAAATATGCAGTAATCGTATTAGAAAACAGTGCAAACAATGTATAGTTACAATAGGATGCAATGGAGACACATAGGGATAGGGGCAACACAAACCATATACTCCAAAAGTGGAATGCGAACCACAAATGGACCCCAAACCTATGTGACCTTGTAGAGGGTCGCTGGGACTATTAGAAAATAGTAAGGGTTAGAAAAAAAGCCCACCCCAAGACCCTGAAAAGTGAGTGCAAAGTGCACTAAAATTCCCCAAAGGACATAGAAGTCGTGATAGGGGAATTCTGCAGGAAAGACACTAACCAACAATGCAACAACGATGAATTTCCAGTCGAGGGTACCTGTGGAACAAGGGGACCAAGTCCAAAAGTCACAAGCAAGTCGGAGATGGGCAGATGCCCAGGAAATGCCAGCTGTAGGTGCAAAGATGCTGCTACTGGACAGTAGAAACATGGGTTTCTGCAAGAATGACAAAGGCTAGAGTCTTCCCCTTTGGAGGACGGATCCCTCACGCCGTGGAGAGTCGTGCAGAAGTGTTTTCCTGCCGAAAGACCGCCAACAAGCCTTGCTAGCTGCAAATCGTGCGGTAAGGGTTTTTGGATGCTGCTGTAGCCCAGGATGGACCAGGATGTTGCAAATTGTGTCAGGGGACAGAGGGGACGTCGAGCAAGACAAGGAGCCCTCTCAGCAGCAGGTAGCTCCCGGAGAAGTGCCAGAAACAGGCACTACAAGGATGCGTGAAACGGTGCTCACCCAAAGTTGCACAAAGGAGTCCCACGTCACCGGAGAACAACTTAGGAGGTCGTGCAATGCAGGTTAGAGTGCCGTGGACCCAGGCTGGACTGTGCACAAAGGATTTCCACCGGAAGTGCACGGAGGCCGGAGTAGCTGCAAAAGTCGCGGTTTCCAACAATGCAGTCTGGCGTGGGGAGGCAAGGACTTACCTCCACCAAACTTGGACTGAAGAGTCACTGGACTGTGGGAGTCACTTGGACAGAGTTGCTGGATTCAAGGGACCTCGCTCGTCCTGCTGAGAGGAGACCCAAGGTACCGGTGATGCAGTTCTTTGGTGCCTGCGGTTGCAGGGGGACGATTCCGTCGACCCACAGGAGATTTCTTCAGAGCTTCTAGTGCAGAGAGGAGGCAGACTACCCCCACAGCATGCACCACCAGGAAAACAGTCGAGAAGGCGGCAGGATCAGCGTTACAGAGTTGCAGTAGTCGTCTTTGCTACTATGTTGCAGTTTTGCAGGCTTCCAGCGCGGTCAGCAGTCGATTCCTTGGCAGAAGGTGAAGAGAGAGATGCAGAGGAACTCGGATGAGCTCTTGCATTCGTTATCTAAGGAATCCCAAGAGACAGAGACCCTAAATAGCCAGAAAAGAGGGTTTGGCTACCTAGGAGAGAGGATAGGCTAGCAACACCTGAAGGAGCCTATCACAAGGAGTCTCTGACGTCACCTGGTGGCACTGGCCACTCAGAGCAGTCCAGTGTGCCAGCAGCACCCCTGTTTCCAAGATGGCAGAGGTCTGGAACACACTGGAGGAGCTCTGGGCACCTCCCAGGGGAGGTACAGGTCAGGGGAGTGGTCACTCCCCTTTCCTTTGTCCAGTTTCGCGCCAGAGCAGGGCTAAGGGGTCCCTGAACCGGTGTAGACTGGCTTATGCAGAAATGGGCACCAAATGTGCCCATGAAAGCATTTCCAGAGGCTGGGGGAGGCTACTCCTCCCCTGCCTTCACACCATTTTCCAAAGGGAGAGGGTGTAACACCCTCTCTCAGAGGAAGTCCTTTGTTCTGCCATCCTGGGCCAGGCCTGGCTGGACCCCAGGAGGGCAGATGCCTGTCTGAGGGGTTGGCAGCAGCAGCAGCTGCAGAGAAACCCCGGGAAAGGCAGTTTGGCAGTACCAGGGTCTGTGCTACAGGCCACTGGGATCATGGGATTGTGCCAACTATGCCAGGATGGTATAGAGGGGGCAATTCCATGATCATAGACATATTACATGGCCATATTCGGAGTTACCATTGTGAAGCTACATATAGGTAGTGACCTATATGTAGTGCACACGTGTAATGGTGTCCCCGCACTCACAAAGTCCGGGGAATTGGCCCTGAACAATGTGGGGGCACCTTGGCTAGTGCCAGGGTGCCCACACACTAAGTAACTTAGCACCCAACCTTTACCAGGTAAAGGTTAGACATATAGGTGACTTATAAGTTACTTAAGTGCAGTGTAAAATGGCTGTGAAATAACGTGGACGTTATTTCACTCAGGCTGCAGTGGCAGTCCTGTGTAAGAATTGTTAGAGCTCCCTATGGGTGGCAAAAGAAATGCTGCAGCCCATAGGGATCTCCTGGAACCCCAATACCCTGGGTACCTCAGTACCATATACTAGGGAATTATAAGGGTGTTCCAGTAAGCCAATGTAAATTGGTAAAATTGGTCACTAGCCTGTTAGTGACAATTTGATAGAAATGAGAGAGCATAACCACTGAGGTTCTGATTAGCAGAGCCTCAGTGAGACAGTTAGTCACTACACAGGTAACACATTTAGGCACACTTATGAGCACTGGGGCCCTGACTAGCAGGGTCCCAGTGACACATACAACTAAAACAACATATATACAGTGAAAAATGGGGGTAACATGCCAGGCAAGATGGTACTTTCCTACACTTCCCTGCAACGGTAATTAAAAAACATCTCAATAAAATGTTATTAGATTACCTTGAAATGAATAAAATACTGAATGAAGCACAGTTTTGTTTTAAGCCAAATCGTAGTACTGAGGCTGCACTGGTAGCAGTCTCAGAAGAAATAAGATCTATCATGGATGAGCTGGGAAAAGCTGCAGTGATCCTTTTGGATCTTTCCTTGGCCTTCGATACAATGAGACATGAGGTCTTGATTAAATGACTGGCAGATGTCAGGACTACTGGGACAGCCTTGAATCTTCTTGTTTCATTCCTGGAAGGTTTTGGCCCTTTGGGAATTTAATTCAAAATCATTTTCCCTGCCCTGCGGGGTTCCCCAGGGGTCATCCCTCGGCCCAACGCTATTTAATATCTATGTGGCTCCTTTAACAATGCTCATACATTCTTTTGGCTTTGCCACAGTAGCATATGCTGATGATATGCAAATCATGGCATCACTCTCTAGCAATGTGAGGGAAGTGGCTGATCGTTTCAATTGACGCATGTGAGCAATAGGTGTCTGGATTAGCAAAAATTGTCTAAAAACAAAATTTCCAAAAAACTGAAGTTCTTATTTATGGGCCATGCATGGTGGCCTGAGTCTCTTGGTGCTCTTCCAATATAGGCTACCAAAGTTAGGAATTTAGATCTCATTTTTTATGGAGAGCTGTCATTTGAGGCACAGATAAATAAATTATCTTCATCTTGCTTTTTTATTTTAAAAATGTTGAATAAAGTGCTACATTATATCCCTCCTGATTTGAAAAAAAAACAGTGATCATCTCATTAGTCTTGTCAAGGCCTGACTATTCTAATGCCTTTTATATGGGCATTAAACAGAGATCACTAAATAAGCTGCCTGCCTCCTTTTGAAAAATATTCCAACGTCTTAGGGTCTCATTACGACTTTGACGGTTGGAATTACCCAACTGCCAAAGCCACGGGGCGGAGGCAGCCATCATCATGGCCGTATGCCCCACCTAAGTCGTATTCTGATGTTCCCACTGGGCTGACATGGTCATGGGCAGAGCAGAAGCCCCCCTGTGGCCCCCAACGCTGCCTTATTGTGGGCTTTCCATGGAAGCTGAACGGCCATGGAAAGGCTGGTGGTAAAGGGATTCGTGCTCAGCACGGCCGTGCTGAACTCAGCACCGCTGTGGCTGAGCATGAGTCCGACCACCATCAGCCTATTGGGAACGATGTTCCTGGAGGGGATGGCAGTCCCCTGGCGGTCTGACTTCCAGGGTAGTAATGTGGCAGTTGGACCGCGTGTAGTGTGGCAGACCAACCGCCACCGCGGCATTGGCGGTTCTCAGACCACCAATGTCGTAATAAGGCCATAAGTCTGAAGCTGGCACTTTGGTGGAGCTTCATTGGTTCTCTGTAAGGAAGAGAATTGCCTTTAAGGTATTGTGTTTGCCACATAAAGCACTATATGTATCAGGCACAGAATATTTTAAAAGTAGGTTTAGCTGGTATTGCTCCAAGAGACCCCTACGGTCTGCCACATCCAGGTCAGTGATTGTGCTAAGTATTAAGAAAGAGGCCTGAGGTGGCCGGAGTTTTGTTCATTCCACATATGTTCTTTGGAATAGTCTAGCCCAGCACATAAAAATTCAGACCAATCTGCTTTGATTCCACAAGCACTTAAAAACTTGGTTATTTTCTTCTTCTCTATAACACAGTGGGCCTATGTGCTAGTATTTAGTGGTACTGTGATTGGATGTTAGCTTTGCTAGCTCCAAGATGGTCTTGGGCAATAGCGTGCTCTAGAAGTTTGCAAATCAAATCAAATGTTTTACATTGTGAATTGAATTGGTTAACATCCTTTCTATATGCTCCTTTTTGTAGCCCTCCAAAACAGGCATTCAGTTTAATGCATTACAACAGGACAACATGGCATATCATTATCATCAAAAGCAAATTCAAGTAGGTATGATTCTTGCAACACTCCGCCTACACAGAGTCATGAAAAACACACCATCTTTCCCAGGTTATTGACTAAAGTGGCCTAGAAATCCTGCTGATCAATGACTCCCTGGGAACATGTGCCCTTTTATTATACTGTTTAAGCACATTGCATATCTCCATTCTTAATAACAAAATAAAATAGTCATACAGGGACCAAGGGACTAATATGGTAGGAATTACTGCCACATATCACAAAGTAATGCTTAAGATAAAGGAGGAAGAACAATATATAATTTGAACTACCATAGCATGAGATGCAAAAAAATGGAAACAAATCATTGAGTCAAAAAGAGGAAAACACACATAATTACACCTATAGTCTCAATACAAATCAAAGAGTTGAACTGGAATCTCGCTTATCCTTCCAAACGTACTCATTTTGCTATGGTACGATCCACCAACAAAAGTATTGTTACAACCCTCACACATCTTTCTGGCAACTAAAAAGAATTCTCTTGTTCAGTAGAGGATGTCATTGTAGGGGAAAATGGTTCACTAAAATATTACTCATGAGAAATCTGAGACTATAATTTAGGGCCTGGTTACAATTTAATGTGTGATATCAGTTTCACCTGATGATGATTGGCCTATTGGTGAGGGATCACTGGACCCTAGTTTATCAGATGGACATTCCGACTGGTAAAAATCAGCTCTAAGCTTTGTTTGCCCAGTCCCTGCAAGGTGTGTCTGTGGAAAGCGGACAGCTTGCAATGTTCTCCTCTGCCAAAACCTTTCTTTTCTTTTCACCTTAACCCTCCTAGCCCCACTCCCTCCTCTCTGCCCCACAGGGATGCCACTGCTTCCATTCACTAACTATTTAGAAGGGGTGACAAATGGAAGTGTTAAACACCTAGGAATAGGGAATACCATGCAGAATTTTGCACAGTAATTCTGGGCCACATTTTTATTCCTCATTCAAAGGGGTCTGTCTTGCAATTGGCAGAATTCCATGTGGCAATATAGTTATGGTAATTTCAATGGCTAGAAATTCCATGTAACTGGTAATCAGGACACAAGTCTTATATTTCCACTTGCTTCGCATGCAATAGCATGATGATTCCATTGGGTCCACAATATTAGCTTTTTAAGTTCTGCAATTCTTAGACAATCTAATCTTTAATTATCATGGACACATTCCTTACCCTCTTTACTTCAGGAGTGGCATCATTCTTAAAAATTATCCTGTGTGAACAACCTTCCCCCTTCCCTATGTTTCCACTAAATATTTCCAGAAAGTTCTCCTTCATCTTCTTTCCAGTATCTACACAATCACCTACAACACACACCTGATCTGGACTATTGGGATCCAGTAAAATATCTAGTGATCTGATATATATCTAACCAAAACAGAGAATACCTTCTTTGTTACGGAGAGCTGACACCACAAACATAAATTCTTAAAATTGGAACGTCTGTAACATAGCCTATAAATTGCACCGGTGTAGCTGTCTGAGGGTTCTAATTTACAAATAGTTACTGCAAACCTCTTTTGACACAGTTGTATAACATGAGCTTCAATCTGTCACAATATACAAAAACAGCCCACTTATTGCCATTAAGCATGTGGGTTTGTATTTCTTTTCTCATGTGCTCTCCACTTTACAAATTATAGATGTATAAAACTATATGGAGAAAAACAACATTGACATACCCAAATATCACCAAAAATATTGACAACAAAAATATTGCAAATCTATAGTTATCAAACACTAGGAAATTGCTATAATAAAATGAAGAAACCAATGATATTTCTTTAAATAAATCTACCTATCTATAAAGATTTATATAAAACCTACTGGTGGTCTCCAGTAGGTAGTTATAGCTAGGACCTAGTTAAAAAAAAGTATGCCTGAAAATCGTGTTGGGCATGGGAGGTTTCAAGGTGATCCGTCAAGCAGGGGCCAAGAAAAAGGGTGGGTCAAAAATAGTGCATTTCCCATTTTAATTTACATAGAGATTTTAGACACAACTATAGCCCGAACTGCTTGACAGAATTACACCAAATTTGTCAGAAAGGTAGCACTTGGTCCAAAAAGAGTGCTTTTTGTTATTTGGTGTAATCCGTTCAGTAGTTCTTGAAATACCAAAATTGTAAATCTGGAGGTGTGAAGGCTTTGCAAATACTCCCGATCTTGTGCAGACATCTGATTAGCAGCCAACACTTCCTGGTTGACGTGTTGGCAGCCATTTTGAGACTTGGCTTCAGCCGAGTCTCAAAAAGAAATATTAAAAAACATAAAAGGGGCCAGAGCAGGGATACCCTGAGCCCTTAGACTTGGTGCAGGGGTCCACCAGGGACCCCAACAAGTCTTTAAAGTATTTTAATTTTTAAATCGTGGCAAAATTGACAGCAGATCCACAAATTTTGCTGCACTTTTAAAAAACAAGCAAGCACAGTTTCCAGCGCTTGCTTTTCATTTTGCCCCCGTGAGGGCTAGGTCCCAGAGCATTGCCAAAATATAGGAGGGGATTACAGGGGTCCCCTCATAGGGCTTCTCAAAGCCTCAAGGACACCACCTCCCCAGGGCCGTGCACATTATGTATGCGGGGGCCCGTGTGTTACCCCGTGCACTCCGTAGACCACCATCTTCCCAGGGCAGTAATTGTTTATGTATGTGGGCAGGCCCACTCAGCCCACCTGTGCCCTAGGGACAGCCACCCGCATTCATTAAATGAATGCGGGTGGGGGGGCGGCCCCCTGTGCCCTGGGGGTCAGCATCATCTAACCGAGGCTCCAATAACTTAATGTAGGGGGTCTGTCCCCAGGGACCACCACATCCCTGGGGCTAAATGATGGAGAGGGGCCAAATGGCTTTGTGGAGCCATGGAATAGCCTGGGGACTGCCACCTCCGAGGTTTTGCTACCTCCCAAAATGCCACGCATGGGTTATAGCTGTTTGCTTTTACTTGGTGGGAGCTAGCAGCTCCCACCAAGCTAAAGCAAAAATAACTCCACTTTCAGCAAGCAGGAGCTGTCAAAGAGCAAATATCTGTGCAGGGAAAGAGATGAAAACACTGCTCCTGCAAGCAGGAAGCTGCTATTTAAAGCAGCACTCTGCTTGCGGGAGCAATGCCAGCTCCTGCAGGAGACAGGAGACAACTAGGACTGCAGGAGTCCTGAGACTCCTCCTGCCATCCCCCAAAATAAAATAAAAATAATAATAAATTTCAAGGTGGAACTGCAGATCTGCAGTTTCACCTTGAAAATTATCTGATGTAGAGACGAGGAACAATCGCATTGACAAAGACACACAATATAACTGGAGGCATTACCTTGGCGTCATTTACGAAGCTGTAGTGTAGGTGATGCACTATACATTTAACCAATGGGGTAACACTTACTAATTAGGCAGTAGAAAGTACTCCATTTGGGTAGACATTTTGCACAAAATGTTGGGCTATTCTTGGATAAATACACAGGGCAGGATTTATTCTGGCACAATGCTCATTTCACCGTAATTAAACCTCAATGGGAAGCACTTAGAGATTTCCACCTTGAAAAGTTATCTGTAATTCTTGATGGAGGTGTTTGCATCCTTGCCTTTTTCAAGTGCAATATCTCATGTAGTGACTGTGATGAGAGGGATCTTTCTTGTGAACTTGGCTGTGCACATCGTGCGGTTGGGTGGTTATAAGGGTTGGCCACAGCCAGCCCCTGTCATGCAGGGTCGAAGGCCCTGCACAGCAGTGGTTGATTTAACGTATAATAAAAAACTTACATTACGTTAAAAAAACATAGAAATTCACTGGAAAAAGTAAAGGTTACAGGGACATTATAGTTAGGAAATAGAATTTAAAAAATAGAAATTCACTTAAAAAAAACAAAGGTTACAGGGACTTTATAGTTAGTTTCACATTTTAAACGTACAAACATAAATATTCCCCTATTAGAGTTATCTCAAGAAGTGATAACTCGTGCCCTAGGGTAGCTTTAATTCACTCATCTGCCATGCACAGCTTTTTGTCAAACGGTTTACTGCAAATATTATATTGATATTATCAATGATGTTATCAAGCATGTCATGAGTGCTGTAATTTGTGGTGTAATTAGCAGTCATGGCAAGGGTGAGTTATAGTTACTTCAGGTAACTAACTATAACATGAATTTCAATGGCTTTGTTAATTTAAAATGTGGGTTTAACTATAACGTCCCTGCAAAATTTGGCTTTTTTCAGTGAATATATATATACGTATATGAGTATATATACGTATATGAGTATATATATATATATATATATATAGCCATGCAGTCCATAATAAAATTAAAATACATGAAATATATAGCTAACCCATTAGTTAGCTTTTAACATAAAAACAAAAAAATAAACTACTCTTCATCCAACCTAAAACATTTTACTTAACATAGTGGGCAAATATAAATGAATTCACAAATAAAAAAACAGTATCAACAAATACATGAGGCCATTGTAAATCTACCAGATTGCAACCCTACAAAATAAGATTTCAACACTTAAAAGAACCACAAAAGCCTACACATATAGAATGTTTGACAGCAAACAAAAGAATAAAAAGCTAAACTATTTTAAAATAACAAACAAATAACACTATGCTACATAAGTATGTCTCTAACAGCAAAAGGACTTAAACAAGGGTGTGTATTGGCCCCCACGCTGTTTAACTTATATCTTGCAGATTTAGCCGAGACTCTAGCTCCTGTAAATAGCCACCCGCCAGTCTTGGCCAAGAAAGGAATTGCATGGCTGCAGTACGCAGACAACATAGTTTTACTCAGCCAAACACCTGTTGGGCTACAGCATAGCATCGACCCATTTTACACATACATAACAATGCAAGGCCTAGAATTGAATTTGAGTAAAACCAAGGTTGTCAGCCTAGTCGACAGGAAGTTTAAATCTGCTTCATGGTTCATAAACGGATCCCGGGTGGAGGTTGCACCCAAATATAAGTACTTGGGATTCACTATGGACCGTCTCTTGACTTTTAAGCCGCAGCTTGCTGTCGCTCAAGCAAAAGCCCTCTTACTGACCTACGGTTTTAAAGTTTTAAAACTAAAACTGAGCTGTCCTTCATACACTCACCTGCTTGCTGTCATGGCAGCACGACTAATGCCCACCATCACCTATGGCACTGAAATCATGGTGGGGAAGGAGGCAGTTTTTCTCAATCAAGTCTAGACGAAGGCCTACAAAACAGTTTTTCGGATACCACGATCAGCATCTCCAGCTCAGGTCCGTTTGGAATTGGGTCTGAAAAACTATGAATATCAGAGTAGATGTGCCTTCATTAAGCTATGCTGGAGGATGCGTGCAGCTGAGACTGGTACTATAAACAACCTATGTTGGACGGAAATTGAGGAGCAACAGCGTCATAATGACAAAAGCACCTGGGGTCATCACTTAAACAACTGCATTAAAGTACTAGGTCTGCTAGAAGTCTGGGTCCGGAACCCGGACCAAAAGGAGTTCTTTCAGAAGGCAAATGCAGTCACCAAGAAGAAATCTTTAATTTCTGACAAACAGAAATTGGCGGGCAGACAGCATGCCTGGACTATAATAACATCATACAAAACCTTACGGGCACAGGAATATCTAGCAGGAACCTTCAACCAGTCACTGAAACATCGGTTCATGCTTTTCCGCTTTGGGTTGATGGAAACGAAGGATATGGTCCCTTCATGGAAACAGCAGGACCCGACACATTCCTGTCGACTGTGTGGGTACAGAAAATAGTCATTAGAAAAAACAATTGTGTGTGCCCGGCTTTGCTAAGCCACAGGACATTATGGGGGTGATTCTGACCCCGGCGGTCACGGACCGCCGGGGCCAGGGTCGGCGGGAGCACCGCCAACAGGCTGGCGGTGCCCCGCAGGGCATTCTGACCGCGGCGGTTTGGCCACGGTCAGAAAGGGAAAACCGGCGGTCTCCCGCCGGTTTTCCGCTGCCCTATTGAATCCTCCATGGCGGCGCAGCTTGCTGCGCCACCATGGGGATTCTGACACCCCATACCGCCATCCTGTTCCTGGCGGTTCTCCCGCCAGGAACAGGATGGCGGTATGGGGTGTCGCGGGGCCCCTGGGGGCCCCTGCAGTGCCCATGCCAATGGCATGGGCACTGCAGGGGCCCCCGTAAGAGGGCCCCAAAAAGAATTTCAGTGTCTGCTTTGCAGACACTGAAATTCGCGACGGGTGCAACTGCACCCGTCGCACCTTCCCACTCCGCCGGCTCAATTCGGAGCCGGCGTCCTCGTGGGAAGGGTTTTTTGCACTGGGCTGGCGAGCGGTATTTTGGAGGGGGGAAGTCTGGTGGGCGGCCTCCGCCGCCCGCCAGACTCAGAATGACCCCCTATATTTGAAAAACTTTTTTAAGACACTGAACTTACGCTCATGCAGACCGGCTATCATTAGCTGGCTTAGCGGACCTTCGATCCCGTTTTTATGTAGAGGGACTAAATTCATGGTACAGGCCCAGAAAGAATTAGTGAACAAAGTCGAAGCCGAGTGTGCAAGGGCCATAACTTAGGATTCTCACTCGGCTTCACTCATTTACTATTATTGTGTTCGCAAGGGAGCAAGAAAGTCCTAAAGTTAAGTTCATGATCAAGGTTGGAATTAGTGGAGAACATTTTAGATTGCACAAATCCTTAATCATGATATGTATTAGTTTTAAATAAGCTTTTATGTTTTTTATAAATATTAAATAGGCAAAGTATTTATATTATTATGCATTTTGGAATTGTGATGGTTTTAATTAACCGCGTCAATACACTTACTTACTATGTCTCTAATGTACAGGTGCACCCACTACAAAAAAACAAACATAATAAAATGAAAATAAAAAAGCACAGACACCAAAATCCCTGAAATACAAAGAAGACCAGCTAAGTATTTTAACTTAAGCTGAAAACTAACACTTATAGTATAAATAACACTGACAGAAACAATATATGAACTACAAATAACAAAATCCAAACCAAAAATTAAATTAAGAAAGGAACCAACACAACTAAAAAACTTCTTCCTCTCAACAGACCTCAACAAATGAAAACCTTGTTGAAAGCAACAACAAATAGGAAAATAAACATCTATTCATAATATGAAGTAAAGACAAAATCCAAAATGTAAGTAAAAATGTAAATCTGCAGTGTACAAATGTTCAAATGAATATATGAACAAGTATATTTTTAAATAGTTAATATATATTTGTATACTGTAAACCCCTTGGATAAAATGAAGGACATACCAAATACAAAAAGGAAAGGTATTATTAAAGTATGGAGGATATGATTACAGTAAAGAGATCACCACCAGTTATAAAATACACTGGAAATGAAGGAAACAATATTCTAGCACATGTTATGGCAGGGCTGCCACTAAATGTGAAATAGTAGAAAGTGTTAGGGAACATAAGCATCACTCTAGTATTACAGAAATAGAAGTGCGAAATATTTTACAAGATGTGAATGAGGCCAGTAATAGCTCACAACAGTCAACAGGAGCATACTTAAAAAAAATATACCAATTGTTAACATTCCTAAACAGGCAACTGGCTGAATCTCTGGCATACCAAACATAAAAATAATAATTGCCAGGGCACTAGAAAAAGTGAGAGAAATTACAGAAGAACCTACAAAAATGAAGAGCTACACATATACCAACACTTATTAACCACACATAAAGTAACCTTTTTATCATATGACAACCACAAAAATGATAAATTAGCATTTATGCGCTAACAACAATTTACTAAACTTAACACAATGTAACACATGCATGATGGATGGCACTTTTCAGTTATGTTTCCACCAGTTAGTCAAGTTAACTCAATATATGGTCAATATCAAAATATAAACATCCTACTGGTACATGCACTGTATCAAAGTGCCACTTACAATGAAATTATAACACACATTAAGCTGCAAACTAACACCCATAACTCGAAAAAAATCATCATAGATTTTAACCAGGCAATGTTTACTCACACACTACAATTCAGAGGTTACTGGGACAGTAAAGTCACCTGCATGGTAACACATGTGCACCAGCTGCATGCATGGATCATGGATGTGTGCAGTGACTTAGGATGACCTGTGGTCTACCATAGACAGGGAGGGGGGCCAAAAGTGCTTCTTGCAGAATGGGTTGGGCTAGTGCCCTCACCAAGATGTGCAGAATAGGAGCTCAGTGGTGGCATGGTAACAGATGTGCACCAGCTGCGTGCACGTATCATGCATGCTTGCCGTGGCTAGCCATGCATTGATGACCTGTAGACTACCATAAACCAAGACGGGGACCAAAAGTGCTTCTTGCAGAATGGGTTGGGCTACTGCCCTTACCAAGAGTTGCAGATTAAAAGCGCAGTGGTGCCAGTATGTCAGTTTGGTGAACAGTACAATAGCTGAGCTGTATGCTGTATCATAGGAATAGAGCCCATCGGCCGACTCACTTGAAGTTCTGTGGCTGTATCCACAACTCAATCCACAACTCGCATGGTCTACTTGAGAGGAATGTAGTGCTATGAAGCATGGGTGTGTTTGTGAGTAATGAAGACTGCAGGTATCTCTGCCTGTGAGAGTCAGGCCAGAGTACAGTGTTAATGGTAGATGGTGAAACTGATAAGGTACATACTACAGAAACCCGGAATCATAAATGATGGGAGGCTTAATGCTTTGACTTTCTGAGAGGAATAAGTTGCTTGAGGCTGACACCCAGGTGTAACACTTTGTTGCATCAATGGCCTGAATTTTGATTCCATTGGCTCTCTTGCCACCTCTGCTGGGTCATACAGGCCCCTGGACAAAAAACAGAACTGAGGAGTAGGCACTTCAAATATCTGACACCCACAACAGAAATTTCAGAAGGTCAGGTACTAAATTACATTGGTGTCTGGAGAGACTGTTTAAAAGTGGAAGCTGAAAACCACTGGTTCAGAGCTGTGACAAGATCACCATGACCTGTACTACTGCAACCAGAACCAGGGATCAAGGTCTGCTGGTGTACCACCTGGGCAGGGGGACACTGCCCAGGATTCCAAAGACACTTGCCTTGAGCCTGGAGAACTAGCCTGTCTATCTGCCAAGACTAGTGTGCCCTGTGAGGAAGAGGAAAGTATGGAGGGAGTGAGGCCCAGCAGAGATCCAAAGAAGAGGATCCCAGTGAGTAAGGTCTGAGGCCAAAGGTCCATGGAGACTTACTATGTCATGGGACCGCTGAGGTGCACCAAGACCAATTTACTTGTGCATAATGGGCTGCCACCCAGGGACATCATTAGGGCCGTCGCACATTAACAGTAATTGGCGGCCATCCCTGTTGGATGACTTGCCTTGTCGAGGCCATCATCCAAGAAACAAAGGCCCATATTTATACTTTTTTAGCACCACATTTTCACCGCTTTTTGACGCAAAAGCGGCGCAAACTTACAAAATATACTTGTTGTTTTTGCTTTGTCGCCCTAAGTGGGAAGGGTATGCCCAGACGTGGGTCCCGTGCTTCCCATGCCACTGGATTCAAGCTAGCCTGGCTGATGAGGGGTGAAACCCCGAAACCGGTCCCAGGATGCTTGTTTCCGGTCCAGTGAGGACCTGGCTTGGCAGTTCGGTCTGGACTGTTCCCATGAGGAACAGGGTCAAGACTGATTTGCATATGGCTGGGTCCAAACTGGGGTGGCATGGTGAGCAAAAGAACGATGGATTAAACCCAGATCTATGACTGGGGGTGAGTGTTTGACAATGTTCAGCATTCCGTCCATCACTTGTTGTTTTTGCTTTGTCGCCCTAAGTGGGAAGGGTATGCCCAGACGTGGGTCCCGTGCTTCCCATGCCACTGGATTTAAGCTAGCCTGGCTGATGAGGGGTGAAACCCCAAAATCGGTCCCAGGATGCTTGTTTCCGGTCCAGTGAGGACCTGGCTTGGCAGTTCGGTCTGGACTGTTCCCATGAGGAACAGGGTCAAGACTGATTTGCATATGGCTAGGTCCAAACTGGGGTGGCATGGTGAGCAAAAGAACGATGGATTAAACCCAGATCTATGACTGGGGGTGAGTGTTTGGCAATGTTCAGCATTCCGTCCATCACTTGTTTTTTTTGCTTTGTTGCCCTGATTGGGAAGGGTATGCCCAGACGTGGGTCCCGTGCTTCCCATGCCACTGGATTCAAGCTAGCCTGGCTGATGAGGGGTGAAACCCCGAAACCGGTCCCAGGATGCTTGTTTCCGGTCCAGTGAGGACCTGGCTTGGCAGTTCGGTCTGGACTGTTCCCATGAGGAACAGGGTCAAGACTGATTTGCATATGGCTGGGTCCAAACTGGGGTGGCATGGTGAGCAAAAGAACGATGGATTAAACCCAGAACTATGACTGGGGGTGAGTGTTTGACAATGTTCAGCATTCCGTCCATCACTTGTTGTTTTTGCTTTGTCGCCCTAAGTGGGAAGGGTATGCCCAGACGTGGGTCACGTGCTTCCCATGCCACTGGATTCAAGCTAGCCTGGCTGATGAGGGGTGAAACCCCGAAACCGGTCCCAGGATGCTTGTTTCCGCGGTCTGGACTGTTCCCATGAGGAACAGGGTCAAGACTGATTTGCATATGGCTGGGTCCAAACTGGGGTGGCATGGTGAGCAAAAGAACGATGGATTAAACCCAGAACTATGACTGGGGGTGAGTGTTTGACAATGTTCAGCATTCCGTCCATCACTTGTTGTTTTTGCTTTGTTGTAAATTTGTGCCACTTTTGTGTAAAAAAGTAATGCAAATGCAGCAATACAAAAGCATGAATAATGGCTTACATGAATTCGCAACAACCCCCTGTCAGCAAGAAGAGGGGGCTGTTCGGCTCCAGGGATGCCATCAATGACTCCGAGTGTGCACCATCAAGCCCACAAAGCCTATGTGCTTAGCATTCTCAGAATCAGGAGACTCCCACCTTCACGTCGGACCGTCAACCACCACAGAAGGTTCCTGTGTCATCAAGGGTACTATGCCTGGGAAGAAGACTTCCATCCTAATGCTAACATTACCAGAGCATACACCAGGAGACAAAAGGGGGCTGTTTTCATCATTGCTACTGCTTTTTTAAGACACACTGAGCAGGGGCTCATTAAGACTTAGGAACTAAGGTATGATGCGCCACTGATGAGAATGGTGTAAGACTTGCAGGCACTTGCTACACACTTCGTGAAAAAAAGCCTAGATAAGAGGGGGTTGCATCTGTGGGAGAGTCACCTCATATATGACCCAGACCCTTCAGATCAGGGAAGTGTGCATAGATAGGAGGGACTCAGGTATACTCACCGTAAGCACTAGACGTTGCTCTGCAAGGGATTGTGTTGATTATTTCAATGTGATGGACTTGGACTGTTGTGTGTAATAAATTACTTGTTTTTCCAACAAACTCTTTATTGCTGGATCTGATGTATTGAGGTTGCTGGAGGGTGCACTGAGTTGTGTGTTTACACAAACACTGACATTTTACCTCCCCCTCAAAACCCTTAGACTGCTTGCCTCCCACTACCACTGAGAGTCAAGTGCTGAAGGTGTAGTATTTTGCCCAATTGCTCAGACCTCATAGTAGTCTGGGCTCCAGGATAGCAGTATTAAAAGGCCCCAACTGCTCAGTAAACACTGTCTGCTCGTTGGCCACTGAAGAGGTTCCGACAGGGGCTATACTATCATTATAACCTTAGCATATGAGGCCACTTCCAAATATCTAACCCAAGTATAGACACAGTTAACTAATAGATCATAACAGAAGTCACTAATCTTATGACATGCTTTTTGAATCCCTCTTCAACCAAAAGCATGCATCAAAAGTAGCTTCATGAATGGATTATTTTGATGATTCTTGGGCATGGGTTGATCACCCGCACCGGTCAAGCCACAGATGGAAGTATATTTGTTTTGGGGGTCATGGCCCTCAGTAGTGACACCATTAATGGAAGGGGCTTTTCCACCTTCAGGGCTAACAATACTAACTACTGGAGAAGTATTTAAGGGTGTTATATAATAAGAGGATATATTGATAACTAGATCCCATAGTTTTTTAATTTCAACAAAATAGTTCATATGTTTTGTTAAAAAAAAAAAAATCTAAATGCTTAATGCTGACCTTGAGTTGCCTCAGGTTGAAAGGAAATAGGGGGTTGTCTCTACTGTTAAGAGAGGATGACAGTTAAGGAAGAATCAAGCCTCCTTTCCAGAACGCCTGCTACTTGAAAAATTTAAATGTATGCAATTGTTTAATTAGCAAACCTAAAAGCTGCTTAGGAGACAGTATATGCTCCTATTGATGGCGTTTTCTGAAGCTTCAAGATGAGAGTTATTCGTTTTGAGAGGTGCCGCAAGGGTTTAACAACTTCTAAAAAGCATCATTTTAATGGAAACCTATACAAAATTGCACTAGCTACAATGTGATCATTATTACTTAAAATACAACTTTTGAAGGCACTGTGGGCACTCAAGCAGTCAGGGGCAAAGCAGCCTAATGTAGGGCAAAGTAGTGCTATGCACCACTTTGCTCTTCTTTGTGTGACGGGGGTATTCATTGGGAGGTACATGGGTGATGGCATGCAACCACCTATGGGTTTCGATGCAAATTACTAACTACTAACTTAGGAACACAAGAGTTGCATCAAAAATGTATGCTTCCTTGAGGCTTGCATAAAATTGAGAAAATATTTATTTTCTCAAAACGTTCCAACTTTCCATGTGTGCTGCAGTTCACAGCACAATTTCAAATGTATGAAAAGTGGTAAATTATGTCAAGGTATGGCATTTTATACTGGAAGGGTACCCTTTCAGTACAAAACCTATAGTGGACAACATACAACCTTGCACTATGGTGTAAGGGTGTGTGTATTGACAAAAGGCAGTCTTGAAAGAGAAACAGTTCTGTATTTTAATAGATATGAAGCTGTTCTGCTCTTTCACAGCAACTTTGGTCAATGCACTGCTTTGCATGACAACTTTGAAAATGTGGCTATGAATTTGTTTGCATATTTTTTGCCAGCCTGTCTCTTTACGTAAAGCCTATCCAATACTGTATGAAAACAGTTTTTGAAATGCAGCAGCATATATTATTACACTGTATAGTTATATTTTAAACCATGTATTTACATATTCACTGTGCTTTCTGTCAGAAGCAGGGGCATCATAACACTGTAAATATACATGTCACTATTCCCCAGTGTCCCAAACAGGGTTCAGAGTAGTGGCCCTAAAATTTGATGCACCGACCTCAAGGTATTGCAATAAACATCTGAGTTTTTAATACCAGAACATTGGAGCATATTTACAATCCCCTTGGGTCTCCCTAGCATAATTTGTTTTACCCTAAGATGGCCTTTCCCCATTGCCGTACTTACAAAATGCTGCAATGCTTGCATTGCATCACTTTGTAAACCCTTTTGCCACATTATGCCAGCGTAATATGTAATGTATGCAAGGGGGGCGTTCTAAAGCAGGGATGCCCAAATAAATGGTGCAGTTAAATTTACAAAATGTAATTGTGCTATTTTTTCATCATATTAATGGCTGCTGAGAGCAGGCGTTAAAATGATGCACCCATAGTAACCTATGAGCCTTCCTGTGCTTTGCTGCACTAGCATAACATTTTTCGACGCTAGTGTGTTAGAGCACCACCATTTTTTTGCTATTGTGCTAACGGCCGTCATGGTGTGCCATATTGTAAATACGGTGTAACCATGATATCGCTAGGTGGCGATAGGGGGACGCAGGAAAAGTGGTGCATAGAGACCAATGCGCCACTTTCTTGTAAATCTGCCCCATTGAGTTTTTTTTACACGTTAGATTCACTTGCATTTACTTTTCATTTAAGGTACATTTGTTACATTATATTTCTTCTCACTCAGCCCTGGTTGACAGGACCCTCATACACTACAAAAAGCTGCTGTAGTAGATTGTGATATTACAAAAGAAGGCTAAAATAAATAAATGTACAAATCTGAGGACAATCATTTTTTTGAGGGACAGACACAGACATAGGGGCTGATTGTAAGTTTGGCGGTTCGAGGACAGCCATGTTCATGGTACGACCACCAACGAGCTGGCAGAGCACACCGTCATATTACGAGTTTGGCAGTTGAGCAAATAGAAGACCACCACCAGTCCCCTGCCACCGCCAGGCAGCACAGACCACTGAGGTCTCCTGGAAGCACAAACAGACTGGTGGAGACCATGTTTCCGCTGGATCTCTTAGAAGGTTCCTTACCTCCAATGTGACCATGGCGGTCCAACCACCACGTATCGGAGGCAAAACCTAGACAGTATAAAGGAAGAAACTCACCTGCAGAAAGCCATGCATGTCCAGAGCCACGATAGAGCCATTCCAAAAATGTCATACCGCTGCTCCTGCTCACCGAAAGACAATGAAATCAACGCCGACCTGGACAACAGCAACTGTAAGTACACACACCTACCTGTATTATTGATATTAAAAAAAACTTGAACCACTAGCAAACACATCATGGGCGGAAACGTTAAGGGCAGCAGTTACACCTAACATGTGGCACAACACGCACACTTCAGCTAGCACAAACACAATGTACAGCAAAACTACACATTTACGCACAGCTACACAGCATAGGCTTAGGGACACCCCACATATACAAATACATTCTACACACTCACACAACACTGGCCAGGGACTGGCCACAGATACAACACACATAATAATTCATGTGCCATGGCACACACACAACACCACCATCAAACAACCCTGCAATCAACACACACATCACACACACACATAGCACAACAGAAGCACAATGCCATACACAATACACACAGAGACAAAATGACAAAAGGCACAAAGTGCACCACGACAACAATACCTGCTCAGCTGGGATGGGAGCATCAGGAATATACATGGAAGGAGGCTGCACTGGGACACATATCACATTGAACAGGGCCAGAAACTACATGGGCACATGAATTGGCCCCAATTGGATACCAGGGGCAAGGAACACCAATACTAATTGTCATGCACAGTCACACAATGGGGAAGGGGAAGTCAACAAAGCACACACAACTCACACTTCATGGGACATACCCCAACACCAACCAGCTATGAGGGACACACACACACCTAAATGGAAACATGCACACTCAAATTCAAAGCAAACTAGCACAACCCAACACACTCCATGTCTGTACTGACAAAACTCAAGAATACACACACCACATGTACACAATAGCCATATCAGAGGGACAAGTCCTACAACATACATGCCCACATCGCACAACACAAAAAGAAACACATACCACAACAAACATAACACAATGCCATGACATCAACATTCAATCTAACTATACCTACCCATCAAACAACGCACACCATTCCCTTGAGGGACAACAGCACTGCATACAAACTCACATACTGCAAAAAACACCATATGGAGCAGTAAGCAGCCCCAACGTACACACAACTACAGGCACACAACCAATGTCACTCAGGAACGACAGAAAGCTAGGGAAGGAAATGCAGGACAAAAGTGTATCCAACAAACCAGCAATTGGTTGGCTTTATTAGAAATTAATGATTTGTAACTAAAGTGCACGGCCATAGGCCAATCCAAAATTTCTGGCCCAGAAGGCAGTGTTGGTCCCCTACTTAAATCCTGACTGCCATGTCACCTCCACGGGTAGGGGCATCAAGCACATCTTATTGCTGTCCAAGTCATGTCAGTGTTGCATTTCCTGGCCTTTGAAAATACAGTGGCCCTAACTGCTGGGATGTCCCAGCCTATGTTCACACTGGTCTTGAAGGATATTCTCTCAGCAATGTTGAATCACCTGGACAGCTACATTCGGTTTCCTCAATGTGAGGATTTTACCCATGTGGAGGCAGAGTTCTATGGTTTGGCACACATCCGACATGTTGTAGAAGGCACCTCAGGGATGAACTGGGGGCCAGGGGAGGGTTTGGGTTTGGGCTTGGGGGGGGTAAAGCCTTCCTGGGAGGGGTAGGCTTCTTCTTGGTGGGAGATGTGCATGGGTGTTTGCAGGGGGGCAGGGGAGGCCTTGAGGTGGAAGGAATGGCCTTTGGGAGGGAAACAGGCCTTTTGGGCGTGGTAAGGGGCAAACAGGGGTAAGGTCAAGGCCACAAAGGAAAACTTTCTTAGACCCACGGAGATGGGAATCAGAAGGGGTTTGGGATTTTGAGGTTGAAGGAGTGGTTGTCTGATGTGTAGGTCTGGATGTCTTTGGTGCGTGTTCGTGAGAGGTGTGCTTTTGTGTGGTGGGTGTCTGTTGGGCGGACGAGTTAGGGCGTACATGTGTTTTGGGCTGAGGGGGGTGGCAGTGCAGGGGGATGCCCTGGTGGGTGGGTGTCTGTTGGGGTGGTGACTGCAGGTATAGTGGATGTGCTGCATGTAGGTGTGCCTGTTGTTGTGGTCTCTGCAGGTGGGGTGACTGGAGTGGATGTTTGAGGGTCTGCTGGGGTGGTGTTTTTGGGTAGGGTGGGTGTGGTGGCTTTATCAGTGACAGTTGATGTGGTGTCTGTAGGTGCGCCAGATGTCACATGTGTGAAGCTGAGGGTTGGGGGGTGTCAGGGCAAGTCATGACTGTTGCTTTGTCTGTGAATGGATGATGTTCGTGTGCATGCTGGTGTGTCTTGTGTTGCTTGTGTTTGTATGTGCTACCCATGTCTGTTGAGGTAGATGTATGCCAGTCTGGACTGGGAAGAGGAAGGTGGAGGTGGGGCAGAAGACAAGGGGTGCCTGGCTGCAACCAGTGTAAAGGCCAGAGCCTGAAAAGATCTGTGTAGGCCAGCAATTGCACCATGAATGCCCTCCAGGAATGCATTGCTTTGCTGGACTTGGCTTGACAGTCCCTGGATGGCATTCACAAAGGCAGACTGACCCACAGAGATTGACCTCAGGAGGTCAATAGCCTCCTTACTGAGGGCAGCAGGGGTAACATGGGCTGGGCAGAGGTGCTTGAATCAAAAGAGATGCCTACCCTTTTGGGCGAGGGAGCATGGCCAACTGGGTGGGGAGTAACAGGGAGGGCGGTGATCAAATGGGGGTGGCAGATGAAGATGGTACTGGGGGAGTTCCCAATGGGTCCGACACCACTAAGGAGTGGTCACAGGAGGAGGAATCTGAGGATGTAGATGCAGATCCGGTCTTCCCCCTGGCACTCCCCTCACCCTCCAGGCTATTGGGTCCCTCTGTGTCAGTAGTGCCCTGATCTGAGGTGCTGTGGCCAGATGCTTCCCCACTTGGCTCAGCCCCATCTCCTTTGCCTGCCAGTGGTGATACTGGCAAAAAGAAAGTGAAGTAGGGTCATAACATGGTCATGAAAACACTTCAATCACAACTGTGAGAGACAAAACACACAATCATGTCAAGTGGCCCCCCACATGAAGTGCCAGCAAAGTGGAATTACAAAGGTAACACACAATCAAATCTTGGTCTCAGACAACTACAATAGCATGGATAAAGTTTAGCTACCACACTAACCATACCACAACTAGGTGACCTAACCTGTTCCATGCAACACACCCCAGTGAACCAGTAGCCAACAAATGGATCCCATTGTAAGGTACTCTACCAATTACACTGACACAAGCCTATGCACACATCTATCTTGCACTGATTTAATATATCAACAATAACAGATGTTGCTAAGGAACTGCAGACAACACTGTTACAAACATGCCATTCATGGATTAGGTGACATGGAAACATCCATTTCACTAAGGACACATCCCGATAATGTACCGTTCTACAAGTGACACCTGCCCAAAATGAGTCAAGGAGGTAGTATCAAGGTCACTCAGGTGTGCCCCAGATGTGATGTTGCAAGGTGCAACAATGACGTCAGGTCCTAAACATCATGGAGAGATGTTTCGACAATATACAGAAGAATGGTCCTGTATGGACCAAGATAGCCCCCACCAATGTCTCACACCCATTTCCATATTTACTTCTCTTCTGAGCATGTTTGTAGCAGACAACTGTACTGTGCAGGAAGGGAAGGAGGGACACAGACCTTGCAATCACTAACAGAAGGACACCAAATTGTTGTACAATGAGAAGCAACATCAATACCCACATCTCAGACATGGCAAGTACGGCATCTGACTGTGGATGAAATGCAGAACCCCAAACACATGTGTGATTCAAACATTACTGCAAGTCAATCCATGATGCATCCCAACAGTCAGGGCACAACTCCCAATCAACACACAGGGGCTGTGCACCTATAACCAACATTCCATATCAAGGGTTCAAATGATCATGAAGTGGATCCACACCCTGGCCCTATCCATAATGTTCATCATAGCTACTGCAGTTACACATAAGTAATGGCATACTATGAAGCATGAATGTATCTGTCTGACAACATATGATGGTGACACCTGTTCTGTCTGGGGCATCACAGTAAATGGACAACCATTTCAGATGTACCTTAATGACAGCAGGACCCCAGGAACATATATGTGAGAGATTCCAGACATCATCCCATCTGGATGGCTAGCACATGCCTACATCTAATGCATATATATTTATCCTAGTGGGAATGGAACACATCCAGCCATGTAGGCACAATGAATGTTGGCTACACTGATGACAAATCACCATTGACAATGCACATTTCCCATTACCAAGGGAATGTAGTATGCTACAGCTGTCAGGATTTTTCCATGTAAGTCATGTCACATGTATGATGGACACACATGCATGACAGACTGCTGTGCGGCACCAGCACCCAACATACAATGGAGAAAACTTGCCCATGGATTGCAGATGTCTGACTACACATATCCCCAGACACATGGCAGAGGACAGTGAGCCACATCCTACCTACCTTTGTACTGTGACATTTGGGAGGAATGCTCTGTTAGCGGAAACTAACATCCACCAGACTAGGTAAAGCAGAATATTTGTACACTAAACAAAGTCATTTGTGCTCCTTGCTGTACAATTGGACTGAAAGTTCCCAACAGTTTAGTCCTAGGTCCCAGCTCCAAAAGGATGGGCACACCAGTTGGAATCACATGGCACCACTACACCAATTTTATCCCAGATGATCTGTGATACATGACACATCCCACATTGTCAGAGGGAGCAGTCTGTCCCTCACTCAATCACCTGGTGAATAGTCATGCATGAATTTGCCTTCTACTCACCCCCTTGTGGCTGCTGTGCTGTCCTCAAATGCCCATCCAAGGCTGGGTATCCCACCACCAAAATGCGGGCAAGTATGGGGGTCAAGGTCTGACGGCCACCCCTTCCTCTTTGGGATGATGCCCCAAGCTGGGCCTCTGCGATCTTCTGGGCCCAGCATCTCAGGTCCTTCCACCTCTTCCGACAGAGGGTTCTCCACCAGCTGTGGACCCCCATGGTCCACATGTTCTTGGCGTTGGCTCTCCATATCCCCTTCTTCTGATGGGCTTTGACCTGATGCGTCACATACAAGTCAGTGCACCAAGCTAATAACATCCTGTCTTGACCATCCTGTCCACCTGTGGCACATAGCAATCATTGGACACAGGGACATGACTACAAACACTCCCCAATAGGATGCCCTAAACCCCCACCCCAACTCAGGCACTTCACTGGCCAGGTGGGACAACTGTGGCTTTTGTGGGACATGAGCTAGCCACATGACATTGTTCAGGAACAAAATGGAACACATCACACAAAGTGGCAAGTGAGAGGTAAACGACAAAGCAACTAATGCACACAAACATCCAATACCTATGAATGTCACCTGCTGCATTCAGTCCCTACAGGTCACAACCACCCTACAGACTGACCCATTGTGCTTATATCACAATGAAAGGAGTAACAAGCTGAGCACACCAAGAGTCAAACCTGTCCATGCGTGAACATGTGCAGATACAGATACAGGCACCTGCTACTACAGGAGGTGGGGGTCTGTGTGTCACATCAACATTACAATACTCGCTTCCACATATGTTTGTTCACTAAACTTAGAGTACCTTAAGAGAAACTTGGCCATGCATTGCACATGTCCCGCTTCATGCTCAAGCCACAGAGTCCAATAACATGCCACATCAGTTAACAATTCACTGTTTGCAGATGTGCAATGTCCAAAATGCAAGAAGCCTGCACAGGACACATCAGAGCTGGATGAGAAAGACAACAGGGCTGTGGGATCAAAGGACCTGTCAAGGCTACGTGACACACATTGTCAGAGTTGACTAGAGCACATCAGCCACAGATCACCACCCTGCTCCCAATGCAATTACTATAGTAATCAGTGGATAGAGGCTCAGGAAGCTGCATATTAACAGTGAGGCATGATTTGGCAACATCACATGCTGTGCGGGGATACAGGGTGTGGGCACAGTGTCACACTTGCATTGCAAAAGGGAATCAATCCCAGCCCAGATTTCCATTTTTGCTGTGAGTAACAACAGACAGGCCCCGGTCTTTGCAGGCTGAGCAGACAGACCTACACAAAACTCCACATACAACAAATCACATACATCACAGTACATCATGTAACCTACAGCCAATTGCCATTGGGTGTCTATGGGCAGAGCTGAGGGACATACTGAGTCATTACATGGTTTCAGAACAACAGTCCAACAAAGCCAGATGTGGCCAGAAATCACTGTGCAAACACAGATAGAGCTCAAATATCCATCAACCGACACATACAACATGCGCATTCACCCCTCCTGCTGTCATGCAATCACATGTGACCACACATTAAAAACATCTTCTGGCAAGAGTTGCCTGGGGATAGCGCACCTAGTTATGTGCATCCAACACAATTTGTGTCAGGGAAACTTCAATACACACTCACCACATTGTCTTAGGACTCCAAACCTGTCACTTGACATAGAAACATGCCCATTGACTCAACCATTAATGCACACTGACAGCAACTACAGGGCTTTGAGGACACAGACTGACAAACTGGGCCTAAGCCTAGGCTAACTAAAGCTAAGACAAGTAGAGGTACAGAGAAAAGTGTGCACATGGGGCACTTACCTGCTCCTCTGGTGCACCATAGAGCTGTCCATACAGGTGTAGGACCTCCTCCACAAGCTTCTCCAGCTCTTCTGGGTGAGAAGGTAGGGGCCCCTTCACTTGTTGGATGAGGCATGATTTCTCCCAGAGGCAGTACACAGCAGCTCAGGTAGTGGAGGTCTTGCTGGCAGCAGTTCAGGAGTCAAGTGAGGGATTCGGCAGAAGATGGCAGTCACGTCCGTCATGTATGCGACTGTCACCGCCGGCAGACACTGCCATTGGCCCAAGACCGCTACAAGCAGCAATGTTATCTCTTGACAAAATCCGCCACGGTAGAATCCACCAACTGGCATGACGACTTCCACTGGCGGTCGCTGGCTGTTCCTAATGCCCAGTGGAGTAGGTCAGGAAGCCACCATTTTAGAGGCTTACAATGTAATTAGGCGCTAATTTTGATGCATCACAATTTGGAAAATGTTGTCCTGGCGAATCTTGAGTTCTGGCTTTGTTGTGTCATGTAAGTCAATTGTTTTAGTTATCATATTGGTATCTAGTCAAGCACATATGACTACATAATTGGGGGCACAGCCACCACCCTCTCCCCCATGGGCAATCCAGGATTTGGGGGCAATGAATCACAGTCAGAGTTGCAAGTTAGATGCACATATTGTTGCTGTCCAGATAGATGATGTGTAAACATATGTTGAAAAGCAAGGGGGTAATGTGTGACAAATGTGCAATTGTTAGTTTTGATGTGTGCTGTGTATCATGTTTTCAGTGACTCACATGACATGTCACAGTACGTATATGACATGTATTATGTAAACTGCAAGAGACACAATGAATGACAGCCATATCTTCCTTTTGTCCCACATAGTTACGCTGGGAGGAAAGGGATCAAACAACCTCCTGTGTACCGTCCACTAGCAGACTTGCAGCCCATGGAGGACACACATGTAATCCAGATCTACCACCTGGATAGGCAGACAATTGTGGATCTTTTTCGTCAGGGGGAGCCAGATATGATACCAGCCATCTGTCATCCAAATAGCATACCGCCCATTGCACAAGTCATGTCAGTGTTGCACATTCTGGCCATGGGTTCCTTCCAAAATACAGTGTCCCTAACTGCTTGGATGTCCCAGTCCATGTTCAGTCTAGTCTTGAAGGATGTTCTCTCAGCAATGTTGAAACACCTGGACAGCTACATCCGGTTTCCTGAATGTGAGGATTTTTCCCATGTGAAGGCAGAGTTCTATGGTTTGGCATGCATCCCACATGTTGTGGGAGCTATTGATGGTACCCATGTAGCCTTGGTTCCAACTCATGCCAATGAACAGGTCTTTCGGAACAGAAAGAACTTCCATTCCATCAATGGCCAAGTAGTTTGTTTGGCAGAGCTCTACATTTCCCAAGTCTGTGCCCAGTACCCGGGTTCAGTCCAAGATGACTTCATCAGAACAGCACCATTTCACAGCTGATGACACGACTGTACCTAAAGAAGGCCTGGGTGGTTATTAAGGAACATATGTCATGTGTGTTTCTATGCTATGTCTGCTGCTAGTGACACAATGGTTTGGACTCATGGTTGCACACATGTCACATTCACAGGGGACTCTGCACACCTAAACCATCCTTGGTTGTTGTCACCAGTGAGGAATCCTACTACGCCAGGGGAAGTCTGCTTCACAGAGGCACATGGAAGGACACAGCATGTCATAGAGTGGGCTTTTGGGCTCTTGAAGGCAAGATTCTGCAGCACTGACAAGACAGGTGGAGCCCTCCTCTACTAACCCGCAAAGGTGTGTAAGATCACTGTGGCCTGCTACATGCTACACAACCTTGGCCTGAGGAGAAACATCCCATGCATACCTGATAAGAGGGTGCTGGCAGTGCTACCGGGTGAGCCCCTGGAAATGCCAAGTGAGGATGACAGTGATGAGGATGAAGGTAGAGACATCCGGGCAGATCTTATCAATCAGTACTTCACTCGATTGCATGTATGTGATGTTCTTTGATTACTGTGACTGCATGGGGCACTGTAGCAGTCAGGATTTGATGAGAAGGGTATCTCTGTCACCATGAGTCAAGGTATCTCATGCTACGCATCATACAGCCAAGGTTTGCTAGACACATCAGATTTGAAGATGTGACTTTCGGGGGAGTGGTCTGGCCACGTACTGTGATGGCTGCCTGAGTGCCGAGCTCCATAGAGTGGCGGGCCTTTGACCTGGAGGCCTGCAGGAGGCTGAAGAGCAGTGGCCTCGCGTGACCTGGAGGCCCAGCTAGAAGCGGACGCCTCCCTGTGGGCTCTGGATGCCCTGGCGGGGGACGCTGCAGCAAGCGGCGAATTCTGCAGGCGAGCGAGGGCATAGACTGTGGCCACGCCCTCGCCCATTCGTATACCTCTGCCCGCCCTACTCTCCTACAGCATTATCATCTTCCCCCCCAGAGGAGCAGGGGACGCCTGAGGTAGCGTTTTGCCCCTATCTTTGGCGACCTGACAACTGGGACCTCGTCGAGGGATAGGAGGGCAGCGGTTTGACTTGCCCTCACACCATCCTCACCTCTGACTTTTTCCCCGCCCGGGCGGTTCCCCCCTGGGAGCATGAATCGACGTACCGGCACACCCTACTGGCACACGGTTTTCCGCCCCTACAGATTCCTGGAGCGCGACCGAGCGGTGCTGCTGGGGAAAGCCCCTCAACCTCCGCTGGCGATAATGGTAGGGGGGATTGTGGCAAGACCGGAGAGGCTGCTTTTCACAAAGCACGGAGAGGCACATGGCCAAGTGGAGCCCGGTGAGTCCATGCAGTGGGCCCCTGTACATTTGGTACTTTTGATAACGCCAAGACACTCTACACCACACCTTATGGTCACCGCAGGGGTGGGACCCTGATCTGTCTGCCAGGAGGCAATTCCTGGTGGTGCTGTCTGCAGTATTGGGGAGTCCCCGCACTGCCCCCGTGTCACCCTGGGCCATGGAGCTGGCGCTCTGGCAATACTGGATAAGTCTCACCGGCGCTGGCCCAACGCAGGGCTCTCTGGTCTACCGTTTCTCCTCCTGGCCGCCCATGAGTGACTGGGCCTAACGCCACCCACACTGCTCTGGGCTCATGACTACTACCCTCCAGCTCTGGTACTCTGATCTTCAGTTACCGATGCCCTAGTGCCTGCCTTCTGGTTCCTGCTGGGATCTGAGACTCTGGAGGTGACCCATCTCCTTTCCTTCCTCCCCCTTCTTCCTCTGTTGCACCGTCCATCTGCCCCCGCATCTGCCGCACAGTGGATCGACGCTCTTCCGGTCCCTACCTACACTTGGGAGTCGCGATGCCCGGGGGTAAGACGGCAAGCAAACCACCGGGTAAGCCGTCCCGGCAGCTACTCTTTTCGTAAGCTCTGCGCCATCAGAAGTGTGCTGCAATACGCTATCATAGTTGCTTGGTACGAAATGGCAGTGGCGCACTCTATCTCTTTTTCCCTAACCCAGCTCTACCCATCCTTACACCCCTTCCCCCCCCCCCTCACTGCTAACAAGACATCCTAGGCCTGTGTCTAGCATGTGATTAGCATTCAACATTCCAGACAGATAAAAAAGAGAGGTAGTAGGCAGTAAGGGGGTGTTTAGGTACATTACTTCAAAAATCAATAGTGATACTGGATAAAAAAATACATAAGAAGAAGGGATCAGTCATGGTTGATGCAATCAATAGAGTAGAGGCCACAACATTTGGGGTCTAGAGTCCAGTGTCCTACTACCATGGAAAATGGTAAATGGATAAGGAACAGTCAACAGAGTGAGTCCTTGGCACACAACTGAGGGACATCAGGAAGTGGTCACTTACTGGTAGTGGTTGGTGTCTTGCCACCTGCACCTCCTGGATGCTTGGCTGGACATCCCGCTTGTGGGAGACTCAGTAACTGCAGGGGTCTCTAAGGCGAGAGCTTCCCCTGACAGGGCCTCCCTTCCAGTGGCTGGCACCAATGAAGGGCTTGGTGTGAATGCACCAAAGAAAGGGGTGTGATGTTGTTGCCTATCCCTGCTCAGGGTACTGTTAATGTCCCTCACCTCCCCTGTTAGGAAGGCCAAGTTGGAATTGTGGGCCTCCCACTGTTTCTGCACCTCACAATGGAAATCACTCTGTAGCTCCTTGATATGATTTCAACTTACAAATTATAAAAAATGAAAACATATATACATAAGAATGTATCTTTAAAATATTAGTAAAACATATATAAAACTTGCATTAAATAATTGAATAATAAAATAAATCACAGATAAATATTATTTTAACATATAACATTGAAATAAATAAAAAACACAATAACAAACATATATTCTTTTTACTTCCCACTTCTAGAATTATTTAAAAAAAAACTTAAAAAATACAGTAAATTAATAAAACAAACCAGCAAAAAATACATTTAAAAACTATATGCATTACAACATTAATAAAATACAGTGAAATAAAGATATTGTTACCTGCAATATTCTTCCCCACAATATTTTTGACTGTGTGAAATTGAAGCAAAAAGAACAAATGATGGACGGAATGCTGAACAATGCAAACAATCATCCCCAGTCAAGAAGATCTGCATTTAATCCATTGCTTTTTGCCCATCACACCACCCGTTTGGACCCAGCCATATACAAAACAGTCTTGACCCTGTTCCCCATGGGTACAGTGCAGCCCAAACTACCAGGCCAGATCCTCCCTGGACCGGAAACAAGCATGCTAGGACCTGTTTCAGGGTACCACCCCTCATCAGCCAGGCTAACTTGAGTCTAGTGGTGCAGTGAGTACAGGACGTCTGGGCATACCCTTCCCACTTACTGCAACAAAAGCAAAAGGAACAGATGATGGACGGAATGCTGAACAATGCAGACATTCACTCCCAGTCACAAAGATAAGGGTTTAATCCATCTTTTTTGCCCACCCGCAACCCCAGTTTAGACCCAGCCATATGCAAATCAGTCTTGACCCTGTTCCACATCAGAAAAGTCCAGCCCGAACTGCCAAGCCAGACCCTCACTGGACTGAAAACAAGCATCCTGGGACTGGTTTCAGGTATCACCTCTCATCAGCCAGGCTAGCTTGAATCCAGTGGTGCAGTAAACAAGGGACCCATGTCTGGGCAAACTCTTCCCACTTACGATGACAAAAGCAAAAAGAACAGATGATGGTCAGAATACTGAACAATGCAAATATTTACCCCAAGTCACAAAGATCTTGGCTCAATCCATCATTTTTTTTGTCAAGCCAGGTCCTACCTAGACTAGAAACAAGCATCCTGACACTGGTTTTTGGGGTACCACCCCATATCAGCCAGGCTAGCTTGAATCCAGTGGCACAGTGAGCACGGGATCCACATCTGAGCAAACCCTTCCCACTTAGGGGGACAAAAGCAAAAAGAAAAGATGATGGAGGGAATGCTGAACAATACAAACATTCACCCCCAGTCAGAAAGATCTGGGTTTAATCCATCATTTTTTTGCCCACCACACCACCCCAGTATGGTCTAAACCATATGCAAATCAGTCTTGACCCTGTTTCCCATGGGAACTCTCCAGCCCGAACCGCCAAGCCGGGTTCTCACTGGACCAGAAACAAGCATCCTGGGACCGGTTTCAGGGTATCACTCGTCAGCAGCCGGGCTACCTTGAATCCAGTGGTGCAATGAGCACGGGACCCATGTCTGGGCATACCCTTCCCACTTAGGGCAACAAAAGCAAAAAGAGCAGAGGATGGATGGAATGCTGAAGATCACAAACATTCACCCCCAGTCACAGAGATCTGGGTTTATTTAATTGTTTTGTTTTGCCCACCACGTCACCCGTGGCTCACCTGTTTTCTAACCTACCTAATTAATACAGCTGCACTCTATTAATGATCACTCTAGACTCATTTACTAAAGTGGCTCCTTTTAAGCCAATTGTCCAGATTACTTATTGCTCCTGAGATGGCCAATGTTTTGATGAAGGATATATCTCCTATACGCAAGCTACTAAAGGAAATAATCTCTGACCATGGGACACATTGGCCCGCATTACAAGTCTGGCGGTCTTCTGATCGCCTGGCGGAAAGGCTACCAGTGACAAGACATTTCTTTCCTGACGCCGGCAGACGACTCCCCCAACCCCCTCTGCAATTGCAATACCCCCCTTCCATGACAGCATCCCCCCATCCCCCTTCTATGACAGCATCACCTCCCGGCATACACACACACCCACATGCACCCCGCATAGACTCATTCACCAACACTTATATACACGCATTCACCAACACGCATACGTTCACTCATTCACTTGCGCCAACTGACATGCATTCACACAAACATTCCAACACGTAGTCACTTCAGCAATCATATACGCATTCAAACATTCATTTAAATACAAATTCAAACACCCATAAACACATGCATTCAAACACCCATACACACATGCATTCAAATACACATTCAAACACCCATACACACATGCATTCAAATACGCATTCAAACACCCATACACACATGCATTCATACATGCATATATACACGCATGCACACTTACATTCACACACGCAGACAACACCCACTCACACATGCACACACAACACCCACCATCCGCCCACCCTCCCTGTCGGATGATCGACTTACCTTGTCCGGTGAGGAGGTCATCCGTCAGGGAACGGGAACAGGTGCAGCAGACGTCCAGTGCTAGGAAGATGGCGCTATGGCGGAGAATTGTCGACAGGGTCAACGCAGTGGGACAGCATCCAAGAACACGGGATGACATCAGGAAGAGGTGGAACGACCTATGGGGGAAGGTGCATTCCGTGGTATCCAGACACCAGGTAGCCGTACAGAGGGCTGGCGGTGGACCCCCACCTCCTCCCCCACAACTAACAACATGGGAGGAGCAAGTCTTGGAGATCATGTATCCTGAGGGCCTTGCAGGAGTAGCAGGAGGACTGGACTCTGATAAGTCATATCTTTAACAATGTATCCCCCCCACCCTACCTGCATGCTATCACAAACTCCTACCCCAACCCTCACACCCATCACCCCAACCCCCCAAAGATACCCCACTATCACAATCCACACATCCCAACAGCAAGCCCTGCATGTAACACCAATGCATGGACACCCATCACCAAAGCATGTCCAGTAGAGATACTCACCCAGGCCCCAAAATTACCAATCACATAAGGGCCAAGACAATAAGGCAAGCACAGAAGTAGAGGGTAACTCACCCATTGCACAAGATGGCACACGCAGATACAATAACTATGCATTTACACCCCAACAGGACCCCTACTCAACGTCACCAGACAGGAGGTGCCAGACATATCCAGTCCCTCCACAGAAGAGGCCCACAGTGACGACAGCAGCTCTGCACGCCTGGATCAAGATGACCAGCCCGGCCCATCAGGGACCTCTGGACAGTCGGTTCCCCTGCCACAGTCACAAACCACCACTGAACCTCCCCCTCAGGAAACACCACCACAGCACCCACCCAGCGGGCCCATCCCTCTGTCCCCAGGACACGTCAATCAACAGTGTGTCCACCACTACAGGGACACCAGGCAACCCCACTAACCTAAGACAATCAGGGACCTGGGGTCAGTGGCAGTGGGCACACGGTTCAGGGGACAGAGGCACAGGATAACAGGGAAGCTGGGAGGACTGCTGTGCGACAGGGGGAGGACAGGCCCAGGGAACACACTCTCCACGAGGCACTCTCAAACATCATGGGAGCATAGCACCATTCCCAGGAGACCATGGGCACGGTACTGGCCAAGTTTCAGGAGACCCAGCGGCTGCAGGAGGAACAGTACCTGGGGATCAGGGAGGACTTGAAGTCCATTAACACCACCCTGGTCACCATTGCAGGGGTGCTGGCAGAGATGGCCAACACCATGAGGGACACAGTGGCACACCAACGGGCCCCTTACACTAGCCTGAATGATGAACAGCCCTCCACCTCTGCCTGCGTTAGTGGACAGGAGGTCCCGCCACAGAAACAACAGGCCACCAGCACCCCACCCCCTGCAGAAGGAGAACCACCCTGCAAACAGTCCCTGATATCCAGGAACAAGACAGAGAACATTGCCAAGACCCCCGCCAGGAAATAAGACTCTCCTGATTGTCACCCTTCTCTCCCACTATGTCACCCTGACAACCTTGAACTGCCATTAGTCCACCTCCTATGCCCCCTTGGACAATGCACCTGTGATACCAATAGACTGGACTCCACCCTGGACATTCCTCCACCATCACCCCAGCCCATTGCACATACCCCTCCACTGAATAGCACTTAAATAAACACCCTGAATCACAAAACGATCTGGAGTCTGTCTGTACTTTCACAATTGTGTTATTACAACCTCTCTGAAAAATAGCAATGTCAATGTTCATTTTCACATACCAATGTTCAACAGTTGTTGGGCAGCAGTAAACATAGCAGAAGGCAGAAAGTGGTACCCAGACCTGTGGAATGGAAAGCCAAAGTGAACTGCCAGGGTCCATACACAGAGGTAAAAAGGCAGAATCATGCAATGTCCTTCTGTTGTCTGATATGAGAGGAGCAGTGCCAGTCTCTTACCTGTGTCTCACTGAAAGTATTGGATGATGATGTTTCGGTTGTCTATATCTTCTTCTTCTGCCTCTTCTTCCTCACTGTCCACAGGCTCCACAGCTGCCACAAGACCAACATCAGGCCCATCCTCCTGCAGAAAAGGCACCATGTTACAGCCAGGTTGTGCAACATACAGCATGCCACGATGATCTGGCACACCTTCTTCAGTGAGTAGTATGGGGAGAACACCTGTCAGATGGAGGCACCGGAACCTGGCCTTCAGGAGGCCGAAAGTCCACTCTATTATCCTCTTAGTTCGCTCATGTGCCTCATTGTAGAGTTCCTCTGCCATTGTACTGGGATTCCTCACTGGGGTCAGTAGCCAAGACAGGTTGGGGTAACCAGAGTCACCTGCAAATATCGAGGGGCAACTGTTAGACACACATCAACCCTTAGGGACTCTCCCATACTCAGACACCTATTTAAACTGTGTGGGGACCTTGGCCTCACCTATTAGCCACACACTGTGACTCTGGAGTTGCCCCATCACATAAGGGATGCTGCTATTCCTCAAAATGTAAGCGTCATGCACTGAGCCAGGATACTTAACATTCACATGAGAGATGTACTGGTCTGCCAAACACACCATCTGCACATTCATGGAATGATAGCTTTTGTGGTTTCTGTACACCTGCTCATTCCTGCAGGGTGGGACAAATGCCACATGTGTACCATCAATTGCACCAATGATGTTGGGGATATGTCCCAGGGCATAGAAGTCACCTTTCACTGTGGGCAAATCCTCCACCTGAGGGGAAACGATGTAGCTGCGCATGTGTTTCAGCAGGGCAGAAAACACTCTGGACAACACGTTAGAGAACATTGGCTGTGGCATCTCTGATGCCATGGCCACTGTTGTTTGAAAGGACCCACTGGCCAGGAAATGGAGTACAGGCAGGACCTGCACTAGAGGGGGGATTCCTGTGGGATGGTGGATAGCTGACATCAGGTCTGGCTCCAACTGGGCACACAGTTCATGGATTGTGGCACGATCAAGTCTGTAGGTGATAATGATGTGTCTGTCTTCCATTGTCGACAGGTCCACCAGGGGTCTGTATACCGAAGGATGACGCCATCTCATCATCTGCCCCAGCGGACGTGACCTATGGAGGAGAAGGGTGAGCAGAGGGTCATACACCACATAGTTTGCACAAGGGTATTTTGAACAATTGTGATGTAATCGGTGTGTGGCGCTGTCGGTCCGTATTCCTGCCCAAAAGTGCAGTGACACAGTTAGTTTCCCTGCCATGTGGCCCCCTGAAATGGCGGCTGCCTGACCTGTAAGGAGGGACCAGGGGAAATGAGGTAACTGCGCTGGCACTGGCGCTGTGCAGCGTCGCTGTAGGCGGACGAAGACCGCGGCGCAGTTCAGCATTGGTTATCATCCAATGATGATGTATGCCGGCGGTGACAGTACGCACCACCGCGGCCGTAACCGCCATTTTCTATCTGTTCACTCACTTGATACCTGACCTTCAACAGGAGAGGACCTAGACTGCAAGTGCTGCTGTGACAGGAGTCTGGAAGCAACAATGGCTACAGTGTCTGGGGAAAGGGCCCCTGCCTCCACCGCCGAGGAGTTGGACAACCTGGTGGCTGGGGTCCTCCCCCAGTACACGCTACTCTACGGTCCTCCAGACAAACAGGTGAGTACACTGTGAGCATGATGGATGGGACATGAATATATGGAGTGGGGTGGATGGAAGATACAGGGGGGGGGGGTCGGCTGAGGCCAGTATGTGAGGATGGTCAGTGTATGTGTTTCTGGGCCAGGGTGGGAAGTTGTGGCCAATGAGTAATAAGAACCGGACGGGGGAGTAAAATCCATTCTTACTTCACTTTTCCTCTAGGTCAGCGCCCACCAGAAGAAGGGTATTTGGTGTGCCATCGCCAAGGAAGTGCGGACCCTGGGGGGCTACTATAGACGGAGCACCCACTGCCGCAAAAGATGGGAGGACCTGCGCCGCTGGAGCAAGAAGACAACGGAGGCCCAGCTGGGGATGGCCTCCCAACGTGGAAGGGGTGCCCGTCGCACCATGACCCCCCCTGATGTACTGGATCCTGGTGGTGGCATATCCTGAGTTGGATGGGCGCTTGAGGGCATCACAGCAGCCACAAGGGGGTGAGTACAGTCTCATTCAGCTGACTCTGTGCGCTGTATGAGGTGTGTCTGGGTTCCCCTAGGCCAGGGCAAACGTGGTTCATTGTTAGGCAGGCTCTATGGCACTCCAACCCCAAAAGTGGTAGTGGCCATCTACACCTAGTCAGGCTCCTGTGGGTTCCAGGTGTGCATCAAATGGGTTTAGGCACAGTCCCCCATGGGCAGGTGATTTTCCCATGAACTGTTAGTGCATGGCCTAGTGCATAGCCTAGTGCATAGGGCTGCTCCCTGTGTGTTGTGTCCGCCAACAGTGGTGTTGTTGCTGGCATTGACCATGTGTCTCCTCTGTCTTCCCCCCCTTTCTGTTTTGTCACCCTGTCCTTGTGTGCATTAGCATCATCCGGCGGAGGAGCATTGGCACCGGAGCAGGAGGGAGCTGCAACCCACATGGCCCAGGAGGGTGAATGTATGGAGTCTGAAGGCACCAGTGGGATGGAGGGCGAGGGTAGCTCCACGACGGGGACCGGAGGCGACACCAGCGACTCCTACTCTGATGGGAGCTCCCTTGCGGTGGCAGGCACCTCTGTTCCCACCGCAACAACAGGTACAGCTGCCACCCCCCCAACCAGCACCGCCCTCCCAGCAGTCCCTCAGCATGTTTCCCGTGCCCGCTCACTCAGGAGGGTGGGCATCTCCTTCGCCCCAGGCCCCTCAGGCCCTGCCCCAGTCAGCCCTGGTGCCCTCAGTGAGGAGGCTATTGACCTCCTGAGATCACTCACTGTTGGGCAACCAACCATTTTGAATGCCATCTAGGGTGTCGAGAGGCATTTGCAGCAAACAAATGCATACCTGGAGGGCATTCATTCTGGCGTGGCAGCCCAACAGAGAGCATTTCAGGCTCTGCCCTCAGCACTGATGGCAGCCATTGTCCCTGTGTCCAGCCTCCCCCTCCAACTTCCACTACCCAGACCCAATCCCCCCTACCTCAGTCTTTCCCAAGCACACCATCAGACCAGCATGCACACTTATCAACACACAAAAGTGGCTCAGGCAAACATAAACACTACACATCCCACAGGCACTCACACAAGCACTCACACAAGCACCATACCCATGCAGACACACCAACATCCACTGCCTCCACTGTGTCCCCCTCCTCCACATCCTCCTCTTCCCTCCCAGTCTCGTCTCCACTCTCACCTGCATGCACTGCATCCTCAGCCTCTACCTCCATCACCAGCACGTCCATCACCACACACCACTCATGTGCAATCACCACCCCCACTACCATTCACACGTCCCCTGTGTCCTCTCCCAGTGTGTCTGTGAGCCTTCCTCCCAAAGTTCACAAACGCAGGCACACACCCACTCAACAGCCATCCACCTCACAACAGCCTCCTGCCCATGCACCCTCACCCAAACTCAGCAGACATACACCTCCTACAACCACTACCTCTTCCTCCACTTCCAACACCCTACATCTTTCCTAGCGAACATTGACCTCTTCCCTATACCTCCACCCCGTCTGTCCCCTAGGGCCAGGATGTCCAGATCCCAGCCCAGCACCTCAGCCACAAAGTCCTCGAGCAATGTGGTCCCTGCAAGTCCAGTAACATTACGGGCGGCACCCATCAGGGCTGCCAGTGTGTCACCTAGTGAGGCCAAGGATCACCCTATTCCGCCACCTGCCAAGGTGAAGAAGGGGCCCACATGCCGTAGGGACAAGCCGCACCAACCACCCAGCAAGGCCTCCTCCAGGACAAAAGAGGACAGTGCAAAGGTCCCAGCAGCGACTTCCAAGGTGGGGAAGGGACACAAGGCCAAAGAGAAGTCAGCTCCAAGCACGGAGCCTCCAGGTGAGGGACTGGTGCCACCACTTCTGCAAGACAGAACAGCAACCTGTACGGTGGTGGCCACCACTGCAACCACTGCCATCCGCACAGCCACCTGCACGTCTGCTGCCTCTGCTACAGTCCTCAGCATCATCCCCAATGGGCTGCCGTCCGAGGCTGCAGGAGACGTCCTGCTGTCTCCCTCCACAGGTGCTGACACCTGCACCACTGGCAGCATCACAGCCGCAAACACTGCCTCAGTCACCACCACCTGACCCGCGACGTGCCCAGCCAGTGCCACCACAGCCGATATCAACATCATCCCCAGTGGGCAGTCATCCAAGGCTGCAGGAGACATCCTGGACCCTGCACACACTACATGAGGCACCACAACCAGCACTGGCAGTACCAGCAGTTAGCAGGCAAAGTCGCCGCAGGGTGGAGTGTGTCTCTGCCTCCATTGAGTATCATGCTACCTGTTCCCAGAAAATCTCATGGCTCAGACACCCAGGTTGAGGGAATGGGAACTGCCACACCCCATGTGCAGCACTCTGGGAACAAAGCCCCCTCCAGAACCAGTGGAGAGAAGCATCCACTCACCCAGTCCTTGGCAGGATGAAGCACTCTGGGCACAAAGCCCACTCCAGAACCAGTGGAGAAAAGCATCCACTACCCCAGTCCTTGGCAGGATGAAGCACTCTGGGCACAAAGCCCCCTCCAGAACCAGTGGAGAACACACCCACTAGAGAGACTGTGGCTTTGCACTCCCCAGGACCAATCAGTGGGCAGAGCACCCACTTGAGAGACTAGTGAGACTGTGGCTTTGCACTCCCCAGGACCAATCAGTGGGCAACCAACCACTTGAGAGACTTGAGAGACTGTGGCTTTACACTCCCCAGGACCAAGCAGTGGGCATGGAGCCCCCTCGTGGAGCAGTGGCGTCGTCCCATCATCCGGCTGAGGTGCCCCACCTCCCCTTCCCCCTGAGGTGCCTGTGTTTTTTTCAACCTGATGCCACAGCAGTGTTCTCTCCGTTTTGAGGCAGGTGTCATGTGTGGGCTTCGCCCATGCATTTTGGGACCACTGGTCCACGGACATTGAACGGAACAGCATCCGGACTTGTTTAGTTGCTGCACATATTTATATATGCTGATCTTTTACAGTTATGTTGGCCTATCTGGATTTTCAATGATTACACTCATTACAATAATTTCATTTGGTTCTTGCGTTCTTCCAGGGGGCTACGGGGAGTAAAAGTAATGTTGTTGCATGTGTTTATGTGTGTGTTGTTGTGGGTGGAGGTGTTGTGTGTTGTGTGTGTGTCACTCTCTCCCCCTCCCCTGTGTGCGAGGTGCAGTACTTACCATAGTCGTTGCCACCATCTTTGATGTTCCTGGTAGAAGAGGAGATAAACCAACATTGGTAACACCTGTAACTCGGGTTTCCGCCGTGCTTTTGTTGGTGTTGGTGCCGCCCCGGAAAAGCTGGCGGATTGGTGCCTTGTAAGACTGTGGGTGGCACATTGTCCTCCGCTTGGCTGTTGGCGGTTACCACCGCGGTGTTTGTTTCTACCGCCGTGGCGGTCGGAGTGTTAAAGTGGCTGTCTGTGTTGGCGGTTTGCACCATGGTCGTGATTCCATTTTTTTTACAGCCGCCCTGTTGGGGGTATTACCGCCGCTTTATCACCGACCGCCAGGGTTGTAATGAGGGCCTTAATCTACAACACAGCATTGCCAAAACATCAACCTACTAAGTCTGACTATAAAAAGATATTTTAAAATCATTGCTGTCCACAATATTGATATCACTGTGTCAATAGTTCCTAGTGTGATACATGCACAGCATTTCAGTTTCCAGTGGACATCTCTTGACACTACAGTGTCCTACCATTTTCCTTCCAACACCGAATAAGAACAAGGAAGAGTAAGCAGAGGAAGAAGGGGTGGATTGTCTGGATAAAATAAGTATATTTATAAAGAGGAGCAGGCAGTTGTGACGAATTGGAGGTGTACAGAAATGGATTGTGAAAAGGGCACAACGCTTGTCGCGCTTTAGTATCCATCAAGTTGAAGGGTTGCAGAGATGGCAGAGAACTTCAGGCAAGATTGGAGCATATGGGTATGGAGGGGAGAAGGAATCAGCAGGGGCACGGCTGAGTTAAGCGTAAGTGGATGAAGTGCAATAAGGGTGAAAAAAGGGGTTGCTTGCGTTCCTGTTCAGAGGAGACATGGTCTACCAGTTCGGATCAGCTCAACAATGACAGAGAGGTCACTGGGGGTCATTACGACCCTGGCGGACGGTGTTAAAGCGGCGGTAAGACCGCAAACAGGCCGACGGACAAAAAAAGGGAATCATGACCCTGGCAGAAACCGCCAACAAAGACAGCCACTTTAACACACCGCCCGCCACGGCGGTACAGACAAGCAGGTCAGCGGTTACCGCCAACAGACAGGCGGAAGACAATGTACCGCCCACACCATTACAACCCGCCAATCCGCCACCTTTTCCGGGGCGGATTCACCGTGGATAAAAACACAGCGGAAACAGCTTTTGCTATGGGAAAACGCTCACCTGAACACATCCCACGAGGAACGACGACTCCATGGACCCGGAACTCCAAATACTACCTGCCCTTGTCTTTCTGCTCATTTACGACCAACAGCGACGTAGGCGCAAAAGATACCGGTGAGTACTGCATCTACGACATGGGGGAGGAGGGAGGCAAAAGTTAGGGGGACACCCACCAAACACCCCCACCCTCGCATATTACAACATACACACCAATGCAGTCAAAAATATCACATTAACAAGCCACAATCCCCCCAGGAAGAATGCAAAGACAAAGCGAATTTCGGTCAAACATTGTAATGTGCCAATATACATGTCATACAAAAATATATTGATATATATCTCTAAATCACTCATAATAATATATACAATACAAGAAGTAGTGCAGATATGTACACAATAATGTCCGTGCACCAACAGTCCAAAAATGCATGGGCGAGGCCCACAATAGATACCTGACCAAAATCGGAGAGAACACTGCCGGGGCATCAGATAGAAACACTACAGGCACCTCAGGGGGAAGGGAAGGGGGGGCACCTCAGCCAGATGAATGCGAAGCAAGATCCACGACGGGGCTACATGCCCATTGATGTATCCTGGGGAGTGCAAAGCCACAGTCTCTCAAGTCTATACAGTGGGTGGCTTGCCCACTGTGCCATCCTGGGGAGTGCAAAGCCACAGTCTCTCAAGTCTATACAGTGGGTGGCTTGCCCACTGTTCAATCCTGGGGAGTGCAAAGCCACAGTCTCTCAAGTCTATACAGTGGGTGGCTTGCCCACTATGCCATCCTGGGGAGTGCAAAGCCACAGTCTCTCAAGTCTATACAGTGGGTGGCTTGCCCACTGTTCAATCCTGGGGAGTGCAAAGCCACAGTCTCTCAAGTCTATACAGTGGGTGGGTTGTCCACTGTGCCATCCTGGGGAGTGCAAAGCCACAGTCTCTCAAGTCTATACAGTGGGTGGCTTGCCCACTGTTCAATCCTGGGGAGTGCAAAGCCACAGTCTTTCAAGTCTATACAGTGGGTGGGTTGCCCACTGTGCCATCCTGGGAAGTGCAAAGCCACAGTCTCTCAAGTCTATACAGTGGGTGGCTTGCCCACTGTGCCATCCTGGGGAGTGCAAAGCCACAGTCTCTCAAGTCTATACAGTGGGTGGGTTGCCCACTGTGCCATCCTGGGGAGTGCAAAGCCACAGTCTCTCAAGTCTATACAGTGGGTGGCTTGCCCACTGTTCAATCCTGGGGAGTGCAAAGCCACAGTCTCTCAAGTCTATACAGTGGGTGGCTTGCCCACTGTGCCATCCTGGGGAATGCAAAGCCACAGTCTCTCAAGTCTATACAGTGGGTGGCTTGCCCACTGTGCCATCCTGGGGAGTGCAAAGCCACAGTCTCTCAAGTCTATACAGTGGGTGGCTTGCCCACTGTGCCATCCTGGGGAGTGCAAAGCCACAGTCTCTCAGGTCTATACAGTGGGTGGCTTGCCCACTGTTCAATCCTGGGGAGTGCAAAGCCACAGTCTCTCAAGTCTATACAGTGGGTGGGTTGCCCACTGTGCCATCCTGGGGAGTGCAAAGCCACAGTCTCTCAAGTCTATACAGTGGGTGGCTTGCCCACTGTTCAATCCTGGGGAGTGCAAAGCCACAGTCTCTCAAGTCTATACAGTGGGTGGGTTGCCCACTGTGCCATCCTGGGGAGTGCAAAGCCACAGTCTCTCAAGTAGATGCAGGTCTCTACTGGTTCTGGAGGGGGACTGGTGCCCAGACTGGATGAGTCTCCCCGTGATAGTTCCTGTCCTGTCACTGTCCCAGCTGCACATGGGATAAGGATGCCTGATGTGGCGGTACATTCATTCCTACACGGTCTTTGCCCTGTTCAGCGGTGCTTTGACATGGCGGTCTTTGCCCTGTTCAGCGGTGCTTTGCCATGGCGGTCTTTGCCTTGTTCAGCGGTGCTTTGACATGGCGGTTCAGGACTGTTCAGCGGTGCTTTGACATGGCGGTCTTTGCCCTGTTCAGCGGTGCTTTGCCATGGCGGTCTTTGCCCTGTTCAGCGGTGCTTTGCCATGGGGGTCTTTGCCCTGTTCAGCGGTGCTTTGACATAGCGGTCTTTGCCCTGTTCAGCGGTGCTTTGCCATGGCGGTCTTTGCCCTGTTCAGCGGTGCTTTGACTTGGCGGTTCAGGACTGTTCAGCGGTGCTTGACATGGCGGTCTTTGCCCTGTTCAGCGGTGCTTTGCCATGGCGGTCTTTGCCCTGTTCAGCGGTGCTTTGCCATGGCGGTCTTTGCCCTGTTCAGCGGTGCTTTGCCATGGCGGGTGCTTTGCCATGGCGGTCTTTGCCCTGTTCAGCGGTGCTTTGACATGGCGGTTCTGATACTGACATTGGTGTGTGGCATGACGATCTCCACACGGGACATTGGTGTGTGGCATGACGATCTCCACACAGGACATTGGTGTGTGGCATGACGATCTCCACACTGGACATTGGTGTGTGGCATGACGATCTCCACACGGGACATTGGTGTGTGGCATGACGTTCCATCATTGGCCAGCGGGGCTGTGGCATCCTGTCCCCTCCTGGGCTGTGACTCTGGCGGTGGTCTCTGGACCAGTGACGATACTTGGGCCCTCCTGGGCACTGACTCCGGCGGTGGTCTCCTGACCAGTAACGATACTTGGGCCCTCCTGGGCTGTGACTCTGGCGGTGGTCTCTGGACCAGTAACAATACTTGGGCCCTCCTGGGCTATGACTCTGGCGGTGGTCTCTGGACCAGTGACGATACTTAGGCCCTCCTGGGCACTGACTCTGGCGGTGGTCTCCTGACCAGTAGCGATACTTGGGCCCTCCTGGGCTGTGACTCTGGCAGTGGTCTCTGGACCAGTGACGACGGTGCTGGCGGTTGTGTTTGGACCGCCGGAAATGATGGCACACTTCTCCGCCGTGACACTCACAACAGGCTGGGCAGACTTCCTCTGGACCTTCCCCACCTTTTTTGGAGTTACAGCTGACTCACCAATCGCCTTCGATCCCATTTCACTTGTTGTCCCACCAGGAGTCTTGACACGGTCCTGTCGTCCACTCTCCAATTTCAGAGCCCTTACAGGGGGTGGGCTGCCAGTGCCTTGGCTCTGGGTCCTAATGCCTGCCCTGGTGGACGGTGCACTCCAAAAACCTGGAACATGCACCACTGGTACTGGAGGCTTTTTGGCTGAGGTGCTACAACGGGACTGATGAATTGGAGGGGGGGGGGGGCAAAAAGGTCAATTTGACAGAGGGACAGTTTCTGCTGGACACTGGGATGGGTAGCTGGAGGGGGTCTGGGAGTGGAGGAAGAGGAGGTGGTTGTAGGAGGTGTCACTTTAGGTGTTTTGGGTGCAGGTGCAGGTACTGGAGGCTATCGTGAGGTGGATGGATGTTGGGTGAGTGATTGCCGGCGTTTGGGTACTTTGGGAGGGGGCGTCACAGACACACTGGGAGAGGACACAGGGGACGTGTAAATGGCAGTGGAGGTGGTGAGTGCAGGTGAGCAGCTTGTGGTGCTGGGTGTCCTGGTGCGAGTCCTAGTGCCTGTAGATGTGGTGCATGCAGGTGTGTGTGTAGACGAGACTGGGAGGGAGGAGGAGGGGGACACAGTGGAGACAGTGGATGTTGCTGTATCTGTATGGGTGTGATGCTTGTGTGAGTGCCTGTGGGATGTGTGGTGCCTATGTTTGCTTGAGCTACTTGTGTGTGTTGACTTGTGTGCATGCTGGTCTGTAGGTGTGCTTGGGATGGGCTGGGGTTACATGGGATTGGGTCTGGGTGGAGGAAGTTGGAGGGGGGAGGCTAGACACAGGGACAATGGCTGCCATCAGTGCTGAGGCCAGAGATTGCAGGGTTCGCTGAATGGCAGCCTGACCAGAATGAATGCCCTCCAGGAATGCATTACCGTGTTGCAACTCTCGTTCTACACCCTGGATGGCATTCACAATGGTAGACTGCCCAACAGTGAGTGACCTGAGGAGGTCAATGGCCTCCTCACTGAGGGCAGCAGGGGTGACAGGGGCAGGGCCTGAGGTGCCTGGGGCGAAGGTGATGCCCACCCTCCTGGGTGAGCGGGCACAGGGCGAACGCTGAGGGGCTGCTGGGAGGGTGGTGCTGGTAGGGGAGGTGGCGGCTGTACCTGTAGAAGTGGGGCGCACAGATGGTGCCGCCACCACAGGGGAGCTCCCATCGGCGGACGAGTCCGTGTCGCTGGTTGGTGATCTGGTGGCCGACGTGAAGCTCCCCTCGCCCTCCGTCCCACTGGTGCATTCAGAGTCTGTGGTGTGGCCGTCCATGGCCATGTGGGATGCAGCTCCCTCGTGCTCCGGTGCCACTGTACCTCCGCCTGATGATGCTGATGTACAAAAGGACAGGGAGAGCAAGAAAAGAGGGTGGGAGACAGAAGAAAGAGAGTTTTAGTGCATGGCGTACCGCTACCGTTGGCGGACAAGACAGACGCAGCAGCCCCATGCATAACACCGTGCTCCTGGCCTCTGCACATGCAATTACTGGGATATGGCCTACATGGCAATGGTCGAAATCTGCGCACATGGATGCCACAGGTGCAACTATACCTCAACTTGGCACTCTGCTGAGGTGGGGTTGAGTGCCACATGGCCTACATTACGGAGGGGCCTTGCCTACCTAACTCACCCTGGCCTAGGGACACACACAGCCCACCTCCCCCACCCAGACCCCTCCACTGCACGCAAAGTCCGCAGAATGAGGTTGTACTCACCCCCTTGTGTCTGCTGTGATGTCCTTAAGCGCCCATCCAACTCCGGGTAGGCCACCGCCAGGATCCGGAAAATCAGGGGGGTCATGGTGCGACAGGCACCCCTCCCACGTTGGGAGGCCATCCCCAGCTGAGCCTCCACCGTCTTCTTGCTGCAGCGGCGAATGTCCTCCCATCTCTTACGGCAGTGGGTACCCCGTCTCTGGTGGGCCCCCAGGGTCCGGACCTCCTTGACGATGGCACGCCAAATGTCCCTCTTCTGGTGGGCGCTGACCTACATGACATGCACAAGGGAAGAGGAACAGTCATTACCAACTGCACCATCAATGTGAGTGGCCCCCTCCCTTCTCTGACCATGTGGCCCATTTATTCCCATGCTTTACTGTAGTATGAACTCTGCCCCCTTCCCTCTTCCACCCAGCCCTGTCCACCAATGCATAGCCCATACAACGTGCTCCCTGTGTACTAACCTGTTGGTCTGGAGGACCATAGAGTAGTATGTACTGGGGGAGGACCCCATCCACAAGTTTCTCCAACTCCTGTGCAGTGAAGGCAGGGGCCCTTTCCCCAGACGCAGCAGCCATCGTCGCTTCCAGACCGAGGTCACAGCAGCACTAGCAGTGTAGGTCCTCTCCTGTCGAAGGTCAGGTATCTAGTGATTGAAGAGATAGAAAATGGCAGTGACGTCCGCGGTGGTGACGTCCGCGGCGGGGCGCATCATCACCGCCGGCGCACCTGTTCATTGGCTCCTGGGACCCATAGGGTCCAATGTTAACCAATGCAGCATTGCGCCGCGGTCTATGACCGCCTACTGCGACGGTGTGCAACGCCAGCGCTGTTACCCCACAATCCCATTGTCCCAGTTTAGAGGTCAGGCAGCTGCCATTTCAGGGGCCCACATGGATTCATTTTCAACTGCATCACACATGCTGAGGCCTACACTCAACACACATACAGGAAGGGTTTTGTGTCTGGTGTAGTCTTGTGTGTGACTGTGGGTACATACCTGGAGGAATAGTGACTGTTTCTTCGCTGTTGTCCTTCTTAGGCACCGTCAGCTGGGACATATGAGAAGATGGCGGAATTCTTCGGTGTACCGACTGCTGGTGGACCTGTTGACAATGGAAGAGAGACATTTAATCGTCACCTACCGGTTTGACCATGCCACAATCCAGGAACTATGTACCCAGTTGGAGCCAGACCTGATGTCACCAATCCGCCATCCGACTGGAATCCCCCCTGACGTGCAGGTGCTGTCAGTGCTCCATTTCCTTGCAAGTGGGTCTTTTCAGACAACAGTGGCCATGGCATCAGGGATGTCCCAGCCTATGTTTTCCAACGTGTTGTCCAGAGTGTTGTCTGCCCTGCTGAAACATGTAAGGAGATACATCATTTTCCCTGAGGTGGCAGATTTGCCTACAGTGAAAGGTGACTTCTATGTCCTTGGACATATCCCCAACGTCATAGGTGCCATTGATGGGACCCATGTGGCTCCGGCTCCCCCCCGCAGGAGTGAACAGGTGTACAGGAACCGGAAGAGTTATCATTCTATGAATGTCCAGATGGTCTGTTTGGCAGACCAGTACATCTCGCAGGTAAATGTATGTTCCCTGGCTCTGTGCATGACGCCTACATCCTGCGCAATAGCAGCATCCCTGATATGATGGGTCAACTCCAGAGGCACCGTGTATGGCTATTGGGGTACTCTGGTTACCCCAACCTTTCCTGGCTATTGACCCCAGTGAGGAATCCCAGGACCAGGGCAGAGGAACGGTACAATGATGCCCATGGGCGGACAAGGAGGGTAATCGAACGCACCTTCGGCCTCCTGAAGGCCAGGTTCAGGTACCTCCATATGACAGGTGGGTCCCTATTCTACTCACCGAAGAAGGTGTGCGACATCATCATCGCCTGCTCCATAATTTGGCATTGCGACGCCAGGTGCCTTTTCTGCAGGAGGATGATCCAGATGACTGTGTTGTAGCAGCTGTGGAGCATGTGGAGCCTGTGGACAGTGATGAGGATGAAGCTGAGGAAGAAGAAAACGACAACAGGGAGTCAGTCATACAGCACTTTTTCCAGTGAAACTCAGGTGAGTACATTTTTAGGTTTAACATTACAATAACTTTCACACGTCTACCTCTATCCTGTACCGACATTTCACTCACTATTTGTTCACTGAGTTGCCCCCTTCCATTTTAGTTTCACAAATGTGGTAACCTATGTGTCAACTGCTTGCATCCTTGAAGGGCTTGCGATGTGTGACATTGGTATGTTAGCCTTCCAATGGGTAACCCATTATGACACTGTAATTGATAATACAAAATTACAAATCATAGACTGACTCTAGTTTTTTTTAGTGTTTCAAGGGGGGTTGTAAAATGGGGATGGGTGATGGTGGAGGAATGTCCATGGCAGAGTTCAGTCTATTAGTCTCACAGGTACATTGCACATCTGGCCATTGGAAGTGGAGCTGGGGCTGTTCCGATTTAGAGAGGGTAACAAAGTGGGACAGTGGGGGGACAATCAGGGTGGTCTTATTTCCTGGCGGGGGTCTTGCCATCTTGCTCTGTCCTGTTCCTGGATCTCAGGGCCTGCTTGCGTGGTGGTTGTCCGTCTGCAGGGGATGGGGTGCTGGTGTGGTGGTCCTGTGGCGGGGCTGCCTGTCCACTAGCGCCGGCAGACGTGGTGGGCAGTTCATCATCGTGGCTAGTGTCAGGGGCCCCCTGGAGTGCCACGGTGTCCCTCAAGGTGTTTTGAATGTCCGTCAGCACCCCTACGATGGTGCCCCGGGCAGAGCCGATGGTCCTCAGCTCCTCCCTGAACCCCAAATACTGCTCCTCCTGCAGACACAGGGTCTCCTGCAACTTGTCCAGGACCGTTGCCATCATCTCCTGGGAGTGGTGGTATGCTCCCATGATGGAGGAGAGGGCCTCGTGGAGAGTTGGTTCCCTTGGCCTGTCCTCCCTCTGTCACACAGCAGCCCTCCCAGTTCCCCTGTGTTTGTGTGCTTCCATCCCCTGGACCGTGTGCCCACTACCACTGCCCCCAGGTCCCTGTTGTTGTTGGGGTGGTGGGTTATCCTGGGTGCCCTGTAGGGGTGGACACACCGCTGATTGACCTGTCCTGGGTAGGGAGGTTTGGGCCCGCTGGGTGGGTGCTGTGCTGGTGTTACCAGAGGGTGGAAGTTTGGTGTTGAGCTGTGGCTGGGCAAGGGGAACCGACTGTCCTGAGGCCCACGATGGTCTGGGCTGGTCATCAAGATCCAGTAGGGCAGAGCTGCTGTCGTCACTGTGGGCCTCTTCTGTGGGTGGAGTGGTGTTGTCTGGACCCTCTGGTGTGGTTACGTTCCTTCGGGTTCCTACGGGGGTATAAGTACATGATTATTGCATGTGTGTGTTTCATGGTGTGCAATGGTTGGGTGTGCGTGTACCCCAGTGCAGGCATTCCTGTGTGGGGGCTTGTGTGCTGATGGTTGGGGGGTGTTCTGGGTATGTGCAGTGGGCATGCTTTAGTGATGGGTGTCCATGCTTAGTTGTGTCATGCAGGTCTTGGGGTTGGGATGTGTAGTTGGTGTTCTTAGTACATTAGTGAGGAGTTTGGGTGATAGGGGAGGGTGTGAGGGTGGGGGTGTGTGATAGCATGCAGGTAGGGTGGGGGATATGATAGTTCAGATTTGACTTACCAGTGTCCGTTCCTCCAACGACTCCTCCAAGGCCCTCAGGATGCAAGATGGTCAAGACTTGCTCCTCCCATGTTGTTAGTTGAGGGGGAGGAGGTGGGGATCCGCCGCCAGTCCGCTGTACCGCAATGTGGTGCCTGGATACCGTGGAACGCACCTTCCCCCGTAGGTCGTTCCACCTCTTCCTGATGTCCTCCCTATTTCTTGGGTGCTGTCCCACTGCGTTGACCCTGTCCACTATTCTTTGCCATAGCTCCATCTTCCTGGCTATGGATGTGTGCTGTACCGGTGAGCCAAATAGCTGTGGCTCTACCCGTAGGATTTCCTCCACCATGACCCTGAGCTCCTCCTCGGAGAAACGGGGGTGTCTTTGGCGTGACATAGGGTGGTGTGGGTGATGTGTGGGGTGGTGTATGTGGTGATGAGTGTGGTGAGTGTAGTGGTATGTGGTGTTTTGTGCTTGGATGTTGTGTGGGTGATGGTGTTGTGTGCCTCTGTATGATGGGGTTGTCTATTCTGTGCTCTCTCTCTCGCCTTCTCTCAGAATTTTTGGTTGTAGGGGTTTGTGGGTGATGTGGGTGTGTGTTTTATATTGTATTGGATGTGTGGGAGTGGTGTGTGTATGTGTATCAGGTGTGTGTATTTTGAATTGTCCAATGTGGCGGTGTTTTGGAGATGTGTGTGTATTTTGAGCGCGGCGGTGTGTACCGCCAATGGAATACCGCAGTTGAAAGACCGCCGCGTGGATTTGTGGGTCGTAATAGCATGGGCGTGTTTCTGTTGGCGTGGAGGTGGAGGATTTGTTTCCGCATGTTTATCGCTGACCTTTGGTGTGGCGGTATTGTGTGGGTGTCGGAATTTGGGCGGATTCCGTGATGTGGGTCATAATAGCTGTGGCGGTCTGCCACGGCCGCGGCGGTGTATTGGCGGTCTTCTGCACGGCGGTAAGCACCTTATACCGCCAATGTTGTAATGACCCCCACTGTCTCTTAGTTTTCTCCTGCTAAATGTATACTGGGACAGAAGAGACTGAGAAAATGTACTCTCAATCAGTGGACCCTTCTCCCAGCTTAAGACCCTGATGCCAACCCTGTCTGCATTAAAGGAATGCTGGGCCATCTAGGCTGGCTCATTATCACATGACAATAGGCAGCCAGCAGAACTTGTGAAGCCCTATCAGTCTGTGTTGCCCTACTTATTTAGGGACATATTTATTAGTTTATTAAAATCATACAGCGCAGTGCAGCAAGTCACCTTGCTGTGCTGCTGCTGCATGATAGGGAAAGGGCAGAATTGCACCATACTTAACAATATATGGTGCATTCCTGTCATTTCTCAGTGCTGGCACACTTTGGCATCCTTGCACCAACACCGGCACCATTACAGCATGGTGCAAGGGTGCCTGCATTGTAAGTAAGATTGTTTTTGTGCAAGAACAGACCACTTCCTGCACAAAAATAATCCCTTGTAGCATTTCTCTCTTTCTACGTGTGCTTCAGAATGCAGCACACATACTGTAGATAGAGTAATAAAGAGGAGATAGATGAATAAAGGACGAGAAATAAACATATATTTTTCCTTGTTATGCCTCACCTGGGAGGCGTAGCAGTTTTGGCTCAATCCGAGCTTAAATCCACTACTTACGTTAAATCTGGGAATACATCAAATTCCTTGGTTTTTGTGTAGGAACACCCACTCAACGTCAATAGAATGCCTCCCTGGGATAGAGTAACACAACACAGCGATTTGCTCAGCGTTTCGTTATTTCAAATTTATCAAGCCACTCAGGGGGCCTTGCGTGGCTTGATAAATCACATTTTAAGGGTTGTGTTGCCTTTGCACCCCATTGCGTAGTGCAACCCTCTCATAAATATGGCCCCCAAATGTACGGAAGCCCAGGAGTGAGGCAAAATCCAGCCCAAATCAGCTGTGTCTGGGTCCATCACACAATGCCTTTTTTCTCTGTAGTCAATCTGATTGTGGTTATGGGTATAGGTTGTGCCGAACTCACTACAGCTATAGCAGTGAAGGAGTGCTGTGATTGCATTCTAGCAGGAATCTCTAGTCACCTCTGCCTCCCTATTTTACAAGTATGGGAAGTCTAGAAGAAAGTTGGAAACGTGATTCACAGAGTCAGCATTTTAGAAAGATTGTTTCCTTGAGAGAGCGTAGTTTAATATTACATATTATAGACGTGAAATGCTTATGATTAACAATGCTGCATTAAATAAAATATTCATTGAAACATATTCATTAACGTAAAGGATTTTCATATGTGTAAACTAATGTCAACTGTAAGAAATAATCATTCATAGATTGCCTAAGCTGTGCACATTAAAACACATAAGAGTGCATTCGTTAGAGCCATATATCTTAAGTTAGCGTGAGTCGAGGAAAGCTGTGTAGCTCTCATATTAAAGAGTATTTTTCTGTCTCTTCAGTGTACTGACTTGCAAAAGACCATGACCCAGCGATTGTTCTTTTTCTTCACTAGTTTGCAACAACATCCAATTCTCCCATCCGCATGTCAGTAGCTTCTAGCATAACAGATATGTACTTCGAAACAATAATAGACACTTCCAAGGACGATAATGCGAGAAGAAGAGAACTTTTGACCCGACGTGTGCCAGATCGGTGAAGTAACCCCGGATGAGCCACCTACGAAAATACGTCAATTATGAAGACCAATTAGAAATTAGGAAATTATCATGAAATGACAAAATGCATTACTTAATGTATAATTTGATAGGTTAGCAATGGTGGGGTGTATTGACTGACCAATAGAATTTTGGGGGAATGTATCACGAAAAAGGGATAAAAACCCAAGACACAGGAGACAAACGGCATTAGGTAGGGAATGATATTGATTGCATCCCGAAACTCTGTCACTCTATTTGGTGATTTGAGACCTAGATAAAACCATCCTTGCCCATAGACTGCCCCATTACATTTTTCTCCTTATGAGGAAAGTGACCCTTGCCTTTAACTTAGATAGACTGACGGTGATCTAACTGATGTCCTGAAGACGAAGACTGATCCTGTATGCTGACCTATCTTGAGGAGGGTAATGATAAATGTTGCTAATGAAATCTACTTACTTGCCTTTTCTTTCTAGGTACCAACTGCTGTGTGTTTTTGATTAGAGACCTTAGTTAGATGTTTTCCAAATTAATGTTCTAAATTGTTTTGCATGAAATCCAACATGCTAATGCTAATTAGAGGTTAGATGAGGCATCCATTCCGACTGACAAACTGACGTGACTGACGTGGTGCTATGCTGATCTTGTATCTCTAGAAGATTCTATGTATTATGATCTGCTTATATTCAACTGATTGTCTATGCTTCTGATCTTTGCATTATTGAAAGTCTATCATGATTGTCATCTTGTGATTATGCTTATTTGCTTCTTGGTTTTGAGATTGACGAATTTGCTATTAGATTGTAATCAATAGGGAATAAAACTCATAAAACTTCATTAAGGTGTGATTATTCATGACTGAAAGGTCATGGTTGCGCCAAAGGTTTATTAATGTCTAAGGTGGGATATATTTTGGTGCTAGCTGTTGATAATGTTATTGACATATTAATCGATATATTGATCAGTTACCTCGTCCTACGGTGTCTCACCACTGGGTCCAAAGATTCATCGGCCTAAAACGAGTCCTGATGTGTATAAATTAACATAGACGGACGCGTTAACACCCTCATTTGGAACTTGTAAGGTAGCCCTGATCCCACATCACTTGTGTATGAAAAAGTGGAGGGGGCGATAGCCGAGCTTCTGTCTGACCACAGCCAGCTCCCCACCTTTCTCCCCCACTACCACGTCCTGTGTAGGAGAGATAGAGAGAGAGAGAGAGACAGAGAGAGAGAGAGGGTGTGTGTGTGTGTTGTGTGTGCGCCAGCAGTTAAGGACAAATTATTATTTTTTGGGAATTCCACTGTCATTAACAGGGAACGAATCATTTTTGGAGGGATAAGCGGGCAGCTACGCTGCCACCTGTTCTGTTTACATCTACAAGCTTGTTTTATGTTTTTTTTTTATTGCAAATTATACGTCTTTTAAATTTGTAGCAATTTTCTCTTTTTGGTGTTAAGTCTCTGTGCTTGCCCAATGGTGCACATATTTGTGTGGGAGGCATTTTTACTGCTAAAGCAAAGGCTTTATTTTCTGTGTCAAAGCCAAGTCAGGATGCTGATAAGTCTGCCATTTGGAATCATAAAAAGCTGCTCTGCGTTCACAGTGCATGGATAGGACACAAAACGCAATGCTGCAATAATACCAGTGTTAAAGAAGAAAAGAATGCACATGGCCAAAAGCACTCATACGTACCGCGCAAGAAGGCCACCGAGCACTGGAAACCACATTACGGCTAAGATTACTGGGTTTAACAATGAATCCCAGCTGTATCACTTTTGGAATGATTGGCTGCAATTACATTTTTTTAAACTGACCGTGTCCTTATCTCCACTGAATTATTTTTCCAAGGTTAGGTCGCCAAGTACTTCACTTTTATTGCCATCTCTGTAATCGTCAGTAATGGAGTACACTTGGGTAAATCCTCTGTGACCCTTCTGTATCAGTACAGCCTCTCTGATGTTGGCAAGTGTTAATAAATTATTAATGATGTGTTTTAACACCTGATCGACCTAAAGTCCATTTTCATACCTCTTTAGAAAAAGCTTGCGTCTGTACGGTATGAGATTAGAAAAGTAGCTCATACTTGCAGGGCCATGTTGAAGACCGCATTCTGCCTCAGTCCTAGTGTTCAAGTCGTTTGCTACCTAGTTTAGTTTTTAACACATTTGAAAGGCTCTACCTCACTGTGTTTTAGCCTGCATTTGTTTATTTTTTTTACATACAGTGATGTTTATGTTTATGTTCTTTTTGAGTGCAAGTGAACCAGTACCGGTCTTCTCTATAAGGGTGTAAAGGATGGCAAAATAGCATAACATGATCCCAAATATCGACATATTGACTGACGTGACTATCGTGTCAAAAACATTGTTTACCAAAATATTGTGTCTCTATGTTCATAATGGGAATGACAAAAATATTGAGTTAAAATTATTGTTGAAGAGATATCGCTCATAAAAGGTAAGACAAATGTTTTAAATACATATTGACTTTAAAGTAATTTAGTTAAAATAGTTAATTCGTTTTATTCATTTTTATAGTTTTTATCTATCTATCAATATAGACAATGGCTCACAAAGCTTTCCAGCCGGTGCAACAGACATTATTCATGATCATGGCAACAAAGAAGGGACAAAGGAGTGTAAATTCCATAAAGTCCAACAGAATAAACAAAGAACGAGCGATTGTGTCATTCAACATGGGTGGCATCCCTCATGTTAATACAACTAGCTTTTTTGAACTCATATGCAATATCAACCAAAACCATCAAATGAATACCATTGGCATGAAATTATTACAAAAAGATGAGTGCAAGAAGAATATGATCATGAATAACAAGGGAAATAAGGTGTTACATTCACAGGTAGGATCCCGAGTTTCTGCTGTCTTGAAAAGGAGACCAAGCCCTCATAAAGGTTATTATATGCTACTTAGTCCTACATGCTCAGCTCATTCAATTATTTGTGAGATTTATACATTGATGGCACACACCCATTGTCATGTCCTTTTTTCATGGACCTTGGATTTCTGTCCTGTTATCAAGCGCCAGTGAGCAACATGAGGTTATATTGACCATTTTGTTAGTCAGGATGTTAGTGATCCTTAAACTCTTCTATCCATCTAATTCTTCAAGGCCCTTGTCTTGTATTATTTGCCCACCATTATGCAGGGTAAATTAAAGCTGTATATGCAATGGCATCTGGCAGTTAACACAAAAATATTTTTAAAACATCTTATCTAGGCAGCAGTATTACATAGCCCTGTGAATCATGAAGAAAAGGATAAGGGGTATTATCCAGCCTTGTGACACCACCTCCCTCTTCAAATGATGAGAGTCGCTTCCTCTCATTCTTGTGTAAACAGTAAAACAAACATTAAAAACATAGTAAAAGTAACCTGACTCTCTCACAGACACAACCATCAAGCCATCTACAGTACTGTATATCAGATTTCAGAAGTAACAATGTTCAATTACCTAAGTGAATCTTCAATTCTTCATCGCTATTAAGACCTGAGGGAAAATTGGTTTCTAGGTTGATTATATGTCAAGATTCTCTTCTTCTCAGCATTAGGGCTCTGTTGTCTGCCCTCAGGCTCCATCGGATCTGTTTAACAGCTTAGAATTCTAGCAAATTTCTATCCTTGTAGGGAAAATCTGAGGAATTATGTGCAACAAGGTTATGTTTGTCTATGGTATCAATGGCTCCAGTGTGCTCTAGAATGCTTTTATTTACTGGATGCAATGTGCTCCTCTGAGAGGTGGGTTACTGGTTGACTGGGACGTGAGCCCTGGTCGAGAAACAACCACAATCCTCATCAGTGTAACACACAAGCAAACCCCAAAATAACCTGTGTTCATCCCCCTGGTAGCTTGTTACAGAGAAGGCTGACTTAACTTAGAGGCAATGTGTAAAGTATTTGTCCGATACTTTAAACAGTAAAACAGTGAAAACACCACACAAAAAGGATGCCACACCAAGTTAGAAAAATAGAGCTGGATTTAATAAATAAAACAAGAACAAACTGACAAATATTTCAGAATTTCAATCAGTAGAATTGAAGTTATGTTTTTTTTAAAGAATAAACTGTAGAATAGTGCCTAAAATCAGAAAGCGACAACTACGGCTATCTGCTCTTGCTGGACTGTCTCAAAGTCAAAGGTTCAAGCCGACCGAGATTAAGCTCACTTCGGATAAAGTTCCAGATTAGTACTGCTGAAGTTTTACCTTCTTGACTTTTGTACTAAGATTCCTGTTCACTTTGAGAGGGATGCAAGGAGCAAGGATTACATTGCAGGTGGTAGTCAGCATGGTGCGCAGTGCAGGCTGGGCGTTGTGGATGGGCAGGCTAGTGCTTCACGTTGGCAGTCCCCCGTAAGTGATTGCTGCTTTTGTTTGAAGAGACAGGCTGGAAGTGGCTGGAGCTGACTGTAGGTGCAAGTGGCATGGTCTCGGTGTGAACTGGCCCATTCTCGGCTGTAAGGGGCCCAAAAGATTGATTGTAAGAGCACTGACCCTCACTAAGGGTCCAAGACCTGAGGGGCACCATTTGGGAGTAAGGGACTCACTGCAAGTGCAGAAGCTGGTTGGGGAGCCTTTTATGTCCCTGAGGCTCAGATCAGAAGGTTAGCAGACTAGCTTTTGGAGTCACTCTGGGGTCCTGGGTTCAAGATAAATTTGCAGGTCCAGTTCTTCCCCAGACAAGAGGGCACCAGGCTGCAGGTCAGCACAGGAGGGCTGCAGTTCCTTTAGAGCAGCAGTCTAGCAGTGTGGCAGTCACTGTAGCAGCACATCAGTCCTTCTTCCCGGCAGAGTATCAACAGCTCCAGAAGTGTACTAATGTGGTGCTGTCTGAGATCCACTATGTATACCCAGTTGTGCCTCTGAAGTTGTGGGGAAGCTTCTAGAGGTTTCCCTGCCCCCATATATCCTGCCTTCCCTTACTCAAGACTAACTACAGGGTGTATGCAACCCTTTGTGTGGAGGACACAGGCTACTCAGGTATAAGTGAGGTTGTGCTCAGCTCCTCCCTCCTATTTTGCGAGTGATGGCCTATCCAGGCACACCTAAGCCCCCTATTGTGTGTGGCTGCCTAGGAGGACTACACAAAGCTCAACTGTCAGCTACCTCCATTCTTATGACTAGAGGCACTCTACGGGCACGTAATGGCAAAGCAAGAAAATGCCAAATTTCTAAAAGTGACACTTTCAGCATTGTAATTTAAAATCCAACCTTATCAGAAGTTAGGATTTTAAATGAGGATACCAGAGACACGAAAAATGAACGGGCTATCACTTTCAATTTGGAAATTACACTTATAAAATGTAATAAGGCAACTTTATCCTATGGGAGAGCTAGGCCTTGTAGTAGTGAAAAACGAATTTAAGTATTTTTCACTACCAGGAAATGATAAAACTTAATACATTGCACCCCGCCCTTAGGACTGTCAGGGCCTAACCTGAGGGTAACCTATATGTATTGAAAAGGACGTTTTGGGCCTGGAAAAGGTTTATTTTGCCAGGACTACATGGCAGTTTAAACCTGTACATACGGGCTCTGCAATGGAAGGCCTCAGGCATGTTTAAAGGGCTACTTAAGTGGGTGGCACAATCAGTGCTGCAGAACCACTTGTAGCATTTAGTTTACAGGCCCTCTGTACATATAATACCACTTTACTAGGGACTTACGGGTAAAACAAATATGCCAATCGGGTGTTAGCCAATGTTATTATGTTTAGAGGAGAGGGCAACCACTTTAGCACTGTTTAGCAGTCGTAAAGTACACAGCACCTAAGGCCAGCAGAAATGAGCCAACGATGCCAGCAAAAACGAGATCAGAAAAAATGGAGGAGAAAGTCAAAAAGCTGGGAGGAACACCATCTTAAATGCAAAAATATTATTATAAAGGTCTCTCTCTGGTGGTTGCTCGTGATGGGGTCACATTTCTGCTTATCCCAATTTCTTTGTAGAATACTTCTTACCCTTTTGACTTGTCACGTCTTATTGTCTCACCATTGGGTTCTCTGTTACTGAGCAGAGTAGAGACCCTGGTGTTTTCTTTTGCCCTCTGTGATGCTTTTTCAATTACCCCTTTTGGGTAATCCCTGTCTCAGAATTTTGTTAACATGTGGTCTTGCTCTCTCTAAATGATTCATCAACTCTGCAATTTCTTCTTGCACTCAGCATCACCCCCTGCCTAATTTGAGGATTTCTAGGTGGCTGCTGAGAGCTGTTTCCTGCTTTGGCCTCTTATTTTATGATAGGGACTGGGGCCTACCGCCAGTCCCTTGACTTCTTGTTCTCTCATCTACCCTAAATTCCCCTTCTACTTCACCTTATCTAATCCACTAATCATATTCTTAGACTGCACTGCCACATTACCAACACTGTTATCCTAGGTTGACCCTTCAAGTACATTGAAGTCATTCTGCCTGTACCTTGTGCATGCCTTTGGTGCCCATATTGATTATGGGTAGACCTGAATAAGCTCTTACCACGACTGCCTGTAAACTGGTGCATGAAGCAGTTTCCTCCTTTGTCATTTCTGAGTGGGCATCTTAGGCCATTTTCTTTGATTGCCTGTATCCAGTGCATGCCATTAAGACTGCCCTTTGTTGCCTTTGGGTAGGCTAGACAAGGCATTTACTACGGCTACACTGTTTCCCCTGTGCTGCTGAAACTTAACCAAGAAATGTAAAGCTTAATCTGACTAGGAGGGTGGGAAAGTTCACATGTGCATCTATGTCTGACACTCCTTCGTGCCACTTCATGCATAAGAAGAGCAAAAATGAAGAAGGCTTTCAATGACTCATCACGCACAACCCAAAAACACCTCTGACAAATGCCACTCTCAATCTACACACTTTAAAACAGGTAGAGCTATAAAAGGATATAAAGCACATGTGTACCATCCCTCAGTTGCCTCCCCTCCTCCACGTAATTAGGTCAGATTAAAATCGCTAAATTGTTCAAACGCACACAAGAGTGAAGCACTTCCCACATAAGTGACACTGCAATTCAACAGGCTTCCAACAGGCACTTCCCAACAGCTCAGTGTGCTGTCTGCCTCCCAATATCTTTTGGTGCTTCATCAGTGGTTTTCAGAACTATATAAAATCAATTACAATACCGTATCAAACAATATTTGCCATGGTTGGGGGAAGTTGAGCTGCTCCTACTAACATAAAAATGCTCTCTGGAGGGAGACTGAGCCTGGTGGTGTGATAAGTTGCTGATTTTTCAACTCCTTACATCAGTCCCATTTTCTAGCTGTGAAGACTCTTATGACAATAACAGTTGCCATATGGAATGATTCACTTTAGGCTACTAAATCTGCAGCTTTGGAAGTGTACTGTCTTGAAGCTGGTGAGGATTGCCAGATGAAACCTGAGAGAAGTGGACATTGCGGGAGGCACCAGTAACAACTTTGCGTCCTCAGGTGTAGACACACTGCCATCAGCCATGTCTGGAGGACACAGCTTTAACTAGTAACAGTTCAGTCCTCTACAGCTTCACAGGCTGAAGGTGAGAGAAAGCAAGGTGGTTACCAATGCCCTTTTGACAGCAGTATATACCATCTACAGTGACATCATATTGTAGCAATCCCATGGGGAAAATACCCCTTAACTAAGCTCTTACCTGCAGAAAGAAAAGGATAGGAGCTGATGATAGCAGTAAGCCAACTATCAAGTACTATCTTAAAAAAGCTGGATAACGTTAAAAATCGTTCATCTCTGGCTGCTTAGGAACAACTCAAAAACGCTGAGGCTCAAAAGAATGATATGGATATCTCAATGAAGGATAAGAGAACGAAAACACAGCAAAGAGGGGGGCAAAAGGACAGGCTGTTTGAAGTGTATGACTGGGGAGATGTTCGTATTAGAAGAAAGGATTGAGGCCCTGGAAAATCACGAACACCAAGTACTTTTCCCACCGTGCGTACTCTGATCAAGAAAGTGTACAGACTCCTCTCTCAGCGTGGGGCTTCCCATAACAAAGTGGTGGAAGTGCTGTCATTGTGTTCCAATGACAGTACTGCTGCCACTTATTATTACCTTATGTTCATTACCTTATTATTAAAAAGGTGGTGCATCCGATTAATGCTTTGCAAGTCGAAGGTAGGAGGATCCTTTTGTTTTAGAACATTAGGTAGGCCCTACAGGCCAATACAAATTCGTTCTAGACTGTGGCACTAAAACTGCTTTCTTAAAAGTCACAGGCTCCTTAATGTGACTGGGAAGATTTGAGGTCGTGAACATGGACAGAGAACATCAAGAAAAGTGCTGGAGTGGTGAATTTGGACTGCTATTTTGCAGTAGATGTTCTACTATTGAGTTATATAATGCCATTTGATTTCTCTTCTAGGCGTATAAAGCTATTGGTAGAGGGATGTGGGTTTTTAGCACTGGTACATTGATAACATATTGATGTGTTTTCCCAGCCCTTTTACACTCCCTGCATGCTCCAGCCTTTTGCTCATCTGCTTTAGTACTGAGCTTGTTCAAAACTGAACTGATGTGCCATGCTACATGAGATCTATGTCTGAGGCACATTGTTGTGATTGTTGTATATTGTCTTGTTCTATTATAAATTCAGCTAAAAATTACCAGACATTAAAAATCTTTTCTGCAGTGCTTCACATCTCCTTCGACTTGGCTTCACACTGTATACAATACATACCATAGAAAAGACAGCTTGATATTCCAGATAGGTAAATCTGCGCAGCTTGTGCGTTAACCTACTAAACAATATTGCTGATATGGTAAATAATAACGTGTGTGTTACTTGCGGATTACAGCAACAGACACGCAATCTTCTGAACTTCCTCAGTGAGACTAGTGTTTGTATTGTTACTGTGCCTATTTCCATGATATGTGTTAAAACGTTATTGGAAGCGTTTCTAAATTACTTTTTGTGCAACACAGTTACTTCTTTAGACAGATACAAAGGGCTCCCAACAATGTCTTTTTAACTTTTCATAATTTCTTCCTGCCACTGATGGAACCCCTCACCCTCCAAAACATTCCTTTCACGCTAAAAGCAGTGCCTCATTCACCTCACCAACCATTCGTTGCACTATACAATACTACCTTAGAATTAATCTTGGATTTGCATTTTCCTCTCACGTGTAGTGGACACGCATTCTCATTCCTTTCTCTGTGCAGTAATTAGTCTTTCTTCCAGGCTGGCCAGAGGTCTCAACTAGTAGATGTTGCAACCCCAACTTTACTCCGACTTCCATAAAATACTGCTGCCATTTTCAAGTAAAAGATAATAACTAGGCAAACCAACTAGCGCCAGCACAGCTCTTTACAGCTACACCGTGCTTATGCCTTCTCAATGCACTTTTGAAGGAGGTGGGCGTTATGAGCTGATTGTAACTACCACCGAGCCCAGCTGAACATAGCTACCACGACACTCCTCTACCCTCATTGCCATAGTGAAGGCGTGGTGTCATAGGGCCAGATGTAGGAAAATCCTGAATTGCGACTCGCAAATTGCGAGTCGCAATTCAGGATGCAGGATGGTGTCCCTGACACCATCTGCGACTTGCAAGGGGTTCGCAAAGGCCCACCTCATTAATATTAATGAAGTGGGTCGCAATTTGCGACCCCCTTGCGACTCGCAGCACTCACAGGGATGGTGGCCTACTGGAGACAGCAGACCACCATGTATGTGACTGCTTTTAAATAAAGCAGTTTTTTTGTTTGTAATGCAGCCCGTTTTCCTTAAAGAAAAACGAGATGCATTACAAAATGAAAAAATGAAACGTGTCAGTTTCATTTTTTCAGAGCAGGCAGTGGTCCATAGGACCACTGCCTGCTCTGAAAAAATGTTTTCCCGGCCATTCACAAAGGGGAAGGGGTCCCATGGGGACCCCTTCCCTTTTGCGAATGGGTTACCACCAGTGTGACACTGGTGGTAGCTGCGATTGCTTGGTGACCGCTTTTGCGGTCACCAAGCAATCCTGCATTGCGCTGCGACTCGCAAATAGGAAGGGGAACACCCCTTCCTATTTGCGACTCGCAGTCCCGTTGTGCGAGTCGGTAACCTGGTTACCGACTCGCAAAACAGGAATAGGGCATCGCGATGTGGGTTTTGCAAAAATCGCTGTGTGTGACGCGTAAAACCGTTGCTACATCTGGCCCATGGTGTCTGGCCTTCACTGCAACACGGAAAGCAATGCACACCACATGCAGGACTCACTCTCTGGAGAAATGAGTATAAAAAACAAACGGATACATACTTAAACCCCATAAAGGCTTATTTGACAACATTGTGGCCTCAGATTTACGGAGGGCAAGCACAAATATAGGGATGCCAGGCCTCGCTGATGGCTGCGGCCCTGTATTCCCCTATAAGCCGAACAACCTGCTACCAAAATACAAATTACTAACAAAAGTATAAAGATAGAAATATACATTATAATTTACAAATTAAACTTAAATAAATAAAATAACAATGAAACAGTTGAGTAGTCCAATAAATAGGGAACCTGCAATAAATAATTTACTTGGCGGTTGCTGCATGCATTCCTCCTTTCAGCAACTGTGTTTCCCACAGAGTGGGGTGGGACTACGTACCCCAGTTACCTCTGCAGGGTGAGGCTTACCTGACAGATATTGTGCTCTTAAGCGCACCACTGCTCCTGCAGCGCTGATCTTACCTGGCTGTTGCCACACACATTCCTTCTTTCAGCTACATTGTTTCCGGTGGACTAGGGTGGGACTATGTACCCCAGTCACCTCTGCTGCAGGGCGAGGCTTACCCTAGGGATGTTGAGCTCTTAAGCTCATCACTGCTCCCTTAGTGTGGGTGGTGCACGGTACGTGGGCCAGGCTTGCCCTCCCTCATTTATTTGTAATCTGGAACTGGAACCTGTATATTTTGTAAGTCTCATTTGCTTCTTGTTAGAAATGGGGTCTTTGGTTGGCAGTCAGGTTACCCCCTGTCCAAGGAAGGACCATCACTCTAGTCAGGGTAAAGGAGAATCACCCTCAGCTAACCTCTGCTTACCCCCTTGGTAGCTTGGCACGAGCAGTAGGCTTAACTTCAGAGTGCTAGGTGTAAAGTATTTGTACCAACACACACAGTAACTTAATGAAAACACTACAAAATGACACAACACAGGTTTAGAAAAATAGAAAATATTTAGCTAAACAAAATAAGACCAAAACGACAAAAATCCACAATACGCAAGTCAAGTTATCAATTAAAAAGCAAAAAGAGTCTTTCTGTAGTTTTAAACACACACTAACACTGTTAGCGTGAAAATGTACCTTGAGTGCATCAAAAATAACCCAGCACGGGCGAGTGTGCATCAAAAAGGGCTTGCGATGCGTCGATTTCACTCACGAGCGAGACCTTGCGTAGTTTCTCCATTCGTCTGGTTGGGGCGTGTTGTTTCTTCTCTCCGCAGGAGAGCGATGCGTCGATCTGGTCAGCACTCTCCGTTCTGGGCAGGCCTTGCGTTGTTTGTACACGCCCAGCGGTGTTTGCGTCAGAAATCCAGCCGCATGATGATCCGAAAACCACGCAGCTCGGGGTGCGATCTCCCAGCCTCCGTTAGCGATGCTGAGCGTCGTTTCTCCAGCTTCGTGTGTCAATTCTTTGGTCACGTTACAGGCGAGCATCGATTTTCAGCCGCGAAGCCAGAGGCCGCGTCGATTTCCCAGCCGCAGATCGGAGTTGCATCAATCTTTTCCCCGCACGGCGTTCTGTGTGTCGATTTCTTCCTCTTAGGCTGCCAGCTTCTCCTTTCAGGGTCCCAGGAACTGGATGGGCACCACTTGGCAGAGTAGGAGTCTTTGCAGAGACTCTAAGGCTGGCAGAGAGAAGTCTTTACTGTCCCTGAGACTTCAAACAACAAGAGGCAAGCTCTAAATCAAGCCCTTGGAGATCTTCACAAGATGGAAGGCACACAAAGTTCAGTCTCTGCCCTCTTACTCTGGCAGAAGCAGCAACTGCAGGATAGCTCCACAAAGCACAGTCAAATGCAGAGCAGCTCTTCTTCCTCAGCTCTTCAGCTCTTCACCAGGCAGAGGTTTTCCCTTGGTTTCCAGAAGTGCTCTAAAGTCTGTGGTTTTGGGTGCCCTTCTTATACCAGACAGGGAATCCACAAACAGGCAGAGTCACATAAATGGTATGAGCAAGAAAATGCTCACTTTCTAAAAGTGTAATTTTCAAACACACAATCTTAAAATCAACTTTACTAAAATATGTATTTTTAAATTGTGAGCTCAGAGACCCCAAACACCACATATCCATCTGCTCCCAAAGGGAATCTACACTTCAGTTTTAAAGGTAGCCCCCATGTTAACCTATGAGAGGGCCAGTCCTTGCAACAGTGAAAAATGAATTTAGCAATATTTCACTGTCAGGATATATAAAACACAATACTATATGTCCTACCTTAACCATACACTGCACCCTGCCCTTGGGGCTACCAAAGGCCTGCCTTAGGGGTGTCTTATATGTAAGAAAATGGAAGGTTTAGGCCTGGCAAGTGGGTACACTTGACAAGTCGAATTTAACGTTAAAACTGCACACACAGACACTGCAGTGGCAGGTCTGAGACATGATTACAGAGCTACTTATGTGGGTGGCACAACTAGTGCTGCAGGCCCACTAGTAGCATTTGATTTACAGGCCCTGGCACCTCTAGTGCACTTTACTTGGGACTTACTAGTAAATCAAATCTGCCAATCATGGATAAACCAATCAACAATACAATTTACACAGAGTGCATATGCACTTTAGCACTGGTTAGTAGTGGTAAAGTGCTCAGAGTTCAAAAGCCAACAGCAACAGGTCAGAAAAAATAGGAGGCAGGAGGCAAAAAGATTGGGAATGACCCTGCAAAAACTCAAAAGTCTAACACTTCTGATATGAGAGTGAAGTTGCCTTACTGCCTGTGATTGTTGTCTGTGCCTGTGGAATGATAAAACTGACCGCTGAAAGTACAAGATCACCCGCAGCAAATAAAGAGTCAAAGAAACTGGAAGGCGAAAGGAGAAGTTTGCTTGTTGGTACCACCAGTAATTGCACTCTTGATGACATTGACCATTTGATCAATGAAGTCCAGTCTATATTAAGTACAAAGTAGATGCATCCCAATGGTAGGTCAAGTCAAACTAAAGTTTCTACTATGTTCAGGAAAAGCAAGCCTCCTTCAACAGGCACAGATAGGAACTCGGGTGCCTCTAAAGTAGTGCTATCTGATATCCAGAGACTCTTGGGAATTGAGGGGTCCTCTGATTTTGGGCGGATGAACGTTATTGAAGCTCCTCCTGAGAATATGCCCATAATGGCTGGTTAACCATTGAGTCCTGAGGTTAGCATCATTTCAAATGTTCCTTGTACCAATAGATTTACTCCTTTAGCTGTTTCTGGAGGGAGCACACCATGTATAGATTCTGAAACATCTTTATGCCCACAGTCACAGCCAGGTACTATCAACGAAAGAGGGTACACTAGTAACCAGGGTGCGGTGGGGGGCACAGATGTTGCTCTTTTTGATCAGAAGTTCAAAGCTCTCAGATTGCTACTTGTTAGCATATTCACATAGGTCACATATCTAGCAACCAGACATTGTTGCTGCAATTGCACATGCAGTGGGGGGAAAGGAAATGGACAGTATACCTGTAATTCTTCTTCGGAAGTCCTTAGAAGGATGCTTTCTACCCAAGATTCTTCCCAAAATGTTGTGCATTTTATATGGGCAACCATATAATGTCTGCCACAGGAGGACCTAACTATCTAGGAGAATCAGTGGGCAATATAGAAATCCTCAGATGGCCCAAATGTGATGAGATTGAGTTTTAAATTGCCAGTCTATTCCCAATACCTCAGATCTCTGCTTTTGGTTCAGGCTTAGACATCCACTAGATTTCCCTGTGAGATGAGGATGCCTCAAGGTGCACGTTTCCAGCTTTCTCAGTATTCATGCAATCAGGGACACCTCTCTCAATCCTGTGTAATCAACAGGAACAGGCAAACCATTTATCTGAGCAATGTGCCTAGTTACCCTCACTATCTCCTGAGGCTACGGACTCTCTAACAAATAAAGTTATTCATTGGTTAAGGTCCACTAGGAACTGTTACTCAGTATTTAAATCGGATATCGAGTATGTCAAACACCACTGTACAGGTTCTTCTGTCTGTGATTATATCTCTGTAACTTTTATGGACAAAGCCATGGTAGGCAGTCTTCTAAACTTTGATGTATCTACTCATCATCTCGTTGAGTAATCTATGACCACTATTAGGATGAAACTGTCACCTCCCGGTGATAACTCCCTTGTGGAGAAGACTGTCAGTAATGCATGCTCTCTGAATTGTTATTTCTGGGACCTCAAACTTGAATGCTGTTGATTGATTGAATGATTTTTATGAACAATTAACAAAGTTTACTCATTTCAGTTTTGACTCTGAGGTCTGAAAAACCGATGCTGAATCGACTAAGAATGGTATATTCCCAGATTCATGGCAACAGGAGACTAATATTAATCTGTCTAATGACATTGTAACTTTAATTGCATGCACTGCCGTAGAGATGATATAAAGGGGGAAACGAGTGATGATGTTACAATTCCAATTATACATATTACAGATGGTCTGTTACAGAGGGGGGCAATGAATGCTGGACTGGCCAACTATGATACAGTATGTTCTCAAGGAAATGGCAGGGGAGAGTGGAGAATAAATTATCCGATTGCAAGCAGGCCTCAAAATCTATTCGCCTCTAGTTTACCCACATAGGGCTGGTGTAAAGTCTGATTCTGATCTTACTACCACCTCTTGGAATTCAGTCAGTATAAAAATGAAGTTACTGAATGGCTGTCTTATATTGGGAAATTTGACGCATGTATGTTCCAGGAGATGTGGGCTACGACTAAGAAGTGCATTAATGGTTTCTTGACCTATAGTGTTGAAGCTAAGTTAACTGGGAAGCATGGGCGGGCAAGTAGTGGGCTGCTCATTTTGTCAAAGATTGATTTACAGTGCAGCCATGTAGGTTTGAAGATTGAGTCTGATGATTTGTTGGGGGTTTTGTTTAAGTTTCTGACAGGTTGCAACTGATGCTTTTTAATATCTATGCCAGGTCGGTCCCCTCTGGGGTAGACTCTCTCGTCGTGGCTCTTCTAGATGATCTACTTGGTCTGTACCACGAGTATCCCAAGGTAATAGTGGGAGGTGATTTTAATACCTTTTTTTTTAGCCATCTCTTTACACCATTGAGTTTTTTGAGGCAGAGGATGAACAGTGGAACATTCCCCAGGTAAAAGGGAAGAGGAGAAACAAAATTACACATTTAGCCTTGCAATTGACTTCCATTGTTGTGGGTCAGAGGATAAGGGCATGCAATGGCTGAACCCATTGTGAGTCTCCTGGATCACCCACTTTTAAGTGTGGTTTCTCTGCTACCATAATTGATTATGTTTTTTGGATGGTATGTTATGGTCACTATTATAGGACATGCAAATAGAAACTCAACAAGGCAGTGTTTATAATTTTCTTGTCCTCTCTGGTAGTGACATGAACAGACAGGACTAGTATAATCAGATCTACACTTGTGCCAGAACCCGTGTTAGTAAGCAACCACTGAAGGGCCTCTTGGCCGTATATTAAGTCTCATCCTAAATTACTCGCTGAGATCTATGAAGTGTTTGTATGTTTATTGGCTGACTTTGAAATTGTGCCTAACACAGACATTCCTATTGTAGAGATACATAAATCTTTCTTCCCTCTGTTACAAGGTACCTTTTATTAAGAAATTATTCCTAAGAAATCCATCCCTGTTATGGAGGTCAAGTGGTTCGATATGGAGTGCAAAGCAGCTAAAGTAGAGCTAAAGAGAGCTGCAGTTAAGTGTCGCTCATGGCCAGAGATAATTGAAGCCCACAGAAATTACAAACTTGCCCTCTCAAATGGAAAGAAAATCTGGAATGAAACTATATTGCAGGATATGCTCTTTGCTGCTAAATTGAAGGATAATAGTTCCTTCTGGAAATTAGTGGCACATGGAAGTAGATACAGGTCTAGTTCTTTTCATAACATATTCAACATCAGTGCTGGGTGAACCATTTTTCTAAATTATATGCCCAAGAGAAGTCAGACGACCTAGGTAGCTTTTCTTATGGCGATGGGTTATTATCATCAAATAATGGTATGACAGCTGCAGCTACAGAGGCCATGGAGCAATGGAGTTTTCACTTTAGAGGATACCACAAATCTGATCTTCCTCCTAACGGCTGGCAAATCCGCATGTCTCGATAATATGCCCAGTGACGTTTATAAATCTGAACCCCAAATTTGGGCAAGTTACGCCAATCTTGTTTCCAACGCCATATCTGCGGGGCATGGAGGGGGCGATCCCCTATTCCTGGAGAGGAGCCGAGGTTATCCCAGTTTATAAGAAAGCAGACCCTTGTTCACCCTCAAGGTATAGACCAATTAGCCTTATCGATAATTTGCAGAAAATCTTTGCAAGGCAGGTCCTAGACAAACTTCTATTGTGGGCTGAGGAAAAGCAAGCCTGTTCTCCACTTCAGTCGAGCTTCAGACCCAAAACAAGCAATTGGGACCAAGTTTTTAGGTTACCTATTCTCTAATGGAAATACATATTGCTATGAAAAGAAAAGATATATGTAGCTTTTATCGATCTCAGGGCAGCTTTCGACCTAGTTCCGCATAGTAGACTATGGAGAATTCCACTGAAAACTGGTGTTCCTAAAAATCTGGTAGCTTTAATAGCCAAATTACATACTAAGAACTATGCCCAGATTTGGTGGGGCAACAAGGGGGAATTGATGGACCTCATCACAGTTGAACGTGGGATGTGACAGGGATGTGTCCCTGCCCCAACGTTTTTCACCCTTTATACCAATGATGTGGTGCAGCAACTCCTGGAGTGTCAGAATGACTCCTCTGCTCTAATTAATAATAAGATTCCCCATCTGCTATTTCCAGATGACTCCCTTTTAATATCTAAAACCCCAACAGGACTGCATGTCCTACATGATTACTTTATATGATTTTGCAGGCCACGAGGTTTGGAATTAAATATAGCAAAGACAAAATATATGGTGTTTGGTAGGAGGATAAAGAAAAAATATAAGGTGAAAGTTGAAGTAGAATTCCTAGAGAGTCAATTGTATTGATTACCTGGGGGTTAAGATTTCTGATACCCTAAGAAAGGATTTTCAACTTAATAAGAGTGTGCTTCTTATTCAGCTTAGATCTAGGGCCAGTTCGCAATTATATAAAGCTACTCTGTCGTTCAGTGTCACCAGCTATAGAAGTAATTCGTGCGAAAGCTCAAAGTGCTGAGCTCATTGGGGCGAAGATATGGGGTTTTGTGGACACTCATCAATTAGCTACTGTTGAAAACTGTTTTGCGGGATAACTTCTTGATTGTCCAGTTAGTACTCCCTTGGTACCACTTTTTTATTATCTGGGCATGAAGCACTTTTGGAATTTAGCACTGAAACATTTGAGGTATTGGATCCCCCAGTGGATTACACCTGAACTAAATGAATGCAGGGACTCTTCAGAGGAATCGGTTCCTATGTCCAATGCCCTACAGATAACCTGGCTTAAATTTGTTCACTGCTGGTTCAGGAAACTTGATTTGCAATGACTATGGGTATAACCAGTTACTATTAGCAAAGCTTATATGAATTTAGTGAAATCCTAGTACTGGCCCTTTGTATATGAGCAAATGTTTGTTATTGTGACAAATGGGCATTTAACTAACTACTTCCTGGAATTCAAAATTCTTCCATCGTTCAAGCCCTACCTAGATAATATTAGGCCTTTGTAGGCTAAGAGTTTATGTGCTCGCTTCCAATTTGTTTGCTTACTTTTGAGATCATTTATCTCTATCTGGAAGCACAATTGAACTTTAGTTTTGGATCTTTGTCCCAGTTGTGGGGACGACCTGGAGACTGAAGAGCATATTCTGTTTTTCTGTCCAGTATATTCTAGCCACAGGCGGAGATGAATTTGTCCTGTATGCTTGAGTCTCGGAGTAACACGTTACTTGGTAGCTCACAGGATCTTGAAAACTGACATCTCAAATTCTGTTGTGTTTGCAGTGACTCGCTATCTGATGGCAGTTTGGCGCCAACATAGGTACTTCTATTCTGCCTCAGATTGATTGTGCTACTTCTATTTCTGGTTAGCTGTTAGGGGTTATTATATATCTGTCCATTTCCTTGGCCCCTAGTTTGGATGTTGTTTTATAAGTTTGTACTGGAAATTTGGTGCTAATATGATTTCTTTTTTACTTGACGCAACAAGGAAATGTGATTTCTGAATTTTCACTCAGTTGATATAGGTTAATATGTATTTGCCTATTTTTTTTTATATATAACCTGATATATTTTTACTACCATTTGCACATTTACACTTCATGGATACCAAATGCTAACACTGAAGATCCAGTTTGTGAGTAGCAGAGATTTTTCAACAAGTTTTTATATGTACTTCTATACTTTTTAAGTAATTGGAATGTCAACTTGATATAAGTTGTACACTGTGAAATTTATTTTACCCAATTGTTGTTTTGATTTTATTGAGCTTTGTTGGTTCTCAGTAACTGAATAAAGTATTGCATTGACTTGACTTGACATTAAAATTAAATTAATTATAATTTAAGTTTCCACTCTATTACTTTACAAACTCCAGAAGCTGCTACTAAAACATAAATTAATATCTTAATAACACACGCTTAAAAATCAAAACAAACTATAACTTAAATTTAAATTAATAAAACAATTTACTCAATTAATAACCAATAATTTAATGAATGTTTAAAAAATAATTTACATTACAAATAGATTATAGTTGAGTTAACTTCTCACCCTATTCTCCTACGAACCCTACAAACCCAACACCATAGTTCTAAAAATTACTAATTACATTTAAAACATACACATTTAAAATTACAAATATGGATTAAAAGAGTCATTAAAACATTATACTAACAATATTAACACCTACAATTAATATACTAAAATATATTTTAAATAATGGAAATACAATATTATTACATGACTAGTAAAATAAACAATATTAAATAATGGAAATACAACAATGATCTTAAAAACAATATAATATACCAAAACACAGTACTCTTAAATTACGTATTAATTTCCATAATAGTTTGGTAGTGACATTATTTCTGACACAATTTGCATGTCACACAATATTTTTTGTTCAGTTTTTTTTGTCATTCAACTTCTAGCCTCTACTCTACCACTTGTGCTATGGAAAACACAGAAAACTTACATCATAATGCTTTTGTTCTTCAGTAGGCGATCCTTATCATAATAATTTCTACATAAGATCCTGGAGCCCATTTTCAGCAGAGAAAAGGAATTACCGCCAAATGTTAAAACTTATTGCAAAACCAGTACAGCTGGCTTTATTATCCTAATACAAATAAACAGCATTTTCGTGTGTTTGCATGTGATGGAGCATTTTGTATGCTCTAATTTTTGGCCGATAAGCCTTTAGATCCATGCATAGGGTACCACTAGGGTATCAGGTAGCAATCAATCAACATTTAATTTACTGTGTAGCCAATGTAGAACTGTGAAAACCCAAATCAGAAACAAAGTTAAAGGGTTTTATTACAAATTAACACTCAGTGTAACGCACGCAAATCTCAAGAATATACTGCAAACAAAAAAAAAATCACCATAGGGTAGCCAAACCTTTGAAAGAAATTTACTGGAGTTAACATGAAACAAACCAGACACTCAGGGCCTCATTTTGAGTTTGGCGGTCGTTTGGCAAGAGATCACCATGTTGGTTGTGATCCAACCACTGTGTTAAGAGTCACACAGCTAAGTCTGCCAAAACCCAGCCAAATCCGAAACCACCAGGACACTTGAGGACAGAAAAGAGACAAAATTCTTCCGATCATATTATGATCCACGAGTCACAAGAGAGGTTCTTCCGCAGCAGAAAACCACACCTGGTGCGAACTGTGGCGATCTGATCTCACATCAGTCAGAACACTACACCACATTGGATAGTTTGAATAACCCACACCTGACACACATTCACATACCTGGCATACCTACACACTGCACTATATAAGACTCACCTATACAACAAACAATCTTTTACAACCAAAACGCCACACAGAGCCAGACACAAGCAACATTTTAGAGAGATACAAAAAGAAAGAATAGGCACTCATACACATTTCACTATGCACGCATCCACACCTGCACAACATACACAACACAAGATTTACTATTACAAACAATACACAACAACCATCACTCACTCACATCACAGCACCCACGCCTCATCACTAAAATTATTTCCACCTTTTTTCATTACCTCATCTCTTTACCATCACTGTCATGTCCTACCAAAATCATCCACATTTGATATAAGTTGTACACTGTGAAATTTATTTTACTCTTTTTTTGTTTTGATTTTATTGAGCTTTGTTGGTTCTCAGTAACTGAATAAAGTATTGCATTGACTTGACTTGATGAGTTGGGGGTCATGGTGGACGAAATTGTCAGGATAGAGCCATACCTATTTGGGGCACAGGTCCTGCAAACATCAACAGGCAGGGAAATGTAATTGTGGAAAAGAATAGTCGACAGTGTGAATTCTGTAGGCAGTTACCCATACACAAAGGAGGATATCAGGAAGGGGTGGAACGACCTCAAGAGGAAGGTCCGTTCCATGGCCAGCAGGCACCAGCTGACAGCCCTCAAGACTAGTGGTGGACCCCCACCTCCTCTCCCTACTTTCACATCATGGGAGGAGAAGGTCTTGGACAACCTGCATCCTGAGGGCCTGACAGGAATACCTGGGGGAGTGGAGTGGGGCAAGTCACTACAACATTCATGTCATCAAACAGTTTTGTCTTGCCTGCTCACTGATCACCTTTCTTCACCTCAATGACCAAACCACCCACCACGCCTCTGTCCATATGTCCAAATACCCCTTTCTGGCATGCCATATGACAACTAAACTCACTGGGGCCACAGTATTTGGGAACGGCATTTCAAGTACCGGGAACTGACAACACTTCAACTTCCAGAAAGCACTGTTCCCCATTAAGAAAACCAGAACAGAGCACTAAATTACAAATGTCTTGCATGTGAAACTAACAAAGTAACCCATCCTGAATGCTCCACTATTCAACAGTTTGTGGCAATGACAGCAATGCAGTGGTCCCCTACCAGTACCATTACAAGCACAACACAGCTACAGCTATGTCCCCTACCAAACTTGCCTTTGAGAAAAGCTTTCTAACAATGTCATATACTCACCTGGAGAGGGACTAAATGCCAAACTGGATGCATTTGTAGTACATCTAGACAGAGGCCTAGTTCAAATAATAATTCCTATACTGTGTGCCAGCTCTGACACCATTGTGTACTGTTCAGCTTTTAGTTGAATAAATGATGCTAGACACCTTACTAGGAGAGAAATGTAAGTTGTCATGTCTTTACTCAGACAAGATATGGGGGTATCAGCAGTCATCTAAACACCAACGTAGTCTAAGTGCATGGGGCATGGTGTATGCAGTTGAAAATCTTTTTGTCCCACCTTGCTCTAACCATGATTTAAAAGCAGCTGTCATTGTTATTTGAGGGGAGCATGTAAAGGCATTGTGTGCATTTCACATACCATGTTTAGTTGTCAAAGTTAAACATCACTTGTTGCATCATTTACAGCAACTGTGTGTTCCACCTCTCTACAGGCAATCTTGCCATTCTCAACATGGAGAGGACACCAGAGACAGCCCTGGATCTTTGTACACTGAGGACAAAGCTGGCCCATCAGGGACACCTGGTCAGTCAACAACTGTCAGCCTCACCCTGCCCACATCGACACCTCCCAGCCCTGTTGCTTCTACATCACAGGCAACCATTTGCCCACAAACCTGTGTCCCAAGGGCAGTCTCTTCTATTGTGTGCCCCCCAGTACAGGTACCTGAGTCTCTTCTTGTCACCCCTGACAACGAAGGTCCTGCCACCAGTGGGAATGGGCACACTGTGCTAGGACCACAGGTACATGGGCGTAGGGTGCGTGGGAGGGATGGTGTTGGCCAGAGGATAGGGTCTCCAAGGGACACAACTGACCAGGAGACCATCTCCCAAGTCTTGGGAGCCTACCAAAATTCTCAAGTAATGCAGCAGTGGCAGGCACAAAATGCCATCCTGGCTTCCATTGCTGGGGTGCTGAGGGACATGAACACCACCTTGAGTAGCTTTTTGCACCCAACATCAGGCCTCTTCCACAAGCAATGAAACATCAGGCACTTCTACATCTGTAGCTGCTAGTGGAATTGAAGCCCTGCCAGGGGAAGGGAATGCCTCAGACACCCCACCCTCTGTAGCAGAACAACCCCCCTGCAAACTTGGGCATCCACCCAGATATCCAGGAAGAGCAGATGCCAAGACCAAACCCACTGCCAGGAAGTGAACCCCTCCTGACTGGTTTCCCTTGTGTGCCACAGACACCCCCTGTTGTCTGTTCTGAAACCTAACTTAATTTTCCTATGGTGCAAGGACACTGGACTTGTGTTTCCAAATGGTGTAGCAGCTACCCTGATGATTTCATCCACCATGACTGAACCCTTCACTGTTTACTTTGGGTAATTTCTGTTTCAAATCACTCATTTTGTTGTGCACTCCCCAATAAATACCACGCAACCACAGATCCTGTGTAAGTGTGATATATCAACTATATACAACTGTCAAGCATTACAACTATTGTAGCACAATGTCCATCTCTAATGTTAAACCTCTGTTAACGCCATCACACCTGTCCAGGAAAACCAAGGTACATATTGCATTAGAATTGTAACACACATGACATAAATCAACTGTTTTGTACATCTCCTCATATTTATTTGGAGAATGGCAATCACCACATAGTGAAGTACTGCTGTGGACTTCAGTGTTTCAGCTTAGGTGCCACTCACTATCAACCCACAGAATACTGAAGTTAGGGACATGACAGTCTTTCACCATTCCAGGAGGCAAACAGATTGGTTCAATGTATCATCAGCTAAAGCCTTATCACATACCCATACCTTAGCTTCCAAATGACCATACCCCATGAAACAGACCGAGGTCAGTACTAATCTCTCCAGTCATGGAACATTCCACTTACTATGGTCAGGTACTATAGGCCAGCCACTCACCTATGTCAGTCTTCAGAGACATGCACATTGGTCTGCAAAGTAGAAACACACTGACAGCTATGTACAAGTTAGTTCTTATACAACACAAACCATTATGATGGTAGAGAGTCTGGATACCACATTATGACGTGTTAGACACAAATGAACACACACATGGCACCATTAGACACACCTCCAATACCAAACAGTTCTTTTTTGTGGAAAAAGACACTTCCATCCCACTGTCCTGACAGTCTGGGCATAGAACTCACACACCATAAATGTCACGCTAAACAGTACCTGGTTTAATCCATGTCCACTTCTCATATCAGTCTGCAAATCCCATCTGCCTGTGACACTATCAGAGATTGCCAATGAAGATGAGCCAAACAGCTAATCTGCAAATCTTTGATTGACAAAGATAAGGCAGAGACCAGAGTGGAACACATACATTACATTGGCAATTCATAAGTACAAATGTGACTTTTTTGTACATTTTGAAAACATTGGACTATGTACATAACAGTTTGTACACAACACGGAGTAACAATTTGCATGCATATCTGAGTCACAGGCTTTGGAGCCACTTAAGACCTCACTGATGGTGGTAAAAATAACATTACATGGCATGCATAACCTCAACACTATCCCATGGAATCTCTAATGTAACACCATATACTTTGAGTCATTTGAAGTACTGATTGATGAGATCTGCCCTGATGACTCCAGCTTCATCCTCATCATGCTCATCCTCACTTGGTGAATCTGCATTTCCACCCACATACCAGGCCAGAGAGAGGGCCGCAATACACAGAGAGACGGATTACTGACGGGTTCCCCGAGACCCCACCATAAGAGACTTACGTGTGTCACAACTTACACACCTCTCAGTAATCAAGTAAAGAAAAATCATCAGTAAGAGATGACTTATGCTAACCAGCGGAGGGGAATCACTTTAGCGCCCTCTTTTTGCATTCAGGGGAACCCAGAACATCAGGGATCTGGTTATTAATACCGGACCAAGACGTACCACAACCTCTAGTACCACGACAGCACAGACATGGCTTCTTGTTAAGGGACACAATCCTTGTGGCAACCGCAGTATTTGCTCTCTATCTATGACCACTACTGAGGTTGATTTAGGATGTACTTGGCACTTACTTACATAGACATACTAATTGCCGCACCAAGAACTGTATCTATATGATTCAATGTCTATGCGGCTTCCACTACATAGAATGGCTAAGACCTGCATGAATGAGTATTGGAGCTACATAAGATGTCAGCGGGCTTCGAACAACCTTACCCACCACTTCATTACACAGAACCATACACCTAATGATTTAAAATGGGTTATATTGGAGACAGTTACTGACTTTGTTGACATTGCAAAGAGATTGCTCGTGAAAGAACAACGGTGGGTTTTCAGACTGAGGACCCATATTACTGGATTAAATGATGATATATTATGGACATAATTTATATGACCAGGACACATTGCCCCAGTCTATACACATCTTCCCTCAGGAACACAGTTTACACACCTGAGTAAACACCATAAGCCTATAGGCGACACCCACTCTGATATCCAGCCTCCCCTTAGGGGGATAACCCCTTTTTATTTTGACCATTTACTGTTGATGGTACCTTTACCATATCTCTATTTTACAGCCATATAGATCATACATTTATTTTGGCTTTGCTTAATTAACTGTGATGGTCATAGTTTTTTGTCCCAAACTTTCTATAAGAAGACGGATACAGTATGTGCCCTATCTTAGGTGTGCTCTCTTCTCACGCTTTGAAATACAATATTTTGGATAGCCACCACTGTTCGGGACTCATTTGTTTAGCCTGTTTTCAGCTTTCCCTGTACTTAGAACTCTTTTCCACACTCCAAGATGGCCACCACGATCTAGGACTTAGGCCCTCATTATGATCATGGCAGTTTGGCCCGCCATACTATGAGTATAACGTAGTTTACTCTCCATTAACATAGCAAACATAGGAATGGAAATCTTAAATTCAAATATACAACATACAATATATTTCAATTTAGATATTTATTATAGCTAATTAAACATTCAGTTCGCACATAATATAATCAACATAGAATCAACCAAAAAAATATAATACAACCCCCTAACCTAAATGAAACATACATATATGAAAACATAAATAACATGTCAGTAAATACGCAAAAATAAACAAATAACACAGAACTAACAAAATTACAAAATAGTATACATACAAATTTACAACCGCCTCATACATGAGAGGATATTTAAACAGCACAATAAAGTTACTGCTTTGATGCTACAATTATGCGTTGTAGTTTGGATTGTATAAAATTCAACATAATAACAGCCAATTCTAGGTTATAATTTCCTGATTCAAATTCTCGTGTTACAGGCCTGATGGTAGCCAATCCTGGTCAGGGCTTCAAATTTGCCAATTTCAAACACTTCATGCCAATGTTCAAGACATGTCAATTTACAAGCCGACGCGCGTTTCGGTGAGTGAAGAAAAATATAAATACACCTTCATCAGGACTTTATGATTCAGTATAATTGGCATACGTACATCTTGTAATCTGCCTATCAAAGAAACATCAAAATTATTCATTACAATTCTTTGCATAGGGGGAAGGCTCGAATCATGTCAGATTTGCAACCAGACCAACTCAAGTGACTTAATTAAGAAAAAACACCGATAAAGTGCCCAAGATCAAAATCTATAAAACCAATGCTTAATAAAGGTTAATAAATCTAAAGATCCAAGGAAAGCACCATTAGTGTCCAGCAAAATGCTAGATAAAGTGCAGAAATAGAATCACCTATAACATAAAAGTGTTGGATTACCACCGAGAGAATCTAGTCAAGAATAGTAAAAGACTAGTTTGTTTATATTAAAATAAGATAAAATACCTTAGATATGAAAGAACTTAGATATCCCTTACAGGCTGGATTAAACACTCTCCAACTTCAAATTTGTAGTCCAAAATGAAGGACTAACACATGGATATAGCTAAATGAAGCTATGCTTTCTCACTCTAAAAGCAAACATAATGAAATCATTAGCTTGCACAGGGCAGGGAAGTCCACAGGATAAAAAAGAAAAAATCTGCTCATATGTACAATCGCTAACTACAGACTTACCTACAAGTTCACATGGTTTAAAAAACGTAATCCACAGGGGAAACCCACAAGGATACCAAACTTGTAGGGAACAACTTGCTAACTGCAAAGGAACACCGCAGATTCAATCACAGATCAAGATTCAGACAAAATTGGGGAAATCGTCCCCCGAACTCAGAACAATCTCACCACACATTACAAACAAGACGCAACCAATATTGGAGGGACTGAAGGAGATTCAGATCTTTAATCTGAGTCAAATTACCTTCGATGACCATTGCATTAGCTTGTTATCGAAAGGCTTGTCCTTTGTACCGAATTCAGACATAAATAAATTTGAATTGATGAGAAACCTTCAGGCATTCTTCAGATGAGTGAGACTAAAAAGGTTTTTTTCATCGTCTCCCCCTACTACCACTGTTAGCAGATCAGGACTCAAATTGCCATCTACGTTTACTCCCCCGTTAGAAGCTTTGGGTCCCGAAATAGCTATATTTGAGAGGACAGTGACTAGTAAAATTAAGAAAATGCTTCTACATGCCCCAAGATCCAGGTACAATCTTAGCAAAGATGAAAGCATGGCCCTAAAAAGTCTTAAAAATACCAGGACTATCACTGTTAAACCATGTGATAAAGGGGGTGGTATAGCTATTCTAGACACCAATTTGTATATGGACAATATGGAAAACATGCTGCAGTGTCCGGTCTTTTATAAATCTATACCAGGCCACCCTGAAATCAAATTGAAGAGATCAATCAAAACTATGAATCTAGAAGCCTTAGAAGCGGGCCTTATTTGTAAGAAAGAATTTGATTTTTTGACTCCAGTCCATACTAGAATCCCGATTATCTATGGTCTATCTAAGATTCACAAGGATGCCAGTAATCCACCTATGGGCCATTGTCAAAGTACGTTGATACCTTTTTGAAACCGATGGTAGCCCTTTTACCATCCTACATCAGAGACACAGGCCACTTCATTTCTAAGATTGAGGGCCTGCAATATAGACCTGATGGGGAATATCTGGTGACCACGGACCTTGAGTCTTTATATACGAATATACCCCAGCAAGAAGCCATTGATGTTGTAGCACTATATCTAAACAGACGGGGAGCTGATCCAGCATTGAGTTTCATTCTGAAATGTTTGGAAACTGTACTATTTAATAACTACTTTGATTTTAATGGCAAAATGTATCATCAAATCAAAGGAGTCAGTATGGGTGCTGCCTGTGCACCTAGTGTGGCGAACCTATATGTGGGAGCATTCGAGGACAAGTTCATTTACAACGAAATGGCCCCTTTCTATGAGAATGTGCAGGCCTGGAGTAGATTTATTGATGATGTTTTCTTCATTTGGAAAGGCAGTGAAGACCAACTACTAGAATTTTACAGTTGGCTCAATATGTGTGACAGCAACCTCAGATTTACGATTAAATACGACCATCATTTGGTTGAATTCCTGGATGTGTATATCAAACACTATCAAGGGCACTTGCTTATGACCCTATACACTAAACCCACGGCTAGGAACACGCTGCTTCACTTTGATAGTTTCCATCCCCGTAACCAGAAGCAGTCTATTCCTTTTTCACAATTCCTGAGACTCAGGAGCAATTGCACCAGTATGGCAGACTTTTTGAAACATGCCGCAGGTCTTACGTGCAAATTTGAACAGAGAGGTTATCCGATTAGAACCATCAAAGATTCCTTAAAAAGAGCCAAGTTTTACAACCGTGAGGCCCTGTTTTCAAAACAACGATGCAAGACCAGTGACCGGCTAGCCTGTGTGATTCACCATTCTACCCTGAATAATCAAATCAGGGATATTATTAACAAAGAATGGCACATTTTGAATTCCAATACTGAAGCGGATAAACTTGAAAAACCATTGTTCGCTTTCAGGAGGAATAAAAACCTACGGAACCATTTGGTGAAATCAGCTACCAATTTTGTATCTACTTTTGGCCAAAAGTCACTAACAGGATCTAATCCAGTTACGGGCAATTACAAATGTGGCCAATGCCACGCCTGTGACTCAGCCATTGTTGCAAAAGAGTTTACATTTAATGACAAGACTATCCCATTTATGGACATGACTAATTGTAGATCTAAAAATGTAATTTACTTGATTATTTGCCCCTGCAACCTGGGATATATAGGTGAGACCTCCAGGGAATTTAGAACTAGGCTATCGGAACATAAATCTGCGATCAGGACACAAAAGATCAACGCCCCCTTAGTTGCTCATTGGTTATCTTTAAACCACAAGGAGGTAGATATCAGGTGGATTATTCTTGAGAAAGTACTGACAAGAAACGATGTGGACCCTGAAAAACAAAGGAAAAAGAAAGAAGTGTTTTGGATTTTTTCTTTAAACACATATGAGAATGGCCTGAACGAAGATCTCCCTTGGAGCAATGCCATCTGAGTACGTATTTACAGGATTGCCTGAGGGGTCAATATTTTTCCAGGTGCCTACCACAGGGCTGCTTTGTGCTCTCCTGTGGTGGCCCTTTATCTTACTTTGAAGTGAATTCTTCACTTTATACAATAAAACTGTTTTCAGTTCCTTCTTATAAAACCTTATGTTATCGATTTGTATTATATACACGATACGTATTGTATTTTACTAACCCATTTTGTGCCTACCCTTGGGACATTGAGAACCTCGTACTTTGATGTTCCAAGATGGCGCCCACTGTTTTGGGCGTGCTGGTAAGTGATATCTACTCTTTGGTTTGATTTAGAACTGGCCATTATTTTTTATTTTTTATTTTTGGTTATTTCCTTTTGCCACTACTATATGGCTATGACTCTACAGTTTGATTGTACCTCTTATTCTCTGTAGATTTGGGCATATTTCATGCTGTTTTGACGGTTCTAAGATGGCGCATGTTTGACCATTTCCTTAGATGGCCCCTACGGGCCTGTTTCTATGTTCATCGCATCACCTGTGGTGATTTGGTTTAAATAGGAGGCAGCTGGGGAAGTACGGGTTATTGCTTCTCGAGAGATCATTGTGCTGGTCATAGGTCCTGGATCCTGCTGATACTGGTAGGCTAGCTTTGCTGAACCTTTGTGGATTGAATTATTTTATACCGTCTGGATTGTGTCATTTCTATCTGGCTCATGACTCCCCACTGTTCCTTTGCAGTTAGCAAGTTGTTCCCTACAAGTTTGGTATCCTTGTGGGTTTCCCCTGTGGATTACGTTTTTTAAACCATGTGAACTTGTAGGTAAGTCTGTAGTTAGCGATTGTACATATGAGCAGATTTTTTCTTTTCTATCCTGTGGACTTCCCTGCCCTGTGCAAGCTAATGATTTCATTATGTTTGCTTTTAGAGTGAGAAAGCATAGCTTCATTTAGCTATATCCATGTGTTAGTCCTTCATTTTGGACTACAAATTTGAAGTTGGAGAGTGTTTAATCCAGCCTGTAAGGGATATCTAAGTTCTTTCATATCTAAGGTATTTTATCTTATTTTAATATAAACAAACTAGTCTTTTACTATTCTTGACTAGATTCTCTCGGTGGTAATCCAACACTTTTATGTTATAGGTGATTCTATTTCTGCACTTTATCTAGCATTTTGCTGGACACTAATGGTGCTTTCCTTGGATCTTTAGATTTATTAACCTTTATTAAGCATTGGTTTTATAGATTTTGATCTTGGGCACTTTATCGGTGTTTTTTCTTAATTAAGTCACTTGAGTTGGTCTGGTTGCAAATCTGACATGATTCGAGCCTTCCCCCTATGCAAAGAATTGTAATGAATAATTTTGATGTTTCTTTGATAGGCAGATTACAAGATGTACGTATGCCAATTATACTGAATCATAAAGTCCTGATGAAGGTGTATTTATATTTTTCTTCACTCACCGAAACGCGCGTCGGCTTGTAAATTGGCATGTCTTGAACATTGGCATGAAGTGTTTGAAATTGGCAAATTTGAAGCCCTGACCAGGATTGGCTACCATCAGGCCTGTAACACGAGAATTTGAATCAGGAAATTATAACCTAGAATTGGCTGTTATTATGTTGAATTCTATACAATCCAAACTACAACGCATAATTGTAGCATCAAAGCAGTAACTTTATTGTGCTGTTTAAATATCCTCTCATGTATGAGGCGGTTGTAAATTTGTATGTATACTATTTTGTGATTTTGTTAGTTCTGTGTTATTTGTTTATTTTTGCGTATTTACTGGCATGTTATTTATGTTTTCATATATGTATGTTTCATTTAGGTTAGGGGGTTGTATTATATTTTTTTAGTTGATTCTATGTTGATTATATTATGTGCGAACTGAATGTTTAATTAGCTATAATCAATATCTAAATTGAAATATATTGTATGTTGTATATTTGAATTTAAGATTTCCATTCCTATGTTTGCTATGTTAATGGAGAGTAAACTACGTTATACTCATAGTATTGCTTCCCTGTGTGTTACTCTCTGTATCTAGCTCAGGGACCCTGTTTAGATACGAAAGTTTGGCCCGCCATGCCGGCAGTGGCGGTTGAAGCCGCCAGCCAGCATGGCAGGCCAAACTGCCATATAATGTACATGGTGACGGCCGCCAGCGGCAGCCGTCACCCACTGCCAGGCTCCTGCCGTCAGGCAGCCTGGCGGCGGGTTGAAACACCATCCACCAGGGTAGCTGCGTTACCCTGTGGATAATGTTTCATTTCCCGCCAGCCTTTTCCTGGTGGGATATCCCACCAGGAAAAGGCTGCTGGAGGGGGTGTCTCGGGGCACCCCTGAGGGCCCCTGCACTGCCCATGCACCTTGCATGGGCAGTGCAGGGGCCTCGGGCCCGGCCCCATCAAGCAAGTCACTGCCCGATTTTCGGCCAGTGATCTGCACGACGGGTGCAACTGCACCTGTCGCACAGAGGCATTGACGGCGGCTCCACATCAATGTCCCGGCCGATCCTTTCTGTGGGCGGAAACCTTGTTTCTGCCCGCCGGCTCACAGAAATGTTCATTATCTGGCCAGCGAGGTTCCGGGGTCGCTGGCGGTCAGTGTTTTGACCGCCAGCATGAACACGGCGGTTGTTTCTGCCCTGTTCATAATGACCACCTTAATTCCTTAGTCCGTCTTTTGTTGCGGTGACATCTCCCCTTCCAGTGAAATTCACCACCTCCCTGTGCAGTGTCCATCTCGGGGAGCACTGAGCAGGGGTATGCGTGCCAGAGGGCAGTGTTCCAGTAACAAATAAGTGGATTTCACCCTGTCGGGCCATGAATGTCCAATTTTCCCTTATTCTGTTTTAGCAATGTTTTCTCGTAACCACAAACCAGCTACTTACATACCGAGTTCGACCCCTTGGCGGGAGCTGTCTCACTAGTTGCACGTATTTTTCTTACTAGGCAGCATTTTCGACAATGGCTGCCTGTTTTAGGACATCACCCCAGGGTGGGAGCTGTCAATTATTAGGACTGGCATCAGTATACCGGAACTACTTTAAAGTGCATTTTGTGGTGGGAGCAATCTTTTCTGGGGACTGTGCATTTTACAGGGTTTAATCATCAGTGTAGCACGTATTGTTTCATCTAGATACTTACATCACCATTGATCTTCCGCGTTTGTCCCATATGTTTGGCAAGGTCTGTACATGCTGCATATTTGACTTCATCCCTGGGCAGGAGCTGACATAACCTAAAGTCCCACACTACTAAACATATGTGGTGACAACCAGTCCATTCCACTACGGCTTTGCTGCTGTATTCACTAATGGCCACATAGCTAAGTGCCTTCCGTTTGTGGTGATCAGTCACATACACGCCAATATTTTATGTGGGCTTTTGCATGTTGTTGCAATTTTTGACTAGACCCCAGTGAGCAAATCACTGTTTATAATCACTTGAATGGCTGTAAAGATAAAGAATAGTTTTCAGTGACCACCGGTCCCCATACATGAGATGATTAACATTGAGTACAAGTTAACTAGAGTTAGGCTAACCACTATACATTAAAATACAGAAGGTTTCTATTATTGTCATTTTTAAGATAGGGCTGAACTCCAAGAGGGGGCTGTATCTAGGAGTATGCTGGTGATTTGGAATCTGGAACATTGGATATCCAGATGAACCTGAACTACAGCTTCCACGTGAGTTTATTCCGTGCAGAGAACTACCAATAATGTTTTGACCCTTTTGTTTTGAGAGGCTTGAGTCTTGATGGTGGAATATAACAATGATTATCTTTTTCTTTTAACCATTTGATCAGATTAGAAACTTGTACCAGTACCCAATGGTATTCCCAAGGGACCCACTCTTGTGACTCTAGGAGGTTAAGAATTGATCTGTTGAACATAGGACATGTGTTTAGTGGCACATGTTTGTTATCATCTTTCACGTGCTTTTGAGCACCTAGTTGGTTCATGGTGGTTTTCACTTAGATGCTTGACACTACTTGACACCTGATCAGATGTACCAATTATTGTCTAAATGGAGTATGAGTAATAAATTCCTCTTACTCCCTTTTTAGATTCCTGCTTAGATTTCCAAAACTACAATTAGATCTATGGTATTTGTCTACGGCACAGTGAGGATTAGGATTGTTTTGTAGGTCCTGATGAATCACTAACAGATCCTTATGACTACCAGAGGGAGAAATATGTTGACCAGATTTTTGGGGTAGGTAGTCTAGGAATTACCAACAAATGACCTCTTATGTCAGTACCTAGGATAGGGGTACAGGACATTTAATCAGACCAATGTGAAGGGGAATTGGGTCATTATACCTAGCCTCCACTACTATTTCTGTTTTTAATCTTGACAGGGGCTCCATCTGTATAATACAGGTTTGTCCTTTGAGCCTCCCTAGCCAATTTTAACAGCCTTCTTTATTCTAATCTCACACTCTCACACACATTCCGGAAAATATTTTAAAAAAATATCTCCGGCAAAGAGCCCCCTTGAGGGGCCCATCAGGTATTGCAGTGCCGGCCTGACGTTGACCATGGTCCAGTGATGAAGCATGTCACCGGATGGTGAGTGTGGGTTCTTGTTCCGAGTACATAGTGCTTGCCGGTAACGGCTGACTCCTGCCCTAATTGGTAGTAAGGGTCCGCTTTTCCTCTGGAACTGTGCATTCTTTTTGTTTTTTGTATGATTGGGGAAAATGATGCACAAGACCATGTAAACCTCCCAGATAAATTGCCACCTCTCTTTGAATTCCTTTGTTGGTATTGAAAATGTCCTATACAGATGTAAAATAACTCATGTCTGAAATGTGGATAGTGATGTTGCCACTTAAACAATGGGCTATTGATGGTGCCACTCATGATAAGTTGAACTGTATGTGGCCTGCATGTAATTTAGGTGTTTGTATACTACATGTGGTTGTCTGTGGGTAAATCCTGCGGACTAAGTAGGTCTCCATAAGAGTACATGACTTTGTTTCCAGGTAAAGAATGACTAAGATGACTATGTCCACAAAGTCTGTAGCATCCTTTTCTACAACACTATTGGTACATGTGTTGGTGATATAAGTTTAGACTCTATCATACTCCAAATTTGGATATGCCAAATAGAGTAGGTGCATTGAGCAAATTTCAATTGTGAAGGTTGTATACACTGTGACATGAATCTTTTAGCTTATATGCAACACGCTGTATTGTCTTTAACGTTTGATGAGGTTCCTTTCCTGGAACATGACATCAGGTCATGTTATAAGTATGTTTAGATGTGGTATATGTGTTATGTGGAAATCATTGTTACCACTATTTCCCATAGATTTGTTGTTGGTTGACAGTGTTTCTGTGGAAAGAGACCCAAATCAGTTTGCCAAGTCATCTTGTGATAGAATTGTTAGTGTAGTAGCTATACTGATAGGGTGTTATTGTTGTTGTGAGATAGGTGGCTTATGTGGTGTATGACATTGGTGTTGTGTAGGGTGTGGATTGTATGTTGTTGTGACATGATGTTGGGACAAAACCGGTTCTACCTGGGGGTGTAGTACACATAGTTGTCATGCTAGTGATGTGTATAGGGAGAAGTAAGTGTATGAAAAGAATATGATGATCCTACCCGTTAGAAATGGGGTCTCTGGTTGGCAGTCAGGATGCACTTTGTCCAAGCAGGAACCCTTACTCTAGTCAGGGTAAGGGAGATACACACCTAAGATAACCCCTGCTCACACCCTTGGTAGCTTGGCACAAGCAGTCAGGCTTATCACAGAGGCAGTGTGTAAAGTATTTGTAGCAAAACACACAGTAATGCAGGAAACACTACAAAATGGACACCACACCAGTTTAGAACAATAGGCAATATTTATCCAAATCAAACAAGACAAAAATCCAAGATACATAAGTGAAGTTATGAATTTTTAGTAATAAGAGTCTTACTCCATAGGAAACAATGGAAATGTTGTTGTTACACAAAGTACCTGGATTGCATCACAAATAAAGCTGCCCGGACGAGCGTGCGTCGAAAAAGTCAGCGATGCGCCATTTTTTCACTCGCAAGTGAGGCCGTGTGTCGTTTTCCGGATGGGGCACCTCGGGTCTGTGCAGGTCTACGTTGACTATGACGGCCAGTGATGATGCATGAGAAATCTGGCCGCACAGTGATGGAACAGCTCGCTGCATGGAGTTTGCATCGATTTCAGCAGCTGCAGGCGGGTGTTGCATCATTTCTCCAGCCGCGATGCAGTTGCTACATCGACTTCAGCCGGGATGTGGGTGGCATGCCGTTTTTACAGCCGTGTTGCAGGTGGTGCATTGAAATTTTCCCTTCACGGCTTCCTGTGCATGGATTTTAGTCCTTGTTCTACCAGTTTTACCTTTCAAGGGCCCAGGGACTGGATAAGACACCATTTGGCAAGACAGGAGTCTCAGCAGAGAGTCCAAGTGCTGGCAGAGGAAGTCTTTGATGGCCCTCAGATGTCAAAACAGGAGGCAAGCTCAGTCCAAGCCCTTGGAGACACCACACAGTCCAGTCTTTGTCCTCTTACAGACAGACGCAGCAACTGCAGGCCAAGAGGTTTCTCTTGGTTCCAGAAGTAATCTGAAAATCTGGGGTTTTGGGTCCACTACTTATACCGCTTTCTGCCCTTGAAGAAGGCAAACTTCAAAGTAAAGTCTCTGATGTTCACAAAATCCTGCCTTGCCCAGGCCTGACTCCAGACACACACCAAGGGGTTGGTAGACTTCATTGTGTGAGGGCAGGCACAGCCCTTTCAGGTGTAAGTGAGCACTCCTCCTTCAACTCTAGACCAGATGGCCCATCAGGACATGCAGGTTACAACCCAGCTCCCTTTGTGCCACTGTCTAGTGGAGATTCACAAACTGCCCAACTGTCAGACTGACCCAGACAGGGAATACACAAGTAGGCAGAGTCACAGAATTATGTAAGCAAAAAATGCCCACTTTCTAAACGTGGCATTATCAATCTGACAATTTAAAAACCAACTTTACCAAAAGATATAATTTTAAATTGTGAGTACAGAGACCCCAAACTCCCCATCTGTAGCTGCTCCCAAAGGGAATCTGCACTTAAAAGTTATTTAAAGGCATCCCTGTATGTTAACCTCTGAGAGAGATAGGCCTTGCAACAGTGAAAACCGAATTTGGCGGGAATTTCCCTGTTAGGGCATGTAAAACACATCAGTACCAGTGGCGGTTTCTGTGAAATGGGCGTCGGGGCTCCGCCCCCTTTATATTCACAGTTTTCAAAAGCAATCATTCCAATGTTATATGTTTTTAATTTTTTTTAAAACCCCTCTTGGCACTGCCTGCCCCACTCGCCGACACCAGTGTTGTAGTTCCTGTGTTTAATAACAATGCAGACAGACACATGACTGACACTTTAACTGCTCTCCCAGCGGGCCCACAGTCTAAGTATTTGCTCGGCTGACAGTCTCACAGCCCTGAGGGCTGTGATGTCAACAGCTTGGCAAAGACCTAGCATTGAGGCCCAGTCTCCACCCACTGATGACGTAGAGGTAAAGTTAGCCCTGGGCGTTTTTAATGCAAGCCCTGTAGGGTTTATCCTCCACGTCAATCATAGAGTGGAGAGTAATGTCACTCCACCCTTTCCTAACTTGTTACAGGGTGTGGGTGAAGTTGGGAAAGAGTGTGGCAGGTGGGAATCCATGAAATCGAGTCTGCGCACACTCGACTTGAGTGGTGTCTGAGACTGCCAGTGCTCCCAGGCTTGAGTAGGTGACGCCATTTTAGTAACAGTGCATGCTGTGTGTCTGTTGCGATAGATTCATGATTCAGATACAGAACCGCATTGACATATGTAAAGGAGTCAGGCCAGCATTTGGCAGTTCACCAGGTAAGGGCCATAAAAAAGATATTAATAGCTGCCGGGCCCAGGGTTCACTTGCGTAACTGTAATTGGGCCACTGTACGTGGGGGTGTACTGCAGCAGTAGGCCTTGGGGCCAGGGGAGCATTTTGCCTCAGGAATTGAGTATGAATATAAAACATGGCTCGAACCACTTCACATACTTTGCACTGTCTGCCTCACTCACGGACATATGTCCGTCCGTGCATAACCCTTGGCATCGGGCATGATTTATTACTATGCGTACAGGCAGAGGGCAGAGGCATGTAAAATGATGGGGCCCTGTAAGCAATGGCATATTATGGGAAAGTGCATTCTTCAAAAGGACTGTGCATTTTCTGTTGAAATTCTGTACTATTTTAAAACATTTCTTCTCTTGACGGCTGCACACATCGATACAGAAGGAAACCAGGCTTTCCTAACTAGCCAGGCTTACGAAACTTGTTCCTCAGGGTCCCTTTGCTGCGCGCGCTCTCGTGGCCAGTGTCTGGCAGTGCGTGTGCCTGATGTTCTCTCATCCCTGGTGTACAGCAGTGGCAGAGCTCCGGGATCTCTCATAGCAAGTCTCCATTTCTTGTGCAAATCCAATTTAACAAAAATGGGGTAAAAAGCTGCATTTTCCAGCTCCATTTTTTAAAATAAAAGGAACAAAAAGCTGCAGGTTTGGGCACGTTATGCGAGAGCTGTACACAGCCTCTGTGAGACACTTGAGAAACATGAGAGAGATTTAGGGACAACCACCCTTTAACACAAGAAATAAGACCTATTAGTCACAGCTGGTTTGGCCATGGGCATGCGAGGTTACGGGACACAACTATTGTCATACTGGGCACAAGCCAGTGCGAGGGTCAGCCACTCGCTATATATATCAAGTAGGTTGCTTGCTTTTGCGAAAGCTCCCAAAAAAATGCCGTGCCACACTGCCCTCTCTCCCCCACCCCTCGGACCAAGGCCAGCCCAACCAATGACAAACCTCACCAGCCGCCACTGATCAGTACATGTCCCACCTTTAACATAATCTGTACCCTGCCCATGGGGCTACCTAGGGCCTACTTTAGGGGTGCCTTACATGTATAAAAGGCGAAGGTTTTGGCCTGGCAAGTGGGTAGACTTGCCAGGTCTTATTGGCAGGTTAAAACTGCACACATAGACACTGCAGTGGCAGGTCACAGCCACGATTACATGGCTACTCATGTGGGTGGCACAATCAGTGCTGCAGGCCCACTAGGAGCATTTGATTTGCAGTCCCTGGTCACATCTAGTGAACTTTACTGGGGACTTACTAGTAAATCAAATATGCCAATCATAGAAAAGCCAATTAGATATACAATTTACTGGTCAGCAGTGGTAAAGTGCCCAGAGTACCAAAAACAACAAAAACAGAGTCCAGCACACAGTCAAAATATGGGAGGCAGAGGCAGAAAAGACAGGGGAGACCACACCAAGGATGCCAGGTCTAACATTACCTCTGTCTCTGTTTTGCAGCATCAGCAGGTGAAGGAGATGGGGCACAGCCGAGCAGGGAAGCTACAGGCCACAGGGTCCCAAGTCATGAGGGCGAGGGGAGTGCCACGGGGAAGACGGGATCCAACTCTTCTTCTTCTGTAGACACTCTCTGGTGGTGGCAGATCCATTTGGGACCACCCTAGCACCATCTCTGTCCGCCATCCCCTTTCTACCACTACCCTCACTGTAGCTCCCCACCCAGTTGGCTGTGCCCGCTCACCCAAGAGGGTGGGTGTCTCCTTTGCCACAGGCACATCTGCCCCTGTTAGCCCTGCTGCCATCAGTGAGGAGGCTTTTGACTTCCTGAGGTCGATCTTTGTGGGTCAGTTGAGCATAGTAAATGCCATCTAGGTACTGGCAACTCAGATCCCACAGAGTAATGCGTTCCTGGAGGGCATTTATGGTGCACTGGCTGGCCTATAGAGATCCTTTCAGGCTCTGGCCTCCACACTGAAGGTAGCCAGTCAAACTTTGTCTCCCATCCCCTCTCCACCTTCCTCTTCCCAATCCCAAATCCCTCTTCCTGCCAAAGCACACAAACAGACAGGCATGCATCTACCTCAACACCCAAGGGTAGCTCAGACAAACAAAAGCACCACAAGACACATCACCGGCATGCACACAAGCAACATTCAGATGCAGGCACAGCAACAATCACAACCTGCCTTGACACCCCCACCACTCCCAGCATCACAGACAGCACACTAGACACACCTGCAGACACTACACCAACATTCACAGATCCAGCCACCACACCTATCCTCCTCACAGACAGCACCCCAGCAGACCCTCAGACATCTATCCCAGTCACCACACTCACAGACACAACAATCACTCACACTCCTACATGCAGCACATCTACCATATCTGCAGTCACCACCCCAATAGACAGTCACCCACTCACCATGAAATCGCCCAGCACCTCAACCCCCCTCAGCCCAAGACACCCTCACTCACCCATCCAACAGACAACCACCACCCACAAGCATAACTTCCACAAACATGTACCCAAGACATTCACCCAAAAACATGCACACCAACACCTCAGACAACCACTCCCTCCCCCTCCACATCCAAACTCTTTTGCTATGACCATCCCTGTGTGTGTAAGAAATCTTTCCTTTCGGAGTTTGCTCTTTACCCTACTCCTCTCCCCGTGAAACCCCTAAATGCTCACTTTCCCTCCCCAAGTCTGTCCCTTCCACCTCCAAGACCTCCCCTAACTCCCCTGGAAGTACCCATGCCCCACTCCTCCCAAGAAGACCCAACCCTCCCCCAAGCCTAAACCACAGCACCACTCCCAATGCAAATCCCAAAAGCCCCCCTCCCAAGCCCTTTTATGCAGTTTGTTTCCACCTGGGTTTCCATGGTGGTGCCACCATGGTGGAAATCTTGGTGGTGTGCAGCCTCGTAATCTGTCCGGCGGAAAAATGGTGTCCTTGTGCAGGTGCCTTCCATCGTCTGTGGCAGTCTGACCGCACTGGTGGTGCCAGCGGTACTTTGGCTGCATTCTGTTGGGAATACCACCATAGTCATAATTTGGCAGTCTTCTCCTCCAGCATGTTGGCAGTACGACCGCCAACATGGCAGTCCTGAGACCACTAAACTCGTAATGAGGCCCTCAGTAACAGCAATACAAAATATCAGCAACAGGATTTAGTGTTCTGAAAACAAACTGGTATAATCTTTTACATAGCAAACCAAGGGGAAAAAGGGAATATCAGAGGTCTGTACCTCTCAAAAGTCCAAAAGAAACTGCTGCCCAGACCCTAGTTAATAGCACAAAAAGACCACTAGGTAACACCCTTTGGCCACCTGATCATTTACTTCATTATTCTCCCATCTCACTGCACGGCACTACATCAGGCCTAGGTCCCACGGCAGTCCTAGGAGCATTGCCATCCTTGGTTTCCTGAACATGTTAGAATAAGGGACCGTCTTTTCATTCTTGGTTCTCTATGTACCTTCTCCAACTGTGTTTTGAAGACTCTTGAACCCATAGCATATCTTTCTCAAAACTGCCATTTTATGGAAAAAATGCCTACAATGTAATGACACATGAGCCGAAAATAAAAAACACTTTCTCATGTCAGAGAAACTTCAGGCCTAGTCAAGCTAATGTTAAGCAGTGCACATTTCATTTCACATTGTACTTTGCACAGGTCCAATTCTAAACCAAGATGAATGCGAATTACATATTCTAAATTAGGATTACATGATACAGTTAACATGAATGCAGACCTTACTGACCCATAAGTCTAGGTGTGAAGTAGAGGTACATTTAAACATTAACATTTAAACATCAGTGCACACGTTACATAACCTGTTGTCATTGTAAATGCAAATATATTCAAATAACATGAGAATGATTCCAAAGATATTTAAATTGATACTGTTAAAAGCACTTAAGAAACATTTTCTCCTAACAGTACAGTGTACGCACCCCAAAATTTAATTTAAGGTCACCACTTTACTTTAGATGATGGTTAAAACACACAGGCCCTGATTTATACTTTTTTTGCGCCGCATTAGCGTCATGTTTTGACATAAAAGCGGTGCAAATTTACAAAATACAATTGTATTTTGTAAGTTTACGCTGCTTTTGCGTCAACAAATGCGGATATTGTGGCACAAAAAAAGTATAAATCAGGGCCACAGTTTGTTATGTCTCATGAGTACGAATGGGTCATGTTTATGATGTTGGAGTGGCAGCCAATTCTCCACTGCACCACATGCATTAGGACAAAAAAGTCACATCTATTGGCTTTGCACTTACAGCCTACCAATAATTGTTTTTTTCAGTGACTTGTACTAGCATAAGAAATGTGTTTGGAGGAATTCTGTACAAAATAGGATTAAAAAATGACAATTATTGCACTTTGTAAAATCGGGAGATCCTTTCATTGATGGCTAAAGCCATTGGCTGAAGTATTTTTCGTGTCTCACATGACAAAACTTAGAAAAGCATTTCACAACCATGCCATGTAATTTTCACATTTAGCACGGTTAGCAAGCATGAAAACATTAAACCATGGAGAGATTAAACTGCATTCCCAATGTTTTAATTTGAAGTCAATATATTTAGGGCAACTGTGGAGATGCTTTCACTCACACAAGCACCTATAATTCTAGCCGATCTTCATAATAATAAAGTGTTTTCAATCTAGTCTATGAAAGTAGCAAAAATGTTAGCATTTAATGTGTATTGGATTTAGGGATATTATGTGAATGTAAGCATTTTTGTTAATGGATATATGAAGAAAAAAAAGTTATAATTCTTAATAAGGAGATGTGAATTGTTAGCACAATGATGCCCAAAAGAGGCAAGCAAGCACTTAAGGCCATATGTACAAAGCATGTGCAAAACATTTTAACAATCACAGCTGCTCAGATTCAGCTGTTCCAACCATTAAATTGCTTTTTGTTATGTACTAATTACATTTTAGGAGTCAGAAAAAAGTAAAGGATTCTGAATGGATAACATCTCGATATCTGGAAGAGACATGTAGTATGAATCCTTTCCAATAAGAAATAGGTATCATATGTATCAAAGATTTAGAATCAAAATCTGGTCACAGAACAATGGAAATTTCCAGACCACCAAGTTTGGATGGTAATACACTAATAAAAGGGGAGGAGTCCATTTAGGACACCTCTCCCTTTTTGAACAAAAATAACACATTTGTTGGGGAGTACATGGAGGTCCACCAGATCACTGCCAACTTTCAAAAACACAATAAAGAAATGTTTTCATTTTTAAATGCAGCTGTGTTTTCTTTAAGGAGAAAGAGTGTGTATAACAAAAAGGTTTACTTTATTGAAAGACAGTCACAGACATGGTGGTATACTGACTACAGCAAGCCACTATCCCTGTGAGGGTCTCCAGAGTGTTTTGCTCATAAATATTGCAGAGGTAAATCAGATTGTGACCCACTCTTAACCTTAATTGTCTGAACCAACTCATTTGTACATACATTGGTTCAGGAAACTACTTACTGGTCATAAAATACTGGCCACAAATTGCACCCATTGCCTTGCTTTCAGTAAATAGTACATATAGCCTTTAGCTTGAAAAGACTTTGAGTACTAGACTGAGAAAACATTCTTGTAGAAATTATTATATGGGGAGATATCATTCAATCTGCACAAGCTGATGACAGCAATATAGTGGGTGGAGGTTTATGTAGCAAAAAGATTTACAACAGTCTAAAGTAATAAGCATTTCCAAAGCTAAAATGACTGGCCATTGCAAGATAGTCAGATGGCTATTTTTATTCTTTTTTTTTATTACATGCACGTGTCACAAAAATAGAAAAAAGAAAACATGCTACCACCTAAACATAGACGCCATATGGGTGCAGTAAGAATTTTAAATTAAAAAAAATAGTGATATGGCTGTTTTACTTGTGATATTTTTAAATGACAAAGTCTTCAAGTTACTCCATGCATTTTTTATTAGCATTATTTTTGTGATTCAGACAAGAATAAGTCACAACCAAACTAATCAAACACTCGACTCACAGGTAACTACAATGTTACAATGTCACTTGTACACTTTATAACATAAACTTAAAAAAGCAGAAAGAAAATAAATCCCATCTAACTGAGCAGTCATGGTGCAGGCAAAATAAGTAGCTGAAATTTAGTCTTACAATAAAAATAAATAAAAAGGAACTCTTTGAACTGACTGTGACACTGAAAATATAGGATTTATTTGTAGACGGATGTGAAGAATGTGCACAGACCTTCCGCAGTCACTCAAAGTGAAAGGAACAAACGAGAAAAGTGGGCTGACCAATTCATAAAGACTGCTGACCAAAAGCCCCTCTTAGGTATGTACATTATGTATTGTTTTTTGAAAGACAATAGTCTAAGCGAAATAGATGAAGCTGTCTCAAAGGTCAGACCTAGGACGGGAGCTGAAGGGACCATTTTGGATCAGGGTGGTAATTAGGTTGAAGATGTTTTCAGCTTGAAAATAAGCACAGGTGCGGTTATTTCCAATAGGCAGGTATATATGAATAAAGTAAATCACATTCACTCCATATGTTGGCATGTCTGAAAAGAATACCCTAGTATTGTAGGATGAACTAAGGTTCAGCTAACAGGCAAGCTTGCAACACAACATTTTTTTGCAATGTATGTCTTGTCTTGACCTTTTTAAGCATGGCAAGTAAGAAATTACCTTGTTTGCTTCAATTTTCTCCGCGATTTCTACAAATAATGCACGTCTTCAGTGAGCAGACCCGTACCACAATGACCTCTAAAATCAAAGGGTTTGAACCTGGGGGCGCTGATTCCAGCTTTTTTTGTTTCCATGGAGCTCGCAACCTCTTTTTCTATATGTAAACAGGCTGAATTAGTGGCACAGTCAATTTACCTAGGCTCTGAATAGCATCAAGTCTTCACACTGTTGTGCAGACCACCCACGTGGCATTTCTCAACTGCACGCTTCTTGGTACAGGCAGCACTTTGCAAATTCAAACAGGATGAATCAGAGGCACACTCGAACACTGATCATGTTTTTAACACTGTATAGTCACTACCTACCACCCCTCTCTCCACTTAAGTCAGTCTTGGCAGCACTGATTCTCACTGTGCCACAAGCATGTAGCTGCCAGAGAAAGATCTGCTCTGGCTTCACCTGAGCTGCAAAGTTAACCCAATGGTGGTCTCTCTCGCAGGCAAACACTTGCATTGTGTGTGTGTGTCTGGTGGAGCTTGGTGCCACTGTGTACTTCAAAAAAAGTAACACACAGTGAGTTGGTGGTGACTAAGGCTTCCTAAGATGTGCTTAGTACTCCATGAGGTCACCATCAATCCTACAATATAATAAAGGGTTGGGAACCTGAATGATGAGACTAAAAGGCTCATCTGGGCAAATATAATCTGTGACTATAATGCCTCAAGCCAATGGGTAAAGGATCTGAACTTATGAAACTAATAGTTTGAAGGGGACGAACCACCCGCCCACTGCATATGTGATGAATACAATAATACCTGATTTTGCCAAATGTAATAACCAACGTTGTCTATGCCACAGCAGCACCTTTTTTTACCATTTATAAATATGAAACATATATATCAACACCATGTAAAATCAGTGCTCTCCCTTATAATTGGTTAACAATCTACACTAACTTCTGTACAAATTAATCATTGTGTCCTTTCCTTTGATTGTTAATGCACGTTTTCACTCAACATATTTTCTGTCCTTTTCCTCAAAATATTTTTTTTTCTTTTCAGTCTGTCAAACAGTTTTTATCACCTTATTAATGCTATTGCCTGCTGCTGGAATGTTTTGCCTCGACCGACTCCCCTTCCTGGAGAGGTGGGGGATGTATTAAGGATAATGCATTCTGGGGTAGAATAGATTAAGGAAGGAAACTTTGCTAAACCATTGTTGTACGTTTCTTTCTTTGGTCCTAAAATGGCTAGCATAGCATAGCAAAGCAAAGAGGCTGAAGGGAAGCTCCTCCTACCTCAGTCCATGCTACTATCCCCTTGGTAACCCCGTCACTCCTCAAGAGATTTGGTTCCTTTTCTGTTGCCATGCAGCATTAAAACTTAAAGGTTGAGGATATGTTTATTTTGAGGCTGATTGAAAATCAAAGGTCCTTCAATGTTGAAGGTTCCTTTATGTCAAGTGTGTTTCACTATAAAACTGCATTGGCTTTCATGTTGCATCAATGGTGAAGGTTCCTAGACCTTGAGAGTGGCTTAACATTGATATATTTTCCCACAACACTGACAGGCTCCTGACAATGACAGCTCTCAATGGTGAAAGTGTGCCTAATAAGAACCCAATAGCAGAGAGGCCACAGCAATGCACATTTCTCTGCCTTAACTAACTACCAAGGTTTCCTTCTGGATGGGACTTCAACCTCAGAAGACCTCTATTAAAGAAATGTTATGGTGTGAGATGACCACTTAGAGGTCTTAGATTCCAGTGGGGTACATATACTTCAGTTTGGAAGCTGTTGATGCTCAGTGTCTCAAGAGACACGATCTGTGACTCAGTAAGTAATCCTATTCACAGTTATGCCATACCTTTTGTATGGAAGTATGCATGCATAAAAAAGAGATATAATTATACACAACTATGCCCCAGAGCAGGTCGCTCAGATGGGACACACTGATCAGTATATTGGTCTAGGACTGAGTTCAATGGCTAATTGGAGTCCTGACACCCTTATGGGTAGATTTTCTCCTCACATTGGAAATTTACAGCGTCAGATTGTTATGATAATAAGTTATCTTTCCCTAGAAAATAGTAACTTTTCTGGTATTTGACGTGCAGGCAAAGCACATGTTGTGTTGCTTCACTGCGTATTCCAGAAAAGACGTTCTATAAGCTTTATATGTCTGTTGCATACAAAACTGTAATCAATACTTTTACATACACTTAGAGCTGGCTTTGGGTCTTCCCCGTGCTAATTATTGGATTTTCTTTCTGTATTTCAAATCCCTAGTCCTGTTTTGATTACTTTCTTCTCTATTCATATATTCCTCCTGCCTCAGGAGCATTTAGGTTTGCCCTCATTTGTATTGGCTGAGTATAACCATCACAAGATACAGAGGGCCTTATTATGAGTTTGGTGGTCGGGCCACCAGACCTCCATGTTAATGGTCCTATTATGAGTTATACAAGCAGGACCGCCGACCGGCAACCAAAAAAGGTAGACCGGCAGGGGCCGGGAGGTTTGGAAAAAGGTGGTCCAACCTCCAGCACCATCAGCACCGTGACCAACCACTGACCATATTACAAGCACACAGTTGCCATGGTGGACCCCATTGGCAGTCAGCCAATGGCGGTCCGAACCACTGTGGTCCTCAATCACCAAAGTAATACACAACTGCACATTGGATGAATTTGAAAACAACAGAGCTGACACACATTGCCACACTAGACAAACCTGCAAAGGACACTATAAAACACACCCCTTCACACACAACAGTCATTTGCGTTAACACTGTAACACACAAAAGCCAGAGTGACTTTATTACAAATAGTACAGATACTAGGCAACACCTTTTTTCACCATCCCATACAACATCCTGCACACACTTTTGCCCAGTCACACCCTTTTGCACTTCCCCTGTTTAGTAAGTCACTTCCAACCATCTTTTTGTTTTCCACCATGGCACGTTTAAAAATCCCCATTTTTCGAGAGATGAGTTAAGAGTCATGTTGGATGAGATACTAAAAATGGAGCCACAATTGTTGGGACCACAAGTCCAGCATTCTCCTCTCAGTAGGAAAATGGAAATGTGGGACAGGGTTGTCAACAAAGTCAATGCTGTAGGCGCCGCCCTGCCCACAAGGGAGGACAATAGGAAGAAGTGGAATGACCTCAGGGTCAAGGTCCGTTCTCTAGTCTCCAAGCACCAACTGCAGCCCGAGAAGCCTGGTGGTGGCCCTCCCACTGCCCCATTACATCTCTTTCCCTGAGAGGAGAAGGTCTTGGTCATCCTGAGGGCTTGACAGGCATATCTGGGGAAGTGGAGACTGGTAAGTCACAACACTAAGAATGTCTCCAAAATACCAATGTCATGCATGCTCACAGCTCAGCTTTTGCCACTCCTAATGTTACTGCACTCACCAGCCATGTGTCAACCGGTCCAAATACCTCTATTTGGCAACTCACATTTGAAGTGTACTCACTTTGGGGGATGGCATTTGTATAGTGTGTGTAGTACATGACTGCCATGACTACAACTCCCAGCAGGAATTGTACTATAACTCCAAACATCAAACCAGTGGTCACTTCTCCAAATACCCTTGTTTGGTACCTATCAATTTAAGGGTACACACCTGGGGAGATAACATTGTCAAATGTGTGTGGTACAGACACTGACATGACTACAACTCCCAGCAGGCACTATCCCTGTAACTACAAACACTAGAACAGTGGTCACGTGCTACAATATATTTTTTAGTGAACTCTCAAAAGAAGTGTACTCACCCAGGGGTGGAGCATTGGTCAAGTGTGTGTAGTAGAGAGAGTGATGTGACTGCAATTCACAGGAGCCACTGTTTCAGCAATTCCAAACACTAGAACAGTGTTCACTTGTCTAAAGGCCACTGTCTGGCAACTCACATTTTAAGTTTACTCAGCTCGAAGGATACCTTTTGTCAAATGTGGGACATACAGGGAGTGACATGAATACTAAGGCCAGGAAGGCCCTGTGTCTGTAAAACCAACCATCAGCCCAGTGTTCTCTTGTCTAATTACCATTGTTTGTGATCTCTCAATTGAAGTGAACTCATCTGGGAGGATAACATTGTATAGTGTGTGCAGTACAGGGAGTTACATTATCGCAACTCCCAGCAGCCGTTGGGTCTGTAACTCCAAACCCCAGCATAGGGTTCCGTTGCCCAAATATATCTGTTTGTAATCTCTCCAATGCTCTTCACTCACCTGGGAGTATATCATTTGTAATGTTTTGGGAACTAGAGGGAGTAACGTGACTGCAAATCCCAGGAGGCCCTGTATCTCTAACTCCAAACACCAGACCAGCGTTCTCTTGTCCAAAGACCCCTGTGTCTTAACTCTCAATTGGAGTGTATTCACCTGAGAGGATGATATTTGCATAGTGTGTGTGGTAAAGTGAGTTACATGACTACAGCTCCCAGGAGGCTCTGATACTGTCACTCCAAACACCAGTCCAGTGTCCTCTCCACCAAAGACTCCTGTCTGGTAACTCATAAATGAAGTGCACTCACCTGGGGAAAAATATTTGTATAGTGTGTGAAGTACAGGGGCTGACATGAATCTAACTTCCAGCACGTCCTGCTTCTGTAACTGCAAACACCAGCACAGTGGTCACTTGCCCACAAACCCCTGTTTGTCAACTCATAAATTAAGTATACTCACATGGGGGGAGAACACTGGAAAAGTGTGTGAACTTGATTGAATAACCTGACTGCAAGTCACAGAAGGCACTGTTTCAGCAACTCAAAACACTAGAACAGTGTTCATTCATCGAAAGACCCCTGTTTGGCAAACCTTAATATAAGTTAACTCAGCTGGGAGAATACCATGGGCCATATTTATACTGTGGTTGCGCCGAATTTGCGTCGTTTTTTTCGACGCAAATTCGACGCAGAACTAACGCCAACTAACGCCATATTTATACTCTGGCGTTAGACGCTTCGGGCGCCAAAGTGCCCGGAGTGTGCGTCATTTTTTAGCGTGAACCCCTTCCTTGCGTTAATGATATGCAAGGGAGGCGTTCCCGTCTTAAAAAATGACTCCCAGGCCTTTACGTGGTATTTATACTCCCGGGCAAAAGAGACGCCCGGGAGTGGGCGTGGCCAAAAACGGCGCATTTGCGCCGCTTTTTAACGCCTGGGTCAGGGATGGCGTTAAGGGACAAGTGGGCTCAAAATGAGCCCAGAGTGCCCTCCCCTGCCCCCAGGGACCCCCCCTGCCACCCTTGCCCACCCCAGGAGGACACCCAAGGACGGAGGGACCCATCCCATGGACATTAAGGTAAGTTCAGGTAAGTATTTTTTTTTTTTTTTTTTGTGGCATAGGGGGGCCTTATTTGTGCCCCCCTACATGCCACTATGCCCAATGACCATGCCCAGGGGACCTAAGTCCCCTGGGCATGGCCATTGGGCAAGGGGGCATGACTCCTATCTTTACAATGATAGGAGTCATGTTGATGGGGGATGGGCGTCGAAAAAAAATGGCGCAAGTCGGGTTACGACGATTTTTTCGAAGCAACCTGACTTGCCCCATTTTAAGACGCCCATACGCCATTTTCCCCCTACGCCGGCGCTGTCTGGTGTACGTGGTTTTTTTCCACGCACACCAGGCAGCGCCGGTCTGCTAGCGCCGGCTAACGCCATTCAATAAATACGGCGCCCGCATGGCGCTTCAGAATGGCGTTAGCCGGCGCAAATTTTTTTGACGCAAAACTGCGTTAGCGCAGTTTTGCGTCAAAAAGTATAAATACGGCCCCATATGTACAGTGTGTATAATAGAGGGAATGGCACAACTGCTAAGGCTAGGAGGGTTTGTCACTGTTACTTCACTCATCAGCCCAGTCTCCTCTTCTCCAAAATAGTCCTGTTTGTTAACTCATAAATGAAATGTATTCACCTGGAAGGGGGTGGTAACATTTGTATAGTGTGTGTAGTTCAGGGACTGACATGACTGATAAGGCCAGGATGCCCTGTTTCTGTAACTCCAAACACCAGCACACTGTTCTCTTGTCCAAAAGATCCCTGTGTCTTATCTCTCAAGTGAAGTACACTCACCTGGGGGGATAACATTTGTCTAGTGTTGTTAAATATAGAGAGTGACATGACTGCAACTCCCAGCAGGCACTGTAACTCCAAACACCAGGAGGCCCTGTTTCTGTATCTCCAGACCACAATACAGTGTTCTCTTGTCAAAAGACCCTTGCGTCTTAACTCTCAACTGAAGTGTACTCACCTGGGGGGGTAACGTTTGTATAGTGTGTCTACTAGAAAGAGTGACATGACTGAAACTCCCAGCAGGCCTTGTTTCTGTAACTCCAAACACCAGCCCAGACTTGTCCAAAGACGCCTGTTTGTCAGCTTATTCCCAAATGAAGTTCACTCATCTGATGGATACAATTTGCTAGGTATTGGGGAGTAGTGAGAATGACCTCACTGCAACCCCAGTAGGCACTATTTCAGCAAATCAAAACACCAGAACAGTGTTCATTTGTCAAAAGTCCCCTGTTTAGCAACCCTCAATGTAAATTTACTATGTATAGTGTGTGTAGTAGAGGGACTGACATGACTGCTAAGGCCAGATGGGTCCATCACTGTTATGTCACTCACTAGCTAAGTGTCCTGGGGGCTAACATTTGTTTAGTGTATGTAGTACAGGGACTGAAATGATTGATAAGGCCAGGATGCCCTGTTTCTGTAACTCCAAATACCAGCACAGTGTTCTCTTGTCCCAAAGATCCCTGTGTCTTAACTCTCAAGTGAAGTGTACTCACTTGGGAGGATAACATTTGTCTAGTGCTTGTACCATAGAGATTGACATGACTGCAACTCTCAGCAGGCATTGAAACTCCAAACGCCAGCACAGTGTTCTCTTGTCCAAAGGCCTCTGTGTCTTAACTCTCAATTGCAGTGTACTCACCTGGGAGACTGATATTTGTATAGTGTGTGTGTAGTACAGGGAGTTGCTTGACTGCTAAGGCCAGGAGGCACTATTTCACTAACTCAAAACACTAGTCCAGTGTTCTCATGCCCAAATACCCCTGTGTCTTAATTCTCAAATGAAGTTTACTCATCTGGGAGGATAACATTTATATGTTGGTGGGAATGAGAGGGAGTGACCCGAATGCTAAGCTCAATAGGCTCTGTGTCTCTAACTCCAACCACAAAAACAATGTTCACTTGCCCAAATCAATGTATTTATGAACTCCCAATTGAAGTTTACTCACCTGGGAGGATACCATTTGTCAAGTGTGTGTAGTATAGAGCGTAACCTGACTGCAAGTTTCAGTAACTCCAAACACCACACTAGAGGTCACTTGTCAAAATACCCTTGCCTGCTAACTCTCAATTGAAGTTTACACACCTGGGAGAGACCAAGATAAAGATTACGTTCAACTCAGAGATGTGTCTGGTCACCTAGCTCCATCTTGACCAGCTAACCAAAGATATAACTATTGAGGGCAGGAAGGACATCTTACCTAGTGTGCAAAACAATGATTCCCAAAGGCCTCAAGATGAATCACCAGAATGGTATTGGCAACAGACACCTTCACAATGCACTGATCACGTGATGACTCCAGTTATGTATACAACAAAGTCCTGGGTCTGCCTGCATCATAATCAACTCAAAATGGCCAAAGACATATCTTGCCTAGCCACTGATTTGCCTGCACTGGTGGCAAGATGGCATACTCAGGTGCTAATGATCTGCACATTTTAGCAGCTGCTTGACTTAGACAGAACTGCCATGCTTCACAAATGTCAGGCCAACACAACCAATATCAAGGCTACTTGCCACAATAACTGCTAAATAACTTTGTACAAGGTCTATGCTTAATGTAACACTAAATTGTTGGAGATAGATGTCAAAATACAACTAGTAACATTGTATCTTTCACATCAACAGGTCCAGCTGGCACTGGGCACATAGAGGCCACAGAAGAGACTGCCACTAACCCCCTGGATGAAGCCCTCAGTGAAGAAGACACTCCCGGAAGTCTGGACATGGAGGACGGTTCTGGCCCATCTGGGCAACCTGGTCAGACACCAACAGTGAGTCTCACTGTGGCCACATCAAAAACCTCCTAGCCCAGTTGCCTCAATATCACAGTTAACTATGAGCCCCCCCAACCTGTGTCCCTAGGATAGCGTCTACTATCTTGAGTCCCCCAGTCCTGGATTCTGAGTTGCTGCCCAAAACTTTTGACAATGAAGATCCAGGACCCAGTGGGAAAGGGCATCCTATTGCAAGGGCAGAGGCCGATGGGGGTAGGGTGCATTGGAGGGATGCTGTGGGCCAGCGGGGTGAGGCCACTGGGGTTGCTCCTGGTCAGGACATCATCAGCCATGATTTGGAGGTCTATCAGGAGTCCCAAGGCATGATGGGCCTGGTCTTGACTGAACTTTGGGAAATCCATAGGGATAGGTGTGAACAGTGGGAGGCTTACAAAACCAACATGGCCTCCCTAACAGGGGTGATAAGGGACACCTCCCTGAGCAGGGCTCCACAACACCACTCTATCCCTTCCTTTGGTGCATCAACACCAAGCCCTTTTTCATCAGCACAAGCCCCAGAGACGCCTACCTCTGCAGCAGCATATCACCCCACCATGCAAGTGGGGATGTCCAGTGAAGACTCCCAAAAGTGGGCCATCTACTCCAATAATTTCATTCACCATGATGGACACCTTCACTTTATTATTTTTCTTTTTTCTATCCAAATTTTATATACTGCATCAGCATTGTAATAAATGTACTCATCACAATCTCATTGTCTGCTTGCTTAATTTCAACATTTTGCTATGTAGAGATGTAAGACCATGTGAACCATATGATGAAGACATAACTTACTTGTGCAAATAGGGATATGTTATAGGTACACAGTGCCCTGCTCAGGATTGCAACCATTATACACAAACACATGCGTACAAGTGTCTGGTCAGACCAAACCTTTTCTTCCACTATACAGAACATAAGCTGTCCATATGTCTGGACCTTTATGACATACGAATAAGTGACTCATACTGTATCAAAGTACATATTCCAGGGTACAGCCCTCAGACCACAGAAGGGAGGGATTTGTCAGACATTGCCCTGTTTAGAGTTTAGCCAATGTGAAGGGTGAACAACTTGCTCACAATCGATGACAAAATATTTCATGCCCACATGATGGCACACATAATGCAAATTGGCCCTCCACAACACACAAAATAAGTCCAATGTGCACTTCTGACCTTCCACCCAAACACTGTGCAAGCTGCCTTGGCACAAGTCTCATACACCCCAATCTGTGACCTACATTGTCTGGAATAATCCATGCCCACTTTGTTTGTCAGAACAGCATCAGATACCTGCCAATGTCACAACTCTTAAATGCACACATGAAGACGTCATGGTGAAGGTACCTGTTCAGAGACAAAGCAATGAGTATAGGCTTAAAAACATAACTATTACACAAATCACACAATAAGCAACTGGAAATGTAATTACATTGCAATGAAACTGACACAAACAAAGCAACATCATCAAGGTGAGGATATGTCAAAGACTAAGGTGGTCATTATGAATCTGGCGGTCTTCTGACCACCAGGGCAAAGGTGGTGGTTTCACCGCCAACAGGCTGGCGGTAAAGACTGCCACATTATGAGTGTGGCGGGATGGCTTCTGCCAACCCGCCACATCTCCACTCATACCGCCCGGACGGTCAGACCTGTTGGGCCGGAGATGAGCATCTCTGACCCAGCGGACCACAAAAGACCATCGGCGCTATTAGGAGCCGCCTTTCCAACCAGGGTTTCCACAGTGGTAGCACCACCACAAAAACTGTGGCGGAAAGGCTACATGTGACAGGGAATTTCTTCCCTGTCACCGGTAGATGACTCCCCCAACCCCCACAGCAAGCACAAAACTCCCCAACCCCCCCTTCCAGGTAGCGCCCCCTCTTCACCCCTCTCCAGGTACAACACCCCCTCCGTCCAACCCCCCACCCGCATACATGCACACGCACACAGACACCCACACGCACCACGCATACACTCATTCACCGACTCTTACATACAAGCATTCACTCACATGCATCCATTCTCGTATTCACCTCAGCACACATACACGCATTCATACACGCATGCACACACCCATCCAAACATGCATACTCACTTCCATACATACACGCATGCACACACCCATCCAAACATGCATACACACACGCAAACACCCACTCACACATGCACACACAACCCCCCCCCACCCCCTCCCCTGTTGGACGATCGACTTACCTGGTCTGGGGGAGGTCAGCTGGCAGGGAAGGGGTGCTTCCACCTCCGGCAGCGCCCCACCATGAGGACACTGCCACGCCATATTATTGCACAAACTACAGTGAGCGGTGTCCTTCTGGCGGAGTGGGCCGGTGGTGAAACCACCAATGCGATTCCACCTGCCAGCACGACTACTGCTCGATTTCTGCCCAAAGTGTGGCGGAAATCCAGGAGTAGTCGTAATGTGGTGGGCGGAAGACCGCCAGCACTGGCAGACTTCTGGCGCCCACGGCTTTGGCAGACTTCAAGGAAGACCGCCAAAGTCAAAATGAGGGCCTAACTCTTCAAGCAGCCTTTGGCTGAAACACTCAATTCCACACAGTCTTACAACTACAGCTCATTGTACAGTCACATTCATTGCATCGCATGACACTCATGAAGAGTAGCTGTTGATGAGATCTTCCCAAAGGTCAGCTCCTTCTTCTTCACCACTGTCATCCTCACTTGCTCACTTGACATTTCAGGTATCTCATCCGGTGGCACTGCAGGCTACCCCTCCTCTGGGATGTACGGGATATTCCTCCGCAGGTCGATGTTGTGAAGCATGCAACATGTCTCTATGATCTGACACACTTTTCCTGGGTGAGTAGAGGAGGGCTCCATCAGTCCTGCCCAGGCACCTAAATCTGGCCTTCAGGGCCCAAAAGCCCGCTCCACTACCAGCTGTGTTGTTCCATGGGCCTCATTGAAGCTGACTTACCCTGGCGTAGTTGGATTTCTTAGTGGCGTCAACAACCAACAACGCTTTAGATATGCGGAATATCCTGTTAAATAATGGGACATATGTGCAACAATGAGTCCATCATAACATGATTGTAGCACCAGACATTGCACACACACAAACAAGACATTTGTCACTCACCAACCAGCCAGACGGGCTCTCTCTGGGTACAGTTCGGACATCAGCCAGGGTATGGCGCTGTTCTGCGTTATGAAGAAATGATGGGCCGGTCCTGGATAACGGGCACAGAAGTGAAATATAGAGATCCACCAAAGAGACAACTTGCACGTTGATGGAATGGAAGTTCTGTCTGTTGTGATATACTTGTTCATTGTCCTGCAATGGGACCAAGCCAACATGTGCTCTATGAATGCCCCCCACCACATGTTGGATGCGTGCAAATCCATAAAAGTCAGCCTTCACATGGCCTAAATGATCCTCAAATTGGGGAAACTGAATATTGCTGTCAAGGTGTTTCAACATTGCTGAGAGGACATCCTTCAACACCAGACTGAATACAGATTGGGACATACCAGGAGATAGGGCCACTGTATGTTATAGGTGGCTGTGGCTAGAAAGTGCAATACTAACATGACTTGTACTATGGGTGGTATGCTAGTTGGATAATTAATAGCTGGAATCAGATCTAGCTCTAACTGACGACATATGTCCACAGTTGTTTGCCTATCCAGGTGTTAATATGTTATCATGTGCCTTTGCTCCACGGTCTGAAGATCTGGTAGTGGACAGTAGACAGGAGGTTGTCGCATTCTCCCTCTCTCTGGTACCTATGTATGACAAGACATGATTTTTATAACATTAGTCAGTGTGTCCACAGCAACATACATGATGCATGTCAATGATACCATTTGACAAGTCATTTCTGAATGAATAGACATGACAACCAGTACACATCACGGCTGCAAATAACACAAGAGTCACATGTGACCCCATGGTTCTCCACACATATCCACAACATGTATATGTACCAAACTCAAAGATGTGCAACACAATCGCAGCCTTGAAATGTGACTCAATATCCCGACTGCCAAAATGACCACCGGTGGTTGTTGACTGTGCCCCACGGTTAAATGCCATCTGTGCCCTGCAACATACTACAATGGTGTTTCAGTAGTAGGACCTACATGACAAGACTGGATAAGGATGTTTGTGAGATCAAACATCCTTTTTGTGCATGTGTGTTGCAGTTTTTAAAGCCCAATACGGCATTTCAGGCCATCAAAATGGCGGATGCTTGACCTACTCCACTGGATATTAGGAACCGCCCAGACCGCTGGTGGAAGTCATCATGGCGGTAGGCGGTTGCAACCATGGCATACACAGCCATAGGCTAATTTTGTTGCCAGTGGCAGTAGCGGGCTAATGGCTGTGTCCGCTGGTGGTGAGGACCACATATGTGGAGGACATGACCGCCATGTTCTGCAGATTCACTCAGTTGACTCCTGACACTGCTGCCAGCAACACCTCCACGACCTGAGCTCTGTATGCCGCCTCTGGGAGCAATCATGCCATGTCCCTCCCTTCTCACCAGAGAAGCTGGAGAGACTGGTGACTGAGGTACTACACCGTATAGACAGCTCCATGGCTCACCCGAAGAGAAGGTAAATACCTAATATGTACAATTTCTCTGTACTTCACCATCCTTTCTCTCCTCGCACACTAGAATGTTCCCATGTGTGCCAATTAGACTACTCGTGTGTCTGTTGTTGCAGTCTGTGTAGCATCAATGGGATGGACAATGTGCAGGTATTGGTGGTCTTTGCCGTATGTTGAGTTCACTTACATTGTGTTGTGTGAGGTTTTTTGAAGTCCTAGATCCTCTTGGTGTTGGATGCACATAACTAGGTAAGACGATATTACTGCATCCACTGACATCTCTCTCCTCATGATTGTTGTAAATGTCAGACCACATGTATGTGCATGACAGCACACAAAGCTGTGTATGTATGGTGTATGAGTCAGTTGAGAGTAATGTGAGCAATGTGTATAGGGCCACAGATCCTTAAAACCACATCTGCCCTTTCTAAACTTGTGTGGAAGGCATATCATGAATAGCTCTGCCCTTCAGGTTGCCACACACACCACATGACAAATTTCTGCTGGTACATGATGTACTGTCATGCATGGAAGTGATAGAAATGGAGTGTCATGCAGGTTCTCTCAGCTCATGTGGACAATATGAGGCTCTGGTGGCAAAACCTGCCCTGAATGCCTGAGTAGGCACCTGCTACCTGCCTGTGGCTTCCAACTCCTGCTTCTCTAGTCTGGTCCAATGACACTGCAGCTGCCTGGGTTTTCCCGCTGGGGTTTTCCTGACTGGGTTTTCCCACTCAACTTTCTTCCCACCAACAGAAGCCCCACCCACCCCAGGACCTACTTACTGCAGCAGTGTGGGGCGCAGCAGATGCACGCAGAGGGAGCGCCACTCATGCACTGAAGGCAAGCCCATCTGTGCAGGTCTGTGCTGGGACCGTGCCCAGTGCCACTATCCCTGGCCCTCCCTACCCCTGAAGATACACCATCATTGAGCTCTACACCCTCTACCCCGGATGCCGCAACTAACACTGCCACCGTGCTGACCCATGCTCCACATTAGGACCCTTAACCCACTGCCATTTCACCTGCCACACACACCAGCCCACCGACCAGCCCCACCCCAAACTCACTACAGACACCACCTGAACAAAAACACCAACTCGCATGCATCCTTCTCAACACATGCTCACTATGCAAGCAATACACTGAATTATGGGACCTCATCACCACCCTTGCACCCAACATCGTCTTCCTCATTGAGACCTGGCTCAACCCCATATCCACCCCAGATATTGCCACAGCGATCTCCGACGGATATAAAAACACTCACCAGGACTGCACTAACAAGCAGGGAGGAGAAACAACCAACATCCACAAAGAGACTATGCAGTGCATTACCACCACCCCCATGGAACATATCAATTTCAATTTTCACATGGGTGACAAAACAACCATCAGAGGCACCCTCGCCTACCGACCCACAGGCCTGCACTCTAGCTTCTACAACACCATTGCAGACTTCACTGCCCCCCTAGCATTAGACTCCAAGGACTACATCTTCCTTGGTGACTAAATTTGACACTGACAACCCCAATTACAACAACAGTGCACATCTCCTCAAAAGTATGAGCAGCCTCGGATTGACCCAGATGGTCAACGATCCTACACACATCACAGGACTTACGCAGGATCCCAATTTCACCTCCAGCAACTACGTCAAATACAGCCATGTTACAGAACTCACATGGACCGATCACTCTTTAGCATCTCCAGCTCCCACACCTCCACCCCCAAGATGACCAGCACCCCCCACCAGAGGTACAACAAAATCTCAGAGACCAGCTGTGTGGACCCCCTCAACACCTCCAACCCCGCTAGTGCCACCAACCTTCAACATGGAGTGAAAAAATACAAAGCCTGGATCACCAATTGTGCTGACAGCATTGTCCCCATCAGGACCAACATCCAGAGAAAATCCTCCAAAAAGTCTAGCTGGTACACAGAAGAACTCAGAACAATTAAATGAGACAGGAAACAGCTGGAGATGAGATTGCATGCCAACAAGAACACCTCCGACAGCGCAGCCTTCAAGACCTCCCTCAACCTGTACCTCCACATGCTGAAGACATCAAAGAAGACAGCCCTTGCTACACGTATCGAAACCAGCACCAACAACAGCAAGGAACTTTTCAACATCGTTAAGGAACTTTCCAACCCGGCTGCCAGCGAAAACAACATCAAACCCTCACAGGAGCTGTGTGACAACCTTGTGTTTTTCTTCAACTACAAAATCACAACCATATATAGAAACTTCGAACCCCAATCCACACCTACAGACTCCTTTGACAGATATGTCACCACCTAATCGACACAAATCACACACTAACACCTCACCTCCACCATGAAATCCATCCACTCTGGAGCTCCCTCAGCATGCCCGCAATACATCTTCAACCATGGAAACTAAAGGATTGGTCCGGAACTCACCACACTATTCAACACCTCTATCAACACTGCAACATTTTCCCGATGCCTGGAAATACACTGAAGTCAGACCACTACTCAAAAAACCCTCTGCTAACCCCAGCGAACCCAAAAACTACAGGCCAATCCCTTGCTCCCATGCATAGTGAAGGTACTGGAAAAGATAAACAACAAGTAACTCATGACATACTTGCAGCAGAACCAACGACTCAATACCTCCCAATCTGGCTTCTGCAGCAATCACAACATCGAAACTGCGCTGATCGCAACCATTAACGACATCGGAACCCTCCTCGACCAAGGACAAATAGCAGCTTTGATCCTCCTTCCTCGCATGAAGGCGCTTGAATGGATCACCTCCTTCCTCACTGGAAGAATTCAGAAGATCTACCTCCCAGCTTTCATCTTTGACCCCAAGGAGATCACCTGCAGTGTCCCTCAGGGCTAATCCCTACCCTTCAACGTATGCCAACATCGTCAAATCCATCGGTCTTAATATATTTTTCCATATAGATGACGCCTAACTCATCCTCTCACTCACCGATGACCCTTCCAACACCAAAAACAGCTTCCACAGAAGTATGACAAGTATCGCTGACTGGATGAAGAACAACTGCCTGCAGCTAAACACAGCCAAGATGGAAATACTGATCTTTTGCAACAACAGCAACACATGGAATGGTGCTTGGTGGCCATCAGACCTAGGACCCACACCCACTCCCTCCGACGATGGCAGAAAACTCAGAATCATCATTGACAATAAGCTCACCATGAAATCACAGATCAACACCCTCTCCGCCGCATGCTTCCTCATTTTGTGCATACTACGTAAGATCTTTAAATGGCTACCTCTACCCATGAGCTGCACCGTGAAACAGGCCATCTTCACCAACTGACTGGACTGCAGCAACGCCTTCTATGTAGGAATCGCCACACCTCCTACAGAGACTTCAGACCAAACAGAACGCCGCAGCCAGACTCATCCTCCCCCGATTAACCCACATCACATCCCACCTCAGGCAACTCCATTGGCTCCTCATACAGAAAAGATGCCAGTTCAAGCTGCTGACCCATGCACAGAAGGCTCTACACAACCAAGGATCCGTGTACATTAACCACTGGCTGAACTTCCACCAACCATCGAGAAGACTACACTCTGCCTCCCTTTCACTTGCCTATACTCCCTGCATCTAACGAAGCAGAAGTGGAGGATGCTTATTCTGTTAGTTACAGCAAAAACCTAGAACAGCCACCACACACCTCCATACCTTCACTTCCAGAATTCTGAATGGCCCTTAAGACCTGGATGTTCGAATAAGCCTCCTTGACCTGCAAGCTCATGGATACCCTACTGGGTGATTAGCTGTGCTTTATAAATCCAAATTGATTAATTGATTGATTGAATGCCTCATTTCTTTGAGTAGGTTAGGAATGGGTTCAGGGGTAATTCATTAATCTGGTCCATATGTTTATTTAGCATCATTGTCAATGTGTGTCTAAGGGCCAGATGTATGTAGTTTCTGAATTGCGACTTGCAAATTGTGAGTCAGAGAGACTCGCAATTTGCGAGTCGCAATTCAGAATGCAGGATGGTGTCCCTGACACCATCTGCGACTCCCAAGGGGGTCGTAAAGGCCCACCTCATTAATATTAATGAGGTGGGTCGCAATTTGCAAGCCCCCCTGAGACTCGCAGCACTCACAGGGATGGTGGCCTGCAGGAGACAGCAGACCACCATGTCTGTGACTGCTTTTAAATAAAGCAGTTTTTTTTGTGTGTAATGCAGCCTGTTTTCCTTAAAGGAAAACGAAATGCATTGCAAAATGAAAAAATTAAACATTTTCATTTCATTTTTTCAGAGCAGGCAGTGGTCCACAGGAATCACTGCCTGCTCTGAAAAAATGTTTTCCATGCCATTCACAAAGGGGAAAGGGTCTCATGGGGACCCCTTCCCTTTTGCGAATGGGTTACCACCAGTGTGACACTGTGTGTTACTGCGATTGCTTTGCGACCGCGTTCGTGGTCACAAAGCAATACAGCATTGCGCTGCAACTCGCAATTAGAAAGGGGAACACCCCTTCCTAATTGCGACTCACAGTCCCATTTTGCGAGTTGGTAACCAGGTTACCGACTCGTAAAACGGGGATTGGGCATCGTGATGTGCTTTTTGCATGTCGCAAACAGCAAAATTCTCTGTTTGCGATGTGCAAAAAGTTTGCTACATCTGGCCCTTGGAATCATGACACATCCCTTACTCTTACAGCTCTGTTTTCACCTTCACACAGGTCATAATTGTCCTGTAAAGGTGTATTGCATAAATGACCATCCCACAGTGCAGTCACTGTGTTGATTCCTGGGAGGCCATGATATGTGACTCAGTAGAATGGTCACATAGCAGAAACTGAACAATGCATGCCTTTGTTTGTTCAGTGCCATCTCTGTAGGATAGATACATATGCCCAAAGGAGTGTTCTGTGGTACAGGTACATAGCCCATAACCCCATCCCCTGAAGTGGCATGAGTCTGTATCTGGTAGGTGACATGTCCACACATGCACAAGGAAGACACTTTCTGTGCCTACCATGCCAGCCCCTTGATTGTTACTCATCTGTATTGTTGAAGTTTATACTCTGGCAGTTGCCTCTAGGGACTGTATGCAATGAGTCATTCTCACAGAGTGTGTGTGTTGGTCCATTCATGCCTAAGGAGTTTACCCTTCAGAAGCCACATAAGCGTGTAGTGTTTCATTATGGCCCACATCACAGTACATGTTTCCAGAGCATGGGCTTCCTGAAGTCAGTAAGCTTGCTTAGTCAGTGTAGGCCATGAGCACGATAGTGGTTTAGTCTGTAGCTGCAAATAAATATGTGTGTACTCATGTCCCTGTACTTACTGGCTTGTGTGTTACACACTTGGAAATATTAACAAATAGAAAAGTTCTAGCTTGGTGCTACTGACATGTATGACTCAACCATTTGTGATGACATTTGTGATTATAATCTCTTAATTTGTCTTTTGCATCCATGCAGGTCAACACTCACCAGAAAACAGCACTATGGAGAGCCATCACCAAGAAGGTGCGGACTCTGGGTGTCCACAGCTGGAGGAGCACTCACTGTAGGAAAAAGTGGGATGACCTGTGAATCTGGGCCCAGAAAATCACAGTCCAGCTGGGGATGTCCTTCCAATGTGTGTGTGGGGGGCCCATCGGAACATCACCCCTCTAATGACCAGCATTCTGGTGGTGGCCTACCAGACCTAGATGGGTGTTTGCGAACAGCACAGCAGCCACAAGTGGGTGAGTACAGGGCATATTTCTGCCTGTCACATTACCAAGTAAATGTGATAGGTTCTGACAGCTCTCCCTGATGATTAGGGATGAGCCATGTGTCACACAGCAGATGAGTGATTGTTTGTGTAGACATGTCATGTGTTGTATATTGATGTGCCTTGCCTTTTGGCCCTGTGACCTAGAACACAACTGTGTACAGCCCACAAACAACTTGCTCTCCAGGGATGACATATGGCTGTGTACAGTGATCAATCAAGTACTGATTGTTATTGCAGTAGGTGTAAATTCTATGCAACAGGCCACTACTCCTCAAAGTTTAGAAAGTGATGCATCACTGTCCTCAGCCGTGTGTCTGGGTAAATGAGTATTTTGACATCTGCCACCCAGAGGCTACTTGTCTTCCATGTATGGTGGGTGCCTCACTACAGTCTGTAATGTGGAGATGGCCATCATACACGTGACAGAGCATATATTGTACTTTGGGTGAAGCTACTGATCGATACTTTCCCTTGGTAAGTGGGGAATGTCCATTGACATACTTTATGTGCCATCACTGTTGCCAACATTCCTTGTGCCTACATGTCAGTATGCATCACTTTCTCATTAGCAAAACATTTGTAAGTTGCTGTTTCATGCATGGTCTACCTCTGATGTCTGTATTCCCTCACATGTATGTGCATGGCAACCTGTGTGTGGAATAAGACATTTACAATGGGGTAAACTTCATGTTGTGCCGCATACAGGAGTGTGTCTCCATTGTTTATTGATTCACACATACCCTCATGTGTCACACCATGTTGTTTGGCATGTACAACTGCATGTAGCAAAGTGCACTGAACGTGTGAAATGAGTAAGATTTTTATCCTGACTGTTGGCACGCACCATGGAGTGACTTGCAGTTATGTTGGAATCACATATGTTTGGTTACAACCATTCATCCACAGACATCTGAGTCTGCATAACCATATTGGAGACACTGATGTAGCTTTCAATTGGGTAACATGTTGAGGGCCTTCAACAAGTACTTGCAAATCTCTGGTCCTCTCCAACATCCTAGGGACTAATGGTGTCTACTGATGCACTCAGAGTATGTCATTGCAAAGTGGGTCCAGACATTAGTGATGATTTCCCTATGGCTTGCTGATTCATTTTGTTGTGGATTTTAGGGACATCTCTCCTTGACATATTGCACATCTACAGTGTCCATTTCCATGCTAAATGAGTGGCCTATCTAAGCAACATTAGTACTACTTCAATGACTCAATTGGGACAAATATCACTTGGTGAAGTGTGCACAGTGGAACTGCTTCCAGTGTGACATGAGTATTTCCATGTCACCTTCTCCAGGTATTGTACATTTGTCAGCAACATGGCAGGATTTTAAAGCATCGTTTCTTACTGTTGGTTCATTATGTATGTGACAAATAGATGTGTGCATGACCTTGTGTGAGATCTGTGGGAATGCAGTTGGCATTGGCCTACTATTGTATGACAACAGGTAACTGGGATTTGCTCCATGTGGCAAAGCTTTGAAGGTGATGAGGTCTCCTACTAGTTCAATGGTTACTGTGATAGCACAACTTCAGCCATGCAAGTATAGATTTATTAGCTCCTGATTTTCCTGTGGGCAACTGTTGACTATTCAGTGCATGGATATGCCATGGCACATGTATGGGCACATGTATGGGCCACTTAGGTGGAATTTGTTGCTGGGGCCTACTTGACATCATAGGAATGTTGCTATTCAGAGCTGTAGTTCAAGTGTGACCATGGACATGTGATGACCCTATTTCACTTTGTATTTGCAGCATCAGCCCAGGGAAGTGAAGGAGACAGCGCACAGCTGACTGAAAACACATCTGGCCACAGGACCTCTGGTCTAGACACCACAGACACAGAAGGAAGCACAGGCTCGGAGGGTGAGGGGAATGCCATGGGAAAGAATGGAGCATCATCTTCATGTTTTTTTTTTTTTTATATATTTTTTTTTTTTGCAGGTGTGATTAAATTACATAAATTAAAGCTCAATCCTGCTATATCATGGCATACATCTTCTGTGAATCAGTTTAATGTACTGCAATACTTTCAACTACTCTTAACTCAGTAATATTTAAACCAATATGTCTATAAGAAGAATCTTATATCTTGACAACAACTCCCCCCCAGACCTAATCATTCTCCGAATTGCTCATCTTCCCCAATATACCCTGATATCACTGCAGTGCTCTGACCCATTGAGCATACAATTTTTCGTTTACCCGTGTTGCCTCCATCTTTCCCTCCCATGCTGCATATGTAGGGTCCACTGGGGATTTCCATGCCTGGAGAATCAGTGATTTGGCTATCAAGGTACCCACAAATATTATTTGTCTAGAGGATATGGGCAAATCTCTGCTTTGCGCAATACCCCATAGTGCCACTAATGGGCTAGCTCGTATGATATCATGGCACTAATCCTTTGAAAAATCTTCTCCCAGTACCCCACCAAGTGCATGCATGAGAAGCACATATGGAGCCAAACCCCTGGGTCTTTTGGCAGCGCAGGCACAGACCTGATGCCTCCGGGTGTATTTCCTTTCTTCTAGCAGGGGTGTAATAAAGCAACTATTTGGAATAAAGAGTGATTCTTTTAAAATTCACCCCTCTAAGTGCTTTTTGTGACACCTCATTGTGTTTTCACCATTGCTGTTTCCCTATTTTACACCCAGTAAGATTTTCTACTCTGACCAAAAGTTGGGAGATTTCCTTGACTTAACACCCACCCTGGAGTGTCTTATACCATCTGCCAATGCCTAATTTATTATCATAAAAAGCCTGGAAAATAACTTCATTGGGGCCATCTGTTACTTTTTCCGTTGATTGTAGGAAATGTTGGATTTGAGAGTAAGAAAATGTTAAACTTTCTGAAATGTTCCTTTTTCCCATTACGCACTGTTTCCATGTTTTGATATGGTCCCCTATATAAAAATCTGCAAGGGTCCTAATCCCTACCTCTTCCCACTTCTGAACGTTTCTTGGATTACGTTCTAAGCCTATCATCCATACATCCCTAAATCTGATTAACAGATGAGTCTTATGAATTTGATATTTAGACTGTATTTGTAATATACTAAACTGTATCATTATCAGTAATTTATATCTTACACTTTTAGGGGGGCCAGGGTATTTAAGAAATCGTGGGAACTGTGTATTTGTTTCTGCCAGCATCTGAATAAGGTAGAAATTGAGATTTGGCTTTTGCTCAGCTCTTGAAGCCCAATCCAATATAGTAGCTTCATAGTAAGTTTGAATATTGGGAGTGCTAACCCCCCATCTTCCACTGCCAAAGTTAGCTTCTCTATCTGTAACAGTGGTTTCTTATGGTTCCATATGAATTATCGAATTAATGAATCCAACTCGTGAAAAAACTTTTTAGGAACTCTCAAAACTACACTAGAAAAAACAAATAATAGCAAAGGGAGAATCATCATTTTGACCAGTGCGGTCCTGCCTATAATCGTCATGGTGGATTCCTGTCACTGCAACAGATAATCCTTGAATCTTTGTACAAATCCTCGTGTAGTTCAACTGAAACAAGTGTGCCAAGTTCTTGGACACATATATGCTGAGATATCTAATGGGAATAGAAGATGAGGATAATACCCGGATATCCTTTGGTAGGACTGATGTTTCTACATTATACAAGAGAGCCTCGGACTTAGGTGATTGATTTTACAGCCCCCCAAGTCCGAAAAAGCCTTGATCTTTGAGAAAGCTCTATCGATAATATGTAAATCCGCACGTAGGTACAAGATCATATCATCAGCGAATAATTTCACCCTAGGTGCTAAAGGGAGCGGAGCATGTATATGTTGATCCTGTCGAATCGCTCCTGCCAGTGGCTCAATAAAGAGTGCACACAGCACTGGAGACAGAGGACAGCCCTGCCATGTGCCCCGTGATATCTGTACCAATCCTGCTATTTGTGCGTTTACTGAAACTTTGGCTTGGGCCCCTGCATATAACCTACGTAACATCTAGATAAACTTCCCTCGGAAGCCAATCTTGCCTAAAACCATAAACAGCGTTTCCCATTGAACTAGATCAAATGCTTTTTCAGCATTGAGCATTAAGATCGCCGCCTGATAAAGATAGTGAGAAAAATAGTCCATCGCCTGAACCAAGAAATTAGTGTTGGTGGACAACAACCTCTCCGGTAGAAATCGGCATTGATCCTCCTGTATCAATCCTTGAACCACCTGAGCCGTACGGACCACAAGCATCTTAGTGCATAATTTATAGTCCTGATTTAAAAAGCTAATCAGGTGATATGAACCCAGATATTCTGGTGGTTTATTCTTTTTAGCAAAGCTAACCACTATAGCCCTTGAAAATGCAGAAGTGACCTCGCCTCCTTCTAATTTTTCACTAAATAGATCTACTAATATTTTGGTGATTTGACCCTCTAATAATTTATAACCCTCCCCAGGGAGGCCACCTTCTCCTGGAACTTTTTGCCTCTACTACTTCAATAACGGTGATAGGGGATGTTAGTATATTCTGTGACCCTGAGTCTAGGCCTGGCAACATCACTGCATTTAAATACTGTTTCATTTGTAAAATATTCACTTGCATCGTCTCAGTATACAGCTTACGATAATGCGAGAGGAATGCTTTTTCTATCTCTTCAGGATGACTGACCATTGTGCCCAACTCCTCATCAAAAATAGCTTTTATTAAATTTGAGTTAGATCTCTTTTTAACTGACCAAGCCAGAAATCTACCTACATGCTCACTTTCTTCATACTGCCTCTGAAAACTTGTATGTCTATTAAGTATCTCCTGAGACAGATAAAAATCCCTTAATTTGGCCTGAGCTCTTCCCAATATTAATTCCGTCTCCAAACTAGGTATTAGTTGATTTCTTTTTAATACCTGTTCTAGCTCCCTTTGAAGAAAATTACTTATTTCGCAAGCTATTTTCTCTAGGTGAGCCTTAAAGGAAATTGTCTCCCCTCATATATAGGCTTTAGTGGCTCCACAAATATTTAAACGAGAAGCTGAATTCTTATTCACCTCTAACAATTCAGTAACTGAGGCTATGAGTTTTGTTACCCAACCCTCCTGTGCCAAAAGAGATCTATCCAATCACCATTGCGGGCGGCTCTGTTGGTTCCCTAGTTCACTAATACTAATGCAGGGAACAGAGTGATCGGAAAAAGAATTTGCAAGTATTCCTGACCTCTGCCACTTCAATGCAAATTAAATTAAAATATAATAAATTCTTGATGCAGTATTATATCTTTTTGAATAACGTAAATTCCTTCTCCTGGGGATGATCAGCCCGCCACACATCTACTAATGCTAAATCCGAGATCAATTGCAAGAGCATTTGACAGGCTCTTGGTTTATGTTGTGCTTTATTCCTCCGTGATGTGTCCCATTGGATATTCGGTATAATATAAAAATCCCCTCCTACTAAAAAATAGCCTGAAAGTGAAGATAGATGTACATATAGAGCTGAATTGATGCTACATCGTCCTCTATTGGGCGATAGAAACTTACAAAATGGATCACTTTGTCTGCCAACATAGCAGTCACTACTATCCATCTTGCCTGCGGATCTCTAAAAACTCCCTTTTTCTTCCTTATAAATTTTCTAGAAATCAGAACTGCCACACCTCGTACGGCGGCGGCGACGGAAAAAAAGAATGTGCGATACATGCAGGGAGTTTAGGTAGCTTAAGATTGGCCTTCAAATGAGTTTCCTGCAAAAGGGCGACTTGTACGTGAGCTGCTTCTAGTCAGTTAAGAACCGCTTGAAGTTTAACATTATTGTTAACCCCATTTAGGTTACATGAAGCTACTCTTAACTTGTACCCAATCATTTCTTAACATTCCACCCCATCACCACCAAGGCCAATCGTGTTGCAGTTACATTCTTCCTTGCGCTCTCATCTTGTACCTTATCCTCGGGTAAAGAATATAGCTGACTAGTCTTCACCTGCATTTTTTGCTCTAGCTCCACCCTATGTCTACCCCCCCACCTTCATCAAGGGCCTTACCCATCCTGGCCCCTCCCTCCCTTGAACCCCCTGTGCCCTCCCTATTTCCATTGCCCCCCAAACCCCAAAGAGAGAGTACACTGACATGGCACTCCTAGAGCCTGACCCCCATTGATCAACAAGACTGCAGTCGGAGGGATCCGAAAAGGGAAAGAGAATAGAAAACTGCATGACTTATTAATTCAAATAATTAAATGCCCCCATCTACTTCTTCTTTCCCCTTCCCCATTTATTATTGGTCATGTCACCAACTTTCCCTCTCCCTGCCCCTCCTAACAATTCCGATTCCTCCTCGCTTCACTTCCCCACCATTCTCCTACAAAACCCTCATCATCATTTCTTCAGAAAGGGTAAGAATTTTTTGGCATCTTGTACATGCTGAAAGACATGCACTTTTCCTTGGTGGAGCACTTTGAGTTTAGCCAGCTGTAATGCCGGCCGGAGCCCCTAACCCTTAAAGTCATCTATTAGTCCAACAAACTTGCGTCAGTGATGGGCCGCGGCAACAGACATATCAGAAAACACACAAAAGCTGAAAGCGTCCCCAGACTTAAAGTTCCTCTTTATGACTGCTTGAAAGAGAATTTGCTCCTCAATCCTATAGTCCCCAAAATGGACTAATATAGTACGAGGATATTTTGAGTTCATGTAGCGCGGAAATGGTACCGTGTGTGCTCTTATAACTGAAAGATCTGCTTCAGTTTTTGACTTTTCTGGAAGAATGCAATTGCAGATGAGATCAGAAACTACCTTGGTATGGACGAGGCTACCTCCATTTCTCCTGGCACCCCTACGAACCTGAGATTCGAGTGCAGAGATCTTTTTCCATCTTGTCCAACTTTCATTGGAGTTCCTCGAGTTCTGATTGAATCCGAGGTATTGCCGACTCAGCTTGCTTTCCTGCACCTTCAAAGTCCGAAACTCTCTGCTCCACTTGGGTTAGTCTTGTAGAGAGGTGGGTTAGGTGAGTATTCAACTGACAGAGATGATACTTGGTCTCCTGATGAGCCACCTCCTAAGACAGTTTTATTGCTTGTAGCTCCTCTAAATTCTGCCCTATCCATTCTTCCATTGGTTGGGTGCTCGAACCCTGCATATTGAGCTATGGTTGTTGGGACTAGGGCTGGAGGTGCGAGGAGGCACACCCACACCACCGCCAGCATTAAGTAATATCAAAATAGAAACAACCTTGCCGGAGCTTTCTCACACAAAATTTGTGGTCATGCCGGGGTTTATGCCACCGCCTGTAGCACCTTCTTTGACGAGTGACATTGCCTCCTCTTGTCCTACATCTTTATCATTCCCCCCTTCCAATGCCTTCAGCACCCCATTCGTATTACTGCTAGTGGCTGAAAATAGAGGATAAATAAGCGTCTCCTTATGTTGCAAACTGTTGAAAGCTACTACAAGAGTGGGGTTGCTAGAAGTGACAGAATCTGATGGAGAGATTGCTATGGGGGGCTGAGGAACCAGTCCAGCTATTTGCATAGGTCGACTCGATGTTGTTGTTCAGAGCTGTGTTTTTGTCTACTTATGGCAGAGGTCAGGGTCTTTGTTTTGGGGCCCTTAACATTTTTACCCATTATTCTTGGCCTGCAGCTCGTGTCCTGTGTCATGCGTTTCATTCTAGGAGTACTTTTAAGGTATTACAATAAGAGTAGGAGCCCAAAGAAAGCTAAGCCACACCGGAGATAAGGGTCTTGAATAAGGAGGCAAAGGAGGCCATCAGGCATCTACTTCCGTAGCGCTATCGTATCCTTGACCAGCACTGGTAAGGTTAGCGCAGCTGGGTGCTAAGCTCCTCTCAGACTCCAGTTGTCTGAGTGGCGAACAGAGAGTATGGAGGCTTTTTTTTATATAGCAGTCTCTCCTCCTACTACCAGCTCTGGCCCCACTGCACCTGCTATGGCCCTTTGCTCTTTTTAAATAAAGTCTCTCCTTAGATTAGCAGTTTAAACTGTCGATCTGCAAGCGCCTTAAAAACAGACTTAGCGCAGCGCCGTGGCACCCCTCCCCCACAGCCATGCCTATCTTCTTGCTTATCTCGTTGTCTCCTATTTTCAGGGCCTCGGGGGGTAGGGAATGCCGTAGTCCAAATGGTGAAGAGCGAGCCACATCTGGTGTTGTAGCAGGAGCGCTACTCGTGCTTCGGCCAATCCGCCGATCTGGCTGTTCCGGGAGCTGTTATGCCGCTCGTGATGCCTCCTGCACGCCGCCGCCACCACTCGGAATCAGCGGGTCAAGGTACCGCAACCTGTTGGTCGGAAAACAAGCTGAGCTGCTCAAACTTGGCCGCTAAGCTCGCCTTCCACCAACAGTCGAACTGTTTGCTAGGAAAGGGGGGGGAGAGAAGGATATTCGTAGTAGCATGATCAGCAACGCGCTGTGCCTGCCATCTTGTCAATCCGTCGGGCTTTCAGTCACGGAGTATGACAGAAGCTCCACATGACCCTAGCCAGCATCATCTTCATCATGGGAATCATCCTCCAGTGGACACTCCCTGGTGGTGGCAGACCCATCGAAGCATACACCTGTACCATCGTTGTCTACCACCCCTGTTCTATCATCATCCTCCCTGTTGCTCCCAACCCAGCTGGCTGTGTCCGCTCCCCCAAGAGGGTGAGCGTCTTCTTTGCCACAGGCATCTACACCCCAGCCCCTGTTACCCCTGCTGCCCTCAGTGAGGAAGCTATTGACCTCATGAGAAGTATCTCTGTGGGCCAGACATCCATTGTGAATGCCATCTAGGGATTGGCAACCCAACTGCAGTAGACAAGTGCATTCCCAGAAGGGATTCATGGTGCAATTTCTGGCCTACAGAGATCTTTTCAGGCCTCCACATGGCAGCAGCTAGTCACTCCCCACCTTCGGTAGCCCCTCCATTTCTCTTCCCAATCCAAATCCCCCATTCCCCTACATACCCCAAGCACACATACCAATCAGCATGCACCAACCTCAACACACAAGAGCAGCACACATAAGCACGACAAAACAGGCCAACACGCAAGCAAACAACAGACACCTACACACACAACATCAGTCACCCCTTACTCAGACATCCCCACCAGCCCACAAATGACATGAAGCATACCCACATACACCACAACAGTCAGTGACGTACCTTACACACCCAGCATACCTGGAGACACTACCCGAAAAGACACACAGGTATCCACCACATCTAGCATACCTGCAGCCAACACCTTAACAGACACACACATCCATCACTCCATCCCCCAGCGCCTCCCCCTCTCAGCCCCCAAAGACACAAAGACACCTACACTCGCCCATGCAACAGACACCACCCAAGCACAAGCAAACCTCCCACACACAGACATCCATGATATCCAAATCGACACAGCAGACAACCACTCCCTTGACGTCCAAATCCCTACCCCCTTCTGCTGACCATCCCCATGTTCCTAAGAAAGTTTTTTTGTTTGACCTTGGCCTTTCCCCTGTTCCCTCCACCCCATCCACAACCCAAGAGGCCCTGACCCAACTCCCAACCCATCCCTTCCACCTCCAAGTCCTCCCCTGTCACACCTGCCCCCTTGCAAGCACACATACCCCTCCCCCCAAGAAGAAGACCACCCCTCCTATGAGGCAGTCCACCCCTCTCAAACCCACCTTTCCAAATCCAACCCTTCCCCCCAAAAGATGATCCTTGAGGTGCCTTACTGCCTGCCCAATTGATGCCCCTTCTTGTAGAGGGTCCCTGGCAGTTAGGAGTCAAGTGACAGCACAGTGATGTGCCTGTGTGTAACAAAATGGATTGGCCAATGGCCTTGGACTTTTCAAGTTTATATTTAATAAACTCAAACAGTTGTTTCTTCGGGTATACATTTGTCCCACAATTCCTTTTCAACCTTTATGTTGTTCCTGAGTGACTTGTGTTGTCTGCCTACAGTTCTGTGTGTTTCAGCCTGCTTCTGATCCATTTGAGGTTGTTTGCAGTTGACTTTGTGGGCAGTGGTGATATGCCCAAGACAAGGGTATATGTTGACTGTATGGATATGTGGGTGTAAATTCAATGGTGGTGTAATGTCATTGTGTACTGTTTGGTATGGTGAGTATTTCATCTTGTATTGTCCAATGTGAGCATGTATGGGTTTAGACTTGTCCCCCTGATAAGGATTATGGATTCATCTAATGTGTGGCAGCTTGAGTTTTGTTTGTTCAGACATGGAGTTTGTTCAGTTGTGCTAGCTTCCTTTGCATTTGACTGTGCATTTATCCATTAAGCTATGTGTACCTTGCAGCTACTTCATCTAGCGGTATGTCCCATGCAGTTGGAGTTGTATGTGCTTTGATGACTTGCACTTCCACATTGTGCAGATAGGCATGTCATTAGGGTCTAGTATTGTTTGTCCCTGAGATAAATCTAGGGCCAGTTCCTGTACAAATGTTGTGTAAGGGGCATGTGCAAAGTGATATGTGTCTCAGTGCAGCTTCCTTCCCTGAGTGCTCCTGATGGCCCCATCCCTACTGTGCAGGTATTGTTTGCATAATGAGCTTTGTATATTTGTCTCTCAAACTAGTGTGCCTCCCATTGTCCATCCATTGTCTTGCAATGTGGGTGATGTGTGGGTTCATACCAGGACTCTTTACTGTGAGTGGTGTTTGTGTTCCATGCCACATCCATACATATGGGTGTTGAATGTGATGACAGTCCATGGCATGTGAGGAATGTGAGTTTGTGAGTTGTATTTGTAGATGCAATGTTGGTGTGTTTTTGGTGTGGTGTGAGACAATGTTGTGTACACTTCGCTGTCACTGTGCCTCGGATGAGCAGACATGTTTTTGTGTAGTGTTGCAGTGCAGTGTGAGTGACCTGCCCAAAGGGGGCATATTGTGACTGTGAATGTGTCATTCTTTGTGTCTTATTTTAACAAGGGACACAATTGTGCATAGTGCCAGTAGCGTGACACCCCATATCATGTGGCTGACGGTGTGCCGATCAGTTGTTTAGCGTAATGACACAGGTAGGTGTGCGTGTACATATGGTCGGATGCGCCAATGGTGGCATGGATTTTGTGCTCCATCGATGATCCTCAGCAGGGCAGGACATGTGTGATGGGCTCCATGGTGGCACAGGATGTGTGAGGCTTACTACAGGTCAGTGTCTCCCTTTATACTCCACAGTTCTGCCAGCTGGGATGTGGTGGTTTGACTGCCACGTCATGTTGGTGGTGTGCAACCTCATAATGTGTCCAGCAGATATAGGCTCCAGTGGCCTGTTTGTGCTGCCCCGTGACAGCTGCAATCTGTGATGTCTGACTTTGCCAGTGAGACCACAGCGGTCTTTGCTCCATAGGCCCACATGACTCATAATACGGCGGCCTGACTGCCAACCCGACGGCAGTCCGACCGCCAATGCTACCATGGGGGTCCACGGACTGCCAAACTCGGAATGAAGCCCTAAGTGAGCTGACTCAGATACCAGAAAATGAATACATAGCATAAGAAAATTGCCTTACATTTGTATCACTGCCATTATGAAGATATTACATCACTAATATTTTTGTACACATATAATACATTACAGATCTATATTTAAAATACATACGTTCTGAGATCAGGCTATTCAAAATAAGAGTCTCAAGCTGCTGTGTACATTGCACTGTAGTTATACAGAGATTATTAGTAACATAATATATTGTTATTTCCAGTAACACAAAAAGGACATTTTTCTTTGCTTGTTACCTTGCCTTACAGACATTTGGCAATTCACAGATCTATTTATGCCATGTGACTACTATGCACATAAAAGAGGAAAGGACGTTTGTTTGAAAATGATACCTGACACAGTGAGAGCCAAACTGTGAAACTTTGCTATTTTCAACTATATCCCTACATTAGTTTTGCTTTTATTCCTTCAGTTTACACCTAACAACCACAGACAGATGCACATACAACCCAAAAACACAATCACACTTTCACTTTCTACATTTTTCCTAGCCCCAAACCATGCAGATGTATAAATCACAGGAGTCTGCAATCCCCTTATGAAAGCTTGACTCTCATTTATTTTCCTTATTGCAGAGGACATCTGTTCAGGGCAGTGAACAATTATACTTCGGCCACCTCAGCAGGCCAGGCTCATATCCAGGGTAAACCAGTTGGTGAACATCCGATTGTATGTTGGCTCGTACGAGGTATTAGATTAATCCATCCTCCTCAAGTATTCAGTGCTTTGGGACGTTAATATAATTTTTACCTTTTTGAGAAATTGGCCTTCTAATGAAGATCTTTCCCGGTCTCATCTGCAACTTTGGCTCTTTGGGTTAAATGGCTATTGGCAGAAGCTGGTATAGATATCAGTCTTTTTGGGGCCCACTCTGTTCGAGGGGCTATGGCATACAAGACTTTTTCAGTGAGTACTAGAATGGAAGATGTTATGGACACGGCGGATTGGTCCTCTGATTCTACTTTTAAAGTCCTCTATCATAAACCAATTGTAGATGTGGCAATGAGAGTAGTAGATCAACTTTAAACTAGCATAATTTGAAGCCTCCAGTCCTGACATAGAATTTAAAATGTTTTAGCTATTGTGTTAAGAATTTTAGGCCCATATTTATACTTTTTGACGCAAACCAGCGCCGGCACTGGTTTACATCAGAAATTTTACCGCCGGCTAACGCCATTTCTACGCACCATGAGGGCACCTTATTTAAGGAATTACAATAGCCGGAGCTGCGGACTGGTCAGAGTAAAAAAAATGACTCAAAACAGGCAGCGGCGGCATAGGGGAAAATGGGGGTTGTGCGTCAAAAAATGGTGCAAGTCAGGTTTGAGGCAAAAATCATGCCTCAAACCAGACTTGCGCCATTTTTTTATGCACAACCCCCATTAAAATGATTCCTGTCTAAGCAAAGACAGGAGTCATGCCCCTTTGCCCAATGTCCATGCCCAGGGGACTTCTGTCCCCTGGGCATGGTCATTGGGCACAGTGGCATGTAGGGGGGGCCAAATTAGGCCACCCTATGCCACTTTAAAAAAAATAAAAAATACTTACCTCAACTTACCTGTACTTACCTGGGATGGGTCCCCCCATCCATGTGTGTCCTCCAGGGGTGGGCGAGGGTGGCAGGGGGTGTCCCTGGGGGCAGGGAAGGGAACCTCTGGACTCCTTCCATGGTCAGAGACCATGGAAGAGAGCCCACAGGTCCCTTAACGCCTGCCCTCACCCAGGCGTAAAAAAATGGCACACATCAGGTTGTGCGCCATTTTTTAAGGCCCGCCCCCTCCTGTGCGTCAAAATGACACAGGAGTATAAATAAGGCGCACAGGCCTTAAAGTCATTTTTTTTTAGGCGGGAACACCTACCTTGCCTGTCATTAACGCAAGGCGGTTTCTTGCATCCAAAAAATGACACACACAGAGGTTTTTTGATGTCCGCAGGCTCGGGCATCATAGATTAAATATGGGGCAAGGTTTGCGCTGAACGTGCGTCAAAATTTTTGACGCACATTCGGCGCAAACAGTGTATAAATATGCCCCTTAGATTCTATTAAGGACATGGAGGTGAGGATTATCCCACCCAGAGTTATTTGTATGTATTTTATACTTGATTATCTATAGTATTAATTCTATGAGTATTTTTCAGTTCTTACCCACCCTAATAATTTAATTTGGTGGTTGTTTGAGGATATTATTTCATATTTTTCTATTCCTTAGGCACTGACGGCAAAGCTGCTTGAACATTATGCTCAGGAGGAGTGAGAAAAAGATGTTCAGTTCTATCTCTAAGGACATGGTTCGTCTACTGGAGGCTGTTGTGGGTCCAGACTGTTGGACTGCGTTATCGTAAGCTCTGTTGATCAAAGAAAGAAGAAAGACTGTGTTGTTTTAGAACTACATAGGGCAAGGATGCCTTATGATTGGACAGTTAAGGTCTAGGGCTCTTGGGATATGTAGTTTAAAGTTTTATTGTATTGTTATTGGCTGCTGTGCTTTACATCAGTATTGAAAGAGAAGTATAATTCTTGCTTCTGTGTCCTTAATAGAATCTTAAATTCATAACTGGATAGCTAAAAAAAAAAAAAATCTCTGCAGGAAGCATTTTGAACATTTTAATATTTCTTATCAAGTTTAGGTTGAGCAGGCTAACGCCCAAATAATAAACATACTGTTGAAGAAGTCTGGCTTCCCGACTTGTATGGCTTTGTTTTGTTCCTTACCCATAAGATGAGATGTACAGTTTATATGAAATCAGTGCTTAATTTGTGCTTGTTGTTCCTGGTGCTGAGCACCGGCTCTTATTTGTGAGGGCCGGGGCTTATTCTTCTGCCTCAAGCATTTGCTGCGAGCAAAAGACACATATGTGAAAGACGGGAGAAGAAAAAACTAAAAAGGGTCATAAAGGCAGAAAGTAGAAAGTTGCAGGATGAGCTGAAGAGGCAGGGTGGCCGTAAATGGATTAAAGAGGCCCGAGATTTCTTCAGGATTACGCTGCCTCAGTATTCAGTGCTGGCAGATGTAATTACAGCAGCCTCGTGTTTCAGAGAAGGGCTTTGAGCACCGGCACCTCTTCATTTACAAATTAAGCACTGTATGAAATACGTGGTCAAGTGGATCCATGTGATCCCCCCAATACAGATAGAAGGGCGGAACTGTGGTCGTACGACAACGTGTTGTAGTCTTGTTTTTATATCTTTAGAGTAATATTCCTGCCGATGAAGGGTGGAAGGTAGCATTATTCGAATTAACATTTTCAAAGCACTGGGAACAGACTTGTTCCTGCATGATATTGAAATCATACTTAGAGTTCCTTCCAACAAATGGTTTGAAGTCTCGTAATCAGCAAACAAATATGACTTTTCATAGCATTATTATTTTGTGCATAAAGCTTCTTAATAAGCGTGTAATATATACAGTAAACCATTATTAAAAGAATAGATACACGTACTTCCATTACTCAATTAACTGGTACATACTTTAGTCAAGGGCAAATGGTAGTGACTGAACGTACATAACTTTAGTCAAGGTAGATTTTCTATGCATGATTTCATGGTAACAGTGTTGGTAAAGAGGTACTCATTTTAAAAACTAAACTGAAAGGTGAGATCAGCTTGAAATAATAAAAATAGGCAAGAAGTAATGTTGAGTTTTCACGCAGATGAATACAATGTGCGGGAGACAATACATTCAATGATTATTTTTCCGAAAAATATATCAGTTATGTATGAGTTGGATAGTTGATACTTCCTGCAGAGTAGGAAAATTAATGAGCAAACCATTAAAACCTATAAGTTGGCAAACAGTTCAGAAGTGTATAAACAGTAGCCGTATCGGAGTAGTTGAATAATAAATATTTTCTTGCAATTGTGTCCAATATATGGTAAGTAATACTGATAAACATGTGGATGGTCAAGTGAACCAGGTGGGACCAGTTCATAATAAGAGAGTTTCTTATATACCATTCAATCTGTCATTGATAGAGGCCAAACTATCGCTCCATGGGCAGTCAAGTTAATTCTACAATGTCACAATACTACCCCTCGAGGGAGCTCTTTGGCATCTTCAATCACATGCTAACGTATCTGAATATCTAAGTACTTAGGCTACATCAATGGAACACTAATGGTGTCTTTTCTTTTAGTATCTTATACTACTTTTGTACAGAGTGTCCACATTTGTATTGCTATTCTTTCAAAGTGAATATAAAGTTTGTATCCAAAACATTGGTATACTGTGTGGTGTCACCGGCACTGCATTTTCTGCACTTTAATGTCCTATCACAGGTGGTATCTGCATATGATGGTGATTTTGCCAGTTACCCCTCCTCCCCATACCTGGCTTCACGTTTTCTTATGCCCACTTCCTGCTGCTTTTCTCTCCAAGGTCCTCTCACTCTGTACTTTTTTTGGAGGTTGTGGAAGCAGATTGTTGAGGGGGCCTTTTCACCCTACAAAGAGTGTTTTTTTTGCTACATCTAATGATTTTTTTTATTTACCCATCCATCTTGGATCAGTGAATAAATAAAATAATGCCCAGATACACACATGCATGGTGGCGCATGCTTGAATGATGAAGCATTCTAGAGCATATGTCATCACACATGTGAGTGTCTACAAAATGACACAGCCATCAGAAAAGGTTGTATGATCTCGCCTTTTTCTGTTTTTTCTTTTGGCTGGGGATGCACAGCATCAGCAAAATGCCTATTTCTGATGTTATAGAGCAGCTGTTTCCAACCTTTCGACTTCTGTGAACCCCCCACTGAACCACTACTTTGAAAAAATACAAAAATCGAAATTTAAATAGGAAAGAAAGTTGGAACTTATCAAAATGTAGTTCTATGTCTAAGAGATAAAGTGATATGCCAGCTTCCAGCATATAAATTCATCTTTTTTGCTCCTAATAAATGTTCTAATTTTGGCGCTGCATATCACTTCTTCAATTAAAGCCACCAATCATGCATTCTACATTATGTTTGTTGTATTTGAGGTGCTCCCATGAATCAAGCTAAAGATACCAATGTGTCATCTGATGACACTGACTAGTTATAGTTAAGGCAATGTCACCACAGGAAATTGATTGTTTTGCTTTGCAAATAACTTTGTGCCATGTGTTGAATCTATACAAAAGTATCTAGAAAAAGACTCATCCATCTGAGCTAATTCCTGTAAGATTTTGCTGTGACCCTTCAAGTGGGGGGTGAGAAAAGGGGGGTTCCCAAAATACATTTACCCAGTGCAATTGTCCATAGGAAAACTGAACGGCAATCCTGCAAATATAGCTGAAAGGAACTACATGACGTTTGGCAGAAAGCTAGATCTTGAGTGTCTAATTCCGAGTTTGGTGGTCCACAGGACTGCCAAACTCACTGTGGCAGTCGGACCGCTGCAATCCTGCCAGTCCAACCACAGGATTACGATCCTGGAGGTCAGACTGCCAGAAGATCGCCACCTCCGCCAGGATCATGGATCCCGACGGGTTGGAGGTGGTCAAGGTCATGGTTAGCTGATCACAACTTTGCTTTTCACCTGCCTTTTCATGGCAGGGTCACCGCCATGAAAAGGCTGTAGGAAAGCCAGTGCTGGGGTTCACAGGGGGGGGCCTGCACTGCCCATGACCATGTCGTGGGCAGAGCAGGTGCCCCCCTGCCAGCACCCTGGGAATTCCTACTATTGCGAGGTTGCTGTGTGCGATGGCATTGGCCTCAACTCCCTAAGGGAGCCAAGGGGAATGTGGCTGCACTGTTTCCACTGAGCTGATTGTCACAAATGTAATAATACGTTTCTGTTGGTCAGCCCAGTGGAAAAATCATAATACTACAGGGTTGAGGCCACAGGCTTGATGGCCACCTCAGTCCCCGCTGTATTGGAGTTCTGGTGGTTCAATCACCTAACTCACAATGAGGCCCTTAGTCTAGAAAGCATGCTTTTTGTTATCTGGTGTAAATCTGTTCAGTGGTTTTTGAGAAATTGTAATTGTATTTATATAATGCTGACTACTCCTGGTGAGGCATCAAAGCACTTTTCAGTGCGTAGCATGCTACTCCGGAACCCAAATGGATTAGTGGTGGATTAGTATAGAGAAATATGAGTATATCATTAGTATTAGTGTAGGTAAATATGAGTTAATTTGAGCAGTGGACACAGGAGTCTGTTAGAAGGATTGACTAGAATAATGGAGGGATAGAAGAGGGAAAAATCTATAAAGTGTTAATTGGGGGAGAAAATGAGGTTTGGGATGAGTAAAAGAGGAGCTAGAGCAGGGAGAATGTGTACAAAGGGATTGGGGAGATCATAGTAGTAAAATGAGGTTCAGGGTGAGTCAAAGGAGAGGCACATGAGATAAAGCTTAGTAGGGTTATTTGGGAGATCACAGTAGTAATTTTGCGCAATGAGGTGAGCCAGGATGGAAAAGTGTAGGAAGGGTTATTTTGGAGGGTTATTTGGTGTAAATCAGTTCAGTACTTTAGAAATGTAAGGAAATCAAAATGTGTATATTTAGGGCTGTGGTTCCTCTGCAATGATTTTGGGAAGAATAACAAGCTTGGCTCTGATTGGCTGTTAACACTTCAGCCAGGAAGTGCTGGCAGCCATTTTGGGACTCGGCATAAGCTAAGTATAAAAAATAAAGGTTAAAGAAAAGGGCAGGGTATCTTTACCCTACCCCACTAGCCTTGGTGCAGGGGTTCCCAGGGACATCTCCCAGGGCTAAAAAGGATTTTTTAATAAATAAAAATAAGTGAGCGCTGTCTCCTGCGCTTCCTTGTAATGTTGCCAGGTCTCGCGGGTACTGGGGTTGAGAAAAGGAGGGGGCGCATGGAGCCCCCTCCTAGGGCTTTTCAAAGCTCCGGGGACCGCCACCTCCGTGGGGCACTGCAAAATAAGTATGCTGGGGCTGCGACCCTGGGACCACTACCAGAACTATATGAGGCCCGTGCAGAACCCAATGGGAGACTCAGTTGGGGCGGGTCCAATGTGCATGCTTTTTTTAATCACAGCTGGGGTGCATTTAAAATGCACTTTTAGTGAGCTTTTTTATTTTGTTATCACTGTCAAGAAAGCCCCTTACACTTCTTGTTCCTTTAACCCTGTAATCCCGATTGCCTTGCCCCCACGTGTCCCTCTAGCCAGCTTCACCCCGTCACTCGCCCACAGACATCTCCCCTCCCTTTAACACCTCTGCTTATCCCTTCCTTCCCTCGTTCCTTTACAGACACACTGTCCCTTTAAACCTGGGCTGCACTCCCCTTCCTCCAGCCCACTTGTGGCATCAGCAGGAAAGGAGAGAGGCGGCAGCAGGAAGGGAGGAAGGTAGCTGCAGGGAGGGAGAGCAGCAGTAGGGAGGGAGTGCAGCAGGAGGGAGGGAGCACAGTGGCAGGCTGCAGTATGGGCCTCTCTGCCGAGGGCCTAATGGCATTAAGGGCTCTTGGGAGAGAGAGGCAAGGTGAGGACTAAGCATCCATCTGAGCCGGCATTGTGCACACCACAGCAGGGCCTGGACATTACTGAGCAGTCCATGCCTGAAGAATTCTAGAAACCCCCAGAGCCCCCCATTGCAGAAAGGAGCCAGCATCATGAAGAGGACTCCTGTCACAGAAAGGAATGATTTTATACAGCCCCATGGGACTTTAAAAAGCACCCGTTCTCTTTGCGAGGAGGCTTTCTGGGGTAGATAAGTACTCACTCTCACACACACACCACCCTTGTCTTGGTTGCTAATCACTCTGCTGGTGATTAATGGTGGCGCTGCCTTCCTGATCGAGTGAGCAGGGCCTGCCATTCAGCAATTAGTCCCGTCCAAGAGCGCCAGGGGCACCTCCTTCCAGGCACTGCTAATTACCCCAGATATTACAGAACTCATGACATTCCTATAATATTATTATAAATATAAATGAACCATTAGCAGTCAAATTATTGAATAAAAAACTGTGTATGGCGAGGGCGCAAGTTATAGTTACCTTAGGGCGTGAGTTATAGTTACATGAAATAATTCTAACTTTGCTGAATTTCTGTGCTTTTATGCAAGTAAATTCAGAACCTAACTGTAAGATATATATATATATATATAGACATATATATATATCTATATACATAGATAGGTATAATCTCTCTCTCTCTATATATATATATATATATATATATATATATATATAAATAAATATATACATGTATTAATCTGCTAATATTATTTCATTTTCTAAACCATAGCAGACCCCATGAGCAGGCTCTGTGGACACTCCATGAACCCCTGGTTAAGAACCTCTGCAGTACAACACCTCCAAGAGGACCTGGCACATTTAATATGTCCCAAAGGCGAGAGCTATTGGCTTTGCCCATGCTTACTAAGTGTGCGTTTTGATAGAACCATTGCTAAACAGACACAATTATTAAAGTAAACAGAGTCGACTTTGGGTTTGCACTTTGCAACCATTGGGTTTCTTTAACCACCCTCCTTCAACAGTTGGCTTCAGATGTTGTCAGCCACATCTCGGACATAGAGTATTTGTCTCTAACTTACATTTATTTGCTGTTTGGGTGTATCCTTCCGCCCCTTCTTGAGTGCTTGTGTTGTACTCCATAAGGGAACGCTTTACAACTATAAAGCTCTCTGTCACTATGTCTCTGTCTGCTGGCTCCCTCCTGCTTGTCGTGCTCCAGTATTTTAAGGTTGTGGGTGGTAGCTTGCTATACTCAGACATTTTGCCTTTGCTAATGCTTATATACTTTATTTCCTAATGGAAGAATCACTACATTTTGAAGGAGGCTGTAAGTAAACCACCGATAAAAATGTTATTTTTTTCTCAAGAGAGATTCACATATTTAATTAAACTCCAGGAGAGACTGGCTTGTTGATAACGGTGGGGTGAATGCAGCTAAGATCGCACCACACCTGTCATCACACTACTTGCCACAATGAATTACCTGGTCAGGGTGGCCATCATGAGGTTGTTTCTCCATCCTCTTGTTTAACCCATCATATTTTGAGTTCCTCTAAGGTTTTCGAATTTCAAATTTTAATAAAATGAAAATAGAATGATGCCATAGATATCCAATACAGAACGATAAAGCTGAATTAACTTCTTTTTAAACTGCATATCGCTGATCACAATATGCTCAATCTCGGTGTCGCCAAGAATAGTCTGCGATCCACGAGATCTTAAGGTTTTTTTCCGAAACGGCAAATCGTGAGTGCTAGTAGCAGTTATTATAGGCAATGGCCTTCCCACAGTCTTCAATAAGCATCAGCCCTGGAGCCTGACAGCAGTTCAAAGACTCTTTATGTTGGAGGCAATTAATCAGTGAAGTGTAAAAATACATCCTCGTTTCTGGGTCAAACCATAAGTGTTAACAGAAAAAAAAACACGTACGGGCTTAAAAAGTAAATCCTTGCTCTGCACAGTCAAACCCTCACATCCAGGACGGTGCATTCCAAAAGTATGCAAAGTACTTTTTGGCCGTAGCACACCATCTCGACAACCGAGCTATCAACTTTTCCATATCCATTTGTGTAGAAGCTAATTTGCTCCAGCGATTTTCTCTACTTTCTGGGACTTGTAGTCCTCATTGTATAGGTGGTGAACAAGACTACCAATACCAGAATGCAAAGAAAAAACGTTGAGTAGGTGCATTACGCAGATAATATTTGTGAGTCCATTATTACTGAACACTTACAGTTCATGCAATTATATATTGTTTATTTGGGAACTATTGCATACTCCTTAAGTGTATGTAGAGGTATACAAAACTGAGCATAGTTATTGGCCACTGCTATGTTTATAGCAGGAATTATTATATTCATTATGTTTCTCCAATGTTCAATTGTGGATGTTCCTGAAGTGATTTATGTAGACATAGAAACAGCACTCTGTGAGTCCTTTCTTGCCAAAATTATTTCTCCAAAGCACAGGTGTACAGAAAATGGTTTTACAAAAAGAGACCCTTATCCATGAAGACATCACACTATACTATCCTACAACAAATGAGTTCAGAACTCAAAGAAACAACCCTGCCAAATGTGCAGTTTTGTCCCAGAAAATTCTGGACTGAAGCAGCGCATCACACATGGGCCTGGGAATATTGGTATCTATGAAGAAAGTAGCTCCACAAATCGCATTTCATTTGCATAGGATTAGCGTCAGCCCTCTACACCGGCACCTCGACTTGAAACATCAAAAAACTACAACTCATCCAGAACGCCGTCACCAGACTCATCCTGGACCTCCCACGCCGAGAACACACCTGAGGATCCTCCACTGGCTCCCGGTCAAGAAACAAATCATCTTCAAGCCACTCACCCACATGTACAAGGCCATACGCAAGGCATGTCCAGCCTCCAGAACCACCACATCTCCTTCCATACCCCCGCCAGATCCCTCCGGTCCACCCAGATGTCCCTGGCCACCATCCTTTGCATTCGTAAAACCACCGCCGGAGGACGATCCTTCACTTACATCACAACAAAGAGCTGGAACAACCTCCCCCTACACCTCAGACAAAGCCCATCGCTCACCATCTTCAGTAAGAACCTCAAGATATGGCTTTTCGGATGAGGCTCCTCCCCTCCCCCCCAGCATCTTCAGACCCTCACAGGTGAGTAGCCACACTTTACAAAAACTGATTGACTGATTGAGCAGCGCCGCGTTACCAGGATACCTTGTTCCATTTAGCTAATTAGTGCATCCTGGGAGCTGTAGTCTTTGTTCAGCAATATGGTACCAATTGAGATAAGGCACCTAAAAACAATCATTTGTTAATGCAAAGCCACGGAATCGAAACGTTGTGTACCAGTGACTTGGAATCATCAGTGCTAACTCTAATTTTACATCATGGGTGTGAGACGTAGTTCACAGATGGACAGTTCCACACCAGATTTTTAGGACTCCCGTTCACTATGTTAATGTGCCCAATTTATATCTAGTATTGGTAAATGTATATTCTATTAATATTCTGAAATTCTGGTATGGCTTCGGGCCTCCTTTACGAATCTTTTACACATTGAGGCAGTATTTTTAAGTGCCCAAAAATGCAGAAATTTCAATGTATTCATAACAGGTGAGAGCAGTTTAAACATTTATGGGTGTATTGTTTCCATGCTGTTATCTGTAGTTTTGTTTTCCCGTTTTAAATGCAAGAACTAGAACTCTTTTAGACAGTATGGTCACAATTCAGTCTTCTTGAAACAGCAAGAGTGGAGTGGGGTTGTCTCTAAGTTCTCGATGTATGCCAGTCATTGCCTGGAGACTGCATTTCACAGGTAGCTGCAGACCAGCTAAGTTTCCCAGGTTCATGCGTGATTAGCTAAACCAGTCTACATTTTTCATTGACTTCTAGAACTTGTAGTCTTGTTTTTCCATTATAAAAGTAGGACTACAAGTCCCAGAATTCAGAGAAAAACCTGGACTGGAGAAGCTTATCACACACGGACCTGGAAAGCTCGGAGCAATGTACCTGCTTGTGTAATTTCCACACCAATTTTTGAAAATGACTACATTGCAAACTCCAACGTGTAATCATTCATACTTGTCAAGTTTCTCAAGTCCGTGTGCGATATATTGTTCCAGTCCAGGTGTTTTTCATGGAATTCTGAAGCTAACTGGAGCAGTAAGTCACGCATGGACCTGGGGAAATCTGACTTAGCAGAAAATCTGGGAAAGTGCTGCTTATGGATATGGGCATTTGCAGTGTACACGAGGGTATGATTTAGAGAAAGCAATTGACCCCCTGTCCATCCCTGAAAAAGTTAAGACAGTGTCTGCCACCACTCAGCCACCACTCAGCCACCCCTGCATGTGAAAGAAAACCAGGACAAAACATGTCGACCAGGACAAAACATGTCATAGGACAGCGAGACAAAAACAGACAATGCGCTGGTGTGGCATTAGCATATTTTTCTTAGTTGTATGCTCGATCTGTCCACATGGGCAATTAAGCTATGGAGAGAGCAGGGTGGCATGCAGGATTTCTGGGAAATGTGGGCACCCACATCCCAGAATTCTATATGACTGAGTGTGAGCGCAACGCACTCAACGGCTGAGACCCAACCTGCTCATTGCCAACTAAGTATGAGAGGCCAGAAGCTCAGGGCTCATCTGCAGGTCTCGCTGCTCACTGTATGGGACCTCTCATTTCACAGCCCGATCCTCTGGATCTGAGATAGAACAAGGATGCAGTGCTCCAGAGACCCACCTGACCAGCACTAGGTAAAAAGGTGTGACTGTTACAAACAGAAGAGGGAGACAAAAGGAGGGTGTAGTGTGGTGTGGAGGGTGTCGTGTGGAGTGGAGGGTGTCGTGTGGGGCGAGGTTGAGCAGCTGTCTTCTTTTAAAGTCAAGAACATGTAAACAGCGTTAAGATGAGTATGTTTGTGTTATGTTGTGTCGATGGCAGTCACGTTACAGTTCACTTTCAGGCAGTCACACTAGATTGCATCCTCATATCTTTTGTACTGTTCCAGACTATCATTATTCCGAACCTTGAATCACTGTGCTAACGTCATCACAGGGCACTGTCAAATACACACTACTAACCTCCACAGGAGATGCACTTCAGTGGGAACACTGCTAACCCTCTCTGGGCAGGCGAGGCAGTGTTTCCTGATCTACATATTCCATATAATGATTGGTGCACACACTATTTATATAAATAATAGGCTCTGGTCCAACAGACCAATAGACACGAACTAACCTTCAGCTCTCTAACGGAATAGTTAGAAAGAAAGGCTGAGAAAAGAGAGAGCTGGCTCATAAACTGAATTACACAAAGTGACATCTGAAGAGGTATTTCACCTTGGTAACGAAAAGGCGAGGGAAGAGCACGAAATGAAACATTACTTTGTTTGTTTTGTTGCAAGTTCGCGCCAACAACTGCTAGCGAGGGAATGAACCCACTGCAGGTTACCGGCCGTGTTTGTTCTCACACTATGGCTCCAGTGTTAACAAAAGGAGTATTTAGTAATCTGTTCCGATTTTTCACCACATTTTTTATGGTAATGAGCTTAGTATAGTGATGGCTGAAACTAAGGATTTTGAGGTCGCAGAACATTAAATTTATAACACTCACTTGGCATTTCACGTTTCAAGTCGTGGGGTTGGGCGTGCATACCATTGGTAAAACGATTCATGTCATATTTCTATTAAAAAAATAAAAAAATAATTTTAATGAATAAAACAAAGAACAAAGATATTTTTTATAACTAGGAAAACGTTATTCTTTCTATAAAAGCCCAATTTACACTACACAAACTCTAGAAATTCTAAAGTTATAGTTATAACTTAAATTTCTAATTTGCGCATCACCAGTTATGATTTACATTTATAATTTACAGACTACCTTCAATTGTCTATAATTTGCACACCTCAATATACAGTCTTGTGGCATCATTTGCCACACTACATTAACTATAACTCACCTTTTTTCCATGCACTGGTTATACCCTTACATATTATATGACTTATAGAATGTGAAATTGTAGCACCCACAATAACACTACTTACACCTTAAATGACAGAATTTCTGAGAACACAGTGCATGACAGAGTGGTGAGTAGCTACTGTAGTGTGGCGAGTGATGCAACAAAACTGTGCACGTAGGCATGCATTTAAACATGTATTAAAAAGAGTAGTTATAGTTAGGACCTACTGTATTTACCATAGAAAGAACATTTTTTGATTAGCTAATAACTTTGTTGCAGTTAGACAAATCTTCACAAATCTTTCCAAAAAAAGCTCATCGACCTCAGCTCCTTCCTGGAAAGTTTCAGGGTGATCAATCAACAGGCAGCTGATTAAAAAGGGAGGGGTCCCAAAATGCAACTTCCCCAAGAAACTTTCAGGAGGAAAACTGAACAGCATACAACAAAAATGGCTTAACTGAATTGCACAAAATTTGACAGAAAGCTAGATCTTGGTACAGAAAGTGTTCCTTTTTGTGATTAGGTGAACATCTGATCAGTAGGTTTTGAAAAATTAGTTTTTAAATACTTTGTATATTTGAATGGTTAGGTAACAAGTGGCTTCTGAGAGTCATGCGATCCTGTAACTCCAAATAATAGAGCAATCTGATTGTCCAAAGGGGCTTTTTTCCCATCGTCCGCCTCGCTCCTGTAAGAACAAAAGGATCCCATGACTTCTATGGGAGCCTGCCCTCTGATTGGATGGCCGCAAAACAGAGTGGAATGTAGCGGCCGCCATTTCAGCACATAGGGACTTCTGTCCCTTTGTCCTGAAAATTAATCTAAATAAGGTATAAGGGGCAGGGCAGGGGGTACCCTGACCCTCTTGACCTTGAGGGGACGGGGGTTGAGAGGGATCCATCAGTGCAAAACAATGTATTTATAATGTTTAAACTATCACACAGTCCTACTGGAGTCCTGCGAGACTGGCTACATATTTTTTAAAAATATGCAGATAGCTGCATTTGTTTTTTTTTATATCCCCGCGGTAGGCCAGTGCCTGGAGGTCAGTGTAGGTTTATCAATTTAATTTCTCCAGGGAGGGAGTATGCGTTGGGGCCACTGGACCACTGCGCTTTGCTTCTCGGGGCCTCCAGGACGGCACATGGAAGGCTGATCCTAAGAAACGGATCCCCTGGGACCATGAGAAGACAGAATAGAGGACAGGTGTGCCCCACTCAAATACCTCCCACTCGCACTCCACGGGTTGAAAAGAATAATGTATGAGCTCCCATCTGCTGAGGGCAGTGCGGGCAAGAACAGCACACATACTACGATGGCTCTTGCTTAGTTCAAAGAGTTAGCGGGGGCCTTGAACAATCATCTGTGAGCCTCCAACAGCATATAGATGTCTCAGGTGAGACTGGGCAAACCAAATCCAAAATACACTGGCAAAAGAGTAGACGGTGAAGCTCGTTAAAATTCACTGCTTTTGGAGGGAGTGCCCCATACTGCCCTGCGGGGCTGTCTTTTAAATATGCTTGCAGCTTCTGTGGCACCCCAAAAGTAATAGGCATCATATAAAGAACAGGAGTAAGCCATAAATCTATTGGTGACCTTGGTATCCATAATAACAGTAACAATGTTCCACGGGTAATATTTAAGTCACAATGGTCATCCACTAAACACAAGGTAATTTATGCAATCATAAAGGAAAGAAGGGAAAACATGACCCAAAGTGAAACATTAACAAAGTATCACATTTTCAACAACTGGGTTCTTTAAACAGCATTTAAAGCTGTGTTACAAGTGAAATGTGCAAAGAATTTGCTTAAAAAAGTGCAATCAGTGACATAAATTTACACAATGACAGAAAAACAGCAAAACGAAACAATTATTATTATAATATTCTTGAATGAATCATAATTTGACATAATTTCTTGGTCAAAAGGATAGTACAATTATTTTCAAGTCACTATCTTGTTGACAGCGTTTCAACCTTTGTATGATTCAGCAGGTCACCATCAGGACAATAAGGAACATCTGAAAAAGAAAGGTGGTGCACAAAAGATCAATATTGTGTAATAAGTAACACAGTAGAAATAAAAATAAATTAAAACCGCTCCAGGTCAAAAACAAAATATAGAGGGTACCTGCAAAGTCAGTACTTGATTGTATATGAAAAAGAAAAACACAAGGGCAATTTAAAAAGTTGAATTAAATCAATATGATACGGACTCCAAAGACCAAGGTGCCACCAATAAGTGAAAAAGTGCTGGAATATTAGTGCCCAGAAAAAAAGATAAAACTTACTGGAAGATATAGGGGGAGCATGGCACAGAAAAAGAGCTCAAGGGTAGCCCAGGAGCAATTAAAATATCCTGGAAAAAAGGATGAGTGATACATTGTTGAGAATCATATAAAACAGTCAGTAAGTGAGATCATCAACAATAGAAAAAATGGGTTACCTGTAAAGAACCAATCCAAACGGTTCTCAATAATACGGACTCATATATAGTCCACAACACAGTGAAATAAGCTGAAAAAAGTAAAACATGGAGATAAGCTACAAAGGTCACCCAATCCAAGAAATTGAAGTAAGCCACAAAGATCAAACAATGTAAGGTAGCCAGCAAGAGGAATAGGGGTTACTTGTATTTGCTGGAGTCCCAGCCAAAAGTTGCTGCATCTAAGAGTACGAGCAATGGTGTCTACCGGCATAGGGCATCTGGGCCATTTTAAGGAGGAAGTGAATCGTATGTGGCATTGTGGGTCATGCATGCCGAAACCAAAACAACTAGTCAGTGCGTGCTCTTACTGAAAAAAGATGGCAGCCATCTTAAGTAAAAAAAACATGGCATGTTTGGGAGCTAGTAATCAAAAGGCAGTAAACCGCCTCCCCAATACCTTGAATTGAAAAAAAAAAAAAGGGTGGGATTGAAGAATGCAAACCCCAGCCACAAGCAGAGAGTATCAATGCCAAGTGCATCACAACAATCGTACACACTGGCACAGAGGTGGAATACGTCCTGTTCTATCACAAACAAGTAAATAGATATCAACGTATGCAGTACAACAACAATGGGAAAAGGGCATAGTAACCCAAATGTAAGTGCAAAATGATCAGAATGCCACAAAGAAAACCTCATTGTATAAAATTACAATATTGTATTACTGTATATTATTCTTCCTTTCAGATTTTATCGATTGAAAAGCAAAACAAAAAACATAAACATTGATATTTAAATGCAAAATGCAGTGTATCCTTACACAATTTGCGACCTATAACAATTTGTGACAACAATATCCAAACTGTCCCCCTTTAGAAAAAGGGGGCTTGTATTCTATATCAATCATACTGGAGATTTAGAAAACTCAACTGGAAAGACGTGTGATTATCTGAGTAAATGGAGCAATGTTAAATGGAAATTAAGTCATGCGACTCATCCAGCAAATAGCCCATTATTAACTGTATCAAATCTGGAGATCCAGCAGCACTCACACTGTGTCAAAGTTTAGATATGTCATCACCCGTTATTAGAAGTCTAGGTTGTTCAATGATTTGTCATGTGAGATCACTTTCGGTATGAATACGTGAGACAAAATGGGCTACCAAAAAGGCAGTGTCATTCTTACAACGCATGCAGCTCTTATGTTGTAAGATACATGTCTTGGCCATTTGTGAGGCTTGGCCAATATATCAAAAGCCATGCGGACACCATATAACATACACAACATTACTTGATATACAATTAAGAAACTGGTGTAATTGATGGTTTATTTTGGAACATATGAATTCCTTAGTGTCAAAGGTGAGGTCACAGATTGAACAATTCTGACACTTATAATGACCCAAGTTCTGCTGTAAACCCCAACTTGATGTAATACTTTGGTGATTAGCTTTATCATTTGGGATCCAGGCCAAGGTGTGCACTAAATGGTCTTTTAAGTAATGTCCCTTTTATAAGAAAACAAAAGAGGATCCACAAAAGATTGATGGACATGCAACACTGACCAATTTTTTTGGGGTAATCTTACTGATTTCGTTGCTTGATGGACTAAAAGTCGAAAGAAAGGGAATATGACTACTGGCTTTTCTTTGCTTAGAGGTAAGTAAGGTTTCACCAGGGAAATACCAATCTCTATTCAAGGATCGCGAGGCTAAGGGCCTGATTATGATCTTGGTGGATGGAATACTCCGTCACAAACATAAACAGATATTCCGTCTGCCGTATTTCGATGTCCATAGGATAAAATGGGATTGTAATATGGTGGATGGGATATCCATCACATTTGTGACAGAGTAGGCCCGTCTGTCAAGATTGTAATCCAGCCCTAGACGCTTCAGGTACACCTATCAATTAGTATCTCAGCAAGAATTTCTGCCTCTTAGAAATAATCTTTGCACCACTTGCAATTCCTATGAATACGTAGGAACTGCCCAAAGGGTAAGCCATCCTGTAAGACCCTGGCCTGATTGCTTGAATACTGTAGAAGTGTATTTCTTTCTAAGGGTTTGGGATAAAGAAATGTACGTAGTTTCCCCTCTTGTGCATGAATAGGAAGGTCCAGAAACGGCAAATCATTTGAATTGACATCAAAAGTGAATGTCAGATGTGAATGGTTGCTATTAAGCCGAGTCATGAAAGAATGGAGGGAGTACTTACTACCTCTCTAAATTAACAAAATATCATCAAAATATTGCTTCCATAAATGAATATTAGTAAGAAAAGAATTGTTAGGTGTGAGTACCATTGAACACTTAAAATCATCCACATAGTGGAGTGAAGCATGCGCCCATTGAGACTTCTTTCTTCTATAAATAATACTTATCCTAGTATAATTATTTTTAAAGAGCTATATCAAGGAGACCAATCAGGAATTCAGTTGGGACCTTAGCTGGTAAGGGTTTGATATTCCAAAGACTCTCAATAATGGTAAGTTCTTCTTGTTGGGGAATTTTAGTGTGCACAGATTATATGTATGTCCCCACCAAAAGGTTCAGAATGGTTTCAAATTCCATGTCTTCAATGTTTCAAGTGAGATCAGTGCTGTCCCTGATGTACGTATTGGTCAGGGTTAGGAACTTTTAAATGAAGGAATCAATATATGTGCCCAAGCGGTCCAGGGTAGACCCACATCCTGACACAATCAGATGACATAGAGGAATAGTGCTCTCTCTCTCTCTCTCTCTGTGGATTTTAGGAAAATAATATAAAGCACCGGTGTACGTGGGCTTTTATCATTGAGGAACAAATATTCCTTTTTGCAAATGATCCCTAAACTTAAAGCTCTTTTAGTGATCTCCTGAATCTGCTCCCAGATCTATGTGAGTGGATTACCCAAAAGGGGATGGTAGTGATCTAAATTAGCTGAGGGAGGGAGGCATGCATGCGCCCTTCCTCCTTAAATAATTTGTTGCAGAACCCCAGACGATGGGAAACTTCCCTCTCCTATAAAATAAAATGCATTGCCCTTCAAGCCCTGGTCCATTTTTTTTAAAGTGCAGGATCCCATGCATTTTTTAAAAAACATTTCACTACAGATTCTTGGATCCACCACAAATTCATGGTGAAATAAAAAAAAAATACTTTTTTGGCTCCAGAGGAGATCGCTCTGGGACAAGCCTAGGGGTCCAGGCTATCCATAACCTGCCTCCTGTATGTTTTTGCCTTATTTTCAGGACAGGGACTGTGTTTTGAGTCCTAAAATGGCGGCCATTGTAACTCTGTTGATGTGGTGGCAGCCAATCAGAGCTTGTCTCTAAATGTGATGGCTCTGCAGGTGTGCTGGGCATGAAATATGCAACGTTTTTGAGACTTAATTTCTCAAAAAATACTGAATAGATTTACCAAATAACAAAAAGCACATTGGACCAAGATCTAGCTTTCTGCCAATTTTGATGAGTTCAGTGCAGGAGTATTTGCAGTACCACTGTTCAATTTTCCTATGGAAAAGGATATAGGAAAAACACATTTTGAGACTTTCTCCTCCTTTTTCAACTCTCCTTCTTGACAGATCACCATGAAACATTCCAGGAAGGAGTTGAGGTACATGAGTTTAGTGATGATTTGTTAAACAGCTTTTCATGTGTATTTGTTTTAAAAAAAGATATGTAATCAAAATAATATGTAAGGGGTTAAATGTGTGCAGTAATGTATAATCACATTTAAGAGGTCTAAGACCTACTAGGAGGGCTGGTTCCTTTTGTGAAGTTCCTTTGTGAAAACAATACCTAGGCAGGAAACAGTGTTGTTTCGTATCACTTCTGATGTACTCTGGTAGTAACATATAATTTTTCCTTTGCCTGCAGAGATAAGTGTGTTTATGTACTTCTGTCAGTAAAGATGTTCTAAATATCATTTGTAATTGAGTCATACGTGTATTTTGCGGTCACTGCATACATTGAGGAGTGAGATAAAGGCACTTCTTAAGTAGATGCCTCATCCTTTGAGAGATGTGCTTGCCAGCTCCTCTTTGCACCCAGACTCAACACAAAAGAAATGCCACCTCCACCCACTTATCCCCACATGATACATACCACCTCAAATTGTATCGTAACCCCCGCCGCCTGCTATTATTTTGCCACCCAGATGGGTTCATGTTATTTTAATGCCACACATGATCCCATATACATGCACTGGTCGGATAAGTTGCCATGCACGGCTTCCATTGGTTGTTGCTAGCTTGAATACCGTATTCCACAACTGGTCATTCTGTGCGGAAACAAAATGTGCTTCCCACCCTTGTGATGGCTTAGGGCATTTCAGAGTGCACTGAAAGATTTCTGAACGAGCCTGACGGTAGGGCGCTGGTTTTTGCCTCCAGTGAAGAGCAAAGGGTGATGAGGTTGGCTGTCAGGCCCTGTCATATTTTTATATTTGGGTAGCGAAGGGAGCGCATTGAAGAAAGGGTGGGGACATCAGTTTTTATTTTTCATGGAGGTAGATGGAGGGTAAATACAGAGTGTGTTATGAGTGGGTGGCAGAAGGCCAGGTATTATTTTTCTAACATTTGGGAGACTGGAGGGTGGGTGGTGCGGGCAGGTGCAAGACACCCGGTTTATAAATTTGGGTGGGGGCTTGGAAGGAAAATGCAGGGGGTGGTTGCGTTGGTAGCAGCATATCACGCGTGTTGTTTTTTGGGGGGAGGTCCAAGGGAAATCCCAAGGGTGTTGTCGGAGGGTGACAGGATATCAGCTGCAGTTTTTACAATCTGGGTGGTGAAGGAAATAGATGGCCAGAGGGTGGAAGCCGTGGTTGAAAGCCATCACCTTTTTTACAGGGGAGGCACAGGTGAAGCCTTATTTATCACGGCTCCTCATTGGCTCTTTTACTCTTCCAGTTGATGACAGCAGTGGGAGATGAACGTACGTAACATACAATTAAAACGGTGGTCGAAATAACATCATATGGAACAGGAGCTTTACTTTTGGTGCCTATTTGATGACATTCGGAGCTCCTTGGTTAACAATGTCCCTGATGTTCACATCTACCCATCAGTAACTTCATATTGTATTGTACGTCAGCTACGATGGTCTTGTACATGCATGACCTCTCTTCTTCAGCTTCACTCTGCTTCTATCTGTAGCTCCACCACAGAGAGTTAAAGCTTTCTTCAGCTACACCTGCATCTGCATGAGACATGGAATACCTTTCGGTAGAACTTTACTGAGCAATATCCTAGTACATTTAAGCCATGAATCACACTCTTTTCAAATTACATTAGAGCTAGAAGAAATGATAGGCTGGTATTTATTTATTTATTGCTTATAAAAAGGAGAACTGTAAATGTTATTATTGTTAAAGAAATAGCATCATTTCATGGTCGGCAAAGGTAAATCTAAGCAACTAAATAGAATGCCTGTTTTTCCGAAAGTGTCTACAATAAAATAAATATTGAAAAAACGCCTTGCAGAAAAGAAGATTATAGGATAAATGATGCTAGGATTACATCACATGGTGGATTTATATTTGAATACCTGCTAATACCAGAAGGAATGCATTTATTCAAACTATTTTCACCATTCCCGAACAACAAGTCATCATGTGCAAAACAAAAGCGTTCTAGTAATTACGCACTGCCTAACAAGCATGAGCACGGCAAAACACATTTCTCCAATACTGCCATGCATTCCTTTCGATGAATTAGCACCAGTTCACAACCAGACTCCAGATCTCTGAATACAGCTTTCTTGACAAGCAGACATTTATCGTGACATGCCTGGAGCGTGTCATTGAATAGGGGCCACCTGCTTCATGTGAAGAGGTCTGAAGGGGGAGTGACAGGGTGTGTTCTCCCCGGTTTAGCTCTATTGATTGTGTCAAGTTATGGAGGAAAGGAGAGAAAATGAAAGCATCAGAGCTCATCTAGGATGAAAAGAGCACCTTAAGTCTATGTCTTGCAAAGAGTTAGTCCTGACACCTTTGGTTGGTGGTCCCCAAAACGTTTTGCCTTCAGCCCTCCTGTTCTGCTGATCTTGTTGGCTTTAGGACTTTGTGCACTTTATCACTGCTAACCAGTGTTAAAGTGTTTGTGCTCGCTCTATAAACATGGTAAAATTGGCTTACACCCTATTGGCACATTTAACTAACTTGTAAGTCCCCAGCAAAGTGGCTGTACATGTACCCAGGGCCTGTAAATGAATCCCTATTAGTGGACCTGCAGCACTCATTGTGCCACCCACTTAAGTAGCCTTTTTAACATGTATCAGGCCTGTGTGAAGTTTTAACCTGTCATTTCAACTTAGGGAAATCACCCTTTTGCCATGCCTCAACCTTCCCTTTTAATGCATATGTCACCCATAAGGTATGCTCTTAACAGCCCTTTGGGCAGGGTGCAGTGTATTTAATAAGTTGGACATGCACTTTTAAGTTTTACATACTGTGATCTTGAAAAACTCTTAAATTACTTTTTCACTACTGCAAGGCTTACATCTCCCATTGGTTGACGTACGGTTACCTTATAACATTTAATAAGTGATAACTTTCAATTAGGGCCAAGTATGCATTTCAAGTTTGTGCTCAAGTGAATTGTAATTACAAACTGTCTTTAAAGGTGAAATCGGATTTTAAGTCACATTTCTGAAAATGCCACTTTTAGAAAATTGGCATGTTCCTGACCATTTGGTGCCTGCTCTATGTATCCTGGGTCACATGACCAGGTGTTGTTGGCAATTGCCCTTTGTGTATTACTCCCAGACAGAGATATAAGGGAAACTAGGGGCCTGATTCCAAGTTTGGTGGTCCCGAGACCGCCAGGGTGGTGGTGGCGGTCGGACCATCATCCAATCTGGCAGATGGGACTGCCGTATTACGAGTTTGTCTGTTGTACCAACAGAAGACTACCAGCTGTCCGCCAGTACTGCCAGGCAGCATAGACTGCCACAGTCACAAGGAAGCACAAACCAGGCCGGTTGAGCCTGTGTTTGTGTCAGACTCATCACGAGGTTGCACACTGCCAATGTGACCCATGGTGGTCCAACCACCACGTATCAGAAGTGGAAACAGACAGTATAAAGGGAGACACTCACCTGCAGGAAGCCTTACAAATATCAGTGCACCATGGAACCATTCACAAACGTCATGCCACTGCTGATGTTCACCGATAGACAAGGAAGTCAGCGTCGCCGTGGAACCTTAAAAACAGCATCTAGTGCCGGTGAACACATCATGGGGGGGCACGGCCTGGGCAGCATGTACACATCGCAAGGAGCACACACTCACAAACATACATCAACACAGACGTACACAGTCACAATATGCCCCATTTGGGCAGCACACTCACACAGCACTGCAACACTACACAAATACACACGGCCACACAATGAGGCTGAAGGCTACACCACATTGTCATACACATCAACAACAGCGCACCTACAGCACATATACAAATACAACTCACACACTCACATTCACCACTGGCCAGGGACTGTCCTCGCATACAACACATATATGTATCGATGTGGCATGAAACACTAAAACACTGCAATGGACACACATATCACGGCACAATGGAAGCACAATGACATGCACAAAACAAAGAGACACAAATAGACCAAGAACAACATGACAACTCTACCTACTCAATTGGGATGGGGTCATCTGGGTCACCTAGGGAATAAGACTGCACTGGGACATATAACACTTTGAAGAGGCCCTTCAAACAACATGTGCACAGGAAATGTCAACAAACCACATGCAACTCCTACTGTATGGGACATTCCTCTACAGGAACTAGCTGCAAGGGACACACACTGAAATGGACACATGCACAGGCAAATGCAGCCACAGCTGGCACAGTTTAATACACTCCATGTCTGCACAAACAAAATTCAAGATAACACACATCACATGTATACATAAGCTATATCAGGGGGGTTAGTCTAACACCGTACATGCCCACATTGGACAACACAAAAATAAATACTTACCATACAAAACAGTACACAATGCCATGATGCCACCAATGCATTCACACACACATATCTATACACACAATCTATATCCTTCTCTTGGGGGACAACAACGCTGTACACAAACTAACGTACTGCAAACAACGGCACCTGGAGCAGCAAGCAGGCTCAAACACACATAACTGGAGGCACATAACCAAAGTCACTCAGGAACAACAAAAAGCTAGAAAAGGAATTGCAGGACAAATGCATACCCAAAAAACAACTTTTTGGGTTTATTAACCTTAATAAGTAGGAATGCTCAAAGGACATTGGCCACTCCATGTAACAGTCCAATAATGGAGCATGTGCCATGTAACCTCCACAGGAAGGTGCATCAAGGGGGCAGACAGGCACCTCATGGATTATCTGGGGTGGGGCGTCAGAATTGGGAGGGGGGTTAGGACTTGGGCTTGGAGGGGTGATATTTTTGGGAGAGGTGGGCTTCTTCTTGGGAGGGGTGTGCTTCTTCTTTCGGGGGAGAGGTAAGGCTACTTGTAGGGAGAGGCCTTGGAGGTGGAAGGGATGGCCTGGGAGCTGGATCTGGTCCTTCTGGATCTGAGATGGGGGAAAACAGGCCAAAGGTTAAGGTCAAACAAAAAACGTTTTTTGGACACATGGGGACGGTCATCAGAAGGGGGTCAGGATTAGGAGCATGAGGGAATGGCTGCCTGATGTGCAGATGTGGATGTCATGGGTGCGTGCTTATGTAAGGTATGCTTGTGTGTGGTGGGTGTCTGTTGGGTGGGTGAGTGAGGGCGTTTATGTGTCATGGACTTAAGGGGCCTGAAAATATCTCTGTAGGCCAGACATTGCACCATGAATGCCTTCTAGGAATGCATTAGTCTCTTGGAACTGACTTGCCAATCCATGGATGGCATTCACAATGGCTGTCTGACCCACAGGGATACTTCTCAGGAGGTCAATAGCCTCCTCACTGAGGGCAGCAGGGTAACAGGGACTGGGGCAGATGTGCCTGCGGCAAAGGAGACACCCACCCTCTTGGGTGAATGGGCACAGCCAACTGGGTGGAGAGCAACAGGAAGGGCAGTGATAGAACAAGGGGTGGCGGACAAGGATGGTATTGGGGATTCTCCACTGGGCATAAACTTACACCTGAGTGGCACATACATGTTCCAAAACATATGCATCTATGCCAAGTGGATTTACCAAAGCTGCCAATGGGAACATCAGGATCTCAGATTACCACAATTGCATGACTGAAGTCTTACAACCACAACAACCATACCACAAGAAGAAGACTTCTCTGTGCCACATGCAGCATGCCTAGGTTAAGTTTTGGTAAATAATGGTATCTCATTATGAAGTCCACTCCCACATTTCACACACAAGGTTTGCACACATGTATTTGGCATATACATAAAGTATCAACAATTTGAAATGATGCCATGAAATCCTACAATGTAGATTTTAAAAGTGCAATATCCTGGAGTAGGTGACATGGTAATACCCATGTCACACTGTAAACATTTCAACAATGAACACTTCAACAAGTGACACTTGTTCCAATCGTGTCAAGGAGGTAGCATCCATGTTACTCAGATAGGCCTCACATGTGCCATTGAAAGGAACACTATTGACGTCAGGTTCAATATGTCAGGGAGAGATGTCTCCAGAATACACAAAACAGTGAATCAGTAAGCCCCTGTATAGTCACCACTAATGTCTGACACCCTTTATAATGACAATATCTGAGTGTTTCAGTTGTGATCATTTGTCCTTTGCATGTTCGAGAGACACAGAACTTCCAATGACTAATAGAAGGACCTCAACATATTGCCCAATGAAAAGCAACATCACTATCCCCACATCTTAAACATGCCAACCCAGGTATCTGTCTGTGGTTGAATACATACATCCAAACATATGTGGTGTCAACATCACTGCAAGTCACTCCATGATGCATGCCAACAGTCAGGGCACGATCCTCAAACATTTCACATGTTCAGTGCACGTTTACACATGAATCCACTTCAAGGGCATTGATAAATAGAATGGTCCACAATCTGGGCCTAACTGTTATGTCCCTCATTGCTACTATGACTTTGATGTTATATGGCACATATATGTATTTATACCTACATATAAATGCAGTGTTCCTGCTTTTGAGCAATTTAAGTACGCATACAAATACATATATTACATATTGCTTTGGATTGTAGTAATAGTAATTTCCACATCCATGGATTCTTATCGTGATTATGACCTACACTTTGTAGATATTAAAACATATAAAGGGTTTCCAATGCTTTCCATGTGACAAATATATATATTTAACGATATTTAGATTTATTACCATATAATTTAACTAACAAAAATGCGTATAGGGGCGACTAAGTAATGATGAAGAGCCTTAACATTAGATCAACAAGCAATATGTTTTACTAATTATGTAATTTGATTATGTGATATACTAAGTCATTGAGTATCACTTTGCAGAATGGTATTTTAAGAAATTGGATTTTGGAGTAGAGTAAGCACAAAATTGAAGGTACAATCAGCATCCTCCTTTGGTATGTTACTCTTGTGAGAACTCTTTATCCTTGTTTTCTAATACTCACTAAAAAAGCATGTGTCACATTTAACAAGTTGCTTTGTAGTCACTTACTTTTTCGGTGAACATCTGTGTGTTTCATTATATCTAATGGTTTCTTTCTTTTATGGTGGTATGGTTTTATAATTTTGGGATCTATGGTTTCTCTACTGAGTATTTGGTACACTGGACTATAGGGTATCTTTGACGACTGTCACTCGGTGTACATTAATTTGGGAGTGTTAAATATGAATGATATTAATAGAAATTTGATATACGATAACAAGACTTTCGTTCTTCTATTATCAATGTATTGCCAGCCTTGATAAAGTCCTGGTTTGGGACGAAACACGTGTCGGCGGCTATAAGCTTTTACATGGGCTGAAGTCTATTATCATCTACGGACAGATTTATAGAGATTGGATAACTGGATACACATCATATGAACTGGAGTCACCTTGATTGGCTGATGCCTTGCAGACAATGGACTTTTTGAGTTTCATTTTTGAATGGAACCTCATATGAATTGCCATTAGTTTTTTATTGTTTTTTTTGGATGAGCAAAAATCTTTTTTGGTTTCCAATATTATATATGAATTTTGGACTTTATATGTAATGTGCTGACTTTTCTTTCTGTATATAGAAATTTACTAATATTAAAGTCATTATTGATTGAATAGAACTTGGACATCCATATGATTCCACTTGTTTGACTATATTTTTCCTCTTATTTACTACTGTTTTTTAAATGTGTTTCCCCAAATGGTCCTATTAGGTATTGTATTCAAGATTTCAAGGGTCCCGAACACTAAACACTACTGAGCTAACTAAGAAAGATGTTTTCTTCGTGAGATCTCGCCTTCATCTGGCTGAAATTATTCAATATATATAAGTCATAAAGAATAAACCACTTTTTATTTAGTAATTCCACAGGATTATTTATGGCAAAATCTAACCTCTAACAATTATTCGTGGCCACTAACATCGTTCATAATAGGGCTAAAAGCTTGATATGAATTACGGGCCAGATGTAGGTAGAAAACATTTTGCGAGGTGCAAATTGTGAGTCCCAGCGACTCGCAATTTGCACCTCGCAAAATGTTCTGCTGAAAGGTGTCTCAGACACCTTCTGCGACTGGCTATGGGGTCGCAAAGACCCACCTCATAAATATTTATGAGGTGGGTCGCAGTTTGCGACCCCATAGCCAGTCTAGGCACTCCAGGGGATGGTGGCCTGCTGGAGACAGCAGACCACCATGTCCGTGACTGCTTTTCAATAAAGCAGTTTTTTTGTTCTCTTTGCAGCCCGTTTTCCTTAAAGGAAAATGAGCTGCAAATAGAAAAATACCGAAACCTTTTAGTTTTTTTTTTTTTCAGAGTAGGCAGTGGTCCATAGGTCCATAGGACCACTGCCTGCTCTGAAAAAATGTTTTTGTGAGCATTCACAAAGGGGAAGGGGTCCCATGGGGACCCCTTCATGTTTGCGAATGAGTTACCATCCACTTCAAGTGGATGGTAACTGCGAGTTGATTTGCGACCGCTTTCGCGGTCACAAATCAACTCTACATTGCGGTGCGTCTCGCAAATAGGTAGGGAACACCCCTTCCTATTTGTGAGCCTGAAACACATTTTGCGAGTCGGTACTGACTCGCAAAATGTGTTTCAGCATCGCGTAAGGGCTTTTGCGCCTCGCAAACTGCGTTTTTCGCCATTTGCGAGGCGCAAAAGCCTCGTTACATCTGGCCCTACCTGCTTGGAACAGTCAAACTCCAAAGGGTTCCTGGAGATAACTGTCCCTTTTTTCCGACCTCTTCCATCTCTAATTCCCCGATATCCCCATAGAGCTGGATTGTCCCCACAAACCATCCGCGCAACAGAGAGACAACTGAAACAGTACAATTCACTACCCCATTCGGGCTTCTCATCTTTTCAGTGGCTTGTCTCTTGCAGCCTGCTACCTCATTTAGGGCCAGATGTATCAAGGTTTTTTGCATTCGCAAATGGTGCGAATGCCCGTTTGCGAATGCAAAAGGCCAGTTCAGAATGTATGAAAGACATTCTGAACGCAATTTTAAGGAATCGCAAAAATAGCGATTCCTTAGAATTGCGACCCTGTTTAGAGAGTCGCAAATTGGGACTCTCTAAATAAGAAATTGCAAATAAGGATTCCTTATTTGCGATTTCTTAGCACATGTATGAAGCCATTCCTAAATGCGATTTGGGCATTTGGGAATCGCTATTTACCACCAGGTGGAACCTGGTGGCAACCATTTGCTAAATTTGAAAATGCATTTAAAATGCATTTTTAAAATGTACATGTAAAGCACACATGCCCTTTTGGCATGTGTGCACCTTACATGTCCCCCCAAAAAAAATTGGGGTGCAGCAGAGGGGGCCTTAGGCCCCCAGCACCCTGGGGTTTTGCATTTCCAAAATTGCGATTTCTGGTTAAGAAATCGCAATTTTGGAAATGCAAAAAATGTGCAGATATGGGACAACAGGCCCATAGGTGCGAATGGGGACAGATTCTCTATTTGCGATTCAGTAATAGCATTTGCGATTTTCAAGAAATCGCTATTACCGAATCGCAAAAATCATACATACCTTTTTGCATTTCTGAAATAGCGATTTCTTAAAAATCGCTATTTGAGAATCGCAAATCGGTTGTATGATACATCTGGCCCTTAGCTACACCAAAATCGGGGAATGCTATTTGAAGTCAGTGTGGTCCTGAATTGTGGAATGAATCAGCTGGTAAAACATAATTAACCCTTCAGCCTGTTGAGAATGTCTACAGTGTACAGCACATATTTTTTATTTTTAAGAAAAGCAGGAGCGTTTAATTTCTCACAAGATTCTAATCAATGGGAAATAGCTTTCGAAAGGAGCATGAAGCAGAACTGCCGTTCCCAAAGATCCTTCTCTCATTAGGAAACATGTATTATAACTCTCTTCACGAAAACAAAATATTTAATCAATATCTCATTATTTTGTTGCTCATAGAACAATTGTAGAAGCACTATCTTCATTCGCTAAAAATACACTGAGCCATGCAATCAAATAAAATACAGTTAAAAAAATAAAATCCAGTAAAAATAGTAGCTAAAATATACTGCGTTCAAAAAGATAAATTATACCGTGCAAGGTTCGCTCTACTGCATCTAAAATTAAACCTACGTGTCTTGTAATACAAATGGCTCATTACTTCTGCTTCTTTTAAGTAAATCCATTATTTGTAATCCTTAATGCCAGTGGGGAAAGAATGTCTAAGACATGCCACGCTCTTTTTGTAATTGCTCTGAGATAAAGAAATGCGATTCTGCACTGTTTAATTTAACATTTTCAACAAAGGGGGGATCGTTTCTCCTCAGAGTATAATAATGAGGAGGGCAATTAAGAGTACTGCTTCTTCTTCAAAGAGGTTGTCACATGTGCAGGTGTTGAAATGATTTTCCTGTGTGTGCTAATGCCATCCCCTTCAGGCTCCTGTGCATGAAGATCATTACTTTATAATACGGTTTAAATAATTACAGTACCAGCCAAGTGTACAGTCCGTGAGTTTCGGAGAGTGTATCTTGATGCTGATATTATTAGGCTTCCTATGTTCCAACATTCTCTGTAGGTGTTGGACGTAGAAATAAATAGAATATAGTTTAATATTACAAATCCAAAACAGCGTCAATGAGACACCTTCACAATTGCTTTGGAACCAGCCCGGTAGTACAATGCAATAGGAGTGCCTTGTGCTAAAAATGGTTATCAGAGACCAGGCCTCGGTTTTTGGGTCTTGGCTTTGCACAACTCTTGGGCCTAAGGGTTGTAAAGTGAATGATGTGAAAAGTTTGATTACAATACCCTGAATTTAGATAATATATCGTATAATATTTCCTACATAGATACATGATATCTCTGGGGGGTATACCTTGCTCACTGAGTTTGCCTACATTGACACTTTAGTGATCTGCTGGAAAATCTGTGGACAAGGTCAGATACAACGCTTGGGCCAGAAGTTGGGCAGCAAAAGTGTGCTTAAAAGATTAGAGAATGGAAGGCAGTGTACCAGTAGTTGGACACATGGACTGGAAAAGTCTGTGAGTAGACATTGAAAACCTTGATGTATGGGGGCATGGTCTGGCCACTGGAGGAAATGGCCGCCTGAGAGGAGAGCTCCGCGCGCCGGGCAGGTCACGTTGGAAAACAGAGGGTATCCCCCCTGCGTCACTGACCTCGTGTGCGGCCTCCCCGGATGGCGGAGGGGATAGGCCTACAGGGTAGTGAGTTTGCGGGACGCGACTGGCGGCAGCTGTGACCGGGGGCGCTGGAGCGGGTGCGGCCTTCCGATCTCCGCGTAGCCACAGACTAAAGTGCGCCGCCGGACCGGAGACGGGAGTGCGCCGGGAGAATACAGGGGTGCCGGCGCCCAAGCCGGCCCTCTCCCTCCTCAGCTCCCTAGTCATTGAGACCCTGTTGCGCTACCCCCTCAGGCACAGAGGGGGCGGGCCCCGCGAGTGGTGAAACACAGGGCCCGAAACGACTCCAGCGACGCAGCAGGGAACAGGCGCATCGGCAAAGAGGCCATATCACAGGAACCGCAGAACCCCCCCCGCTCCGGACCTACGGGGGGAAAAAACAAACCCGAGGAGCGGCGAGGCGCCGATGCTTGGAGCAGCTCCTGCAACACTGCTGAGACCCGGCAAGGATACGACCTGCGGTGGGGGACTAAGTCACATCTACAGGGGTCCAATAGCAGCGTACAGAAGCGGAGAGCTACATGGGTGAGATCTCCCAATAATTAATACCCAGCAAGAAAGCCCTCAAGTGAAAAATAAGGGGCATACCCCCCCCACTCCCCCGCTCCCCTAAACAACCCCCCAGCTCTACTTGTTAAAAAGACCACATACCCAGCCTCAAATTACAGCTTGGTTCTTATAAGACGCAGAAGACTGAGGGACAGGGGCCTACCATAGTATTGGCCCAGAGAACACCCCTATGAGCGAACATCCTCCAGGACCCCGATTCCTTGACCTACCAAACGGAGGAAGGAGCAAAGAAAAAGACCCCCAACACACCATCGGCACCCGGTGGAGAGCGAGGGAGAAGGGAAGGGAAGTAAGGGGGGAACAGCAAGAGGACAACGGAGAGAAATGGATGGAGAAAAGAAGAAACAAGGGATAAAACCATGAGAAGCAACGAGGGGGAAAGGGGAAAAGAGGGGAGGAAGGTCAGAATAAGAAGGAGGGAGGAGGACAGAACAAGCAAAGAGGGGAGCAGGACCCCAAATGGAACTCTCTCCGTTAACTAACCCGGCTCCTACCTCAATTGCCCCCAAAGAGACCACAGTACTGGGCAATGAAACAGGTGACCCTTCTAAGACAATGCATAGATGAGAAATTCCCCACTGTACACGCCGCAACTTACCCAAACCCGAAGACACCTCTTCCTCCCTTTAGCCCTCTGTCAGTGACTATATTTCCCCCCCACCAGTTTTCATCAGCCACTGGCGGATTCTCGGAAGCTGATCATGCTATAGGCTGTCTTCGATAGTTCACGCTCTGAGACCAATGAGGGTTCCAACAGGCTAGAGAACCGAGTGGGAACCTTACCCACGGACCCTACAACCCAACGATCAACCCACCCCCGGCAGACGAGGAAACCACCCGTGGGTCTGAACAGACTCATACAAGCAACGTGCCCTGGAACCATCTTACGTGTGCTTCTTTAAAGTATTTCCTATCTAACCTCCACTCAACAAGAGCAATGCCCTACGATAAGACCGCAGGCAAACATTCCCGCCAACTGCTGTTCTCGGAAGCCATTGCACAACCCAAAACCATGACGGCACAAACGGCGCCACAGGGGCACGTATTACCCCTGGTAGACTCACCACCGCTAGAAGCCACAGATCGCGTATTGCAAGAGATCGCCTCGGTTGGACGGCGTCTAGAGGTAGTGGACCTAAAAATAACAGATCTTACTTTGGCCTCTTCCTCAATCCGCGCTGACATAGCTGTCTTCAGAGAGACAGTAACCAACCTGGACCAACGTCTATCAGCAGTGGAAGACCATGTAGCGGCAATCCCAGATCAGGAAGAGGAACTAAGGTCACTCAGAGCGAAACTCACTGACCTGGAGGACCGAAGTCGTAGAGACAATGTACGCTTTTTCGGTATCCCGGAACAAAAACAAGGATCCGATATCAAAGCCTTCCTCAGCTCGCTTCTGACTGACCACTTCGTCACAGAGTTGTCGCCGCCTCAAGAATTCCAGAGGGTGCACAGAATTGGTCCCCGCATAAAGCGTCTGCAAATAAACCACGCCCTTTTATTGCATGTTTCTTGCGCCATGAACAAGCCCGCCAGGTTATCTCTACTGCCAAAACGTAAAGACCGGTATCACTGGATGGACATGAAATTAGAGTGGCGGCAGACTTCTCGAGGATAACGAATGACAGGAGAAGAGCATTTCTTTCTCTTCGCCCACAACTAAGATCCATGGACATCAAGTATGGCCTTTTTGAGCTGGCACGTGTGTGGATCACATATCACAGCACATCCAGAGACTTCACTGACCCCGAGGACCTCAGCGCTTATTTGAACAACTTGACCTCGCAATCTATGGACACCACCCCCAGACATCTGGAATCCACATCGCCACATACAGAGACTGCTCTCAGCCCACCATCTCCATGGCCTCAGTCTCAGCGTCCCTCTTCACAAAAAAGAGGCCGGATGTATAACTGGCCCCCAAAGTCACAAGACGCTCATGAACACATCCTCCAAGCAGTAAGTGATCACACACAGGATGCAGGCAGAGACAAATCCCGCTCCTCCTAGAAACTCTCACCAGATGATCACCATGCAGAACACTAATGCCATAGCGGAACAGACAAATCGGGGCCCGGAACCTGCTCCTAGGCCAGTTATCCTCTACCTTCGGACAGCTAAGTGACAAGCTCACCCACTCTATCTGTTGATTGTTTAGAGGAGGGAGGGGAACTTCCAGAAATATGCCCACTAAAGGCCGCTTAATGCAACGTAACGTATAGGAAAAACCACATTAATTGGCTGCCAGCTCCACCACAGTAGCCAGGTCAACCCGGGTCCCGATGCAGGGCTGGGAGGGGAAGGGGAGGATGGGGTAGAACAGAGGGGTTTTTATTTAAAAAAAAACAAGGAAAGAATAGGAACGGGGGAGAAAAAAAAACATACTAAGAACAACGGCTCTGTTCATTGGGTAATGCACAACATGATTCCCAACCTCCACGACAGGGGGTTCCCAATATAGCCATATCTAAACCATTTGAGTGTCACCCTAAGGCAAGCGCACATAAACGTGAAAACATGCATTGCGCCCCCCACACCGTATCGTCCCGAATACTATATATCATGCATACAATTCACAGGAGAAGTCACTCTACTACCAGCTACTGTCTCCCCCCCTCTTCCCATACCAACAGCGGACTGGCAGAACATTCAGTACCCTTTGCCCAAGCATCCCACGCTCATCAGTACCAACAACACCTCCCAGGGGAACTCCACCAGCCCCCCTAGGAGAGCCTGCAGACAACTCTAACAGATAGCACCACACCCCTAACGCTACTGAGGGCGAACCACTGAAGGCACGCCCGTTGAACATCACAGCAAATCCCCCCTCACATACTAATCTTTTTGAAGGGAGTAATAGGATTAGCATAGCCCCACAGACCTGCGTCCGTGCGCCCCCATTAGCGGCAGCTCCAGGACTGTCCCCCGGAACGTACTCATGGACAATCACAAGGAATGCAGAACCATATATCATAGTATACTGCAAGTTTCTACACTCTACAATAATTTAACAACTAGCAAGCACAGAATAAGTATTACAAGATATCCCATTACTTGCCGCCCCGCCCCCTCCTTCAGGCCCCAACGCTTGCCCCGTGCCCATACTCGGAGCCCTCAACTCTTTATACACCCACATACACGCCCACACGGCTGGGGGGCCCCCAAGAGGTCTCACGAAACTATGAACAAAGCATGTGCTCCCTCATTACGTCCCAATGATATAATACCTCCCCGGCGCCCGGGCCTTACAGGTTTAGACCGGCAGGTTAATAATCCTTGAACTCAGAATGATTACGCCTGGCCGCAAACCCTGGCGCCTCCCCAACCCCAGATACCGATCCCCAAAAGGGAAGGAACAACTCAAGACTCATATTGCCACATACCTGAACGATAATAGGGGCTCAGTAACCTCACTGCAACTTCTCTGGGCCGCGGCGAAAGCAACTATTAGAGGGCAGCTAATGAGAGATGCAGCCATCTCCAAAGCACATAGAAAGGCTCAGCAACGCACGCTAGAAGTTAAAGTAACCCAGGCCACAAAGAAATATACAAGGCAGCCTACCCCCCCCAACCGCCGTTACCTGGAACAGGCCAAAATGGAGCTTAATTCTCTTTATACCTCACAGACAGAATATGCCCTACAAAGGTTGAAGGGACGACACTACGAGCACGGAGAGAAAGCAGGGCGCCTGTTGACTGCCCAACTACGTCAACGAGAAACAGCGCTGGCCATACCGGCCCTGCGCACCCAAGATAACACGCTCATCATGCACCCCCAGGCGATCGCAGAGGAATTCGGTCGGTACTACCAAGCCCTGTACACTTCATAAACATCTGAGGATACTACCCGACTAGACGCCTTCCTACAGAGGACATAAATACCCCGCCTCTCAGATGAGGGCAGAGCACTTTTAGAAGGAGGCATTAGTAAGGTAGAGATACAACAGGCAATAGCCAACTTATCATATCACAAACCACCAGGCGAAGATGGGTTTACATCTGAATTCTATAAATGGACGAGAACCGACACAGTGGATGCCTTATACGAGGCGTTCCAAGGGGCAGAAAAGGAGGGTTTCCTACACCCTATATCTAATAAAGCCACCATCACAGTCTTGCCAAAACCCGGAAAAGACCCACTTCTCAGCGGAAGCTACCATCCTATCTCACGCTTGAATGGAGATATTAAAATACTGGCGGGAATACTGGCTACTCGTCTCAAAAAAGTTAACCCCTCTCTAATCCACCACACCCAAGTAGGCTTTGTTCCGGGCCGCTCCTCCAGGAATCATCTCCGCACACTCTTTCATGCTATCTGGGCAGCACGTGATACACGAGCGGAAGCCTTGGCCCTTTCGTTAGATGCCGAGAAAGCATTCGACCAAATTGAGTGGTGGTACCTCTTTAAAATCTTAAAAAGTTTCGGGCTAGGAGACGGTTTCATTATTAAAGTGCGCCTATTATATGACTCCCCGACGGCCCAGGTAAACTGTGGAGGGTTCCTTTCGGACACTAGAGAGACACGCCAGGGATGCCAGTTGTCCCCTCTCCTATTTCTGCTTGCGGTGAAATCCTTAGCAGCGGTCATCCGTAGTTCCAACCTTATATCAGTTATTACACTGCCAGGCAGAAACTCTGCCATATACCTATATGCGGATGACATCCTACTTACCCTCACCGATTTACCCAACTCCATTACAGCTTTGAGAGAAATTCTAACGGAACTTGAACACATATCAGGATACCGGATCAATTGGGATAAAAGTGAAGCTCTACCACTTTCCCCAGTCACAGTTAGCTCATCCATACAAGGACTACCGGTCAAATGGAAACAATCCCAACTATGATACCTAGGTATTGATATAAATACAGGGCTGGTTAACTTAGTAACAGATAACCTAGACCTACTGCTCAGTGCCATGAAACGGGATTTTGAGAAGTGGAGCCAACTAGACCTTTCCATGTGGGGCAGGGTACAAACGGTGCGGATGGTGACCTTACCAAGGTTTCTATATGTCCTAGGTATGATCCCTTTGCAAGTCCCCTTGCCTGTGCTACGAGAGATAGACCGCTGTATCTGCGCCTTTGCCTGGGGATCCATGTGACCGCGACTACGCAGAACTACCCTATTAGCCCGACGTGAGTGCGGCGTACAAAATCTCCCCTCGGTCGAATATTATGCTTACGCACTACACCTCTCACAAATGGTCCTCCTACTCCCGAAATGCAAGAGATCCGCCGCTGTGGGTGGACGTAGAACGAGCACTTACAGGAGCCCCCTATGGCCTCCAGATACTCTACGATACGGGCCAGAGGCACCCCCGAACCACTAACCCCATGATAGGAGCCATGAGGAAAACCTGGCGACAGGTACACCGATTCCTCAAAATCGACCTTCATCTACATGACAGAGCCCCACTATGGGGCAACAAAGGGTTCCACATTGGGGGAAAACCATTATCTGGAAGGACTGGTGCCAACAAGGTTTCATGCGAATAGACCAACTCACATCAGGGGATACCTGGAAAACATTCAGGGATCTCCAGGTGGAATTCAATCTCCCGGAATGTTATTCATGGCGCTACCTCCAACTCGGACATTGTCTGATACAAAGATTAGGTTCCCATCCCCGACAACTCCCACTCTCTCCTGTATTAAATTATCTGGAAACTTGGGGGCAACTGAAAGGAGCGGTATCAGGACTTCAGGCATTGTTGAATCGTCATCTTTTCTCACTCCCACTCCTTACCTCCCTTTAGAATAAATGGCAGACGTGCCTACGGACTGACTATGACCTAGAGGACTGAGCTGATTTGATCGAAGCCAGAGATCGCGGAACACGTGAGGCTCGCCTAAAATTCTGTCTCTTTGAGACCGTACTTGACTGGTACTGGACCCCACAGAAACTACACACAGCAAGACTTCTCCCCCATGCAAACTACTGGAGCTGCCCGCACTCGCACTGCGACTTATTTTACATTCTACACGATTGCCCGGCCATACAACCTTTCTGGCGGTCAGTGGGAAATACCCTCCGGGAAGCTTTACCTCTCCCACCACTTCTTACCCCATCTCACCTATTGCTACACGGTACTGGAGAACTCTACAAGGTTTCACGAACACAAAGCAGACTGCTACACACCACACTAGCAACGGCCAAACTATGCGTCCTTAGACATTGGCGTGCAGCGACCGTTCCCTCCCATGACGAATGGCTGGTAGCGATGTACCAAGCAGCCACACATGAACGACTTATTTATAGTTTAAAGGATAGAACAGAGGTGTTTCTTCAGACCTGGTCACTCTTCCTCTTGGGACCCCAGGACTAGATCCCCCTCAAAGAATTCGACACCACACCACACAGCGGGAATATGTCATCCACGATACCATGCCTTACGCAGCCACCCCTCCCATACTTATCACGCCTTTCTTCCAGAACTCACGCGAGCTCCCCGGTAGGAAGCTACCACATAACTCACGGTAATTCCATTATCCACTAGCCTTTCGCTATAACTCATATCTCTATCTTCATTCCGATCCTTAGCGACATATTGCCATCGCCCATCTCGCCGTCCCGCCCCCTGTCTCCATGCCCTACAATGCTCTATAACTTTGCTCTATCTCCCTCAGGCTGACACTGTCATCACAATAATTCGCTTTCTGAATATATATGGCCCCCCCATCGGTCACTATTATTATTATTATTATTGTTGTTATTCTATTATGGTTCTTTTTATTTATCTGTTGTCATGGATATTAACGTAATCCATATGTATATTTTTCTCTTTTGTTTTTTTTCTCTCTGTTTTCTTTCTCTTTTCCCTCACCCATCCCCTCCCTGATTTATATTCCTGTCCCCCACCCCCCTCTTCCTATTTTTATTCTCATACCTCATTCTAACCATGGCCCTTCCTTATATTTCTCAGTGAATTCATAGTGTTCTCTCCCCACCCTTGACCATCTCCCATTTTTATTACGAAACATTGCGACTTATATTCCTCAACGACTAGCAGTACACCTTTGAGAGACTCGAGGAGAAGACTATTAGGTCATCCGACTAGTATTGAGTCCGCCTGCTACTATAATGGGGCTATATAACAAGAACATCATGGAGTAAATGGGTTCTTGTCTTTTTTTCTTTTACAAGATTGTTATAATGAAACGCCAAATAAATTCCTGTTTGTATTTGTATTGTTATACAAGAACTGTCTCTGCTTTGGCAAATAACATGGATTAAGATAATTGAGATTTGGAAATGTAAATACCTGCACGCACTATTTAAAAAAAGTGGACATGTCTATTAATACTGAACCACAGAACTTATACTTGTAACTGTCGCTCACGCTAAAAAAAGATACAATTGGAAATAGGAATGGAATAGAATATTTTCTATAAACTGTGTAAGATGGTGAAATTAATAATAAAAAACTACAACACAAAAAAAATTAAATCCTTGATGTATGACACCCAGAGGTGCGTCGCATTGAGAGATGCCAAAGAAGAAGAGGGAATAACAGCCACATTATTACCATGTCTTGTGTCATCCATGCCAATTAACTGCCATTCGTGAAAAAACACACCTGGGTTTTTAGAGGAACCCTCGCCCATCAACCTAGTTGGTGGCATGCTTCATCCTCAGTTTTCCACCTAAGATGAGAATGCATCTTAGGTGTGCTATGACGCCTGTTTACAGCAGAGCTGGTTTTGATCTTCAAAGTGAGGTGAAAGTCTTAAAATGACCTCCAGGATATCCACCCATGCAGGGCTGCAAATAAATGTATTCCAGGACTCTTGGGGCAGGGCTAAAACCAGTGGTGGATGTCCAGTGAAACTTAAGTAATCTCACATATCATGTTGATTGGTCTAGTGGTTGGGCAACATGTTTCAGCCAAAAAGTGCTAATAAAGTCAGAGTGTCTTTCTTCAAGCTTTCAGGGCTACCTAAGCCCTGAAATATATACGCACACACACTAAGGCATGCATCATTCGGGTGCTCTTTACTTAACTTATGATTTTCACCCTCTTTATTTCTATTCCTGTAAAAGAGCCAATTCGGACATGAAGCATAGAAACATGATGAATAAAGACAGCATTTAAAATTATGCACTGCACACGCATTCATAATGTGGCATGCAATATGCTTCACATGCCACAGGCCAAATGTGTTAAGGCTATTTAGCACACGTGTTGTATTCAAATATGTGCACTAAGTGCACACTGTGTTCTACACAACCCTCTTCATTCTATGTCGATATGTGCAGTTTTTGTTCGTCAAGAGGGTAATGTCTGATTTGAGAGCTCTGTATTAGTGATATTGTCACCGAATTAAAGTGACCAATTCTGCTTCATGGCTCTTAATGTCTTTTTTATGACAGATGTATCATTAGGAGGAACAATCAAAACAATGTGGCATCATGTGTCACTCGGAGATGCAGTTGCCACTTCTGATATCACAATTGGCTCACCAATTCTGTGATCTCAATAATGTGCTAATAAAGTTTGACCTCTCAGGTTGCTCCCATTCTGGGCAACATGGATCCCGCAGGGGGATGGCACCTGTTGTCACACTCTATTGTAAAAATAATTGAGGGGTCGTCAGTCTGATATCACTCATTAATCAGACTCCGAACTGTGTGACCTCCTCACATTCCCTCCTCCCCTTTTCCCTGACTTACTTTGTCAAAGTCGACTGTCTATGTCCATACCTACTGCAGGCCTGCATTGGATTTGAATCTTGCTCCGGTACCAGCCTGTGCCTTATAAGTAGAGGCAAGCCATGTCCTCTGACTGCCGGGTGTTCACTCATCCACATCTGCCTCCTTGGAGCCGGAACACCAGCTCTTCTGATTGGTCCTCAGTGGTGAAGTGCTCCCAGGCATTCTGTTCTAGCTTCACCACCGGTATAGTTATTCAAGAAACCTATTTTCTTACATTCATTCACCACACCAACATGAAGTTGTGGCTCCATACCGTTACATGTGGTTCATCATATAATAGAGGACATTTCAGAAAATGTAAAGGTTGGCGATATAGTGTTGTGTACATATGGTGTTCCTCATATAATTAGGGGCATTAAAGAAACCAAAAAACGTGCCCCAATTCCCAATGCTAGCTACATTGTAGTGAACATGATTCCACTCATAACTATTCTTTACTGTTCATTTTCAAAGGGATATCTGATAAAGGAGTAAATGGAGACACTTGTAACTATATTCTGTTTCTACTTTCATTATGGTCCTATACCAAGCTTGAATATTATGGTATCTGCTTCAACGTATTCACTCAAGTGTCAAATATGTATAAGGGCTCCACATGGGGATGTAAATCGAGGCTACTTAAAATGGTATTGTCTCTACCAGAATACACCCCCAGGATAAGGTGGCTCGCTTTTAGGAATCGTGTTCCACAAAATGCTGTCATTCAGCCCCGTTTAATGTGTGGACAGATGATAAATCAAAAGTTGTTCCTTTCCAAAAAGACGATTTTGTAGATATCCCTGGCCTACTTCCAATTGTTCTATTATCACCCAACGTATATCGTTAGATATATGTCTCTCCTTTAAATATGATTCGTCATTCTTGCGGTATTGCGTTTACACCTTCCATTGCTGCAATGTTTGCAAATCCTGGTTTTCACTTTTCTGTTTGTCATGCCTATATACCGTAATTGGCACAGACATGTAATCATGTTTATAACATGCATTGAATTGCAATTAGTGTACACATTTTGCCTGCTTCAAAATTCAAAGTTTTCATAGTAGAAGTTAAGTGGCATACACTACAGTTGCCACAAACATAATGTCCACCTACTTCAGGTAGACACCAATTACTCAACACTGTATTCCTCTGTGGGATAGGTTTCCTTGGGCGCGTAGAGGCTAGACTGTCCTTAAGACTTCATGCTCTCTCAAAAGAGAACAAGTGTTTTTCCCAGTTGCCTTTCCCTGTCTGTAAAATGCACCAGTGTTGGATTTATCACTTTCATCACCTCATTTGAAATTGTACTGTAAATTGTGACACATGTTAGGGGAATCCCTTCTCATCTGTTGAACACTGTATTACTCCCAATAGGAGGTTTCCTTTTTTAGAGAGAGGAAGAGTGGAAGAAGCAGAGGGAGAGGAAGAAAGAGAGAGAACCAGGTACATTGGGGAGAACACCAGGAGGAGGATAGAAAATATCTTTGATTTTGAAGGTTCACTTTATTTACAAACGTTCGTGACATCGATGGGCAGTACATTTGCCCCCAGTGTAGCTAGAATCTAGGTGCTTGATTTTGAGAAGCGACACATCTTGGGCAAACATAACCCCTACAGAGGAAAAATTCAAAAAATGGAAATGCTATATAGATGACATCTTGACCATCTGGGAAGGTCAGCAACAAACACTGGTACCTTTTTTGGCTGGATCAATGCACAGGACAGTAATATAAAATTCACACATATGGTGGACACTAATGCAAACTCCACACTAGAACTTATTACAAGCCAACGGACAGGAACACCTTACTTCTATTTGGCAGCTTTTACCTAAGAGCATTGAGGAAGAATTTACCCTTTAGACAATTTTTTTAACTCAGGAGAAACTACAGTAATTTTAGGGGACTACATGTACAATCAAAGGCCAGAATTGAGAAATGGGCTCTGCGCCCTGTTTGGTGTTCCGACCAGCACACAGTCAGGAAGCCTGACGAGAAACCTAACCCTGGGACTGGGGCCATAAACTCGGTTGTGGGTTCAGGCTCAGTCGGAGACTTTTTTTAAAAGCCTGTTCAGTTTGCCCATCTTGCCCTGTCCACTGACATTAATGGTGCCCAGTTTGTGGAGCATCCCCTTAAGGACTCTTCTTCCCAGCCTGGAGTTCAGAAGGATGCTCTGGAGTACCCGGTTCATAATATTCCATTCCATCTTTGGCTGGGGGAGCTCCTGCACCTTCTGAAGGGGCTCTGATGGACGGGGAAGAGTGTGGCATTAAACAACCTGGCAGCACGCCTGAACTCAATGGAGGAACAGGTACAGAGACACCTGCTTCTGGCTTGGAGGCAAATATGTCTGAAAACCTGATGGTGGGTTTGGCTGGGCAGCCTTTGTCAGTAGAATGTATGGAGCAAGGCACTAAGTTGGGTTCAGCTTGTGATGCCTTTGTGAGTTATACAGACTGATCATACATCTGTTGGCTTGTATGTGAAGGCTTGTCTTGACCCGGACTCTGGAGATCATTTTTTTCACTCCCAGACCACTCATACTGGTCGGAATGAGAGGAGGTGGAGGAGTTGGATTGGAGGGATAAAGCTTTCCAGGGGAAACTCACAGGACTATTTGTTAAGTGCTATGAGCAGCGTAAAAGTGGGTGGCAGATCCTCTTCATCTCTGGCTTGCTCTGGTCCGGCTGCTACAGTGAGAAAGAGGGGGGTGCCACAAAACGAAAGGATCATTGCATGGGCTAGAGAATTGCTCTGGGAATTCTTTTTTGACCAGCTTGGATGAAGCAGTTACGGATGGGGACAGGGCTGCTCAAGGAACCTCTAATGCAGTATTGCTTGAAGCAATATACCAAAGCATGATGCGCTTTGTGAAGAAACTCAGATAGAAAGTGTCAGGACTCAATCTGCCTGTCGTAAACTGCAGGGCACTATTCGCCAGGTGGCTAAAACATGTTCAGAATTATCTTAGCGAATGGGGGAGGCTGAGAACAAAATCCTTATCTTAGAGAGTGAATCAACTGAGCAGATGAAAGTGATCAATTCTTTGGGAGCGCAAGTAATGCATGCTCAGTTGAAGCTGGAAGATTTTTAGAGCAGACTTTGGCGGAACAACCAAATAGTTTTGGGTGTTCCAGAAGGATTGGAAGGGACATAACTATAATGTGGGTGTTTTTAAAGGGGCTTTTCCAGAACTGTCTGAATGGAACTGGGAGGTAGGTCCAAAGGGCCCATAGATTCCCCTTTAACGAAAGCATCAGGGCTACGCAGGCTCAGTCGAAACCAAGAGAAATATGAATCTATTTGAGCAATTTTTTACTTCGTCAGGCAATATTTAATCTGGCACTCCCGAATAAGAAGCGATCCTTTGAAGGGGAGTCATTGTTTATCAGACCAGACTTTTGCCACATTACGGTAGAAAGAAGGTAGCACCTTCAACAATTGATACAACTTTTTCAGAGTAAGGGTGTGCAGGCTTTTTTAATGAGCCCAGCTAAGCTTATGGTGATTTATCAGGACAAATCCCACTTTTTTACATTGCAGATCAAGACAAAGGAGTTTTTACAGAATCTAAGTGCAAGCTGTGGTATTTCTGACTGAGAGGTCCTTAAGATGCCATTATGAAGCTGTTTGGGAAACTGTTTTTTTCATGTATATTCACCTATGCATATGTATTGGGATGTTGGTTTTCTATGGAGGTTGCGGTTTTTCACATTGGAGGGGAGTAATTGAGCAAATTAGAAGGAGGTAACTGATGCTAGGCTGCACAGGAAGGGGCATGGCATCATCATGGGCCTGGCAGGTACTTTTGCTTCTGGAACGTCGCGGGAAAGGGTTCAGGGAGGTGGGGGATAGGATTGTGGGGTGGGGCCAGGGGTTTGGGGGATTCAGGGAGGCGGGTTGGGGTGGGACAGAGTTGAGGTGGGGTTTAAAGACACAATTTGGTGTTACAGCAGACCTCAGAGTGTTAACATTGGAAACGTGCAAGAAATAGACTATGCTAAACAACAGCAGGAGCAGGTGCATGTCCTCTTATATGAGATGGGGTGGGGATACCCATCCAGTGAATTTGAAGGGGCAGGTGAAGGGTAGGTGAAGGGCTGCACAAGAATGCTTAAGGACATGGTACGAATTGGCTGTGTAAGATTTAATGGCAGTATCAAAGCTGCGTTTTTGCACCGTTAATATCTGTGGTCTGAACTATCGGACTAAGGGCCAGATGTAGGTAGGATTCCTTTTGCGAGTTGCAAATTGCGAGTCCCAGCGACTCGCAATTTGCAACTCGCAAAAGGAAATTCAGAAAGGTGTCTCAGACACCTTCTGCGACTCGCTATGGGGTCGCAAAGACCCACCTCATAAATATTTATGAGGTGGGTCGCAGTTTGCGACCCCATAGCGAGTCTAGGCACTCACGGGGATGGTGGCCTGCTGGAGACAGCAGACCAAGATGTCCATGACTGCTTTTCAATAAAGCAGTTTTTTTTTCTCTTTGCAGCCCGTTTTCTTTAAAGGAAAACGAGCTGCAAATAGAAAATTACCGAAACCTTTTTCCAATGGAATTTAGTAAAGTATGGCTGGATGAATTAGAAAGTGCCTATTTTAGTTTTCTGTGGGGGTATCATGGACCAAGGAGGGCAGCAAAATATATGATCCTGCCTCATTCACAAGGTGGTTGATAGTTCCATATTTTTTACATTTTATTACTGGGCATGCATGCAGCAGCATTTCCGTAATCTTATTACTGGTGACTTGAATGATCTGAGCTTAGCTGAGTCTCCAACCATTTATGAGATGGTTTTGGGAGCCAAGGATAAGGCTTGCTTTGCCAAAAGAATTGAAGCCAGTTACTATAGATAAACAAGGTTCAAGATTTTAAGGGCAGCACATAAGGTTTGGAGTCGGGTTAAGCGGCTAGTAAACATACACCTCCCTCAGCCTCGTCAATCCCTTCCGTATGTTTTTCATGATGCGATAATGAATGGATGAGCACAGAGGGGCGTAGCAGTCTTAGGGGATCTATATTGTGACAGTCACCTCTTTTGCAGAATTGCAGAATGTTTTTGAATTAGCTAAGTGTGATTTTTTTGTTAAATGTCTCCAGATAAGAGATATTCTTTTGAAGAGGAGAAGGGAATCAGAGGAAGTAGCAAAGATCCTATTGATTGAGGTGCTGGGGCAGCAGGATAGAACTGAACATATTTATGAGATGTTGATACAAGGCCAGCATGATGATTTGGATCTCCAGAACTCTAAGTGGGAGACTAGGTTTGGCTCAAAGGAGCTTTATCTTCAGGAGTCTTTATAACTGAGCAAAAAGGTTTTACTAATGGCTGGGTGAGGAGTCAACACTTTAAAACAGCCTTTAATCTATATTATACCCTGGCCAAGGTGGCTATGTAGGGGGGGGGTCAATTTGGGGGGAAGTGCAATAGGTGTGGTTCAGACCAGGCTGAAATAATATCTATGTTTTATTCATGCCCTAAGATTGAATCACTGCAAAAGGATGTTGGGAGCTTTTTGGGTTCAGTCATTGGTGGACAGGTGTGAATTTCTCCAGTGATGATGATCCTTGATGTCATGGACAGCTCAGAAGACACTGAGGTCCTCAGGAGAGAAGAATATTCATTAATTATTGCTATGACAGTCGCCAGCCTGTGCATTGCTTCTGAATGGCTGAACCCTGCCCCCATAATTTTAAATGTTGAGATCTGGATTCCTTTTAGCTTATAATATGGAAATTAACTTGTATAGATTTAATGGAAGTAAAAAGCAACAGTGGGACGGAGCAGAATGTGAGCTCCACTCACTAAGTGAATTGAGGTGTCGGTATATTGGGAATGCATTAAGGGGAAAGGGAATATATGACAATAATTATGCATCTTCACTTTATCGTTCAATGGATTTGGATTGGAATATATTTAAGGGAGAGGGATAATATGTCAGGAATTATGCACCTGCACTTTATTGATCATTGGATTTGAGGGGTTTTAATATGCTACTATCTGGAAATATACCTACTGCTGCTATGTACTAGTACTTTAGCTCTCAAGGGCTCTGTCTATAACGCTTTTGCACAGACTGGGCCTTAATACTGTTTTTCATATATATATTGTGTTTCGCTCTGCTATGCTGCTGCTTTTTATGGATTTATTGATTTCAGGATGGATTTTTTCTTTTGGGAGTTCTGTTTGATATGATAATGTAATTGCTGAATCTAAAATCAATAACAAAATGAAGCATGTTGCATGCCACATTATGAATGCACGTTTAGAGCATTGTTTTTAATACTTTCTTTATTCATCATGTCTCTGTGCTTCATGTCCGAATTGATTCTTTTACAGAAATAGAAATAAAGAGGGTGAAAATCATAAAATATGTAAAAAGCACCTGAGTGATGCATGCCTTAGTGTGTGTGCATATATATTTCATGGCCTGGTAGCCCTGAAAGCTTAGTCCTGAAGAAAGCCATTGTGACTTCACTGGCACATTTGTGGCTAAAACATGTCAACCAATCACTAGACCAAAAACCAGGATGTGTGTGACTACTAAAGTTTCACTGGACATCCATCACTGTTTTTAACTCAGGCCCAGGCGCACTGACGTAAATTCATTTGCAGCCCTGTGTGGGTGGATATCCTGGAAGTAGTTTTAAGACTTTCACAATCAGTTTCGCCTCATTTTGAGGACCAAAATCAGCTCAACTGTAATCAGGCATCGAAACGCACCTAAGATGCATATAACATCTTGGGTGGGTACCCGATGATGAAGCATGTCACCAACTAGGTTGATGGTTGAGGGTTCTTTCTATAAACCCATGAGGTTTGTTTCATGCATGGCAATTAATGAGCATGGATGACACAAGAGAGACACAGTAATAAGCTTGTTATATGTGTTATGATATTTGCACCTAAGGAAGGGGGGCAAGCTTTTCTGCTCACTCCCCTTGTTGTTGAAAGCCATTTTGGCTGCCTGCCAAGATGGAGAATTCAATATGTCACACAAACACCCTTCGATGTAGGTGCCAAACCATGGCACTTTGCTGCCATCCAATCATCACCATACCACGAAAAGGCGCAGTTCTGGGGGAACCGCAGCGTGCCAAGACTCCTGCCCTCAGAACCTAAGTGTTGGGTTGTAGTTTCAGACAAACTGTAGAAAACGAATAGGAAAACTTATGCCGAAACAGTGGTAGGAGAACTGGCTACTGTATGTGGTTTAGCAGGAGACATAGGAAAAGTCAGAGGGAGAGAAGGGGAGAGAGAAACAAAGTCACCAATAGCCAGATTAAGTGAAATTCTTTTATTCCCAATTTTAAAGATAAAGCACGAGAAGGGGACAATCTTCACCTGAGTTGGGACAGATAGAGTACCTTCCTGACCTTGGGCACCACCGCCCGTTTGGCAGAAAAAAAGAAAATCACTTAGTGAATGTTGTGATTTTCTATGAATTCCAAAGATTACCTGCCTACACACATTTAGACCCACATCAGCACTTATCTGCTTCTTATTTTGAAGGTGGTAGCCACTGCTTCCACAAGACTGGCCTAGAAGATTGCTACCTTCCCAAAGGACCTTGATATAGCAGTCCTCATCCTTATCAGCAATGAGAATAAGACAAACAAAATAAAAACATTCTCAGGCCTACACTCTGGGCAATATAATGAACAAAAAACAAGTGTAAGAAGTACTAGAGAAAATAAAACCAGCAAGGTAAGACATGTTAAACCCTTGCTTTTTACACATTCAAAAATTTGGTTATTAGATACTGACATGTATTCTTTTCCTTTAATTTACTAAAAAAATAAATTGAAAGAAGGAATGTAGTGTAAGGACACATATGAGTGTAGAAAGAGGAAAAGCGTACCCATCCTCTTAATCGAGTGTGGGATCTTGTTTTCTACAGGATTGCGAGGCAGGGAAAGTAGAGCAAGCACCTGCTGGTTTAAACTCTGCCCCTCTGCTCTGTTCTTCCCCACCCTGCCTCTGCCTCCCTGCTGCTCTCTACCATGTCCAGCCACCCACTCAATTGAGCATGGTGGCACTCTTAAAGTGGACAAATAGACTTAATAGGTGGTAGAGAGTATATCAGTTTTGCCACCCCAAAGATAGTGGTGTCCACTTGGAGATTGTTGTAGTGCAAGAATTTTGGTTTACCAATCTACCAGTGGCGGCTTCTGGGAGGCAAAAGAGGTGAGGCAGCACAGTGGACAATAAAAAAAAAAATTACAATAAAAGTTACCTGCCGCCTCGCCACCTGCTGCCTGCCAACTCGGTGCTCTTCTGATCACAGGCTCCCAGACTTGTGTGTCCCAATCCAGATGCTGCTCTCATGTTAGTAATACTATGACAGCAGCACTGGGATTGGGCAGAGTGCTTTGATTTTATGCTCCCAGAGGGATCGGGAGCCTGTGCCTGCTGATCTCCTGCAATAGCCAGGAGATATCTAGGTGCGCATGACAGTTTAGCCGTCCTAAGACAGCCGGCTCAATCGTCATGCACACTTTCAGTGCCCACCACTGCAAGTGCCTTCCATGCTTGCCTTGGTCCTACCTCCAAGACTCGGATCCGACCTGGCTCTGGCCATGTAAAATAAATGATAATAAAAATGATTAATCATCATTTTATTTTTCATGTTTTTATGCTGCTGAAGCAGTGGGGTGTTGCTCCTCCGCTATAACGTAGGAGCTGCTGCTGCAATCTACCTGACTGTCACAAAGCTAGTCCCATTCATCTCCAAAGAGAAACCATGACTATGACATCTATTTATAACAGAAATAACAACAGCCCATTCAGAGGGAAAAACGCAAAAAGGAAGAGAGAGATTAAGCTTGTCACACTTCCTCCTAGCCTGATATTAAAGCCATCATGAAACAACATCACATTAGTAGAAAACCCACCAGTTTACTAGAAAACTTTGAACTAGTTTATTAATATCCAATCCTTCTACCGTATTACTGTGAATAACAAATCCTGTAACTCAGCCCGTCCTCCTCAAATCTTAACCCGTTCAGTACCTCCCTGGTGCAGGTCACGACCAGTGGCCAACAGCAGGGAGGGGGTTAAAAAATCCTCGGGTGCATCACACCAGAGTATTTTTTTACATTTAAAAATACCCCGGGAGACACAGAATACCTGCCATGTCTCCCCCACCCCCCCACCCGCCTCGTGGTGACGTGTTGATGTGACTTTCTGTTTTCTCTACCGGAGCATGAAGTGGCCTAGCTTCGAGGACGTGCGGGAAGGCCTCGTTTGAAAGGGGAGAATCTCGAAAACTATGCCTTCCGAACGGGTTTCTTGACCCTCAATCGCAGCACAACTGCGATTGAGGGCCAAGAAACCCCCACTAGACACTGGGGATTTTACTTGGGGGGGTCAGCCCCCTCAGCAAACGGGCCAGTCCCCCCTCCCCGGGGGCATTTTTAAAAAAAAAGATAGGTTTACCCCTGGGGGAAGGGGGGGAGTGCGATTGCTCCCAATCGCGCCCCCCAGGGGTGTAATTATTTTTTTTTAAATAAAAAAAAATGAAATGGACAGGGGGTCGTCCGTAAGCAGGGCGACCCCCTGTGGGGGTAATATATTTTTTTTAACAGCTGTATGGTTTCCCTGGGGTCAACTATGGCGCCCAAGGAAACCATAAAGCTGTTAAAAAAATCTATAGATCTATATATACATATATATAGATCTATAGATAGATATATCTATGTGGATATCTCTCTCCCTATATATAGAGATATATCGATCTATATAGATAGATATATCTATATATAGATATGTATACACATATAGATATGTCTATAGATAGATCTATATAAATATATATAGATATATGTGTGGTTTCCCTGGGGGCTACAACCAGTCCCCAGGAATACCACACCCAAATATAAAAGTGATCTCTTTACACACACACACACACATATATATATATATATATATATATATATATATATATATATATATATATTCGCCACCAGTGTTTTTGCAGTTGCAGCTTGCGTCTTCAAAGCAATGCACATACTTCAATTGATGCATTTCAACTGTAGCTTTTAGGCAGCAATAAAAAAAGTCAAGTAACTCTTGTGATCATGTTTCTGCTAGAAAAGGATCTGACTTTTGTCTAGTGACAGTTTTGATGCCATAAAGTAGCGCAGAAGATTTGTATGCCTACTAAAAGGATCAAAACTGTATTATATGTGAATAGCTGAGTGGATTAGTAAAGCCAGCCATTACCAGCGCTACAATACAAATGAAATGTATGTGCGGGGGGGCTATGAAGAGATGAAGGGCACTTTTGCTAGGTGGTAGTGAGGGAATCCGAGAAGGAGGTCATGGAAGTGGGAGCACCAATAATGATTGCTGGACTGGGCGATAGAGGCGCTAAAGACTGTGACGATTGGTAGGTGACAAGGTGAAGTAATAGTGTGTCTTTTTTGTTTTTTTGAGTGTCTTGAGAGAACACGCTGATTAATGGAAGAAGAAAAAGTAAGGCAACCCCTGCTGTTGCAGGTATCACACACACACCCACCAGCAATTTGGTGACTGTCTACATAGGCTAGTTTTTTAGAGAGACAGTTTAGCCAGTAGCAGAGATGGCATCTCGTTGGATGACTGCTGCTCAAGCCCTAACTTGGGTTATAGAGGACATCTCTGACATAGGATCAGAGACTGAGACAGTAGATACTGAGACAGCATCTGAGGGATAGGGCAATGGCGCAGACTCTGGGAGTGATTTTTCAGTCAGAGGAGTCCCATTCGATAACTCCTCTTCCAGTGATTATGAGGGAGGTGATGATGTCAGTCCTGCTGTCCCTTTGCAAGCACAGTCTGTGCAGTGGGACAATAGCAGGTTAGCCCAACCCAGAGAGCAGGTGCGTGCGGCGGCAAGCACAGAGAGAGTGCTCTCTTGGGAGCTCCCCAAATTAGTTCAGCCCAAATTCCACCGCCCAAATCATATTGTGGAGACATCAAAATTATCTATCACAAAACAAACTGTTTTTCTAAGGCAGAACCCTGCGTTTTTGGTTCTGCGTCGGCGGCCATATAGGGAAACACACTAAAACCAGACATTTCTGGAAACTAGACATCCAGGGGAGTGCACGAAAGTGTGGCTTGTGTAGATTCCCCAAAGCTTTCCCTATCCAGAATACTCTGCAAAGCTGAAATGTTGAATAAAAACGCAATTTTTTCTTTCATTTCTGTTACACAAACTACAGGAATATGCTGGGATCCACAAAATTCCTACCACCCAGTGTTTCCCCACCTGTACTGATAAAAATGCTGCCCCACTTGAATGCCTGTACCTAGTGCCTGTGTCGCAAATGGATCAACCCAGGGTCAACAGTTGCCCTCATGTAAAGGACCAACATTGACCGTTGTGTGATCTATTCTTGTTGCGGGCACTAGGCCTACCCACACAAGTGAGGTACTATTTGTATTGGGAGACTTGGGGGAATGCTGGGTGGAAGGAAATTTGTGGCTCCTCGCAGAATCCAGAACTTTCTGTCACCGAAATGTGAGGAAAAGGTGTTTTTTGGCTGGCCACATTATGAGGTTTGCAAATGATTCTGGGTAACAGAACCTGGTGAGAGCCTCAAAAGTCACCCCATCTTGGATTCCCCTAGGTGTCTAGTTTTAAAAAATGCACAGGTTTGGTATGTTTCCCTAGGTGCCGACTGAGCTAGAAACCAAAATCCACAGCTAGGCACTTTGGAAAAAAACAGCTCTGTTTTCTCTGGGAAAATGTGATGTGTCCACGTGTTTTGGGGCATTTCCTGTCGCGGGCACTAGACCACTAGGTACCATTTTAATCGGGAGACTTGGGGGAACACTGGGTGGAAGGAAATCTGTGATTTCACCCCATCTTTGATTCCCCTAGGTGTCTAGTTTTAAAAAATGCACAGGTTTGGTATGCCAAAATCCACAGCTAGGCACTTTCTAAAAAACACGTCAGTTTTCAATGTAAAAAAGTGATGTGTCCATGTTGTGTTTCCTGTCGCTGGCATTAGGCCTACCTACGCAAGCGAGGTACCATTTTTATCCAGAGACTTGGGGGAATACAGAATAGCAGAACAAGTGTTATTGCCCCTTGTTTTACTCTACATTTTTTCCTTCCAAATGTAAGACAGTGTGTATAAAAGACGTCTATTTGAGAAATGCCTTGTAATTCGCATGCTAGTATGGGGACCCTGGAATTCAGAGATGTGCAAATAACCACTGCTCCTCAACACCTCATCTTGAGCTCATTTTGGAAATACAAATATTTTCTTGATACCTAGTTTTCACTCTTTATATTTCAGCAAATTAATTTCTGTATACCCAGTATAGAATGAAAATCTGTTGCAAGGTGCAGCTCATTTATTGGCTCTGGGTACCTAGGGCTCTTGATGAACCTACAAGACCTATTTATCCCCTCAACCAGAAGAGTCAAGCAGACGTAACAGTATATTGCTTTTAACAATCTGACATTGCAGGAAAAAGTAAAAGAGTAAAACATGGAGAAAAATGTCTGTTTTTTTACCTCACTTTAAAATTATTTTTATTTCAGCTGTTATTGTATGTAGGAAAACCTTGTAGGATCTACACAAATGACCCCTTGGTGAATTCAGAATTTTCTATACTTCTCAGAAATGTTTAGCTATCCGGGATCCAGCATTGGTTTCACACCCATTTCTGTCACTAACTGGAAGGAGGCTGAAAGCACAAAAATAGTAATAATGGGGTATGTCCAAGAAAAATTTCAAAATTGTGTTGAAAAATGTGGTTTTATGATTCAAGTCTGCCTGTTCCTTAAAGCTGGGAAGATGGTGATTTTAGTACCATAAACCTTTTTGTTGATGCCTGTTAGAAATGGGGTCTTTGGTTGACAGACAGGTTACCCCCTGTTCAAGCAAGGACGCTCACTCTAGTCAGGGTAAAAGAGAATCACCCTCAGCTAACCCCTGCTTACCCCCTTGGTAGCTTGGCAGAGCAGTAGGCTTAACCTCAGAGTGCTAGGTGTAAAGTATTTGTACCAACACACACAGTAACTTAATGAAAACACTACAAAATGACACAACACCGGTTTAGAAAAATAGGAAATATTTATCTAAACAAAACAAGACCAAAACGACAAAAATCCGACATACACAAGTCAAGTTATGAATTTTTAGAGATTAAACTCAAAAATAGCGCTTAGAAACCAAAATGCTTCGAGGAGATGTTAACACGGCGTTGTGACGGAGTCGTTCCCAACAAGCCGACACCAGCGGCGCCGGACACGGAGTCGTGTAGACCCCCAAGTACAGTACCTTTGGTGAAGAGTGAAAACAAGCTGATGCACGAAGTCGGGAATCGCGGCGTCTGTGCGAAACGTTGAATCCGTGCACTTCGAGCGGCGTCGGTCACGACGTGGTGCGGCGACTTCCACGGAGTTGCGGACTTCAGCGGGGCTACTGCGGCGTCGGGCCTGCGAAGAGCGTCGCGTTCCAGCGAAGGTCACGGCGTCAGGTGCAGGCGGCGTTACCGGATTCAGCAGCGGCGTCGCTCCGGAGTCGTCCGAAGTCGATTTCCTTGGATTTCCACCAGCTTTCCTTTCAAGGGCCCAGGGACTGGATAGGGCACCACTTGTCGGGGCAGGAGTCTCTCCAGAGACTCCAGGTGCTGGCAGAGAGAAGTCTTTGCTGTCCCTGAGACTTCAAACAACAGGAGGCAAGCTCTAACTCAAGCCCTTGGAGATTTCTTCACAAGATGGAAGGCACACAAAGTCCAGTCTTTGCCCTCTGACTCTGGCAGAAGCAGCACTGCAGGAAAGCTCCACAAAGCACAGTCACAGGCAGGGCAGCACTTCTTCCTCAGCTATCAGCTCTTCTCGAGGCAGAGGTTCCTCTTGGTTCCAGAAGTGTTTCTAAAGTCTGTAGATTTGGGTGCCCTTCTTATACCCATTTTAGTCTTTGAAGTCACCTTTCTTCAAAGGGGACTCACACCTACTTGTGAAATCCTGCCTTGCCCAGGCAAGGCCTCAGACACACACCAGGGGGTTGGAGCCAGCATTGTTAGAGGCAGGCACAGTCCTTTCAGATGAGAGTGACCACTTCACCCCTCCCTCCTAGCAGAGATGGCTAATCAGGAAATGCAGGTTACACCCCAGCTCCCTTTGTGTCACTGTCTGGTGTGAGGTGAAAAACAACCAACTGTCAAACTGACCCAGACATGGAATCCACAAACAAGGCAGAGTCACAGAATGGTTTAAGCAAGAAAATGCTCACTTTCTAAAAGTGGCATTTTCAAACGCACAATCTTAAAATCAACTTTACTAAAAGATGTATTTTTAAATTGTGAGTTCAGGGACCCCAAACTCCACATGTCCATCTACTCTCTAGGGGAATCTACACTTTAATCATATTTAAAGGTAGCCCCCATATTATCCTATGAGAGAGACAGGCTTTGCAACAGTAAAAAACGAAATTGGCAGTATTTCACTGTCAGGACATATAAACCACATTACTATATGTCCTACCTTATCCATACACTGCACCCTGCCCTTGGGGCTACCTAGGGCCTACCTTAGGGGTGCCTTACATGTAAGAAAAGGGAAGGTTTAGGCTTGGCAAGTGGGTACACTTGCCAAGTCGAATTTACAGTGTAAAAATACACACACAGACACTGCAGTGGCAGGTCTGAGACATGATTACAGAGCTACTTATGTGGGTTGCACAACCAGTGCTGCAGGCCCACTAGTAGCATTTGATTTACAGGCCCTGGCACCTCTAGTGCACCTTACTAGGGACTTACTAGTAAATCAAATATGCCAATCATGGATAAACCAATTACATACAATTTACACGGAGAGCATATGCACTTTAGCACTGGTTAGCAGTGGTAAAGTGCTCAGAGTTGAAAAGCCAACAGCAACAGGTCAGAAAAAAATAGGAGGCAGGAGGCAAAAAGACTGGGGATGACCCTGCATAAGCAAAAGTCCAACAATGCCATTTTCAGGGAAAAAAATAAAAGCCTTCTTTGGCAGTCTGTTTTTCCCATTTTTTTAAACAAAAAACAAAGTTTTTGCTGTATTTTGGCTAATTTCTTAGTCTTCTCCGGGGGAACCCACAAACTCTGGATACCTTTAGAATCCCTTGGATGTTTCAGTGGATGAATCAATTCTCCTTGGTTTTCACATATGGCTCTGTAACTTACTAGAGAGTTCAGTGACAAATCCACTAACTAGTTATTCTTGACTATCCAGGAAATTATGATACATACAATTGAGGTGACTTAAGCAACAGAGACACAAAGTGCAAAATATCAATGTGTCCAAAAAATGTGATAAAAACAAAGCATGCAAAATATGTATAAATATACAAGCCCTTGAAAGTTGTAGATGATCATATGTTGTGTTCGCTATAGGCAGGATAGTACAAAAAGCAGGAAGTCAAAGCTCCAATGGAATGCTCCGAACCGAAGACACTGGCTCCTTTATGATCCTTTCTCGACCTCACACCACAAACTGCTTTGGAAAGCAACAAGACCCCATCTCCATTGTCTTTATACAATAATACCCAAGATGGCTGCCAGTTCTGAAATCCCGCTTCCTGCGAGACTCAAGTTGGTTAAGTTTTGTGTGGCATTTACCGCTATGTATTCTTCATTCCTTCTGATCCTGAACAACATAATATCTTACACTCCAGTTGATGTAAGCATTGAACAATCACCATTTAAAATTATTATTTCTTGTCAATTTAAAGTTGCTGACACTGCTATGATGTATAATCAGGACAGAGCTTCCATCTCCTCACTGCTTTGCGGATACGTTGGGGACTTTTTCAGCAACAATATGTCATAATTCAGCCTCAGCGTTATGATCGTATCTACATTAAGGATATTCACTGGTGTGCAGTGTGCTCTGCAAGTTTACAAAATGAAATCAGAGCAAACTAAGGCAAAACAAAGTACCACCCTGCCTTTGAAGGTGGAACCATAAAGCCACATTTATCATCCTCTGGGCAGTAGCTATCACCATGGGCACCACAAGGCAGTTTCAGAGTTTTACCACTGAGCTCACTCTCTGTAGCACTGAAAGTCCACTTACTTGTGACAGGGTCGAGAGTGTTGATGGAATGCAAGGAAAAGATCATAGATCTATTCCTTGTGTTAATACATGAGTCAGCCATTCTCTGATTCTCATTCTGTCTACTGGTCTCACACATTACAAGATTTGGCAACTCCTTCACAAACAACCTAAGCATGCTTCTTCACTCACAGTTGAGTTGGAAATGCACCAGGATGTATTCCACTCCATTTTAAAAGTGGAGACTCACAGCCATCATGTTTTGCTACTCATGTGAACATCTGGTACCTTCTAGTTGCATAGAAGACCAAAGTGACTGGCTGTTCATTGGCTGTTATGCACTCCTATGCATATTTCCTCTCACTCGTACCTTTCTCTATAGAGTACTGGAAAAGAACAGGGGCAGTCCAGGACCCTAGTTATAATGGAGACTCCAGCTTGACTTCAATCATTTTGGTTCTATTGACTTAGGAGGGAGTACATCACCCTCAGATGACACCCTCTACAATGGGGAATAAGGCCCTTCACCCCTTCTACCATTAGTTCAACTTTTACTTGTTCTTCAGGAGCTAACTTCCACCTATCTTTGGAGAATCTGGCTGGCCTGATGCCTTCCAGGATGTTTTCTGCTAGAGCACATTGCAGGAGAAAGAGTTTGAGGTTCTAGAAGTGGAACTTGCTATGAAAGATCAACCTCACTCAGTCAGACACTTTAATGAGTTGGAAGTTATTTGCACGTCAGAACCCATGTCATCCTCCTTTGGGTCAGGATGGTCTTGAGGACTTATGCAACATTTTTTTTCTTAAGGGCTGACCGATTTTGATTTCAATTGGTAGATCTGTCTCCCTACAATTTAGAAGATAAGCATGCCTCTTGGGTGAGATGCTACATAATTTGGAAGTCAACAATCTCATGCTTTTATGTTTACAGAACCACGTCTTAAGAGTCTACTGATAAAGTCCACTGGGAGAATTGCGATGATGATCAATGAGTAAATGCCAAGGCCAGCATTGCCAGATGGATCATCTCCTGCATTTCACACCAGTGCACTCTGCATCAGGCCAAACTTTAATCTAGCATCCAAACATACTCAACCAGGGCTAAGTCAACTCTGATGGCATTCTCAGAATATGTAAGGTGGGTGACTATGTGCACGGTCCCACATACATTCTGCTAACAATGAGTCTTAAATCTTACTCTGGAATTTGGCCAGGAACTACTTTATGAACTGTTTGTCTAAGCTGCCCCATGCTGCTTTTGTCTCCTCACTTTTTCTTTTTTAATTTCATAGCATCTACCCACTTTAAGAATATGAAATAGCAAAGATATTAAAGTAGGCTTAAATCACCTTTATGCTCCCATTACTTGTGGTCTATATCTTTCCCTCATCACTGATACTTTTTTCCATACTACCTCGTTTCTGGCTAAGCCTGGGCAAAATGTAATGCCATTGTGCCCCTTGCATAAGTACGCACCAATTGTAGTATTGTGAACATGCCCTTTATGGTAAAAAATGTCCAAGAAGGTATGGGAACAACAGAACGCATGCAGCTGTTGTTCATGGTGCTTCTGTTTTTACATTTTTAGGACAACATGCACCCTGACATCAAAATTAGACTTGAGGGTGCATTTATCACATAAACTTTAGTCCAAAATTATGGATTTGGATTTCACATAATTACAAATAATTTCACTTAATTTTACTAACGTTTGTGTAATTTCGCACACCCCTACATTTAACCATCCTAACACACACCAATTTGTACTGGTGAGGGTGCATATGCTGGTAGATATACACTAGAGCTATTGACATGAAAAACTCAGAGTTGCCACTTTTGGAAAATGTTTTGTCCCACCACTAAGCGGTTAGAATACCCCAGTTTTGATACATAAAACTATCCTATAGACTAACAGCACCAGAGGTACTATGAAGGCCATATAGAAATGACAAAACCCTGGAAGTTCTATTTAAAAGGTTACTATTATTGTTACAGTTGAGGACAGAATGGCCTGACTGGTAAAAGCACAGATATTGTTATCACTTTACAACCTGTTTAGAAACCACTGCAGCACCTATCTTCTCAAATGTGCCATATCGCCACTGTTTATTTATATATTTTAGCAGTTTTAGAATGATCTAGTTGTTATCTTTACAAACTCTTTGGAGCACTTACAGAAAAAAAGAAAGCACATTTAATAAAAAAGTATAGCCATAATGGTTAGAGTCCAGTTGGATGGCATCAAAGTCATATTCCAACATTCTTTATTGTAGTCCCATGAAACGATCTTAGTCAAAGACTTAATTAAAAAGTTTGGTTTTAGCAATTTTATGAATCAGAGGTGGTTGGGTTCTGTTATGAGATGAGGTTTAAAGCATTCCAGAATCTCTTGCCTATCAATCTCCTGGGTCATGCTTTATGTTTGTTATAGTTCAAGGATTTGGGTGAGATCAAGTGTGAGGATAAGGATCAACGGTTCCCAGTGGGATGTAGTGTAGTACCAAGTTTAGTAACCATGAGGGTCATTTGTTCTAGTATGCCTTGTGGCTGATGACAGGTGATATGAATACATTTGTCTCATCCACTGAGCATCAACACAGCATTTTGAGTGTTGGTTAGGTATGGTGAAATTAAAGTAAATTCATGTGGCTTTATTTTTAGCCTCTGTAGTCCATAAGGTTCTTTGGCAGCTGTGTGTAAATCACATTACAAGAGTTTATCTGTCCGAAAGCAAGAGATTTTGTAGGTGTAACATGGTATGAAGTTCGCAGGAAAGGGAGGATTTTCGGGAGTAGGAAAAGTTGCATAGTTACTCCTCGTACAACAGTTTGCAGGTGAATAATAGAGTTGGATCAAAGATGATCCCCCATAGAAGTGGGCAGGAAGACCTAAACTGGAACACTATTGAAAGAGTAGACAGGTGGCATCTTTTCCAGCTAAGATTATATTTGTGTGCTACATCCTTAAATCATCTGGGTGATTCCCCCAGCAAATGTGTATTTGGGTGTGATCAGCATACATCTGAAAGTGGGACTTGTACTGAGACAGTAACTTAAACAGGGCCAACATGTAGCAAATAAACAGATGTACAGACAGATCAGAAGCCTGTGGGACCCCAAGCAAAAAACAATAGAAATCAGATTTCAAATAGCCCAAGCAAATTGGCTGTGTAAAAACACAAAAATATTAACTCATCTGTTTTAAAGCCACACTTGATATTTGAAACCAAAGTCTAAGGGGCTGATTACTATCTTGGCAGATGGGATACTCCATCACAAACATAACAGATATCCCGTACATTTTGATATGTAGCCCAAAGACCTTCATCATTGCATAGCCATTGCATATTAAAATTGTCTGTATATGTTTCAATATATTTTTACACACAATATGTCAGAAAGATGATGATGCTGATTGAAATTCAGCATCCAGAGCAACCATTGCAGCAGGAACGGTAACAGATCACACAGCAGCAGGGTAAAAGAACATTTAGTAAAGTGAAGAGAATTTGCCAAAAGAAATTCTGAAAATAGATAAGTGTCTTGGTTAGGCGCCAAATAGATTGTTCAAGCATAGTATTGATGTACCACAAAGTCTGCCTAGGTGAATAGCTGCAATGAGGGTGAACATACAGAAATGAGCTGCATATTAGAAAGTGCCACAACAACATCTGATGCTGAAGAGCGTGGTAGATTCCCTAAGCTTGTACATTAAAAATATAATAGATAAGGTCACGATTGTTACAGCAACCTTTAAAACCACAATTGGGAACCTTTTAGCATTTAGTGGTCCTAACCTTGTGTGGGGCTGCTGAAAGGGGTGCTGGTGTTTCTTTGTACAAGAAGGAAGAAGTTAATTATCAAGCATGGTTAAAAAAAATCCTAAATCTAGTTATTAACATTTCAGAGAAGCTTTGTTTAAGATAATATATTATTATGATATCTTGCAATATATTACAATTAAGAAAGTGTAATAAAAATCATTTAGCCCAACATAATAATAATAATAATAATAATAATAATAATAATAATAATAATAATGTGTATTATTATTATTATTAGTAGTAGTAGTAGTAGGAGTAGTAGTGGTATTATTGTTAGTATTATTATTGTTATTATTATTTTCTTATTATTATGAGTAGCAATAGTATTGCTACTATTAGCAGTAGTATTATTGGTATTATAATAATAATAAAAATCATCATCACACATTTTCTCATTATTATTAAATTTCATTATAGATAAGCAATATGATGACAACATAGCACTGCCACATAATTGCTCTTATTTTGACAGAGTCATTGTTATCCCTGCTTTATGGCGCATCCCACCTACCTCTATTAATACCTCTTATGAGGAAGTGAACTGTTATGCCCCACTTCTCTGCAGTGATGAGCTGGCTCTTTACGTGTAATCATCTCTGTTTCTCCTATGCGCTCAGACATGCAGGACTCATTCTCCTCTTCAGGACCGAGGGATACATTGAATTCCATCTTCTTTATGGCTTTCATTACTCAGACATCCTGTACTTGGTTACGACTGTTGTTTTCTAATTATATCTTATCCTCTCATTTCATAGTTACTTTCTCACCCTTGCAATTTCCGCAATAGCTACCTGAGGATATTTCTACTCATCTATTAGAGGGGCTTCTCTCCTACAACACCCTGCCCACCCTACTTGGGAACTGCAGTGCTTCATGGTCACAGTTTTTCATTTTTGGGAGCCTCGTATCCTGGGCTAGCCATCTTCCGAGGCTTCCACACTTTGGTGTAGCCCATCATTTTTCTCAATAATGTTTCCACCTGTAACAAACCAGAATGCAAAGATTTGCTTGTGACCTAAAAATCATATATCGGTGGTAGATAAAACAAGTGCCATTGAGTTGGGTAATAATGAAATCCTACAGAACAGACAACTGGTAGACCGCACTGTAAAAGTGCTGCAATTGTTAACATTGCTCTTCAACCAAACAGTATCAACTGGTCAGTATCTTCCAAAACCACTGCATTCTGCACTTGTTGGACATGGTGTTTAGCCACAAAAACATTTTGTCATTCAGATTTAAAAGGACAAACATATCATCCTCTGTATCATCGTTAAGTTGCGAGTGGGGTGCCATTAGCACCCTTGTACCCTTAATTGTTTGATGTACTCTACTGATCGATAACATGTTTTAAAGAGGTTATGCTTGCTTTTGCTGTTAGGGTTTACATTTGTTGAAATCATCATTTTAACAAATCCCATTTAAATATGGTGCCCACCTGACATTGGGGCAAATTCTGGACAGGACTGTAAAACATTTAGGACAAAGGGTCAAAATTCAGCTTCAAACATTCAGGCGAAAGGTCAAAATTCAGTCAGTTTTACAGACACACCAACTATGTTATCAATGCATCTATTTACTTTTTTTTAACATGGCACTACTTATTCACTGTGGTCTTTTTGTGATTGTCCTTTGGTATGTTACATTCAGGTTTCACATAGGTCCTTGTTCAGTTGTAAATTAATGCCTTCAGCACTGGTTCATGGCCATCACCCCTACCCAAATCTACCCAATCTTTCTTTAACAGAAAGTACCAACAACATTTTAATGATGTTTCTGAACATTTTAAAACCCCTGGCAAACAGTTTGGGAAACATTAAAGTGATTAACCTTATGCTAGTTTAAACAAATTGAACAAAAACATCTGGCTCACCCCAATCGCCCATGCACTTTCAACCTAAATTTATTTTAATGAGGTATGACAGATGGTGTGTGCGACAGTCTCACAACTAATGTCAAGATGTGAGGTACCCACAACTTGTCTGTAGTCTCACAGCACTAGAGTGTATGTCTGGGACTCTACATTTATCTCAGATATGGGAGCCTGAACTACCAATCAAAGGTAATAAGAGAGGAGGATGAAATCAAGATCAAATGGGAGGTTGTTGCTATGAACCGGATAAATAAGGAAGAGAAGAACAAGGTGGGGCAATTCTTAAGATAAGATAAGATGGGTTCACCAAGACTACAGGAACCTGGGGAGTTGTTTCTGCAGACAGGCGAGAAACAGAAGAGGCACTGTCAAGTTGTTGAACAAGCAGCACCCACCCACCTTGGCAAACTCTTCTGGTGCAATTGTCCGCTGTTCGTGCTTGTGAAGGGTAAGCAGGGGCCAGACCCCTTGCAAAGTTGTGCAAGGTAATTGCCCGCTTTGTCCATGTTAGAAATGGGGTTTTTGGTTGGCAGTCAGGTTACCCCCTGTTGTAGCAAGGACCCTCACTCAGGGTAAAGGAGAATCACCCCCAGTTAACCCCCACTCACCCCCTTGATAGCTTGGCACAAGCAGGCAGGCTTAACTTCAGAGTCTAGGTGTAAAGTATTTGCACCAACACACACAGTAACTCAGTGAAAACACTACAAAATGACACAACACAGGTTAGGAAAATAGGTAATATTTATCTAAACAAAACAAGACCAAAATGACAAAAATCCACCATACACAAGTAAAGTTATGAATTAAAAAGCAAGAAAGAGTCTTAAATCCTTGAGAAAACAGTAAAAAACACTGTTAGTGTTGAAAAGTGCATGGGTAGCGTCAAAATAAGAGGCACAGACGAGTGTGTGTCTGAAAAGGATAGTGATGCTTCAATTTCTCACCCGCAAGCGAGACCATGCGCTGTTCTCCTCCTCCGGTCGAGTCGGCGTGCGCCGTTTTTCCTCTCCGCACGAGAGTGATGCATCAATCTGGGCAAACACTTGGGTCCGGGCATGCTTTGTGTCTTTTTTTCCACGCCCAGCAAGGTTTGCATCGAAATTCCTCCAGCACAGTATCAGCAAAACCGCTCTATCTGGGTTGCTACGTTATCAGCCTCCATCAGCGGGTGTTACGCATCGTTTCTCCAGCTCCGTGCGTTGATCTTCCAGCCGCGATGCCAGTGCAGCCTCTATTTCTGCTGCGAAGCCGGTGGTGGGTCGTTTTCCTGTCGCGTTTCAGAAGGTGCGTCAATATTTTCAGGGGTCTGTGTGTGGATTTTCAGTCTTGGTCTACCAGCTTCACCTTCCAAGGCCCCAGGAACTGGATAGGGCACCACTTGGCAGGGCAGGAGTCTCAGCAGAGAGTCAAGTGCTGGCAGGAGAAGTCTTTGATGGCCCTGAGACTTCAACAACAGGAGGCAAGATCAGGACAAGCCCTTGGAGATGTCTTCACAAGCAGGAGTGCACAACAAAGTCCAGTCTTTGTCCCCTGCACAGGCAGAAGAAGCAACTGCAGTATAGCTCCACAAAGCACAGTCACAGGCAGGGCAGCACTTCTCCTCAGCTCTTCTCCAGGCAGAGGTTCCTATTGATGTCCAGAAGTGATCTAAAGTCTGTGGTTTTGGGCGCTCTTCTTATACCCATTTTGGCCTTTGAAGTAGGATTACTTTAAAAGAAAGTCTCTTTTGTTTGTGAAATCCTGCCTGCCCAGGCCAGGCCCCAGACACACACCAGGGGGTTGGAGACTGCATTGTGTGAGGGCAGGCACAGCCGTTTCAGGTGTAAGTGACCACTCCTCCCCTCCCTCCTAGCACAGATGCCTCATCAGAATATGCAGGCCACACCCCAGCTCGCTTGGTGCCACTGTCTAGAGAGAGGTGCAAACAGCCCAACTGTCAAACTGACCCAGAAAGAGAATCCAAAAACAGGCAGAGTCTCAGAAAGGTTTAAGCAAGAAAATGCCCACTTTCTAAAAGTGGCATTTTCAAGCACACAATCTCAAAACCTACTTTACTAAAAGATGTATTTTTAAATTGTGAGTTCAGAGACTCCAAACTCCACATGGCTATCCACTCCCAAAGGGAATCTACGCTTTAATCATATTCAAAGGCAGCCCCCATGTTAACCTATGAGATGAATAGGCCTTACAACAGTGAAAACCGAATTTGGAATTAGGACATTTAAAACACATTAATATATGTCCTACCTTAAACATACACTGCACCCTGCCCATGGGGCTACCTAGAACCTACCTTACGGGTGTCATACATGCAAGAAAAGGGAAGGTTTAGGCCTAGCAAGTGGGTACACTTGCCAAGTTGAATTGGCAGTTAAAATCTGCACACGCAGACACTGCAGTGGCAGGTCTGAGCCATGTTTACAGGAATACTAATGTGGGTGGCACAACCAGTGCTGCAGGCCCACTAGTAGCATTTGATTTACAGGCCCGGGGCACCTCTAGTGCACTTTATTAGGGACTTACTAGTAAATCAAAAAGGCCAATAAGGGATAAACCGATCAACAATACAATTTACACAGAGAGCACATGCACTTTAGCACTGGTTAGCAGTGGTAAAGTGATTAGAGTTCAAAAGCCAACAACAACAGGTCAGAAAAAATATGAGACTGGAGGCAAAAAGATTGGAGATGACCCTGCAAAAGGAAAAAAGTCCAACACGACCCCTAATCAGCCTAAAGCCAGGTGAGAACAATCAATACCTTGATGCACTTCCCTGATTGGGGAGATAGAACAGGGACCCAGGCCCACAACAGCAGGAGCATGTTCCAGTTCTATGCCTTCCTGACTCCAGTTGGATCCCTCTGTCCATACTCTCAGGGCCCACTACGCTAACCTTTGGGGAACACTTCTCCTCATCTGCAGATACCATCTGTGCAGCAGCTAACTTTACCTTGCTCACAGATATATCCCAGAGGGCACATAGTACCACCAGAGCCAACACAGTGGTGTGGCCCGCTCCACCCCTGGGGTGTGACTCTTGCCCCCCCCCACACAGGGGCAATTCTGTCCGCCAGGAGAGCAAGCCACAATGGTCACTGACAGCTGTCAGGGATGAGAGCCAGGCCCCAGGTCTCTCCAACCACTGTGACTGTGGAGAGTGGGAGGCGGTAGGCCCAGGTGCCTGGAACCCTTGGACCACTCTACCTTCCACCAGGTAAGGGATGACAGCCAGACCCTGGTCATACCCTCTGGGGCTTTGTACCCTCCCTCTAGGAGCGGCATCCCCAGAGTCCAGAAATGTCAGGATGCTTGTAGAAGCAGTCCTGCACAATTCTCCCACCAGTGCAGGGATGTTAACCTGCAACTGGTCTTCCAACCTGGGGTCTGTACCTTCAGGTTGGACCAGGGCCAGTGGTGAGGTGTCCCTCCCCCTGCCCTTCCTTCTGGGGTCCTGCACCCCCAACTAGGAATGCCCCCCAGAAGACAACATGGTAGGGCACTGTTAGCAGTAGCCCCTCCCTTCAGGTCAGGGGGGACACCCTGAACCTGGCCTTTCAATTCAGGATCTGTACCCTTAGATCGAACTGGGGTCAAGGGTGAGTCTCCTCCTCCCCTGCCCCAACTCCTAGGGTTCTGCACCCCCCACCATGGAGAGTACCCCTAGAAGTCACACTAGGGGGGTGATAGGGCAAACCACCCCCCACCGCTTCAGGTCAGGGTTTTCCCCCTGCACCTGATCCTCCAGCCCAGGGTCTGTACCCTCAGACTGGACCAATGCCTGGCAACCCAGGACTTCTTTGGGAGCACACCTACTCCCCATCAGGTCAGAGTTTACCCATAGAACCTGATCATTCAACCCAGAGTCACGCCCCTGTGGTTGAACCATTGCCTGCTGCACCAATACTTCCTGGGGGGCACACCTACCACCCACAAGGAAAACACCTTCCCCAAGGGCCACACAAGAGTCTGGCTGGTGCAGGTCTCCTGACCCCTGCCCATCTGGCAGAGTCTGGATCCTCCCCAACCCAGAAATGGTCTCACCATGGTCATTCCTGGAAGGCTCTGACCTCACAGCTAACCCCTGACCCTCCAGGTTCTCTGCTGGGATCCACAACCCCTCTCTACCCTCTGTCTGGACTTCTGCACCCCCTCACTAAGAGTAGTACTGCCAGACACCAGAACTGGTGGGACGCTGGTTACAGCCGCCCCCCCAACTTCTCCTGACATGTGTGGTCTCCCTCAGCAGATGGCCCTACGGTACAGGCTAGGCTCCCCTCCTGGTGTTCCCTCATGGAACCCTCCAGGACCTGGGACTGGATCTCATGCACCCTGGGCCTCAGCCTATCCACATTCCCTCTCCTCTGAGACTGGACATGGGATCCCTCACCCATCCCACTGCATTGGGACCTACCTGGGATACTACAATCCTTCCCTACCTCACCTAGTTGGGAAATACCTAGACCACCCCTCGGGAGCACACACAAATGCCTCTTCAGAATCTCTGGTACTCAGTGTAAGTTCCCTGGGGTCAGAGAACTCCCATTCCACCTAGTTTTGGCGTAGCTCTGGAAAATAAAGACTAAACATATGCTTTCCAGCAATTACATCAATCAGCCCCTCACATGAGTTAACCAAACTACCCTTCAACCAACCATCCAGTGACTCAACCTTGAAAAGGTACCCCACGTCACTCTCCTGAGACTGATGAGACAGTACCTGACTGTCCTTGACACTCAACCCACACTCTTGTGGGATATCTCCACACTCCATAACCAGGACTTCTACCTGGGGGGAACCCCTCTCCCTGTCACTCTCACCTAGAGCCCGTAGAGTGTCCCTCCCATCACTAGGAATATGACTTCCCACACCAGTTCCCAATCCACCTCAGGGACCCTGTGCATCACTGGAGCTACCTCATACCCCTGAACCTCCTGGTGTGTGTTAACCCCCTCCTTCAAGTAGGGCACCACATCTCTGGGCATGTGTACTTCTTCAGTGCTGAATATGGAATTGTTGTTGCCACTATTCAAGCTGGACTCAGCCCTCATGACTTCCAGCTTCCTCAATCTTAGCTCATAGGCCAAGATTATCCTTTACTCTTCTAAGGCCATCCTCAGCTTCTCTAACTCCAAATGGTGAGCTTTCTCCTCCTGTCTGTACCGCAACTCTTCAGGGGTCAGGCCTCTGGATGACACACTGCTACCTATCCTGGAGACCCTCCCCCCAGGCGTAACAGGTACATCCACTACACACTTATGAACCCTCTGCACCTTCTCACCCTCATCCTCCTCCTCTGTGTGCCCTCCAGCCTCCTTGTCTGCCACCCAGACCCTCAATGCCTTTTGCAGCTCCTCCTTCCCGGTGGAGTTCCTGATGGGGAAGGCAAGATCCTTACAAAACCGATTCAGTTGAGCAACTATGTAACTCTTCAGTTTCTCCAACTCAAAAACAGCCTTTGCAGACACAGCTGGTGCATTCCCATATTGAGGCATGTTGGTACAGTTTGACTTCAAATGCGCAGTTCCAAAATCAACAAAGAGGTCACCAAAAATATGGAAGCAGGAAAAAGCCTAAAAGACAAAAAGCAAAATCACAAGACAAGTATTATGTGGTCACGTAATGGTCTGCACTGAAAATAGTAGTGTACACTTAATCACTGTATGTCAAGCACAAATACAGGTCCAATCCCAACCGCTGATCACCAATGTTAGAAATGGGGTTTTTGGTTGGCAATCAGGTTACTCCCTGTCCAAGCATGGACCCTCACACTAGACTCACCCCCTTGGTAGCTTGGCACAAGCAGGCAGGCATAACTTCAGAGTCTAGGTGTAAAGTATTTGTACCAACATACACAGTAACTCAGTGAAAACACTACAAAATCACACAAGACAGGTTTAGAAAAATAGGTAATATTTATCTAAACAAAACAAACCAAAGACCAAAATGACAAAAATCCACTATACACAAGTAAAGTTATGAATTAAAAAGCAAGAAAGAGTCTTATATCCTTGAGAAAACAGTAAAAATACTGTTAGCGTTGAAAAATGCGTGGGTAGAGCTAAAATAACTTGCACGGGTGAGTGTGAGTCGATAAAGGCTAGCGATGCGTCAATTTCACACCCACAAGTGAGACGTGCATCATTCTCCTCCTCCGGTCGGGTCGGCATGCGTCGTTTTTCCTCTCCGCAGGAGAGCGAAGTGTCAATCTGGGCAAGCACTCGGGTCCAGGCAGGCTTTCTGTCATTTTTCCATGGCGAGCAAGGATTGCATTGAAAATCCTGCTGCACGGTATCAGCAAAACAACGCAATGTGGGTTGCAACGTTATCAGCCTCCGTCAGCGGGTGTTGCGCATCATTCCTTCAGCTGCGTCCGTCTATCTTCCAGCCGCAATGCCGGTGGAGCATCAATTTCTGCTGCGAAGCCGGTGACGTGTCGTTTTTCCAGCTGTGTCTCGGAAGGTGCATTGATATTTGCCCGGCACGACAGTCTGTGCATGGGTTTTCAGTCTTGGTCTGCCAGCTTCACCTTCCAAAGCCCCAGGAACTGGATAGGGCACCACTTGGCAGGGCAGGAGTCTCAGCAGAGAGTCCAGGTGCTGGCAGGAGAAGTCTTTGATGAGCCTGAGACTTCAATAACAGGAGGCAAGCTCAGGACAAGCCCTTGGAGATTTCTTCACAAGCAGGAATGCACAACAAAGTCCAGTCTTTGTCCCCTTGCAAACACTGATGCAGCAACTGCAGGATAGCTCCACAAACCACAGTCACAGGCAGGGTAGCACTTCTCCTCAGCTCTTCTTCAGGCAGAGGTTCCTGTTGATGTCCAGAAGTGATCTAAAGTCTGTGGTTTTGGGTGCTCTTCTTATACCCATTTTGGCCTTTGAAGTAGGCTTACTTTGAAGGAAAGTCTCTTTTGTTTGTGAAATCCTGCCTTGCCCAGGCCAGGCCCCAGACAAACACCAGGGAGTTGGAGACTGCATTGTGTGAGGGCAGGCACAGCCCTTTCAGGGGTAAGTGACCACCCCTCCCCTCTCTCCTAGCACAGATGGCTCATCAGGATATGCATGCTACACCCCACCTTCCTTTGTGTCTTGTGTCACTGTCTAGAGAGAGGTGCCAACAGCCCAACTGTCAAACTCACCCAGACAGGGAATCCACAAAGGGGCAGTCACAAAATGGCTTAAGCAAGAAAATGCCCACTTTCTAAAAGTGGCATTTTCAAACACACAATCTCAAAACCATCTTTACTAAAATAACTATTTTTAAATTGTGAGTTCAGGGACCCCAAACTCCACATGTCTATCCGCTCCCAAAGGGAATTTACACTTTAATCATATTTAAAGGTAACTCCCATGTTAACCTATGAGAGGGATAGGCCTTGCAACAGTGACAACTGAATTTGGAAGTATTTCACTGTTAGGACATATAAAACATTAATATATGTTCTACCTTAAACATACACTGCACCCTGCCCATAGGGCTACCTAGGGCCTACCTTACGGGTGTCATACATGCAAGAAAAGGGAAGGTTTAGGCCTAGCAAGTGGGTACACTTGCCAAGTTGAATTGGCAGTTAAATTCTGCACACACAGACACTGCAGTGGCAGGTCTGAGCCCTGTCTACAGGGCTACTAATGTGGGTAGCACAACCAGTGCTGCAGGCCCACTAGTAGCATTTGATTTACAGGCCCGGGGCACCTCTAGTGCACTTTATTAGGGACTTACTAGTAGACCAAAAAGGCCAATAAGGGATAAACCAATCAACAATACAATTTACACAGAGAGCATATGCACTTTAGCACTGGTTAGCAGTGGTAAAGTACTCAGAGTTCAAAAGGAACAACAACAGGTCAGAAAAAATAGGAGGCAAAAAGATTGGAGATGACCCTGCAAAAGGAAAAAAGTCCAACGGTCTGTGTCTTAAATGGTTTTGAAATTGAGCAAAAAGCCAAACTAGTGATCTGGGTTATCCCTAAATGTCAAGTACAGATAGAACCTTCAAAATATTTGGGACATAATTTGCACAAACAAAATGTAAAAATGTTAAAATGTAATTAGTGTTTCTTTAACATATGGCACTATTTTCCCCTTTATATACAATTAGACCTCAGATTGAAATGACTGGAAACCAGTCAAAACCTAGTGATTAATATCTACCATTCTCCCACTGATTTGCAGGATGGAATTCTCAACAGAGTGCCACGGTCCCTCTGAGCCCAGTTTGCTTTTTGGTCTTCTCTTTTGCATTCTGTAGTGGGCCACGTGGGACTAGTGAAGATGGTGTGCTACCCCGATGAAAGTATTATTTTGCAAACCTTCTCCTGCTTGCCACTTCTTTCCTTCTTCAGACATGCCACACATCTGATTTAGTCACTGAGGGGCCGTCGGATAGCTTTTTCCACTCTAAAGCTACCCGTAACTGCAGGTGGATTAGGCCTTCTGGACTAGTTGCACAGGTCCAATAGGTGGTTCGCTGGCTTTCTGCCCGCGCCCCTGCATATGATGGGGTCTAACCGTAAAGACTTTTAAGGAGGGCTTACTGCACTGCTCATTGTTTCCTACTGTCCATTTTACAGATCACCATCCGGGGTTATCAAGTATAGCTTTCTCTTGCCTTGCTAGAACCTGTAAACTCACTGACACGAAGAAACCCTGTGCTCCTGCACTACTGTTGCTTAGGCGTCCCACTCACACAGAACAGCTGTGCTCAGAACAACTCCATCAGTGGCATGCTGCAGATGTCTTAAATTGGGGGCTTTGTTTCTGGACGGCAAGCTGCTAAATTTCCAAACCCATGGAGCAAACTAACATCTTCACCCCAGTCAACTCCTTACTTACAACCACCTTAAACAATCATTAAATGCCCTATTTCATGTCTGGCACCTAGTATTAACCCTACATGAGGTGTGCCAGAAGCTCTACACCATAGGGACTGGTGGCAAACTGATAGAATGGTTGTACAGACCTTTCCTGCAACATTGAGCCCACTTCAGGTCTTCTTATACTACCTGGATGACTGATGTGGCCAAACCTCTGCAAGATACAGACTGGACTAAAATACTGGACTTTCTCCACATAGTATCCCACAGCTGTCACTTTAAGTACATTCATAGAGCTTCCTTTGGAATGTATTCCGCCTGTTGCTTGCCATTGGCTATGTGGTTTGTAACTCCCATTTTGTTTCTTTCAATTTGCTGGTTTTATTTGTTGTAGGCTATGCAGCCTGAGTTCGTCCCTTTCCTTACCCAAACCTTATTCACAGTATTCTTTTGAGTGCTCCCTTTCTATAAAGAGGCCTGTAAATCTTGTTCTTATCTCATCACATTTTCTGTGCATTCAAAGAACAAGGTCAAATGTCAGGCTCTGTCTTTGGTGCAAACTTAGGCCCTCATTATGACACTGTCAGTAAATCCCGCTTACCGCCACGCTGACGGCCACCAACATACCGCCGCAGTGGCGGATATCCGTTAACCATATTACGATTCACCAATCTGACAGAATACTGCCACACACACAAATCAGCCAGCCCAAAGGTCAGTGCTAAAGTAGCGCTACCAACACCCATACTGTTACGCCAATAAAACAATGCCCAACACATTATGACCCATGAATCACCACGTGGACCTTCAACGGAGGTAAACCATTGGTGGTATATACCACCATGCTCAGAATGGACACCCACATACAAAACAACAACACATTGGCCAATACGAAAAACACACACCTGACATCCATACACACACCACACCACTATAAAACACACAACCACAGTACCCACAACCCTTTGCCAACACCAAAAGACTGTAAGAGTTAGCCACTGACATCACAGAGACAACGACAAACACATCACTGACACCCATACATCCCTCACGCACCCCAAATCACACTCTCACCAACACACAACATACAACACTCATGGCACCACAAAATGAACCTCATTTCACTGAGGAGGAGTTAAGGGGCATGGTGGAGGAAATTGTCAGGGTAGAGCACAGGTACAGCAGATTTCTATTGCCCGGAAGATGGAGCTATGGCCTGAGAATCGTGGACAAGTTGGACGCCGTGGGACAGCACCTAAGAACAAGGGATGACATCAGAAAGAGGTGGAACGACCTACGGGGGAAGGTACATTCCTTAACAGCAGCTTGCCATACAGAGGACTGGTGGTGCACCCTCACCTCCTCCCCCACAGCTCACAACATGGGAGGAGCAAGTACTGGCATTACTGCATCCTGAGAGACTCGCTGGAGGACTGGACACTGGTAAGTCAACATTTAACACTTATCACCCCCATACCTGCATGTCATGTCACACCCTCACTCCCATCACTCCACTACAACCCACGCACTGCACCTACACATATGACTAACCCCAACGCCAAATCCTGCATGCTATACCCAATGCATGGACACCCCTCCCAGCCCTGCATGGACACCCGTCACCAAAGCATGCACAGCATAGGGAAACTAACAATCCCACAATACATCACCATACACCAACAAAAGGTGGCAAGGCAACAGCAACCACAGAAGGGAGAATAAGGATGTACAATATGTCATACACATGAAGCATAATACATCACTTACATCCCCACAGGTACCCTAGCCAATGTCAGCGGAGAGGAGGTGCCACGACTGTCCAGTCCCCCAACAGAAGATGCCCCCAGTGAACACAGTAACTCTGGACTTCTGGGTCTGGATGACCTTCCTGGCCCAGCAGGGACCACTGGACAGCCGGTCACCCAAGCCCACTCACAGACCATCACAGAGCCTCCCCTGTCAGGATCTGACACCACAGCACCCACCCAGCGAACCCACACCTCTGTCCCCAGGGCACGTCAATCTGTGCCCACCTGTACAGGGACCCCTGGCCACACCTCACCTCCAAGACAATCAGGGACCTGGGGTCAGTGGCAGTGGGCACACCATTCAGGGGACAGAGGCACAGGCCAACAGGAACACTGGGAGGACTGCTGTGGGCCAGGGGGGTGACAGGAGCAGGGAAGCGACTCTCCAGGGGGCACTCTCCGAGATCCTGGGAGCCTACCAACATTTCCAGGACATGATGGGCCAGATCCTAGTCAATGTGCAGGAGAACAGGTGGCTGCAGGAGGGACAGTATCAGGGGATCAGGGAAGACTTGCAGGCCATCAACACCACCTTGATCTCCATATCAGGGGTGCTGGCAGACTTGGCCAACATCATGAGGGATGCAACAGCACACCAGCGGGCCCCTACCACTAGCCAGTCCATTCACCAGCCTTCCACTTCCGCTGCAGCTAGTGGGCAGTAGGCCCCAGTACAGGACCCACAGGCTACTAGCATTCCTCCCCCTGCAGAAGGTAAACCACCCCGAAAACATTCCCTGCGACCCAGACAGAAGCCAGAGACACTTGCCAAGACCACCGCCTGGAAATGAGACTCTCCTGATTGTCCCCCTTGTGTCCCACACTGTCATCTTGTCCACTTTGAACTGACTTTTCTCCCCTTCCTATGGCCACTTGGACACTACACCTGTGCTACAAACAGACTGGAACAATACCCTGGACTTTCCTCCATCACCCCTCCATTCCATTGTACTATCCCCTCAATTGTTAGCACTTCAATAAACACCCTTGGACACAACTCGACTACTTGTACGTCATGTGTTGAAAATGTGTATTCATGGAAACAGTTACATCCATTGTAAATGTACTGTACATTGTGAGACCATAGACATAATGACCTGTAGATGGCTGTAGTCAGCACATCAGTACACAGTTGTTATATCACCTACATCTGCAATATGACAAACCATAGGTGGCAGTAAGTAGAGGTAAAAGGAAGTGAATGCCATCTTGCCACAGCCACACAGAATACGCCAATAGTCAGAGAAATGTTAATCTACACGGTTTTAGATGTGTGTCATTGGAAGTACTGACAGATTACTGATGATCTGTTGTCCTCATCCTCATCCTCAGCATCTTCATCCTCACTGTCCTCAGGGTCCACTGCTGCCACAGGAGCATCTCCAGTCTCCTCCTCCTACAGAAAAGGTACATGTCGTCTTAGGGCCTGGTTGTGCAACATGCAGCATGCCACTACTACCTGGCAGGCCCTCTCAGGTTAGTAGCACAGGAATCCACCTGTCAGATGGAGGCACATGAACCTGGCCTTCAGGAGGCTGAAGGTTCTCTCGATGATCCGTCTGGTTCGTCCATGTGCTTCATTATAACGTTCTTCAGCCCTTGTCCTGGCATTCCTCACAGGGGTCAGCAGCCATGCTTGGTTTGGGTAGCCAGAGTCACCTGCAATTATTGAGGGCCAACATTTACCCACACACAATCCTGTGGGGTTGACACCAGAGGCATACACTAACATGCAGTGGGTGGGGACCAAGGCTCACCTATTAGCCACACCCTGTGCCTCTGTAGTTGGGCCATCACATTTGGGATGCTGCCATTCCTCAGAACAAAGGCATCATGCACCAACCCAGGATACTTAGAATTGACGTGGGAGATGTATTGGTCCGCTAGGCACACCATTTGCACATTCATTGAGTGGAAACTCTTACGATTCCTAAACACCTGTTCATTCTGGCGGGGGGGACAAACGCAATATGTGTACCGTCAATCACACCAATAATATTGGGGATATGTCCCATTGCATAGAATCCGGCCTTCACTGTGGCCAAATCTTCCACCTTGGTGAAAGAAATGTAACTGCACAGGTGTTTCACCAGGGCAGACAAAACTCTTGCCAGCACTATTGAAAAAATTGGCTGTGACATGCCTGCTGCCAAGCCCACTGTCACTTGGAAAGACCCAGTTGCCAGGAAATGGAGCACTGATGGCACTTGCACAAGAGGGGGGATCCCAGTGGGATGACGGATAGCTGATATCAGGTCATGCTCCAACTGGACACACAGCTCTGTGATTGAGGCCCTGTCCAATCTATAGGTCAGTAGGTAGCCAAGTCCACCAGAGGTCTGTACACGTGGTTATGTCTCCACCTCCTATTCATCTGCAGTGGTAGGTATCTAAGGGACACAACAGTGAGTAGGCTATCACAATTAGAACAACAAAATCACAACTGCAATCCACATGGTGCACTTATGAAATGGGACAGTGTAAATGGCGAAGTATGTGCTAATCTAATCTGTGACACAGTACTTGCCGATATGCCTGTTTCCCCCCCTGAAATTGCGACCCCCTAAGCTGGATGGAGGGACAGGTGGAAGTGAGGTAATTCCGCCTGCTATGGGCGTCGTGGCGGAAGGCGGTCTTGCACCGCCGTGCAATTCCTCATTGGATGATATGGGGATCTATGGAGTACAGTGGCCAATGGGGACCTACGCCGGCAGTGACGGTGTACACCACCGCAGATGTGACCGCCATTATCTATCTGATTCCTCACTTGTTTCCTGACCTTTAACAGGAGAACACCTACACTGCGTGTGCTGCAGTGACCTGTGTCTGGAACCTACCATGGCCCATGTGACCAGTAAAAGGGACCCAGCCTTCACTTCGGAGGAGTTGGAGCAACTGGTGGATGGGGTCCTACCCCAGTACAGACAGCTGTATGGGCCCCAGACCAACAGGTGAGTACACTTTGGCCACGATGCATGTGGCAAGGATGCATGGAGATGTGTGTGAAAGCATCGTGTAAGGGTGGGTGGGAGGTGGGAGGATTGTCTGTTGGCAGTGTACATGTTGTACACTTGCCTATGTGTCTGCCAATGGCGATGGAATCGGGTATGGTGGGCCATTTGCGTGACAGGCTGGACTGTTTGTTTAATGGTGTTCTCCTGTCTGTATTGTCCCTGCAGATCAGTGCCCATCAAAAGAAGGGATAATGGCGTGCCATCACCAAGGACATGGGGACCCTGGGGACCCTGGGGGTCTATGGCAGGCAGAGCATCCACTGTCGGAAACGGTGGGAGGACCTGAGATGCTGGGCCCAGAAAACTGTGGAGGCCTCCCAACAAGGAATGGGTGCCCGTCGGACCCTGACCCCCTGATGGCCCGCATACTGGTGGTGGCCTACCCTGAGCTGGATGGGCACTTGAGGGAATCACAGCAGCCACAAGGGGGTGAGTACAGTAGGTATCATTAGGTTGGTTGGGTGGTATCCGTGTGGTGGATATGTTTTAGTGGGTGCTCCTAAGGCCAGGCCAGACATTGCAGCGTGGGTCAACTGAGGGGTAATGTTTGCATGGCAAATACAGGTAACTTAGCTTGTTAGCAGTCCATTTCAGGCAGGGCATCGTGGGTCCCAGGTGTGCTGCAGTTGGCGGTGTGTAGTCCTCATCTTGCCTTAGTGACTAGTCATATCACTGGTAGTGCAATGCATAGTGCTTAAGCCTGTTCCCTGTGTGTGACGGTGATGTGCATGCCAATAGTGGTGTTGGTGCAGTCACTGACCAAGGTAATCCTTTGTCTCCCCCCTTTCTTGTTTTGTCCTCCTGTCCTTGTGTGCATTAGCATCATCTGTCGGAGGAGCAGGGGCACCGGCAACAGAGAAAGCTGCATCCTACAGGACCCTGTATGCAGAGTCCACTGACACCGAGGGAACCAGCGGGACGGAGGGTGAGGGGAGCACCACGATGGAGACTTGAGGAGACAACACAGACTCAGATACCTCCTCCGATGGGAGCTCCCTGGTGGTGGTGGACACCTCTGTGACCACCCCAGCTGCATGTACAGCCGCAACCCCCGTACCAGCACTGCCCACCCAGTAGCCCCTCAGCAAGTTGCTCGTGCCCTCTTACCCAGGAGGGTGGGTATCTCCTTCGCCCCAGCCACTTCAGGCCCTGCCCCAGTGAGCCCTGCTACCCTGAGTGAGGAGGCTATTGATCTCCTGAGATCCATCTCTGTAGGGCAATCAACCATTGTGAATACCATCCAGGGGCTGGCATCCCAGATGCAGCAATGCAATGCATTAGTGGAGGGCATTCACTGTGGATTGGCAGCCCAAAAGAGATCAATTCAGGCTCGGGCCTCCTCTCATATGGCAGCCATAGTCCCTGTTTCTACCGTCCCCCCTCCAACTACCATTTCCCAGTCCCATTCTCCTCAACCCCGACCCATCCCAGGCACACATACAGACGAGCATGCACACAAGACAATACCCAAGAGTGGCACAGGCAGACACAAGCACCACACTTCATTCCACAAGCACTCACGCAAACACCATACAGTTGCACACACAACCACATCCACTGTCTCCCCTCCTCCTCCTCCTCCACCTACATCCCAGTCATGTCCACACTCACACCTGCATGCACTGCCTCAACATCCACCACCGGCATCATCCTCACCAAGCAGCACACACACCTCACTAGCAGACACCTCCACAACATCCATTCACTTGTCCACTGTGTCCTCTCCCACCGTGTCTGTCCCCCCTCCTAAAGGGCACTAACGCAAGCACTCAGACACCCACCTCACACACGCACACTGCCCATGCACCTGCACCCAAGTCCAGCAGATGTACACCTCCAACAACCACTCCCTCAACCTCCACTCTCATCCCTCCTCCCTCCTCCTGCCCTACAACCCCCAAAAATATTTTCTTTGCCGAACTTAACCTTTTCCTTCCCCCTCCCACCCGTCCTGCCCATAGAATCAGGGTGCCAACTAGCCAGCCCAGCACTACAGCCAAACAGCCCACAGGGATAGTGGAGGCACCTCCTAGTCGTGGAGGCAGGACTGTGAGGGATTCCTCTCCAACAACCAGAAAGAGGAAGGAGCCCACAACACCTACAGCCAGGAAGGGAAAGTAGCCCACAACACCTACAGCCAGGAAGGGAAAGGAGCCCACAACACCCACAGCCAGGAAGGGGAAGGAGCCCACAACAACTACAGCCAGGAAGGGGAAGGAGTCCACAACAACTACAGCTAGGAAGGTGAAGGAATCCACAATAACTACAGCCAGGAACGGGAAGGAGTCCACACCTCCTGCCTTGGAGGGAATGAGGCCCTCAACTCCATCAGAGGCTGGGAGGGTGAAATCACCAACACCACCACCACCTGTGGTCCTGGAGCCCTCACCACCAGCAGAGGCAGCCCAGGAGGCACCATCACTTGTTGCCACAGAGCAGCACTCCACACCAGCTGAGGCAGTGAAGCTATCACTGCCAGCAGAGGCAGCACAGGAGGCACCATCACCTGTTGCCACAGAGCAGCACTCCACACCGTCTTAGGCAGTGCAGCTATCACCGCCAGCAGAGGCAGGCCAGGAGGCACCGTCACCTGTTGCCACAGAGCAGCACTGCACACCAGCTGACGCAGTGCAGCTATCACCACCAGCAGAGGACATTTAGGCCACCTGCCAGGGACTGCTGCACAAGGGGCTCCCTCCAGAAGCAGTGCACATGTTCCCCACCTGAGAGACTGTAACCTTGCACTCCCCAGCAAAGAGAAATAGGCATGGAGCCCCCTTCAGAACCAGTGGGCATGTTCTGAAGCTCAGAGACTGTAACCTTGCACTCCCCAGCACTGAGAAATGGGCATGGAGCCCCCTACAGAACCAGTAGGCATGTTCCCCAGCTCAGATTGTAACCTTGCACTCCCCAGACAAGAGAAATGGGCATGAAGCCCCCTCCAGAACCAGTGGCCATGTTCCCCAGCTCAGAGACTGTAGCCTTCCACTCCCCAACAAATAGAAATGGGCATGGAGACCCCTCCAGAACCAGTGGGCATGTTCACTAGCTCAGAGACTGTAACTTGCACTCCCTAGCACTGAGAAATGGGCATGGAGCCCCCTCCAGAACCAGTGGGAAAGTCACCCACCTGAGAGACTGTGGCCTTGCACTCCCCAGCAAAGAGGAATGGGCATGGAGCCCCCTCCAGAACCAGTGGGGAAGTTCCCGTATTCAGATGAGGTGCCCCACCATCCCCCTGAGGTGCCTGCCTACTTGCAATATTATGCCCCAGCAGTGTTCTCTCTGGATGTGTCAGCATATAAGTTGGGGCTTGGACTGTGCCCTGTGGCCTTTTGTGCCCTTATGACTTTGGACTGGGCATTGGCCCTTTATGAACATTTGCATATATTTGGTTCATGTGGTGGGTTTTGCTATGCTAATACATTGTCAGCACCTCCGAAATCTAGCCCTTGTTTTATAATGCCGTCTGTCGTGTGCCATTGGTTTACATGTGCAGCTGGTTGTGTGTATGGTGTGTGTGTGTGTCGTGTGTGTGCCGTGCATGTGTGTCTCACTGTCATTTTCCTCCCTCCCTCACTTGTGTGCTAGGCAGCTGTACTCACCGTCGTCGTCTTCGTCAGCATTGGTGTTCCAGGTGGAGCATAACATAGAAAATCATCTGGAACACTTGCAGTTCAGGTTCCATGGCGACGTAGTTCTTCCCTGTGTCTCCAATGGTGAGTCCTTTCACTTCTGATCTCTGTTTCTGCCAGGCTTTCGTTGGCGTTGGAACCGCCCCGGAAAAGGTGGCGGTTTGTAGTGTCTTAATATGGTGGATTGTACTTTGTCTTCCGCCTGGCTGTTGGTGACTACTGCCATGGTGAGTATTGTTTCCACCCTGGCGGTTGGTGTGGTACATTGGCTGGCTATGGGAGTTATCACCACCATGGTCATAATTTGGCGGAACTTACCGCCAGCCTGTTGGCGGTATTACCACCACTTTATCACTCACCGCAAGGGCCTTAGTGTTTACTTTTCTTTCTCTGACTTCAAAGTGAGAGGATTTATGCAACAATCATGCTGGATACTGGGGTTAGGAAAGAGTTTTTTCTATCACATGACAACATTTAGATAAACTTTTAAATATATCAGAATTAGGAGTACAAATAAAGCACATTTTTGTTAATCCTGAACTGTGCTGGAAACAAATACCTTTATATGATTAAAACAAATCATTGCATTAGGTGATGCAATTTCCACACATCATTGTCTGTGCACTGTATAGCTTTTTATTTTTTTAAACTGTATGTCTGTGCAATGTAATGGTCATTTCAATCAAAAACGTGTTGTCTGTAATGGCAGTGTATTACCACACCATGCATACGCAACTCCACTCTGCACCTCTCCACACCACTGCATCCTACTCTGCATCAGTTCACTTTACACCACTCCATGCCACTACACTGTGGGACACTGCACTCTTCCCCACTCCACTCTATGCCACTGCATACTATGATACTTCACACTATGCCTCTCTACTCTTCTCTGTACCACTCTACTCTATGCCAATGCACTTTACGCCTCTCCACACCACTGCGCTCTACGCCTCTGCACGCTATACCACTCCAGTCTAGGCAACACCAATCTAGTCTGCACAACTTCACTCTATGTCACTTTGCAGCACTGCACTGTAAGCCACTGCCCTCTATGCTGATACACTCTATGCTAGTGCACTTCACTCTGTAACACTCAACTCTATGCCCCTGCAACTTACATACGTACACTGTACGTCACTCTAATCTACTCTATGCCACAGCACTCTACACCACTTTACTCTATGCCATCACACTCTATGCCACTCTGCGCAACTCCACTCTACCCTGCACCTCTCCACTCTACGCCACTTCACTCTGCTGTGAAACAATCTACTTTACGCCACTGCACTCTGCGCCACTGCATTCTATGCCACTGCACTCTACCCTACACCTCTCTACTCAATGCCACTGCACTCTACTCTGAAACAATCTATTCTAAGCCACTCTGCCCCACTGCACTCTAAACCACTGCACCTCAATGCACTCTACGCCAATGCACTCTAAAAAACTGCACTATACGCCACTGCACTCTGACACTCTACTCTGCAACACTGCACTGGCTGCCACTATACCCTACACCACTCTAGTCTGTACTACTACATAAAGCGCGCATACACTGTATTCTCTCTGCACTCTATACCACTCTACTCTGCATACCTCCACTCTACATCACTGTACATTACAGCACTATACTCTGCTCTGCACCACACTACACTAATTCACTCTGCACCACTCTGCGCCACTGCACTCTATGCCACTTGAGTCTGCTCTGCACTCCATGCCACTGCACCACTCTACACTACTGCACTCTCTGCCACTCTATTGTATCCCACTGTACTCCACTGCACTCTATGCCACTCTACTCTACCCCATGCCACTCTGTGCCACTGCACTCTACACCAATGCTCCCTAAACTGCACTGTACGCCACTGTCCTCTACTCTGCACCACTGTCCTCTACACCACTGATCTCTGTGCCACTCTCCACCACTGCACTCTCTGCCACTCCGTTGTATGCCACTGTACTCCACTGCACTCTATGCCACTCTACTCTGCCCCATGCCACTCTGTGCCACTGCACTCTACACCAATGCACTCTAAACTGCATTGCATGCCACTGTCCTCTACTCTGCACCACTGTCCTGTACACCACTGCTCTCTGTGCCACTCTACACCACTGCACTGACACTTTGCCCTGAAACATTGTACTCTCCACCACTGTACTCTACACTACTCTACTCTGTACTATTGCATTCTACACCGCTGCACTCTACCACACTGTACTCTACTTTGCACTGCACCACTCTACACTACTCCACTCTGCACCACTCTATGCCACTCTATTGTATGCCACTCTACTCCACTGCACTCTATGCCACTCTACTATGGCCCACGCCACTACACTCTAAACCACTGCACTCTACGTCAATGCACTCTAAACAACTGCACTGTACCCCACTGCAATCTATTCTGTGCCACTGTGCTCTAGGTCACTGCTCCTATGCCACTCTACTCCACTCTACACCACTATGCCACTAACTTTTAGCCATGCTGAACAGCAGCCACTCTGGTGTATAACATAACTAAAACACATTGGCTTTGCCAATTACTCTTGCGTAAACAAGACCTATTGGCTTTGCCAATGTTTGTTAGTACTATGAGGTACCGAGGTCGCTGAAAGAACTGTAAATGTAAGTCCTTATTTTAAACATGCATTACACACATCATAATACAGGCTGCTGCTGCAAAAAATGTGCTAATACATTTTGGTTAAATAAAAAAAGCCCTTCTAAATACAGATTTGAATAATATACAGTTTATATCTTGTACTAACATTATTTATAACAGTCCAATAAAACCACACACTCCACAGCTCACCTTGGAACACCCTTACAGTACCTCTCTAAAAGATAATATATTTGTGATCAGAAAGCTTCAAGTGACTCGGTTGATTAAAGTCAATGTATGTTTCCAAGCCCCTTTGCATTTGCAGATTTACCAGTTGGGCACATTTGTATTTCTTTAGGGAAGGAGACAGCTTGGAAAGAAGGCCTTTCCTTATCTGTCTGCCCCTCCCTCCCTTAGAGCACAGGAGACTCCCTGCCTTTCAATGCAGCTAGGAAGACTGATCTGTCCTAATTACACTTTGTACTTTAGGTGAAAGGCTAAAATTACCGACAAATGCTGTCCGTTAAGCCTTTCACCACGGACAACGGACAGCAGGGCGAAATTATGGGCAGTCTGTGAAAATTACAGACGGGTGGTCACCTATATTTCTCCGTGGATGTATGTGCCGACGCGCCTGGTCCTTAATAATTAAACTTACAAGGGGACGCGTATAGGCCGATGAACCTTTTGGATCGCATGGAGTATCCTAGCCATGTAGTGACCAATGTCATCAATGATCAATATAACCAGTCAATACCTACTCAGAGAATCACTAGTTATTAAACAAAAACAACATTTCATGGATAACCACAACTCGATAAGGCATTTAACAATTTTTATTTCCCTATTAATTGCAATTCTAATGCATATGGTTAACTCAAACTGTATTTAATCAGCTCAGAATTAGTTTATTAGCAACTACCAATAACACAGTCTAATCAGAACTTGAGAAAACATGTGCTCAAAAGCTTCAGCATAAGCCAACAAAGATGAATTTATTGACATTAATAGCAGAGTTCAGCAATCAGTTTATCAATCGTTTGTCACTGTCAACGTCACCCAAAAGAACCCTACCTAACCCAGATGAGCATCAGCATGTGGGACTTCATGCGAAAACAATTTAGAAAACATGAATTTGGAAAACATCTAGCTGGAAGAAAAAATAGAAAACAGCGCAGTTGGTACCTAGAGGAAAAGGCACAAGGTTAGTCAGTCACATTGTCATAGCTACCTATCCACAGAATGGATCAGCAACAAAGTCAGTCTTTGTCTTCAGGTCATCAATTGATCAGCAGTGCATCAGGCTCTCAAGAGTAGGAGCCCAATGACAGAATCTCGAACCGCATTTCCTGACGTCATCTGCATTCACCCCTCGCATCTCGCATCTGAAGTTTTAGCCCCTTGTCATGACTTTTTATTAGAGTTTTTCAGTCCATCTCCCTAATTCCTAATTGGTCAATTAGTCTTCCATATGTGTCGTTACCAAATACTTTTTATTCCACATATCTATGAGTTCTAGTATTTTGTCTTTCTCAGTTCATGGATTGGTTCACTGTACCATGTTTTCATTATCCGGCTCTTCAGGTATCGAAAATGTTGCATCTTCCTATTCAGTGAGTGGCCTCATTGTTCGAGTCCTGGGAAAGTACATTCAACCTACTCTACACATAATTGTATCAATTTGACTTCATCATCTCCTGTCCGTCGGTATATTGCAGAAAATTCTAGCTAAGCACATAGTTCACGGTCAGTTCAAATGCACCAGCTTCTCTACGTTGCGCTAGATATTCCGCTTCTGCGTGAGGCCTGGCAAGTAGGCCACAACTTCAGCTACTTTCGCTTCTACGATATAATGCAAAACATAGGTTATACATCTGATTATGGCACATTACTACATTATTATTACACATTTCTATTATTTCACGCATTTTTATCATTTTAGTATAAATTCATATAAGTGGCTACCACTCCCCGTGGGCAAATTTTCAAATGTGCACATTATTTTCTCTGCAATTAATTTCTCTATGAACTTTTTGTTAATCAAAAAACATAAACAAGCATTAATAATTTATAATTAGCATATCTGCTTCAACATATGCGTGTCCGCAATGGCCAACGCTGAATGGGATTTGTTAGAATAAAACCAACCCTTTTGGACATGGCTGTGCATGTTGCTGAAACGTTACAAAAGAAACAAGGAAATGTTAGGGGCCAAGAAGACGCTGGGTTGGGAGCAAGCATAGGTTAGAGTGGGGCTTAGAAGAGTATGGAGGTCAGGAAAAGTGAAGAGAAAAAAATAGTCCCTTCCAGGGACTGCAAAGCAAAGCCTGACATCAACAAAGAGGGACGCAATATCTACTCAGAATACTGTGAGACCCAAATGCTTCTGTGTATGGGATAAAGACAAGAATAGAGGAGAGATGTGGAATAAAGAGCTTGGAAGAGAGATAGAAACCAAAGTCTGCCAATTATAAGCAAGCAGCGTAACCAAAGCCCACTCTCTGTTTCTATGCTGTATTAAAATGATGGATCTTGTTATAGACAGATTCAGCTGTTAAATGCCAAGAATTCAAAATGAATGTGAACACTCTGTTAGATCCGTATAGTTTCAATTGTGTTGATAAATATCAATGTATTATTCGTTTAATGGTTGTAATTATTTTCAGTGTGTTCCATCTACTGAATGAATGATTAATTTTATCCAGTCTCCTTTCTGTTGTTGCTATTTCTGTAACTGATTAGTCCTTTTGAACTTTCTTTATCGTGAGACTTTTTGGCAGTGTTTTGTCAAATTTAACAAATGGTCCTGAAAAATATCGATTAATCCTCACTGCTTTTAAA